>NW_027117347.1:0-1200000 GCF_038025025.1 Phyllosticta citribraziliensis
ACCCTAACCCTAACCCTAACCCTAACCCTAACCCTAACCCTAACCCTAACCCTAACCCTAACCCTAACCCTAACCCTAACCCTAACCCTAACCCTAACCCTAACCCTAACCCTTTTCAATCCAGGCTTGCGCGAATCGGACATTCCCTTGGTCTGGGGGAGGTGTCATCCTAAGTAGAGCCATAGTAGAGGGTTTTATTCTAGTTAAAGACTTTAATAAGGAATAGTATATAAGGATATATCTCTAGTAGTTTTAATAGCCTAGACTTTCTCTTTAATTTAAGTATATATAACCTAGATTCTATATAGAGCTAGAGTAGGTACTTCTTAAGTTAGGCCTTAACTAATCTCTTATATAGAGCCCTATCCTAACTAGAGAATTTAGTAGTAAATAGAGTATTAAAAAACTTATTATATAGTTTTATTATACTAGCTCTACTCTTTAATTTAAACTAGTATAAATTTAATTTTATATAGACCCTAGTAGGGAACCTATATAGATTAAGCTACTAGTATCCTACTAAGCCTAACTTAGAGCTATTTAATAAGGGAAGAAGTATAAGATTATATATTATATAAATATACTACTCTTATATTACTTATTAATTTAAGCCTATATAATCCTAATTCTATTTAGAATCTAGCTAGGAATTATCTAGCTAAGCTACTATTTAGTACTTAGAGCTAGATCTAGAGAATCTTAATAAGGAATAGATCTTAAAATTATATACTATATAGATTTTTTACTTTAATATTTCTTATTAAAATAAGCCTATATAACCTTAACTTTATATTAATTCTAGCTAGGAACCTATTTATATAGGGCTACTACTTAGAATCCTCTAAATTAGACCTAGGAATCTTAATAAGGAATAATATATAAAATTATATAATTTATAGCTTTATTTTTCTTATTAGTCTTATTAAAATAAGTCTATATAACCTAGACTAGAAGCTATTTTAGGTACTAAACTCTTTTAATATAAGTAGTATATAGTAGAGCCCTATACCTAAGCTAAACTTCTTAGGGAATAGATTATATAAGAATCTATTTTATATACTATTCTAAACTAGCCTAACTATTAAATTAAGCCTATATAAACCTAAATTTATAGGAATTTAAGTAAGGTATTAGTCTAGACTAAATATAAGATAAAAACCCCTTTACTTCTCCTATTTAATAAATCCTTAGCTAAGTAGTAATTAACTAAATAGGTTTATTACTTTTAATATACTCTCTTAAGGGAAGATATATAATTACTAGTCTATTAATATCTAGGTTTATACTTATCTAAGGCTAAACCCTTTATAGGATCTAATATAAAACCCCTATTAATATAAAAAGCTACTAAGTAATAGAGTATAGGGCTTCTAGTCTTATAGTTTTATTATATTTAAGGTACTCTTTAAAATAAGCCTATATAATTTTAGATTTATCTAGCTTTAGACCTTATCCTTATTTAAGACTACTCCTTATATAAGACCTCTATTAATATAAAAAATATACTTAAAGAAAAAGAGTAAGATCTTATATCTTATAGCTTTATTAAGTTTAAAGTACTCTTTAAATTAAAGTAGTACTATTTTAAATTCCTCTATTTATAGATCCTATCCTTATTTAAGGCTATATCTTATATAGAATCTCTATTAATATAAAGAACTTACTTAATAATAGACTATAAAAGCTCTTATCTTATAGCTTTATTAAGTTTAAGGTACTTTTTAAATTAAAGCTATATAATTCTAGATTTCTCTATTTATAAATCTTATCCTTATTTAAAGCTATATCTTATATAGGACCCCTACTAATATAAAGATTTTATTAAGAAATAGAGTATAAAGGAATTTTAATAATAGTTTACTTAATATAAAGGTCCTCTTTAAAATAAGCCTATATAATTATAAATTCCTTTATTTATAGATCTTATCCTTATTAAAGGCTAGGCTTTTTATAGGTCCTATATATAACCCTTACTAATATAAAGAACTTACTTAAAAGTAAAATATAAGGCGCCTAATCTTACTATCTTATTAAATTTAAGATATACTTTAAAGTAATTTTATATAAATTTAAAATTTCTAGCTTTAAACCTTATACTTATTTAAGAGGTTAAAATATATATAGACTCCTATATAGAGCCCTTCTTAAAAGATATACTTAATAAAGACTAGAATATAAGGTCTTATAAATTATAATTTTATTATATTTAAGGTACTATTTAAATTAAGGCTATATAAATCTAAATTCTTCTACTACTAGGCCCCTTACTTAGCTAATTAAAATATACCTTAATATTTACTAGATACTCTTTAAGAACTTAATAAGGACTAAAATATAAGGCCCCTATCTTACTATTTTATTAAATCTAAGGGTCCCTTTAAAATAAGCCTATTTAAATCTAGATTTTTTAGATCTATATCTCCTATTTACCTAATTAAAATATATATTAAGGCCTACTAGATACCCTTAATAAGGCGCCTTTAATAAGGATTAAACTATAAGATCTCTTCTCTTATACTCTTTTCCTATTTAGTATACTCTTTAAAATAAGCCTATATAATTCTAGGTTCTTCCTATTCTAGGCCTATTATTTACTTAAAGGTTAACCTATATAGAATATACCTATAAGATAAACTTAATAAGGATTAAAGTATAAGATATCTTTTCTTATAGCCTTTTCTAGTTTAATATACTTTTTAAAATAAGCCTATATAATACTAAATCTATTAAGGTTTAGGCCTATTATATACCTAAAGATTAATCTATATAAAACGCCCTATAAGGTAAACTTAATAAGGATTAGAGTATTAGATTTCTAGTCTTATAGCTCTATTTAGTTTTAAATTCTCTTTAAAATAAGCCTATATAATTCTAGATCTCCTCTATTCTAAGCCTAATACTTATTTAAAGGTTAACCTATATAGAATACCCCTATAAGGTAAACTTAATAAGGATTAAAATATAAGATTTCTAGTATTATACCCTCTTCTAGTTTTAAATTCTCTTTAAAAAGAGCCTATATAATTCTAGACTCCTTTAATACTAGGCCTATTACTTATTTAAAGGCTTAACCCTATACTAATTTCTCCTATAAGGTAAATAAGATAAGGACTAGAGTATATAGCTTTTTAATTAGATTTATTATCTACTTTAATATGCCCTTTAAAACTAGCCTATATAATAATACTAAATCCCTTAGGGGTAAGGCCTTTTACTTATTTATAGGCTAACTTATATAAGATTCCCCTCTATAGAGAACTTAATAAGGGCTAAAATACTATACTTTTAACTTAATAGTCTTATTAAATTTAACTTTAGCTTAAAAATAAGCCTATATAACTCTAGATCTATTTAGGTTTAGGCCTTTTTCTCTTATAGGGGTTAAAATATATATAGATTCTTATAGAAAATACTTCCTTAATAGTAATTTTAATAGATAATAAAGAGTAATACTTCTTATTTAATAGTCTTTTTAAATACTACTTCTCTTATAAAATAAGCTAGTATAATCTTAATCTTATCTATTTATAGAGCTCTTTACTAATAAAGTCTAACTTTAAAGAGGCTACGTCCTACTAGATCTACTTATTAATAAGTATACTAATATACTTCTACTTATAATATCTTATTAGTCTAGCTATAATCTCTTAATTAAACTAAGTTTCTAACTAGTTTTCTAATAGTATAGCTTATATCTACTTAGGCTAAAAAATAGGTAAAACTCCTCTACCTATAAGACTAGCTTAGTAAGAATAGTAATATAAAAGTTTCTAGCTAGTAGTATTATTAATTAAGCCCTAATAATTTAAATAAGACTATATATTCTAGTTAGCTCCTATTTTCTATACTAAATATATATATTTTAGCTTATAGGGGAGAGCCTTACTTATAAGAGTAACTCTTTATATATATAATATATAATAGATTATCCTCTCTTATAAATCTTTATAAAAGGCCTTAAATATTTAGTAGAAAATAGTATAAGACTAATTCCCTATCTACTTTTAACTACTTTTACTTTTTTATACTTAAGGTTAACTCTTATATAGAACCTACTATTTTTATATCTAACTTAATAAGTAGTATTAAAATAGGTATCTTTTATTATCTTCTACTTAATCTAGTAATACTCTTTTAACTAGATAAAGAAGTATAAAAGGAGGATAGTCCTAGACTTATATAGGCTAATTATTAAGTAGCTACTATATAGCCTACCTCTCTTTTAAAACTAAGATAAGTAGACTACTAGTAATCTAGTAACTAGATACCCTTACTAATTTAGCTATTCTATTTTATATAGAGCTATATAAATATTAATTTCCCCTATAGGTCCTAGATTATTAGTACTTAGGTCTAGACTATAAAGCGCCTACTATAATAGTACTAACTAAATAAACTAAGTATTTAAAAAGGCTTCTTTATTAGTCCTAACTACTATAGCTATCTCTTAATTTAAGAGGAGCTAAAAGAGTAAATCCTTTAATACTTTTTAAAATCTTAATTTTTTAAGTTTACTACTAATTAATATCTACCCCCTACTTAGTCTTTTAATAGATAATATAGTATAAGTATATTTAATACCTATATTTTACTTATCTTAATCTACTCTTTTAAATAATACTATATACTTATAAGTAGTATAGAACTCTAGCCTCTATATTAGTTAAATATTCTATAGAAGCCTACCTATATACTATTATAAGATAAACTTAATAGATAAGTAATAGTACCTAGATTTCTTACTTACCTAGAGTTAATTAACCTTACCTATTTTAATAAAACTTATATACTTATAAGAGGTCTACTCCTAAGGCCTTAATAGGCTTAGGTTAATACTATATAAAACTTACTAGTAAGAGATTCTAATAGGTAATAAAGTATAAAGTATACTTATTACTATTTCTAGTTAGTTTTCTAGTACTCTTAAAATAAAAGCTATATAAACTAGGAAATATATTAGTACTTACTTAATAGACTAATATATCTACCTTAACTCTTATATATACTACTATAATACTAACTAGATAAGAAATATAGTATAACTAGTATCTCTAGTTACTCTAGCTAAGTTTAAGATGCTCTTTTATAGGAGCCTATATAACTTAGAAATTCTTTATTTTTACTTAAAATATTTAATCTTTTCCTAGCTTAACCTAGCCCTACTACTAGTTAAAACCCTTACTAGATAGTATAATAAGAAATTCTATAATAGTTCCTATCTTTATAGTTTCTAGCTAAATCTATTATACTCTATAATAGGAATCTATATAAATAAGAAATTTCCCCCCCCTTTCTAAATAGTTAAAAGAATTATTATTTAGCCCCTATTTAGGTCTATTAGCTATAATCTTAATAAGAAATAGATTATAAAGCTTATCTCTACTATTTTCTTTTAATCTAGGCCTACTCTATATAATAAGACTATATATTCTTAAAAAACTCTTATACTTTATTTTAAACTAGTCTTAAATAACTACCTAGAACTCCTTATTTAACTTTAATAATTTAACTAGTAAGCACCTTAGAATACTATATTTTACTTAGAAGGGGTTTTAAATAGACTAAAAATTAAAATCTAAGTTAAGGAAGAGTCTATATAGTCCTACTCTTTAAGTACTTTAAACTATTTATATCTACTACTAGAAAGGTACTATTATAAGGGAGGAAATAACTAGGTATTATATAATACTATACTTATTACTCCTAGAGTATATTTTACTTATTCTTTAATTTAAGACTATATAATCTTATCTAGCTACTTAGTAACTACTTAAGGCAGCCTAGGTTAACTCCTATATAAATAGCTAAAGAAGATAACTTAATAAGCTACCTTATATAAACCTAGCTTTTATTACTTTTTAACTAATTAGAATATACTCTTTAAGCTAAAAAGAGTATCCTTATACCTATTCCTTTCTATAACTTAATTTAGCCCCTAGTAATATTAGCTAGAACTAGGCCTATAACTCTTTTAATAAGTACCTTTTTATAAGGCCTCTTTTTACTCTAGCTCTATTAATTTAACCTTCCTCTTTTAAATAGACCTATATACTACTAAGGTAACTTATATAGAGCTTAATTAAGCCTAAACTTAATACTAGCCTCCTACTTCTTATAAATAATAGTACCTATTAAAAACTACTATATAAAGGAATTACTAGCTACCCTAGGCTTAGATTCTATTATACTTTTAGGTAAGCCTATATATTTTAGACTAGACTAGTATAGTACTTATACTTAATATAGTAAGATAGAGATATTATATATAGTAGTTTATTTAATAATTTAATAAATATAGTCCTATATTTTACCTCTTTAAGTATTTCTAACCTAGCTTTATTTACTAATTCTAGTATACTATACGCTTTATACCTAGCCTTAGGGTACCTAATTCTACTAATATTAAAGTACTTAATAGATATACTTTATAGGGACCCTTAATAGAAAATATTATATAAGGTATTTCTAGTATACTTTATATAAAACTCGCCTTACTCTTTCTAGAAATACTATATACTTAGTACTAGACCTATTTAGTACTTATAATAGGTCTAAGTAGTTAATTTATAAGTAAATACGCCCTATATAAGAATTAAATAAGTATAACCTAGTATAAGTCTCTACTATATAGATTTAGTAGTACTATTCTTACTCTTTTAAAGGAGACTATATATTTAGGGTCTTAATAAAAGTAATAAGCTTCTTAACTTAAAATTTTAGCTTATATACTTATTTAGCTATATATTTAAGTAGCTTATTATACCTTTTAAATAGGCTATTAGTTCTTTTACTAGTCTTTTCTAATATAGCCTTTTTTATTCTTTAGAAAAGGGAACTTACTTTAAGAGTATTTAAGAACCTACCTCTTTTCTCTTAAGATATACTTTATAGCCTACTAAAAGACCTTCTACTTAGGGATAATAATAACTATTACCTTTTAAAGTATTATTTTATTAGTATCTAATATAGAATTCTTTACTCTTTTAAATAAGCCTATATAATTCTAAATCTAGTTAATATAGCCTATACTATATTACTAGAATAGTCTATACTAGGTACTAGGTAGGATACTAATATAATAACTCTATAACTAAAGTAGCTAATAAGCTTATAGTGCCCTTATTTAATTTACCCTTACTTAGGTATATAAGAAATTATATTAATAAATATACCTAAGTAATATTTAGCTAGAAATAAGACCTAATATATTTTAGACTACTAGCTAAGTAGATAAGTAATAGAGTATAAAGCCTTTAAATAACCTTTTTAGATATAGAATTCTACTCTTATTTAAAATAGCTTATATATTTTAGGGTAGACCTATTTTATAGGAGATATAACTAAAAGTATAGCTAGAAATAGCTTATTATAAAATACTAACTAACCCTATTAAAGAGTAAAGTAGATAGGTAAGATAGATTATATAACTTATCTTACTACTTTTAACTCTAAATTCTTAATATTTTAGCCGGCCCTATAGAACCTAGTCTAGACTTATATTACTAGTACTTTATCTAACTTTTTATAAAATACTATAAAGGTAGGGCCGTCTAAGGGTAATTTAACTAGTATTATAGCTAGAATAGTAGTCTTTATTACTTCTAGCTAGGTTAAGGGTACTAACTCTATAAAGAATATACTTTTAGGATTAGAATTATCTATTTAGAACTTATATTAGCTTATATTAACTATATTATAAGACGTCTTATAACTAAGAACTTAATAAAGAATAAGGAGTAAAGAATTACCTTAGACTCTTTTTACTTATCTAGTATAACCCTTATAAATAGGACTATATAATTCTAAAACTTTACTATAGTACTAGCTTTAGATATTTAGATAAGATATAGATCTTTATAAGTAGCTAGAATTAAATAATACTAAGCTATTTAGCTTCTTCTTAACTAGATTCCTACTCTTTAAGCTTTACTTTTTCTAGTACTAAGGGTATAGTAGTAATCTAAACTTATTTAGACTTTCTATAAGTAGGAATTAAATAGGTAAAATCTTATAAGAGGGTAAACCTAGCTAATTATATTACTTATAACCTTTTATCTATTATATTCTATTAATTAGACCTTACTCTTTTAAATATATATATACTCTCCTAAGTTAACTATAGTATTAGTATAGGCAGGCCTAAATATTAAGAATAATAGAAGATACTATATCTATACTAACTAGATAAGAAATATAGTATAATAGCTAATTATAGTCTAAACCTACTAAGTATAAGTCGCTCTTTAATTTAGATATATATATTTTAAGGAGGAGGCGTACCCTATAACTTTTTAATACTAAGCTATATATTTAGTAAAAGTCGCCTAGTAATAGTATATCTATAGAATTTTAGTACTATAACTTTAAATACTCCCTTAGATTAAGCCTTAGACTTAAGGAAGTTAAAAGATTAGGTAGTTAAATAGGCTATAAAGATAATTATAGTATTAGAAGGGACGGCCTACCTAGGAGAGTAATAAGGATAACTACTATCTTAAAGGAGACTCTTTAATTCCTATCTATCTAGGACTCTTCCTCTATAGTCTTAGAGGATACCTTTAAACTAATGCCTTAGGAGACTTTTTAATCACTACCCGGCCCGAGAAATTTCTATAATTAGTGGCGCTGCGTCGACTTAGACGCGTTTGCTATACCTCTCCTAAGAAGCGTTCATCTGCCACGACAACACCTTAGGAGCAGTCGTCTGTCGCCCATCATCTTCCTACTGCCCGCGAGGAGCATTCAGGCACCTGGTGGCCATGGAAACCAACTAAAGGCGGCTGCGGCTGGTGGTCGACTCTGAACCAACCACCTTCATCGCCAACACACACCACTCGACAATGCGACGAGATTAAATGCCCCAATCACAGGAAATAGGCAAATAGGCTACGCTCGTTCCATCTACGGTCGCAAGAGGGCAGCCACGGGCTTCAGCGGTTGGCCCCCAAATGCGCCGCCAGCCCGTCGCAACGCCGCGAATGTTACAACCAGCTCCACACTGATCCTGCAGCGCCCTTCCCATGGGAAATAGGAAATAAGACATTGCCCTCTCTACTGGGTGCGTTTGAGACCCGGCCGCGGGCGTCTGGCGGTCTGGTGCGAGGCTCACGTCCAACCCGTTTCACCACCAGCACGTGCCCCAAGCATACAGTGACCACAGAAGCCGTGCTCCTACATGAACCAAGCAAAGAAATGTCCCTCTTCCTATTGGGGCTTGAAAGCAGCCGGCGCCGGGAGTGTGCGGCCTCGTTTCGAGCCCGGCCTCACCCCGTGTCGACCACCACCCACCACGGCTCGCCCGCCGTTGGTCTAATCGATTATCTATTGCGCAGACTTCTTGGGAGACTTTCAATCTACCGGCCCACCAAGTTTCTGGTGGGATAGAGGACTCTGCGGACTGGAAACCTGACCGGATCACCCAGCCGGAAATCCCTGCACCGAGTATCTTCACGCAGACTGGCTGGGACTCCGATCGATTCATAGTCGAAGACGTCGTCCTTTGGATGAGGGAGGACATCAGTGCGCCGTTTGCCCGGGGACGTCGTCCTTTGGATGAGAGAGGACATCAGTGCGCCGTTTGCCCGGGGACGCCATGGTCGCGGGAATGAAAGAGTGTTGCGGGTCTGGTGGTGGAGAGTTGGAGTAATGCCGTGCTGGTTGACAGCCTGGTTGGCTACTGCTCTTATAATCTACTAAATGAACAGTTCTCTTTCAGACAGAAGTGGTCTCCTCAGCTCCCGGGGCGGGTTTCGCTTTGCGCAGCTCATGCGGGCCACACAGGGCTCGCCGACGACCTCCCTGATGCGCAGCTACCCCAGTCTTCGAGCGCAAGGCTCCCAATTCCATGGGAATACGGAGAAATATGAGCTCTTTTGAATTGGCCTGCGCGGTTTGGGAAGGAGCCTGTTAGTCGCAAGCCCCAGACCAGCTTTCCGCGAGTTCATCCACTCCCCATGGCCAACCGGCGACACTTTGATCAGCATTCGAGCCCCAAGCCTGTTATTTCGCGAAAATGTCAATTCGGCCGTCCTTTTCAAGATGGGCTTGCGCGCCTTTGTCGTTCTCAGCTCCTCCCGTTTAACAGGGGAGTATCTGAATCCGCTGAACTCGCCGTCGTTACTCACTGTCGATACCCTCTTGACGGGTACCAGAGTACGAGGCCTGTCTTGCTGCAGAATTTCCAATTGGACAGTGCTCTTTTCAACGGGACCGCGCGATCCGGACTATGCGCAGAAGGCCAACCCAGACCGCACCCTAGCCCGCCCCGACCACACCCTTCGGCCAGCAGATTCGTCACCCTTGCAGTGCGAAATCCAGTCTCGCACGGGTCTACCAAAGAGACTGCGCCGATTCGAATGAGCCATGACTCGTGACCATCAGATCAGGACTTTCCTGCATACGGAACCCCACAACACTGCCTGCAAAACGAGGGAAGAGGAGCAAGAGATGAGCACAAACGCGCGAGGCAAACTTTTTATACGGATCGAATCAGAAAATTCGCCTCTTCAAGATGAGCCTGCGCGCGAGCGACCGGAACAGTAAGGCACTTGTATTTGTCCCCGGAAGTGCCACCGCCTGCAAAACAAACCAGGCAGAGAACTTTTCCGAAGCCAGGCGGGGCCCAGAGAGGCTTTATAAAACCTTCCAGGCAGCGCCGCTCTTTCGATTGGTACTGCGCGATCCCGAGAAGAGTCGTTGGATGGGTTGAACTTGTCCCGGACGGCAACCTCCGAAGGTCTCTTCGTCAGGGTAGGAATCCGGGACTTGGGAGAGAGGGACTTTAGATTTTGGCATGAGCCAGCTTAGAAAGGTCCGCTCTTCAAGAATTGGGGCTGTTCTCCCGCGCCGGAGACGTGGTTTGCCTCAGGGTGGCCCGGGGCATCACCCACCAAAACAGGACCAGCGGCAGTTAGCTGGGTATTTGAGAACGAGGAGCCGGCTTACTACCAATCGAATCGGAAAATCCTCCTCTTTCAATGGGACATGCGCATTCTGGGTCCACATCTGGTGCTCCACGAGTACTGTCCCAGGATGACACCACGAGCAAAACAGCCCCACCGGGATTCTAGCTGGATATTTGAGAGCGAAGGGCCGTTCCCTCGCCAATTGAATTAGAAACCTCCCCTCTTCCCATGGGACACGCGCGTTCTGCGTCCGCATCTAGTGCTTCACGAGATCTCTTCCTGCATAATGGACCCACCAGCAAAACAGGACGAGCAGAAGTAGAGCTGGATTTTTGAGCGCCAAGTTCCGTTTCCTCGTCAATTGGGTCACGAGCCTCCCCTCTCGAAAGTTAACCTGCGCATTCAGGCCAGAGCCATGGTTCCTTTTCAATCGGGCAAACTCACAACACGTCCATCATGCGAGCATCCAGCGCAGAAGAAGCGAAGCGACTGGTGAGAATAGGATATGGAAAGGCACAACGCGACCTGCCGGAGCTCGCAGATGGACGCAGAAGAAGCGAAGCGACTGGAGGTTGGAGGAGGGGAGCACTCGACAAACCAGAGCTCGCGGATGGACGCAGAAGAAGCGAAGCGACTGGAGGGTGGAGGAGGGGAGCACTCGACAAACCAGAGCTCGCGGATGGACGCAGAAGAAGCGAAGCGACTGGGGGTGGAGGAGGGGGAGCACTCGACAAACCAGAGCTCGCAGACGGACGCAGAAGAAGCGAAGCGACTGGGGGTGGAGGAGAGGGAGCACTCGACAGCCTGTGCACTGGAGAGCCACCCGCGGTGCGATCTCCCCTCCTGACTCGAGATCTCGACGAACAAACGTCCGCGAAGGCTTAGAATTGGATGTTTAATCAAAGGACCTCTACAAACAAGGATGGGACTGCGCAATGTTGAAATTATCTAGATCTACCAATGTCTGCCGCGACTATGCACGGGGCATCAAGTACAGCCAGAATGAGGCCAATCATGTCCGGCACTGTCCTGAATAGGCTCGGACTACGTTTTGCAACCTCAGCGGCCTCGAAAGCGTGGGACCAAGGACCTCCTCTCCAGATCCCGCCTGGTGGCAAAAGACAAGCCCGTTGACGTCCGGAAGAGGCGTCCACTGTCAACTCTGTCTACTTCTTTGCCAGTTTTTCCTCTTGCCGACGCAGCTTCATCTCCACGCTTGCGTTTCGTGCCCTGTGGGCCATGCTCTCCCTTCTCTCCGTCACGAGATTGTCTGGTGGGCCGGCATCATCAAGAGCGATGGCTGAGTGGTGTCAGGAGTGGGCCGAGACGTGGGCCCAGGATCAGATACCTAGGATTGGAGCGCAGAGCTCGGCTGGCCTGTCCAAGACCTTCTGTAGGTCTAGAAAGTAGATAAGAGTATGTTTGGGCGACTGGGGATCTGTCGGAAAGCCAATGGGGCTGCCTAGTGTCTTGCCCGTCGGCCAAACCGCATTCGACAAGTAGTATTTAGCGCTCCCTCACTCCTTTCCCGCTTCCCCCCAAACTTTGTAGGCTTCTTCTATAGACATCATGTGATAGGTAAAAGGTTGTTTCTTGCTTGCCGCTGTGATACCGCGCTGCCCACAGCCCAAAAGCCGAATCCACTCAACGACAGTTCACGGTTCCTCGTCAAAGCATGTATTTTGTGGCTTCCAACTCTGTCCGTCCCTAGTTTAGAGTGGTTATGACATGCTGCGATGCTTTGTGCGCCAAAAAGACCCCTACCCGGTCCGAAATGCTTCGAATATTACCATCGACGTCCGAAAACATTCACGTATTCCCTCAGACATGCCTTGAATGGCCCCAGACTTTTTATATGGCGTTTCAAGCGTCGTCTTCCACCCCGAGGCTAGCCAAAACGCTGATCCCGTGTCTTTTTGGCAAAAAGGGGTCTCCAAAAACCAACCCTACATGTTTAAACTTCTTCAATCTTGTCCAAACCGCTCCCATACTTTGCACTTCACCCTTTCTCGGCCTTCTTCCACCCTAGGGCTTGTCAGAGACCTGTATCTCGGCCTAGATTCAAAAATGAGGTTTCCCAAAACTTTACCCAAATACATCAACTTTCCCATTTCTAGCCGTATCGCCCCGGGACTTTTTCTATCATGTTCTACGGGCAATCTTCCACTATCGGAGTAGTCAGAAGGGCGAAAATCGGGCTGGTTCTCAAAAGGGGGTTTTCAAAAATCAACCCCTGACACACAAACTTCCTCAGTTTTGGCCGTATGGCTTCCAGAAACTTTCTATGATACTCTCCAGGCTCTTCTCCACTATTGGCATGCTCAGAACGGTATATATACGCCTATTTGCAAAAGTGAAGAATTCAAAAACGAATCGGCAGAAACCAAACTTTCGCGTCTTTGCTCCTACAACTCCAAGATTAATTCTACGAGCCTCTCAGCGCCAGAAAGACTACTAGGGAGACTTTCATGGCATTCGGAGCAGGTTTTGTTGTGTCTGAATCTCCAAATCCACCAAAAGTGGATTTCCAGGAACCCCAAAACCACGTCCGATGCATCTGAAACTAAGCCAGGCGTCTCTGCGAGGTACGAATGACTAGACGCGAGTGTTTCCAGGCTGAATGGACCAGATTTATACTCGCAGGAAATTTAGTATCCCAAAACATCACCTCCGAAACCTTTCATGGAATCAGCCCGAATGCTCCCGGAACTCTCCCTATAGCCTCTAGGGGCTCAGATGAAGGAGTCAAGGCCCTCTCCAGCCGTGTTGGTAGAGCTTTCGTGTTTAAATATACCAGTGATTAGAGGTTTAATTGTATTTCTGCTCCACCAAAAGCTTCGATTTTGCCCTCCATTTTATTTTTCCCCTGTGGAAAAGGGCTTGAATGTGCCACTAGAGAGCTCTGAGAGCAAGCGGGCTTCATTTGAACTGGTTCCGTTACAAAACGATCCGCCTACGCCAGAAAATGTTCCAATACAGGGCCAAAGCGGTGTCAATGGGCGATTACAAGGCTTCGGGTGGTTTATACACTTTTAATTGACCCTTTAGTATTATTCCGAGCATCTAAAAGCATCTGGAAGCCCGCAAAGTCAAAAGGAGAACCGAGGAGCACTCAAAAGTCAAACGCCCAAGGAGCGTCGGGACCTTGAATACAAGCTGCTCCGCGCATAATCTGCATGAGAAGGGTCCATGGAGCATTTAAACGGCCATGTAACGCCTTGTTGGACGTGGAAGCATCTTCTACAAGTGAAGCGGGCTGGGTGGACGGGGCGGCACGTTCAGACTTGGACAAGGACAACAGGGTGCACGCACGATGAGGAGCATTTGATTGGACTTGCGAGCATCAGAGTCGCTCCGGCAGGGGCAGGTGCTCTGCTCCGAAGGGAATACCCATACCGCAGAAGCGAATACGACGGCGGCAAGCAAAGCCCCGCCAGTTCTCCCAGACGTCTTCTCCCAGCACACCAATCATCCCCAAAGAGCGCTGCGCGAGACCTACACTTGTCTTCTTCAATCGCCGTCCACAACCTCTCCTCAGCGTCCGCTTGTTTCAAGGCCGACTCGGTGTAACTCCTCCTCTTTTCCTCATCCTCGTAGGCGTTGATTTCGTCCAGACTCTCCTCGAGATCCTTTCGAATGTCCAACACAGAAGTCATCGACACCATGACATTCTTTTCCTTGTACTCTTGCATGGCCCGCTTTTGGATTACGGTGTTCGCTGTGGTAAAGTCAGCAAATGAAAGCATATCGGGAAAGACGCTCACCTTGGTAAGGAGTGAGCCTGACAGCCTTGCGGGTGTAACTGTGCCAGTCATGAGTTCCCAGCTTCTTCGCGTCATCATCGTGAAGGGCAGCGGGACTGTGGCCAAGTCCGAAGCCGGACGAAATGTTGCCGGATCCGATTCTTGCGAAGAGAATCTCGCCGGCCAAAGCCTGGTCGAGCTTCCACACCTTGTAGATGACGAAGTTCTGGATGGAGTATTGGGGGAAATGGGCGGCGCAGATGGCTTCCACGAGCTTCATGATGTACGCGTTGCCGCCGCGGTGGTTGGCGTATGCTTCGAACATGGCTTTGGCGTTGTTGGTGAGGCCGAATCGCGCAAACGGACGCTTCTGCCTTTCATCTCCTGGCTGAGCGGGCAGCATGGTGCGGGCGCGGGCCACAAACTCACGCACCCTGCGGAGAGCCTCCTCATCTTCCACGTATGCGTTTCCGGTGGCATGATGGAAGCGCGCGGTGCTGCAACAGGCGGAATTCGTGTGCGTTGTCGCGTAGGTGCAAGGCGGTTGTCAACGGAGGTGGAGATGCCCTGGTGGAGGGCGCGGAAGTTTTGGATGGGAGGATTGAGGTTCAAAGTTGGGTGTCGGAACTGGAGCTCTCCCCATTCGGGCCGCGATAGCCTCCGGAGGAGCAGGCGCCGGGCGTCGTAGGTATAAAGTCTCGGACTCCCTCCGCTCCTCTCTCTTTTCCCTCTTGGTCCACGTTCACAACTCGTCGGTACGTTGCTTGTTGCCGGTTGCAAGCCAGTACTAACCTTGGAGTCTGAATAGCCTTCACATCTCTGCCCTCGGACCGACCAACCAACCAACCAACCAAACCCTCTTCTCAAGTAAGCCTCATTACCAAAACCATGGGTTTGCATGGCTAATGGCTATAGAATGCCCGATTCACCTGAGCCGCCTCCTTTGAGCGAACTCATTCCGAAGTTTTTGGCGCAATTAGAAATCAATGATGGAATACTTCAGCGGCATCCCGCCCTCATCGCCATGATCGATCGACGCCTCGCTGATCGACGCCTCGCTCGCGACAACAACAGCAGCAGCGGCGAGCCCGCGGCGGGCAGCGGCGGCGAGGCCGGCAAGGATGACGGCGCTGGCGGCGAGGGCGAGGGCGACAAGGGCGACAAGGAGAAGAAGGAGGAGAAGAAGGAGGGCTGAGGAGGCCATTAGAAAAATTCCTCATTTCCATGCCGAATGACTTGAAGCTTGACATTGTGATTCCCACTGCAGCATATGGGTCCGTTGGGTCGTATTCGTATGACAACCCACGCAAAGCACATCTCGTCGAAAAGTACGAGCGGATCGTCGAGTTGGAGCAAAAGATCGAGGTCATGGAGGCCGCACGCCGCCAATCGTACATTTCCAAGCTTGCGGCATGGACTCTTTGGAAGTGAAGACCGTGGCGAGTGGGACCTTTTGACCAGATCATGGCGACGCGGCCTTATGTCCCGCCGAACTCCACAACATCCTCCATCTGACAACACAACATTTTCAATTCACTCTTTCCAATCTCCAACAAACACTCAAGTCAGCCATCACCCCTCGCCTTGGATGTTGCACGACTGACAGCTGTAGGATGACTCCCGAGAACAATGACACGTCTCGGGGTAGGCAGCAATCAGAATTTGTCCACCCGAGCAATCTCCAAGTGATCAAGTGTCGTGAATGAGCATGCAGGATTCTCCCGTGAACAGTGAGTACTGGTCCAGCAAATGGTCAAACGTGACTACTAAGTTCAACCAAGGAGGTTGGAAAGGCTTCTGATTGAAGGATTCGCAAACGTCTTCGTGGAACCATCGAACGGCTGCTGGCGGTGAGGGATACGACAGGCATGCCCAGCGGAGCATTCTGCTGTCGTCCTCATCAGGCCTGCCCATCACCGCGGCGGAAGGCTTTGCAGGCGGTTGGGGATTTGTCCACATCTCCAAGTCTCGGCATACTTCGCTCACCCTGTGTTCGCGCGGATGCGGACTTCCCGAGTCAGATTTCGTGGTCTGCGGCCCATACGGCTGCGAAGAGAGACTCTGCGCAACCTTGCAAGCAGAACGAAGATCGTAAGTTGTCTGGCAGTAGCCCTGCCGGCCGTCGTTGGTATGAACAGAAGCCGGAACCACCGACGAGCGGACGCCGAGCTCCTCGAAAAGCACAGGGAGCTCAACAATTACGCCGAGCTCGAAGCGCAGGCAAATAAATGCGCGCGGAATCGACGCAAATGAAGAGGGAGTCAGAGGAGTATTTCGCTCGCGGCAAGGCCACGATGGAACGACTCGAAGCGGGTATCTCCGAGGCGAACAAGGCACACGAGACCAGGAGCCTCCAAACCCGCCATGGGCGAGTAGTCGCAATGAGCTAGGATACGTCCAATCGGTAGTCTTGTGGGCAGAGCAAGCGTCGGACTGTTGGCTCTTCTCGTGAGTCAATGTCAAATCCCTCCAAATTTCGCACAGAAGGTGAACGTACCACCCGAACGCTTGGGAAAGCCGAGCCAAAGTCTGCATGAGGACTCGTGGCTCGTCTGCTTTGATTTTTTCGGTGCATGGTGATCATCCTCTCCGAGCTGGAATCCGAAACTTGGCTGAGGGGGCACTGCTTAGGGAGCGAGCAGAGGTCAGGTTGCAGACGCCGCATCCACGGAAAACCGAACGTGAAATTTGCGCGAGGAGAGATGGCAAAAGGCTCTGAAGGTCGCGCAGTTCGCGGTTTGAGGATCCCAGCACCATTCCTCCTCCATTGTAATTGCCATCGTTGGACTGAATTGTTCGAGGAGCTTCGTAGCGGATCTTCGGCTCTAGATGGTTGAGTCGTTGCCGAAGATTGGCTACCAAGGCTGCCCCGTGAACGCCTGACAGGGCCCTTGGAATGAAGCCTGGGTGTCCCTGGGCCTCGGATCCGCGGGTGCAGCCTTCTTGTTCGAAGCTCCAATCCAGCAGAGCGTCGTAGACGGTCTCGGTACGTATATCGTGTGGAAGGACTCGCGCTGCGATCGCTGGAGGCACAAGAGGCTTCGAGGGACGGTCGACGTGGCGGGTTTGAAACCGAGTCTGGCAGGGATCGAGTTAGCCTGGCACCAAGCACAGAAGATGCGGACAGCAAGACTACCATACATCTCAACCTAGCTCTCTGCTTGGTCGCGGGACACCAAAGCTTGTGCAGTGCTGTTGTGACGCGCCGTGGACGGGCCCGCGGCTGGCCATGTGGCCGCATTGAGAGGATGTCGTGCGGCTGGTCATGTAATGAGAGTCATCGCTTGTGCATTGGACGCGTCTTTGAGGCGGAGGCTGTGGTGATGGGATGCGGTCGTGCCGTTGATGAAACGTCGTCGCGCGGAGATGCAGGTTGGGGCTGCCCGCGCCACACGAGAGCCCTGGTAGATTCCAGCTGCGCCACAACCAACCTCACCCGCCGCTCCATCTAGAGACTTCGAATTGGACGAATGCGCGAAACAGAGGTAGTCATCGAGGAGCTCGGGGAGCATGCTATCGCGCGAATGAAGAGCAGCCGCCGAGGAGAATCAACACGGCTAGCCGCCAGGATGCACTTTGGATGGTGTCATGAATTGTGCGAGAAGAGTCTTCATTTGCATCCTTTGAGGGTTTGTACAGCTGCCCCACCAATCCCAACCATGAGTCCTGAACTTGCTCCCTACCAGTTCCTCAGCTAACCGCCGACAGTATGTCCCGTCTGCATGGCCGCAAGCTTCTCCTCCATGGCTCCCATCTTCTCCTCCATAGCTGCCATCCTCTGCTCCATTTCAACCATGCGCAGGCTGCGCTCGTGCCTCAGCATCAAGAGCGTCCTTTTCCTTTTCAAGCTCGGCACAACGCTCCTCGAGGCGGGCCACGCGGTCTTCAACGTGGGAGACATGCTCTAAGACCTTGGAACAATGCTCTTGGACGCGGTCGGCATGGTTTCGGGCGTTGGTGGCAGACTCGTGGACGTTGGAACAATGCTCTTGGGCGCGGGCAGCACGCTCTCGGGCTTCGGCGGCATCATCTTGGACTGTGGCGGCACGCTCTTCGACTTTGGTAACATGATTTTCGACTTTGGTGGCAAACTCTTGAACGCGGGCAGCATGCTTGTGGACGTGAGCGGCATACTCATGGATACGAGCAGCACGATCTTCGACGTTTCCATTGCCCACATCGGTGCTGATGTCTTTGAGATTCGAGTTCTCGCGTTCAAGGTCGTGGATCTTGCGCTCCAGCTCGCGAATGATCGCCGAGTAAATGCCTCCTTTGGGTATTAGCATCATCCTTGTAGACGAGGAAGCACGACTTACCGCCAGAGCCTATGCCGCCGGTCTTGAGCTTTGGGGTGGCCATCGAAGGAGGGGGGCTATCGTCTAAACGTCTGTCAGCTTCATCCTTGGGTACAGGCATGTCAACATACGGCCCACGGCACTCTGACTGGACTCCGAGCTGGGCTTGGAGAAATCCTGAGACTCCATCTTCAATTGCTTGATGGCGTGACCAGGGAAAGGCGTGTTTGTGTGGGTGGCGCGAGTTGAACGTGTTTGTCGGGTTGTGGTGGGTTTAAGCGAGCGGTACCTATTGATGTCGACGCCGCCGTCGGCCACAACATCAACACAACCTGGATTTGCCCGGCATACACCCACCTGCGCTTGCTCTCGTCTCCATCCGCCGGGCATCACCTGCCAACTCACCATCAAAAGCGCCCTTGTCGCGCCCTCACATTCCCCTCTCTTCGTCTTGCCACCGCCCACATCTCTTCATGTGCTGCGATGTCATCCTTCCCGAAGGTCCTCTCGAAGAAAAAGCTCAGGGTCCTCGCGTGGATTGAGGAGTCAACAGCCCAGACCGCGCACTCCATCATCTCCGAGTCGATCGCGCAAAAGGACGAGGCCGGCGTTGCAATGGAGCTCTGGGAGTATTCTACGGACATCCTCTCGGTCTTGAAGCACATCTTGTCGTTCGAAAAGGACGTGTCGAAGCTCAAGGCGATGCTTCAGAACGTCGTCGAGGGCAGGAGCGTGCCGGGAGAGGTGCAGTTGGAAGATTTCCTCGAGGTATTCGACAAGGTCCACGCGGAGAAGGCCAACTTGAACGAAAAGAAAGGCAAGTACTCTTGGACATTCAGTGAACCAATCTGACTTTGACCAGACCAGAAGCACCAGTTGGCTGAGCAGGAGCAGGCTGGCCCGGCAAGCAAGAGACAGCGGCTTTCGACCGAGGCCCCCGAGGATCAACAGCAGCGCGCCATCACGACCCCGACGCATGAGGGCAAAGCGCCTCCGCCCTTGGTGGATTGGTCCAAGGCCCTTTTCTGCAAGATGCCGCCCGGCTGGGACTATGAGCCTGACGAGCCTGACGAGAATGACCTCAGTCTTGTCTGGGAGAGGTTGGTCTACGGTTTCGGTCGACCGCGGTCGTGATCCGAGTTACGAGACGCCATTGCCGCCCGTGGAACGCCATTGGGATCGAGTTCGAGGTCCGACGGACATGCAGGGTGGTTTTTGCGGTGGGCAACTGCAGAATTCTTGAAAAGGTCAATACACGGGGTCAATACACGGCGCCATTGACGGTTGGGGCAGCAACAGGAGTGGAAAATTGGAAAGGAGTCTTCATCAATCAATGCTAGCTCAAGAAGAAATTGACCTACAATCGATGGCATTCAACCCAACAAGACGTGCGGGCGCATTCTTTTCATGTAGCGGAGGAGCACTTGGCGTTTGTGCCGGGCTGCGGTCAAAACGTCATCGGATGAGTTCAGGACAGCTCGATTGGAAGGCCAAGCCTGTTCGAGGAGACATGAGGCAATTCGAGATGGAGACGAGGCGTGGATAGGCCTGCGGCATGCGGCGGTTGGGTCGGGGATGAGGTGTCGTTTGGGTGAGTGGAGCGAGCAGTGACGGGATCTGCCGGGCCGCGCGGGCCGAGCTGGGTCCGTCGGACCCCTGTCGCGCGCGGATCTCAACCTCAACCTCTCTCGACTCACGCGCGCTGACCGTACGCCACTCCTCTCCACTCTACATCCCCGCCATGACCCTACGATGCGCACTCGCTCTCCACATCCGATCTGCCTTCGAAGGGCGAATCCATGCGTCCGCCACCCCGATACCTCGCTGTGAGCCGCAGAGGAGGAATAGGTCCGACCAACGTACTCTCGAGGACCGCAACGAGCGGTTTGACGACCGCAAGGCGTAGGAGCAGCTCTTCCTTAACCATCAGAAGCTACACCATCTTCTTGTGTTCCTCTGAAAGGTCAGCGTTGCTTCATGGTACAGGATTGGGACGCACCGAAGAGGGAGGTCTTGGACTCGCGCTCGTCCGCCTTCTCCATAGCCTCGAAAAATTTGATCATGGTGAGCCAGTCCATTATATCATTCGCCAGGTTTTCTGCGGACGGGAATGGCTTGCTCGAGATTTCCTCTGGAGATCGAGGGATGGCGGAAAGATGTGAGTTGGAGAGGCAAGGCTAGAGTTTGGGAGACATGAGGGATGGGGCTGTGGCTTTGCAGGATGCAAGGTGCGCCAATTCACAACTCTTTCATTACACTTTCACTTCACGATTTTGGCTGGGCAGATGGATTGTATTCAATGGCTGACTTGTAAGCCCAGACGCTCCACCTCAAAAATGTCCCACCCGAAAGGTCGGCATTGTGCCGCATGTTCAACCGGACCTGTAATCGTCAGTGTTGTGCTCGGCGACGCAAGGTGAAGCCTTACTTGGAGTCATCGGTAGAAGGGCTGCTGGCCGCGAGCTGAGCCCGAAGGCTATCGATCATGGCATCCTTGTCCTTGACCTGGGTCTGGAGGCCGTCAATGATGTCGTCCTTGTCCTTGAGCTCACCCCGAAGGCGGTTGACGAGCGCGGCGAAATGTAAAAGCCGCTCCAGCATCGAGCCCACGGGCATCTCATTCAGTACAAGCGGCATCTACGGCTGGTTAGTATGGATACTGGCGGAAGCGCTCGCACTGGTCGTCTTACGTTGGAAGATGTGATTGAGCTTGATGGAGGGTAGATGATTCAGTGGCAGAACGCGTGGTGACCGTCCAGGCCTGTAACCACCACCGCAGCACCGGAAGCGAGCGGCGCACAGACCTCCCCATCTTCCGTCTACACCACCAAGACGCCCCAGGCGACTTTGCACCTTCTCCAAACCTCAAACTCTGCACATTTCTCCCTCGCCTCCGCAACGTAAGAGGCTGCAATCCAACCTGTTGGGCAGAAGATTGGCTAACATGCCGACAGTATGGATGCTCAACCTCCAAGGCGCGACCATGGCGCCGATATGCTGCGCCTCTTCAACGAGATCCGGTCAGTAGCCGTCAATTCCATCTTACTCAATGCTGTACCGACATTTTTGTAGCGGCAAACTCGACGAGGCCAACGCCACCCTCGTCTCCCACATGGGCTGGCTCGCCGCCCTCGCCAAACATGAGCAATCGCTGCATGTGGCCCGCCCTCCTCGACAGGGTCTGCCTGACATTTCTACGACAGTCGAGGCGGCTGTCTCTGCGTTGCGTGACCATCAGCGGGAGCTTTCCACCGTTGGAGATCCGTCAGATACGTTCACCAACGTCTTGGCGCACCAGAGGCAAAGTCTTCAGAATCGATTCACTGCTTCCATGCGAGCCTCTAGAGTAGCAGCCACGCAATCGCTGCAAACGGTCCGCGCTCCTCGCCCCCTCTTGACGAACGAAGTTTCTGCGCGTGTCCAAACTGCCGCAAACACCTTGAATGCCCACCGTCAGCAGCAGGCAGAGTCTACCATTTCCGACGCCGCGAACGATCTGCCTGGCTTCACCCGCGCCGTGTTCAATCGAGAGATGGCGCGCAGGGCCCACCACGAGATAACGAGCACACCAAGAGCAAGCCTGGCCGCTCCTGGACCGCTCCCCCGTCACGCTCGCCGAGGCGGCCCCCGCTTTCGGAACTGGATGACGACGCTGGATACCATCCGCCAGAGTCCTCGCATTGCCGCTCTCCCGCCAAACAGGGCCGTCTTTACGCAGGGGGAATTGGCTTACCTGAGAAGCATGGACATCGCGGTTGCCACTGCCACGCGGACAATCAATGAGATGGCGCAGGTTGTGCAGGAGCTAGATGTCCGTCTCACAGCCTTGGCCACGAAGTCGGTAGCTGTTGAGCGCAAGCTTCGTGACTACCACGGTCGCCACGGAATTCATCGTGGTAGTCCGTAGTTCGCGATGGTGGCTACGGGGCCTCCTCAGGTGGAGCTGGCGCTAAGAATGAACAACCAAGAGAGCACGTTACTTGGTAGGGACGCTGGATGAGGTATTGGGGACCAGAGATTGGAATGGTGGGATGACGTATGGCGTGGGAGCGCGTTACTTGACAAAAGGCTGGATGAAGGATGACCAAGGCTTGGGATATTCAGATTGGTTGGATAGGTTCGATCAGAGCAAGTAGAAAGCTTGGGAAGTTCAGAGTCCCGTGTAGCAGAATGGATACTACTCGCCTCTGATAAGCGCAATGACTGCATGAAACCTCTGTCCCGTAGAGCATTCTATCCTTGTGTTACTACTCCGACTCGCACTCTCCTCAGGCTCGACGATGTGCCCCAATATGGACTCCCGCGCCCAATCTTCTCGACATCCACCATGTCTCCACGGTCCACTGTGGCTGATGCGGTGCGTCCTCTTTGTCTGCTTAGCCCAGATGCTAATTCCAGAGGCTGTCGAGTTTATGAAGTTGGACCTGAAGAAGGCCAGGATTGTGCCGCCTTTCTTTCAATTCTCGAGACATGGTGCGGAACCATCGCCGAGTGCCGCAGTCACAAGGCCGAGTCTGACATTGGAAAAGCTGTCGAAAGGCAATCTTCAACGCGATCGACGAGAACAGGGCCACTCGTGGAGGCATTGAGAGCGCCTGGGGCCGGACATTTCGTGCGAGAACATCGGGACCAAGTGCGAGCAACATCAAATCGAAGACTATGTTGAGTCGGCTTGCCTTCGCCATTCCTCCGTTCCAAGCTCATTTGCATTGTGACGAGAAAGATCTGACTTGAGCCCAGGCATTTGAAGGACAGCGCAGGGGACGGGTCTTTGTGAGGCTTCTCGTTGTGGTGTTGGCACGGCGGTGCGCGGAATATATTTGATTCTGTCAAAGGTTTGAAAGGACGCAGCCAGCGAGGCACTCGAGCGGGTTCAATTGGGAGGTCAGGCCAGTTGTTCTGTCAAAGATTTAAATTAGCCTGCGCAGCCTCTGAGGGATGCGAGTGAGGGTCCAATTACGCAAGCGCATGTGATTGGAGCTGTGATTTGAGAGGTGTCCAGGAAAGATTCGGCTGGCCTTCATACTGCCATCAGCCTCGCTACGGCCATGCTGAGATGATGCCGTGAGTGATGGGACGCCGTGGTGTGGAGTGTGGCGTTGGTGGTTGAGGTCCGGGCGGCTGGGCCAAAGCGCGCTAGTCCTTTTTGGACCACGCGCCACCACTCCCAACCGTTTCCTCCATCTCTCCTCTGGACAACACGGCACGCTCGACGACCATCGCTCTCGGACCTCTCACGGCCAATGTGGCCTCGAAATCCCCCGCCGACACGGCGCAGACATTGCTGGGCGCCAGCTTCGACGCGACGCGCACAAGCGCTGCCTGGGTAACTCCATTAGCTCACGCCATTGACGAGATCTGACCGCTCGCAGACTTCTTCCAGGCTCAGCACCCGACGCCTCATCGTCAATCTCCGTTTGGCGCATGCATCCTCTGCCATGATGTCGTCCGCGAGTCCCCTCCCCAGGACCGCATCAACGTCTTTGACGCGGCTGGCTCCGCTCACCCGCGCAATTCGGGACCCCCCAAGTCGGCTTCATCGCAAACACACTCGAGATCGCCCCGCTCTTCCGTGAGACAAGCCAAAGCCTCGGTACAATGGTCATGGTTAGAGGTTGGGTTTAGGTTTAGGCTACCAAGGGGCCACGGCGCGGCTCGCGTCATCCCTTGCGCCTTGCAAATCCTACGCCACAAACTTCCATTCTCCGTTAGGCGTCGAAACGCTTAGCGGGACCGAGGCCCCCAACATTGGACAGCCCCTTCCGTGGTCCGATGCGTTTGTGGAGGTAGCAATGGAGTAGGATGAGTCTGTCGCGAGCTTGGCAGTGTGATGAAGCCGCTTTTCGACACCGCGCACAAGGTAGCGCTACCTTGTCAACTTCGTGGTACGAATGGCAATGAAAGCAACGAAAACAGGCGGCCAGCCTCTTGCAATCCCCTGGACATCTCTACTGGGACTTTCTACGCGTGCTGGATCATCCTGGCCCAGCTCCGAAATCACCGAACGCTTGCAATGCCTCACCGGCGGCAACAACAACAGCGGCCGCGGTTGGCACCACCGCTGGCGGTGTCGAAGACACCAAAACCAACTCTCCTACCCCTCGTCTTCCGGACACGGTCCCCCCAATGATGTGTCTGAGGGCCCAGGTGGCAGCGACGGCGAGGGCGAGGGAAGGAGGAGGGCTGAGGAGTACGTTTAAGGATCCTGTCTAGAAATCATCGGTATGCCTTCCTTTCGCTTTACCTCGTTCTTATCACTGCGCTGACCATTCAATGCAGATTCTGTACCTGTCCATCTCTACCCCGCCGCTCTGCCGCTCTCTTTGTGGTGTCCCTGTACCATTTTCCTGTAAAACTACCATCATCGTACGTAAAGCCTTCTCATTGCGCTAAAATCAAAGAATGAAAACCGCTTTCCTGTCATCTTCCTCTTCTTTTCCGGTCTTCACAACCGTCCATCATACAATCATTACGTATAAGCTAACAATTTGTATAAGAACCATATCATTCCATCATGCCTGGCCAACAGCCAAGCCAAACCCACCAAAGAGCGAGATCGACAGGCCGGTGGACCAGGCACGCACCGCCGCTATCAGGAAATCTCAGACCTCGCAGCAAGATTTCGAGCCAACACACCTCCGATCCCCTCGCCCTCCTGGACCCACCACAACTTCGCGGCGAAGAGAGACAAGGAGAGGCACAGGAAGAGGGGGAGACATTCTGCTTGCGTGTTGAGCGCGAAGCTATTCTCCTCTTCTGATTGCATCGACCGTGCTTTCAACAACAGGTTGTATTCGCTCTCTTTGAGCTGTTGTGTGCGCCGCCATTCGCGAACAGCAAGAAGCAGGCAACAAAGGCTGGAACGGACACCTTATCGCCTTCGAAATACAAGGGAGATGTCCTCCCGCGCAGGCACACCTCCAATGTGGCCATGAAGAGTGGACTGACGAGGCGGCGCATGAACCATGGGAGATGCGGACAATTTTGGACGACGTTTGAGGACAGGGTATGGAGGGCATTCTGCTTGATTCATTTTTGGCTCCCTCATGCCCATCGCGCTTCTAAGCTCCACGTCACTTGCACTAGTGTGACGTCCATGGCCCACCCTCCTTCTCATTCCTGGTTTTCCGTTGCGTCCTTCGCAGCTTTGAGCTCCTCGAGCTGAGCACGCAGCGCTACGCACCTGGCGCGAAGCTCTTCCTTCATGGCATCCTTCTTCTCGAGCTGATCACGCAGCGCCGCTTCCTGAGCACTCTGCTGATCCATCTGGGCACGCTGCCGATCCATCTGAGCACGTTGCTGCTCGATACGGGCATGCAGTGCCACGCTCTGGGCACGCAGCTCCGCTTCCTCGGCGTGCATGACCCTGGCCAGGAGCTGCTTGTGGTATTCTGCAAGTGTCAGTGTATGCTCCCCGAGACCAACGTTCCATGACGTACCGCAGGTGGCACAAGCGCAAGTGGACATGTCGCAAGTTGTGGCGTTGTCGTGATCGGAAGCCATTCTACGACCATCAGCTTTCCCCATGACGCCAGAGAGACGGATAATCACCTTTTGGGGGGTTTCTTCGGTATCATGCGAAAAGGGTGGGTGGAGGTGGGTGGTGTCGTTGGTGGAGATGGATGTGTGGTCTTCCGCCTTTACAACCGCAGCCCAAACATCATCGGCGCTTCGGCACATTGATTCCGGTAGCGCCTGGACGGCCAGGAAGGTGGCACATGTTGGAAAAACTACAGAATCACAGGCACGCAAGCAGAAGGATGTGGGCTGGAGAGGCAGGCTGGAGTTTGGGAGCACGGAGATGGCGCTGCGGCTTTGGAGGATGTGAGGTACGCCATTCACTGCACTTTTACTTCATGATATTGGCTGGGCAGACGGATTGTATTCAATGACTAACTTGTGATCCCAGAAGCCCACCCCTTCATAAAACGTCCCACCTGAAAGGTCGGCATTGTGCCGCACGTTCAACCGGACCTGCAATCGTCAGTGTTGAGCTCCGCGGCGCAGGATGAAAAATTACTTGGGAGCCGAGTCATTGGCAGAGGAGCCGCTGGCTGCGAGCTGAGCCTGAAGGCTGTCGATGATGGCATCCTTGTCATTGATGATGGCATCCTTCTCTCTGACCTGGGTCTGGAGGCCGTTGATGACATCGTCCTTGCCCTTGAGCTCAGCCTGAAGGCCGTTGATGACTTCGATTGTCAGCGAGAGCCGGTCCGCAGCCGACGGCATGGAAAGCTGAGAGAAAGGACGGCGGGGTGCCCTTCTTTGCAGGAGAGGTGGGGAGGGCGGCGGGGCGGCAATGCGCGCGCCTTTGTCGGCGATCGCGTGAGGCATCTACGGCAATTAGTCTGGATGTTGGTGGGAGCGCTCGCACTGGTTGACTTACCTTGGAAGATTTGGTTTAATTGAGGGAGGGCAGGGTTGAATTTCGCGGTGGTGGGTTGAAGGTGGTTGTCCACGGCATGCCAAACCACTCACCGAAGTCACCAGAGCACCAGAAGCGAGCGACGCACAGGCCCTATCTACACCACCAAGACGCCCGCTCCAGCCATCACCAATCTTCGAAATCTGCAATCACGTTGAGCACTCACAGTTCACGGGAAAATCCTGCATGCTCATTCACGATACTTGATCACTTGGAGACTGCTTGGGTGGGCAGATTTTGATTGCTGCCTACCCCGAGACGTCACCTACGCACAGAGAAACCATCATTCCAGCAAGCCCCGGTCCGCCGAGAAGCTCACTTCTTGTCCTCGCCCTCAGCCTTGATCTCGTACTTGACGTCGGGGTGGGTCTTGGCTTCGCCAAGGAGGACCTGCAACTCCTTCAAGAGGGCATGGTAGTCTTCAATCTTCACACCGTCCTTGCCGTCGAGCTCGGAAATCTTGCCAGCGAACACGTTGTCGAGCTGGTGCTTGATGTCGACGAGGTCGAAGGTGTCGGCGAGGTAGTTGATCGCCTCCAAGAACTCCTCAACCTTGCGCTTGCAGGCGTCGATGGTACCGACTGAAAGGTCAGCAAGCGACAAAATGTGGCGATTCGGTACTTACTGCCGGCGAGAATGTGGTGAGCGAGCAAGAGTCTCTCGTATGCGTCGTTGATGTCAGGCTTCGGGCCGGCTGCGACTGTTGGCAAAGCACACAAGAGTTTTGGAAGCTACTCACGAGTGGTATTGTCGGACATGGTTTCTGCTGCGTCCTGTCAGTGGCGCCCGTCGCAGAGGGCGAGTGGGCTTACCTTTGAGTTTGGTATCGGAGAGGAGGGTGATGGATGAAAGGTGTGGTGGGAAGATGGATGGCGGATCGAGAGGGGGAAGCCGACCTTTTATACCCCAGCATGAGTGTCTGCGGGCGGCTGTCAAGGTCAGGTGAATGTTTGCCAGGCCAGGCCTCTTCCAACCACGCCCACAAACCGCTGGCACGCGCCTGAAATCAGCAAGCAGCACGCCTTTCTCCGTTGGTGCCTAGCAATGGCGTCAGTTTTGCCACTCAAAATGAGTCTGCGGTGCCACAACGTCGGGTCCGGTAGTCATGCAGTCAAGGAACGTTGCCATCCGGCTTGATGAATACTGCCGAGGTTATCAAGAGCATGACCAGGCTTCAGCCAACGTTTGCACATCTGATTGAGCCAATATGTTTGCAAACGCTTCTTGATTCTACCGTTTTCTGCACCAACAGAATGTGGAAATTGGGTGGAAGGGATTTTATTTGCTACTCAATGGCGGCAGCAACCTCTCCCTGAGCCTCTGGAACTGCTCCTCCGGGAGCGCGAATTTGTGGAGACGAAAAAAGGCATCACAAAGCACCAAGCTGTAGAGAAATCTCTCCATTCTTTCTAATTCCTCGTCCTTTGAATCCCAATTGTTTTGAATCCCGATTTTTCCAATCCCGGTTGTCCTTCGATCCTTGTCCTTCTAGCCCATCTCAATCACCAGCAATCCAGTGGGAGATTTCGTCGAGACTGGTCATCTTACTGTCGAGAGGCATCATCAAGAAACCGACGCCTTTGGGGCGGAGTTTGATACACGGGCGTTTTTTCTGCCTGCAGACGCCGCAGGCTTTGCTGGCAGCCTTTGCTGACGCGTGACCCACGCCCCTGGAATCGAGATGAGCCGTCATGTAGCAGACTCCTTTCTTTGCATTTTTGCTGGTCGCTTGCACCGCAACCCGATGAACCTTATCATCGTCCTGGGAAGATTCCATGCACAAGCGCCTGATCTCTTGCCTGAGCGCAGAGGGCCATTCTTGATACACTGTTTCTTCCCCGTTTGACTTGGCCCACAGATTGGTGAGAACATCGGACCACCCCTTTTTGCGAGATCCACCGTCACGGGAAGGGTCTTCCGTGTTCTCCTCGTCATCCACATTCTCCTGTCCGGCAGAGGGTTCCAAGTCTGCGTCTTCGAGTCCTTCTTCGCCAGCGTCGAGAGACTGCTCACGAGCAGGCTGACCAGAACCGGTCCACGAATGCTCCCCAGACTGCCCACGAAGACCTACAGACTGGCGCCGACTGACAGGCTGGCCGGGGGCGAGAGACTGCTCAGGGTCAACGTCCAGAAGTTGGCCACGACCCTTAGACCGGGTGCGACGGATGGGGGCAGGCTGTCCACCACTGGTGCGTGAATGCTCTGCTGCAGCAGGCTGCTCACCACTGGCAGACTGGCGACGACTGGCAGGCTGGCCGGGAGCGACAGACTGCTCAGGGCCAACGTCCAGAGGTTGGCCACGACCCATAGACCGGGTGCGACGGACAGGACGTTGGGCAGGCGGGCCCCGATCGGGATCGAGAGGCTGGCCACTGGGAGTCTCTTGGAGGGGAACGGGGGAAGATGATAGTAGATTGGGGTCGGCAATTGGAGAGTCGACATTCAAATCGGGACGGCGCAGTTTGTTGGCAAACTCGTCGCGGCTGACCGCCACCTCTCGCCCTGTGGCGTCTGGGGCGTAGGTTGCAGCTTTGGCTGGCTTGGTGGGGGGTGGAAGGTCCTCCGCTTTTGCCTCCGCCTTTTTCGCCGCTTTCGCCGCTGCTCTTGCTGCCATCTTTGCCCTTACAGCGTCCAGTGCTGCTTCTGCTGCTGACGAATCCTTCAGATCTGGGGCGAAGGGGTTGGTTGGAGCGCCACCCAGGCCAGTTTCATGGGGGTCTTGCGACAGGCCAGCGGGAGGAGCCTCTCTGGTGGCGCCACGGGGGTTTTGAATTGGACCACCACCGAGGCCAGCGCCACGGGGGTTTTGAGTGGGAGCACGACCAGTGCCACGGGGGTTTTGAATTGGACCACCACCAAGGCCAGCGCCACGGGGGTTTTGAATTGGACCACCACCAAGGCCAGCGCCATGGGGGTTTTGAGTGGGAGCACGACTAGTGCCACGGGGGTTTTGAATTGGACCACTACTAAGGCTAGTGCCACGGGGGTTTTGAATTGGACCACTACCAAGGCCAGTGCTATAGGGGTTTTGAGTGGGACCATGACTAAAGCCGGCGCCACGGGGGTTGTGAAGACTGGGGGGCAGATCTCTAGGAGTACTAGTAATGACAGAGCTATATAGATTGTTAGTTATATGCATAGCGGTAGAAAAGGCTTCTCTATGAATATAAGGAAGACTGAGACTATATCTAGATACTAGAAGTATTAGTGCTATAGCGATATTAGGTAAATGGCTGAGGTCTTTACTAGAATAGACTTACTTTAGGCCTCTAGGCTAGTTTGCCCTTATAGATAGGCTAGATATCTCTAGGAATTTATCTATTTTACCTTTCTAAGAAGGAGAGTATGGCCTCTTATAATAGCTAGGTTAGCTTTTACTTTTAGATTAAGAATCCTATAGTAAATAAAAGCCTAGGTCTTTAGTCTCTAGACTACTAGTAAAGGACTCCTCTATATTTACTTTAGATAATATCTCCCTTATATAGTAAGAGAAATAACTAGCTTAGGTTAGCTCCCTTAAGTAGTAAGTAAGATGGCTAGTATATAGGAGAGTCTTATTATTAGATAATCTTTCTAGAGTAGAGTCTATTAATATTATATTAGTTAAAGGAGTTCTAATATCTTATAGAGGTATAGCACTCTACTAGGGTAATTATCTAAGTAGGTAATATAGGAGTATTTATACCTAGTACTAGGAGCTATTATTAAGGGCCGTATAAGTATTATATAACTATAAGTTTATAAGTATAAAGGCAGCCTTTCTAGTATCTCTAGGTTATTAGATTCCTTTAAGGAGGGAGTTATAGAAGATATATTAGATATACTACTACTTATCTTAATAGAATTTTCTATAGTAGAGGTAGGAGTATTTATATATAATAGACTAGTAGAGGTAGGAGTATTTAAATATAATAGACTAGTAGAGATAGGAGTATTTATATATAATATAACTATAGTAGTAGGAGTATTTATATATAATATACTAGTAGTAGTAGCTTAACCCCTTAGTATAGAGATATTACCCTTATCTTTAGACTTACTATATTCCTTAAGCTTCTCTATTTTCTAATAGATGTCCTTAGTTTTTTTAATTAAGTTTTATATATTCTTAATATTAATTTTAGGCGGCATTCTTAAAATATTAGTAATATCTAATATATAAAGTGCTAGTCTTACTTATTAATAGGTAGATTAGGTAGCCAGCCCTATTAAAATACTTAATAGTTAATAGAGGTAGTTATTTAGTAGTTACTTTAGTTAGTAGTTATCTTAGGGTTATAGCTAAGTAATAGGACGGCAATATTTTTAGCCCTATACTATAAGTAAATACTCCCTAGTAGAACTAGAATCTTTAAGTAGATACTCTATTTATATAGGCCTATAGGGATTAAGCTATAAATAAATAGTTCCTATATAATTAATAGCTAGTCTCTAGATATTTCTATCTACCTATAACCTACTTTAGGCTAGCTTTATTAGTTCTAGTACTATCTTACTTAGGTATAGTAGGTAGCTATACTAACTAGGCTATTATCTAGTATAGTACTACTCTAATTCTCTACTACTAGACTTATAATACTCTTTTATTCCTATAACTATAGTATCTCTAGGTAAATAGTATACTAATATCCTCCCTTATCTAAAGGATAATATCTTTAATAACTCTAATATCTCTTATAACTCTAATATCCTTAAAGCTAGTAAATATAGCTAGTCCCTAGTATCTAAGATCCTAGACTCCTACCCTAATAAAGAAACCTTTAGTATATTAAGTATAATTTATTTTATAATAAGAGTTAGAGCTAACTTTATTCTAGTTAATAAGTATACTAATACTTAGAGCAGCGCGTCTATCTATTACTAAGAGATAAGAAATATTAATAGTAAGGAATAGCTAAGCTTGCTTTAAATAATAGGGCTAACCTCTATAGATATATAGTATAACTATATATAGCTTTACTAAGTATACTTAGAACTTACTAATAATATTAAGGCTATAGACTAGCTTAATATTAGAAAGGAGAAGGAGATTTATAACTTATATACCCTTAATAGAGACTTATATAAGGCTATAGAAAAAGCTAAAGCTAACTTAGTACTAGTAATTAAATCTTAGCTCTTAACCCTTATATTAAAAGAAGAAGTCTCCTAGCTTACTAAAAAGGTTAAATCACTTATTCTTAAGATTAATAATATAGCTAATACTATTTCTTAGCTTAGTAATATAGTTAGAGCACTCTATATAAGGGATTATAGACTAGAGGATATTAAAGGTAAAGGTTAAGTAAGTATATTATTAAGGAGGATAGTAAGTACTACTACCCTTTCTACTATATTATTAATAGCTAAGGCTAAGGCTATAGTTAAGTAATACTATAGTAGTTTACCTTATATATAACCTAGTAGTATATTTAAGTCTATAGGTATACTTACTAGCCCTAGTATATCTACCCTCTCCTTATACTAATAGGCTACCTAAACTATTAGCCTAGTTTATACTTATAGCCCTAAAAAGGGACTTAGTTAGTATACTATAACTCTAAGTAAACCTTCCCTTACCCCTTAAGGTAGCCCTATTACGCCGTCTACCCTACGCCCTAAGAATTTTATTAAAAAAACAGTAAAAAGGATGGCTTTATAGACTAAGTATAATAAGTAACCTAGTACTAATAAGGACCTTCTATAGTTAAGGCTTATTATAAGCTATATATAGTAGTTAGGAAAGGGCTAGAGTTAGTTAAGTAGAGTATAATAGTATAATATAGACTCTTTCCCCTTTTAAGACCTATTTATAATAAAGTAAAGAGATTTAAAGGTTTTAATATATTATAATAACTATAAACTTAAATCCTCTAGTATAGTTAATATAACTAGAGGAGAAGAATAGAAAGCTTTAGACCTAACTTATAAATAGTATTACTAACTAGTAAAGATAGATAAGGCATATAAGGTTATTTCTACTATAATTAGCCCTAGAATAATTATTATTAGTTATTAGTATAGGGTCTAGATAGTAGATAAATAATCCCTAATAGATAAGATTAATTTATTATATACTATAACTTTTATAATTAGGCTATAGATATAGCTATCTAAGTAGACTAGTCATCCTCTAGCTACCTAATAGTAGCCTATTTATAGCCTAAGATATACTAGTAACACTTTATTCTCTAGAAATAAAAGGGAAGTAGAGATAATTAATACATTTAAATCTATATAAGAAGGTTAGGAAATAAGTCTAATTTTAAAGTATAAAGTAGATGCCTATTTTATAATCTATTTTTTATAAGTGTCCTAGCCTATAATACTATTATAGCTGCTTTAATCTAAAGCTTAAAGACTAGTAATTAGGAGCTATTATCCCTATACTTAAATAATCCTATCTAGTATCTTAATATCCTACTACCTAAGCTGGCTAACCTTATTTCTACTATAAGAAGTAGCCTATAACTACCTTATATCCTATTAGAGTAGTCTTAGTCCTTATAACTATAATAGTAGGCTCTAGATCTCTATCCCTAGAAGTAGTATCTACTATATAGGCTTATTATCTTTTTAGCTTAGCTTTATCTCCTCCCTACTTCTTATACTTCTAACCTAGGTAGAGTTAGCATCTTATAATTAAGTAAAGTAGTAGAGAGTTACTAAGGGTCTCTTCTCTTATACTCCTAGTATAAACTAGTTACTTAAGTTCTATAATATAATCCTATAACTAGGTAAGCTTATTATAGAGGTTACTAGTTTAATCTTCTAAGTAGAAAATATTAGCCTTAAGCTTAGAGTTATCTAGGAATATTAGTACTACCTATAATAGAAAGATCTAACCTACTATAAATAGTCTCTACTTTATACTTATATGCTTTATTTAGCTCCTCCTAAGATACTATAGAGTTAGTAGGAAGCTCCTTAGGGCTTATCTTAATATATAAGTAGTATGGCTTTACTATCTAATCTAAATATATAGCTATAGTAGAGGAGGGGTCGTAAATTATAGCTAATATAGTAGATAGGAAGATAGAGTTAACTATATTAAATTTAAATAGATTTAATCTAAGAAGAGGATAGGAGTAGACGTAGTAGTAGATATAGAATATTTATATAGGCCCTCTTAATCTAATAACTACCTAAATACCTATTATCTATTTAGCTTTCTAGCTTTTTTTAGAATATATAGGACTAGACTTACTTCTTATAGTATATTAATCCTTACTACTATTTAGTAGGATTCTATTTAAGAAGTATTTAGACCCTATAAAGCTTACTACTATATAGTACTCTAGCTAGGGATCGCTATACTAGCTAAATAAAAAGGGAGGGAGCTTTAATAACTACTTTAATATACCTAGACTAATTTATAACGCCTAGGCTAGTTACTTTTAGAAATTATTTAAGATAGATAAGAAATTTTCTATTAGTAGCTAGAGGGCATATAGAGCGACGCATAAATTACTCCTAGTAAGGGTATATAATATACTATAGTAATAGAGATGCTATAGTATTATTAGTAGTAGTTAGTAGTTAAGGTAGCTAGGCCTAAGTATACTAGTCTAGTTATAGAATATACTACTACTCTTTTAACTATTTCCTCTATCTCTTCTTTTTATCTAGATAATATAACACGCTTAACTACTACTATTACTCTTAGACTTCTTATAGCTAGAGTGACCTTAAAATTCCTACTATAGGGTAGATATTACTAGGCGCCTAGATAACTTTCTCTATTAGCTTATACTATTAATAAGATAGGACTACTTACTAATTTCTTCTAGGCTATATAGTACCTAATCCCTTATCCTTAATCTCTACTTAGTATATTATACGCTCTCTACTATACTCTTAGCTCTTTTATTATCTATAGGCTACCTACTACTTACTAGGGCTAGATACTTTTAATATAACTAGCTCTACTCCTACTATAATATACTTATATATATAGTCTAGGATGCTCCCTAGGTTACCTTTATTAAAAATAGACTTAAGATTTATCCTCTATAAGATAATTATAAGACCTTAGTATAATAGTTATAGATAGAGGTTAGGTTTAGGTTTAGACTACTAAGGGGCTATAGCGCGGCTTATATTATCCCTTATACCTTATAAATCCTATATATACTATAAACTTCTAATCTCTATTAGGTATTAAAAAGCTTATTAGTAGAACTAAGGCCCCTAATATTAGATAGTAGTAAAGTAGGATATATTACTATATACTAGAGACTTACTACCTTATTAACTTTATAATTTAAAGGGTAATAAAAGTAATAGAAATAGGCTACTAGCTATATTATAATCTACTAGATATATTTACTAAAGACTTTCTATATATACTAGAGCATCTTATAGGAAACTAGCCTTACTAGCTAAGTAAAACTCCTTATTAATCTAGAATTAAAAAATTAGGTTAGCCTTCTTACTAATATCTATTCTCTTCCTACCTTTTTTTAATAATCTTTAGTCTTTATTAATAATATATAATATAAAGGCTAATATTTTATAGACTAATTTTATTAATTTATCATGCTACCTTAATAGATTAATCTATATAGCTATTTAGCTAGTACTAGCTAGGTATATAAGGACTTTAAAAAAAGATAGTAAAAGTATAAGGAAGATATTAAAAATACTAATAAGATAACTAAGGAGCTCCTCTTTAAGTACTACCTAGGAGTTAGCCTGGCCTAAGGGTAAGAGTAGTTAGAGATAATAGTAGTAGTAGTATTATTACTACTCTATAGACTAGTAATATTCTTATCTTTTTTATTAAGCTCCTTATCCTTTTCTACTAATCTATAGTAGAGAAGAAGGAGAAGAAGGGATAGCTAGCCTATAAGTACTAAGAGGAAGAGAGGAGATAGGGATAGAGATAAATACTAGCTAAGATAAAGTAGTAGATTAATAAAGCTATTTTAGCTACTAAGTCTATTAAGATAGAAATTATAATAAAGCTTTTATACTCTTAATCTTATATCTTATAAATAAGGCTTTATAGTTATAATAGAATACTATAGAGCTAATAGTAGTAGCACTAAAGGGGAATCTATCTACTATTATAGTAATACTAAGGAGTAGTTATCTACTATTATAGATATATTATAGAGTAATAGCCTAGTAAGACCTAGGAGTTCCTATTCCCTTTAATATATACTATAGTATATAACCTAAGGGTATAAAAGCTTAATTATATCTCTATCTTAGAGGCCTTAGCGCCTAAGTAGTATTAATAGGTTACTTATAGGCCTTTACTAATCCCCTTTAGACTTTAGCTAATACGTCCTTAGCTTTAGCTAGCTCCTCTTTAAGCTTCTAGATTTACTCCTCCTTCTTAGCTAGTAGCTTATTCTTATTAATAATCTTCTAGTCCTTCTACTTATAGCTAGGGTAATCTTTAGGGTTATTAATAGCTTTATCCTCTTCTTTTAAGTTAATACGCGCTATATACTAAGTATTAATTAATATACTAGAGTTACTAAACTTCTTTAAGGCTTTAATCTAGATATAGAGCTTAGTAGCCCTCTAAATAGTACTCTATATTTTACTTATATTAATAAAGGGAGGTATTTTATAGAGGTTAGTAGCTATCCTATAGTATATATAGAGGTATAATAGAAGGAGGTAGATAAAGGAGCTTACTTAAATTAAGAGATATTAAGAAGTAGACTAATTAGAGTAGTTTTATAATATTAATAGATAAATACTCCCTAGATGCCTTTACTAGACCTAATTTCTAAGTAGTAGGTTATAGGCTAATAGACGCTAAGCTAAATAGACTAGTTTATAAGTAGTAGTATAGTACTAGTAATTAACCTATAATAATTCCTCTCCCTCTACTATATACCTTAAATATCTACTTTATATACCTCTAAAAGCCTTATCTTATAGAAAACTAAGTAAGTATCCTTTTATGCCTTAACTTCTATAGACGTGTATTTTATAGGGCCATACTAATAGAAATAGATATTATATCTAAATAGAGTAAGGCTATTTATAAGTAGTAATACTATATGCTCTATACTTTACTAATAGTCGCAGGCACCTATAATAAACTTATAGACTACTTTACTAATATTAAGGAAGAAGACGTCTCTAAGACTCCTAATAGTAAATCTAACTAGTCTATTATTAAGGAGTTTATTAAGAAGGCTTATAAAGAAGTAAGCTAGTATAATTAGACCTCCTTTAAGGCCTATAAGCTAGAGTATAAGCTTAAGGAGCTAGAGGAGATAGTTACTAGTAGTAAGTTTTAAGCTAAAGTTATATATTATCTACTAATACTATAGATAATTTCTATAACCTTTCTAAGAAGATCTCCTACCTCTATAATAATATCTATAAAGTTATTAATAAGAATAATATAGATACTATTATATATAACTTTAAGGCTACCCTTATCCCCTAGGTTATTAAGCTTACTAAGAATAAATTAGTTATACTTAAGGAATATAAGAACCTAATTAAGGAGCTAGAGGAATTTTTATATAAGGTGTAAGGTAAGGTTAAGGATAAGGAATAGCTATACTAGGGCTAGTAGTACCTAGAGGTTATCTACTAACTAATAGGTAGTATAGAGGATAACTACTCCTAGGTATAGCTATTAGTAAATAGACGCTTCTTAGTATATTTATATTAAAACCTAAGGAGTAAGCATAAGTAAGTATCTATAAGAGTTAGGTATTAGTATTAAGAGTAAGTAGATAATTAAAAGCTACTAACTAAGTATCCTTAAAATTAAGTATTATAAATAATATTATTAGATAGTAGAGGTGCCCTCTAAATACTAGGAATATAGAACTTAACTATACTTCTAGGTAGTACTACCTAGATAGTAGAGGGTTATAGATACTATACTAAAACCTAGATATATAGTTTTTATAAGGAAAGATAATAAAAGCCCTAAAGTCTAGTAGTTTATAGGTCTAGAATAATAGAATTTACTATTCTTAAACTATAGCTTATAACCTTATACTATAAACCTAGAGATAATAGCTTATACCTTTTTAACTACTATATACTCTTAGCTCCTCTTAACTCGCCTAGCATATAGATTACCTACTAAGGCTGCCTAATAAGGCCTAGAATAGAGCCTAGATATCTATAGGCCTAGGATCTAAGTAAGTACTATCTTTATAACCTTCTTATTTATAGTCCTAATACCTAGGTAGTAATATACTTCTAGATTATCTATACTAAAAGATAAGCTCCTTCTCTTTTACTTCTTTCTTATCTCCTCCTTCTCTTCTAACTACTAGGAGTAATATATCTAGGGAGGTTATACTAGCCTAAGTAGTAGTTATAGTAGTAGTAGAGCTACTACTATAGTTATAGCTACTAGAAGGATTATCTTCTATCTAAATAGCTATATTATTAGTAGTAATACTATAGCTATTAGGCAGCGCGCGTATAGTAAGCTTAAGACGCAGCATTTCTCTAGTAAAGTTAGAGTTAAGGCGATAACTAACTAGGTAGATAGTATTAATACTTATATAATTTTCTCTATTCTTACTACTCTCTTTAATATTCTATATTATATAAACCTCTATCTCTTCCCTATTATATATTTATTTATTAAGCGCCTTATAGTCGATTATTCTATTTATATATTAGTAGAGTAGTAAATACTTATAATAAGACTATTTTATATATAATAGCTATAAGCTAGGATATAGAGGTAGGGTAGTAGGAGGAGAGGTAGAGATAGAGGGTAAAATAAGTAAGTAATAAAACTTAGATTATTAATATAACTACTAGTCTAGAAAGAACTTTATATTCTTACTTAATAATATAATAAAGTATAGCCTTAGGCTTACCTACTAGACTTCTACTACTATACTTAGTTATAAGGTTAAGCGCATCCTTACCTTTACTATCTAAGGCACATACTATAATTAGCATACTAGTTAGACTATTAGTTATAGAGAAGACATTATATTATATCTATATAATAGTAGAAAGAAAGCTTTTATTTATCTAGGTATACTCTAGTATAAATCCCTAATATAGATAATAAAGCTAATCTAGCTAGAATATTAAGAAGTAAGGACTCGCTCCTAATTTAAACTAAGTATATAATACTAGCTAACCCCTAGTATAGATTAGAAGAAGAGGCAGTATTACTATACTATATATACTACTAATAAAGAAGACGACCTAGAAGAGGAGTATAAGGACTTTTCTAACTATAATAAAATTAATAATATCTAGAAGATTACTAATATAGACCTACTTATTATATTTAATATTCTTAATATCCTATATAGTAAAAGGGTCGTTAATGGCCTTACTAAGGTAGAATATAGTATCTAGATAAAGAGTAGTATACTTACTAGTAGGGAGAGTAATACTATTAATAATAATAAGCTTACCTATACTATCCTACTTCTTAAATATCTTAATCTAAATAGTATAGTTAACCGGGTTCTAGATTAGATCAGCATAGTATAGGGTAATAAGGCTAGTAGGGAGCTAGAAGTAGGACCTTAATAAGATATTAATATACTATATACCCTAGCTCTAGGTTATTATAGTAGCAAGCCTGGCGCTCTTATAGCGTAAGATTAGGATAATACTATTAGGGTTAGAGAATATAAATTTATACTTAAGGACTTATAGGCTATACTAGATAACTAGCTATAGAGTAAGCACGACGTGTGCTATTTAGTTAGTACTAGTAAATAGTAAATATTAAAGGTTAGGGTGTTTACTAGGGTGCTACTTTAGTATATATAGTCTTATAATAAGGTAGCGCTTATTATACCAGATTATAGTATAGTTAGTAGTATATATAAGGTTAGTAGGTTAGAAGGTAAGAGTATAAGTAGTAAGAAGGAATTAATCTAGACTCTTTAGTTATTTTATCTTATACTATTTATAAAGGCTTTACACGCTACCCTTATAATATTCTTACTTAAACTAATAGGAGTTAGTTTACTTTAGCTATCTTACTATTCTTCTTCTATTCTATAAATACTTACTACCTAACTTACTACTAACCTTAACCTTATTAGCTATAGGTAATAACTAGTTAGCCTACACGCTATAGGGTAAGAGTCTATACCTAAGCTAAATACTAATAATAGTAATATACATCCTTAGCTAACTAACTTTAAGCTAGTCTTTATAGTAAGCTAAGATAATAGGAATTTATAGCTGCCTATTTTCCCTTACCTTAACCTTAAAGTAGGTTCTTATAATAGCTTATATACTATACCTTATCTATCCTAGTACTATAAGACTCTTACTAACTAAGGGAGCATTTTAACCTATATAGCTTGTCCTCTATTATAGGCCCTCCCTATAATAAGACTCTACTAGATAGTAGAGGCATTTATACTAACTTATACTATACTTTAATACTATAGCTAGAATCTCTTAGGCTTAACTCCTCTTATATTATAGGCTCTTTATAATAAGACCCTACTTAATAGCAGCGTTTAACCTAATACATATAATATATATAAAAAGACTCTTATTAACTCTTATAATACTTAGACGTCGCAACTAAATCTAGTTAAGACTATTAAAGGGAAGGCGTTACCTATAATAGCTAGTATTAAGAGAACTATTAGGACGCGCCTAGAAAGACAACTATACTACTAGTTAAAGACTATAAGTTATACTACCTAAGGTACCCCTAGAGATACTCTTAGAAGATAAGGTAAAAGAAGCGTAATAAGGCGTATAATAGGAGAACTAAAGTATCTATATACTAGTAGTAGAGAGTTCTAAGGGTAGCTAGGACGCATCTAGATTAATAGGCCTAAAGCTTTTTATATACTCCTAGAAAGATAAGGGCAAATAGTATACTACCCTAACTATATATAAGTCCTAACCTAGCACCTCTAGGAATTTATAGTATATAGCTAGAACTAAAGCCTAGTCTAGCTCTTTTAAGGATATATCTATAGCCTCCTATTATAGTATAATTAATATCTAGATATCTAACTAGAGGGCAATAGGAGCCTTATATTAGAGCGTATAAGTATAGCCTTAGAAAATATAGAGAGGGCAGCGTTTATTACTATTAACCTACTAGTAGTACTATTTAAGGCGTAAACTAAGAATATAGTAGCTAAAGGCTTATAGATAGATATTATATCTATAAAAGGCTAAATATAAATCCTATATATAGAAAGATCTTTATTACTAGACTAGAGCTTATAGTAATAACCTATAAAGTTCTTTAAAAGCGCCTTATTATAGATTTTATATAGATAGTAGTATTATAACTAGGCACTATAAAGCCTAGAGATAGAAGCTCTATATCTATCTAACTACTAGGTACTTCCTATACCTATAGGCCAGCGCTAGCACTTTATAGCCTTCCTTAAAGCCTTAAGGCTAGTTATATATATGCGTTATTTATAGTCTCTATTTTAGATAAAGACTTATAGTATAAGTAATAAAGGATAAAGAGGCTCTAAGAGATACTTAATAAAGGTAGGTTCTATAGATATATAGAGATTCTAGGGTCCTAGTAGAGTTTAGAATTAGCTATATAGTAAAGAATAAGATATATATAATAAGAGTACTAAACCTAGCTCTATCTAGAGTCTTAATTATACAGGTTCTACTATATAGTTAGGGACGTTTAAGACGCGCCGCATTATTAGGGGCTAGCTATATAGCCTAGGGTAAGGAAGCTAGGTACTATAAGATTAGCTATAAACTTAAGTTACTAGTTATAATTTTAATATACTAGTAAAGTAGAGCAATATAGATAAGGTTATAGTATTAAAGAGATATTATAAGATATAGGGATTAGGGGCGGCCTATACTATATAAGAACCCTAAGTAGATCCTAGCTATAGCTACTTAGTTATTTATCCTAGTATTTAGTAGATACTATAGTAATATTAACCTTCTTCCTTTCCTATATCTTCTTCTATTATCTAATTCTCTCCCTTAAATCTTATATCCTAGTAAGTAACCTAGGCTCTCTAAACTTTATACTATACTAACCTATACTAGATGTCTACTAAAACCTCCTAAGCTACTTAGGTCGCCACCTATATAGCTCTCCTTTAAGATGATATTAATACCCTCCTTAGCTATATATAGGAGGATAAGGCCCGCGACTCTTATAACTACTATACTAAGTATAGTAAGCTTAGTAACTATAGCATCTATAGTAGTAAGCTTTATAAGTATAAGTCTATTAACTATAGTATATACTATAGTAAGCTTTATAAGTATAAGTCCCTTAATTATAATATCTATAATAGTAAGCTTTATAAGTATAAGTCCCTTAACTATAGCGTCTATAATAGCAAGCTTTATAAGTAGTATAGGTATAAAAAGCTACAATTATTCTAAATTTAAATACTAATAGTAGATAGCTAAGCTAGATAAATATTAGATAATTCTATAAAGAGTAAACTTATAAGCCTTATTACTACTACTACTACTACTATACTTATAAGCCTTATTACTACTACTACTACTACTACTACTATTATTACTACTACTAATACCCCTTACCTTTAGGCTAGGCTGCTACCCCTAGACCCTTTATATATTTATAGTAGAGAAGAAGGAGAAGGGGAGGATAGTCTATAAGGTATAAAGTATAAGTTAGGAGATAGGGGGGATAAAGAGATAATCTAGAAGCTAATAAAAATATTATAGGAGATGCTTAATTAATATAAGATAGTCTTAGATATTACCTCCTCTATATTTAAGAGGCAGGGCTATAAGGATTAGGAGTATTATACTATATAGCTTCTTACCTTAGCCTAAGAAATAGAGGAGGGTAGGTATTAGTATTTAGTATTAGGGGCAAGTTATTATAGTTCTATAAATATATCTATAAACCCTTTAATCGCCTACTAGATTTTTATATAACTATTTAATTAAAAGCCTTTCTATAACCTCCTTAGTTAAATATAGTACCCTATAATACCTATAGTGACTTTTATATAAGCCTTTAGTATATTATACCTATACTATTTATAGCGGCGTTTAAAGCCTCCTAGTAGCTTTACTAAGGGTGCGCATCTAAGCTACTAGTTATATTTAACTATTTACTAGACTAGTACTTACTATTTATAGGAGAATCCTATATATACTTCTCTAAGAGTTTAATATAGTCCTATAGGATCTTAAGCTTTTACTTAAGTAAGTCTAATATATAGTTAGTATAGGACTTATAGCGGCCCTTAAGCTAAACCTTATTAAGATAGAGCAGGTAGATATTATCCTTTTATTAAGTAATATAGAGTAAGTTAAGGGTATTAGAGGAGAGTATAGAGATATACTTACCTATAATACCTATAGTAGACTATATCGCGTACTAGTAGCCTATAATTATAGTAGTACCTTATCTAGCTACTATATAAACCTATCTCTCTCTCCTAGCCCTCTACCTTATTCCTTCTTAGTCTATACTACCTATACCCTAGTATATCCTACTACTACTACTACCCCTTTCTAATCTAGACTAACTATTCTATATAGCCTACTTCTACTCTAGTCTTTCTATTAAACTATCTAAGTAAGACTAATACTCTTCTTCCTAATATATTACTATACTAAAGATTTTAAGATGCTACTCTCTAACCTAGATACTATAGATAAGTTTATCTTAAGATTTAAAGTATATATAGATAATAGTCTAACCTTTATATCCTAATATAGTCGCGCGAGCTATATAAATAACCCTACTAGTAATAACTCTACTTCTACTACTACTACTAATAATACTAATACTAAAACTATAGACTATATTACTTCTAGTATATCCTATACTATCTTTTCTAGAGTTAGTACTAACTATTCTAAGACTTCTAGATAAAGGATGAGCGCATCACCTAGCTTAAAGAGAAATATAAGAAAAAGGATAAGTATATTATCTAGCTTAAGAAGGAGTTAGAGGACATTAAAGGTACTAGTTATATAGAGTAAGATTAGATTATATAGGTTATATAGATTAACTAGGTAGTAGTACTACTTCTTAGAGCCTTAAACTTATACTTATATAAGTATACTACTAGTATATAATATAATAAATAAAGGGCTTCTTTAGGGGAAGAAGGGCTATAATTTATATATACTATAAAGTAGACCTAAATATAAAGTATTAGAGAATATAGAGAGGTAACTATAAACTCTAATATAATAATAAAGATCCTTATGCGCGTGAGATTTATATCTAGTCTTTTATAGATATAGTTTCTATAAGTTATTACCTACTATTATCTTAATTTACTCCTTAAGTAGTGCTACTAGCTAGCTAGCAGCGATAAACGCTTTAAAGCTATAAAGCCCTTTAAAAGTGCCTTATAACTTAGCGCTATAAGGCCTAAAGATAGAAGCTTTATACCTATCTAACTACTAGGTATCCCCTACCTCTGTGCTATCCTAGAAGTAGTAAAGATAGACTATTAAGGCTGCCTATATAGTGCTTAAATAAGGCCTTTATTATACTTTAAAGGAGCCTAGGATATCTGTAGCCTCATCTTAAGGCTAGGTTAATAGTATCTATTTTAAGAAAGACTTATAGGGTCTAAAGGTATAGGAGGCTCTAAGGGACGCTTAATATAGATTTATAGCCTAGATAGGGTTTATAGATATATAGAGTTCCTAGGTCCTAGAAGGGTTTTAAGTTAGCTATATACTAAAGTATAAGATATAGATATTAAGGGCACTATAGATTCTAATCTAGCTCTAGCTATAGCTTAATATAGGTAAAGATTCTCTCTAGCGCTATAACTCTATATATACTACCTAGTAAGAAAGATCCTTATATACTAACCCCAGCCTAACTATATATAACAGCTTATTTTTAGAGAGTAAATTAGGCCTAGAACCCTCTATATCTAGTTATAGAAGGTAGATATTATAGCGCGGCTAGTTATAGGGGATTCTATCCTAGTACTAGTATTAGGGCCTAAGAGGTATTAGAAAGTATAGTATAGACTTATAAGTAAACCTATAGTAATTAAGAATTCTAAAAGATAGGTTATATTACTTAAATTATAGTAGTAATAAGGATTCGCGGCATCTTTATATAAAAATAATATAGTATTAGTAACTATAGACCTAGAACCTAAAGAAAAACCCCCTAGTTTTAGTTAGTAAGTAGAAGAAAACTAATAATAATAGGCAGGTTTTAGAGGATTAATAAGTAGAGAAATAGGGATCTATAGCTTATATTAGTAGTAGATCTTATAGGATTCTAAGCTATAACCCTTACTTCTAGAATATTTAAATCTTAGTAAGTTATAAAGTAATATAAAGCGATATAAAGTAACTAGTTCTTAATTCTATTAAAGCTTAAATATTTATTAGATACTGCTATACAGAAAAGAGAGTCCTAGGGAAGGCGGATTTATAGATAGAAGGGTATATAAGAATTCTATTAAGGGGGTATAGATTAGTATAAAGTCTCTATAGTTAGACAGTATAGCCTAATCTTTACCTAGGTTCTCTAATATTAACCCCACTCTATATTACTAACTCTAGTAGTCTAGTAGAACATCACAATATATAGCAGCAATTATATATAGATTTAATGATATTTCTATTAAAAGGTAAACCTATAGGCCTATAGCGCCTATTATTAAACTTATCTACTATAAAACTAATACTACTATTACTATTAACCTTAAAAGGCAAATAGACGTCCCTTTAACTACTAGAGGCGACTAGCTATTACCTATTATAATATCTATATTACTACTAGTAGTAGCCTTCTTTATAGTAGCCTTCTCTTTAGTAACCTTCTCTTTAGCACGCCTCTTTACCTTAGCCTGCTTAGTAGCCTTCTTAGTAGCCCTCTCTTAGGTAATCCTCTTTACCTTAGCCTTAATAGCGACCTACTAGCCTTCCTTAATAAGTAGTAACTTGGCACGCTTAAACTTATCTATAATACGCTTATTAAGGGCCCCTATCTTAATTAACTTATAAGTAGCATCTAGCTTAAAGGCTTTAAAAACTTTATAGTACTTATTAATAAGGTCCTCTATACTATCTATATTCTTTTAGACTTCTACTACTACCTAGAGCTTATAGAAGCTAGTTATTTTACTATTCTTCTTTATAAGCTTCTTAACTTCTTCCTTAATATTCTAAAGTATAACGTTTACTTTATTACTATATAACCTCTTAGTTTTAATATAAGGCTATAGCTAAGTAGTAAATATTATAATAGAACTGCGCTCTTTTATAAAGAGGTTAATAAGCTCTAGATAAATAGCCTTTTAAGTAATAGAGGCCTCTACTATATATTTACTATTTAAGATAAGATTATTAATCTATAGTTAAAGGTCTTTCTACTAAGCCTTATATAGCTTAAGGAGGTCGGCATACTCTATATACTTATCCTTATCTATTCCCTTAATCTCCTTTTACTTATTATTACTTTTCTTTTCCTAGTTAGTAATAAAAGGCTATACTACTTTAATAATAGTAATAGAGTTAATATTAGTATTAGCCTAAGTACTTATACTCTTAATAATAAGCTTATTTATATCCTTAAAGAATTTAAGCAACTTACTTAAGATATAGATAATAGGTTACTATAGAGACTTATAGGGCTTAGTAGGTAGGACTATATTAGTTAGAGAAAGGTTCTACTTAGCTATCTATAATTAAATTAGTTAAGAAATATAGGAAAGGGTAGTAGTTTCTTTATATACCTTATATTTTAGGTAGTATATAGGTAGAGCGATATTTAAGCAAGTAGTATTAGAGAGGATAATAGAGAGGAAGAGTAAGAAGATTAGTAAAGAGGGTAGTAAATATAGTAAATACTACCCTAAGTAATAAATAATAAGTAAGGCCTAGATAAAAACCTAGTAAATACTAGTATATAAGTAGGTAGTTAAATACTTCTAGCGCCTATACTAGTACTCTTATCTATACTAGTACCTATCTCTATACTACTATATAGAGCTCTATTAAACCCCCTATTACTCCCTATCTATCTATTACCCTCCTCTATTACCCTCCTCTATTACCCCCTCTATTACCCCCTCTATTACCCCCTCTATTACCCTCCTCTATTACCCTCTTTTATTAACCCTTCTATTAACCCTTCTATTATACCTAGGAGCTAATCTAGCTCTAGTAAGGGCTCTAGATCCTTAACTTATAGGACTAGGTATAGGGGTAGCCTAATACTAGATTAGGGCCTACCTCTCTTTAGTAGTAATAAGTATAAGAATAAAGAGGTATAATATTAGGCTTAAGATAAATCTATAATCTATAATAGAGATATAGATAACTAGGTGCCCTAATTCTCCCCTAAAGCTCTAGATCTAGATAAAGCTTATAGTTTAAGCTTAGACCCTAAAGATAATAAAATTATTACTTAAGGTCTATAGTTCCTAGATAATAAAAAAGCTAGAGATATAAATATTACCTAGAATAATAAGGATAAGGATATACTTAATAACTCTAAAGATAATAATACTCTATAAGCTCCTCTATAAGATTAGAATATTATCTAGGATAAGGACATACTTAATAACCTTAAAGATAATATTATATAAGCTCTTCTATAAGATTATAATATTATCTAGGATAAGGACATACTTAATAACCTTAAAGATAACGTTATATAAGCTCTTATATAAGATTAGTATAATAAGGAAATACTTAATATCTCTAAAGATACTAATCTACTAGGAGTCGCTCTATAAGTCCCTATTAAGTAAGATTAAACCTAAGAATAATATATACCTATTCCTCTATCCTCTCCCCTACCTATTCTATTATTTACCCTTAATTATACTAGCTATTAATACTATAAAAAGCGTTAGGTAGGTTATTAAGAGCTCCCTCTAGTACCCTATTAGTAATATAAAGAGCGCTAAGTTAAATATTAAGAGCTCCTTCTAGAGCCCTATTAGTAATATAAAGAGTACTAAGGATATTAAGATATCCCTCTAATACCCTATTAGTAGTATAAAGAGTACTAAGGATACTAAAATATCCCTCTAGCGCCCTACTAGTAGTATAAAGAGTACTAAGGATATTAAGATATCCCTCTAGTACCCTATTAGTAGTATAAAGAGCGCTAAGGATATTAAGAGTACTATAAAAAGTATTAATAGGAAGTAGGATATTAAGAGCTCCCTCTAGCACCTTACTAGTAGTACTATAAAGACTACTAAGGATATTAAGAGCACTATAAAGAGTATTAATAAGAAGTAGGATATTAAGAGCTCCTTCTAGTACTACCTTAAATATACTATTTAAGGCGTCTACCTCCCTAATACCCTAGGTAGGAGAGTTAGCTAGCGCTTAATATAGAGCCTCTACTAGGTCCTATATTACTTAAGTTAGTTAAGTAGGGACTTCCTTATTAATAGCGTACTAGATAGAAGTACTAAGAGTATTTATCTAGTAATTAGTAATAGTACTAGGAGCGTTTATCTAGTAATTAGTAATAGTACTAAGAGCATTTATCTAGTAATTAGTAATAGTACTAGGAGTATTTATCTAGTAATTAGTAATAGTACTAGGAGTATTTATCTAATAATCTATAATAGTACTAGAAGTGTTTATCTAGTAATTATTAGAGTAGCTAATAGCCCTATAAATTATAGGATACTTACTAGCTAGCTAATTATTAAAGCTAATAGCCCTATTAATTATAAGATACTTATTAATATAGCCGCATTTATTTATCTAATAGTTATTAGAGCAGCTAATAGCCATTATAAGATACTTACTAATAGGGCTAAGTATACTTACCTAATAATTATTATAGTAGCTAACAGCTATTATAAGATACTTACTAATAGGGCTAATTATACTTACCTAATAATTATTATAGTAGCTAACAGCCCCATTAAATTTAAGATACTTACTAGTAGGGCTAAGTATATTTACTAGCTAATTATTAGAGCCGCCAGCCCTATAAATTATAGGATACCTACTAGTAGGGCTAAATTTATTTACTAGCTAATTATTAGGGCGGCTAACAGCCCTATCTATTATAAGATACTTATTAATATAGCCGTATTTATTTATCTAATAGTTATTAGAGCAGCTAATAGCTATTATAAGATACCTACTAGTAGGGCTAAGTTAATTTACTAGCTAATCTTTAGAGCTACTAGCCCTATCTATTATAAGCTACTTACTAAGAGACGTAAGATCCTTATTAAGGGCAAGATAACTACTAAGAAAGCTAAGCAAGCTCTATTAAAAATTATAACTATTAAGAAACTTAATATCCTAATTAAGGAGTAGAAGATCTCTAAGAAAGCTAGGTAAGTTCCTTTAAAAATTATTAAGAGACAAGCTTAATGCGCCTTCTAGAGACTTAAAGTTACCTAGAAAGCTAAGAGAGCTAAGTAAGTTCCTCTAAAAGTCTTTAATAGCTTAGCTTAATATACTATCTAGAAAGTAAAACTTATAGAGGCCCTTACCTAGAAAGCTATAAGTCTCCTTAGTAGGTATATTTCTTAGATAGTATTAAAGTATTTTAACTTAGCTAAAGTCCTCCTTAAGAGTCTAGTTAGTAAGAAGTAGAAGAGCGCAATATAGTAGACTAAAATAAAAGAGATTTCTAGGTTTAACTAGTAGATAAACTTAGTAGATAGCAGGAGGCTATCTAGGTAAATATAACTATAAGTACTTTAACTACTACTATAGGCCTATTAACTATAAGACTAGTAGCTAGTATAGCTATAGGCCTATTATCTACTATAGGCCTATTATCTACTATAGGCCTATTAACCGCCGCAGGCCTATTAACTATAAGACTAGTAGCTAGTATAACTATACGCCCTTTAGCTATATACCCTTTAGCTGCAACATCAGTCCCCTTTAGACTAGTAGATAGTGCAGCTTTAGGCCTATTAGATATAATAAGACTAGTAGGCTATTATAGTCCTAGTATAGTTACTAGTATATCTATACCTAAAGACCTAGAACCTGGTTCTTTAGATTTAGATAATAATAAAGAGCTATTATCTAAGCCTACTTAGCCCCTATATTAGGCTAGATCTCTATTACTAGATAACGTCTAATTACCTAAGAGAGGTATAGGTAACGTACTATTTAAGATAGGGGAATAGGACTTATAGGGCCTTAACCCCTCTTAAAATATAGAAAATACACGACCGCTCTAAGAGGCTAATAGTTTTAAATATAAGTAGCTAGAATATAGCGTGTACTAGGGTAATATAAATAACATACTAGATATCTAGTCTAGTATTTATAACCCCTTATTTAAATTACTCTCTTCCTTTATAATCCTAGATATTAATCCCTAGGTTTAACCTTAAATAGCTTAGTAGTATATAGTACTATATAAGGATAATTTAATACCGTTCCTTATTTACCTATTTAAAGATAAGGAGGCCTAAGTATTATAAGTTTAGTTAGGATATCTTTTTTTAAGTAAGGATTATATTATTATTATCTCTATCTTAGCCCTAGAGCCCTACTTATTCTTATCTACTTACTTATACTATTAAGCCTACTAGCTAGTACCTACCTTACTTACCTAAGGCGTCCCTAACTATCTATAGACTATAATAGTAGTAGCTAAAAATAAAGGAGTTATCCTTAACTTAGAATTTACTATTCTCCTCTACCTATTAAGAAATATCCCCTTTTTAGGATAAGAAAGGAAAGAAAAGGAAGTAAAGAAAGAAAGAAAGAAATAAGTCTATATTAAGATATATTTAGTTACTAGCCTCTTTATCCTTATCTATATTAGACTAGTCCTTACTGCCCGTCCTATTATTATTATAAGGTAGGGCTAATAGTAGGATAAGTAGGTTCTTCTATATATTAGTACTATAACCGCTTTTATCTTCTCCTAATATAGGCACGTAATATATAATAGTACCTATGTCTATATAGAAATCAGGGTGCATATATCTACTAGGAATATAGCTTATAAACTAGTTAGTAAACCCTATATTAGTACCTAGGAATTACTCTACTAGGCCATCTATATCCTATAGTATATATAGTATAAGTAGCTATAAAGCGAGCAGTCTAGCGATCTATAGGTATTTTAGGGGGTTATTATTAATATACTAGATTAGGCAGCTTAATCCTATATAGAAAGTAAGGTTATTAACTACTATATTAGAGATAAACTTATTAGGGATAATTCCTCTAATAATAAGGTATACGGCTTAGTAAGGTTCTATTATAAGGAGTATAGCTATTAGGTTAGTATAGTAGTAGAGACAGCCTACTTTACCTAGATTAGGATATTAATAGATTATATAGTTTACTAAGTATCCTAGGAAAGCAGCTTTAATAGTATTAGTAATATTACTATAGTTAGTAGGATTATTATTAGGGATTAAAGGGTCTTTTATACTAGTACTAGAACTAATATTATTATTATTATTATTAGGTTCGCCTAGAAGTAGCTTGTCTTAAGTTATAAGTAGGGCGTTATTAGCATCTACTATAAATATAGTATAGTTAGGGTAGTCTAGGTAAACCTATAGTATAAGCTTATCTAGGCCTTTAGGTTTCTTATCCTATAATAATATCTCCCTATTAGGAGGGGGCATACCTTAAAGTATCTCTATAAGCTCTACTTTATTATTATTAATAGGATAGTTATATTAGTACTAACCTACTCCTACTCTAGGAGTATAAAACTTAGTACCTATAGACTACTTATTTCTACTTTTTATAAGGGTAGTAGTAAATATATAGATCTCTACTAGTAGTATATTGCCTCTTATTATACAGTCTATTATAATAGCATAGTAGCCCTACCTATTCTATATTTCTTATTTATAAAGGTGCTACTTTATGCCCTTAGGGACTAAGATATCCTTATATATAGAGAAAAGTAGTCTATTATAACTATAAATAGTAAGGCCTCCTATTACCTAAGGGTGCGTCTTATTAATATTAGGGTTACTAGGCTCCTTCTTACTAATATACTTATTATAGCCTTTCCTACTAATAAGTCTATACTGCCCTATAAGTATTATATACTAGATTTTACTATCCTTATCTTAGTAGTATAAGGCCTATCTATTAGGGTAATAATATAGGTTTAGTCCTCTATCTTTATAGTAAAACGGCTAGATTTAGTAGAGGTTATAGAACTTAAGATCTATTATTACTTAATAAGCTAAGTAGTAGAGGGCCCCTATTATTATAGAGGATAGGCTTATACTAGGTAGGAGAAGGTATTAATCTTTAATAAATATACCTAAAATATAGTTAATAATAGGAAAGTTACTAGTATTTATAAGGAATATAGTATCCTAGTCCTATTTATACTCTATAAAAGTCTTAGAGTTATAGAATAGATAGTATATACTTTCCTTTAGGAATAACTAGTTACCTATTTTACCTTAGAGACTGACTACTACTAGTTTATCTAGTATAATATTAGGCGCGCCCCTTAGTTTCTTTAATTATATAGTAATATTTAGTATACTAGTAGCCTTTCCTATTTTCTTTATCTTCTATAGTATAGCTAGTCCCTTAGGGTCCGCCCTTTCTTTTCTCTACCTTAGTATTAGGGTATCTAGGAATTCCTTTCCTAAATCTATATTATTATTAGGAACTTAGGATATGCATTAAATTATAGCTATAATAATTTTATTAGTATTATAGGAAGTATTAGTAAGTTAGTAGGTTTACTTTTTAATAGTAGAATTCTAGGCCTATAGGTCTATATTAGTAATATCTACTATTTTATAGCTTACCTTAACCTATAGAGTTACTCTAATTGTACTAAAATTAGGAGGTATCTATATTAGGTAAGAAGCTAGTATTCTTATACTAAGAAGGCTTATAGCTAGGTTAGAGGTAAGACTAGGTTAAGGTATAGTTTTTAGTAAGAAGGTAGGCTTCTACTATCTCTTATCCTTAGTATCCTCCTCTAATTCCTTAGTAGTAAAGTACTTATACTTATTACTATAATTAGTATTATACTCTTTTATATACGCGTCTAGTATACTGCTATTTTTATTATTTTAGTAGAAGCTATAGGTCTAGTATCTTAAGCCTCTAGCCCCTAACACGCCGCATCCTTATATAGTTATAGATGGTGCGTTTATTATTAGTATATCTACTATTAGTATTATAGTACTATTATATAAGATAGTATTAAAGAAGTCTACTATCTCTTTATTATTAGTAACTTAGTTTAGCGCGTCCTATTATAAATACTTACTAGTATTAGGAGAAAAGTAGTTATTCTATACTTCTAGTCTAGAGATGGCATTATTTTACTTAAGGGTAGGTATACTATTACTAGTAGTAGGGGTATTATTTAGTATTATATTTACTAGGACCGCGCCTATATTAGGTGCTATATTATTAGGTACTATATTATATAAAAGGTCCTACTATTCTTATAGGCTAGTAATAGCTATTAGGGTAGTACTAGTAAGTCTATTCCTATTATAGTTTAAAGGCTAACTATATTGGTCTCTTAGGTAGCTTATATATTTATATTATAGGTAAGGTTATATAGTAAGGTTAGTATAGGGTTATAAGTTAATATTCTATAGACCCTAATATTAATTAGGTACTTATACTATAGCTAGTACTAGTTGCCCTACTAATACACGGTCCTCTTCTTACTTAGTAATACTTAAGTATATAAAATATTTTTAGTAGTAATATTCTTATAGGCCTTCCTTTACTAGGAGGTACTTAGGCGCGCCTTACTAGCTCCCTCTATAAGATAGGTACTAACTTAGTACTCTTCTCTAGTAGCTTAGGGTTTCTTCTCCTTATTCTTTATACCTAGTAGACGACCTTACTACTTTAGTACTATAGGGATAACTATTTCTAGCGGTATATATAGTAGTTTATTATATAACAGCCTGCCCTATAGTAGTTTATTATATACCTTAGTAGGTAGCAGCTTAACTATATTATTATTTTCCTCTAGGTCCTTAGGTACTATAGTAGTATATTAAGGCGGTCCTAGTTTCTATTAGGGCCTATACTAGTCTAGCTTTACTATTATCTCCTTATTTATCCTTATATTATATTTTCTAATAAGATCTATTGCCCCCTCTAAGTTATCTAAGTTATACTATACTTAATACTATAGCCCCTAGCCTTTCTAGTTAACTAAGTATTATAGTTTCCTAGTCCTATAATATTTACGTCTATCTACTAAGCGCGAGATTTTATACTTAGGTACTAGCTTATTAGTATTAATAATAGGTCCTAGCTCTAATATAGTATTATACTTAAAAGGGTTAGGGCTATCCTTTTCCTTTTCTAATTAAGAGATATTAATAACTAGATAAATCCTTAAACTACTAGAGATGGCTAGTTTATAGGCCTATATACTAACTACTTATATTACTTTATAAGGTCCTATATACATGTTCTAGAGTTTCTATAGTAGGTTACTATATACCTTATAACTATAGTATAACTATAGATATACCTTATCCCCTAGTTTAAATTAGACTAGATAGTACTTACTATTATATTACTCCTTTTATACTACTACTATAAAAGTAAGGGCTTCTTAGGCTTTAGTATAGTAGTCTAAATAGAGGGTTTTTAAGTCTATATCCTTAGTAGATTCTACCTAGTTATACCTATCATCCTATAGGTTAAATCTATATAAGATTTTATAGGGGGTACATCCTATTAAGGCGTTTTAGGAAGAATTTATAGTCCCCTAGATATAAGGAAGAGCGTCTACCTAACTCTAATTAGAGTTAGCTATAATAAAGAAGTATAGGGTAATCTCTACTATCTAGTTAGTACGCTTACTTTATCTATCTATCTAGGGATAGTAAGTAGTAGTAGTATTTAGATTAATTTTTATTATCTTAAAAACGCCGCTTATAAATCACCCTAGCTAATAGGAGTCCTAGTCTATAATTATAATAGAAGGTAGACCCTATCTATATCTATAGAGTTCTTTAAACTATAAACCTCCCTAATTACCTATAGTCTAGGTCTCTTAACTAGGGATTAGTAAGATTACTTTAGAAAATTTATAGATTATAGTTAGAAGTATATTAAAACCCCCTTTACTATATATAGGCAGCTTAGTAATAAAATTAATATATATAGTAAAGAAGGGGACCTTTACTACTATAATAGGGACTATTAACCTATTAGGTTTATATTAAGGCGTTTAGTTAATATAACAGTTAGGATAGTAATTAATATATACCTATACCTACTAGTATAGGTACCTTATATAGTAGTAAGTATAAATATAATCTATATATTAGTCTACACCTTAATAGAAATGCTAATTATATACTTATTTAAATACTACTTACTTATAGCTTTAAGGAATATATAGCTATTCTTACTAGTCTCCTAAATAGTCTATAAAGTAGATTAGCCCTTTCTATAAGAAGAAGTATAGACTAGGGACTAGTCCTTTATAGGGGTCCTTATTTTCTTCTATATCCCTAAGGGGAACGGGCTCTATAGTAGTAATAGGGGCTAGTATTACTATAGGTATAGGGTTTATACTAGTAGGTCACTCTATAGTTATTATAGGGTTTACTAGCCTATAGTTATATTCCTACTACTACTTAAGGGCCTGCTCTAAAATACAGAGTACCTTTACCTATTATATATTAGTACTATATACTATATAGAGCTCTTACTTAAATCTATTAGAGAGCTCTACTAATACTATATAGAAGTAAGTAGCAGTATTACTACCTTCTAAGGTATACTAAACTAGGTCCTTATTATTAGGGAATTTTATAGTATTAAGGGTATTATCCGCGTCTATAGTCGCCTTAAATAGCAATTAGCTTAGTATATTAGGGATGATATAGTTCCTCCCTAGCTAGTACTATACCTTTAATAGATACTAGCTCAGGTATTAGCTTATATATATTAGATATAGGTTTAGCTGCTCTACAGATTAGGAGTTTCTAAAGTATAGCTATTATATAATAGTAGTAACTACTAAATAGTTAGTAAATACCTAAGTGTCCTTAGAGGCCTATATTAGTATTTATAATTTCTTAACTACCTAAATAACTCCTATTATCTTAAGCTTAGTAGTCTAGTATCTCGTCTTAGCTCCTAAAAGGCGCCAGGATAGGAAGGCTATTAGCTTAATAGACTACTTTAGGAAGTCCTTAGCCTTTTTAAGCTAATTTATAGTAGGGTTTTTACCCTCTATATTCTCTATATTTATAGTAGGAGTCTAGTCTTCTATAACTAGTTTAGGATTACCTTTTATATAGTAGGCTATTATACTAAAACCTAACTCTTTACTAGCATCTATATTAATAAAGAGGGGTCTCTTAGGTATATAGTAAAAATACTATTATATTTTATAAAGGGTCGTTTATATGGCCTTAAATAATACTACTAGTACTAGGGAGTCTAGTAGTGCCTATACTACTATATATTAGTAGTGCGCTTGTTTATCTTTAGGAGCGCTTTATAATAGCACGGTCTTTATAGCTTCTAGTAGTTCTACTAGTTATATATAGTAGGGATAGTTATCCTATAGCTAGCTAGTAAGCCCTATAAAGGTTTCTAGTTCTTAGAGGGTCCTTAGGAATTTAAGGTCTTTTAGAGCTTAGATCTTAGCTTCTAATATTATAATACTAAACCTAGATACCTACTATCCTAATAGTATAATAGATAGGTATCCTAACCGGGACTTCTTAGTACTTAGGCTTATATTTATACTATTAAGGATAGTAAATACCTTTTTAAGGTAATCTAGGTATTCTTCTAATATTTTAGAGAAAATAGTAATATTATTAATATATATTTATATAAAAGCGCGGCAGTTTTAAAGAAGAGTATTATACTACTATTATATATACTATATAGAGTTATAGTGTCCTATTAGGGCTATATTTAACTATTTAGCACCCTAGTAGGTAAGTATAATTAGCTTATATTAGTTATTAGGATAGATCTGCTACTAATAGAAGAAAGAGATAGTGTCTACTACTAAGATATAGAGATAGCCCTAGATATTAAAGATAATATTAGTAGCTAGAGGGAGTAGCTATAAGTCCTTCTTACTAATAGTATTAAGGGCTTATATATCTATAACTACTTATCCTTTCTACTCTAGAGTCCTATTCTCTCTAGGGACTAGCTTCTATACTATAAATATAGAGAAGCTAAGATAAGTATCTCTATATACCTATTCTACTTTTCCTTATTTATATATAGGGTTAAGCGTGGCATCTTAGAATTTATAGTCCCTTTAGGATATAGGGTATAGTCTTTAATATTTAAAATATTTATACTAGCCTAGGACTAATAGTATCCTTATTTAATCCTTTTTAGGAACCTTAATAAATCCCTTTTAATTATAGAAAAGATCTTAAAACTAATCTACTAGTTTCTAGTATAGTAACTAGACCTTAGGGGTCCTAAATATAGTAATACTATTATTAAGCTTAGCCTCCTCTATAATAGGGATAGTAGGGTTTAAACTAGCTAGGCTATATTCTATATCTATAAGGCGGTACGCCCTATTAAATTCTATAGTAATAATACTACCTAGCTATATATTCTAGGAGATTATAAGAGGCCAATCTAAGTTATTTCTAGTAATAATCTAGTTTATATCTATACTAGTAACTATAGTATAAAGGGTACCCCCCTTTTATAGGAAGGGTATAGGATGCGCGGTTTTATTAGGATAGAACTTATATACTTAGTAAGGAAGGTCTAGTCCTAGAATTTTAATAAGTAGCTTTACCTAGGACTATAGGGGTATTATTATATTCCTTATAGTATGTATATATTAGTAGATAGGAGTAGAAAATAGCTTAGTTATTATACTAGTATTTAGTCCCTTAGGCCCTATATATAGCCATACTACTTAGTTCTAACTAATATTAATAATTACCTCTTTAGGATGTAGGAGGTTATTCCCTATAAGTAGAGGGATATTTAACTTATTAGTTACCTAAGTATAGTAGGGAAGAAAGCTAAGAGCCTATTCTACCTTAGTTTATCTAGATAAGTAAAGGGGAAGTATTATATAGTTAGTATATTCTATCTTATATCCTACTCTAGTAATAATTATAGGTTTCTTAAGTATTATTACCCTAATATTAGGGAGCTTTTCCTTTAAAAATATTCTATTTACTATTAAGGATAAGGCACCTATATTAAGATACCTAATATCTACTATTTCTATAGGGGTTAGCCTAAAACTAATCTCTATTAATTAATATTTAGGAAATAGAGGTAGATTGTCCCCTATACTAAGTCCTATAAAGGCTATAGATAACTCTAAGATTAGCACCTTTAGTTCTATATTAGATATAGCCTTATCCTTTATCTTCCTATATTTGCTATTAACCGTATTAAACCCTAATATAGTAAGGTAGACTATTTAGTAACGGCATCTCTAACTAAGTATAGGAGTGCCTTATCTATAGCACTATATTACCTATACTATAAGGCTAAGAGGAAAGATTAATGCCTACTAGAAGGCTATAACTACTAGAGTAAGGATATACTAAGAGGAGATAATATATTACTTAGTTCTATTATTCTAATAGCTTTTAGGTACTAGTTACCTACTAACTAGATAGTACTCTATTTAGGTCCTAAATTCTTAAGCGGCCTAATACTTACTTAGTTTAAACTATATTTAAAACCGTTATCCCTTAGGTACTAGTATAACTTATATTTAGAAGGGAAGCTTATCTAGTAGCTATTATATACTTTCTAGGGATTAAGTACTATTATATTACTACTAGGAGTATAGTTAAAAGCGTTATCCTAGATAAGTATATATCTATACTAGGAGTAGTAGTTAGCTCCTATTATAATTATAGGCTTACTATTATTTAACTATAGCTTCTCCTTATTAGTTATAGGGGTCTCTATACCGGCGTCCTTATTACTTTTAGTATTTTTACTTTCCTTATTACTATCCTTATACTTGCTTTTAGAGCCATCCTAGGTATAGTATTATATATATATAGTAGGTTTATAGTTATAGTTATAGTTATAGTCGTAACGATCCTTAGGCTTTAAGTAGGACCTAGAACTAGACTCTTTTAGGTTAGGAGTAGGAAGTATACCCTACTTAGAATAGATTACCTATTTTATATTACTTAGTCTCCTAGTACTTATATTATACTAGGACGCTAAGCGCGCTCTATTAGATTAATTAAAAGGCTAGCTAGTAGTCTATATTAAAGCGCGTCCTTAATTCTAGCCCTTAGGGAAGAATACCTTACTAGTAGTAGTTATATTAAAATATTAGGATAGGTGTTTCTAAGTCTACTAGTAACTCTTAATATTCTTAATAAATACTTAGACTATAGTATTTACTATAGGTTTAGGGATCTACTACTAGAAGTAAGGGTTAATACATATATAGGTATTAGCTAACTAATTATATATAGTAGGGAAACTAGCAGCTTATCCTAGATATATATAGGTAATAATAAAGTCCCTTATACTTTTAGTATAGACCTCTAGGAGCCTAAAGCGTACTCTATTTAGTACTTTAATAGCTTTATATCGTGTTATACTAAAGTCTTTATATAGTAGTAAAGTCTAATTATTAATACTATATTTAGTATATATAAAAGCTTAGTCTTCCTCTATAAGTTAGGAGGTATACTATATATTTAATAATCCTTTTAGGCACTTCTATAGGTTAGTATAGATTAGATCTGCTCTATAAGTAGTATAAGCTATTAAGGTGCTATTAATAAACTACTCTATAGTATAGTATAAGACCTTCCCTTATTTAGTTATACTACCTTTATAGCTAATATCTTCTTCTAATAGATTAGGGTTAAAGTAACTAATATTATCTAGATAGAAATACTAGGTTATTCTTCTAGTATATAGTCCTAATACCTAGTTATACTCCTTATTATTACCTATACCCTATAGGGGAATAAACTAAAAAGTAGTAGACTATTTATCCTCTTCTCTATCCCTAGGGGGAGGGGAGCTTAATAGGAGTAGCTCTTCTATCTTATACTAGGTATACCTTTTCTAGTATCTCTATTCCTAGTTTTTACTAGAGAAATAGTTTCCCTCCTATAACTATAGTAGTCTTAATACTGCTTAGCCTCCGCCTTAGGGCGCGCTTATTTTAAGTATAAATAGGTATATACTAAGCTTCTTAAGTTACTTATTAACCCCTTTATTTATTATAGTAAGGTTTATTATCTGCGCTTTCTATTATTTAGAAAATATATCTTAGAGCATATCTAGCTTTACTTCTAAAGATTCTAGAGTTATAGTAGGCTACTAGATCTCCTTAGTCTAGTCTATAGCGCTGTACTAGTTGCGTATATACGGCAGTATTATATTATATAGGGGTGGCTAGTTATAGTATATATACCTTAGGGGAGGATTCTAGTTTCCTAGTAGCTATTAGTAGGAGAAAGGAAGACCGCTATATAGGTATTAGCTAAAACCTAGACCTGCGCCACTCTAGAAAATATTAGGTAGTTAACTAAAGGGTTAGTAAGAGCGGCCTTAAAGAAGCCTATAGCTAGATAGAAAGGAAGGTTATCTAAACTAGCCTTTATAAGTATAGCTAGTATCTTTACTAAAATTTAGTAGGATATAGTAGTCTTTAAAATTATTATCTATAGAAGAATAAGGACTCTATAGATTATATTCTAGTTTATTATCTATAGGTAGGCTACTAGTATAGGTGACTAGCTACTTTCCTTTAAAAGGTTTTAGTTAAGAAGTATAAGGGGGTATTACCTACTTATCTTAGAGCTAGTATAGCCTTATACTTATATATATCTATAACTAGAGTTATTAATAGGTGCGTATAGAAGTAGAGTAATATAAAGAAGATAAGCATCTTTAAGTTAGTATAGGTATTAGTAAAATAGGTTATTAAGGCTCTATAGATAGTATAGGTTATAGATAAATTAATATATAGTATAGAGATTTTAATTAAGGTCGTCTATAAAGTAAGGTAATAGGCGTTTATATCTAAAAAGAGGGTAGATCTACTAAGTAGGTAATTAGTTAGCCCTTTCCCTATCTAGGTATAGTATAGCCTCTAGTAGGAGGAGTAGGTCCTAATAGTTCCTAGATTAATTCTAGTATAACTTCTAGGGTAATTATAGCAGGTCCTAAAGGTAACTAGGGCGCTATCTTAGCTTATAGCTAGAGAGGCGCTTTAAGGACTATACCTAGAGCTAATACCTCTAGTATAATAGGACGTCCTAGTATAGTTAGAGAAAGGTACTAGAATAGATTATATAGGAACTAGGATACCCTTAAGCCTATACTTATATTATATTAGCCTAGCTCCTTACGCGGCGTAGTTAGGACTGGGTTTAGTAGTAAACCTACTATATTAGTAGATATTAGTATACTTAGTATTATAGTCCTTATACCCTTAGCTAGAGCCTCTTCTACGCGTTCCTATTCTATAACTACTAGGCAATTCTCTAGGAATAATTTAGTATAGGCGGTATTAACTCGCTCTAAGGCTTATTAGAAGGTAGCCTAGTTTATACCTCCTATAGAATTCTAATATACTAGATAATCTAGGTGCCTTTAAGATGCCTTAGCTTAATAAGTAGACACTTCTATACTACCTAGGGGCTTAAATATTTCTATAAGGAGGTTAATATAAGTCCTTACTACTAGAGTAATCTATTTAAGCTGTTACTTATATTTACTATAATAAAGGAAGGCCTTAAGCTACTAGATAGATAGTATATCCTCTTCTAAAACTAATATAGTAAACTTATTATTTAGGGACTATATTATAGATAGTTCCTTATACTAGTACTAAGTATTAAAGGGAGGGGTAAGTATAGTAGAAGTAAGGGTCCTACTATAATAATACTAGTACTAGGTTATATAAGAAGGGAGATCCTTACTAGGTGCTATATAGAAGTATATTATTAGCTATTTTAAGGAGATCTTCCTAGGTTTTAGTAGAAGTAGACTTATAGTATTTATATATTAGTAGTAATAAAGGTCCTAGATATAGAGGGGATGCTATAGTAAAAGGAAGTACTATAGTACTTTTAGCTACTACTTAATATTATAAGTTTAGTTAGGACGTCTTTTTTTAAGTAAGGATTATATTATTATTATCTCTATCTTAGCCCTAGGGCCCTACTTATTCTTATCTACTTACTTATACTACTAAGCCTACTAGCTAGTACCTGCCTTACTTACCTAAGGCGTCCCTAACTATCTATAGACTATAATACTAAGCTAAGAAGAAAAATCTAGATAACCTTAACTTTATAGTATTTCTTAATTAGGGCTTATATATTCTCTATTCTATAAGTAAAGAGCTAGTCTATATAATTATTAAGGGAGATATGGCCTAGCTGCCCTATATAGTACTAATAAGATAGCAAGCTAAGTAGATAATTAAATATTATAATAAGGAGCGCTCACATCTAACTACTAAGAAAAAAGGCTAGTATTAGCTAATAATCTATATAAACTACCTCTATAATAAGGACGGCTATAGATTACTAAGGGTATATATTAGCTACTTTATAGATTACCTAGAAGAGTACCTTATAGATAATAACTATACCTTATAGGTTAAGAGCTTATTTCTTTATAATTATATATATAGCTATAGGTAATACCTTAATATAGGAGCTATTTATTTAAGAGGCGGTCCTATACCGACCTGTATTTAAACTATTTATAGTTTTACTAGAAGTATATATAGATACCTTAAGACTAATATATTAGATCCCCCTTAAGCCCTATCTAAAGTTAGATATACTAATAATATAATAAAGTAACTTTATAAGTATTTAAAGTACTAGAGCTCTAACTTTTTAATAAATCTAATAGACGCCTTAATATACCTAGAATATAAGGGTAAGGGGTATAGCATCTACTAATTTATTCTCTATAAGGTCTTTACCCCCTTATAAGGCTAGATTAGTAAGGTCCTAATTAATTAATTAGGTATAGGCTATATTAAGATAGGGTATAGCATGTCGTCCTTACTAATAGGCTATAGTAACACCTTATACCTAATATACTTTATTAAGATCTACTATAAATAGGCTGGTAGAGCGCGCCTCTATATACCGTTTTATAGTAAGTTTTAAACCCTATATAGCCTGCAAGTCTAACTAGTAGCAGTATAATTATATAAGCGCGTATAGTAGAAGAAGATAAAGCTAGCTATTTAGAGGGTATCTAAGCTAGAACTAGCTAGATAAGAGATGATAAACACTATAGACTAGTTATTAAGATAGGTTACTAAGTTAGAAATAAAGTCTAAGAAGGTCTAGGTATATATAAATAAGATAATTAAATCCTATAAGTAAGTATTAGAAAAGGTAGCTAATACTAAGAAGAGGGCTAACCTATTAACTAGGATAGCTACTATTATTATAGATAATAATAGATAGTAGTAGGACTAGCCTAATAAGGATAACTAGCTATAGGCCTAGAAAAAGAAGAAGAGGGAGGTAGTAGAGTTAGCTAAGTTATAAGAGTTTAAGGAGTTTAAGGACTTAAAGGAGTTAGAGTAATTAGAGCTAATAGAGTAGTTAGAATAGTTAGAGTAGTTAGAGTAGTAGGAGTAGTTAGAGGAGTTATAGGAGTTATAGGAGTTAGGAAAGGGTAAAGAAAAGTAGTATACTAAGTAATAGCCTTAGGTCTTTACTATATATTAAGGGGTAAGTAGTTATTAGTTTAATTAATAGAATATAAAGAGTTTCTAATATAGCTTATATAAATAATATATTAGGACTGCTATATAAATGCTCCTTATCTAGGTTTAAGTAATAGACTAGTCTAGGCTAAGGTTACGCTAGACTAGACCCTTAGTATAGGTATTAATACCTACTAAGCTAAGAAATCCTCTAAAACCCTAACCCTCTAACTTAAAACCTAAACCTTAGCTAATATACTCTTAGCTTACTACTACTATAACGTCTTAGAATGCTATAGATAATAGTAAATAGCTAACTAATTCTTACTCTTTTCTAGAGTATAAGCTCTCTACTAATTCCTATATAGATAATGCTAATATAACTACTAGATATAAGGAGCTATCTAAAGATACTAACTCTAGTATATTAAGCCTTCCCTATACTATATAAAGACTAAACCTAACTTATTAGTAGTTAACTATAGTACTAATACCTTTAGTAATTTATCTAAGCTTAGCCCTAATAAGATAGATACTAGCTATAAGTTATATCTCCTCTTCTATAGATAATGCTAACCTATATAGACTAGGATAAAAGTATAATTAAGCTCTAAGCTAAGATTAAACACCTCTACTAAGAGGGTATTACTAAAGATAAAAAACTCTATAACCTTAAATATTATACTTACCTTATTACTAATAAGAATAGAGATCTCTATAAAGATAACTATAACTTCTAGGATAAGTTAAAGAAAAGGTATAAGGCTAGTATAAGCCTAATAGAATATAAGGTCGCTTTACTTATCTAGAGCTATAATTAGATTACTAAGAGGGTTAATTTAGTTAATAAGAGGGTTAATTTACTTATTAAGAGGGTTAATATAATTACTAAGATAAGTACTAAGATTAAGGGTATAATTATTTTACTTATTAAAGTAATTAACTTACTTAATTAGAGTAGTAGCTAGCTTTATTAGTCAGGTCCTAGTATAGGTATATAGCTACCTATATATACTTATAGTCCTAGAAAAGGACCTAGTTAGTATAGTATAAGTCTAGATAAAGCTTCTTTTATATCTTAGGGTAGCCTACTATACTAATAAAATACTATTAAGGAGGTTAGGAGAAGGATAACTTAGTAGACTAAGTATAGTAAGGAAGCTAGTAGATTATTAGTACTATTTTATAGTTACTATAGGTTTAGGTAGAGAATAGGACTTTACTACTTAGTTAATACTTAAGCTAGATATAGTAGTTAGATAGGATAGGGTATAAGTTAGTTAAATATAGTTTTTTACTACTTTATAATCTATATCTTACCTATAGTATTTTAAATACTTAGGATCTCTTAAGATATAATATATAGGAATAAGGAGTATTTATCCTTCTAGTTAAGCTAGCTACTATTATTTATTACTAGCCGCTGCAGCTTTAGCATAGCTGACCTAGTAAGGGGCGTGCTAGGCGTGCTAGTAATAGTATAAATAGTAGCATATCTAGTTTAGGTAATAGTAATTCTAGTAGTATAAGATAGTTAATAAGTTTAGAGTAATATATCTATTTTTAGTACTATATCTTCTACTAACTACTCTATCTTAGACCTTTTTATCTATACTTCTTTAGACCTTTTTATTTATACTCCTCTAGACCTTTTTATCTATACTCCTCTAGACCTATTTATCTATACTTCTCTAGACCTATTCGTCCCGCCCCTCTATAACTAATTACTAACTTACTCTATTCTATACCTAGCCTCTAAGGTTATAAAGGCGCTAGTATTAGGTATTAATTATATATACTATATAGGCTTATTAAGTATAGAGTTTATCCTAGTCTTTTATTACCTACTCTAACTTCTTAATAACTTTAGTAAGTAGTTCTAGTATAACTTATAGTAGCTCTTTTATATACTCTTTATAGAATCTACTAGTCTATATTATAAGAGTAGTAGTATTTCCTAGAGAGGAGTTATTAAGGCTATTAAGAACTACTAAGTACTAAAGGTTAACTTAAGAGGTAAGATCTTTAATAGCTTACTCCTTAATATTAGGCTATAGGAAGTGATCTAGTACTAAGGAGGAGATATTACTTAGAATTATATTATTAGTAGTACTAGCCTTTTCTAGACTACTAATCTTATTAGCTAAAGAGATAGTGTTCTTTAGTAGGTTAGATACTAGTATTAGTCTACTCTTATTATTATTACTCTAGATATTAAGGCTGGCTATTTAGTCTAGCCCCTTAGTTAGCTTCTAGAATTATAAAATATACTAGTTATCGCGATCTACTAAGTCCTAGGTTATAGTAATAAAGGAGCCTATAAGCCTATTACTAATATAGCTAGCTTATTAAAGTTTATTAATTATTAAAGTAAGATAAATAGTATTCTAAGGTAGGTTAAAATAAAGCTTCTCCTAATTATTATATTTATTAGCTAGGATGTTAGTAGTATTAGAAGTAATAGCTATAACCTTATTAACTACTAATTAGACTTATAAAGTATTATCTCCTAAGAAGTAGTCGGCGTATATAGTTAGTACTAAAGTTATTAAAGAGAAGCTAGAGATATAGTAGTCTATATTTTAAACTATAGCCTTCTAGTTACTAGTAGTATAGTCTAAGGGCTTAACCTTCTAGAAGCTAGAGATCTTATCTTACTCCTTAAGCTTAAGCTTAAGCTCTATAGCTCCTATATTAGCTGCTATTTAGATCTCTAGGATTAGGTTATTAATATCTAAAGTCTTATATATAGAGTGCACGTTATATTAGACCAGGTTGCCTATAATCTTTAACTATAACTAAAATATATATAAAGTCTCTAATAACTAACCTTAGACTATCTTAAGTTTCTAGTAGACCTAACTAATCTCCTCTTAGGCTTCTTAGTAGACCTAACTAGTTTTATTTTAGGCTTCTTAGTAGACCTAACTAGTTTTATCTTAGGCTTCCTAGTAGACCTAAATATTTTTCTACTTAGCTGTCCTCTTTTTAGAATTTATAGATGTAATTTTATAGCTAGCCTCTCTAATAGTATCGCCTATCGTCTTAGAGGGGTTAAATAGAGTAATAGTAGTAAGCTTTTACTATAGCTATTTAGACTCCTTAGTATCACTCCTAGCCTTATAGGCCTATACTACCTAAAGCGCTTCTTATAGCTCTATAACCTAAGTATCTAGGTCCTCTAAAATAAGGCTAGTCTTAAGCAAGTTTATACTTATATTAAAGCTCTAGTTAGTATTATTATAAGTCTTTTATAAAGCTTTAATAGGGTTATATAAGTTAGTAGAAGTTAACTTTAGCCTTAGCTCTTCCTCTTTAAAACTATCCTTAGTCTACTCTATAGCGCTCTAGATCTCTAGGATTAGAGTATTAAATAATATATCTTTATCCTTAAAGACTAGGTTAGTTTTAAAGAGGCTAGTCTTAAGTAAGTTTATACTTATCTTAAAGCTCTAGTTAGTATTATTATAAGTCTTTTATAAAGCTTTAATAGGGTTATATAAGTTAGTAGAAGTTAACTTTAGCCTTAGCTCTTCCTCTTTAAAACTATCCTTAGCCTACTCTATAGTACTCTAGATCTCTAGGATTAGAGTGTTAAATAATACATCTTTATCCTTAAAGACTAGGTTAGTTTTAAAGAGGCTAGTCTTAAGTAAGTTTATACTTATCTTAAAGCTCTAGTTAGTATTATTATAAGTCTTTTATAGAGCTTTAATAGGGTTAAATAAGTTAACTATAGTTAACTTAGTATATAGCTCCTCCTCTTTAAAACCATCCTTAGCCTGCTCTATAATACTTTAAATTTTAGGTAGGATACTATAAACCTGCTTATATTTATCTTCTATAATAAGACTAGTTTTAATTAAGGTAGTACTAGTCTTAAAGTCTTAACTAATAGTATTAAATAACTTTTTTAGAGCTTTAATAGGGTTAAATAAGTTAACTATAGTTAACTTAGTATGTGGCTCCTCCTCTTTAAAACCATCCTTAGCCTGCTCTATAACACTTTAAATTTTAGGTAGAATACTATAAACCTGCTTATATTTATCTTCTATAATAAGACTAGTTTTAATTAAGGTGGTACTAGTCTTAAAGTCTTAACTAATAGTATTAAATAACTTTTTTAGAGCTTTAATAGGGTTAAATAAGTTAGTTATAGTTAATATTATACGCGGCTCCTTATCTTTAAAACTATCCTTAGCCTGCTCTATAGCCTCCTTTACTATAGTAACTAAGCTTTAGACTTATTCTACTATATCTTTATATTTAAAAGAGGGACTAGTACTAATAATAGTAGAAATTATCTCTAACTCCTTTTCTCTCTCCTAGTAGTTTTTATTAGCCGTTCTTAGGCTGCGCATGTTATTATTAGACTATTAAATAGCTAAGGCCCTAGACTAATATAGCGCATCTATACTCTTATTAATTAAGAAAAGTAGGGTATTTTTAGGATCTTAAAGAGAGATACTCTTAAGCTTCTCTCTTAGTAAGTAGTCTAAGATAAATTTATTATCTAGGGAGCTTCCTAAAAGCCTAGCTGCTTTAGAGATAGTACTAAGCTTAGCTTAGATATTACGTGCCTATTTATCTAAGTTAATATAGGTGTCCTAGACCGTTTTAACTAGGAGCTTATTAACCGCCTTAAGCTAATTAAGATACTTAGAATTATTACTTTAAATACCCTTAAGCTTCTTAATATAGGAGTTCTTCTTTATAGCCTCCTTCTTAAGCTCTTTAATATTAGAGTTCTTCTTTATAGCCTTCTACTTAAGCTCCTTAATATAGGAGTTCTTCTCTCTAGCCTCTTACTTAAGCTCTTTAATATAGGTACTCTTCTTCCTAGCCTCTTACTTAAGCTCCTTAATATAGGAGTTCTTCTTTATAGCCTCCTTCTTAAGCTCCTTAATACTAGAGTTCTTCTTTATAGCCTCCTACTTAAGCTCCTTAATATAAGAGTTCTTCTCTTTAGCCTCCTACTTAAGCTCCTTAATATAGGAGTTCTTCTTTCTAGCCTCTTACTTAAGCTTTTTAATATAGGTGCTCTTCTTCCTAGCCCCTTATTTAAGCTCCTTAATATAGGAGTTCTTCTCTCTAGCCTCTTATTTAAGCTATTTAATATAAGGGTCCTTCTATCTAGCTACCTACTTAAGCTCCTAAATAAGTGATTTTTACTATATAACTTCTTAATTAAGTCTATTCTTTTCTCTCTTAACTCCCTTAAGCTACTAGATATACGCGGCTTTTACTATAACCTTACCCTAGAGGTTAGAATTTTCTTATATTAATTAAATATTTTAGTCTCTTATTTAGAGTATAGAAGGACGGTCCTTCTCTTTAATATATTCTTAGTATATCTCTTTAAACTTACTATTCTATTTAGTAAGCTTATTATTCTACTATATATATTCTTATAGGCTTATCCTTAATTCTTTATTCTATACTCTAGTATCTTTAAACTACTTTTCTATCTTACTTACTATAGATTCTAAGATATTAGTAGATACCCTATTAGTAATATCTTTAGTCTAAAGAGTAAATATTAAATATATAGCTATAAGATTAATAGCCCCCTTAGCCTCTATATAGGCTTTATAGACTTCTTATACCTAAAGCTATACCTTTTTAGTACTCTTCTTCTTAATACCGACTTCTCTTATAAAATCCTTATTAAGTTTAATAAGCTTATTAATCTTCTATTAGTTTAAAAGTATAGGTTGCTCCTTTCTACTAGATATAAAGGATATAAGTTTAAAACTAGGAGCTTAATTATTAGCTATAGTAAGGGGCAACTCTCTAAATATTAAGAAGGTAATTTATATTAGCTAGAGGACTTTATAGAGCTATATTAAAAGGCTATTAGTATAAGCTAGTATTACCTAATATAATAAGGAAGAACCTACTAAGAGAATTAACTTTATAGAGAAGTCGCCTAGTAAGGGAGTAAGTATTAGATATTAAGAGAGGAGTAAATAATAGGAGGGGGCTAACTACTTAGAGGTTAAGAGAGTAGAAGAGAATAATAGGTAAGATAAATCTCTATAGGTTAAGAAGGTAGGAGAAAACTACTAGTAAGGTATAAATTTTAGTTAAGAAGGTAGGAAAATAACTAGTAAGGTATAAATTTTAGTTAAGAAGGTAGGAGAAAACTACTAGTAAGATATAAATTTTAGTTAAGAAGGTAGGAAAATAACTAGTAAGAGATAAATCTCTAGAGGTTAAGTAGGAAATAAAAAGAGAGGTAGGAAAGGTCTATTAGTAGTTTTAGTAGTAGAACTAAAGTATAATATATAATAAGGAGTATAGTAACCTTAAGCTAGTACTATAGGGACGGGCAAGATAAAAATTTTAAGAGAAAATAACTAAAGGGTTATATATTAGAGAGGTTATAGAGGCGTAGAGGGTATATTTAGAATTAATAGGGTGCGAGTATTATAGGTCGTATTAGAGGTAATAAGCTAGAGGTAACAAGCTAGAGGTAACTAGAGTAAAGTAGAATAATAAAGGCCGGTATAATATATAAATACTCCTAGTAGGTTCCTAGTATATAGAGGATATTATAAATAGAATTACTAATATTTTATCCTATAAACTAAAGCGAAGTAACGGCGGTCTATAGGTATAAGACTACTATAGCTATAAAACTTAGCCTAGCTAGCTAAACCTCTACTAACTCTCTTTAACTCTTTATTAATATTAAGATAGTAAGAAGCTTGCCTTGCCTTATAATCTATACTAATATTATAGATGCCTCTTACCCTATCCCTAAAGATAAACGCCTATTCTAGGTAAGGTTTATTACCTTAGTATATTAGCCTTATAAGAACTCCCTCTAGCTTAATAGCCTAAAGCTTATATATCTAGGCTTTCTCTTAATTATATTAGAGCCTATATAAGTATAGAACCCTTAGGTTAATAAGGCTATTTTTATACTCTATAAGCCTAGTAAAGGTATTACTATTTATTATAAGGTTAATAAGACTAATACCTATAGTAATACTATTATTCCCCTCTATTATAATAATAATACTATCTTTATCTCTACCTTAAGTAGTAAGGAGATATACCTCCTAATAAATAATATAGCCCGCTACTATATAACTATCTACTAGCTAGAGAATAAGCATATTATAATAATTTTAGCTACTAGTAATAGTAAAGGTAGGGCCTATATAACCTAAGTTAATAATATAGTCTTAAAGGTTAGTTGCCCTAAGGACCTCTAGATTAGAAGTAAGATTTACTTTAGTAATAGTAACCTCTAAGACCTATTCTCTAACTAGACTATTACTAATATTTCCTAGGGTGCTATAGTCCTAGTTAATCTATAGGCTAATAACCTCTATAGGCTTCTACTTATTAAGGTTACTAGCCCTATACTCCTCCTTATATTTAGTATAGCCAGCTTCTACCTCATTACCTAAATTATAAAAAGCTACATTATATAGTAGGGGCTTACTTAGGATAGATAGGGTAATTAAGTTTCTAGTAAAAATAGTATAATAAAGTTAAGGGAAGACTTTAAACCTTAGTAGGTAGTTATTAAATATAGTAGTTTTAAGTCCTTATAGTAAGTAGATAATTAAAATAACTAACTATTATATATAATTTAATAGCTAGCTATACGCGCTAGTTATTTTTAAGGCTCTTCTTAATAGATAGTATCCTTACCCTTAGTATAGTCTATCCTCTACTAATATATTTATATATTATACTTAGATTAAACGACTCCTACCTTACTATAGTAAGGTATTAAAAGGAGCAGCTAAGACCTAGCAGGTTAATTAGGCTTGTCATCTTGCTTAGTAGTAGTTATTTATAGATTTAAGGGAACGTGGCTTAAAAGCGGTCTATATTATAGAGTCTTTACCTATAACTATAAGCTAAATCCTCCTAATATTAGTCTAGCTTATAGTATAGCTTCTACCTTAGGAGATCCTCTTAGCCACTTTATTTAATATATTAAAAGGACGCTATAGATATATTAGACTAGTAAATAGAGGATCTCTTAGAGTTATATTACTTTAGAAGCCTATAGTAGATAGTAGTAGTACTAACTACTAGAGAGAAAGATTATAAGTATATATTTAGCTATATATACTATATCTTAAAAAGGAGCTAGATACTAATAAATATTAAGTAGTTTAGAAATAGAAGGGGAGGTAAGGTTAGAGGTTAAAAGATATATACTACGCTTTATTAGTAGACTTAGAGTCCTTATATCACACTCTACCCTATTAAACCTATATATAACTAAGTATATAAATTCTACTATCTATTATCCTACTCTTATATCCTTACTCTACTTCTATATTTATATTATTAAGATGGCTGCTCTAAGCTCTAGGCCCTTATAGTAGGTATTAGACCGCCTTAGTAGGCTTCCTAACTTAATAGTCCTAACTTTAATCTTACTACCTATAAGTCTCCTATTTAGTTTAGCTAATTTTAATAGATAAGACTATATTTATAGACTTAAACCTTATATCCTTACTAGTATTTATTATTACTATATATTTATTTATTAGCCTATCTTATTTAATTTCTTATTACTATCTTATTAGTATTTATTATTACTATATATTTATTTATTAGCCTATCTTACTAAAGTTTAGCCTTACTTACTAATCTTACTACATCCTCTTCCTATATTTAAATTTAATTAAATAGGACTAATTTCTCTATTTCTATCCTACTCCTATATCTAATATTATAAAAGTCTACTAGAATAGATAATTTACTTACTCTTATTATATATCTTCTTAAAAAAGGCCCTTATTAAGTCCTAGCTAGATAGATAATTCTTATATAACTATATATATAAATAGTAATATAGCTTTATTATATCTTATATTATCCTTTAACTATACTATTCTAAACTAGATGCTAAACTTAGCTTATATATAGAGATTAGCCTTATATATAACTTTTCCTCCTAGGACCTTCTATCTAATATTCCTATCCTATATAATAGTTATAGTAATATAATAATAATCTAGAGTAAGTAGTTAATTATAGCTCTAATAATAAATACACACCTTAGGCTAGAAGTCTATTAAAGGTGGATAGTATAAGATATTAATAGAGATATATATTAGTAAGACCTATATAACCTGTACTAGAGCCTCTAGGATAGATATAGTAGCTATAGAGTACTAGTATATTTAAGGTATTATAGTATAAATCTCTAGTATAAAAGCCTTACTAATAAATTTATAGTAGAAGTAGACCTACCTATACTCTAACTACCTTAACCTTATTCCTTAATAGTAAGCACCTACCTATTAGACATGCCTTACTACTATAATAAAAAGAATCGCGAGGAAATACTAAATATAATATTAAAGCTAGATATTAAGGACTAAGCTACCTAAATACTAGAGGATAAGGTAAAGATAGGTATTATCTTACTACTTATACTTAGATTCTAAGTAAGATCTTAGTTTAAGATAGCTAACTATCTAGGAAGAAATACTAGAATTAGGATAGTCTACTAAGGCTTCCTAGTAGTACTATTACTACCTATTAGGTACTACTATAGCTATATAAGTACTACTAGCTCCCTTACCCTTAGCCCCTCTAATAGTAATAACAATTCTGCTGAGGCTGGCGTTAATAATAATAAGTAGGAGGTAGAGGATAAGGGTAAAGATAATAATAATAAGGAGGATAAAGACCCTTAAGTATAATAGTAAGATAGGGCCTAGCTTACTATACTATAGATAGTAAGTAGATTAGTCGTATTATTAAAGTAACCTAGAGGGTAAGCCTATCTCCTACTATATAATCTATACTAGGGCTATAAAGAAGGGGGCCAGCGTATAGATACTAGGATAGGTAAGATAGCCTATAATAAGTACTACTAGTAGCTAGGTAGCTAACCTGTATTATAGACCGCTAGTAAGGCGGCTTTTACTTAATACTACTAGATAAGGCTAGAAGAGGCTAAGATAAGCATTAATAAAGTCTCTAACTACTATAGGTAGTAACCTAAAAGCTAGGGTACTTATTCTTAATCTAAATATCCTAGACTGCCTTAAGCTACTACCTTAGCTCTTAAATTACTCCTAGTATTTTCTTTACCTATAAGGAGGAAGCACGCCATCTTTAGAGTAGCTCTTTACTACCTCTTAACTCTAACTTTAACCTTAATCTCTACCTCTATCTCTACCTCTATAAGATTATATAGTTCTTAGCTTTAGCCTTACCCTTATCTCTAGCCCTCGCCTTAACTCTAATATTACTATCTATTTCTATCTAGTAATATAAGTCTCTAGAGGAGTTTAAGAAAGCTAAGTATAGAAATCTTAACTAGCTCTAAGAAAGGGCTAGTATATATAAAGCTTTAGATATTATTAATCTATTAATTGCCTAGTTAAAGTAGAAGGATAGGTTAGTAAAGGACCTATATAACTACTTAGCCTAGACTATCTATACTATTAAATATATAATAATATTAACTAAGGACCTGCCTTATATTAGGTTAATACTAGTAGCTACTATAATATTCCTAGGCCTTATAAGCTAACCTATAGCTTATAGGTAGTCTAGAATACTATAAAGAGAACTCTTAGTAACACCGCATAGTCTAATTTAAAAGATTTTATTAAATAGGTATAAATATAGACTAAAGAGCTGGCCTAAGTCTATAAAATAGCATATTCTAGTTAGCTTAGTATTTAGAAACCTATTAATAGCCCGTCTATAGTAGCTACTTTTAAAGTCGACGCGCTAAACCTATAGGCCTAGAACTCTATTATACTCCTAGATATTAACTTTATTAATCCTAGAGAAGTATTAACTTAATCCTTATTAATATCTATTATAGTTCTAGCTAATAAAGTCTATAAAGATAGGGAGACTTTAGAGGTACTTTACTAGCTTCTAAGAGTAAGACACTTTATATATAATATTAATAATATAGGAAAAGGTCTATAGATTATAGAGTAATATTTATAGTAGTCTATTAATACTTTAGGGCCACTCTTTAGTTATATTATATAAAGTCTTATTAATACTCTTAGGTATAGCGAAATATTAGAATAGCTACCTATAAAACTAAGAATATAGAAAGTATATTTATAGACTTAAAGACGTACTCTAAAACTTTTCTAAGTATATTAGAGGTATTCTTAGTATTAAATTCGACATATAAGAGCTTAAAGGGCTTACTAAAAATAAAATCTTAGCCTTCCTAGCATGCTATTAGAGCTATCTATTTTAAAGTAATAGCTAAGTTACTAGAAGGGTATAAGAGGCTAAAATTTCCTCTACTAGCTTAGGGTAAAGGCTAATATATTAAGGCCTTAGATATTATTAACCCTTTAATTATATAGCTTAATAAGGCTAAGGCTACTACTACTATCTATAAGTAGACTAACTTTTATATTTCTCTACCTTTATTATAATAGTTCTTCCTACCTACCTATTTACTATTATAGGCAACGCGCCCTTAATAGGCCGTAGACTAGATACCTACCTAGGAGGCTTAAGAAAGAGAGTAAGCTTAGGGTCAACCTTTAACCTAGAGCTAACTATATATAAGAAGCCTTATATCCTTAAACTAACTATAGTAAGCTGCTATTCTTCTACCCCTATAAACTTACTATATAGAAAGCCTCTTATAACTTATTAGTACTACTAGATTAAGTACTTAGTTATCCTTATACTTAAATACTCCTAGTAATTAATAATATAATAAAATCTTATATATTCTCTTATCTTTATTCTTTATATAACAGCCTGCCTTTCTACCCCCTTTTATTCTATTTTATAACTATATTATATCCTTTCTACTCTTTCTTTTATAATTCTTATTCTTATTTAGCTATTTAGGTTGATTTAGTTTACTTTTATATTAGAGACTTAGACTAGACGTTATACTACGCTCTATAGGTGACTAATATATACCTAAAATAAGCTACTACTTCTATTAGGGTTTTTAAATACCTAAGCTTTCCTAGTAGCTACTAAGCTTATCTAGTAGTTAATTAGCTTTAAGCTAATATTTCCTATTAGGCTTTCTTAAATACTATTAATCTTATATAGCAGCTAGTAAGCTTTCCTAGTAGCTTATCTAGTAGCTACTTAGCTTCTTAGTATCTACTCTACCTATCTAGTAGCTACTTAGCTTCCTAGTATCTACTCTACCTATCTAGTAGCAGCTTAGCTTCCTAGTATCTACTCTACCTATTTAGTAGCTGCTTAGCTTATTAGCAGCCACGTAGTTTTTATAGCACGCTATAGAGCTTTTCCTCTAGCTACTAAACTTATCTAGCGGCTAATAACTTATATAGAGGGTATAAAAGAGTACTAACTCTTAACTTAAGCTAGTCTTACTCTTTAGGCTTTTTTATATCCTATAGATATAACTATCTCCTATAAATAAGTATATAAAGAGACGCCTTATAATATCTACTCCTCTTATTATAACTAATATAACTACTAGATTTATATACCCTTACTACCTTACTTCTTTAATACGACTAACTGCCGCCTATACTAGTATAGGATCTATGCCCTAGTATACTATCCCTATAAGTACTTAGTCTAAGATTAGTAGTACTAAGCTAATCTAGATAGCCCATATCATTATTAGACTAGTAACGCTTAATAAGCTAGATAATAAGGTCCCTATATAGGAGTTTATAATCTATAAGCTAGGTAGAGTATTAAGGTCTAGTATAACTAAGATAAAAATAGCCGTATTATCCCTACTTATTACTATAATAATACTATAACCTTTATTAGCTTCTAGACCTTAATTCTCTATAACCTATTAGTAGTTTTAGCTTAAATTAGTTAAATATCCCTAGGAATAATCTATTTTTCTCTATACCTTAAGTATCTTCCCTTACTATTAGTTTCTATCTAGCTATATAGAAAAGGTTATAATCCTTAAATATATAATATTAACTACCTCTAGTACTATTACCTAATATATTAGTATAGCTATTAATATACTTACCTAGGGCTTAACTATATCCTTATATATATTCCTTATACCTAATCCTCTCTATTACTTATAGTTTACTTATAGAATACGCCCTTATAGTAAAGGTTAGGGCTATAAAAAGTATAAAGGGGCTCTCTATAATAAGATATATACTATTAGTACTACTAGCTTTTTATACTATTAGAATGTCTAAGACTTCTACTAGAAAGTTAAAGCTATTAGAGAGTTACTTAATATAGCTATAGAGCCTAGTATTTATCCCTCTCCTACTCTACCTACTCCTAGCTTTAAGGCACTTAATATAGACTATAGTATAATAATAGAGCATATTTCTATAATGCTACCCTATATTAAGTTCTTTTATATAAACATCTATAAGACCTTACTTAAGGCAGCTACTCTAATAGGATATATTAAAGAAAAATTTAAATTATTAGCCTACCCCCCCTACTCCTAGCTTAGAGGCTCTTAATACTAACTATAGTATAATAGTAAAGTATATTACTAGGATAATGCCCTTTATTAAGCTCTTTTAAACTAATATCTATAAGACCTTACTTAAGGCAGCTATCCTAATAGATATATTAAGGATAAATTTAAAATATTAGTCTACTCCTACTTCTAAGACCTTAGTTCTCTATAATATATTTATAGCCTTAGTTTAAATTTATTAAGTATCTCTAAAGTAATTTCCTTTTTTTCTATACCTTATATAATCTTCCTACTATAGTTTTTATCTAGTCCCTATATAGAGTAAGCTTACTAATAATACCTATAGGTAACTCTAGATATCTTAAGTAACTAGCTTATAAACCTTATTAATTCCCCTACCTTATCTACTTCCTTTACGCGCTAATATAGCTATTAATATATAGGGTATACTTACCCTAGGCTCTACTAAATACTACTACTTAAAGAATAACGCTATATTTAATATTACTAAGGATTTTATTATTTTAGAGAAAGGATTTAATCTCTCCCCTTAGCTTTTCTATAAGTTTTTAATATTAATTATTACTATAGTTATATAGTATATTAAATATCTCCTATAATTAGGGTTTAGCTAAGTAAGATAGTAGATACTTATAAAGAGCTAAAGGTAAGTATATTAATTTCCCTCTATTTACTATAGTATTACTAACTACTTTATAGAAATAGATACCTAGAACTACCTAGTATATATCCCTTTATAGCTCTACCCTCTACTAGACTAGGGGTGTAGAGGCTGAGCTTTATAAGCTTTATACTAATAATAAGGAGCAAGTAGAGATGACCTTAAATAATACCTAGATTATAGAGTTAATAATAGAGATAGCTTATAAGGATAAGCTAATTAGGACCCTTAAGAGGTAGGCTACTAAGAAAGACGCCTAAATTAGTACCTTTAGGGGTAATATTACTAAGAAAGATGCCTAAATTAGTACCCTTAAGGGTATTATTACTAATAGAGACTCTAAGCTTACTCTTTAAGGGCCAGGTTATTAAGATCCTAATCTACCTAGCTTAGTTACTACTAGGCTTCTACTTACTAAGGCTTATAACGACCTTAATAGTCTCCTTAATAACTTTACTACTAAGCTCTTTAACCTTACTATTAAAGAAGCCATAGCGCTTGCTATATTAGAAACCTACTAGTAATACTATTAAAAAGGCTAATAAGATGGCTAAGGAGCTCCTCTTTAAGTACTACTTAGTAGTAATAAAACCTCTACCCTAGCTTTAATAGAGTAGATATATAAGATTATTAAAAAAATAAAGTACTATATTACTAGTAAGACTATCTCTAGTTCTATAAGACGCGCTAACTCTTCTAGATAAGAAAAAGTCTAAGGCTAACTACTTATCCTTATACGCCCTAATTCTAGCTATACCCTAATACGCTTTTAGGCCCTATAATTATTCTCTACTATAGATAATACTATTAGAATATTAGTCTATAATATTTTTACTACTAACTCTCCTTAATTTTAAGTCTTATCTTTAAATAGTTATATAGTCTTTAATTCCTCTATAGGCTTTACTACTAGAGCTTTATTCCCCTTAGGATGTATACTATACTTCTAGTAATAATATTTTTAATAAACATCTTAAGCTTAAGATTATAACCTGGTTTATAACTATAATTCTTAGGTATAATTACCTATATAGATAGTAGAAGCATGCTAACTTATAATATACTTTAATACTATAGCTAGAATCTCTTAGGCTTAACTTATCCTTTATTATAGGCTCTTTCTATAATAAGACCCTCCTTAACTTACTAGCTCTCTTTAACTTTATAAGTCTTATCTTTAAAAAGTTATATAGTCTTTTATTCTATATAGGCTTTACTATTAGAGCTTTATTCTCTATAAGAGCCTTATTCCCCTTAGGACGTATATATAACTCTAATAAAGCTCTATTAAAGGATGCCTACTTTAGTATAAATAGCTCTAGTAATAAACATCCTAAGCTTAAGATTATAACCTAGGTTTAGAACTATAATAAAGCTCTATTAAAGGACTTTATAGCCTCCTACTCTACCTATACCTAACTTTAACGCCCTTAGCCTTAACTATACTATAATAGAGGGCTATATTTCTATAATTATACCTCTTATATAACCCTTTTATAATAATATATATAAGATATTACTTAAGATACTTTTTAATAGGATATATTAAGAAGACTTTTAACTATATTAGTAAGAAGGTAAATATATATAAGAACGCGCTTAAAGAAAAGAAGTATATAATAATAACCCCTAGAAGTATTCCTTCCCTATTTAGCCTTATCTATATTAAAACATTCTATACCTTAGAAATAATTCTATAAGGACCCTTTAATTAATAGCTATACTAAGTTCTCTAGGGACCTTAAGCCTTATATTAATATAGAAAATACTATATACCTAAGGTTAAAGTACTCCTTTCCTCTATCTATAAAGAAATTAGTAAGCTAGTAGAGAAGAGTAGTAACTCTATATTTAGTCTTAAGAATAACCTAGTAGAGGTAGTCCTTTAGTAATTTAATAGTCTAAATTAGCTATATTAAAGCTATATTAGTTCTCCTTAATACTCCTTTACCTAGGACTACTAAAGTTATCTCTTTATCTATTATATTTCTTTATCCTATAGTATTAACCTATATATTAACCCCTATACGCGGCCTCTATACTTCTAAGAGTTTTAAAAACTCCTAACTAGTACTATCCTTCCTACTAAGTTACTATTTATTAAGCGCGGCATCTACCTTTTAGAAAGGGTTATTTTATAGAGTAAGTATAATAGCCTTCTTATACTATAGTTCTATTTATACTCCTAAAGCTCTAGGGTATAGGAGATAGTTAACTTATAGCTAACTTATAGTTTAGTCTCTTAAGGAAGAATTTAGTATAACTAATTAGTCATCTAGAATGCTAATATAATAGGTGCCTATACTATAGTTATATAGGAGCTTTCTAACTAGGCTAAGTCCTTAATCTATAGTATTTATCTAGTATAGCTATAAAGCTATCTAGCACTTAGTCTCTAGTCCTAATAAAGAATACTTTAGTATTATTAATATACCTAGTCTCTTTAAAAACCCTAGCCCTTATTATAGACTATTATTAAACCCCTAGCCTCTTTAAAAATTCCCCTCTATCTTAGTAGCCCTTATAAAGAACACTTTAGTATTATTAATATACCTAGCCTTCTTAAGAACCTATAGCCCTTATTATAAACTCTTATTAATACCCTGCCTCTTTAAAAATCTATAGCCTATTAGTTTTAGTAATAGCTATAGTATATTTAATAAGTTATTAAGGAGCTTAAGCTCTAGCACCTTTAAAAGGAGAATTCCTAACTCTAGTAGAGACCTACTAATAGCTAAGAGGGGCTTAAGTAGCTTTAGAGTAAGGCTCTTAAGAAAGATTTATATATTAAAGAGTTAGAAAAGGAAAATATAGTACTAGTAATTAAGTATAATCTTATTAAGTCTTTCCTCCTTAGTAAGCTATAGTATAAGGGTAAAGAAGCTACTAAAGCTACTTTATACTCTAAGAAGTTAATAATCTCTACTAACTTACTCTCCTTACTAGATAAATTCTACTACTCTCTTTATCTTTACTAACTCTTATCCCTTACTAGTACTGCCTACTTCTTAGAGCCTAGAACTTATACTTATATAAGTACTACTAGCTTATAATATAAATAAAGGGTTTCTTTAGAAGAAGAAGGTTATAATTCTTATATACTATAATAGTAGACCTAAATATATAAAGTATTAAGGTATTACTATATCCTATCTCTTACTTCTACTCCTATAAGTTTTTCCTTACTATATAGTAACATTCTAGCTTATACTAATATATTTATAGAAAGATTTCTATAAAGCTTAACCTACTATATAGATCGAGTTATTAAGGAGCTTAGGCTTAGGCTCTAGTACCTTTAAGAGGAGAACTCCTAACTCTAGCTTAAAGTAGAGACCTAAAGGAAGGAGAAGTTAGTACTAGTAGCCTAGTATAATCTACTACTATCTACTATTCTAGTTATATTAAAAGATAATAACTAGGAGGCTTTATATATTAATAAGCTAACTAAGGGGCTAGATAAAGTGGCTAGCCTTAATATCTAGATAATAATAAGGTATTTAACCTACTAAAGAATACTATCTCCCTAGCTAATAAGATTAGTTATCTAAATATATAAGTTCTTACTATAATAGAACTACTACTTATACTAATACAGTTCTAATAAAAAACTACTATAATAGATTAACTAGTTAAGTAGGTTAAAATCCTCTATAAGGTTTTAAGAGCCTAGCTTAAGGCTAGGTTAATAGACTTATATATCTAAGAGCTAGAGAGGGAGAACTCTATATTAAAAGTAGAGCGTGACTTACTATAGTATACCCTCTAGGCTATAGTATATAATAAGGGTAAAGATATAGCCCGCGCCTTAAAGAGTTAAGAAAGGGAAATATAATAGTTAGGCTTAATAGTAGATAAAATAGGATTAAAAATTAAGATATTATCTATACTTCTTAAGTAACCTTTAACTTTTCTTATAACTACTACTATTATATATATATACTATAATGCCTTATCTAGTAGCTAGCTAAAAGCCTTTATCTTTAATCTGCGTTATTTTATAGTACTAGGAGTAAAGCTATTAGACGGCTAGATAGTATAATATTATCTATAACTACTTTAAGGAAGACTAAGACGGCTCCTAGATTAATTTTAAAGGAAACTTCTACTAGCTATAATCTAATAGTTCCCTAGAAATAGTAACTAGCAGGATCTAAGTACCTCTATAATTAAGTATTTAAGCGCGGGAACGTTAATAGGCTTAGAATTCTAGTCTAGGTATAGTATATAGTAGGAGTATTTTATACTAGTTAGATTCTATATTAGTAAGATGACTAAATAACTTTAAATATCTAGTAAGTTAACCTAGAGTATTAGATTAATAATTTTCTTAATTATATAGGTATTTTTAGTTAGTAAATTAGTATAATAGTTAATTATATAGGCATTTTTACTAGATAGGCATTTTTTACTACTAGATTATAATAATATTAATTATATAGGCACTTTTTACTAGGGTTAGACTTTATTATAAGTCTTTTAAACTTTAAACTTAACTAAATTAGGATAACTTTAAATATAGTAAGATAGGCTTTATTATTAATCTTTTATCCTAATTAAGTTATTTTACTCTAAAGATATATATAATCTAGTAATAGAGTAATTCTTTAGGTTAGCTATAGTCTAGGTATTACCTAATAAGGTCTACTTAAGATGAGGCAGGCTAGGGACTAGAAGAGAAGCTTTAATAATACCTTACTTTAAAATAGTACTAGCTATAGGATAAGCTTAAGATAAGAGTAAGAAGGATAATTAGAGAAGTAATATAAAAGTTAGAGAAGATAAAGCTTAAAAGGTAGCATATACTATAGGAGGCGTATTAATAAATTTTATAATAGAAATAATACCTTTCTAAAGAAGTAGAGATACTAAAGTATATCTTTAAAGAATAGTAGGGCTAGGCGGTTAAGTAGACTAACTCCTTATCTATAGCCTTCTTTAGTATCTACGTACTTGCGCAACTTAACCTGGGTAGATATAAGAGGGGAAGAGGCTATACTTATTAGTTATAGGCATCTCTTATTATAGTCCCTATTATTATAGTAGTAGCTGGCCTCCTTAGCGGCGTCGCGGTTGTAGCTGACCACTATAGCTGATAGTCCCTGGTGCTGCCTTTAACACGGTCTTTAAGTTGCCTCTGCCTGTGAATTTGTTGGTAGAGAGCTGGGCCTGATAGTAGAGGATAAAAGACGGCGTAGATAATAATTACTCTATAGCCCCTAGTACTTGGCTTAAGCCGCCGCTTAATAGATTTATGATATCACTAAAAATGTTAGCTAGTCCTTAATTCAAGCGGTTAAGGGATGTATGACTGATCTTATCAGGGTCGCGCCAATAAGCTCGAGGGAGCGAGCTCCAAGCGCGTAGCCATGAGTTCGGCTTCCAGACCGTTGATTGTCATGTATAAGCCTTCAATCTCGCCGTTCCTGTTGTTCAAGCGCCTCTTGAGGGTGGCCAACCTGGCCTGCTGGTCACTGAGCTGTTGCTTCTGGTCCTTGACCTGTTCCTTCAGGGCATCGTTCTTGCTTTGAAGCCTGGCCATGGCCTTGTAACCATCTGCAAACGTTAGCTTTGCAAGTAAGAGGGAGGGTAAACTTACCGCCGTAACCCCTGGTGCTCGGCTCAATCCTGGGAGCGCCGCTCAACGGATGCATGACGTTGCCTGGAAATGTCAGCTAGCCCTTGATCCAAGAGGTTCAACGTACGAGTGATCTTGTCGGGTCACGCGCCAACATGTCTGCTTCGCTTTGGTTGATGCCACCGTCTCTGGAAATGTCGTACCTTGGAATGCTATCGGATCGGTTTGGATGGAGCCCGCCAATTCGCTTGAGACCTCGAGACGCCATTGTGGGACGCGTTTATTGGTGTTGATGGTTGGCAGTTGTGAGGCCATGACGTGAGAAAAGGCACGGAGAAGGCGGGAAGACTGTAGAATGTTGAGGGTGCCTGAATGGTGCCGAGTCCGTCGCTGAGAGACCTATGTTTGATTTCCAGTCACTTCTCGACGCGTATGCGCCGACAAGAAGTTCGCCGCGGAATAGGAAATTCGCCTTGAGGATCTCCGCCGGGCCAGACAAGATATAAGGCAGGCGGACGAAACCTTTCGAGTCATGAACCAAGAGATTAATGCTTGGTACCCATTCAAGCGCGTCGCAGAAACATCTCGCGAGATTGCCACGCACGCTGCCACGGACGACTACACCAATTTGGTCCAGCAAGTCACCGCCATGGTCAAAATCAATGAGACTCGAGAAAGAAAACCAAAAGCTTCAACAAGACAATGAGCAGCTGCGCGCCGAATTGGCTTCTTCTCGAGACGACCCACGCCTGGGAGAACTCGAGGCGGCAAACGAGCTGGTCTAGGATGATCTCCGGGTGGCCATGGCAGAGCGCGACTTTTACTCGCGTCGGGTGCGTGGTTCAAGCCAGCAGTACCCCAAAGAGCTTGATACTTTGAGTACCACCATGGCCTGCGTTAGACTTACGCTGCAGGAATGCTCCCGCCACCCCGCTTGAATGAAGCCCGGTGATTCTGCTCATAGATATTGCAACTGAACTGCAGTCGGCCACCGACAAGTTCAACAGCCTTGCCAAACAAGTCCAAGGAGAGCAGTGAGAAGGGGCTTCTCTACAGCGTCATCCCACCCTTGGCCGCGGCGACTGCCGCCCTCATGTTTGACATCACCAAACACTTGGGGTCGGCCAAATACTTTCATGGACCGGCCAACTGCGCTCCTTTTCCAGAGTTGATGGAGGACGGAGTCTCCAGGACAATACACCTTGATTTCGCACCTTCGTCGGCCCTGACCTCCTTCAGAGTGCCATTGAGGAGCTCTCGGCAGAGTGAGGTTCTCGGAGTTGGACAGGCTGAGGAGCTGCGCATCGGCTCGGAGGTCGTCTTCGGTGAGCCGGGCGCGTTCTTGGTGTGGACCGTCGCGGACATCGGCTGAGACAGTGGGTCTTCACGGACGAAAAAATGAACGACATAAAATGTAAACAAGAGGAGAATCAGGCGAGTTCGTGTCTGCTACGCATAGGAAGAAGCCAAAGATGGAGATGGCCGACGAGTGAGGCCAGATGCGTCGCGGCGCTGCTTGAGCCGCGTTGGCAGGCGTAGAGGGAGAGTAGAGCCCGGGCCCAGCATGCTGGTTACTATTGACGCAGCTGGCGCAAGACGTAGTTTGCTGCCCATCGCCTTCCAATGTGTATTTGCGCAAAGCAGTCTCGGTGTAGTAGTGAGCGATATTGTCCATGTTGAGCATTGCCACGGCAAACTCTCAGGCGCTTCATGGCGGTATGAAGAAGATGGAAAGTCCTTGGGTGCCGGGGCTCGCAACGATGCCGAGGAAGGATCATCTTGGTGCTCGCCATCAAGACCTGCTGGTTTGTTCAGAGGACGGATGTTGTCACGGGCCGGGTCGCTCGCCGGAATTCGAGGGGAGTGGAGCCATTGGAGCGTGGCCTTTGCAGGAGTGGTTCTGTCCTAGCCGCTGCTCATTGTCTTTCTGCTGTCTGGTCAGCAAAGCACTACCCTCAGAGTTTGTGACTTTCCGTAGTGTGGTCCTGACGGACGTCCCGAGCTGTCGGCCGCCTCGGTCGTGGGTAGCGGTCGGTCTGGATTCGATGCTGGAGCGTGAGGGCGCGTGGCCGCATGTCGAGATCTCGGCTTCGGGCAACCAGAACAGCAAGACCATCAGTCCTGCAATGACTTCACTCCGCCCTGAGCGGATGCGCCACGGAGCACGAGGGAGGATTGAAGCGAATCGTCGGGATTGACTAACCTGAGGCATTGCGATGCTGCGCTCGAGGCGGATCTTAACCGCCAATGTGGTGACGGGTCCGACCAGAAGTTAGACCTCAATCGAAGATGACGTACGCGTCCGACCAGAAGTGAGACCTCAATCGAAGATGACGTACGCGCCCTCGCTCGAGGCGGATCTTAACCGCCAATGTGGTGACGGGTCCGCAGAAGTGAGACCTCAATCGAAGATGACGTACGCGCCCTCGCTCTGCGGCGCAATCAGAACCTTGGCTCTCATGGCGCAGATGGGAATGCCGGTGTTGGTCAAGACAAATCGTGCTTGAGGAGTTGCGGCCACGCTGGATGACGGGCCGCAGTGAGGACAGGGCTGCTCAGTCAGTACCGGAGGCCAAGGGTAGAGGTACTCACCAGGGCGCTGCCTTGTCAGGCACTGTCCAAGAAGTGTGGGTGGTGAGGAGACTAATCCGGACTCTTCGGCTGTTGTCCTTGCCGTTCACAAAGGCTTCACACCACCTCGACTCGCTTAAATTTAGTCGGTGCTGCGTCTCGCCGTTCGTCTTGCATTCTGCAACACTCACCACCGACCTCGTTAGCCATGGGAAACAACCAGTCGACCCAGGGCCGGCCTCGGTGCAAGAGTCCATTGCCTGTGCTGCACACTGACGACGGTGCTGTGCGTCCTTAGCCAACTGACCTCAAGCCAGTCTTTGCGGCAAGCCCAGATCACGGAATCTTGCACGCGCCCGTCTTCCCTCGCCTTGGCCCCGAAGCGGGCTCTCACGCCGATGGCTTGCACGCTGCACGTCGTCCATCCAAGCGCCCCAAGGCTCTCGACGGAAGCATTCATGACTCCCACAACACTTCGAAGCCGCAGCCAAAATCGCTCAAGCTCGACTCGACCGTCGCGGGCCCTTCGATGGCGCTGATCCGTGGAGAGGGACAGTCTGCAGGCCGCAAGCGAAAGGCCTCGAGCGAGCCTGAAGATCCGGAGAAGCGCTCTCGCAACGACGCTGACCTGCCTGGTTCCGAGCAGACCCCTGGACCCAAAGAGAAGCCCAAGATTCTCAATTTCAGTACGTCCCACCGTTGTTGACCTGTGCCCGACTGACCGACGCAGAGCTAGGGCCTGTCGCCCACGGCTATCGGCCTGCGCCTTCGTTTACCTTCTCTTCACCGGCGGACCTCGACCCCATTAAGGCAGCACCACAACGGAGGAACATGTTGGTCGTCGATGTAGATGCTCTGGGCGATTCAATCAAGTTGCAGCGGCAGCTTCGCGAAAAGGACGGAGTCGGGTTGCTGTGGACTGACGCTGGCGGCTCTCTACATGCTGCACCGTTGTTGCCTCTGCCGTCATGACTTCAACGGAAGGGCGACGATTGTGGGCAGGTCGGTTAGGTCTCATGCTCGCGTTGCCGGTCGATGCGTCCTGCCTGACCGTGGCTCGGACTCTGGCGATCTGGCGAGTCATCAGGTTGGCCAGCTCTGTTTCGGGATTTGCATATGTGACGGGTCTAGGACGCGGGGCGTCTCACAGAATCTGGTCATTCCGAAGAGACCGAGAAACCCGATGCAAAAATGCGGGTTCCTGAGGTTGAACGTAACCCTCTGGCCTGCGGTAACCCGATGGCAGACGTGCAACGTAGTTGATCTTGGACCGGACCGCATTGAGATGATTCTCGATTCGTTCGCTCGTTGGATCGCTGGGGGACGTCTGTGCTGCTCTACAGTCGCCACGGCCTCGTCGATGATGCCAACTCTGTGCGGTCTCGTCTGCCGAACCATGGGTGGTTGAAAATCCCGACCGCGCAAAGTCGACTGCCTGAACTGATGCACGGTTGTTTGGAGGAGCTTTACGGTGGTCCGTCTTTTGGCCAAGGTCGTCAACAAGCTCTTCACCTGTTGCTCGCGTCGTTTAAGATCATCCTTGGCTTTCTTGGATCTTTCAATGCATTTTTCATTCTGTCCCTTCCCGAACTCGACTTCCCAAATGCGCCTGTCCAGGTTTTGTTCACGGCGGTCGAGATGCCAATGCAGCCCATGGATGTATTCGTCTTTGTCATTATGATGTTTTTGTAGCCCTGGGTACTGTGGCTTATTGTGCTGTTGCCGGATCTTGCACCGGATCTTGCTGCACTCGACTCTGGATGGCCTATTACCTAATCATCTTGGTGGACCTGGCTCGCGCGTTGTTCAGAAGGCTTGTTGTTTCCAAGACGAGCGTTGACTTGCTGATCTTCGGGTCGTTGGTCAGGGCGGCCATGCATCTCGGGAGCGTTCATCCGCAATGCAGTCTAATTCGAATTGACTTGAGTTGAGCGTATCTGCATGCACAACGGAGGAACATGTTGGTCGTCGATTCGTCGTTGGGACGCTCCGAACATGCCACAAATGACGGGCGTCTGCGTGATGAGCCATGAGCGAAAGTGGGCTGATGCAGACGCCCTGTGTGCTCAAAATTCTTGCAATATAATCTTGTCTTTCTCCGTGTCGCCGGTAAAGCCCATCTGACTGCGCTCGAGTCTTTCCATCAAAGACCATTAATTCGACAAGGCGCGGACGAGCAGTTTTCGCGGTTGTTAGCACGAACAACCGACGACTGACACCAAGCCAAGAAAGATGCAAGCCACTCCAGATGGGACTGCGGACAGTTTCGAGGGCCTCTGCTGGTGACGGGCCGGCTGAGGACTTCATTGCAGAGCCAGAACAAGTTGGCGTGCTCTGAATTGAGTTTTGTAATCGCTTTGATCGGCAGGTATGTCGGCGCCAAATTGATAGCGACATTGTTCGGTAAGCTTGTCGAGTCTCATCTTTCGGTTTCGTCCGTCCCAGAGGCCGTCGAGGCGGTGAATCTGGAAGCAAAAGTTGCCTTGCCGGCCTCGTCATCAGCCCAATCGCCTCCGTGCTGACATCGCGTGCTGAGATTCCTGCTACGAACTTCATGCACTTGCAGAGTCAACTTGGCGCTCCCAGCCGCGGGCAGCACCACTCTGCTGATTACCACCAATTGGTAGACACCTCCGTCTTGTCGCAAAGATACTGATATTCTTGACGCCTTCATGGGTGGGGGCGGTCAAGCGCGCAAGGTTGGACGGAAAGAATCGATGGCGGGGAATTGGCGCTGTTCTTCCACTTGCGAAGGACTCGTATTTCGTCAATACGGCGTGATCCCAACGTCCATACGTGCAAACAAAAGGTGAATTTTTCTTCCAACGCCCTGTTCTGCAGACTGGGAATATCTTCGACGAAACCCCCCGATGACCACAAAAGACAAGGTTGTCGTGCGGACCAAGCCTCGTGAATCCAGTGCTCGCCGACCGCGCACTGAACTTGATGTTTGATCGGCATTCCAAAGAGGAATCAAAGGGCGCGGAGGTTGGGGCTTGCATGGTTTCGCCAGGCGCTGGCAGTCACCGGGCGAAGATAATTCGCCAAGGTCGCGGAGAGTAATGTGCTTTTCTTCGAGCGTGGGGGGTTTCCGGGATGCTTGTTGTTCATCATGGTTGATGGCCAGCCTTCGACCTCGCGCATCGTCTCTTCGTACTCATCTCCGCGACTATGCGACCACTCAATTTTGGGCCAGCCTTCGACCTCGCGCATCGTCATTTCGGGACCTTCAGCCTGACATGTGGTGTGTCGACGTTTCTTGACGTGCAAAGTCGATGTTTAGGGAACATGACGTCGGGGAATTGACTGGTTTCGCTTCGAGGGAGTAGTTTTCATGAGGTGGGGGAAAGATTTAAAAACATCGACAGACGCTGAGAAGACCTCCAGGTGTAGAAAACGATGGAGGCGATGGATCAACCTGCGGCCAATCTGGTCGCCCAGTCGTTCCATGTCCGCCGCAAGGCCAGAGTGACACATTGGGCCGCGAACTCCAGTATGCCGCGCATCGAACATTGCCGAGGTACTCCAAAACCAGCTGTTTCTTGCCGCACCCAGTCGACTCCCAGTTCTACGGCGACTCGTCGCGAGGTGATCGGTAGGCGCAGGTAGTCATTGCGACGTCTGGCTATTGCGCAACGATGATGGCTGTCACGTTCCAACGCTTCTTGGAACATTCGAACCGTGTTGAACGGCGCACATGCAAAACTGCCGTATCCGCGCTCCAGTATTCGGCCAAGGCTCGGACGGGAGCAGAGACGCCCTGGAGGATGCGTCACGCTGCGCTCATCGGGGATGTCGTCCTTGCGTCAAGGTTGGCTTTGCGGATAGCCCGGCGCTGCTCTACTTGGATTGTCAGAGGGCGGACCTGATGGTCGAAACGAAGACGAGTCTTCGTCGGAGGTAGGATCTCTGCAAACCACGTCAGCGATTTGAATCTGACTCCTGGCCATTCACGTCGTCTTGCTCCACCGCGCACAACACAGGGTGGGCTGGTATGGCGGCTTCCATTCTTTAGGACGAGGTGTAAGAGGTGATGTATCCAGGTCGTGCAGATCGGCCTCGGAAGCTGGTCCCACGTGTCCTTTCCGGCTTAGCCGACAACCTCTTGCGGTCACCTCACCCACCATCAGTCTTTGGAGCGTCAACTGCTTGTCGGCGTCGAGTTCTGCGGCCCATTCGCAAGCCTTCCACGGTGTCGTCGCTTTGCTGCACCCTGTCCCTGCAATCTTGTCTCTTGGGGCCGGAGCAAGGGACGGTGCGCCAATGTCTTTGGATCTCGCGGAGGCGTCGGCGTCCAGGAGGCTCTTGTCGCTGCGCTCACGGAGGCTGCAGATGGACTCGCCGCCTCTGGACATCAAGAGGAACGATGCCAGACTCACTCTAGGCGCCACCGTGCGGCTCGTGTCATCCCTTGCTGCCCCTAGCGTTTCGCGCCACAAACTTCCAATTACCGTTAGCCGATCGACAAGGCCTCAGGAGAATCCAACAAGGTTGTTGGTCTTGAGGGTAGATGGTAGACTGGTCTGAGAATTAGTGGTAACACAGTGACAGACGACAAGTGAGGCGGGAGTGGGGCGGGGCGCATACCAGGACTGGACGTTACTGGAGTGTGGATGCCAAGGAGTCTCGCTGCTGCTGATGAGCTGCAACATGGCGACAATTTTGGCCGTACAAGGAGATGGGAAACCAGGAACGTGCCAGACCGTCGCCACGGCACGTTGATGGTTGCTGGTCGAGTGCGTGGACGTCCGGATGTGCCCAAGAGGAGGCTAACAAGGTTGATGAGCAACAGTACGAGGAAACTTCCCCTAGCCGTGATCTGATGGTCCGAGCTGCCACCATGATCAGGTCAGTCTGCAGGAGGCCGGGCTGGTCACTCTCGAAGAGTAATGTTTAGAAGCTTGTCATCAAGGACACTTACACCACGCACGGTGATTGAGGTCCATGGGAAAAGGCGCTAGAGAGCATGCAGACCGGCAGAGAGGAGCGGAGTGAGGAGGGCTGTAATAGAGACAGAGTCAGCAAAGAAGTCAAGTAGGTCGGGAGACATGGAGGACACGGACGAGAAGGTTGATTGGAATGCCTTGCCTGAGTGGATGTTCGGAACACGGAGGGCCGAAGCCGGGAGGGCGCGACTTCCCTCTTGACTTCGGCACCGCGCCCAACGCACACTGACCTTGAACTTCTTCACCTCTTCCCCATCCCGACCGCGTTTCGTCCTGGTTCGCCCACTCCGTCGACTCCATACGCTTCGACTGACCGTTTGACACAGTCGACCACCTAGCTGTCTGCCTGCCTTCCTCTCTGCCTCTCTATCTATCCGACACGTAAGTACTGAGCTGCCTTACACTCGCAAGTTTGACTGACTATTTTAGAATGCCACCTCGCGACTTTAGCAGATTTGGGGCCATCATGGCCAACAACGCCTCCATCAATGCGTTTATGGAAAAGCACCGGGCCCGTAAAGCCGAGAACGGCGGCAGCAGCAACATCGCCACCACCAAAGATGGCGCCAATTGCGAAGGCGCCGGTAGCCAGCCCGCTGCCACCACCACTACCAGGGACGCAGTGGTCCAAACGGACAGCAGCGACAGCAACACCAGCAAGGCGGTGGAGACGAAGGATGCCGGGTTGCAGACCGAGGGCGCATAGGGAGCTAGATAATTAGTCATTCCAATGGAGAGTATCACAGATGGCCGGACAACCTGAGAGAGCATGAGATCCGTGAAGGCGACCTCAATGACACCAAGAGAACCGAGCGGTCCACAACGGCTTTATCAAGTCCAGAATGAGGCAGTCACTCCTGTCTGATGCCGACTACGAGGTGCGCGTCACCGCGGTGATTCGAGCCCTTGAGGAAGGCGAGAAAAAATCACCGAGCTCCAGGGTCAAGTCAGCGCCTTGACGGCGGACTGCGCCACCTACAAGCAACGGGGCGACCATACAAGCAGCAGCGGAATTCATACAGGCAGCAGGCCAACCATGGTCAGGCGCAAGATTCCAGGATCGTTCTCGAAGAGCAATGGGTTGAGGGCATGATTTTGTGGTCGGGGATACTCGCAACGCCGTGCCGCAACAATGGCCTCCAGGTTGTGCTCTGATGGCCAATACCCGCATCCGCGACCTTGTTGCCGGCCTGTCCAAAAAGTCCACGTCCAGTGAAGAAAGCGGCATCACTTGAAGAAGGCCTGGTTCGCGGCGCCACAGCCGCAGTCGCGCGGACTCAAGCCGCCCTGACGGCGACTGAATCAATGACCACCAGTGAAGTGGACATCAGGGCCGATACGCACCGTGTTCCTAGTGCTCCAGAAAAGAGCCCATTCCACCTCTCCGCCACATCGTCACCGGCTTGGCTGCGACGTCCACCGCCAACAAGCAAAAGGCGGCGAATGAGGAGGCCCAGGTGCGCAATGCCGCAGCCGCAATCGTCCGGACTCGAAGCACCCTGGCCCACCATCGACAGACGTCAGTGCCACTTCGAAGCATTTTTGGATGCTTCAGAAAGGAGCTTCGGTCCGCCAATCCAAGACATCGTGAACGGCTTGGTCGAAAAGTTCACCTCCGATGCGGAACAAGCTCCTGCGCACGAGAAGGTCCAGGTCGCGGTGCCGCAGCCGCCATAACGAGGACTCGCGCATCCCTGAACAAAGGCCTATCCGCAGCGTCAACGTGCGAGACCAAAGCATTCAAGAGAGGCCGTGGTGCCATCATCCACCTCGGACCATCTCTCAAGGCCCTGCGGACCTACCAGAGCAAGTTCACGCTTCTCTCGGCTTCGTACAAGACCAGCATCCGACGCCGCGACTGGTCGGTGACATGCTCGGGTACAAGAGATCACTTGGCGCTGGGCTGATGCAGTCCACGAAATTCAGCCTCTCCAGGCTCCGACTGGAACAGGAGTTGCTGCTTCTCTCGTAAAAGCAGTCAATGTCAGGACCGATAGGAGCCGCATGGCAGAAAGCCTCGCCGTGGGAGGCCACGCGACGCCAAAACTTCCAGTCACCGCGGTCACATTCTCCAGGCTTCCTGGGGATGACTCCGTAGAGAGTGACAGGGCTCCCGTCATTGGACGGAGTTTCGTCCACGCTCCACGAGCCATCCAAGCCAGCAAGGGCAGAAAGCTGCTTGAGGGGTCCATCAGAAGGCTCCCACGTCGCTAGACTTTCACACACGACGTACCCCAGGTCATCTCGGTCCAAAGTCTGCCCAAAGATGGGGAAGCCGTGTCGCCACAACCATCTGCTGGACCAGGATTCTCCTCCCAGCTTCAGCGTGGGTTACAAGCTGCGAGAGCCCGCAGAGAGCTCCATGAGAATGTGGAAAGGGCCTCCAAGCGCGAGGTCATGAAATTTGAAGTACGCCAGCTGCCTCTGGTCCGCGATGTCTCTGGATCAAACATCACAACTTTGGAGGCTTCGTCCCAGACGGGATTCTCATCCCAGTTAAAGCGTTGCGTCCAAGCGAGCAGATCCCGCCAAGAGCTTCAAAACGTCGTGGAGAGGGCCCCTCAGCGCCCCATCATGAGTCGCGTAGTGGTGTCGGCGCCTCTCATTCCAGATTCACTGCCAGGATCCACCATGACATCTGTTCAGCCACCGGCAAGGGGCTGTCGGAACACTGGCCACCTATCATGACCACGTCCCGAAAAGCGCCGCGACTGCGTCACAGCACTGGGACTCCCTTGGTCTGGATGCAGCAGTGAATGAATGCTCCCTAAGCGCGACTGCGGCGGATGAATGCTCCCTAGGTGCACTCACATTGTTCTCAAAGCTTCGACACCACTGGCACCGTCCATGGACAGAAGCAAAGGGAGCTCCAAGGCGCAGGCCGTTGTGCCCGACACCCGGAGATATTCAGCGCCATAATTCAGTGACCTGCACTTCAACACCCGGTCAAGCCTTGCTCGACAGCGTCCCTTTCTGGCGACATTAATGCCAACACTGCCGAGACTTGTGAGAGTCCTGGCCGACACAAACACGAAGAGGTCATTCTCTGCTCGATGAGATCTTCCGTGGCTGGCATCTCTTGCTCCATTTCCTCAATGGTCATGGAATTGGACTCGATTCTTTGACGCCTGCCGAGTCGAGGGACCGCGTCTTCGGCCCGCTGGTTTGCGGCGAGAAACTGACCTTGGTTCTTCTCCCTTTCCCTTTCAATCTCGGCACCTGATGTAGGACATGCTGAACCGCTGCGATGTAACCGAGTCCGACGCGGTTGACGAAGACTTCGCCCAGCCCTGCTGTGGCTTCCAACACTTGTCAGGACGCTGCTTGATCCCGTAGTTGGAGTCCGGCAAGCTCACCCTGCAGATTGCCTCGAGCAAATTCATCAGAAAATTCGATTGCCGGTGGGAAGGTGTTGAAGATGTGAAGGGAGTCTTCTCGAATTTAGATCTGTGCCGTGTATCTTCAGTACCCCTCATCCAGTTTGCGGCTTGGAAGTCGGCCGTCTTGGATGGGTTATTGGCGTTATCGACCTTTTTAGTATACTTAGCGTCGGTGAGGTACTGCTCGAGCAGTGCCGTAATGTGTTGCATGTCGTTCGGCGGTGGACCGAAACCATCTTGGACTTGAGTTTCTCAAATCAGGGTCTGTGTGGTCTGCGGTGCCGAGGCCACGAAGAACGATTTGGGCCGAGAAGAAGGCAAGGCTGGCTCGGGACCGAGCTCGAGAGAACAAACGAATCTCAAACACCTGGATGCGGAGACTGACAGGATTAAACAGGAGATGGACGTGTTCTCCGGAGAATGATTCAGCCAGGCGCTTTACCGCAAACCAAGATGAAACCCGGGGATGCTCATGGCAAATGGCATCCGGAGCTCGACAACTTGGACACGGAACGCAATGAGCACCGTTTCAGCAAAGGAGCGATGATCGACGAGCGGTCCACGATATGAGCAGGCCGAAGAGGACGTCGTCAAGCCATGAATCCAAAACTCGGCTTGGCCACGACCGAAATCGCGGAACAGGTGGATGTCGACATTCTTGACAGCAGCCTGAACAAGCTACGGGGGATCCTCATCAAGGGAAAGCGAAGGGAACGATGAGCTGTGTGAGAGGAATTCTGAAAAGAGCGCTGTCATATCCTACAGGACGGTAAGGAATCAGCCGGCCGCTGCAAAGACGCCACTGAGAAACAACACGCTCCAGGTGAGAACCAAAGGCTTGTGGAGGTCGACAAGCTGAAGCAGGAAAAGAAGGACTTGTCGGCCCTGGAGAAAGCCAACGGAGAGATTCGGGCCAAGATGCAGAGCTTGAAGAAGAGAAGGGACAGTCTAAAGCTCTCCAGCACCGTGTTGAAAGACTGGAAGGTGAAGCCACAGCACTCGCCGACAAAGCGGAGCTGGACGCCCCATGTCACGCTCCAGAGTGACAAGAGAGGCTTAGCATCAAGCCACTCCAGCTCCGGCGGGACGAATCTTCCAAGGAAGCGAAACGCATCCTGGGCAATGGCAAGACCTAGAGACATGGTGCCTTCATTCCCCATTTACCCAGATCCAAGACTCGCAAGGTTCTCTCGAGTGAGTGGGTCCAGACCAGTCTTGTGGACATGCTTGTGCAGTCGGAAATGCGCGGCATATTGCAGTCTCGCGCCTCCAAGGAGGGCGTTCATACAGCACTGCGCTGGTAGACGACATGCAGATATAGCCTGGAAAACCGATGAGCGTCTTGGGAGGTCGAAACCGCGCAAAACTTTGCAATCAAGGAAAGGCAATGTCTGCAGAGTCGACTGCTTGGCAGCAAATGGGAAATGGAGGGAGCTTTCGAGGCTGTCAAAACCATTGCCGACGTCCACGCAGATCGTTGAAAGGAGTTCGGGAGCCAGGCGTTAGCCGGCTGGATGGCGTCGACGTGGTCACCAGGCATGTTTTCCTGTGTGGCATAGTGCGAATCGGTCTGAGCTTTCTGTCTGGCGAGCTGTGGTCACGTCGGCGTCAGCCATTTGCGATCCGGCCTTTCATTGCGTCCGATATTGCGTCTCCCTGACGGGTGAATCTTCGAGAAGGATGCCCTGAAGAGTGTCGAATTGTCGGCAGAACATATACCAGCGGGACCGTCTTGCCAAATAGCGAAAATGTTCAATGTGTTTGTCCTGGAAATTGACCTCACCCCCATCCTTAGCCCTCCCCTCCTCATCCACGGTCAAGGCACCTTTTCGAAAGAGCCAGGGCAAGTCTTTGCGACACAGTACGGGCCGAGCGACTGGATGTAGATGGCTACTCCATGAGGATCCTATTCCTCACCAGTCTCTCCCCTGAGATCCGTAATCTCGTCAACCACATGGATTCCCACTAAGAGGACCTCATGCATCATGCGGGATTCTTGTACGGGCGAGACCCCACTCTCACGAGTCCCACCAACGCCTCGCCATCGCCTGCACGTTCGGTTTCGGCGTTGAAGGCTCGGCCGCCAACACGAACACTGCGCCAGTATCCCGACCAAGGCGCCCCGACCAAGGGCGACAGGAAGACCCAGGGCATCCCCGACGCGTGCACTAGCAGCAAGAGGGGTCGTTCGACCCACACTCATTCTCGCACGAGGTCTCCCACTCAGTCGTCATCAGACAGCTCAGATTCAAACACTGTCCGCAGGGGAAGCGCCTTGGGTCGTGGCCACTAGGAGTCGCGGAAATACCGGGGGGAAAGGTCGCCAAGGAGACCAAGGCCAAGGGTGACAAACTCCCCAAAAACCCGGTGGACGCAATCACCGAAACGCAAAAGGCCATCATTGCAGCCGACAAGGGCAGAGAAACGACCTTGGCAGAGACTCCGCCGAAACCGAGGAGTACCAGGCATGGCGGAGAACTGCAAGATGCCCGAGGAAGCGGCGAAAAGGACCATGCGCGAGCAGGGAATCCTTCTTCTGAACACGTCTGGCAGCAAGCCGCGCGATGTGGGCATTTGCGTTCTGGAGAAGGACATCTCAAAGGGTAGCCGCTATGTGCAGGGTTGGGATTTACCTGCAAAGCCTGTGTTGAATTCAAGACCAACGGCTCTGCCTCTCTGGAAGGACGGAAGATCGACAACATTGACCACCCAGACCATTGGCTCTAATTCGCAGAATGGCAACGATTGATGGGCAGGCGCTTCCCTGCATGTTGCAAGTCCAAGAATGATTGGGCGTGGGTTTCTCGAATCAGCGTCTTTGTCGTGTATCTTCGGTATTTTCGTCCAGCTTGCGGCTCAGAAGGCCTCTGATGCCGAGGCGGCCACGAAGGACGAGTTGGAGACAGATGAGAACGATTGGGCAGGAGAACAAGTTGGTCTCGCGGCAAGGCTGACCGAGACCGCGCTCAAAGCCATGAACGAGGACCTCGAGAGGACAAACGAGGCTCAAAGACCTGGATGCGGAGACCGAGAAGATCAATCAGGAGATGGACGTGTTCTCCGGAGAATGATCAGCCAGGCGCTTTACCGCAAACCAAGATGTTGACGTCGTGAAAGACAACCGGGTTCTGAGCAAAGGCGGAGTGATTGTCCTGAATCATGTCAGGACACTGCTGCTTGGGCCGAGACTCTACTTGTGGCAGCGTCAAGGGAACTTCAGGGTTCGAAGATTCGTCAGTGTCGTGCGTGTAGGGTGGAGGGAGAGCTGTGGTCTTAATTTGTAGAACTCGCAAGTGAAGAACGGGTGGTTCGCACTAAATAAAGAAAAAGAAGAAAAGGGAAGACGCAAATAGTGAAGAAGGTCGTAAACCAAGAAGGAAAGAAGGCCACCAATGCTTTTCTGCCAAGGGATGGTGCTATGGTAGTGATGTTGGGAATGGTCGCGATTTGTAAAGCAGGCGTGGATGGTGGTAAATGTTGCACGAGCGTAAAAAAAAAGGGGAAAAGGAAAAGAGAAAAAAAAAGACAAGAACCAAAGGTGTCGAAGAAAGGGTCGGAGAGAGTGGAGATAAGGTCGTGAAGGTCGGTAATTATGGGGCGCGGTGGGCTGGCTCGAAGTCCAGGTTGGGACAGGATCTCCAACCGCCTTCGCCGGTGAACAGGGCAAGGAATGCGGGGTGTGGTGGCGCCGTGCGAGGGGCACGGGCAGGGACCTTGGACAAGATCATGGTTCCTGGGAACCGAACGCAGACTTCTACGTCAAGGTTAGCCAAGCCATCCGCGTAGGGACTGGGGAGTGGGAGTGGGAGTGGCACGTACTGAGGATGTCGGCGAAAAAATTGTCTTCCTCCTCCTCATGGGCTGGCTCCAGGGCCGCCGTACGAGCATGCTTGGGCAGCGGCTCGTCGACAGGTTCGTCTGCCTTGCGCTTGCACCCTGCAAGTGTCAGCTACTCGTTCATAAGTGAAGGCGCTCTGGCATGACTCACTCTGCTTGCTGCGACATTGTCCTTCTGACCGGCTCTTTGCCACCAACTGCTTCATCGTCCACCCCTCTGCAGCGCACAGGGCGCCGACTTGGTCGTCCAAGTCCTTCTTTGTGAGAAACTGGGCGCCAGACCTGTGGTACGTGGCTCGACCAGGTGCCCGGACGCGAGCCAAGAGAGCGGCGCGGTGGCGCTGAACGTCACCGTCCAAGATCATGAGCTTTCGAATCGCTCCAAGGCACTCGACACTCAAGTCCCATATCTCCATTGGAGTTCCCCTCTTGTTCCGTGGCGCAATGGCCCGGTGGATGATCTGGGCGATGTCTTGGTCGCCTGCCTTGGCATTGATGAGCTCAAGGTGGCTAAGCTTCTCTGCCTTGGTGGAGTTTGGCCATGGTGCCATCTCGAACTTGCTTGGTGGTGAAGTTGGGATGGCGAGGCGTAGATGATGAGCAGGCCGGATGATGGACGTAAGAGGGCAGGACGAGGAGGGAAGGACGACAGTGGTTGTCTGAGGTAATGAAGGACTACTTCCTACGCGCAGCAAAGTGGTACATGAATGCTCCTTGAGCGCAGGCGTAGCAGCGAAGGAATGCTCCTCAAGGGTAGTCAACGAGAAAGACGATACCTAACGCGCTCGAATCGGCTCATCGGTCGTCGGAGGTCCCGAGGACATGGAGGCCGACATGTCAACGGAGACGCGGGCCGGGCCTCCTCCTTGGTACGCCGCCTTCGCGACCATGACCCTGGCTACTGGGAGCAGCTCGAGGGCACGGTCCCACTCCTTGATCCGGTCGTTGGCGTCAGCAAGCTCAGGCAAGTGCTTCGTGACGGCGTTGCGGTGGCACGAAGGCCCTTGGCACGCTCAACCATCAGGTCTGACGCTGGCTTGACCAGGGCTGAACCCTGCGCCTCCTGAATGTCCGCGAAGGACCAATTCTTGACGCCCGCCGTGATCAGCCGGTCGAGCTCCTCCCAGGTCATTTCGGACCTCGTTGACCTTGTCCGAGAAGGCGTTCTCCTTGTCACGTAGGCCTTGATGCCCATCGCAAACTTCTTCAGCGCCGACTGCTCTCGTCGCCGATGGTCTTGAGGCTGGCGCGGGCGTCCTTCCAAAACGATGGCGGCGTTGGCGCGCTCACGGTTGCCGTGAATCTGTCGGGCAATGGGCTCGTGGACTGAAAGCGGATCTCCATCAGGAGCGCCTCCACGTTCTCGGCCAGCTGGATCTCGTCCCAGTCCTTGATCTTTTCCTGGTCATCGGCGTTCTGCTGGTTGACCTCGGTGTTGTGCGCCGTGACCTCAGGCGACAACGCGTCGTACGCGAGCATGCTATCCTTCGGGCCGCAACTTGGTCATTGGTCAGGGACGCAATGTCATCATACGCGTCGTTCATCTCGCCGAACAGGTGGACGAGGCTCGGAACAATGACAGGTGTTCCGGGTCGGCCGCTGTCTTGGAGGATTGACCAGACTTGCCGCCAGTCATGGTGGACTGCGTGAGCTTGTTGCGGTGGCAACGTCGTCGTAGGTCTCGCTAACTCGCCAAGGAAGAGAACGAGGTTGGGGAACAGCGAGAGGTGCTCGGGATCAGACTCTGTTCACGGGGATTGCGTAGACTCGCAGGCTGATTTCCAGCCGCTGGGACTGGGCGGGGTGGTACGTCGTCGTATGTGTCCTTCATCTCGCCAGAGGAGAACGAGGTTGGGGAACGGCGAGAGGTGCGGGATCAGACACCGTCCTCAGGGATCGATTGGGCTCGCCGCCGGACCTGAGACAGGAGCGGCTACGGGCTGTGTATAGGTCGTGCAGCGTGTCCGGAATTCTGGAATGGCTGGTCCCAAAGGCATTTCGAAAGACGTGGACGACGAGCCTGGGCAGAAGCAAGAGCGGCAGGACGACGACCTGCTTGCTCAAAACTGCGTATACGCTTCTTTCGAAGAACACGCGGCTAGTTGGCTTCGACTGGTCGAGGAAACATCCAGTGCTGCGGATTGACGTGGGCCACAAGACCCTGGCAAACGCCCTTTGTTAGAGCAGCAAATCGCCGATTCTGATATCCCAGACTCATGGTACAGTGGTGCGGTATGCGGGAATGGTGAATCGACTTGCGGAGGGTCGTTCCGATTGCGGTTGGGGCAGATGGACACCTGCTAGAGAAAAGTTAGCGAATTGGAATTGCTTGAGGCTTTCAGAGAAGAACAATCGAGCGCGTCTTGCCGGAAGGCTGGCGAAACAGGTGTTGGTGGAGGCGCTTGGCGCAGTATTCGCTGCGCATGACGGAGGGGCCCAGAACGACAGGAGACTTTGCGGCGGCGAGCGCGGTAAACAGAGGGCAGCGTGCGTCGCGTCGCGTCTGCTTGGTTGGAGTGGAAAGTAGCGAGATGAAGAAGGCGGAAGAGCCTCTGGTACGCGGTCATCATGCAGCCTCCCGCTGTTGTGCCTCCACTGAAATCCCCTTCAATCTCCATCCTCGATCTTTGCCCCATCAACATGCGTGAGCGCCCGCCGGTACGAGCAGACGTCAATCCAAGCCGACGAGTGGTTTCAACAACGCGATTGTGTTCCAGTAAGCCATAACTCAGCAGATTCTTCCATTCTTAGTTATCATTGCCATCAGCCTTCTTCTCCTCCTTCTCTCCTCCCTCTCCGTCTCCAACCACCGGGAATGATGGTGGGTCGGGGGAGGGCGACCCGGCCCGAGGTGCAGAGATGGGCGTGGTGGTGGTGTCCTCTGTCTGGACGGCTGCGTCCCTGGTTGTGATGGTGTTGTTGTTGTCATCTGTCTGGACCGCTGCGTCCTTGGTGCTGCTGCTGCCGGGTTGCGCGCCCGCGGCGGCTTGGATACGCATCCTTTCACTAGTAATGTGTTAGTACAATGATGGGTAGATGGTTTCATACTTACAAAATCTTCTCCATACTCGCTAATCTCTTTCGACTATCTCGCACCACGCGATCACCTAACTCTTGCCCAAGGCGCTGTTCTTCATGAAACTCCGCGTAATCTAGCATTCTATTCACATGTTAGCATAGGTACTCTCAACGGCATGATACGGTGTGGTACGCGATGGATGCAAACTGCGGACGATGCAGAAGCAGGGACAGCGGCAGTGAAAAGGCGGAGCGGAGGGCGCGGCGAGGCGGGCGAGAGGTCGTGGTGAAATGCGAGAGGGAAAAGAAAGGAATTCGTGCGGGGCGGTCCTCATTTGAAGGTTTCGCTTGTGCAGGTGGCGAGTGTCGTGAGGAAGGAGCACCCACCCACTTCCTCGGGAAGGTCAACCTCCGCCGTGACGACACGCACGGCTACACAAATGGTCGAGATGAATACTGGAGTACGCATCACGTCTGTTGAAAGGATTGAGGTTGATTCGATTGTCTCTGGCAGACTTGCCTGCTCGTACAAAACGTCCCCTCACTCGCTCATCCTGCCCCCTCACAGCTCCTCCTCATCCTGATGCTCCCGCCTTGGCTTCCTCGTACGCGGCCTTGGCCTCCTCAGCCCTGGCCGCTGGAAGCAGCTTGAGGGCGCGGCGCCACTCATCCTGGATGCGCTCATTGGCAATGGCAAGCTGGATCAAGTGGTTGGTCATGGTGATGCGGTAGTCACGGAGGCTCTTAGCGCGCGCGGCCATCAACTCGGCGGCTGGCGAGTCGTCGGGCGCCTGGTTGGGCTCGCCAACGGAGACATCTTCGTCATCGGCGGCGTAGGTCTTGATGTCAACGACAAACTTCTCAAAGACCTCGAGCTCCTCCTTCTTTGCATCAAGAAGGCGAGCAAAGGTTTCATTCCAGAGACTTATGGCGGCCAAGGCGCTGTCACGGTTGAGCAAGAGCTGGTGGGCAATGTGTGCCGTGTCCTGGAAGCGCGAATCCTTTTCCAGGAGCTCTGCAACGGTATCGACCATCTGGCCGCCGAGCCGTTCGACCTCTGAGACGTGCGCCTCGATTTCGGGCGTCAAGGCGTTGAAAGCAAGCTGGCTGTCGGTGCGGGCATTGTATTGGGCTTTGGACAAGTTGTTGAGATCCTCATACGCGTCGGTTATCTCTCCAAAGAGGCGAGCGATGTTGGAGCGCGAGAACCGGAATTGCTCGGGGTCGGACTGGTTGTCGGCCACCGGGGATTGCGCGGGGCTTTGATCAGCCACTTGCAGTCGTTAGTCCATGCTAAAGTTCATATAGTAGCATAAAGAAAGGCTTACTTGTTCTTGATGGTGGGTCGTAGAAGGCTGTCGGTGATGGATCTGAACAACACGAGGTTGAGAGTTGAGGGCCGGGCCGCCGTACGGAGACAGTGGCGAGGAAAAAGGTTGCGCCGGTGACTGCTGAGGTGCAGGCAGGCCTCGCCGGTACTGCTAAACCAACAACTCAAGAATCGCCTGACCTCCACTCCAAACACGAGCAGTCGAATTCATCATGAACCTGGTCGACGCCATCTGCAAGAAAGACTTTCCCGCCTGTCACATATCCCAGCATGTCGTCTTCTCTTGCTGGATGCCACAGCAGGGATGGGTGGCAGAGATGCTGATCAACCGACTGGGAATGGGTTACACCAGCAGCGGATACGGCTTTTCATACCATCCTGCCGGCCGCAGCAACGCCAGCGCTGCCGGCTACACCAGCATGGACTACGACAGGTGGGCTGGCATGGCCGAGTTATACACGCCGTTCATGGGTATGTTCATCCAGGTCCAGCTACATGAGCTAACACACGGTAGTACAAGGAGAGGAGCGCAAGAGTCTCCAGAAGGACGCCATTGCCAAATTCAGGACGGAGGTGCTCGACAAGATGGAGGAGGAGTTGAAGGCGCGAGAAGAGGGCATTCGCCTGCGCGCTGAAGTCGACGAGGCAAAGGCTACGAAGGCGCGTTGGGCGCAGGGGGACAACCAGGCCATCAAAGAGGCGAATGAAGTGATCCGAGGGCGCCAACAAGAATCCTTTACTGAGGAAGCTTGCGGAAGCGGTGGCCAAGCACGGCGGAGGATTGGACAAGGGCAATGCTGAAACCCAAGGTTGAGCCGGTCGGTCTGGAAGCCTGCCAGTAGGAAGCGCTCCGGCAGGATTTGGGTCCGGACGTGATGGAAGCTCGATTTCCAGAGTCGAGGGCGAGTGTGTGGCTGAACGGCCCGGATTAAGGTCAGGCGTCTTCCACTGGTAGTCGACTTGGGCGTGATGTTGGGAGCTTTCCGCACTCCACGCGTGGGCCAGACATCAACAAATGGACGAATCTTGACAAAATATCCAGACACGGCCAAGTCAAGTCCAAGCTTCGGTCCGTTCGGTCAAGGGGACGAACAGGCGTCTCTCCCAGGATAGCCAAGCACTGTAACGAGGGAAGAAGTGGCAAGCATCGAGCAAGAGATGGTCTGCCTGTTGACCAGCGCGTCGCCGAGGTTTGGATATGCAGTGACGAGTCAAGACGACGCATCCAGCAACACGAGCATTCGTTGAACGAGACTTCCAGGGGCTTGCTCTTTGCGTGGGTCTTCAATATCCGATTCGAGTCAGGGTGAAATACATTGACAGCGTCAAATGAAGCCTGCATTGCCAGCGAGGCTACGGTGCTGTGGTCGGGTAGTGGAGCTTTGCATGCACGCAGCTCAGATGGTGCTGCGTCCTCAGTAGGGCGGTCCAACATCCGAGTTACGAACCGAGGACTAACTGGAAGAGGAAGTTTGCAGGGATAAGCTCAGGATCCACGTACCAACACGGACCAAACTCAAGGGACAGTCCTTGATGTACTCAGCCCTCCGAAAGAGTACAAGTACAACCACGACCATGCGGACGCACAGGATGCATGCGTTTCCACCGCAATCTCCGTGGCAAGTCTTCAGTGGCTTGTAGACGGGCTTCCATATTGAATCTTGGCCACCCTCCACGGAAAAAACGGGTCCGCGTCGTGGCCGAGCAGAATTGTGTGCCCACGACAAGTCGGGTGTACGAGGAGCGATCACGCAATCGTCGACCACGATGCGCTGAAAAGTCTTCGAGCAACTGCGGCTGAATGTAGAGCTCCAGACGATATCGCCGTGCAACCGACGTTGCGCGATGGGAAGAAAGACGGGTCATGACCTCTAGGTGGCTGCACTGGACTGCCAGCCATGACGATGACAGACGTCTGGATGGCGGCAGGTGGAGGCCGGCCGGGTCGATCGTAAGGGCGCGGTTTTGAAAGGCTGCAGGACGACAACGAAAGCTACATGTCAGAATTGCCAAATACCGAAGAGGCGGGGGACATTCTCTCCAGAAGCGGGCGCTTGTCATGCCAAGGCATGTCGAGGTGAGGGTAGCCGTGGAGGTAGGACAGACCTTGGCTGTGCATTAGTCGAGGTGTTGAGGGTCGTAGCGGTAGGACGGCGGGATTCTTTCTCAAGATTAAGATTCGGGTCAGACCTCGGTGGAATGCGTTTGAGACGCGCGGCGAGTTGACCAAGCTTGGGAAAGAGTGATTGTTTCCTGCCAGAGACAGCGCTGGCGTCTGGAGGTGGATTTCGGCCCATACACCAGGGTACTGCATCTTCCAAATTGTCCGTGCCTGGCCCACCATTGCTTCTGTGCCATGCAAGAGGTCAAATGATGGTGATTCGGCCACACGAGCTGAGCAATGCTCTCGTCCACACCCGAGTGCGCCGGCACCAGCCCACCCGTCCAGATGTCTACCAAGACCACGGCTCAACCCATCGGAAACAGCGTAGACCTCTTTCTCTGCGGCTCGGCGACAACCCCAAACAGCCAGCATCCCAGAATCCAGTATGTGAATCGAGACCACTCGTTCGACAGGGATACGTCATCTCTTTTTCCAGACGGCAAGTCCAGTATGTGCATGGCCACTCGCTCGAGAGATCCGTCGTGCTCTTCTCAGGACGCAACCCTGACAGGCCAAGACGAGCCCTCAGACCAGCCCAATCCACCATCTTCAAAGAAGTTTCATTGTAGGGCTCGTTTCGTATGCTTCGATCGTCGGAGACGTAGCTGGCAGGTCACGTAAAGGGCGGGGTTTGTTCTTGGAGGAGGCGATTCATAGCTCTACATCACGAAAGGTCAGCACGACGGAAGTTTGAGAGGATCGGAATGGCGTACTGACCTCTGGTGGGCGGAGTAGCAAGGCGAGTTGAAACGCCATTCGGCCGAGACGGCCCGGGAGGGTCGGTCCGTCGGCCATTGACCGCGCACGGCAACCAATTCCACTCAACCCACACCGTTCAACACCAGTTTCCTTCTCAACAACGCGCGGTACAAGTCCAATCGTGTCCACTTCCTCGAAGACGAGAAAGAGGTGGCTTTGGGGCTGCACGACGCACCACCGGAAGACTTTTCGCAGGAGACCATCCGAGTATCCATGACGAGTAACGAAGCCCGACGCCTGCTTCGGCATTCGTAATGAGCCACGACTACGACCGCGACCACGAATCCCCGTCATCCTGACCAGGCCCTCGCCTTCACCCATTTTGCGCTGCTAGAGCGTGGATTGGGTGTTGTGGTTCAATCCCTCAATTCCCAGAAATGATTCTGACTTCTACAGGGAATGCTCGAGCGACGACCCTGGCCAGTGTTCGAGATCCAACGGACCGATTTGCCACGCCGGCAATGTGAGAAAAAGGACAACCACGCGTCGAGTACAATACAATCCAATTCTGACCCTCGCGATACAAGGCCCCTCGCGTCGCTGCGCGACCTCGCGACAACCATCGCTGCACCGGACTCAAGAATCCGGACACAAATCATAATTGCCCTCCAAATTATTCCCCCACCAGCTCGGCATGGGCCTCGAAGACCCCCCCGCACCCAACACGGCAAACGACAACAAAAACAAAACAAACAGGGCGGCGCCGTCCCACGCCCCGGTCACCAAGTACGAGTAGTCGCGGAAGATGCGCGGCTTGTAGTTGCGCAGGTAGTACTGCACGGTGAAGCCGGCCGTGACCTGGCTCAGCAGCACGCACGTCTGGCTGGCGTTGTACGGGATGTAGCCGGAAAAATTAATCAGGTGCGGCACGTTGAGTTCGCGGAGCATGCGGCCGGGGATGAAGTGGACGACCAGCCGGTGGAGGACGACCAAGCCGGCGCCGATGCCCAGGCCGATGGAGACGGCGGCATAGCGGGCGCCCACCTTGTAGAGGTAGTCGGCGAGGGCCCACGAGGCGGCGTTGGTGTTGTACGACTGAATGGTGGCGCCGCTCCAGGAAGAATCGCCGTTGCCTTTGGCGAGCAGCTCCTTATTCCCGGTGACGATTGAATCCATGACGGCGTAGTTGATGAAGCCGCCCAGGATCGTGCCGTAAATCTGCGTCAGGAACATGACGCGAGGGGGAATTTTGACTGCTGGTCAGCAGGGATTTCAAGACGGGACGAAAACTTACGGTATTCTCCCAACTTCAGGTCGTTGCAGAGGTCGACGCAGCTGGAAATGACATTGTGCGACCAGGCGGCAAAGTACATGTTGCCGACGGGGCGGCCGGGAAGGATGAGACCGGCCATCATCTTGGACAAGTTGTTGGTGGCGATGCCGGTGCCGAAGCGCGAGTAGAGAATCGTACTGAAAGGAGCAATGAAGATTCCCAGCGCCAGCGACACGATGAAGCCGCCGGCGGAGAGGGTAATGTTTTCTTTGAGGACGACGACCAGGCCGAGGATGAAGCTGATCAGGAGGACCCCAACATACCACGTCCAATTGACTTCCTTGTAGTGCTTGGCCATGTGTTCGTGGTGGGGATCGTCGTAGGTGCCTTTCCTCGCTCTCTTGTATTGCCTGACAATGTCTCCGCCCCAAAAGAGGATGCAGTGGGCAATCAGGGCGCCGATCGCAGCATTGGCCATCATCATGGAATATGCAAACGTTCCAGCCAACCTGGGCAGGCCGTGCTCGGCGAGAGCGTCCTTGTCGAGGATACCTCCAACAAACACTTGAGTGGTGGGGTAGGCCGATCCATTGTCCGTTCGAAGACTGGTGGACATGAAGGGGAGATCTCGAGACCCCCAGACATTTCCCCAATAGATGCCGGCCATGGCACAGAAGCAGATGAGATACCCCAGAGCCCGGTGGACTTGCAACTTCAGCGGCAATGCGGTTGCATGAGAGGTTATGTACTGCCAGTCAAAAGACAAACTGAACAAGCCGAGACCTTCATTGTTGGAGGCACCGCCAAAGACTTGGGTCAAAGTCTCCCCAGTCGAACCAGTGGCCTTCATCGAGGCCAGACAAGGAATGGAAACCGAATTCAACCACGGCCAGACGTATGCCGGGAGCCATTCGTAGGCAAACATGCTTCCAAAGGCGTACCAAAAGTAGCGGAGCGGCTTCGAGTCCTTGAGATTGTCCCAGTGCAATCCCTGCAGCGTCTTGACCGTCGGCAGTGAACCCCAAAAGACGGCCTCGACGTGCCAGACGGCAATCGGGCGAATCAGGCCAGCCAGTCCGTATCCAAAGAGACCAATCGAGATGGTGGCGAGGATGACGGCGACAGCACCAACCGGCAGGTCGTAAAACAGCATTTGTGCGGCAAAAACCTCAGAACTGGCAGCGGCTTCAGAGGCGGCCGTAGCAGTAATGGCGCAAATGGCGTGTTCCTTGAGACCCCAAGGTCCGGGATTGAACGAGATGAGAGCCCGCAGCCAAAGAGGCTTTCCCTGACCACCTTGAGCCCTCCATCGCGCCTCGAAATGGTCACCGCGGGGAAGAAACGACGCCCACGCCTTGCCGAGGAAGTAGGCGATGAGAACGATGAACGTGCCGGAAATGTCGGCGCTGGTCGGTTTGAACTACATCCGTCAGTGAGACATCCATGCATTCTTCAACACAGCATACCCTGTAGATTTGATACATGACAGCCTGGAAACAGCAGAGGATCGTGGCCAGAAACATGCTGCGAAAGGTTACGGCCGGGTCGAAATCATCCCGCAGAGGCAGTAGTCGCCTGGCAGCGTCGGCACCAGTGATGATGATGGAATTGTCGCTGTCATCATCCTCCCTCTTTTCGCTGTCAATCGGGGACACGTTAGCGTCAGCCGTCTTGACCTCCTGGTCTTGACTGGCGATGATCTCTTCAACCGCCATGGTGAGGAACGAGCTGCTCAACTTGATGGGTGGCAAGGATCTTCATATCCATATGTAAAGATGCACACGTGCAAGATGCAAGATAACAATAAAAATTCGCAATCGCACGCCTTCATAGCCGAAGAGAAAAGTGGACGACAACTTTATACCCTTGACTCGTCTAGGACTGAATGGAACAACTCCACGCCACCTCACGATTGCGCCGTCGGAAGTAACGCTGTAGGTAGACTTGTCCTTGACGAGATTGGCCCGAGCGATGGTGTGTTGCGGCACGAACAAGCTTGTTATCGGGCTCGGGGACTTCTCCAATGGGTAGACGTGTGGCCGGAGTTGTTCTGGGGTTGGTGGCCTGGACTGCGGCGTGATTGACCTGCAGCTCATGGTTGCAACAGTCTACAGCGTGAATATCCAGTGAACATCCAGTGAACATCAGCAAACATCAAAACATCAGCAAACATCAGCGTCCAGGATCAAGGAGGTGTGGCGACGAGAGTGGGAGACGCGAGACCGAAGGACGTGCGTGCGGGGCTTGCGCTAAACTTTGCTGGGACTTTTGCCGCGGAGACCTTCAACACCACGACGACCGACGCTACGACAGACTTTGAAGCATGTCGCCATGTCGCGCACGTCTAAAGGGTTGGCTTGACATGAGGACGGGAAGAAATTGCTGTAAAAAGATGTCCACCAGAAGGAAACTCCTGGGCCAAGCCTCCACCCGCGCCAAGGGAACCAAGTCTGAAAGAGAAGCTTGATCATCATTCGGGAGATCTGGTTGGAGGACTGTCGAACAGCTCCACAGAGGAAGGGGCCCGGAGCTTGACTGCGAAGTGGATCAATGCACACCTTTTGAAGCCGAGCGGAATCTCAAGTGGTCAAACACAAGACAAATGTCAGCCTTGCTTCATCATCTTCCGCCTCCAGCTCCTCAGTTGCACTCACCCTCCCGCGGTAGGCTTCTCTCCGGGCGACCTCTGGCGTTTTGAAGCGGACCTTTCCATGCAGCTCAACTTACCTACCAAACCAAGCACCTATTCACCTGGTCAGCCAAACCATCTGCGTACCAAGGGATGCTCCGGCATGCGCGAGACTCGAGTGATTAATCTCGGTAGGATGCCGCCGAGAACCCTCGGAGAGTGTTTGAATTCTGTGCTGTCGACAAGTGCACAATACGCGCTTACATGGAGAGGCAAAGGCCAACGAGGCGACCTCCAACAGCGCGGATGGCGCCGGCCGGTCACAAGCTCGCCAGCCAAACAGGACAACCCCGAGAGCAGCGACACGAGCAGCAAGGCGAGAGAGATCAAGAACGCTGCGGTCCAGACTGAGGGAGAATAAGCAGCTAGGTAGTCAGTCCAATGAAGCGTCAGCCATCTGGAACAAGGCCGCAAGACTGTGACTGGTCTTCAATGTTCATGAACATCCCGGAAAAAGACTCAGACAACGCAACACCGTACAAGAACACCGACAAGAACACCGACAAGAACACCGACAAGAACACCGACAAGAACACCGACAAGAGAAAAAAATGCAGCAGTGGATGCTCCGACAATGTACGTTGCCACACAAGCAACAAAGGCTGCCATGTTGTGGAAGTGTATAATTTCCAGAATCTATGCTGTGGCTACCACAAAGGCGTGTTTGCTCCCAGAGGAGCTTGTAGCAGACCCTCGTTGAAGCAGGCAGACAATGTATGCATGCTGGCCAAGTCGATCATAGGCGCGCACCTTCGAGATTGACGACCATCGATTTGTAGGCCGTCGGCAAGGCTTGTCTTCTTTCCCTGAGCTTTTGTCGTCTTTGGTCGATTTGGAAGGAAATCCGGTGTTCGTGCTCAAAGACTATCTCTGCTTGCTCCGAGGTCTTCCAAGGTCATCCACTCCATTCCTGGTGAAGCTTCCTTAGCCTGGTTGGCGAGCTCCCGCATGACGGCGGCATGAGCACCCATTGCGTTGATCTTTCGGAGAATGTCCTTGCGGGATTCACCAAACTTGGAAATGATCTCACCGGCTTCTTTCTCAAAGTCTGAGGCGGCTTCCTTGAGCTTCTTGAACTCCTTTGTATGCTCGAGAGACTGAGCTTGCGACTTGGCCGCCTCATCCATGATGCTGGCTTCCTTCTCGATGTAGGAGTCGGTCGTGTTGTCAAAGTCTATGGCCATCAAGAGCAGGTTCGTTCTGGCGAGCTCCATGTCGTAGATGAAATACTGGACGGCGGCTGCTAGCTTCTGCCACTCTCTGATGGTATTTCCCATCCTGTCGCTATATTCGCAGATGCTCCATTTGGTTGGCTCAGTAATGTCCGTCCTCGTTGACGGCACCATTTCCGAGGTACGAAATGTTTCGATTTGCTCTTTGAAGAGTTGTTTGTAATCCGCGTAAGCCTGTACGACATGCTCGAGGACAGTATCGATTTTTTCGAACATGATGTCGTGCTGGGCGAGAATCTCACTGGCGCTGGGTGAATCTCCAGGTGGGTCACCCGGCTCAGATGCCATCTGTCGTTTGTTAGTATTGCCTCACCTGGCCACTTTTGCCAGTCGACTTGCCTTTGACGATGGAGATGAGAACGTAGCGGATGTTGGTGGATGCGCGAAGATGAGGGTGGAGGAAGAGGGTGTAAGAATTCATCGCATGGGTTTGGGCGTGAAGTACCGCCCGCGCCGGCGCCAATATTCAAGCCAGTCCACTCAACACGCCGCTCCACTCACTTCCAACCCACGGCTCTGCATCTCCCGCGCAATGACGACTGCTCCGTGCCGCCCTGGTCTCACCGTCTCAACACTGTCGATTAGAAGCCATCGCACCACCTCACATGCTCCTCAACCAACGGATACACATCCTCATGCGCATTCCGCCCAATCCAACAATCCAAATGGCCGTACTTGGGCACGACCCTCCGCCGATACAAATCGGGCCCGAACCGGTCTCTCAGCAAGTCGTACGCCAGACTCGTCGCTTCAGGAGTATACACGACGTTTTCGCCGCCGCTGATGAGCTGGATGGGCAAGCCGCGCAGCCGCTCGACGCCATCCGTGACCAGATTCTCGCCGCAGCCGTCCAGCACGACGTTGGGATCCTTCTCCGACTCCTCGGCTTCAATGGCGGCGCGCGCCCCGGCCATCAGGAACGACAGCAGCCGCATGTGGATGCCGCCGAAGAGGTTGCCGACCTGCGAGTGTGTCGAGCGCGTCAGGTTGGCGTGGACCCAGAGGCGGCTGAAGACAAAGTCGAGGCGGTGGCAAGCGGCGCTGTTGCAGAGCTCGGCGGAGGAGCCGACGGGGTAGAAGCGCAGGGCTTGGTCGATTGCTTGCTGGATCAGGGGCGAGGAGGGCGGAGAGTTGATATCGTAGAACGGGTCGCCGGTCAGTGTCTGCACCGTCAGCGATACTCCTCCAACAATGGTCGACTCACCGTGTAGAGATTCGTCAGGCTCGGCATACGGGCAGCCCGCGCGTTGACGGCGCCGACCCACTGCGCCAAAAACACCTGACTTGCCGTCAAGCCCTGCAGCCAGCTCGCCGGGAGCGTTCCATCCAAAAGAGCAGACGCCGTCGCAATCGATCCAACGCAGTGGCACAGGACGTACATCTTGCGGTCCTCACGACTGCGGACAAACTCGGCCGCCGCAAGGACATCAAGCCGGGCTTCATACGGCGTATACCCCTGCTCTGCGCTAGGCACCGCCCCAAACCGTGGGAGCAGTACGTACACGGTGTAGCCTCTGCCGACAAAGTACTCGACCGTGTTGACGTTGATCGTCGGAGTAGCAAAGACTTCGTGAGTGGTCGCCGCTCCCACGACAAACAGCAGCGGCCTCCCACCCTTCTCTCGAGGTTCCCACACCCTCAGCGTCGTCTGCACGCCATCCTTCGCAGTCAAGACAGTCTCCACGGGTGGCGTCTTGGGCAAGTACCCATCCGTGGACATTTTCCGAGCGTATTCCAAAGATCTCAGTGGACCAAGAAAGTAGTCGGCAGTACTCCTGGCAAAATACCCCAAAAAGCCAGCAATGGGAACCAGTCCGCGCAGACCTTTCTGATTAGACCCCAAGCTCCTCAACTCAGACTTGAAATTCCCCCAGGAAACACGTAAAACACCTCTTCCAACCAAGGAGCCATCCGTGCGGGTCAGCGTCGTGTAAAGGGTCGTGGTCGCCTTCCAAGTATTCGAAATGGACCACGACATGTTGGAGTCGAGCCGTTTGCAGCCTTTCAAGTGAAACTCTTCCCCGCTCGTGCTGAACAGTGTCAATTCGTAATCCAGATTCTTCGCGTCCGAAGTCGTCTGGTCGACCGAGAAAAAGTGCACCCGTCCTCGAACCAACAAGGGATCTCCAGAAAGAGCACATGAAAAAGTACCCGTAGCCGATGCGCCAAAGTCAGAGTCACAATCCTGCATTGGGACTTCCACGCTGAGATAGAGCCTTGCCGCACTGGAACAGCCTCTTGCCACATTCTCAGCAACCACGGCGTCTTCAATGTCGTCGCCGAGATGCAAATGTCCTTGCAAGATCTCCGCAAAACGCACAGATCCGGGAATCTCCCCAAAACGCACCTCAGACCCGGGGACGGCGGGTGTCGACCGTTTCGGCTCGCCAAAGAGGTCAAGGCGACCATTTCTCGTCTCATCAATGGTCCACCGACCCTGAGCCAGGAGACGGACGGACCGCTCGGCCAAAGCAGTGATTGTGGCAAAGGGGTTCACACCTGATGGTCAGCGCGCTTCACCGGGCACTTGATATGGGCTTACCCAATGCCACCGGAACAATCGATCCATCCAGGCAAACCAACCCTTCATAAACCTCACAGCCTTCTCCCGAGTAGACCTGGCCCAAGTGGTTTGTGACGCCTCCTCTCCCGGTGCCGTCCCTGCTCATCCCGGCGCCGCCCAATGGATGGACGGTGAACTGACTGTACATTGGCGACTTGACCAGTCTGCCGCCAACGGCCAATGTCGCCTTTTCCAAGACGTCATTCAGCTTCTTGACCCGCTGCGTTCTCCCAACACCAATAAACTGCAGACGCGGCTTGTCGTTCTCCAGAGTCAAGATTGCCTCGTTGCTGTCGTGCGACATGATCAAATACGTCTGCGTGCGATTGAGCGAGCCGCCTTCCGAGTACGGCCCCAGAAACTTTGTCTGCGTCTGCGAAAAGAGTTGGCGGAGACTGGTTGCTCCTGGAGCCGTCAGCATCGCGCGCAAGACGGGGGCGAGAGCCTCAGGAATGCAGCCTTCTTCAATCACGTATCCATCGAGGACATTCGGCGTCTCCGGTCCGCGATTGTCTATGATGCCGGTAATGGTAGGGCCCGGCGGGCTGTCTCCTGGATGCTCCCGACCCACACCATTGACCACCTCGTCGGTGTTGTATCCTGCAACGTCAGCAACGCCAGGCAGGAAAGAATTTACCCACCAAAACTCAAAATGTCGCCGTTTCCAGACATCTTCTGGCCAACCATCTTGGACATGGTCATTCCGCGCGCCTTTGAGCGGAGCAGAATCTCCGTCGTCCCCAGCGAACCAGCAGCGAGGAAACACAACTCTTTCTACTCCAGTCAGCAACGCATGGACACGGAAATGAACACGTACTGCGCGAACCCACATGAGCTCGCTATAAAACTCGTCGCGAAACTTGCCTCTCTCCCCATGCCAGGCAAAGAAGACGATGTATCCCCTCTCATCGCGCCGAACATGTCGCACTTCGCACTCGCAAAACATCTCCGCGCCCCAGTTCCACGCGTCCGGGATGTAGTTCATGAGAACCGAGTTCTTGGAGCCGTCGTTGACGCCGGAGCAGTCCTGGCCCGAGCCCGTCGACGCCTTCATCTCGACGCCAGCCGCGTTGAGGCCGTCGTGGAAGAAGGTCGTTTGTGGAACGCGGTAGAAGTTTTTCTCCTGACCCAGTGCTTTGGCCTGTTTTTCCAGCACGTTCAGTTTGTGCAACGAGGGGTAGTCCTCAGGGTAGGGCGTGGGCTGCAGCATGTCGGCGGCGCGTTTGTAATCTGCCTACGTTAGAGGAGACTGTCAAGTGTCGGTCACGTACATTGCTCAAGAGCTGCTGGATCGTTTCGAATCTCAGGAGGCCATTCGCCCATCGCCAGAGTCCGGCTGTCGGCTTCGAGAAAGACGTTGGCGTTGAGTAGTGACGTGCCTCCCAGCCCTGCCGTCGTCAACAACTGGAACGTTCAGGCGGGCAGATGAACGGTACCATGTCCCACAAACGCGTTCTGACCCTCCCCGACAACGAGATGGTACAATCCCGTCCGCGTCCCAACCTCCTTGGCCGTGTCCCCCGACACGTGCAACTCGGGCATTACATCTGCCATTGCACTTGGATACTCCCCAGCTGCCATCGTCAGTATGGACCAACGCGTTGGTAGTTGGACATACGCCACTTTTCCTTGCCCAGCTCCAAGACCGCGACCTGTTTCCCTGCTCTTGACATCACGCTTGCCGCTACTCCACCTCCGTACCCAGATCCCACTACGACCACGTCGTACTCTGGCCTCATTGTCGGCACCGGCCTGCTGAGACGGGGAAATCTTGCATGCCGAATCTCATCGGCATGTTTGAGAGGAGTCTTTTCCGATGCAAGTTTCTCATCGGACCACAGCAGATCTGCTTCGGTAAAGGTCGCCATGCTTGATCGTTTACTTCTCAGTAGGTCAACAGGTTAATAAGGGACCAAATGAAAAAGCGGTAGTGCTGACGGGTTCACACAGGGCGCCCTACATATGCAAGACGACGCCGACTCGCACGCAGAGCCAGACTGGGGCATTCCTCCGCCTGTACACCTGTATCGTCCTCAAACCTCACCAATGACTGGCCCGGTGGGTGGTTCGGGCAATGGCCGGATGCAAACAGCGCATCGCATTTGCTAGTCTTTTCGGACCCCAAGAAATAGACTATTAGCCTGTACGCGTGACGGCCTGTGGCCTCAGATTCAGACTCGAGTTCTGACCACGGACGCAAAACTCAGCTTATCGCTGACCAGACCGAGCCAATAATCGACGCGACGGACATTTCTACGCTTCCCATCTCCATTCAGGTCGGATACTCACTCTTTAGGCAACATGTGCCGACCCCAGCTTCTCGTCGACGGTTCCTTCCGAAGAGTGCTGAAGCGAGGCAACATTGGCGACTCGTCAATCAAGACTCGGCGCGTGGCTTGTCGATACGGTCCTGAAGGATCAGTTCAACCAAGGGGCCGTGAGTTGCTCCGCGGGATTGGACGATCGACGTCGGGGGCGGCAATCTGATATGGGGGCGAAGTGACAGGTCGGACGGATGAGAAAGACTCGCTTTGAATGCGGCACTCCGCAAGGACGCCGATGATTGAAATACAGTGACTGAAATTAGAAAGTACAGTGGAACCAGTCAACCATGAATGATGACCGGGAATCGCAAAATGACGAGAAGAAATTGACCACGTGTCGAACGCTAGATTAAGGGGTATATGGAAGATGCAGGTCCTCCGTCCAATATGTACAACAGTCCAGCCAGTCGGCGTCGAAATGATTCCCGGTCTGGCTGCGGCAATAGAAGACTGCGCCTGGATGCCTTGTGGCCTTGACGGGTCGCATTTCAAGACAGCTAAGCATCCTCAGCGTGACTGTGAAACTGGCCAAACTGCTCTTCCTCGTAAGAGAGGTCGGATCCCTCACCACTAATCCTAGGAGCAGGCGGCAAGGGCTTCATGGTCGGCAGTGACTTCATCGTCATGTTTGGCAGCGACTTCATGGTGTCGTAAACGGCCTCCCCAGAAGAGCTCAGAGAGTCACGACCGTCTTTCTCAGTCTGGAACAAAAGACCTTGTCCCTCCTCCGCATGCATCCAATCCTCCATCCACCGAGTGTCGAAAAATTGTCTGTAGCCCTGCTGAATGGCGCGACCTCTCCTGTAAAGAAGGGCAATCGAGCTCATGACAGCGGCCACGGCGAGGACGCCTCCACTGACGGCCATGTAGATGCCAGCGCGCTCCCAGATGTGCAAGCCCAGCTCTCCAAAGTTTTTCATGACATTGTGTCGCATGCTGCCGATGCGCCCATGCTGATCAAAGTTTTGACGCCAGAAGAAACGGTAGTACGGATAGTGTTCGGTTTCGGCGCAGCGCCAGCTACGTGACGTGCAGATGGGGAGCTGCTCGGGGGTTTGGAGGGAGTAGTCGGCGGGTCGGTCAAGGAGTTGGACGTCGGAGATTTTGAACGTCGTGGGGAGGGTGGTTGCGTGATCGAGGGAGACTTGGACGATCTTTTGGGTCGCGCTGCCGAGAAGCGTCGTCTCATTTGATCCACGCGGACTGGCACCCAGAATATCGACGAGAATCTTTGGCGCCGTGGTCCACTTTGCGGCGTTTTCCTCGTCCTCGGGGGAGACGACGCGGGCAAAGTCGAGCTCATGCCGGGAGCCTCCCGCAGCTCCGACGCAGCTCCCTGCCTCGACGTCTTTGAGGTCACCGATTGAAAAGTTTGTGGGTACCGAGCAAGCGTCAAAGGTGGTTGGAGAGTCGGGGCAAGGAAAGGGAAATATCGGTCGATCGTTGAAGAGGAGAGTGCGGTTGTCGCGGCTCATGGTGAAGTTCAGAACGAATGCACTCTCGCCTGCGAGCCCAGACGAGTACCCAGGGGTGTCGAGCTTCAGGGTCTGGCTGCGCTCATCCTGCGCGATGGCGACGTCGGCCAGGGAGAGATAGGGGATGCTCAGAGAGAGCAGAGCCCAGGAGAGACGAGAATACATGAATTGAACGTGCAAAGGACCAAAGGAGTGTGGGTGGTCAGAAGACCAGTAAAGAGAGTGACAGACTGTAAGACAGGCAGGAAGGCCGCAACCTTTGCTGGTGAGAGGCGAGGATGAGGCGGAGGTGTTGACCTTCGACGCACGTCCATCACCTAAAGATAAGATAAGCCGATACGATCTCCGCGATTGACCCGGACCCGGATGACCACGCCTTGTGAACGCTCCTCGTGCCATCTTGCTGTCCATCTTTCTCTTGACATGTATTGGTTCCAGCGGTGCATGAGCCCATTCCACCGCACGCAGAAGCAGTTGTCGTGGTCGACGAGTCCATGGCAACACCCCTTAATCAAGAGCACGACCACACCGCACGAGACTACCCGTAAGCAGATCATTGCCGTCAGAATCCTTTGACCTGAAACAGAGCAACCCCTGGCTTTTACGATGGAAGAGCTTCTTGAGCTACGCGAGCGATGAAGTTGAAGTCTTTGACACATACAGGCATATAGCACCACGTTGAAGATCGATCTCTGCCCAAAACCACCCGAGAGTGAGAGACTGGCTCCTCAGTCGACCAGACCTAAAGCTTGACATGCTTGCTGCTCACTACTTGGCGATCAGGCAGACATCTGAGCCGTAAAGATAGAATAAGGCTGCCAACAAGCTCGGCCTCTCCAGTTCTTGACCATCAGACGCGATGCGATTACTACTTCTTCCATTTGAATAAGGGTCCATCCAAGTGCCGGACCACAAAGTCAAATGCCTCCAAGTTTACCATCTCTCCGCTTGGTCTCCGGGTTTCTTTCTCAAAGGACCGACAAGGTCGATCAAGCCCGACGCAATCGATCTTAAAGGTTGCGATATCTTCAACCGTCCTTACTCATCGCTCCAATCCATGAAACCCAGAATCCAGGTACCGCTGTGGTTGGGTTCGCATGGAAACGAATCAGTCAAACCAAAGTTCGCAAAGATCCCAGCCACTCTCAACCGCAACGTCTGGTCTGTCGCGTCGCATTGAGCCTCGCTATCCAACAGGCACCATTCAAGCACCAACCAAGTAACTATATCGTTGGCATGGTTCAACACGACTGCGAGATGCAAAGCGACTCGACGTTCGGTACAAAGTATAAAACCAAATTCAGTGTGCGCCATCGCGGGAGCCGAAGACGCCATCCTCGCCCTATAGGCGGCGGCAGCAAGCACATCATCGTCGCCTGCAATCATGCCATGCCTGCACATCCCGCCCGCCAGCATCCACACGCACGCGCTGCGACTTTTATTCAAGACGATGGCTCAATCGGTCGGCTGAATGTACTCAATTCTTGGTGTCGCGTCCGCGAAGACCCGTCGACTCGAGTAATGTTGTTTGGGCCGCTGTTGACGCGATGATTTGGTAGCGGTTTATAGTGCGGTTGCCGTGTATCTGGTCGTTGGACTTCACTGATTGAACTCAACTCATCATGACTGCAAAACTGGCTGCCAGGGCCGCTGGCTCTGCAGCATCCAGCTCGGAAGCCTTATCGCCGCCTCTGTCGCAAGCCGTGGGATACATTGTGGTGTTGGTGATCGGACTCATCATTGCGTTTTGTAAGATTGTCTGCGCATCGCTTCCTCGCTGACGGTGGCAGGCATGGTCTTCGTGACGAGATTGCTCAAGAAGACGGTCGGCGAGGACAACCAAAAGACGGAAGTGTTCATGACGGCGAATCGCAGCGTCACAAGAGGCCTCACCTCGTCTGCGGTCGTCTCGGTACGTGTCACCAAAGCGTCGAATACCGCTTGCTCACAACCTCAAGTCATGGCTTTGGAGCACGGCAATGCTGGGCTCGTCCTTCGTCGGGTACGATTATGGAGTCGCTGGACCATTCTGGTTTGCCGCCGGATGCAGTCCAATGATTGTCTTCTTTGCTCTGCTGGGAATTTCGTGCAAGAGGAAGATTCCCGAGGCGCACACGTTGCTTGAGATTGTTCGGATCCGCTACGGTGAGTTGGACGCTTTGCTGTGGCCTGGCTGACGCGAATAGGAAAACTTGCACACGTCATTTACATGATTCTGTGTCTGCTCAACAACCTCTTTGCGTGCGCAAACATGCTGCTCGGAGCATCTGCCGTCATCACTTCCATGTCAGTCAACTGACCCATTCCATCCGCAAGCTTACCCGAATAGGACCGGGATGCACATCATCGCAGCGACATTTCTCCTCCCAGTCGGCGTCGCCTTGTACACCTTTGTCGGCGGCATCAAAGCCACGTAAGTTACAGGATCCAAGCCTTGCGTTGCTAACGGGACAGATTTTTGACCGACTACTTCCACACGTTTACCATAGTCATCATCCTGTGCTTCCTCACAGCCAAAACCTTTACGATTGATGAAATCGACTCCGTCGGCCATCTGTACGACCTCGTAAAAGCGGCTGGCGCTCGTCATCCAGTCGCCGACAACCACGACGGATCGTACCTGACCATGGCATCGAAAGGGGTAATCCGACTTTGAAGACAATGGACGCCAGCTGATTGGGATAGGGCATCCTCTTTGGCATCCTCCACATCTGCGCAAACTTTGGACTCGTCATTGTACGTCAACCAGCGATATCCCCGGATCAGCTGACAAGGTAGATGGACACGAGCTTCTTCATCAAGGCGTTTGCCGCCTCGCCGTCGTCAGTCGTCCCAGGCTACGTCATTGGCGGATTGGCCTACTTTGCCATCCCCTGGGCGGGCGGGACGCTTGCCAGCTCGATCGTGCTGGGACTGGAACCGGACTCGATATTTCCCACATACCCGCGGGTAAGTCTCGTCCGCGCAAGTGTCCGCGTCAGTAACGACTAACGACACAGCGAATGACGGCAACCGAAGTGAGCAACGGGCTGGTGCTGCCCTACGCCTTTATGATTGTCGCCGGCAAAGGCGGCGCCGCGTGCGTCCTGCTCATCACCTTCATGGCCGTGACGTCCACGCTGTCGGCGCAGGTCATTGCCGTCAGCTCCATCATCAGCTTCGACATGTACCGCACGTGGGTGAATCCTCAGGCAACGGACGGCGACGTGATCCGCTGGAGCCACTACGGCGTCGTCTTCTTTGCCATCTTTGCCGCCGCCTTTAGCACCATGCTGCACTACGTCGGCGTCGACTTGGGATGGACGCTGTACATGCTGGGTCAGTCCTCTTCTAATTCATTGGGTACGCGCTGACCTCACAGGCGTCATCACCTGTCCCGGAATCTTCCCCACCACCTTCACAATCCTCTGGAAGCGCCAGAGCCGCATGGCCGCCATCGTCGCCCCCGTCCTCGGCTTCTTCACCGGCCTCGCCGTCTGGCTTGGAACCGCGCACGCGCTCTTCGGCGAAGTAACGATCAAATCAACCGGCGGCATCGTGCCGTGCGTCTGGGGGACGGTAACCTCCACCTTCTCGCCGATCCCGTACTCGCTCATCATCACGGCGTTCAACCCGCAAAATTACGACTGGGCCGACTTCCGCAAGGAGCGGCTGGCGTTCGAGGTGGACGCGACGGCGACGCGCGACGCGCTGACGGAGGAGCTGGAGACGGCCGACGTGCACGCTCAGACGAACCTGAAGCGCTGGGGCCGCATCGCCGCGTACTGGAGCATCGCGACGTTTCTGGGGCATTGGGTGCTGTGGCCGCTGCCCATGTACGCGGCGCACTACATTTTCTCCAAATCGGTGAGTGAGATCCCGTGGGCGCGCTTGTTCTGACTCGGTCTAGTTTTACATTGCCTGGCTCGTCGTGGCAATCATTTGGCTGTGGGGCACGCTGTTCGTCGTCGGCTTCTACCCCCTGATCGATGGCCGTGCCCAGATCATAGCCGTGTGGAAGGGCATGCGTGGGTCGCCACCGCGGCGGGAGAGCAGCACCGAGTCTGTCAACGTGGTCGAGACGTCGGCCGAGACCAAGGAAGTAGACGAGAGATAGACGCGCGTTGGATGTCTGCTTTGGATCCGAGGCGTTGGGGTCGTTCGTCGCACCGTTCTCTTCTCGAGCACTACTACAACAATTCAGTCGCGTGCCGTGGCAATTCTGAGGCGGTCCCATTTCCATGTCGTGCATGTCCACAGCCGGACGTCCAACGCCCTGGTTGGATCTGATTAGATGATGCATCAGCATCCACTGCCCGGCAGCCCGCCTGGTGCTCCCTTCCCGCAACTTGCTCTGGAGTCAGTGCCACGAAGTCGGCATGGCCCGTCTGGTGTGGAGAATCGGAGGTTTGAGGGCAGTAAAGACGGCAATGATGGATGCGTACGGAGTAGCTGTATCCGCCAAACATCTGCTATCCAGATACAATGTCAGACAGCGCACCCGAGCCAGATTGATCAAGCAGCCCGGCCCGAACAGGCACGCGGCAATCGACCAATCAAATCGACTTCAGATCTAGACAAAGTTGATCTGCACTGATCCCGGTGACACGCGATGACGTCTGGAGTTCGACCAGAGAGGAAGAGTGCCGCTTTCCCGGACCCCGACCATCTTCCGGCCTCATCTCCTGCCAATGAGCTTAGAATGACGCAAACCAGATTGACGACCGGTGCGTCAGTATATAGATCAAGCCAAGCACGCCAAGCGCAACACCACACCAGGACATCACCAAGGCATCATGTCGAAAAAGTCGCTCGCGATCATCGGGTCCGGCTGGGCCGGCTTCACACTCTCGCAAAAGGCGTCGCTGGCCAAGTACGACGTGACCGTCATCTCGCCCATCCGGACAATCCAATACACGCCGCTGCTGGCCAGCGCCGCGTGCGGGCTATTCAACTTCCGGCTGGCCGAGGAACCCGTCAAACGCAAGACGCGTTCCGACGTCAAGTACTTCAAGGCCGTGGCCGACGACATCGACTTTGAGAAGCGCGTCATCCGCTGCAAGACGTCGACGCGCATCGGCGACGAAGACCCCAGCACCTTTGATGTCCGCTACGACAAGGTGTGCATTGCGCCAGGCTGCGACATTCAGGACTTTGGAACGCCCGGCGCAAAGGAGCATGCGTTGTTTCTGCGGACGACCAACGACGCGCGGTTGATTCAGCAGCGGGTCCTGGAGATGCTGGACAAGGCGTCGCTCCCCACCACCACCGACGCCGAGCAGCGCGACATTCTCAACATTCGCATCGTGGGCGGCGGCGCCATTGGGATTGAAGCCGCGGCCGAGCTGTACGACCTGTGGGCCGAGGAGATGCGCTTCCTCTACCCGCACCTGGACGGCAAGCTGACCATCACCATCCACGACGTGGCGCCCTCAATTCTGTCGACGTTCGACTCGCGGCTGAGCGAGTACGCCACGCAGTCGCTCAAAGGCAAACACGTCCAACTCAAGACGTCATCTCACATTCAAAAAGTCGAAGCCGACGCCATCTTCACCAAGGAGGACGGCCGCCTACCGTTTGGGTTGCTGATCTGGGCCACCGGAAACAAGGCCAGCTCCCTCGTCCAAAAGTTGCCGGTCAAAAAACCAGACGGCGGCCTGCCTCGCATCCTCACCGACAAGCACCTCCGAGTCCTGCGTCCTGATGGCAGTCCGATGGAAGACGTCTACGGCTTGGGAGACGCGGCCGACATTGAAGGCGAGTCTCTGCCCACCTTGGCCGAGGTCGCCCTTCAAAAGGGAGAGTACCTCGCCAACGCATTAAACTCGGAATCCACGCAACCGTTCGAGTACAAGCAGAGAGCCCTTTTGGCCTACTTGGGCCGTCACGATGGCATCATTGGTGGACGCCAGGACTGGACGGGTGCAAGCGCGTGGTTGGCGTGGAGGTCTGGAAGTTTGGCGTGGACAAGGAGCTGGCGGAGGAGAATCTTCATTTCCATCAGTTGGCTCTTTGTATGGCTGGGCGGAAGAGATATTGCGAGGCCATAGACTTTATTCTGGTAGTTTAGTATTCTAGTTCACTCCAATGAGGCGTCGAGTGATCTGATATTTGTACAGGGACCCGTCTCACTTCTTGTCCGTGAATGTGACTTTTCCGTCTTTGCCCACTTCGGCAAACGTGACCTTCTCAGGCTTCTCCGGCTTGGCCGATTCTGCTTTCTCCTGGTCCAGGGTGGCCTGAACGCTCCCCGCAGGACTGTCGGCAATCTCGTTAATGTCCCGCGTAGTCAGACTGTCGCTGAGGCGGGATCCCCGAGACTGGATGAGGATGGTGGAGGGTCCACGGAATTGGAGGAAGAGCTATCAAGTCAGCTCCAGACTTTTTCACAGCAAGAAACATACCCTGTCGCCCCAAATGGTCTTCCGAGTCCACGTCCTCAGAGTGAAAAACACCCGGGCCATGGTCTTCCACACTTCACTCTTTCGCATTTCATTGAAAAACCTAGTGTCCGGGAAGGCCTTGATTCCAGGGATTTGAAAGCGGAAGGATGTCGACTTGAAGCGGTATGGAGTTGGCGGGGTCTTGTTCATGGTGTACGCCAGAACATTACTGTACGAGTCAGCACTGCTTGACAAGGGCCTGCTCGGACTGCCGACTACCTTGGATGCACAATGTATTCCTCGCCAGCCTTGAGCTGGACTTGGTAAATTTGACCCTTGCCAACCAATGCAAGTAGACCCCTGCCAGTAACGAGGGAGCTACCCCAATGCGCCAAGCTCTTCACCAGTCAGCCATGCTCTCCAGCCTGCTCTCGCGAATTGGGACCTACCAAGTTTGTGTTTAACCTAGGCTTCACGCCCAAAGAGTGGCCGGTCCATGCCAACAAGCCGTTCCGCTGAGCGACCAACCAGTCTAGCCTTCCATCGAGGTGAACAACGGCAAAACTCGAGACTGGACTCTTTGCGGCAATCAGAGCGGTTATGGGAGAGGCCGAGGATATTTTCTGGTAGAGACACGGTATGCCTAGGGGGGCACGGCTGACGGGTTCCAGCAGCGACAGAGTGGAAACGGTGTTTTCGGCCTTGCCATTGACGGCGACGAGGGTTCCACGGCGGGTGTAGAGGTTTTGAGAGGCGGAGAGAGAGACGGAGAGGAGCGAGTACGGGGCGCCGAGGACTTCGAACCGAGCATCTGATTGTTCAGTATAGCAATTGAGGGGAGAAGGAAGACATACCCAATGTTGACTCTGCAGGCGAAACATCTTGGTCAAGGTTGGGCGAGGTCGTCGACGGGGTCGCGCTAATGTGGATTTGGCGCTGTACGAGAGGAGAAGTGCGCGCCCAGCATGAGCGGCAGAGAGACCTTGAGCTCAGAGCTGAGCTTTGGCGGAGCGGGCGCATGATGCAGATGAGGCGAGCTCGAAAGCTGGACGATGTCGAAATGATGCCGCGGCGGCTGACGGAGAGAAACACCGGCCCGACGCCAAGCCCGACGCCAAGCGCGGCACTCTCACGGCATTGCGTGCGACTTGCACCATTGCCATCACCACTCGTCTCTCTTCTTCAATCACCTTCAATCCACTCCTCCGCCTCTCCACCTCTCCACCTCATCGCTTGAGACATGGGGCAGCCGCTGTCGTAAGCTGAACAAAATGCTGACGCGACAGCTGCTGAAAAGTGCCTGCGCCCCGCGATGCTCCCCAACTCTCCTGGCAGCGCGCCACTCGCCCTTGGTCCGCTACGCTCAACCGAACCGCATCTTTGCAACCTCCCGCCCCCGCAAGGATGACACAAAGACAGGCCAGGCTGAAAAGGGCGTCACAGGGACCGTAAAGGCGAAACCCCATGACCCCCTGGCAGAAAAGACTGTCAGCAACAAGGAACAGCGCAAAGCCGACTGGGCCATTATGAAGGAAATGTCAAGATATTTATGGCCAAAGGTGGGCAGCCAGCTGCATGTCTGAACAGAATTGACTCTGAAAGGACTCTCTCGACACAAGAGTACGGGTCGGCCTGTCTGTAGGCCTCCTGGTTGGCGCCAAGGTATTCATGTCATCCTACCATATATAGTCGTGCTCATAAACCCAGGTTCTCAATGTGCAAGTTCCTTTTTACTTCAAGAGCATTGTGGACTCTATGAACATTGACTTTTTGGCCGTGGGCGGCACTGCCTGGACGGTTGCCGGCTCTCTGATTGTCGCTTGTAAGCATCCGCCTGAATTAGAAAAACCCAACTAAGAAGAAAGATGGCGTCACCAGGATGGGATCCACCATGTTCCAAGAACTTCGCAACGCCGTCTTTGCCAGTGTGGCACAAAAAGCCATTCGACGCGTCGCATGCAGCGTCTACGAGCATTTGCTCAAATTGGATCTCAACTTTCATCTTTCCCGCCAGACCGGAGGCTTGACGCGCGCCATTGACCGCGGTACCAAGGGAATCAGTTTCTTGTTAACTTCCATGGTCTTTCACGTCCTTCCTACAGCACTCGAGATATCCCTTGTTTGTGGCATTCTTGTACGTCATTCCGGCTCTTTCTCCTCGCCTGCTAACCAGCCAGACATATCAATATGGCGCACAATTTGCATTCATCACGGCCGCGACAATGGTCGCATACACCGCCTTCACAATCACCACCACTTCATGGCGAACCAAATTCCGCAAGCAGGCCAACGCTGCCGACAACAGGGCTGCCACGGTCGCCGTCGACTCGCTCATCAACTACGAAGCCGTCAAGTACTTCAACAATGAAAAGTTTGAAGTCGCGCGGTACGACAAGGCCCTCAAGTCTTACGAGAATGCCTCCATCAAGGTTGCGACATCGCTCGCCTTTCTCAACTCTGGCCAGAACATGATTTTCAGCACTGCCCTCACGGCCATGATGTACCTGGCAGCCAACGGTGTGGCTGCGGGCTCGCTCACAGTCGGCGACTTGGTCATGGTCAACCAGCTCGTTTTCCAATTGTCTGTCCCCCTCAACTTCCTCGGCTCCGTCTACCGCGAATTGCGCCAGTCCCTGCTCGATATGGAGACGCTCTTCAACCTGCAAAAGGTCAACATTGCCGTCAGGGACAAGCCCAACGCGCCCGCTCTCGACCTGCACAAGGGCGGCGAGATTCGCTTCGAAAATGTCACGTTTGGCTACCGCCCCGACCGCCCCATCCTCGACAACATCTCCTTTACGATTCCCGCCGGAAAGAAGGTGTCGATTGTCGGACCAAGCGGCTGCGGCAAGAGCACCATCCTGAGACTCTTGTTCCGCTACTACGACGTCCAGTCTGGTAGGATCCTCATCGATGGCCAGGACATTCGCGACGTCAGCCAGGAGTCTCTGCGCAAGGCCATCGGTGTGGTTCCCCAGGACACGCCGCTCTTCAACAACACGATTGGCCACAATCTTCGCTACGGCAACTTGGAGGCGGGCGAGGAGGACGTCAAGGCCGCCGCGAAGAGGGCCAAGATACACGACATTGTCTCGTCATGGCCCGACGGCTACGACACGATGGTCGGCGAGCGCGGCATGATGATATCGGGTAAGAATCTTTACCCTCCGTGAATCGACTAACACCCCGCAGGAGGCGAAAAGCAACGCCTCGCCGTCTCGCGTCTCCTCCTCAAAGACCCGCCGCTCCTCTTCTTCGACGAAGCCACGTCGGCGCTGGACACGCACACGGAGCAGGGGCTGCTGCAAAACATCAACTCGATCCTCAAGGAGAAGAAGCGCACGTCCGTCTTCGTCGCACACCGGCTGCGCACCATTTACGACTCGGACCTGATCATCGTGCTGCGGGACGGGCATGTAGCGGAGCAGGGCACGCACGAGCGGCTGATCGATACGGGTGGGCTGTATGGCGAGCTGTGGAGTGCGCAGGAGACGCTTTTTGTCGACGACAAGGAGAAGGATTAGAGGTGTGATTAGATTTGGGCTCACAGCCGAATTGATTTGAATCCTATGCCGTAGTAGAGACTGACAGGGAGTATTCAAGTGTTGAGGTTGTATGCCATACATGTCACCGCCTGGGTCAGCTGTCATCATGAGTTCGGTCCACCAATCCCTGTCCTGGCCCGAGTTTCCTGATTCGTTTAGCCGCCCTCGGCTTTGGCCTAGCGTGCCTGGTGACGCGGGGTTGATCCGGACCTCACTCCCATCGTCAACTCTTAACGTCCATCGACTCGAAAGCAGTGTTTGACATTAATGACGGCGGATACGTTTGAGACTGCAAGATTCAACTGGTCAGCTTCCAAAGATTCAAATATTGAGTCTGGCCGACGTTGGCTATCATCACGACTCACCTCAGCTCGCATTCATCCCAGCCTCTCCGCCTCTCCACTGCATCAAACCATAACCTCAGAATCCGAATAGCTGTCTCTACCATGGATACTCCAACCCAACACATCACCACCTCCCCCGGCACAACCCTCGCCTACCGCCAGCTCCCCGCTCTCTCTCCCTCTCACAACCTACCCCTCGTCCTCATCATGCACTTCCGCGGCACGCTCTCCCACTGGGACCCAACCCTCCTCTCCCACCTACGCACTCACCGCCCACTCATCCTCCTCGACAACGCCGGCATCGGCAGCTCAACAGGCGTCGTCCCACTCACCTTTTCCTCATGGGCCGCGCACGTGCTCGACCTCCTCATCGCGCTAGGCCACGCCTCAGGAGTCGACGTGCTCGGCTTCAGCATGGGCGGCTGCGCAGCGCAGATGGTCGCGCTGAATGCCGCGGCGCGCGGCGTGCGTGTGCGGCGCGTCGTGCTGGCGGGGACGACGGCGAGCGCGGGGCCGGGCATCAAGGTGCTGCGGAGCGAGCAGGAGCTGGGCCCATTCATGCGGCTGCGGTTTGCGGCGAGCGAGGAGGAGCAGCGCGCGGCGTTCTTGGAGTGTTTCTTCCAGCCGGGGGAGGCGGGGCGGCGCGCTGGCGGAGAGGTGTGGGAGCGGATATGCCGGGGGCGCGAGGACGGGAGGGCTGATGGAGGGCGCGCGCAGTACGTGGGCCAGGAGGCCGCGAAACGGCAGGCGATTGCGTATGCGCGGTTCATGGACGAGGCGGAAAGGGGCCAGGGGTCATTTGACCGGCTGGGCGAGTTGACAATGCCGGTCTTGGTTGCGAATGGTGAGTTTGGACACCTCTGCATGTGCCATGGTTGACGTTCTGCGTGACAGGGAGCGACGACGTCCTCATTCCGACGGAAAACAGCGTCGTTTTGTGGAGGAATCTGGTCAATTCGAAGGCGCATCTGCATCTGTTTCCCGATTCTGGCCACGGTTTTCTGTATCAGTACGCGGAGATGTTTGCGCGGCTTGTTCATGACTTTTTGGATGCGCCGGACGTGGAGAGGGGGAGTCGGTTGTAGGTTTTGTCGTTTGAAGCCCCGGAAAGGATGCTAGCGCCGCGGGGATTCTTGGCTGATGTATCAATGCCAATACTGAGTGGGGTCTTGATACTGATCAGTCTCGCTGCTGCCATCAAATTCAAGAGGCAACGCATGTGCCGAGTCGTGTTTGGTTCAGAAGAATTTGTCCTGGACTGCTTGTGTCGCTTGACGTCCAATCGACCACTGCGTTCTGACTGGCAACTGCACGCAAACCTGGGTCCCGCATATAACAGGAGACGGTTCGCACTTGATGGACTCAGACGAGGTGGGAAGTGGAGCATCCAGGCTGCTCGGACTTGAGGATGGTGTAAGTGGTGACCCTCTTAAGACTTGTCAAGTTTGTGTCCTGATCAAAGTTAACACTTTCCCGTCCTAAGCCGGAACAGTCTTGTCGTGCCGGCGTCAAAGCTGCCACCGACAATGTGAAAGTACCAAAACGGATGGCGTGTGAATGCAAAGTGAACAGAGTTGGATAGCGGCCACACAGATATAGTCGTCTTCTTGCTCCACGCAACCTCCTCTCCACAACACTCTCCGGCGGTCGACCTACCTTGCCACCAACACTCGAAAGTACCCCTTATATACGCCTCAAGATGTCTTCTTCGACTTCGTCTGCACAGACGCCCTCCTCCGGTGAGCTCATTCAGCTGGCGCAAGCTGGCGCGAACTACCGCCTCGCAAACTTGGACATCGGTGAAGACGTCCATCTCTTGGTTTCGCCAGAGTGCAACCCCAAGAATCACTCCAAAGGCATCATCACAACCCAGTCAGGCAGCGTCTTCCCTTTCGAACTGGGCCGAAACGCGCCTGCGGATGGCTCTTCTAGTGCGGTTGAGGGTACAACCGATCAAGGTAAGCAACATTCTCGCAAACACTGACGATTTGCTGACCTCGATTAGGAACAACACTCGCACGTACGACTGGCAACGCCGACACCGACAGCCGCAATGCAAACTCCAGTGTATATGCACTCTATGCCCAGACGGTGACGTCTTTGGCGACCGGAAGCCCGTTGCTTCTGTATTTCTCACCCGGGGGTTTCAATCTTGCCTCCGCCGGGTTCACTGTGACCCTGGGCCGGACCGTAAGTTCTCCATGCTCTTTGCCATCCAATCGCTGACGCAGGCGCTCAAGACTCCAAACCCATTTCGCCGAAAAAGGCCTGCCGTCGTCTCCTTCGCCGACCTTCCCGGAGAGATAAAGAACATGGTTTACGACTACAGCCTGGTGCCATACGACGATGATAGTCTGTTCATCAAGCCGTCGCCGAGGAACCGTAGGCTCGAAATGATCATGCCTGGAGGCCGACCAATCGCACGCAACCTGCTGTGCGTCAACAAGCAGATCCATCGGGAGGCAGCACCATTCCTTTATTCCAAGAACAAGTTCGAGTTCATGTCAATGAGGGCGGTCTACCTCTTCATGAGGGAGATCGGGGCAACGAATAGAGCCATGGTCAGACACATCATCATCCAGCCGAGCTGGACGCCGACCGGGCTCACCGACGTCCCAGGCTTTGACTCGCTCGTCGGTGCCACTCGACTAGAGACTTTGACGTTCTCCATGCGCTACACAAGCACAAATGCGAAAAGGTCCCTTCTGCGCGCAGCGAGGTTCTGGTTTGAGGAGGTGGCCAGGAAAAGGGGCTCCAAGTCGGCCGCAGTTGACTTGATCCGGATCAAGAACCAGTCAGCCGATTTCCTGGACGAAATGAGGCAGTTTTTGGAGGAGAACCTGTAGCTGAAAGTCATTGTGCCTGGGGTATTGGAGTCCTTGCATTGGCGTATGTACTTTGGAGTTTCAGGAAAGGCTTTGGGCGATGTTGGGTTCCAGGACAGTTCATCGATGTGGGACAAGAGCTGTGGTCAACATTGAAAGTCCGTATTGACTGCAGAATAGCCAACAACGATTAGATTTTCCTCTTGGCTCTTTAACCCAAGTCGTGGTGATTCGATTGCACTTGCTCTTGCGAAAGCAGGTCTCGAGAGGTATGGCGGCGCTCCGATTGTTCGAACAGATGATGCTCGCTGCTGTCACGCGTGGTTTTGAGGGTCGACTCCCCTCAGCTTCAGTACCGGGAATTGCCATCTCTTTTGACACCACCGTGTTGAAACCTCTCTCAAACGACCTGGGAAACGTGACAATGGCCAGTGTAGCGTGGTGAGAGGCAGTCGTGGTGAGGGGACAGGTGAGGTTGTTTCTCGGAGTTGTTCGGAGATGACGAAAGACGCCAAGACTGCACGTGATTTGGCGTCGGGCTGACTCAGCCGCCGGCGCCCGACGCGTCCACGCAGCCACAACAACGCGTTCCTTCACCACCATCCCCCATCGCCACCTCAGCTTCTCAATCCCGCGTCTTTCGTTCGAGCGTCGTCTGCTACATCACTTTGCTGTCCTTCAATGTACGTCTCTCCGCACTTCAATCTACGTCCACGCAAGGCACGGTGGAACTAACGGACCAGGTATCGCTCGCGCACCGCCCCCGACGAGAATGCAACTCCAGCAGCGAAGAAAGTCTCAACCCTCTACGGTGGAACACCCCAATCCGTCGATCGACTCGTCAGACCCTTCAAATGCCCAGGCTCCGCAACACCGACACGCGTCTCCGAAAAGCCGTCGAGAAAACGAAGAAAGGTAGACTACAAGGGCGCGGACGGCGATGCGGAGGATGGCGACAAGCCGTACACCAACGATGATCGCCTCGCCCTCGCCACCCGCGACGTCAATCGATTCCCAGTCTTCAAAGTCAAGGACAAGGATACGGCGTTCAGGCAGAGGTTCGCGGTCCCGCTGTTGAACAAGGACACGGGGTACAATGCAAACAGACCAGCGCCTCTGCTGGGAATGAGGCAGGGTACAGTCTTTGTTGCAAAGCCGCTGCATGACCCCAGCGGAGAGTTCGCAATCGTCTTGTACGATCCCACGGTCGATGACAAGCCGCCACCCACCGAACAGAACGAGGCGGAATCCAAGGAGGAACCCCCAAAGATTGAAGGCCCCATCGCTCACAAGAGCTTGGCGGAGATATTGGGTTTGAAGAAGAAGGTCGAAGGACGACCGAGGGTGCCGGTGGTCATTGATCCACGACTCACCAAAGTCCTCCGGCCACATCAGGTCGAGGGTGTCAAGGTAAGCCTCCTGACTTGCATGTGAGCACAATCTGACTTTTCAGTTTTTGTATCGGTGTACGACTGGCCTCGTCGACGCACAGGCACACGGCTGCATCATGGCAGATGAAATGGGTCTCGGCAAGACACTCCAGTGCATCGCCTTGATGTGGACCCTCCTCAAGCAGTCTCCCGATGCGGGCAAATCTACCATCCAGAAAGCCGTCATCGCATGTCCCTCCAGCTTGGTGAAGAATTGGGCAAACGAGCTAGGTAGGTCTTACGCCTTGACGATGACGTCGCTGACAACCACAGTAAAATGGCTCGGAAAGGACGCCATCGTGCCGTTCGCAGTCGATGGCAAGGCCACAAAGGAGGAGCTCATCCAGCAACTGCGCCAATGGGCCATTGCCAGCGGAAGAGCAGTCATCCGACCGGTTCTCATCGTGTCCTACGAGACTCTTCGCGCTTATGTCGATGAACTCAAAAACACTCCCATCGGTCTTTTACTTTGCGATGAAGGGCACAGGTTGAAAAACGACGAGAGTCAGACCTTTACTGCCCTGCACAGCCTGAACGTCACCCGCCGAGTGATTCTCTCTGGAACCCCAATCCAAAACGACCTGTCAGAGTACTTTGCTCTGCTCAACTTTGCCAACCCTGGCTACCTTGGAACGAAGAACGACTTTAGAAAGAAGTTTGAGATTCCAATTCTTCGCGGCCGAGATGCAGACGGCACAGTGGAAGACCGCAAGAAAGGAGACGAACGCCTCTCGGAGCTTCTCACGCTCGTCAACAAGTTCATCATCCGCAGGACCAACGACATTCTGTCCAAGTACCTACCCCGAAAGTACGAGCACGTCGTGTTTTGTCACCTCGCGCCATTCCAAAAGGATCTTTACAACCTCTTCATCAAATCGCCCGAAATCCAGCAGCTGCTTCGCGGTAAAGGAAGTCAACCGCTCAAGGCAATCAACATTCTCAAAAAGCTCTGCAACCACCCAGACCTCTTGGAGCTTCCTTCAGACTTGCCAGGCTCGGAAGAATGCTACCCAGCCGATTTCGTTCCCAAGGATTCTCGCGGACGCGATCGTGACGTCAAGTCGTGGTATTCAGGCAAGATGGTCGTACTTGACCGCATGCTCGCTCGCATTCGACAGGATACAAACGACAAGATTGTGCTCATCAGCAACTACACCCAGACACTCGACGTGTTTGAGAAGCTGTGCAGGGCAAGAAGCTACGGCTCTCTCCGTCTCGACGGCACGATGAATGTCAACAAGCGACAGAAGCTGGTCGACAAGTTTAACGATCCAGAAGGCTCCGAGTTTGTCTTCCTCCTCAGCAGCAAGGCTGGTGGTTGTGGTATCAACTTGATTGGCGCCAACCGCCTCGTCCTCTTTGATCCAGACTGGAATCCAGCGGCCGATCAACAGGCCCTCGCTCGTGTCTGGCGTGACGGACAAAAGAAGGACTGCTTCGTCTATCGCTTCATTGCCACTGGCACGATTGAAGAAAAGATTTTCCAGCGACAGTCCCACAAGCAATCCCTCTCGTCCTGCGTCGTCGACTCTGCCGAAGACGTTGAACGACACTTTTCCCTCGACAGCTTGCGAGAGTTGTTCCAGTACCGTCCGGATACCACGAGTGACACGCACGCCACTTTCAAATGCAAGCGGTGCAAACCTGATGGACGCCAGCATATCAAAGCACCGGCGATGCTTTATGGCGACACGAGTACGTGGAACCACTTCATCAATGACGGCGGGGAGGGTCCGTTGGCAAAGATCCAGGACCTATTGCTTAGACAGGAGACGGCGGAGAAGGATGTTAGCGCCGTGTTCCAGTACATTAGCCATTGAGTTCGGTGGTCACCGTTGGAGTTTTGGCGTTTTGCTGGTTCGCATGGCGTGGCGACGTCTTTTGGTCTTGAATGAATGTCTGAATTCGCTGCGCGTTACCGGGGCTTGCTCCAAACACTTGACGTCTTGGGATGAACTCTGATCGTGGCGGTCGCATCGAATTTCAGGCAAGTCTTCTTGAATCCAAGTCAGAACTAATCTCGGCGCTTGACCAGCAGACGAGCTGCGGTCCGAAGACATCGCAGCACCAAAGCCAAGAAAAAGAAACTTTGAGCTTGATTTAAAGCTTATGTCGACGTGTCGCGCCGACGGCAATTTTCCAGGACCAGGACTGGCAATGTTTTTCCTTCGTCGATTATGCATCTCCGCATCTCCAATCCAGGCAAACTCGGTCAACAGCAATTTGCCGAAACAATGACCGACAGGAGTGCGCCAAGTTCCAGAACGACGCGCAATCGCAGAAGCAATGTGTCCCAAAGCGAGTTTGGTTGCGGCAATAAACGACTGCTTCTAGGCACCACTACAGTGGGAATGCTCCTTAGATACACTGCCAGGATGTCTCGTTTCTTTCCCATTTTGCCGCCTTCTACGCTGTGCTCGGAGCCAACATGTCAGACACCATGAACGACGCCTACCACACCAAAATGGCGACATGCCTGGTCTCAAGCACATCCACCTATCGCGCCGCATAACTACCAGGTACAGGTACTGCACGAGCAGGTACAGCCGCCACCAGCTAAGCGCCCAACGCAATCCCACCAATGGCTGCTCGGTTCAAAGATAACGTTCTCACCAAAACGTGTCGGCCCGCCCTTGGCACGCCTGCGGCCTTCCCAAAGCTTCGCCTCCGCCGCTGTGATAGCCTCCGCTGGCTTGGCAAGACTTGGCTACTGAGAAGAGTGCCACCTTCCTGGAACGGAGTGGCATGGTGACTGCGGGCAGCGGTCGTGCGAGGATGACGCCTACCGGCTTGGTGGAACGAGAGACGAAGGTACTTATATCGCAAGCAGTGCAAGTCGTTGGGTCCCAGGAATACCTTCAAAATGGCTTCGCACATCGTCAGCCTCATTGCTATTTTGGCGGTCTGCGCTCATGGCTCTCCTAGCCGGCACTCGACATTGCGGCGACAGGACAATGGCACACTGGTAGATTCGGTGCGCATCTCCCTTCCCAATGTTGTATGCACTAACTCTTTTCAGTCAAGCCTTCAAGCAGCAATCAAGATTGACGCGCTGCTTGAAAAGTCCCAAGACCTGCAAGACATTGCCTACGCAACTCCAGGCCGCAACCGCGTCTTTGGCAGCCAGGGCCACAACGACACCGTGGCGTACATTGTTGAGCTGCTCTCGACGCCGCCGTTTGATGACTACTACGACGTCTCGACGCAGCCTTTTTCAGCCGAGTACAGCGCTGGTAATGCCAGCCTGACCGTCGACGGTGCAGACCAAGGTGCAAGCCTCATGACGTACAGCCCCAGCGGCACAGCCAGCGCACCCATTGTACAAGTCTCGAATCTCGGCTGTTCTGCCTCCGACTTCCCAAGCAACGTGTCTGGCGCCATTGCTTTGATCGAGCGCGGCACTTGCGAGTTTGGTCTCAAAGCGGCCTACGCGGGCGCTGCTGGCGCTGTGGGAGCAGTCATTTACAACAACGCCGAAGGTAGCCTGTCTGGCACTCTTGGCTCGGTCACGCGGCCCGAGGGAGCATACCCACCGACCGTGGGCATCGATTTGGAACAAGGCCAGGCGTTGATAGAGCTACTAGCAGGCGGAGAGATTGTGGGGGATCTGGAAGTGGTGTCGATCATTGAGAATCGGACAACGTGAGTTGGAAGCAGATCGAGGCTGTTGATTTGACTGACGAACCAGCTACAACGTCATTGCGCAGACCAAAGGCGGCGACGCCAGCAACGTCCTCATGCTAGGCGGACATTCCGACTCGGTCGAGGCAGGCCCTGGCATCAATGACGACGGCTCAGGCAGCATTGGAATCCTCGAGGTGGCGCTGCAGCTGGCCCAATTCAGCGTCAAAAATGCAGTGCGCTTCGCGTGGTGGTCCGCAGAAGAGTTTGGCCTGCTCGGCTCCGAACACTACGTCGCTTCGGCGTCGGCAGACGTGTTGAGCAAGATTCGGCTATACCTCAACTTTGACATGATTGCGTCGCCCAACTTCATCTACGCCATCTACGACGGCGACGGATCTGCATTCAACATTTCTGGGCCAGCCGGATCCGCAGAAGCTGAGGCGTTGTTCGAGAAGTATTTCAAGGACAAGGGTCTCCCGTCGCAAGCAACCGAGTTTGACGGCCGGTCTGACTACGGACCTTTTCTCGACGCGGGCATCCCAGCTGGTGGCCTCTTCACCGGAGCAGAGCAAATAAAGACGGCCGAAGAAGCAATCAAGTACGGTGGACAGGCCGGCGTTGCGACTGATGCCAACTACCACGCGGCGGGCGACACGACGGACAATTTGAATGCCACGGCCTTTTTGGTCAACGCGCAGGGCATCGCTCATGCCGTCGCCACTTACGGCCGCTCGTTTGACAGCCTGCCGGCTCGCAATTCGACGGCAAAGACCAAGCTGGCTAGAAGCCCGGTGCTCTCGCAGAAGCGGATGAAGGAACGAATGCTCCCGCACGCGTATCTGCGAGCATGAATGCTCGTATCGCCGGGTGGTTCAGGAGGTTGACCGACGACAAGCGAGCTCTGGAGTGAAGGCAAAGGGGCAGCTCTGGTGTAGCGAGCAGGCTAGTCCAGGCTCTGGTTGGAGGACGGCTGGAGAGTGCCGAGTGCTGGAGGCGACGCTGGAGGCGACCAGTCGCGTGCAAGACGATGATATGGGGTTGTGTGTTTGGTGCATGAAAAGTGCCACAGGGGGCCGCGCACGAGCCGCCGTTCTGGCCGGGCGCATCGCTTGCGAGAAGACAACACCATACTTGAAACTTGACGATGGGCCTCCTCGCGTGCTCGGCCAATCTAGACGCATCGTCCACCACCCCGTTTTCGACCGCGTTTCGTTTCACTGACCGAGATGACGAGGGCGACGTCTGCCCGGCGCTGAGAAATCATGCGCCGCCCATTGCTCCGTCCAAACCACTCAGTTGTATATAGGTGCCCTGCTGTCCATCATGTCTTTCTTCGTCCAACGCGCAGAGCTGCCAGCAGCACCGCTTTCCTTCAGTCATTCTTTTGGCCTTGACGGCATCAATCTTTCCGTCGGCTGTTCACTCTTTTGGCCTGGTGCCAGTACCATTGCCTTCTCTACGTCTTCTACCGTCCTTGACCGTCCTTGACCACTTCTCCACTTCCTACCGTCCTTCATTCGATATCATGCGCGCTTCCCTTGCCCTGGCCGCCCTCACGGGCGTTGCCTCGGCTGGCATGTCCACCACCGCCTACACCGACTCCAAGACGGAAATCGACTTTCAGCAATTCTCCGACGCCGACTCTGGCTTCGCCTTTGGTGTGGCTCTCCCCAAGAGCCCCGGCAAGGATTTCATCGGTCAGATTGTCGCCCCTGGAACCGGATGGGGTGGTGTTTCCTTGACCTCTTCCATGATGGCATCCGTCCTGATTGCCGCGTGGCCCAATGGAGACGACGTCGTTGGCTCCATCCGCAAGACCAACTCCTACGTCAACCCCAGCGTCGACTCCTCCGGCCCCGCCCTCTACCCCATCGCAAAGGGAACCTTTGTCAATTCCACCCACTATTCTTACACTTTCCTGTGCAAGAACTGCATTACGGGTGACACCGACGCGTTCGACGTGAGCACCACCACGGCCGTCCTGGGATGGGCTCTCTCCGACACTGCCCCGAGCACCCCATCCAGCGCGTCGTCCGTCCTCAAGTACCACTCGACCGGTTTTGGAGAGTTTGGCCTCAAGGTTGCCGACGCCGAGTCTGCCAACTATGCCACTTGGGCAAAGATGGCTTCCACGACGACCGCCACGACTGGCGGCAACGGCACCACCACCAACGGCACCACTTCCTCGACTCCGGTCAGCACGCCCCTCCCCTCGCCCATCACCCTCAACACCACCTACGATTACATCGTTGTGGGTGCTGGTGATGCTGGTATTGTCGTTGCCGAGCGCCTTGCCGAGTCGTCCGCCTCCGTCCTCCTGATTGAGCGTGGTGGCAAGTCCATGGCTTCCACCGGCGGCTCCGACAAGCTGTCGTGGAACAGCAGCCTGACTCCTTACGACGTTCCCGCCTACGGATATGCCGTCGAGGACACGGCCGACACCAGCTACTGCACCGACACGGCCTCGACTGCTGGCTGCATTCTCGGTGGCTCGACCATGATCAACGCCGAAATGTTTGTCCCTCCCCAGGAGGCCGACTTTGAAAACTGGCCCCAAGGCTGGCAATGGTCCGACATCCAGGAATCTGCCACGTCCTTCTACGAGCGCAACCCCGGATCCACCAAGCCGTCTGCCGATGGCAAGCGCTACTTCCAGGGCACCTTTTCCATCATCTCCAGCCTCCTCAAGGGCAACGGATGGGCCGAGGTCGACGCCATTGAGCAGCCCAACAAGAAGCACATGGTCTACTCGCACCCCCCAATGAACATTGTCAACTCCACCCGTGCCGGTCCCGTCCTGACCTACCTCCCCCTGGCTGAGCAGTACAAGAACTTCAAGCTCCAGCTCAACACCAAGGTCCTCCGCGTCGTCCGCTCCGGCTCGTCCGTCTCTGGCGTCGAGATTCAGCTCAGCTCCGGCCAGACCGAGATTGTTCCTCTGAGCAAGAACGGCAAGGTCATCCTCGCTGGTGGTGCCCTCTCCACCCCCCGTCTCCTGATCAACTCTGGTATCGGTCCCCAAGACCAGATTGAGATTGTCAACAAGGGAACTTCGGGCATCTCCGTCAACACCTCGGACATTATCGAGCTCCCCGTCGGCAAGTCCCTCAAGGACCACCCCATCTTCACCATCACCGTCGACGTTGCCAGCAGCAACATTACCGTGTTTGACGCCACCGCTCCCTCCACCGACTACATCTCCATGTACGCCCAGGGTGCGGGTCCTCTCGCCGAGGGCATGCAGCGTCTCAACTTTTGGTCCAGCGTAGAAGGCTCCGACGGCGTCACTCGCTTCATCCAGGGAACCGTCGCCACGGCCAGCGCTTCCTCCATCAAGATCAAGGTCTACCTGACCCACGGTGCCACCTCTGAAGGTGTTCTTGGCATGTCTGCTGACGGCTCCACCACCTTCATCACCAAGCCGTGGCTCACGACCGAGGCCGACAAGGCCGCCATCACCACCTTCCTGACCGAGTTCATCGCCTACATCAACAAGTCGGGCTCCCTCACCATCGACTCGACCACGGGCGGCAACGTCACGGCTGCGGACCTCATCTCCAACTACGTCACCGGCGACCACTTTGTCGGCACCGCCAAGATGGGCACCGATGACGGCCGCGAGAATGGCACTGCCGTTGTCGACACGGACTGCAAGGTGTACGGCACTGACAACCTTTACGTTGTTGATGCTTCGATTCACCCCGACCTGCCCACTGGTAACTCCCAGGCCATCATTGCTGTTATTGCTGAGCACGCGGCCAAGGTCATTAGCGGCGCCACGGGTGGTTTCTCTGGAACGGTCTCGGGCTCTTCGGGTTCCTCTACTTCTGGCTCTTATGCTTCCAGCTCGGCCTCAGGTTCTTACTCTTCGGGCTCTGTTTCGTCTGGATCTTCTGGATCTGCTTCTGGATCTGCCGGCTCCAGCAACTCTGGCTCCGGATCGGACTCCTCGAGCGGGTCGTCGGTTGCCGCCGTTGGTGGTGGTATCTACACTGAGCTCGTCACTTCGACCATCGAGGGCCAAACCACCGTGTACACCACCGTCCAGGGCTCAGCTACTGGCATTTCCAGCCAGGTCGCTGGCGGTCAGGCTGCTCCCAACGCCAGCAGCCCCGCTGGCACCCCCGCTGGCACCCCCGCTGGCATGTACACCCAGGTCGTGACTTCAACCATCAACGGCCAGACCACCGTCTACACCGCCATTCAGAGCGCTGCTACTGGCATCTCCAGCCAGATTGCCGGCGGCCAAGCAGCTCCCGACGCCAGCAGCCCCGCTCAGTCGACTCCTGTTGCTGCCGGCTCGAGCCCCATTGGCAGCGCCGCCCAGTCTGCCGTCACCTCGGTCGTCTCCCAAGTCGTCTCTGCGTCTGAAATCGCCGTGACGTCCGTCTACACAATCTCGGCGTCCGCGCCCGCCCAGGGCTCCGGCCAGCAGCAGTCTTCTGCCGCAAGCGTCGTCACTTCGGTCTACACTTCCACGGCTCCTGCATCCACCCAGTACTCCACCACCACAATCTACGCCGTCGAGACGGCGGTTGCGGGGGGCAACGGGGGCAGCGTTGGTGGTTCTGGGCCTTCCGCTTCTGTTTCTGGCGATGCCTCTGGCGGCCAGGGCGTGGAATCGGGATCTCCGGCGCTTGCATCAGGCCAGGGACAGCAGCAGGCCACATCAGTCGTGACGCAGGTCCAGAGCGCCACTGAGACTGTTTTGAGCTCGGTCGTTACTGTTTCTGCTGCCGCTGGTGGCCAGGGTGAGGGTCAAGGTCAGGGCCAGGCTGGAAATGGCGGTGTTTCTGTCATCACTTCCGTCTGGACTTCGACTATCCCCGGGTCGACTGGCTACGTTACCAAGACTGTTTTCTCTGGTTCTCAGCAGACTGGCGCCGTTGGCGGTTCGGGATCGTCTTCCGGCCAGGCTTCTGGTGCTTCGTCCGGCCAGGGATCTTTCGGCCAGGGCTCTGGCGCTGCTTCCCCCGTCATTGCTTCTGTCAACGGCAACAAGGTGCGTGCATCCAACCTCAAACATACCTCATTGCTAACTCCTCCAGCCCATGACGTCCATCTTCACCGTCATCGCCACGCCCCAGACGACCGTCTCAACCGTCTACGTCACCCAATCCGCTGCCGCTCAAGGTAGCGCCAGCCCCGGTTCTTCTGGCGCCGCGGGCTCTGACTCCGGCAACCAAGTCGAGGTCATCACTCAAATCCTCACCTCGACCCTCCCCGCCAGCACGTCATACTACACGACCATCATCGCGGCGTCGGCCACCATCCCGGCCTACACCACGTCGACCGTGTACGCCACGTCGGTCCGCACCGTGACGTCGTGCGCCGCCTCCATCACCAACTGCCCCGCGCGCTCGCAGTCCGTCGCCGTCGTCACCGACGTCGTCGCCGTCACCACGACCATCTGCCCCGTCACGGCAGCCCAGACGCCCGGCGCCGGCACGCCCCTCGGCACCCCGTACGCCACGCCCTACGCCACTCCCTTCAGCACGCTGCAGACGCTCGTCGCGTCCGGCTCGGCCCAGGTCGCGGCCGTCAGCGGCGTCCCCACGCCCGTTGCTGGCAGCTTCAACCTGCCCGCCAACTGGTCCAGCATCGTGCCGTCGAGCGCGCTCAACGAGACGATTGCCGCCACGCCGACGCCCATCGAGGGTGTTGAGACGCCCGAGGGCCAGCTCCCGGCCGGCTTCACGGTGCGCGACTTGCTCGAGTGGGTCACGTACGTGATTGAGAGCGTGTGGCAGAAGAAGGGCGGCGCCAAGGCGTGAGCCAGCGCAAGCACGACGTGACGATACGATTCCATCGTCTTTGTTTTGATCTTTCCCCCTTTGCCAAGCATTTGGACAGCGTCGCATTTTCGGAGTGTTGCGGAGGTTTTGCATGAGGGGGTGAGAGGAGTCTTTCCTGTATATAGTTGTTTAACTGAGTTTGTACATTGCTCGAATGCTCCCCATGCCTACCTGCGAGTGATGGCTCGTGTGCGCGCTCAGGGCCTTGGGTACGAATGCCTGAGGACGCTGGCGACGGTAATCCGGGGTGACGCTGCCGCTTGGGCAATCACTGCTTCAACAACACTTTGACCGAGGCGCCTTGCAGGTTTTGGATGAGAATGATGCTGATGTTTGAGAATTGTCAAGTTGTAGATCCAGGTATATAATCGTGCATCCTGATTGCACACTGCTGCGTCGAGATCTTTTCTGTCAGAACAGACGGCCAAAACTCCAGCCAGCGAGTGCTGTCAAACTCTCTCCCGAAAGACCAACCCAGTCTTGGATATTCTCGCACACACGAGAATCAAACTCCCCAGAAGCATGGTGCTCCCGGCAAATACTTGCGCGTAGAGATAACTGCCGCCTTTGCTTTCGATCAGCGCGCCCCCGATTGGGCTGCCCGTCAACGAGGCCACTCCGACGACGGTCAGACCCATTCCAATCCTCACTCCAGCCTTCTTCATGTCGCTGTTGAGGCTTGCGAGAGCGGCTTGCAGCAGAGACTGCGTGCCGCCTCCGAAGAAGCCGTAAAAGGCGACCAGTATCCACATGCCTGAAGGTGTAGTCGTGGCGATCCAAGAAAAGAGACAGACGCCTGCAGAGAAGATGACGAAGATGAGGCTGTTGACTGGACCAAACCAGCGGTCGGAAAGCACTGCAGGGACAAGACGTCCGGGCACACCGATGCCGTTGACAAGTAGAATGAGGTCGAAAGAGGCATTGTCTGAAAACCCAAGCATGTCTCGAGCGTACGCGCGAACCTGTACTTGTCAGCAGGTCGACTTTTGTCACTTGAAGAACTTACGTAGTAGTATGCAATCCAGATACCCCAAAAGGCAAAGAACATGGACACGCAGTATAGAAGATATGGCATCTCCTTGAACGCAGTCCACTCAATCAGAGGACCAACCTCACGCGGCGGAAGTCGAGTGCGACCGAGAGACAGAATGATGGTCGCGTTGAACAGAATGACAAACCCCATGACCCTCATCGTCCAAGGAAAGCCGATTCGGTGGAGCAGTGTCTGCGCAATCGCCGGAAACACCATGCCACCTGTCCCTCCACCACATGCGACCGACGAGATGGCCAACGCACGCTTGCGCGAAAAGTAAGTCGCAGTATTGGCAATCGCCGGGCAAAAGACCATTCCCATGCCGATGCCCTGACAGATTCCTTGTGCCAGAATCAATTGCCAGTACTCGGTGCAAAGGCTCGTCATAAAGGCACCAAGGACCTGCAGCAGCAGACCTATCGCCAGGACAGTACGGAAATACCCAGCGTCGAGCGCGCGACCAGAGAGCGTCCCGAGGAAATAGCAGAGAAAGACTTGGAGAGAGCCAATCCAGGAAATATTCGAGGGTGGGAGGTTCAACGCGCTGGCGTAGTAGGCTTGGAAGATGCCGAAACTGTTGATGCAGCCGAATGAGTTGAACACGCAGAGGTGTCCTGCAAGCACCTGCAGCCAGGCTCGTTTGCCGCCATCGGGGGGTTCTCCAGGCTCAAGCGGCGCCTGTCGCTCACTGCCATCTTGCGCATTTGAGTTCGACGTTCCCTCGCGCGCTTTGGTTGTACCGTGCTCTTTTTCGCCTCCATGCGACATGTCCTGCCCGCGAAAACAAAGATCCGTCGTGTCACGCGATGCAACCAACAGGACTGACTTGACTGTGGACCAAATGTCTTCAGGGCAGTCGTAAGATGGGCAGCGCAGACTTGCAGACTGATGAAGCGATGAGGAATTTGTAACGCCGAATGTCGTCCGGTCGCTTGACACACCCAAAACTGCGCGAAACACCTGGTCGCACTGATCTCGTGGCTCAAATCAGAAACAAGTGATTTGTGGATGGAGGGAACCCCGGCTCAGGGGACAAGTTCGAAGCCCGAGGATTTTTTCGCCGCTCAGCGCCCGCGCCACCGCCCGATGTCGTGATCAGCTGGAATGGAGGCCGCGTCAAACCGCGACGGTCGCTTCTGCGCGTCTGCTCAACCGGAGAGGGAAGGTCGATAGCCAATGCGCATGGCATCCCGAGGTTTCATTCAGCTATCATGTTGAGTGAGTCGTTGGTTTCGTCGTTTCGGCGTCGCGCAACGGAGCTTGTGGTCCGCTGGGCAGTCTCTCGACGGCGCTGCAGAGCGAGCCAGGGATCCGCGTGGACGCGTCAGGATGAGGGTCGGCACTCAGGTTGGCTGTCAGCATCTCGATGGGGACTGCAGTGTGCTGTGAGTGTCGGGTGGGTGGTGTTTGGGGATGACGTCGCGTGTCAACATCACTGCTTGCTGACTAACGATCCCGCCTGCCGCTTTCCCGATTAGCCGAGCGCTGAAGAAATCACCACCTCACCACGCCTCAACTCTCACTCCCAACTTTCATCCCAAACCTGCTGTGTGCCTTGCTTCCTCCTGTCGATGCCGGTGTTGAGAGACGAAGCCCAGAGAAAAGTTCGCTGAGCCACCGATGTGGCGGAAGTTGACCGTGCGAGGCTTGGTGACCCTAATACTGATGACTGATAGGGAGCATTCAAGCATTGCGCTTGGAGGGCTGCATGCTGCACTCACTGCATAATACCCCACAAGAGGACAAGAATCTGATTCCCAGGAGACTGGAAACTGTCTTAATTACGCACTCCTACTCGGTATGGCCCGCTCGACCTGATCCTGCACCAGCCGCCAAGCTCCGCTCCAAGCCGTTCCGTCTGCCATCCACGAGCATAGAAGATTCACACTTCTTGTTGCCAAATCCAAGCTCTGAAATCATGGCCAGTACATAGGTCATGCTCCTTTGTCCCCGAGTGTATTTCGACATCCTTAGATGCCCCACCGTAACTTCTTGACTGCATGCGCAGCCTCAGACGCTTGATGGTTACTAATCAAGTCCACGCTTTTCCCACAGTGGCATCGTGAAGCCAATTGGAGGAAAGCCATAGTAAGTGGTGAGACTGCCAGGATTCCTGCATTGTTCCCGCCTAGCGCTCCCGAGACGAGACGCGGGGCCCCGCATTTCCTCAGAACCACATCCGCCGCGTCCCTCCCAGTCGGCATAAAAGATGGCGTCTCCTCGGTCCGCGGGACAACTCCAGGTCAAAACTCCATCTTCGAATTGCAAGAATGAGATTGTCCGTCATTCTTTGGTACATTGGCGAAATGGCGCAGTTCCGGTCAACTGCTCAAGATCAGGAGACGGACAAGCAAGACTCAGTCCCTCAGCTCGCTCCAGCTTCTGGCCCTGTCGCAGCAGCAATGGTCAATAAGTCATCAACTCGTGGAAACATGCGAGCATCTCAAGAGCGCCAGTCGCAACGAACTCGACCTTCTCTGCCAGTGGTTCTATTCGGCTACGAGGGTTCCACCTTCACCCTCAAAGCCCGCCTTGCTCTGCGTCTCAAACAAATCCCCTACACGTTTGTCCCAGTCCCCGGATTGGCACCTCGTCCCATCTTCCGCAACGCATTCGCTCTCCCATATCGAAAAGTTCCAGTCCTGGCCATTGGACGAGATATTTACATCGACACGTTTCTCATTCTGGAAATCCTGGAGCATCGTTTCCCGGCCCCCGACTACCCCACTCTCTATCCTACTGCCGAGGATGGTCGCACAAATAGGGCCTTGACTCGACTGCTGACGGCATACTGGGCAGACCGACCGCTGTTCCGCGCCTCCGTCGGTCTCATGCCCGCATGGCTATGGCGTTCGCCGTTTGGGAAAGACCGTGGTCAGCTCATTGGCCATCCGCTTGATGCTGAAAAGCTGGCGCGGAAAATCCCAGAAAACCTGACGGCATTTGACGTACAACTGAACGTGGCTGAAGATTGGCTACGGGATGCAGAGCAAGCGTACAAATTACAGAAAACTAAAAAACCGTGGCTGCTCAACACACCAAAACCAAGCGCCGTGGACATTGCATTGTGGTATCAGCTAAAATGGGCTCGAGATGTTGCCCGTGGGGAGAACGCCAACGTCCTGGGATGCGAGCCGGAAGGAGAATCCACAACGGTGCCCATTGACGACGTCTTCAATTCCACAAGATATCCTTGCGTGTGGTCCTGGTTCGAGCGATTCGAAGTCTACGCCAATGCGCTCCCGAAGCTTGAGAAGAAGGTCGAGGATCCCATCGACACCCTACATGCCATCAAAGAGTGTGAGATGGTCAATATCAAAGAGTCCCAACTCCAATCAATCGCACCGCAGCTAGAGACTTTCGATTCCATCGGGTTGAAAAAGGGGGCGGAGGTTGTGGTGTCGCCCAATGACACTGGGAGAGCAGAGTGAGTGCCTCGTGCGTTCTTCATTCCTCGCTAATATGTGTAGCCCAACAACCGGCACATTGCTCGACATTTCTGCAGAACAAGTGGTCATTCAGCCTGGGCGTCTGGATGGGAGACTGCCAGACATCCAAGTCCGCCTGCATTTTCCACGAGTCGGATTTGTAATTCGACCTTCCACAACTTCAAAACTATAGGCGAGCTGCAAAAGAACGACATGACTATGAGGCTATGCTGTTCCATCGTCGTGCAATTAACAAAAGCAGTAAGCGCTGTCCCAATCGTGTTCAGCCCCCAACGGCCCCCATCCGTGCGCAAAGGCACAAAACCTGGGTGCGCCCGCTTCGAGACCCCTCATCAATCTGACAACATGCGTCATCAAACCTACGAAGGAATCGAACTCGAGGAGAATTCGAAAACGGCACGTCGCCTTTCGACGGCGTCGTCGGCAATCAAGACATATGCCGGCACCACTCGACGCTTTGTGGCAAACCTCGGACCAACCACTCGACTCGCATGGAACTCTTCACCAGGCTTCAAAAAGATTGCGACAAATCCCCACGTCCTCCGCCATGTCACTGCATTTCTGGTCTTGTTGCTCTTTTCCTTCGCGCCCATATTCTTCTACTTCCGATTCGTCTACACCCCCTTCAAGACCATGCCCGTCACTTGTGGTAGCCACGAAGACGACGACAGCATTACCGGCATCCAAGGCCTCTTCATGATCGACCGCACCACCGGCGCATTCGAATTCTGGGTTGTCAAGCTCATCGACATTCTTTGGGATCTCTTCGTCGGCAGAGGACTACAGTGGCTGGCTGGATGGATTAGCTACGTCGTCTTTTCAAGCGCATTGCTCAGAGCGATTGAGGCCTCACCAATCCCGTATCGAACCTTTATTAGACTGTCGCTCGGAACCCCGTCAATCGCCTCGATCTGGTCGCTACTGGCAGACTTGTCGCGATACTCGCGAAAGCGCAGTACCTTGCTCTTCGTCTACGTCGCCCTGGCCTCGGCCTACGTCCTCGCCATGCCCACGCTGTTTGGAGCCATGACTGGGTACATCAACAAGTCAACCTCTTTTACAAACCTGCCCGACAGTGGAGGACAGTTTGTGCACACGGATTCTTTGAGTTTGGGATTTTTGGCAGAGGGGTTGGATGGCTTTTCCAACAAGACTTGCGTTGAAACAACCGACGCTGTGGTTCGCAAGATGAGGGCTCGCCTGTACAATTGTAAGTGGTCGCCAGAGAGGCGTTCAAAGCTAATGTCTCTAGGTCCGGCCAAAACCTGCAAGGAAAGTCAACAAGCATTCTGTGAAAGGCTTGGATTGCCGCACGATTGCACAGTCACCCATTACAGCGGCTGGTACGACACCCAGCTAATAGAAGAATGTCAGTTTGCGGCTCTTATTAATGGTTGAGAAATGATGGCTGCTGACAGATTCAGGTGGCTTTGCCAACGGAAGTTACACCTATACCTATGATAGCCGAGAGATCAAGTGTAAGAGTGCTGTTTCATTCGCCACACTGTACTGATGGCTTGCAGGCTCAGAGGAAACGGGTTTCATGCTCGGTGGCCACAACTACACTTTCTGGGAAATCTACAATGCCACTACGCACAGCAGATCGCTAAATATGGCCGGAGAACTCTACTGCTACGGGACAACGGCCTACGTATTTCCCGAAGGCATATCCAAAAGCTCTCAGTGTCTGCCCAACACGGACAATCCCGGATATCAGTGGGGCTTTTCCGCGCTACTGTCCTCGGTCGTGCTCATTGTCCAGCTCATCTGGGGGTGCACCATGTACATCGTCTGGGTCGAGGCGCAGGTAAACAGCAGACTGCTCCGCAGCGGCTACCGTCTGACCGAGCTTCGCGGCGCCTTTGCTTTTGCAGCCGCAGCCGAAGCAACAACGGGCATGGAAGCATCAGAACTCAAAGGATCGTCCGTCAAGTCGCTGGAAAAGTTCCTGTTCGACAAAAAGGCGGCCGTCGAGTATTCGCTCTTTTCAAAAGAACTTCCCTTGTCAGAAATGGAGCCCGTCGCACGACAGAGTGGAAACGATCGGAGCAGCTCCCCTCTCCCACCACCGCCCGCATACACGCGCTTGGCCGAAAACAGCAACTCCTCCTGAAAAGTGGAACGAGTTGATTTCGTCAGTCTGCATCGCATCGATGCGATCGAGGAATTCGATGCTGTCACTTCACCCGGGCAGGAAGCGGTATAAGATGGGAGCCTCGTCGCGTCCTCATCACCGGTCAGTTGGAATGCGTCTGAAAGGTCGTCCGAATATCGTCGTCCGGCCGTTTGCTGTTTGGCCCCCAAGTCAGGTCGGCGTGATCGGTCCATCGAATAATCATGTCCATCGAATAATGATGTACCGTCGTTGACAGGTCGTTCAGGCCTCAGCTTGAGAACAAATTCTTCAGGCTGACCAGGAATTAGCAAAAGCTGGTTTATCATCGATGCCAAGCTCGCGCTGACCTCACTCTCTTTTACGCCCTGTCTTTACGGTGGCTTTGCGTGCGGATTCAGACCGAAGGACAGATCGTTGGAGGTGGGTCATTGGTACATGCGCGGCGCGGATGGTCATATGGGGTGTGTGGAGACACGAGTGCAGCGAGGCAGCTTCATCCAGCGAAATATCGCCCCGACGTATCCAACGACGTATAACGACGTCCAACGACGTACAACACATGACTCGGCAGAGTTGCCTCTGAACATGACGATGCTGTTCCTTGCGCCACTCCCGCCGCGATCAGAGGTGCAAAGTTGCCCGAAGCGGCAAGGCTGACACGGAGCTTGAGCAACACCATGACGTCACGCACGCGCCCGACCCGCCCGGTTGCGTACCGCACCCCAATCCCGCATTGCTACACCACGCCTTATCTCCAGTATGAAATCACTACACCCACAATTGGTCCGACTCGCTGCCATCGACAGCCCACTTCCCCTCACCGGAACTTTTGCCTTCTCCGCCCTCGTGGAGTTGGCTTCCCGTCGCGTCGGAGCCGACGCTTTGCCGCGCTGCAACCCTGGAAAAATTGTCAGACTTGATATCATCGCACTCCATCAGGGTCTTCCTTACGCTGTGGATATGTGGACCCCGGCTGCCTCCCACATTCTCCCCTTGGGGTATAAGATGGGGGTGTCCGCGTCGACTTGCATTCACTACAACTCGAATCAACTGCCTGATCGTATCCATCATCATGGGTTTCTCAGGGTTTGAACATACCGGCTTCCTCGGCGGGAAGATTGGCGGCAAGGCGCTGCAGATTGGCGTCTGTATCACGGCCGCGTCTGGATTCTTGCTTTTCGGGTACGTCTCACACTACTTGTGACTGTACGCTGCTGACGGTCGCAGTTACGATCAGGGCATCATGTCGGGCATCATCTCCGAACCCTTGTTTCTCGAGGACTTTCCCTTGATGGACAGCAACTACAAGGACGGCGCCATCCAGGCCCTTGTCGTTGCCATTTACGAAGTCGGCTGTCTCCTCGGTTCATTCTTCATCATCGCATACGGCGATAAGCTGGGAAGAAGAAAGTCTGTGTTGATCGGCACCGTGTGGATGTTGATCGGAACCGCAATCCAAGCCTCTGCCACGACCATGGGACAGCTCATCGTCGGTCGAATCGTCACGGGACTCGGAAACGGCATGAACACGTCGAGTATTCCAGTCTGGCAATCTGAAATGGCGCCGCCCAAGATTCGTGGCTTCCTCGTGCTATTCGAGGGTGCGCTGATCACCGGAGGCATCATGGTGTCTTACTGGTAAGTCCGAAATGCGACCTGCACGACAATCACTGACCGTTCAGGATCAACTACGGCTTCTGGTTCATCACGCAATACGGATCTTTCCAATGGCGCTTCCCCATTGCGTTCCAGGCAGTCTTTGGATTTCTCTTGATCGTCGGCGTCCTGGCCTACCCCGAATCCCCACGCTGGCTGCTCAAGCACAACAAGGACACGTCTGCGCTCCAGATCATGGCGCATCTGCGCGACACGAGCGTCGATGATGTGGAGCTGCTCGCCGAGATTGACGAGATGAAGAAGATTAACGCCATCACGGGCGGCAAGAAGCTCACCGTCAAGGAATTCTTCTCCAAGGGTCCCGAGATGAACCGCTGGCGTGCTCTGATTGCCTTCTCCTCTCAGGCGTTCCAGCAGATTGGCGGTCTCAACTTGGTTACCTAGTAGGTTGCCCCTCCCCCTTTTTGAAACACTCCTAACATTCACAGCTACGCCACCACCGTCTTTGAAGACTCTCTTGGGTTCGACGCTGAGCTCTCTCGCCTCATGACTGGCTGCCTGGGAACCGAGTTCTTCATTGCAGCCCTCGCCGCCCTATTCGTCGTCGACCGCCTCGGCCGCCGCCGTCTCATGCTCTGGGGCGCCATGGGCATGGCAGGATCCCTCCTTATCGTCGGCGCTTGCCTGTCGGCCGGTACCAAGCCGCCGGCGTATGTTGCGACCGTTTTCATCTTCGTCTACAATTCGTGCTTCGCGTTAGGCTGGCTCGGGGTGACTTGGCTTTATCCTGCTGAAATTACACCCATAAGAATAAGGGCCGAGGCCAATGGGTTGAGTACGAGCGCGAATTGGATATTTAATTATGCCGTTGTGCAATTGGCGCCCATAATGATCAACAAGGTACGTTGTTGTGGTTTTTCGGAGCCCCTGAAAACCCCCAGGACCCCCACCCCACCCCACGACCCCACGCTAACAAACACACTCCAGATCGCATGGGAGACGTACTTTGTCTTTATGTGCTTCAACTTTGCCTTCATCCCGATCGTCTACTACACTTTCGTCGAGACAAACGGCTACCCGCTCGAGAAGATGGACGCAATCTTCGCCGAGGCCTACGAGAAGAACGAGAACCCCGTCTGGACGGAGCGCCGCGTGCGCAAGGGCGAGGTCCTCGACGTCGAGAAGACTATTGCAGATGCGGAGCGCGTTGCGGAGGCCCGTCACGATTTTCCTGCTCGTACCAGCTCCGAGAGCAGCGACGCCGATGCGTTTAAGAGCGGTGCTCAGCGCAAGGAGGGTTAGAAGGCCGCACCTTGCGCTGTCTTCTCTTGACCGGTCCATCTTCTGGAGGGAATATTGAAAGTGTTCCGCGCAGGAATTGGCCGTTGTTGGGGACCATGCAGCGAGCACTCCCTTTTCTCAACTTCTTTTATTTTCCTTTCCCTTGTTTTCGCTTTTCATGATACCACGAGACGCAACACGCATTGATGGAGTTGTTTGACATTGGACCAAATACCACTGTTTGTACAAGACTGTAAGATAGATAGAGCTGGGGCTGCATTGTCATGACTTATGAGAGATCCCCCCACGAATCTTGGATACAAAAATCATTTTTTCTGAAATTGGCACGGGCGGCATTGTTTGATTTGCATGGCTTCTCCCTGGATAACTGCGACAGCTGATGAATGCTCCGTCAGCGCAACTGGTGGTGGACGGACGCAGGCTGCATAAGCTGCAGTGTTGTCCGGTTGCTCTGTAAGTACACGCACACCTCTGATCTGTTGCCAGCACTGATGAGGATTGCAGCCAACACTATCACCGCGATGCTTGGAGCATTCAAGCCCACCGTCGGGTCTCTGGTGTTGCCTGAGGAATTTCCCCGGTTTGGTGTTGAGCCGACCCGCTGAGGAAGTCGCGCCTGCCTCGACGTCAACACCCGCCACCACCTCCCACTCCAACACCGTCCCCTCTGCATCGCCGCCTCGTCCTTTGGCCCAATGGACCCGCCAGCCCCATTTGACTCGCTGAGGGGAGGCGACGTCGGCTCTCCACTCTCTCGCACAGCCCAAGATCGCTCGTCCTTCACGAACGCTCTCAACATGGCCTCGCAGACAGTCGCAGGTTCGTCTCCCACCGAATCCTCAAGCTCCGCTGACATGCGCAGATGAAGAGAGGCGCCTGGTCGCACAGGTCGTCTCCTCAGCCCAAAAGCTTCCAGCCCTTCGCGCTGAAAGATTCTCGACCGAGAGAGCCGTTGCACAGTTTTTGCTGGAAGCTCTGTTCAACAGTTCTGGACAATATGGGGCTGTTTGCCAGGATGCCGCGAAAGAACTTGTTTCCCAAGGCCACATTCGCTTCGAGGCGTCTTTCCAGGAACAAACTCCAGCTCAGGCCCCACAAACTTCTACGATTGAATGCTCCAATGCCGTCGCCCAGGTTCAGGCTCAGCCGCCTCCCCCCAATGCTCCGGGCAGCAGACCGGTAATCAAAGTCGAAGACCCCGAAGACGGCCCTCTCGATCTCGACAATGGTAATCCACCTCACCAACACCAATGCGCATCGCTTACATTCGTAGACGCCGTCAAGAAGTTGTGGGTTCAGAAGGTCGTCTCCAAGTACGAAGAGCTGGGCTTTTCGGCTCCCGCACGCCACTTCCCTGACAGGTCTGAAGCCCACATCCACGTTCGCAACGCCATGATCGGTAAACTTCATTTACCCGTGTTCAAGTATCACGACGGCTGGACGGCCTTCTCGATTCTCTGCCGAGGAGCCTTTGAAGAGCTTGTTCTCAACCGACACATTACCTTCCCAATTGTACCTGTGGAGCAAACGAGGCAGCCGGCCAAACCCGTCTCCAAACCCTCCCAGAAAAAGAAGGCGTTCACCGCCAAGGACAAACCCTCCAAAGAAGCCGACAAGCTTGCGGGTAATTTCTCTTGACTCTTGGAAGACCTGTACTGACAGCGAGACAGACGAGTGGATGGAGCGCCTCTTGAACAGTGTTACTTCTCAGCCTCCGCTACCTTCCCCCCGAACGTTCTTTGACCGAGACGCAGCATTGAACTTTCTAGTCCAGTCAGTGCGTGCCAGGTTCCAGCTCCCCTCTCTCGATAAGAAGACGGAGCAACGGTGGGCAACTTTGTGTCAAGCAGCCTTGGACACGCTCAAGGCACAGGGTCACATTGACTTTCCGACAAGGAGGGAGGAGAGAGCGAGCCGTAGAGTGAAAAAGGCTGCGATCGGACACGAATGCTCCCCAGACGACACCAAATGGGTCGAAGCGTACAAGTCGGGATGGAACGAAGGCCATCAGCGTGGACGTTCAGAAGGCTACCAGGCCGGTCGGGCGGATGCATACGCAGAAGCAATGCAGCAGCTTCTCCAGAAGCGACCTGTCCATGGCCAGTATGAGCAAGGCACAGGTCATGCTCGCATTGCGGCAGCCCCCGTTCCTTCGCAGCAGATCGGCAATGGCACACTCGGAGCTCAACATCAGAGTGAGGCGATCAAGCTAGCCTCTGGCCCATTCATCGCAGGTGTGGGCAGTCGGCAGTCCACGGGTGCGAAGATCTTCAACGACCTTGCCAACACGAATCGGTATCGCTCTCCGGCCCTTGAGTCGCTGTCTACTCACAGAGAAAGCCTGTCTCCGTCCCGCCCTCAGCGTCGTCTCGAACCACCGTATCCCAACCATGCCGTCCGGAATGCGATTGGCTTTACTCCCATCAACTCTGGACAGGCTCCGTTCGGCCACCCGTCTCCCTCGAGATTCGTCCAGACGCCCCGCGGACTCTCGGTTTTGGCGTCGGGTGCGGAACAGGGAGCGTTCGAGCGACCTGACTCTACGTCGAGGAAGCGGGCATGGACGGAAATCGACGGCGGTACTCAAGCCAGCCAAGAAATGCAGAGGAAATTCCTGCGTTGAGATGACAGCACCCCTTGGGAAAGGGAATGGTGTCCACGTTTGCGGTTTGATCTCAAGTGTATTGTACCGGTAGCATGGTTCTGATTGGGATGAGGGGCAGGAAGTGGGTGGTCTGATTGCTGAGCGTGGATGACAGGAGCAGTAAAGCATCAATATCAGAAATCCGAGTATTCTACCGTATGCGATATTCACCTGTCTCAAATCGGGCGCAGTTTGCCGGCGACAGGTTGGTGTTTTGTATACATTTGCTTCAGACTTCTTTGAGGGCGGGATGTGTGTGAGAGTATCCAGGGAGCAAATTCTGAGCACCACTCGCATACAGGCAAGTCAGGTATGGGACAGTCAGACGTTGAAGACAATTCATACCTCATATTCAGTCTGTATGTCGTGTCGAGTTGAAGAACGTACTCATCATGCCATCAATCAAGCAAAACGTCGCACATGCGGCCAGAATCATGTAGAAAACTCAGGAACAAAACACTGGAAAGCAAACTGCCAGCAAACCCGAACAAGCTCCTTGCACTCCACCACGCACCGCCGACTGCTCAAACTCGAGCCACAAGAGCAAGGAAAACAAGAAAAGCTCAACCACACATGGTCCATTCAGGAGATGCGCTACTGCTAGAGGCGGTTCCTCTTCTTCGCTTGCGGTTCCGTCTTGATCTCGCCTTCCTCCAACGACACGCTCCTCTTTCGTGCCATGGATGCCGTTTGCTGGCGGGTTCGGCCCAACGTATTAATTCCTGGAACGGCCGTAGTCTGAGCTTCACCACGAGAGTTGTTGCTGACAGAACTCAGACCTTCTCCAAGAGGAGGTGGTTCGAGAATTGGGGATCCACGAGGACTCTTGGGGAGCGTGCTGGTCCTCTCAAGTGCGTCGACTGACTCTGCTGCGTCCTCTACAGAAAACTCTGAAAGCCCACGGGTGTGTGCAGTGCCAGAGTCCTCAGGTCCCGCTGAGTTGAAATGCTGCCTCAGAACCATTTCGGCTCTCATTTCAGCTCGTCCCGCGACGCGTCCGGCCTTGAAGCCGTCCGAATATCCGCTTCGACGGGCCTCGTTCACTGCCGCTTTGAACTCAGGTGTGTTTTCCACAGAAACATTGACCGGGGGTGTCGGAGCTTCGGGTTTGACTGCGGGTGTCGGAGGGGTTCGTACGTGCTCGGCAGGCCATCGGAGGTGGCCTGCTCTCTCGAGGGCGTTGAGAGCTAGATCGCAGGCACTGTCGAACGATGACCTTCCTTGATCTCTTGCAGGAGTGAAAATATCAAACTTGTTGAAGACCTTGCTGACCAAGTAGTTCCTGGCGGAGCCCCGACCGACGAATTTCTTGGGGCGCTGTTTCTTTGGAACGGCAGCAGTGGCAAAGAACTTCTTGACCCAATCGTCTTTGTTGGCTAGGGATGTAAGCAAGAATCACCTGGGGTGTCTCGATCGACCTACCTGCGTTCAAGGTTTCAAGGAGGACTTGAACTTCGTCTTCACCAGACTGCTGTCTATCACGCAGGCTAGCCGTTGGGTAGCGTTGAACTGGAACCAGGTCCTCCTTCAGAGCGCAAGCTTCGCGTGAGTCCTGAGCATTCTCAAAACTGATGGATCCTCGAGTCATGAGCTCCTTGATGACATCTTCGCAAAGGATGCTCAAGGCAGCAGTTCTGCCATGGCCCTTGAAGACAGGAATATCGAGCTTCTCCTCAAGAGTGGCGATGATGTTCCCTTGGACATGCGCCTTGTTCGGAAATCGGCTTGCAGAGTCGCGAGGTAGCTTTTTCGCTGCTTCTTGGTAAGTCGTCAAGGCAAGACCAGCCCAATGCTTTCGTACGGCTGTGTATGTCAGTACATGTCAATCAAGAGGCTGGATGGAGCAGAGGCACCTCCGCTCAGGTCGATGCGAACTTCATCAACAGGATCCTCCAGTTTGACCTCGACGGAGTCTTCGAGCTTCACGGCAGGCTGCCCGTGTGAAGCCATGGTGAGAGCGGAGTGGAGGTAGTATCATGAGCTTGCAGAGGACGAGGAGGATGAAAGGGTTTGGAGGGTGTGGGAGAGAGAAGCCTTTCAGGTGGACGGGTGGCAGATGGCAGGCGCCCACACAGGCAGGCGCGACTTCCCCAGCACGCCGCTCGCCAAACCCACCACCCACAACACCACAACCCTCGACAAAACCCCACAACCTTTGCCTCTCTACGCCGCATCCAACGAAACGCGGTACGCTGCTCCCTCGTCCTACGCTGCGCAATTTTGGAGTTCCGCCCGCCGTACCTTTGCTGACTCGACTTTGCAGCAGCTCGCGACCGGTGCAGCCACGATGCCCCATCGGCAGGATTCCATGGAGCCTGAAGAGGCCCCGTCTCCAACGGCCTCTGGAGGCACCTTTGCCCTTCCGAGGTGAGTCACTTGCCCAGATCGTCGTGGTAGCAGAGTGCACAGCTTCACGCGGGTGACCGCTCCAACATTCGCTTCCGGTGCAATGACGTCACTGGTGACTGGTACGGTGCATGGGCACTTTTCGACGCTTTCTGGGCGCGTCATTTGCTGTGCATCGGGCTTCTCGTCTTTATGGCTTGATACTCGTCCAGACAGCCCCTCTCCCCTCCCCTTCCCTCTCTCTGTCCTTCCCGGCTTTTCAACTTTGTCGATGAAGCTAACTTGGGATAGTTGTTTTTTCACCAATGCCTTCCTCCTTGGTCTCGATGAAGACCATACCGTGTCGTCGGGCCCCCTTATGCTCTTCAGCACTGGCAGCGGCAAATGCTCCTCTGTGCCGGCGCCTACCCCTGAGGAAGCCCGCATGCCGGCGCCCCAGGTCGACGAAGTAGAAGAAGACGCTGCTGAGGAAGAGGACGAGGAAGGCAATGGAGAGGAAGATGAAGAAGCTAAAAACAAGGGGGAGTACCATGACGCTCTTGTGAGCTGCTCGGCTCGTGTTGATTCGGTGGTGTGGTGGGAAGAGAAGCTGCGTGGCAAGGTCAATCCCAAGCACAAAATCTTCAAGATGGTGCTCGACATGGCCATCCTGGAAGAGTTCTGGACTCACAGGGGAGCGCCGGCGACATGCGAGTATGCCAACCCAAGTCCCTGCCATCGTCTAACAAACATGTTCCAACTAACAATCTCTCTAGGGGATGCGGCGAGCTTTCGGAGCAATACTTCGAAGAGGCCCCTGCTCATTTCTTCTGCCCTGCCTGTCTTCCAATGGTCTGATGCTCTCCCATCTCGCCCGGGCGTTGAGGACAGGGTGGTTAGTGCCAAGTGCAGCTGCTGTGGTCAATGGATGGCCCCAGCCGCGGGGAGGCGGCCGAACCACTTGAGTAGGACAATCGGAATTCAGGACTCGTCGCCATCGCTTGCCTCCGCATAGCCCAAGAAGTCCAAACCATTCCAGAACATCGAGATCAAATTGACCTTGGCGTAGCGCCCGCCATCTGAGGAGTGATTTGTCCGTCACCATTGTGGAGCATCCCTGCCCGAGTACGTAGAAGGATGAGGAGCATTCGTGTGCAGCTGCTGCGGTTCAAGTGTTCATTCCATCATTCATGAATCGTTGCGTTACTCGTCTCCCGTCCTGTCCTTTCTCTCATCACAGCCCGTCCATCCTGTCCAGTACTGTCCATTCGATTCAAACGCAAAGATCAAACGAGATAAAACCAAACGCCCCACCCTCTTTTCATTCCGTCGTGTTGTCGTCGTCGTCCGCTGGGTATCGTATCTTCTGTTCGCTTGCTCGCTCTCCTCTCTTCCTGTTTCGTTGGGCTCTTCCTCTTGCTTCGTATGCACTCCGCTTCTCGCACCGACTCGGCACGGCTCGTCTCGTCTGGTCTCTTCCTTTGCGTCGCCAGCAAGTCGCTCATTGTAGAGCAGGGCCGGTCGACGTGGAGGACTGAAACTCGGTAGGCGCCCGCGTCCTCGTCCAAATGAACCTGACGGCAGCACCAATGCCACCAGCGCCAATCAATCGCGATTGATAACCCGCAAGCTGCGCCGCGGATTCAGCAACACGCCGTGCGCGCCCCAGAAAGACGGCTCCTGGCCGGCGAGGAGGTCGTCCGTGCTGCTGGCGTTGCTGCGCGGCTGTGGCGGCATGAGGCCTGCACCGCTGCCGTACCGCTCGCGTTCTCTTGCTCCACCACCAGCAGGCAACCCGTTGCCCGCCCACCCACTGTTGTTTACCGCCGCAGTCCCGCCAACAACGGCGCCCACGCCCTCGCCCTCGCCCCCGAGACTCGTCTGCGCGCTGTGCAGGGCGTTGTTACCGCCCGAACTCCCCGTAAACGTCCCCGTGCCGGTGCTGCTCCCCCACAAGCCGGCGCCGAGCCACTGCCCACTCCCACTGCCATACTTGCCGTGCGAGTGGCCAATGGCCGCGCCGGCCGCCAGCGCGCGCTCGCGGTCGCGCTCGTAGCTGGTCTTGCCGCTGGAGCTGGACATGTCGACGCTGCCGTGCGTGGCGGGCAGCATGGCGGCGGCGCCGAGCCCGCCCACGACGGCCTTTTCGTTGTTGTTCCCCGACCCGCCGGACGCCGAGTTGTTGATCGAGGCGTTGCGCCCGTGGTGGCTGGGGCTGCTGTGCGCCATGGCCATGTGCCGCTTGTACAGCGCGACCTGGCGGCGGTAGATCCAGGCGCAGAAGCCGAAATACGCAGCGCCGACGCCCGCAACGCCCGCAATGACGCCCGCGACGATGGCGCCGATGTTGGGCCCCGTCGACGAGTCGGTCGTGTTGTTGATGGTCGAAGTCGTGGTGGCCGTGGGCCCGCTGATGGTGTACGTCAGGGGCTTGCCCGTGGCCAGGGGGCCGGCGGAAGCACTCTGAGCCGGCGTCGTCGCCGTTGCGCCGCCCGTCGCGTTGCCCCCGACGACCTTGACGACGGGCGACGGGACGAGGTACGAGTAGGAGCCCTCGAGGCCGGCCGACACGTTGGACCCGGCCTGGTTGGGGTGCTGCGAGAAGGGATTGATCTCGCGGTCCGACAGCGCCGTAAACCGCGTCGCCCACTCCAAACTCGACGTATTAAACACGTAGACGCCGGGCGAGTCGCACGACAACTCGGTCCCGACGTAGCCGCCGACCAGCACCAGCTGGCCGTCCCAGATGTTGCACGTGTGGCCGGCGCGCGCGTACGGGATGCTCTGGTCCGTCTGGTCGACGGCGATCCACGTGAACGACGGCATGGTCAGGATCCACATGTCGCTGTATTGCGTCTGGTCGTTGCCCAGGTCCTGCCCGCCGAACATGTACATGTTGTAGGAGGAGCCGTCGGCGGCGGCGGCCACGACGGCGCAGGGGTTGACGCGGATCTTGGGCGCCGTCCCTGTCGTTGCTTGCTTGTACCACGTCGACGAGGAGATGTCGTAGACGTCGAGCACGTTCATTTGCGTCTGGCTGCGTCAGTTCTGTTGCGTTGCCGGTTGGAGTGACTCACAAAAGTCGAATTGGTCCCGCCGGCCAGACCGACCAGAATGCCCTCGGGCCCAAAGCCCGGGACAAACACCAATATGCCATCGGCGCGCTCGGGGAAGCCGCTGGTCTCCTGCAGGCCGCCCTCGGTGACGTTGCGCCACACGCCATCGGCGCCGGCCGTCTTGAGGTCCGCCACCTCGCCATTGCCGTAGCCCGGAAAGGTGTACTCGACCAAGCTCTTGAGGTAGACGCGAGAAATCTGATTCGACCAGCCCTCAGTCGTCCACGTATCGAGGTGGCCGCCAAAGTAAAAGCCACGACCGAGCGAGGCAATGTTGACACCGGCGCCCTCGGCCGCGCGCTGCACGCTCTGCCCGGCACTCGCGGCGTGGGTGCCGGCCGACGTCTTGGGGCTGGGATGCTCTGTCCACGCCGCCGAGCCGATGGCGTACTCCCACAGCGAAAAGGCCGGCGGGTAGTCGGGCTTGTTGCCGTTGGTCGAGTCCTGGAACTCGCCGCCGTACAGGAACAGCGAGGAGCGCGAATTCCAGAGGTACGCCAGCGAGACGGCCGGGGGCCCGGACGGCTTGGGGAGGCCGGTGAAGGAGGGGGACGAGATTTGCCACGACTTGGACAGGTCGAGGGAGAGGAAGTCGTTGTCTGGGGGCGTCAGATGTGGAGAAGTGGTTTTGATTTGGCGTTTGAAGTTGCTTACTCCATGTATTGCTCGACTGCGAGGCATCCGTCTTCGCCCTCCCACCATAGACATACAAGGTGCCATTGACAACGGCAGCTAAAGACAAACATCAGCACGGCGCGCCTCACTCTAGAATCTCAAAGAACTCAAACATACTGGCTTGGCTCCACCGCGTACAAACATCCGTCGGACTATTCTCTCGCTTGACGAGCAAGTCGTTTCTCCCCTTTGCGCCGCCGCTCCATTCCTTGTAGTCCACCCGCGGCACGCCGGCTTCTGCGCCCCACATGAACGTCCGCCTGGAGCCAGCCAGGACGGGCAGCAGCACGACGGCCAGCAGCACCATCAGCCCAATCTTGTAGCCGGTCCACCAGCCCGGCTGGTTGCGGACCGCCGCTATCCTCCGCGATCCTCTACCGAGCAGCTCATCCTCCTCTTCAGACTCTCCTCCTCTTTCTCGCCTCGCGCGGTTCGTGACGGCTCCCCCAAACACCTCGGCGTCGGGCGTAAACCGCACCTTGCCGCTGGACCTGCCCGCAGCCGCCACGACGGGCACGACGCCGCCTCCGGGCGTGGGAAAAGGCACGAGGGTGGCATCGTCGCCGTCCAGCAGGCCCACCTCGCGGAAAATGGATTTGCGCCGCGGATTGGCGGCGGTGATGGGCGGCAGCATTTTGGGCGGCGCGGCCACGGTCGACGTCGACGACGAAGGCCGGCTCATGTCGTGTGGGGTATTTCGTAGTGAAGTGGGGGAAAGGAAGGGAGGGAGAGAGGATTCGCGAAGGAATGGCGTAGGTGTAGAGCAGTGAGTGTAGACGGAGCAGCAGCAAGGCGCATCGACGCCAGCCTGGGCAGATGGATGGACGTCGAGTGACGTAAGACGGAGCAGCAAGCAATCTAACGAGAGCAAGCAAGAAAAAAGGCGGGTGGGCGCGCGGGCGCGGCCTTGACGCTCGCAGCCTATGTCCAGAGTGCCGTCCAGGCAGTATCCAGCTCGCCGGGGAATTCCTCTTCCAAACAAATCAGCGCGTCGACCAGCGAGCGAGCGTGATTTCGGGCGGGCGAATGGGGACGGCCCTTTTGAAGCGGTGCGGTTGATGCGGAGGGAGGGATTGCGATGCGCAATGTGCGTTTTCTTCTCTTTTGCCGAGCGGGCCTGCCGTCAGCTCTCTTTTCCCCGCAAGCTGGCGCACGGAGGAGATGAGTTGGTGGTTGGTGGTTGGAGCTGGTGGATGTCGAGATGACGTCGGGGATCGGTCGCCACCTGGCCGGGGCGCTGTGTGTGGAGAGGCCCGCAGCGAGTGATGATGAGCGCGCCGATCAGCGACTGGCTGTGTTGGTGGATGATCGGCGAGGCAATGGATGGAATAGAGGATGAAAGCGACAGTCGAAGAAATGAAGGCGATTCTCGTCGTTTGATCTCGTTCCTTTAAAAAGGCGCCGCAACCACAGCCAGAGAGCACAAAGCGACGGACGGACGTGGTGTAGCGAATGCAACGTCGATGGACAATTACACAAGAAGCGATTGGCAGAGAGACGATGTAGAGAGGGAGGAGGGTGAGCGAGAAACAGGAGGTGCTGTGGTTGTACATACATGCCATGTCAAATGTCACGGCGAGCCCAATCAGGCATAGAGTTTAGCTGCCGGTTTCGAGTACAGCAGGTGCGCGCCCTGTGGCGGTGCTCTCTCTCTCTCTCTCTCTCTCTCTCTTCCCCTCCTCCCACTGCTGTGCCACACCTACACGCATGCATGCATCGACGGCTCGCGGCAGCAAATGACAGCTGAAACATGCGCCAACGCCTTGGTTTTTTCTTTCCTGTCTCCTTTTCCATCGTTCGCATCGCTCATCGGCAACCCGATACTCGACATCCGGATGAACAGCCAGCCGGCCGTCCAGCCATGCGCTGTTGCGTCGCGCTCGTCTTTCCTCGACTCCCGTCTCTCCCGCCCGCAACCCAGCCCAGCCTGCATCAAACAGACAACCCAACGACACGCGCTCCTTGCGTCAAGGCACCTCGACTCAAGCCCAGACGTGCCAACTGGCAGGCAGCGTGGGGTGTGGCGCGCCGCCGTTGGTGGTGGTGGTGTTGGCGTCTGCCTGCCTGTCTGCCTGTCTGCACGTCTTGTCTCGTCTTCCCGCGACAGGGAGGCTGATACACCAAACGGCTTGCGCTGCGCTGCCGTCGCCCACGACCGAGGACTAGCCAAGTCGCGCAGATCGCCCGCGCTGCGTCGAATCGACTCTGCATGCCGTGCGCTCTGTGGCTCTTCCTTGCTGCAAGTGTGCCCAACCAACCGACCGACCAATCAACCCGCAGAAAACAAAAGACGCACCACCACCTCTACGTACCAGCGGGCGTTGTAGGTGGGATACAAGCCGTCAGAGGCGTCGACGTCGAGAGAGGTGAGAGGTACGAGTATCTCTTCAGCCCAGTCTCCGGCAGGCAGCGTGACAGACAAGACAAGACCGTCACCACATCACTGACCCTGCCCCTACCGCTCGTACCTTAAGGGTCCCGCTATACCCCACGCATCCCTCCGCGCGTCAGGCACCCACGTCTCCCTCTCTCTCTCTCTCCCTACAGTACCCGGCCTGCATCGTCACTCATCGTGCCTGGCTAGTGAGACGTTGAAACTAACCGTGACGTATGTCTAGTAGCAGCAGTAGTAGTAATGCATTCATTCAACCAATGACCAGGCAATGCACACACACAGAGAGATTTAATTCGGCCGGGACGGACGGGGGGGTATAGACAACTACACGGACAACAAAGGCCAGCCAGCCAGTATCAAACGAACAGCAAACAGCAAACAAACAGCAAAATAGACCAACAAGAAGAAAAAGAAGAGAAGAGAAGAAAATGTTTCCACCACCACCTCCTCCTTTTCGTGTCTTCTCTCGTCTCGTCTCGTCTCGACCCGCTCAGACAGGGCGGTCAAAGATCTCAACCACGCAAACCGCTCTCGTTGATCCCCACTTTTTCGTCTTCTCCTCCTCCTCAGTCTCTGCACCTCCGTCTCTCCGACTTTCTCTTCAAAAGGGACGGCAGCCCATCCAGCCAAGAAGCCCTTCAACTGCCCTTCCCACTCTTTGGTCCCATCCCTCCCCTCCCCTCCCCCCATCATACAATCATCATTAGAAAAGAGGTGCAAAAGTGACGCGCCGCGACGGATCGAAACAAAAGAACAACGGGCTACACGAAGCCCGGCGGCCAAACGAAGAAAAAGAAAAGGGGAGCAACGACTAGCGCGCTCGCGCTCAAGCGTGAAAGAAATCAGGGGAGGCAGTGAAGAAGAGCAGAGTGATCGGGGAGAAAAGGGAGGGCAAAACAAGACAGAAGATAACTCAACACGAATAAATCAAGAGCGCCACCCAGCGCCTAGCACCAGCCCAGCCCAGCCAGCCCAGCCAAACCAAACTTTTGTCAAACCCCATTCACACGCCTTCTTTTTCTCTCTAAAAACGCCACCGCGGCCGCCCATCATCCCCGCGATAGCCCTGCCGACTCGCACTCCCCCTGAAGCCCGCACTGCTCAGACGGCCACCCGCGCGGCTGCTCGCCCTGCTATCGCGGCCACCATTGGTGCTCGCGACGCTGAGGCCGCCGTCGAGGCTGGGCCGGGGCGGGGGAGCACCACCCGTGCTGTTGCCACCAGGCACGACCGTCGGCTGCGGCAGCATGCTGATGCGCCGCGACCCCGTCGCCATGTCGGTGCCGGGCCGCGGGAGCGGCGTCTTGCGGCCCAGGACGGGGCTGTGGCAGTCCGAGTCGGGGTCGTCTTCGCCCGAGCGGCGCCGCGTGGGCCGGTGGAAGGACAGTTTGGATGACGACGCCGTGCGCATGTCGAGGCGCGTGTAGGCGTTGCGGGACGGCGTGCGCGGCGTCATGGTCGCGCGCTTGTTCTTCAGAGCACCATGTCCGGGCGTGGTGGATGCGGGCCGGGGGATGGACGATGCCGGCGGAGGCGACGGGGCGTCGCGGAGGTTGAGGGGGCTGCGCTTCAGGTTTGCCTGCGACGACACGGCGCGGAGGGAGCGCGGCGGAGTGGGGTCCTTGTGCGGTGAGGGGGTGGAGAGAGAGAGAGGTGTAAAATTGTGACCTACTACCGTATCCTTCATGTTGGTCGAAATGTTCCAGCGGGGCTTGTTGGACGTGGGTTGGGGGAGCTGGCGGCGGACCGAGGGCGTGGGCGTGGCGGCCGAGTAGCGAGGACTGGGAGACTTTTCTTCCGAGGCGCTGGATCGCGAGACTTGCGTCTTGCGGGGGACGGTCGACGAGTGCGAGTTGGGCGTGGGCAGGCTGGACAGGCGCTTGGCTGCTGATCCGGACCGGGTGCTGTTGAAGCTGCTCTGCCGCGACTTGAAGGCCATCCTCTGCTCCCTCTCCTGCTCCTTGCGGCTCATGACGACCGAAGAAGCCGGCGAGGTGCCCGGAGTGTCAATGACGCTGCCCGCAATGGACTGTCCATTGGAGAGGATGGTCGAAATCGAGTCCCGGAGCTGCGACGTCTGGTTGACATTGAGATCATCCACCCGCTCCTGCATCTCCTTCATCTGCTCTTCCAGAGAAGCCCACTCGCGTCGAATGTCGTGTTGCAGCCGGAGGATTTCGCCGTTGACGGTAAGCCGGTCCTTTACTCCCTTGTCAATAATGGTCAAGACGCGCTCGATCGCCGGGCCGTAGTGAATCTTTTTTGCCTCGAAACTCTCAATCTTCTTGGCCGTGGCATGGGCATCGGTGAAATACTCGTTCGTGTCCAGGGCTTCGTGCAGCTTAATCAGGCTCCGCTTGACGGACTCGCACATTTTTCGTGCCTGGTTGCCGGCGTTCCTAAACACCAAGACCCACCTATCCTCGCCCAACTCCCTCCTCAGCGACTCTGCGTCCCGCTCGAGCCTGTTCCACTGGTTTTCGAGCGTGTCGCACCTGTTTTCCAATTCGCTGCATGCGCTGGGGAAGACGGGCTCCGCGCGGACCTGAAACTGTGACAGTCTCATGGGCAAAAAGTCGAGTGACGCACGCAGCGGCTGCATGCGGGCAAACAGGGCCAAGAGATTCGAGTCTTCTTGCTGCTGGCCGGGAGACTGGACGGGAGTCGGATTGGCCAGCGCGGGGGTAAGGCTGAAGCGGGTGGTCGAAAAGGCCTTGGTGTTGGGCGGGGTTTCTTCCACGATGGTCTCGAGGGCCTCGATGTCGACGCCGTGGTCCGTGGCGCTCTCGGCCATGAAGCTGCGGTGCCTGCGCTCTTCCATCTCAAAGACCAGCCTGCTCAGCGCTTCCATCTCCAGGCCAATGTCACCGAGCACCGTATTCCACAATTCCTCCCACTCCATGGCAATCTCCACCTGCTCCTTGACGCCCTTGAGCTTGTTCTTGATATCGCTCCACTCGTTGAGAATGTGCTCCATTGCGTCCACCAGCTTCGACAGTTCCTGCATCGAAATGTTCTCAATGTCAGGGCGCGTCTGCAGCTCTTCAATCGCCACGACAAACACCTTGATGAGCGTCTCAAACACATTGATTGCAGTGTCCACCTCGTCCAGACCCTCTCTTCCGGCCGCAGATGCCCACTCCACGTCGTCCTCGGCGTCCAGCCCATTCAACACGTCCGCCGCCTTGGCCACCCACATTCGAATCTGACCAGAAGCATCGAAGAGGGCTCTCGATGCGCCTCGGGAGGTGGGGATGGCGGATATCTGCGCTTGCAACGACGTGGCGTCGGGCAGCTTGATGGACGTCAATTGTTGGATCTGGTTGGTAAACGACACGCGGGAGAGGGTGTAGACCGAGGGTGCGCGCGAGAGGTGCTTGTAAATGCTGTCGCTGCGGTCGTTGAGGTCGAAGTCGTCCATGGGGGGCGGCGTGTCTTTTGGGGGAGGCGTCGGCGGGGCCGACTCTGGAGCGGTGTCGGTCTGGCTGGATTCTGGCTCCTCGAGAGGCAAGTCGGGCAAGTCGGGGTTGGGCATGAGGTCGGGAAAGGCCGTGTCGCCCTTGGCCATGTTCTCCAGCTCGGGCAAGCTGTACTGGCGCACATACTCCTCAAAGGCGTCGGGCTCGCTGTCGTCGTCCATCCTCTCGCTGACGAGCGACGAGCGGTCGCTCAGCTCGGGCGCCAGCATGTGCGGGTCGGGCCCTTCTCCGGGCAAGCTGTTGTGGAGGTGTTGGTCCGGATGCAGGCGGGGAGGACGGGTGCCGCTCCAAGCCCTGCCTCTGCGCTGGATGCGAATGGAGCGGTCTTGGGCGTGGAGCCGCTCGAGCTCGCGGAGGTGATCTTCTGGAATGCGCCCCACTTCCGCGTCCTCCTTGGTGACGACGCTGTGCTTCTTGTGGTGCAGATCCAACAGCTTCATGCGGGCCAGCAGGCCGGGCGACAGCTTGCGCGCGGCCAGGCGGCCGGCGTTGGGGTCGACGGGCGAGAGGGACGGGTTGGGAGCGGCGTGGTTGACGGGCGAGCGGTGCGTCGCGTCGTGGTGGTTGTCGCGGTTGGGAGAGGTCATGGGGAAGGAGTCGGTCGGGCTAGTGAGGGCAGAGGAAATGAGGCCGAGCGAGCGACGAGGCGGAGCTGTTGTTGTTTCTGATTGTTGACGCGGCGAGACTATGTGGTTAGACAGGCGTAGGGTGTGTAGGGTAGGGTAGGGTGCGGGAAGCGGACGGGAGGGTGGTGAGTGGCTCTGGCGGTCCCCTCAGCCTGGCCTGCAGCGGCCGCCCGATGGTTAGCGCTGGACATCAACACCTCTCACACACACTGGCCCAGCCCAGCCACATGCAGCTTACCTGGATGCTTTTTGCGTATATGTATGCTTTGCTGGCTCGGTCAGTGTCAGTCGGTCAGTCGGGGCCGAATCGCAGCACCAGGATTGCGGGACCCACGGCAGTACGGTAGACGCAGTGGCTTGCAGGGTGCGTGGAGCGCGTCTACAAGTGCGTGCAGCAGACAACTGAACAAGACTGTCCTGAGCAGCTCCGTTTGATTGCTGCTGGCGCCACGCCATGACGGATGCGGCGTGTAGATTGCTCCAGGGGCAGCCTGTTTACAAAACACTGCACATGTCGGCGTGCGCCCTTGCTTGTCGCGTCCTCAAGTAATGTACAGTGGGTATTCAATTCAGACGTCTACTCGATCCTCAGCGTCGGCATCCTCATGGTCCTCGTCCGCTGCTCCCTCCACTCGCGCGTAATCTCCTCGCGCACGCCCTTGCACCACTTGAGCAGGGCGTCGTCAAACTGCACCCACGCCTCCGGCCGCTCGCCGTGCACCACCTCCATGACGTTGACCTTGAGCTTAATCTCCCACCGCAGCTCGGCCGCCTTGACCCAGTACCGCAGGTTCTCGGCGCAGCGGTACGGCAACGACGTGTCCGTGTGGAACGTCTTGATTTCTTCAAACTGCCGCCGCGACTGGTGCACCAGCTCGTTGTGCAGCGACACCAGCCGCAGCCCGCTGTGCAGCTTGTGCAGGAACGGCGTCGGCAGCGCGCCCGCCGACGCCGGATCCGTCCACGCCGGCAGCTCGTCCGTCGCGTCGTCGGCGTCGAACGACTTGAGGAACAGCCTCTCGCGCTCGCGCTCTCTGCCCGTCCAGTCGCCCTCTCGCCAGCTCCACTTTTCGCGCTCCGCCTCCTCCGCCTGCTCCTTGGCCTCCTCCTTGTCCAGCAGGCTCTCAATGTCCTTGATCCACTCGTCAATCGCCTGCCGCTCGTCGTCCCTGATGCCGCCTTCAAAGTCGCGTCCTGCCATGCGCTTCAGCACCTCCAGCACCTGGTACAGCTCTTTCCGTATCGTCTTCTCCGGCTTGATCGAGTACAGCATTTGAGGCTTTTCGTGCGCCGTGTAGTAGTTTTTGGCCGCCTTGATGGCCAGCGTGATGTTGTCGAGGATGTCCAGCCCCTGCAGCTCCGTCCACTCCTGGCGTTGAGGAAGAGGTTCCTGCTCCAGCTCCGGCGTCATCTTGCCCGCTGCCTCGTACTGCTTCCTCTGCTCCAGCGCGCGCGCCGCAATCTTTTCCGTCTTGGCCGACTTGGTCTTGTACTTTTCCAGCGACTCGGCCGTCCGCGTCCTCTGCAAAATGTCGCGCGCGTCCTGCAGCGCCTCCCTGAGCTCCCTCCTCAACACGGCAATGGCCGGCAGCGGCGCGGTATACATGACCTTGTGTCGGTAGGTGCTGACGGTCGGCGGCAGCATGGGCGGCGGGGCATAGTCGACGGGGCTGTCGACGAACGGAATGTCGATGCTCTCGTACGCGGAGCCGTCGTCCGAGACGAACGAGCTGCGCTTGCTGCCGTCGTCGAGGCTGAGGGAAAAGTCCGAGTGCGCCCTGTCGGCCGTCGTGTGAGGGCCGTCGGTGGCCTCTTCGGCCCTCTTCTTCTTGCGGCGCTCCTTGGCGACCCTGCCTCCCTTGTCGTCGAGCAGCCCCGTCCGAGCAAAGTAGTACTGCAGGTGCGAAATGGTGCCGAGGCTCTGCACGCTCTCTCTATTCTTCGCCGAGTCGGCAAACTCTGTGCCTTCTGGCCTCATGTATCCGCGGCGGCCGTTGGGGATGCCGCCCCACGACAGGCGCGAGCTCTTGGAGCTGCTGCCGCCGGAGCCCGAGCCCGAGCCAGACGACGAGGCCGACATGGCCGAGACGGGGCGGTCGATGGGGGGAGCAGAGGCCGTCATGAAGGTGGGCGACAGAGCAGGGCCGGGGGAAACCGAACGCTCCGAGAGAGCTACATGGTCGTTCATGGTCGGCGGCGCGAGATAAGGTCGGTTGGAGACGAGGGGGATCAATCAGGAGACGATGCTGAAACGACAGTGCCGTGGATGGAGTGGGTGTTCAAACGCAGGCAGGCAGGACAAAGAGTGGAACAAAGTTGTTGACAGGGTCTCGAGCAGGCGCGAAGATGAATGGCCCAAGGTCAAATTATTCTGGAAGCTTTCTTGGGCTTGCCCCGGCCCAGCAACACGGACGGACAGAATGTCTATTCTCGGACGGCGGAAATTAGCCGCAGCCGAGAGCGGGAGGAGGCGATGGAGACACTGAGGCCGGGCGGCGGCCCCGTCTCTGTCTGGGAGCACGCGTTTCGGGAGGCGATGATGTGGTGTTGAGTTGTGAGCAGACAGAAGAGAGGACGCCGAACGGCCACATGGCCATGGACTTGATCCCTGAAGCTGCCAGCGGGACGGGCGGGCGGACTCCCGGGATCCAGCATGCGCCCCTGAAAGCTACTGTCCACTGCTGTCCCTACTGGGCTGGGCTGCGAGGAGCCTGTGCGGAGGCGCCACCAGTCACCACGCGTGCTGGGCCTCAATCTCAATAATGGCCATTGATGGTGGAATGCGTTGATGAGCGAACGAGTGCATGTCCTGAGCAATGCGCCGAATCCAGAGCGCCAAGACCTACGTCATCGTCAAGGAGCTCCCAGTGTGATGCCCAACCTGAACCCAGCGGCAAACCACAACACCAACCACATGAACAGCCTCTTCTCCACACTCACCATGTCCAAACGCGTGCGCCCCTCCCTCCCTCCGCCTCTCCCCACTAACCACCGCAGATCTCCTTCCAAGTGTCCGGCCGCGTGCAAGGCGTCTTCTTCCGCGCCTTCACCATCGAGCAAGCCAACGCCATGCACCTGACGGGCTGGGTCAAGAACGCATCCGACGGGACTGTCGTCGGCGAGGCGCAGGGCTCGGACGAGCAGCTGGCGCGCTTCGTGCAGCAGCTGCATCAGGGGCCGCCGGCGTCGCAGGTGGACAAGGTGGTGAAGAGCGAGGTTGAGGTGCGGAGTGGGGAGGGCGGGTTTGAGAAGTGAGTTTGCTGCTTTTTTCTGACTTGGTTGTCTACAAGTGGTCGGGCGACGACTAACCACTACCATACAGGCGGCGATGAACGAGATCGCGCAGCTATCTTCTCTTCTTCCCTTGGCTCACCTCAACTACATTTGTTATCACGACTCACGACCTCCTAGAACACGACACCAAAAGAACAGACTAGACAAAATACCAAACTCAACTTGACCCACCAACTCCGCCCAATTCCTCCACACCTGGCACCAAATAAATCCAGCGTTTCACAAATCCCCAACCTGCAAAAAGAGCAAAAGGCAGCGCCGTCGTTGGCCAGCTCTCCGTTTCGCCAGCGAATAGAGTCAGGGATGAACCCTTCTGCGCGCGCGTGCTCCGCAACCTCACCCCTTCTTCCGTCCACAGTCAATTGACATTTCGACAACTCTCTGGGCACCTCATTTCCATTTCAACCTTTGACGCAAAGTGAGAATGGATCATTTGCGGTTGATGCCTCTTGCCATGACTTTTGCATGCCCAGCAGTGTCTGTCTAGCCCTTAGCTGCCGCCGCTAGTTGTCTGGCTGGCGCTTGGGCGCGGGCACTAGCTATGTAGTCAGTACACTACAGGTAGGAGGTAGATGTCAGCCAGCCACGCAGAGGGCGGGTGGCCATTGGCAATAGAGCGTTGCTTGCTACCTAGCTATGAGATATCTCGTCATATGCGCTACATACAATTGTCTACGAAGATGAGATGCTATAGAACAGCCGTGCCGCCGTGCCGTCGCCCAACTCCAACCCAAAGCCACATGACAGGAAGAAAAGGCAGATCAAGGAATCGTCACAATGAGCTTGCCCTTGGTGCGATTGCTCTCCATGAGCTGATGCGCCTCGACCACCTGCTCAAACCCAAACACGCGCTCAATGTACACGGTGAAGTCGCCGCTGCGGAACCGCGGCAGCGCGACCTCGACCAGCCGGTCGCGCAGCGCCCCCTGGTACGCCTCGTCGCGGCTGCGCAGGCTGCTGCCCTCGTAGCGCAGCCGCTTGGCGATGAACGCGCCGATGTCGACGCCCTGCCCGTCGAGTTGCGTGCCCCCGAGGAAGCCTAGGTTGACGATGCGCCCGTCGCGCGCGGCGGCGGCCAGGTTGGGCCCGAAGGTCGACGCGCCGACGAAGTCGATGATGACGTCGACGCCGCGGCCGTCCGTGGCCTCGCGCACGCCCTGCACCCAGTCGGTGGTCGTGGAGTTGAAAGCCTTGTCCGCGCCCAGCGTCTCCTCGATGAAGCGCACCTTGTCGTCCTGGCGCGCGGTGGCGTAGACAGCGGAGGCGCCGTCGGCGCGCGCGAGTTGGATGCCGGCGATGCTAACGCTGCTGGCGCCCGCGTGCCACAGGATGCTCTGGCCGGGCGCGAAGCCGCCGACCAGGTACATGGCCTGCAGGGCGGTAATCCACGTCTCGGGGATGGCGGCGCACTGCTCGAAGCTCAGCTCCGAGGGCTTGTGCACCAGCATGTGCGTCGAGACGGCAATATATTCAGCGTACGCGCCGCCATACGCCAGTCCGAAGACCGCGTCGCCGACCTTGAAGGACGACTCGGACGACGAGCCCAGCGACTCGATCGTGCCGCTGAACTCGACGCCCAGCGTTTTCGGCGCTTGTGGGGGCACGGGGTATTTGCCTTCGCGCTGCAGCAGGTCCATGCGGTTGAGGCCGAAGCATTTCACGCGGACGAGGGCTTGTGAGGCCGTGGGGACGGGCTTGGGCGTTTGGGCGTTGATGTAGAGGGCCGTGGCCGGGCCGGTGCCGTTCTGGATGTCTGCGAGGCGACAGGGGATTGTGAGTTAGCCTGTGCAACGAAGGGGACGTTGGAATGTGAATGCTTCAATCTGATGTGGCCGCCAGCGTAAATGACGTCTGTGACGTGAGGACAGGCGACGTCGAGGACGTCGAGACAGCCGCCAAGCAGAGGGAGCCGCAGCCGCAGCCGCAGGGGAACACACCAATTGCTCGCATAGTCTCAGACATCGTGAAGGCAGGCTGGCAAAAGCGGTGCGTTTCTCCTTGGTCGATGCAACAACAGCAGGCGACAGCGTCGTGTATCGTTTCTGGAGCCGCATGTGGGTGGGGTGGGCCGAGTATTTATACGATGCGACGAAATATGTACAAGAGCAACCGAAATTTACGACAAGAACATGTAATTATGCGATATGATGCAGACCGGAGACGGAGAAGAGGACGACGGGTAGGCGGGTAGCGGATGGAATTGGCTTTGCCTGACCGACTAATGACGTGAAAAGGTGCCGTTTGCCGTGCGGGAGTTGGGTTGTCGCTCCGCCCGATTTCTAAGCTCCCCCGCCGTGTCCTGCATCCCGGTCCAGACCAGACCGCCTCCACTTCTTCTCGACAACACCAACGCTAGAGTATCAACTCCGCCGAACCAACAACGCATGCAAGCCTGCTTTTGACGCAACGAATCTCCTCGCCATGTAGAGCTTACAATCGACAGAAAGCCACATAAAAACAAGACAAATACCACAACACGTTCCACGGCCGAACAAGCCGCAAACAAACCGCAACGAAGGAAAAAACAAGAATAAAACAACGTCTTCACTCCTTCTTTCCCCTCCCGCTCACGTCATGTTGAGAAAGTGGCCAAACGTCGCGTCGTCGAGCAGCAGCTCCTCCACCGTGACCTCCCTCCGCAGCGGCGACGCCCGGTCCGCCGGGTTCGCATCCTTGAACGAGCGCTTCTTCGCCCGGAAGGCTTTGACGCGCTGACGGCAGATGCCCACGCGCGAGGTGGTGCTGTTGCTGGTGCTGGTGTCCGTGCTGGTGTCGTTGCCGGTGATGGTGGTGCTGCTGATGCCCGTGACGGGGATGATGTTGCTGGCGGTGCTGGCCCTGCTGCTACGGCCTTGGCCTTCCGCCTTCCTCTTCGCCCGGCGGACTTCGTGTTGGATGTGCCGCGGGAGAGCAGGGTGTTCCTGTTGCTCTGCGGCCAGTGCTGCCTCTTTTGCTGCCGCTCTTGCTGCTCTTCTGGCTGCCGCTTTTGCCATTGCTGCCGCAAGTGCTGCTTCTGCTGCCGCCAGTGCTGCCGCCAGTGCTGCTGCTTCTGCTGCCGCCGCCGCCTCCCCGGCTGGGAAGATCAAGCGCAGCCGCTGGACGCGAAGAGGAGGAGGAGGCGTGGCCGGAGGCGTGGGCGGCGAGGCCGGGAGCGTGGGCGGGGCGCGGGGACGCGGGGTCAGGTACAGTTTGAGTCTCTGCACCTTCTTGGTGCCTCCTGATGACAAGCAGGGAGGCGGGGCGGTCCTGGTAGTGGTAGTGGTCGTGGTGGTGGAGGCGCGTCGACATGGACATGGACGCTTTGCCTCTCTCTCCTGCTCTCCCTCGGGCTCTGCCCGCCGTTTGTGGCCGCGCGGAGCAGGGGCGGGATTGGCAGAAGACGAATGCAGCGGCGTCGGCGTGGCCGCGGTGGGAGCAGTCGTGGCCTTGGCCGTAGCCTTTGGCATGGTCAGGCGCAGGCGCAGGCGAGGCGTCTTGGAATCCTTCATGGCCGGGGCCGTGGCCGCGGGAAGGGTCTCGGGAGCGGCCGTGGGAGCAGTCGTGCCCTTGGCCGTGCCCATGGTCAGGCGAAGGCGAGGGGCCTTGGGAAGGGTCTCAGGGGTCTTGGGAGCAGCCGTGCCCTGGCCCATAGTGAGGCGAAGGCGAGGGGTCTTGGGAACAGTCGCAGGCGTGGCCCCAGCCGTAGCCATGGGAGCATTCGTAGCCGTAGCCGTGGGACCATTGGTGGGAGCATTCGCAGTCGCAGCCAAGATGGCCCTGGCCTGAGCTCTAGTCAGGGGATGACGGGGCTCGGAAGCATTCGTGGTCGTGGAGGTCAAGGGCGAAGGCCTATTACGCATGCCAAAGTACGCCTCGATGGCGGCGAGGACGTCGTCGGACAAGTTTGCGCGGGTGGTTTTGTTGGTGTTGGTGTTCTTGGAAGGCATGGCGATGATGCTGCTCGTCTCGTAAGCAAGGTAAGCAAGTACGTCAGTAAGGAGTAAGGAAGAAAGGCTTGGATGCTCCTTATGCTGCGACGATGCAATGCAATGCTGAGGACTGGATGCTCTTTGAAGCAGATTTCGAATCAGACGAGATCAGAGGACGAAAGTGCGATGGAAAGAGCAGAGAAGCACAGGGCTATTGCGAACATTTAAACCCCGACGGCAGACACTCTCTGGGAGCTACTGCTAGTGATCCACGACAGTCCCCTAGGGAAGTACGGTACGGAGTGGTACGCCCCGAGGGCGAGGGCGACGCGGTATGGTAGATGATCGAATTTCAACGGACAAATCGGGACAGGTGGGCAGGCAGACGGTGTTGAGAGCCCATCGTTGTGCCATGCGCCGCCCCCTGGACCAGAGAAATACGTTGTAGAAACGTAGGAACCGCGGTCGACAACCCCAACACCGAGCCAGTCGGGCTGGGTGACTCTGGTCGACTGGAGCGAGAAAAGGGGCGTCAAGATAGATGAAAGACGGGAGTGTTGTGACTTTATTCGATTCACAAGTAAAAGAAGACATGAAGAGACACGCACATAGAGAGAGTGTGAGAGGTTGGGGAGAGATAGATAGGTACGGTTTCGAGGGGACAAATGGGCAGGCAGGCAGACGGATGGAGGGATCCCGAGGTTGAGACCCTGTGGTTGTCATGCAACGCCTGCTGGATCAAAGGAAGCAATACGTTGCATCCATGGTAGAACCACGGTTGACGACCCCAACAGCAACAGTGGCCCTTATTTAAGAGCCAGGTCGGGCAGCGGGTGGGATGACTGTTGTTTTGCGGTTGGCTGGATTGAAAAAGGGGACGTCAAGATAGAAAAAGGCTTTTGGAAAGAAAGAGAGACACACACAGGGAGAGAGGGTGGGGGAGATACAGAGGTGCGGTTTCAAAGGGACCAAGGGGCTGGTAGACAGACAGAACCCCAATCGAGCGTGTCGTTGTGCCATGCTTTGCCCCTGAACCAAAGAAAGACGTCATATCCGTGGTAGAACAACCACAACCACGGTTGACGACCCCAACAACGACAACAGCAGCAACGGCCCTTGATGAAGACTCGCGCCGGACGGGATGGACGACTCTCATTCCATGGCTGGCAGCATGGTGGAAGATGAGTTTGGAACATGTGTTCGATTCACGAGTAAGAAAAGGCATTTGGAAAGAGACGCACTGAAGAGAGATGGGGAGAAACAGGGAGAAAGAGAAGGGAACGGCAGCATTGTCGTTCGATGGACGACCGAGCCGTGGGAACCATGGTTGATGAAGTCAACAACAATGGCTGCAATGATGGTTGATGAAGAGCCACGCTGGGCGGTGACTGTTGAGTTGTGCTTGACTGGATCAAGGAGAGGGGCATCAAGAGACGAGAGACAGGAAGCATCGGAAGATAGATTCGGTTCATGAGCAAGAAGGAGAAGACTTTTGGAAAGAGACGCACACAGAGAGACGGAGAGACAGAGATGGGGGAAAGAAAAGAGAAATGCAGCATTACCTGCAAGAAAGACAAAAACCCAAGTCTGGCTGGTTTTGGCGGAGGTCCGCGGTTCCCTGTGCCAGACGAGACTCCCGGTTCACCTCACCACCATTCTGACGCTACCCCATCTGCCTACCCCATCTGCCTACCCCATCTGCCGCGCATGCACGTCAAAGACCTCATTCCGCCAACCACCATCCTCCCACTCGTCAACCCGCTCGGCCGCCTGCTCGGCCTCCTCATGCCACAACTTGACGACGCTGCCAGGAGCATACTTGCCCTTGAAGACGCCCTTGCCAGGCGCATCGACGCCGACGCGGACGTCGAGATCCGGGTCCTCGCGCGGCTTGAGACGCGCCATGATGGCCTTGAAAAAGGTGCGCCAGTCCTGCGGGTCGGCGATGCGCGTGGCGCGCAGGCGCTCGCGTGCAAACAGGAGCTCGCGGTTGGCCGTGTGCAAAAAGTCGGCAATGGTGCTGGCGAGCTGCGCTTCCAGCGTCTTGCGCAGAATGGGCCGGATGATTGGCTGCAGGAGCCACGAGAAAAAGGTCATTTTGGACTTGCTGAGCGAGTAGGACAGCTTGTGCACGTGCACGCGGACGGCGCGCAGAGAGAGGACCTTTTCGAGATGGTCGCGGCCCACCTCAATGTCGAGGTGCACGTCGATGCCGCGGTCGTCGAGGGCGAACGAAGCAATGCCCGAGTCGGTGAAGCGCAACAAGGGATGCGAGTGGAGGCGCAGCCAGTATCCCAATTCAGAGGCGCGAAAGGTGAGGCCGTCTAGTTTGACAGTGACGAGCGACGTCATCGACGAGGTGGTGCGGAAGCGGGCTTTGCGAATCTCCAAGTCGTTGTACGTCTCGACGCGGAGTCTATACGGAAGAAACGAAGTGTGGTTGACAGTCTTGCCCGGCTCAATGATGAGGTTCTCCAAGAGCAGGTCCATGTCTGGAGTGGCGACTTCGAGACGAGGAATGGGCACATATTGGACGGCTTGGATGAGAAGAGGCACAAAGACGTTGATGGCATCAGTCAAGAGATCCGCGTTTGCGTAGTGGTGCTTCGGCGACAGGATATGCACAATGTTTGTCGTGGTCCTGAGGAGTTTTGAAATGTCCTCGTCGTGCAACACGGCCTGCAGCGTCGATTGTGCTTGACCGAGAAACTCGTCGACATCTTTGCGGAGCGAAGAGTCTGTTCCAACCCCACGAGCCCTTGCACGGAGCTCCTGAAATTTTTCTTCAATGTGTTCGAGGAAATCGGGGTCCGTGAGCAGCTTTTGCAGGGTGTTGCCAATGTCAACCATTAGACTTTCGAATTCGGGGTCATTCTGACTGTGCTCCATGACTCGCTTGAACTTTTGCTCGAGCTCATCCCACTGCTTGCGATCCCCAAACGACGACAGGAGTTTCCAAAAGTTTTGGATGGCTCTGTCCATTGCAGCATTCTCGTGGACGCCGTCCTGGGCCGTTTCGAGCGTCTGCTCCACTGCGCGCGAGTAGACCATGGCATAGCGCTTGACGAGCAAAGAGAGGGTGGAGACCGACTCGGAATAGTCGTCCCGTCTCCTCAGCTTCAGCACGGCCTGCTTGAGGCGGTGGACCATTGTGTCCCGCTCCTCACCACCCAAGTGTTCGACCAGACTGTGCGACGCATCCTTGGCAATGTCTGCGGCGCCGTTGCCGACAGCCTTGGAGACGTCGGCGACATCATCCTGCAAGTCTTGCTTGGTCGGCGCAGGGCCATCGTCGGCCCCAGGCTCCTTGAGCTGTTGCTGCTCCTCCTCCGAGGGCTCCAGCTTCTTCCCGACCTCTTCTGCGACATTCGACAGGGAGAATGCAGTGTCCTTGAAGACCTCGCGGCCGACGACGTTGATGTCGGAAAGGAATCGGCGAAAGTCGGAGTTGGTCAGCAGCAGCGAGCCGACGGTCTGCAAGCTCTTGTAGGCTGCGCTGGTCAGCATGTGTCAGCGCAATATTGAGGCGACTTGCCTGCAGCAGTGTCGGCTTTGGACTTGGCCTTGGCGGCGTTGGCTGCGAGGTGGTCAACATCAAGCGAGACTCTCGACTTGGTCAGAAACCAGATGAAGTCTTGAATGTAGTCGTCGCTGTTCTTGTGCTGGAGCAATTCCATGAATTCGGTAAGCCATTGTCGCGTGTATTTTACGAGCAGACGTCCCGAGTCACTGAGGTCTGGATTGGTGGGGTTGAGGACGTCGGCGGCCAGCAGAGTGCGCAGATTTACAATGGCCTGTTCGTTGGATGGCATGTATCCTTTTCCGAGGGCTCTGATCATCTGGTACGAGTGCAGCTTCTGGTGGAGCTGCCTCTGAAGGGCCGTGTCATCATCGTACTGGGGCAACAAGGGCTCGCGGTCGGCGTCGCGCGAGCGGAAGAAGGGGAGGCAGGACGACATGGTTGGGTGGAGGTGGAGGTGGAGGTGGAGTGGCGGTCATGGTGGAGGATGGGATGGGGTGCGATGGGATGGCGAACCAAGGAAGGGCGGCGGTCATCATGGGAATCAATGTCGTGGGGGTGACGTCTTTTGTGCGGCTAGTGTGTGGCTGGTGGGGTAGAGGTGTGGCGGTGGGACAAGGTGTGGCGGTGCTTGGCGCCTGGCTTGGCAATTCAGCGATCGAGACGTTAGAGGAATTTTGCGGAGAAGCGCTAGCCATGGATCCTCTCCTCCAGTCCAGTCTGGTCCCTCTGCTGTCTGCACGACTCGCTCCACGCATTCAACACTTCTGTTCACGTTCTAGCCCGGCTGCGGCAGTCTTGCATGGTCAGCACCGGTCGTGCGCCGTCGACGCCGTTTCATTTCGCGTTCCGTCGAATTGATCGTCTGCAGGGCCTCCACCCGACGCAAACGCGCCCTTAACGCCCGTTGAACCCATCTCAGCCCGACATCACGAGTTGGCCGCTCGGACGTACACAAATTCAACGCATTCCAGGGGCTCAAGTCCGGGCGTCAGCGGAGCACCCGCGTTGGTCTCCGTCTACGGCAGCGCAGCTGAAGAGTTGCAGCCGTCCGTATCCGCAGGCCGGAGGTGCAATGGCGGCATCGGACAAGACCAGAGTGAGTCAGCTTATTGCCCAACCAATGCCGGGGCGTCAATTATTATTTTCGTCGGGGTGGGCGTGGATTGACGGTGGAGAGGCGGAGGAGACGATCTCGAAGCGCGTCGGCGGGAACCGGGAGCTAGGCCGGTTGGGGTAACCAGCTCCCTTGTCAGTGTCTTGCAGTGCCTGTCAGTCTCGCCGCAGCAGAGCGACAGGACCAGAAAAACAATGGCATAATCTGCTTCTCTGCATTGCCTCGCATGCACACGCGACCTCGTCCTGAGTGGTGAGACGCACACCTCACGTCGGATCACTCTCTCATTTGCTGCCACGTAAAATTCCCGCCGGCCCTGCCCGCCCTGATCGCGCCCGGCTCCCCTCTCGTCACATCTCAAGACAAGATCCAGCTACCCTGGGACCTGTTTTCCGCCTTTGCCGTCCGCAACGCCAGTTTGCCTCGTCTCGGTTGCCTCCCTGATGCCGTCGTCGATTCTTAAGCGGGCTGCCCGCCCACTTCTCTCCTCGTCGACCATCCCTCTGCGCCCCAAGCCGATATCTCGTCTCTACTCCACCATGACGGCCGCCGCCGAATACAACGACCAGCCCGTCCCCACGGGCAAGCCCGCTCACCCTCCCAACGCCCAGCCGAAACCAATTCTCTCGTCGTGAGTCACCAATTCCCCCAATTTTCACTCTACTAACACGCGCCAGCACCGGCGATTACGACACCTCCTACAGCCTGGAAGCCCGCCGCTATCTCCGAACATACGGCCTCATCCCACCCGCCGTCGAAAGCCATGAGATACAGCTAAAAAGATGTACGACAGACGCCCGCCTGAGCCCGGCTGAGCCACGCTAACACCCGCAGGTTTGGCGCTGCTCGAAAGCAAGGCTGCCGAGCTGGAAAAGTACCAGTATCTGAGTCATCTGCGCGCCACAAACACCCACCTCTTTTACCGTTTGCTCGCAGACAACGTCAAGGTGCGGATCCTGCACGAACAAAATCTGCCCAGCTCACACCATCTCAGGAGATTACCCCCCTGGTATACACTCCGACAATAGGCGCTGCTTGCCTGGCATGGCACAAGCTGTACACGCACCCCGAGGGCATGTACCTGTCGTTCGAGGACCGGGGCAACCTGCGCGCCGTCATTGCCAACTGGCCGCACGATGTCGAAATCACCGTCGTCACCGACGGCTCGAGAATTCTTGGCCTGGGAGACATTGGCGTCAATGGCATGGGCATTCCCGTCGGAAAGCTGTCGCTCTACACGGCCTGCGCCGGCATCCGGCCAGACCGCACCCTGCCCCTCATGCTGGATCTGGGCACTGGCAACAAGGAGTTGCGGGAGGACCCGCTCTACATGGGCAGCCGCAGAGATAAGGTTACTCCCGCCGAGGAGAAGGAGTTTATGGACGAGCTCATGGCGGCGCTGACGGAGAGGTGGCCTGGGTGAGTGCTGGCCCTGCGTGACATGAAGCATCACTGACTGTCGCAGCATCGTCATTCAGTTTGAAGACTTCAAGAACCCCTTCCCCGCCCTCGAGCGCTACCAAAACACATACACCTGCTTCAACGACGACATCCAAGGCACTGGCGCCGTCATCCTCGCCGGCTTCGTCAATGCCGTCAAGCACGCCGGCATCGACCTCCGGGATCACCGGGCCATCTTCCTCGGCGCAGGCAGTGCCGGTGTCGGTGTCGCCAAGCAGATTGTCGAATTCTTCATCAAGGAGGGGCTCAGCGAGGACGAGGCCCGCAAAAAGTTTTGGTTCATGGACTCTCGCGTAAGTGTGCTCCCACGTTGCCTGACATGGTCTGACGTGTGCAGGGACTCGTGACTCTGGACCGCGGCGACACGCTGGCGGACCACAAGGTCTACTTTGCGCGCGACGACAACGACGGCAAGCAGATCAAGACGCTGCCCGAGCTGGTCGAGTACGTCAAGCCGACCATCCTGATGGGGCTGTCGACCATCGGCGGCGCCTTCACGCCCGCCATCCTCAAGCGCGTGGCCGAGCTCAACGAGCACCCCATCGTCTTCCCGCTGTCCAACCCGTCGTCCAAGTCGGAATGCACCTTTGAAGACGCCGTCAAGTACACGGACGGCCGCGTGCTCTTCGCCAGTGGCAGCCCGTTCCCGTCCATCGACTTTGACGGCAAGACCCTCACCCCCGGCCAGGGCAACAACATGTACGTCTTCCCGGGCATCGGCCTCGGCGCCATCCTCTCCAAGGCCGTCAACGTCACGCAAGACATGATCTACGCGTCGGCCACCGCCCTCTCAACGGCCCTCACGCCCGACGAGCGCGCGCAAAAGTGGCTGTACCCCGACATCCGCCGCATCCGCGACGTGTCGGTGACCGTGACGCGCGGCGTCATTCGCGCCGCACAGCGCGACGCCGTCGACCGCGAGCTGGCCCTGCGCAACCTGCCGGACGACCAGCTCGACGCGTACATCCGCGACCGCATGTACGATCCGTTTACCGAGGGCGACAAGATTGGCGACGAGGTGCGTGCGTTGACGGGTGGTGTCAATGGCGTGCGCAAGAGCCACTTGTAGATGTGGAAAGAGGGGAGTGTGGTGAACCAAAAATGCGGGCCTGGTTTCTTTTCTTTCTTTTCTTCTTTCGTTGCTGCAGCTGGGACGGGCGCAGGCGTACCGGATGGCTGGATGAATGGCTTACGGGCACTGAGTGGGCAAGCGTCTCTAGAGCGCGCAACACACCACACCACACAACACAAGATGGGATACCCACACACACACACTTCAATGTCTTACAGTACGTACACTGGGCTGTTGCGTACATGTGCAAAGGCAAGGCAAAGTAGATAACAGACATACGTGAGCGAGTAATATGACGAGTTGCCACCACCACCAGTGCCTCCACCAGTGCCTCCACCAGTGCCTCCACCAGTGCCTCCACCAGTGCCTCCACCAGTGCCTCCACCAGTGCCTCCACCAGTGCCTCCACCATCATCACAGCTGCTGCTGCCGTTCTAGAACTAAGACCTGTCTTGTCTTGTCGTGCAGCGGCAGAAGAGCGATGCTGTACAGCGTCGCCTGGCGCGATACCGGTGTGTGATGGTGGATGGCGCAGGGCTGTCTCGAACTAGATAGATAGGTGGGTTGTCTCATTGAGCATGTTCTGTCTGCCTGTCTCACCAGTCCATCTCTCATTCTTCAGCCTCACTCGCTGCCATCGCTTGACGCTCCCGCCCCAAACAGTCTCACGCCTCTATCTACGTACGGCGCTACATAGCTCCCTACCGACACATCTACAGCACTGCATACGTACCACAATTCCTACCCCCATCCATCGATGCCCCGCGCAGATGGCAGCGTCATGCACTGGCCTTTCTTGGCTGTTTTGATTATTCGCGACGGCTGACTGGTCGGCCAGTTGCTTGCTTGGTTGGTTGGTGATCCGGGAACGAACGAACGAACAAACGAACGAACGAACAAGCTTCCCCGCATTCTGCTCTGCTCCGCTCCGCATGTGCTCCGTCAATGGGTGGATGGAGCGCCGTATGTATGTATGTACCCCAGACGCCTCTCGCCTTTCTCGTACTGTACATGTCAGCGGACAGACAGGGCAGGGCAGGGCAGGGTACATAGACAAGGGACGGGTGGCGTACCGGACTTCCCGAGGAAACGAGGGAGGTGGGGGTGAGGGTCTGTCTGCCTCTCGTCTTCTCCAGAAGCTCATCCACCACACCACACCACACTTCTGTCCTTCTATCCTGTAGCTGACTGGCCTTTTGCTGCTACTGTGCAGTGTCTAACGACGTAGGTGGGTCTAGAGGTTTGCAAGGCGGGGTAGCTGCGCTGGCTGAGGCCGGTCAGGGACGATGGGATGGGATGATTACGTCAAGCCGCAGACGCAGACGCCCCGCGGCCTACATACCTACGGCACGCCCGCATGTGTACAGTATATGCATAGGTGGTCGAGACAACGGCTGTACTTACCTTACTGTGCTTCTATGGTGTGTATTTGAAGGACAGGACAGGACAGGAGGGAGGGAGAGTAAGACAGGCGGCGGTGGTGGCGGCGAACAGCTCCCTACATATTGATGTGAACTGTAGAGGAGAGACATGGCCAGTTACAGTTCTTCCTTGGTGATATACGTATCTAACTGTTTGTCCAAGGACATATCTCTTCTGCATTTTCGACTGACTGACTGACGCAACGCCACACGATCATTCATTCATTCCTCCCTGCCCCTCCCCGCTCCTCTCCTCGTGCTCCCCTCTCCCCTCTCCCCACACAACCAACCGACCAGCCAACCACACACGCGACAAGTCAATCAATCAATCCACCATCCACACCCATCACACACCCCGCATTCTTGGCTTTAGCCTTGGCTCCACACCACACCATCCATCCCATCCCATCCCTGCCCTTCCCTGGTAACCTAGCGTAGTAGCTTGGTAGTAGCCGCACCCCTTCCTCATGCATGTGGGTACTCGACCCAAGTCAGCAGCGCAAATCACAAAGCGAGAAAAGAAAAAGAGAATTGTAGCCACACACACACACACACACACACAGGTGGTAGGTAAGTAGGTGTACCTGCACGACGGTCCGCCGCTACATGTATCCGCCTTTACTGTACGCATGTGAACCACGCCGGCACGCCACGCTACGCCAGGCACACACACCAAGGGTCTGCGACTCGCCTCCGCCTCCGCCGTCTCTCTGTGTGTCTTGTCTCGTCTAGGTATATACATACACAGGTACATGCCACCCATGGCGTACCCTTCCCCTCTCCCCGCTCCGCTCATCGTCATCATCCGTCCGCGTGCCCGCTCTGTCCGTTTCTTAGGCTAGGTAGCTCCCATAAGTAAGCACGCGGCGCCAGCCAGGCAGTCTAGGCTGTCCTATCCTCCACCACAGCCGCAGCCGCCGCCGCCGCCGCCGCCGCCGCCAGCCGCCAGCATCCGTGCTCAGTTGACAAAGTCGGTCACGTCGCTGCCGGTCTCGAGAGAGAGACGGGAGACAGACAGACAGGCTAGACTAGAACAGGCTGATTAGTGTGCTGGTTCGCTTGGTCGCTTACTTACCTACACGCCAAACTTACCGACCTACCGACCTACCTTGCCTACATCTTCGTCTTGCGTCCACTTTGCGTTGTTGGCTGAACGGACCGGCTAGCTCGCCAGCCAGCCATCGACACTTTCTCATTCTTTTCTCACCTCGCGCATCGTGGGCTTTTGCGCTGCCAATTCGGGGTCGAACGACATTGTCGCAGCGCTTGCTTGGTCGAGACGCCCAAACCGCGACGTGATACCCGGCTCTTAGACCTTTACTTCTCCTGTGGCGTACCATCGGTCGCGACGAGACGAGACGAGAAGAGACAGGACGAACGGGGGCGGAATAACACGAGCAAGCAAAGCTTCAGCGTCAACTTACCTGCGTGTCGGGGTGCCAGCGAGAGCAAGACACAAACGACGCAAACGCAGTTCTTCGTCAGGCAGACGACACGACACGACACGACACGCAAACGCGCGTCCACCCATCACACCGACTCTTCTTCGCCAAACCTACTCTTCATCTCTTCATCTCCTCGACGCTGCGACACCAGCCGCGCCCAAGGAAACCAGAAACATCTCACCTGGGCCGACATCATCGACGCGCAAACAAACCGCGCACGCCGACGCGCGGACGAGCCGACCGACAGGAGTGGCATCGAGGGTTGGCATCGGCGGCCCAACGAGACAAGCCTGGGCCAAGGCTGCTTCGGCTGGGCGATTGCGACGGTTGGGTTGGGTTGTGCGGTGCTCACACCGCTTTCCGTGTGTAGGCGCAGTGAGTTGGTGCGCTGTGGTTTGAAAGATTTAAGCAAGTGAGAGTCGGGAAAAGAGGAGAAAATAAGGAACGGAGAGGGGCGTAGGAAAGAAAACGCGAAGGTATTGAATGAGGAAAGACGATTGAACAACGGAAATAATCTTCGGTCTTGAACTGCGGCTCTGACAAAGTTCCGCGAGGGCCCGAACGACGGGAATTCAGGACAACCACAGGTCCCTGAAGATTGCAAGCAAAACAACATCCAGGAAAGTTTGGAAACAGACGGACGGCGAAAGATTTCCTGGACCAGAAAATTCCGCGAGACGCAAGGACGAAAGCAAAAAACCAACGCGAAATCAGGGTTCAAGAGCGGAAGCAAGACGTGAAACGAGAGGGTAAACTTACCGACGCGAAAGAGGCTCAAGCAAAGACTACGCCCGACCGACCGACGACGCTTTGTCAGACCTCAGACCAATTGGACAGGGACAGGAATAGCTCACGTCAGCCTCGAGTCCTGGGCTTCTTGGCGGGGAATACCAACCGCAAGCAAGGCGGACAGCGAATCCCAAGGAATCGAGACGAGAATAGCGACGCGAGAGAGAGTCGAGATCGAGAGACGATTCGAAACAAACCGCCGCGCTGCGCCGCGCCAGACAGCACAACGCACGAGAAATCCCAAGAGCGCGCCCGCTTCTTTCTTTGTCACAAGCCAGCCGGCAGCGATCGCGCGCAGCTCAAGACCCTGTCATTCACCTCAACTCTGACACCTTGCCATAACCCTCTCAATCACACCCACCTCCCCCTATCCGTGCGGCTGAAAGTTGGCTTTGCGCGAAGCTTGCCGCTGTTTCTTCGAATCGGTCGGCCAAGTATTGCTGCGGCAACCCAGCTCTACCTGCCCAACCCAGAGCCCAGCCCAGAGCCGAACCCGTGTCCCAAGCCAAGGAAGCCAGGCCGAGCCAAGCTCAGGGCAAGCCGGAGCAAGGTAACCGCCGCCAGGCACGAAACCTTAATTGCTCGCGACGGGATCTGCAGACCCTCTGCGGGAAGTTCGTGTAGTGACGGCAACGGACGGCAGGGCAAAATACGGTGGTTGTGTTGACGGGTTGGTGCGAGACGCTGGTCAAAGAGATACAAAGAAGAGACGGCACGGAACGGGGCCTGTTGCTGTAGAAGGACAGCGGAACTGGAAAATTGAAATGACAACGACAAAAACGTTGGAGTTGCGGCAGGTAGGCAGGGCGCCGGGACGGGAAAAGACGGCGGAAGACTCGCGTCTGTCGTTGCTGGGCCTGCCTGCCGAGATACGCAACCAGATTTGGGAATACGTCTTTCCGACGCACAATACGTCAACATGGCTCTCGCTCCTCCTCACCAGCCGCCAGATCCATGCCGAAACGCTTCTCCTGGCATACTCGCGGACTCCGTTTGCGACACCGCTGTGCCGGCCGTCGGCGCTGACGCAACGTCTCACGGTGCTCTCGCCGGCACAGGTGCGGGCGATTCGAAGCCTGACGTTTACGTACGCGCCGCGGACGGCGGCCAGGTCGTGGGATGGCGATTGGCGGCCGCTGCTCTTTCCCGTGTACGTGCAATGTCGCAAGTTGTTGTGGGAGGCGGTGCGGCTGCTGCCAGGGGTGCGGAGCGTCAGGTTTGTCTTGGATGGAGGCACGCAAGGGGGGGCAGCAGGGGGTGAGGGGGAGGGGGCCAAGGGGCCGAGCAGACGGCGGACGGTTGGAGGGACCAAATTCTTCTTCGACACGGTGATTGGGGTGGGGTTGACGGAGAGGAGCGGGCGAGGCGAGAGGCACGCGTGGGACGAGCGGTGGAGCGTCCTGCCAGGGGAAGAGGGCGACGAGAGAGCCGTGTGGCTGGTCGAGGGCGAGCGGTGGGTACGGGTCGAGGTCGCCCGGTTGCCGCTGGGAGGTTGACGTGCCTTGCCTTGCGTCTGGGGGGATTTGACGTTGCGTCATTTGGTCCCTGATCGATCAATGTGGAGTGTGCGTTTTGGCGTTGACCGCATGGTGCATCATGGCTCCATCATTTTGCAAGTTTTGACGTTGCATGTTTCGGATGGCGACAGATGGGATTGCATGACTTTTGATGAATTGCAGTCCCGGCGCATTTTCGCTTTGGTGGTCCTTGGGTGCGGGCACGGTAGATAGCGGAGCCGAGTAAAAACCCGTGGTAGCACAATGACAACGTCAGCGCTTCCTTTGAAAGTGGTGATGGCCAAGTCGATCAGGCTGACGGGCGGCGGCGTCGTGTCTTGGGTTACTGTAGCGGGAGTGAGAGGTCGCCTCCGCTCGCCTCCCCGCAAATTGGAGTGTGCCTGACTAGGAGTAGGAGTAGCAGCGGACCCGGGCCCATGACTTGGCCTGGTCCACGTGCGACGAGCCGTGGCGACGAGACCGGGACTGGGCGGTCTGGGCGACGGATTGGGGGCAGGGATTGAGAGGAGAGAGAAAGACGACGAGTGCGGTGGTGCTGTGGGTAGAAAGTAATGTACTGTACTGTACTGTACTGTAGGTGTCGAGCTAGCTGCCCGCCAAGGCGCTAGCGAGAGACCAGTCACTCAGGGCCCAAGTCCCGTCGGATCCCACTCGCAGCACTCGACACACCTCCACCTCACATACCCAACCCATCGCCCGACACACACGACCATTCCACCCCCACGAACCACCACGGCTACCATCCCGCTCACCACCTTTGCCTCGTCCTCCAAACATTCAACCCCCTCCTCGTCCCACCCCGATCACCTCACCCGCCACGGCTCCTCCCAACCTTCGTCTCCCTTCCCCGGGGCTTCCGCCGACGGACTGCCCCCGTGGACCACGTCCACCGCCACAATGGACAACAACACGACCACGACCAACCACTCTCGACGGAGATCGACCTCGCTCATCGGTCCCGCCGCCACCGTCGGTCGCTCCAACTCGCTGCGCTCGCAAAAGGGCCACCGCAGGACCATGTCCGAGCACATCCCTGAGGCCGCCGAGGACAAGCAGGACCTCGACTACGGCGACAGCTCCAGCTCCGGCCTCGACGACGAAGAAGGCCTCACCGACGACGAGGAGACGGGCCTCACATCCAAGGACCGCCGGAAACGAAGAAGGAGAAAGAGGAGAAACACCCGCCTCGACGAGCGCATAGCCTCTGATGTCACCATCTCAAAGGAGGAGGAGAAGATTGCTACAGCCACCTTTGTCAAGGCCTCTCTCATCAACACTACTCTAATCGCTCTCTGGTTTGTGCTCCCTCCCCCTTTCTTGAGCCCTTCTAACCTCTGACCCAGGTACTTTTTCTCCATATCCATCTCAATCGTACGTAACCGACCCACTGCCCGTCATGGCTCGTGCTCACCATCAACAGTACAACAAGTGGATGTTTGCAGCAAGCGAGGACGGTCAATCCAACCTCAACTTCCCCTTTCCGCTCTTCACGACGTGCCTGCACATGGTGGTCCAATTCACCCTCGCCTCGCTCGTCCTCTACTTCTTCCCGAAATTCCGACCGCGACACGACTCGCTCGACTCGCATCATGATTCCGCTCGGGCGCCCCCCCGGCGAGAAGAGCCGACGGATCCGAACAAACCGCTCATGACCAAGTGGTTCTACTGCACGCGCATCGGCCCGTGCGGTGCTGCCACCGGTCTAGACATTGGCCTGGGCAACATGAGCCTCAAGTTTATTTCTCTCACCTTTTTCAGTGCGTAGCCCTCTTTTTTCCCTGCATCCAACTAACATGTCCAGCCATGTGCAAATCCTCCGTCCTCGGCTTCGTCCTCCTTTTTGCCTTTATTTTCCGCCTAGAAAAGCCGTCGTGGAAGCTTGGGGCAATCATACTGACCATGACCGTTGGTGTGATTATGATGGTTGCGGGCGAGACGGCGTTCAACGCCCTCGGCTTCATTCTCATCATGTCGTCGGCCCTCGCGTCCGGCTTTCGGTGGTCGCTGACTCAGATTCTGCTGCTCCGGAATCCTGCCACGTCGAATCCCTTTTCTAGCATCTTCTTCCTCGCACCCGTCATGTTTCTCAGTCTTTTTGTCATTGCCGTGCCCGTCGAGGGCTTTGCGGAGCTCTGGGAGGGATTTGCCCAGCTCCGAGCCGCCAAGGGCCTGATGCTCAGCATCCTGATTCTCATGTTCCCCGGAACCCTCGCCTTCCTCATGACGGCGTCCGAGTTTGCTCTGCTGAAGCGAACCAGCGTCGTCACGCTCAGCGTGTGCGGCATCTTCAAAGAAATCGTCACCATCACGGCGGCATCGCTCGTGTTTGACGACCGCCTCACGACCATCAACGTGTCGGGGCTGCTGGTGACGATTGGCAGCATCGCGGCGTACAACTGGATCAAGGTCAAGCAGATGCACGAGGACGCGCGGCTCGAGGCGCGCCTGGCGGCCGAAGAATACCAACCCGTGCTGAGCGCCGAGCCGGGGGATGAGTACCATGTGGATGGGCAGCGGGTAGGCCTCCCCGGTTCCAGCAGCAGTCGAGTGCGTAACAGTCTGAGCATTCAGCCAGTGCGCGATGCGGACCGTCTTTTGCTCGGCGAGACAGCGGCGCAGCAGCAATCAACACCGGTTCGGCAGAGTCCGGTCAAGAGACCGGAGGACTTGGATTGAGCGGAATGAAAAGAGCGGTAGCGGTAGCATTTTGATTTCTTCTTCTTCTTCTTCTTCTTCTTCTTCTCCTGCGTCTTCGTCTACGTCTGCTACTACTACGTCATCGAATGATTGTTTTGACACGACTTGTTCTTCCTCTTCTTCGACACTAGGCGTGGTGGAACGCGGCGGCGGCGGGGGTGGCGGCAAAGGGGGGTGGAGGCAGCAGAAGCCACTGAGCCGGGCGTCGTCGTCGCGGAGGCGCCATTTTCTTTGGGACATGTGGGTGGAATCGACGACTGCATATTTTGCCAGCAAGTGGTGGTGAATTAGATAGATATCTCAAGGGCGGCGGCGGCGGTTGGTTGGTGGTGTTTTCTTGGTACCGTCGTATTGGGGAAAGAATGGTTTGGGATGGTTTTACAGCTGGGCCAGAGGGAGGCGGATGGACGGATGGATACGCCCTGCCTACCAGACTACCAGACTACCTACCCGCCTGCTGCCATCACATGGCACAAGAATCAATCAATCCATTTCGATTGATCGCCCGAACGGTTTGCGAGCTATGGGATGCCGTTTGTGACTCGAACCACGGTAGATTGTCGAGGAGAGGAGAGGAGAGGAGACGAAGGCAACGGTAGACCTCCTCAACCGCAGTTATCGACCTGGCCCGGTGGATCCATCCGCTTCTTTCGTGCCCCCATCCCCAACATTGATGGGTGGTGTATGTATATCTCGCGCTTGCCTGCCTGCTCCTCCCTCTCTCCTGGTCTCACTCGCTCACTCACGCGTATATTGTTCGTTCGTTCACAGAACAGAACATTTCTACGATTGCTTTACCTCTCCAAAGCAAAAGAAAAAGAAGAAGAAGCCAAAGACATGGCAAACTCAAGCCGTCCTCGCGTCGTGGCCTTCACCTACGCCGCCATCCTCTTCGTCTGTCTGCAAGGCAGCTCGAGTCCAGGCGCACTCGCAGCCCCCGTCCGTCCCACGCTGCCTCTGCCTCTGCCTCTGCTTCTGCCCTCGTCACCCCCGTCGACACTCCCCTCGACGAGACCGCTGCCGCTATCGCGAGAGCAGCGGTGGGAGCAGATGTGGGAGCAGCCGGAGGAGCGTTTGAGCGCCACGCTGCCTACGGCCTCCAGGCTGCCCGTCCCGCACAAGGACAACCATAGCCCCCTTGACATGACCAGCACCAGCGGTACCGGCAGCAGACCCACGCTGCCTGCTCCCGAGGTGCATCTCCCCGAGGTGCATCTCTCTGCTCCTGCAGTCCCCACGCTCCCTACAGCCTCCACGCCCCCTAAGCTCGCCAACCACACCGACGACGCGTTCCAACTCGGCAACGTGCACGTGCAGGCGCAAGTCAAGACGCCGACCAACGCGACGGAAGAGGAGAAGAAGGCGGCGCTGGCGCAGGCGCTGCGGGAGGCCATTGTCGTGTTTGAGCGGCAGGGCCAGAACCAGACCGCCACCACCGCAACGACAAGCACAGACGACCGGATGGCCAAGGCCGCCGACGACGATGACGACGACGACGACGATGCCGCCGCCAAGGAGGTGCTGCGGAAGAGAGACCTGCAGAAAGACGACCAGCCAAAACCTTTTCTGGACAAGAAGACCAAAGAGCTTCTGGGCAAGCTGCTGAAGAACGTGCCGCGGGTGCACAGGCATGGCGGCGCGGTCACCAACACTATTAACAGCAACGCCAGCACAACCACGACCACGACCGCCACCACCGCCCTTAGCGACAAGGAACGGAAGCGCCAGGAGAAAGAACGCAAGCGCCAGGAGAAGGCCGACGCGAAACAGCGAAAGGCCGAGGAAGCGCTTCTGGAGTGGTGGAGGAACTTCAACCAGATCAAGGACAAGAAGAAGAGCCTCAGCAAGCGGGCGGCGGACGCGCCTGATTTCGCGAGGAAGGTCGCGATGCTGCAGGACGCGCTGGGCAAGGTGTCTGCCGATGCCAACGCCGCCAATCGCAACGCCAACGCCAACAGCACCGGCATCATGGCCGACAGCACGCTCAGCAACCTGACCAGCAGCCTCAACAACCCCAACCCCACCGTCACCAACCTCCCCGACAGCACCCCCCTAACCACGCCCACCGCCGCGGACACAGCCGAACGCACCAACGCGACAGCCGCCGCCGCAACGGACGCCAAAACGGCAATCCTGCAGCTGGCAGCGGCCGCCAACAAGGTGCGCAACGGCAAGAGGAAGGACGAGGTGATGAAGGCGGTCAAGGCGGTCAAGGCGGTGGCGGCGGCGACGAGCGGGGATCTGGAGCTGGCGTTTTGGAAGAAGGTGATTGGGATCTTGGATGACATTTTTGGGGATATATATGGTTGAGCATGATGAAGTAGGGGAAGGGAGGAGTGGGAGGATTGGGGCTGGGGAAATGAGATGGGTGATGACTGGACTGGTTGGACTGGACTGGACCGACTAGCCTTTGAGTAATGTACCTAATGTAGATGGATAGATGGGGAGGATAGATGTAGGACGTACGGGGTATAATGAGACAATTGACCGACAGACAAGTAGAACGAAGGAAGGACGGTGCGAGAAATCGAATCCAACGGACAAGGAAAGTGGACGTGTAGAAAGATAGGAAAAGAATACTTCGAAAGAATAACGAAAACGATAAGGGACATCAGGTATCAACCCCAAGCAAAGCAGACGACCAACAGCGCCACCAGCAAGAATCCAAAACACCCAAGAAGGTTGCAATCAACGAAAGATCACTCCCCCACAACGCCCCACCGTTGCAACTGCATCTCGTCCATCTCCTCTCCCTCGCCAACACCCTGGAAGCGTCTCACATGCCTCAACCCACGCTCAAGATACTCCTTGATAACGCACTCGCCATTGCCCTGGCAAACCTTCTTGCGACCAAGGTTCTTGTAGCGAGGGCCAAGTGGACCATTGACGTAGTGGTACTGGCCGGCGAAGCGGTACTGGCGGGGGTCGGAGAGGGGATAAAACTTGTCGCCCCAGTGGCCGTGAAAGTAGAACCACTTGGTGGGCGCGAGGGGCGTCGCCGTCGAAGACCGCAGCTCGTCGGTCGTGTAGTTGTACGTGAAGCTAAACAGGTTGAGCGCTGGGTCCCAGAGTGGGCCGCGGTCGGTAATGTCGTGCAAGAGGCCCCAGGGGAGAATGTAGGCGTGAGTGCCGGGCGTTGCGTACATGGCGTGCGTTCCAGTGGCAATGTAGCCGACGGGCTGCCTGGTTAGCTTGACAGTCTTTAAAGAGAGCGAGAAACCTACCCTCTTGCCAATCTTTTCCACCGCTTCATACGCATAGGCCTCGCCAAAGCTGTGCTCGCTGAAAAAGACGGCCTTGGGCTTGCCGTGGTGGAACCGTATCACCGTGTGCTCCCAATCGCCCACGTGGTTGCCGAACCGCACGTTGAGCACCACGTTGCCAAGGTTGTAACTGTAAAAGTAGAACCAAAAGGCGTCAATCACGCCGTCCCCTTTGTCCACCACAATCAGGACCGCCGGCGCGTCGCTGCGACCTCCTGGACTACCGGCTGCCTCACCTGCGGACCAATCCAGGCGCTTCTTCCTGCTCTTGGTCCGCGGCTCGTGATCGACAAACTCTTCGTCCTCCCCCACTAGCTCTTCCCCTTCATCCGTGTCCGTCGGCATCTGCGAACCTTGGTTCGGGTTGGGTCGCACTCCGCCCCGCTCCTTGCTATCACCCTGTCCAGCCTCGTACCACGGGCGGTCATTCTTGTCCGGCAAGTCGCCATCAACGCGGCTGTCCCAGTCTGCCCATGCAACGGGCAAATCATTGTCGTCCTCGTGGCCTGGGCGGACAGGCACGTTGGACTTGCCGCCAAGCCAGTCAGGGCGCTCTTCCACATTGTCGTCGCTTTGAAGATATACAAAGCGGCCGTAGTCGTTGAGCTCGTCCAAGTCTGAGAGGGTAGGATGGTCCGACCGCGCCTGGATCGGAGTGTAGTTTAGATGCGGCGTCGTGTGGAAGAGGTGTTCGGCAATATCACAAGGCCAAAACTTTTCTCCCGAGAACAAATGCATCAACGGGGCATAATCCAGCACGTACTGCGGTACCTCACGCAACACGCGCTCGTCCTGGGACCACTCGTCGGGCGACGTCTTTCCACTCTTCCAAAAGTCACTGAGGTCGTGGTGTTCTGTCGCCAACGCCTCTTGCTTGCTACCTCTGAGATTTCCCCACTTTGAACGGTTGAGGTGAGAGGCGCCGCAAACACCAAACCATTGACACGCCTTGCGCTCCGCCCATGACTTGGAGCTCGATATCCACTGCTGTTCCTCCAATCCCTCGGAGCCAGCCGGTACATGAGTGTGTTGGTAGACCTGCGAGACGGAGAAGAGACTTAGAAAAGTCGAAAGAATGGCAATCGGGACTCGTCTCCCCATCAACATGGAAGTGTCGGTGTCGTTTTGAAGCGCGTTGCAATCGTCAGAGGCCCGGGAGTCGAAAGAGGGATCACCTGGTGCAACGTCTACCAGAGGCGTTGGAATGTCGACAAAGGACGGGGTAGGACTGGCTACCTGGGGGGTCGTCAACGAACGGAGAGAGGATACGGCAGCACCTGCTGGCGGCAGGGCTGGATGAAGTAGCGGCGCCTGGCCGCCATGTTGTGCGAGAGCTGGCACTAGAGCAGGCAAAGACGACGAATTAGCCACGAGAGAAAGGTGGGGTGGGCCTACGGGGGCGGACTTGCTGGTATGAGGTCAGAAGATGCGTCCGTGTAGTGATGTCTGGGGGCGCCGGCGTGGATTAGCAAGACCGGGAGCGGAAGCGTGTCGAGGCCGGAGGAGCTGACGGCAGGCGGCGATCGGCAACCAGGACTGGACTGCAGGGCGTTGGCATCGCCAGGGCGAGTGATTGGAGAGCGAGATGATGGCCAGAAGCGAAAGGATTGACGACGCACGGGAGAGGCGGAAGACTGGCCGAGTGGCGAGCGCGAGTGGAGGAGGGAGTTTGGGCAGTGATGTGATGACGCCGTCGTTGTCGGGAGTGTTTCGGAGCCGGCGGTGAGCAATGCTGATAGAAGAAGTGATGGCTTGATTAGTAGGGGTGAGAGTCAGAGTGTAGCCGCGAGCATCCGGAGAGGAGGGTGAGAAGCTGGGCCAGCTCACGAGTGAACATGAGCTTGGCGGTGGTTGGACGTCGACTGGTGTCCATGGACGTTGACGATAAGCAGCAATCGATAGCCGAAACCCCGCGGCTGAGAGGGAGAGGGAGAGGGAGAGGGAGGAAGGTGCCGGCTCGCATCCCGAACCCGACGGCCGACCCGACGGGCGGATCCCGTCCAACTCTGCACGTCAATCCATCTTTTCTCTCCACTCCACTCTGCCTCCAGCGCAATGGACTGAACACCGCCCTCGATACACGCCAACCATGGACTTGGACTTGGACATGACCCAATCAACACCCGACCTCCATCCCCTTCGACTCCCCCCAAGCCTCGCGCGCCGAAAATTTTGACCCGACCGCCACCATGGCCGCCGCACCCGCTTCTGCAAACCGCGGCGCCGACTCGGACGACTGGGAGTACGAGTATGACGACACCGACACCCAGGTCCGTCTTTCTAGCCAGCCTACGCTCTAGGCCCCCGTAACTCACGCCGCTCACAGGACGTTTACTTTACGCTCGACCTAACCTCGCACACGGCCGTCGCCGCCCCCAGAAAAGGCTTCGGCAAGCTTGAGCACGACATTTTTCAAGAGACCCGGAAGAAGAAGAATGGACTCAACAAACGACAAGCTGGCGACGGCACTCCCCAAGACCAGGGCGACGACGACATAGAGATTGAAGACGACGACGACGAGGAACGCCTGCAAATCGTTGGCCTCCACCATGACAATCCCATCGTCTCGTACAAGGGCCAAGCCTACACTTGCAAGTGGGCATCAACCATTGGGACCGACCTCTTCTTTGCGCGCGCCCCAGACGCCGACGCCGACGACGACCAACCCCCCGCGCCCGACCCCTTGCGCCCCCTAGGCACATTCAACATGCTGGGCGCCAGTTCGACGCGGCTGGTCGCGACAGCAGCCAAACTGCGCGAACGCACATCCACCGAGCAACGCGGTACCCCTGCGCCGGCTGGACCCTCGAACAGCAGCGCAGTCGCAAGCAATTCGCAACCGCCAGCCGCCAACCCCTCGTCTCTCCTCTTCACGCGCGCCGCCGACGTCCCGCACTTCTACGTCCCTCCCAACGCGACACGCGCGCAAAAGCGCCAGGCGTCGTTTCTCGAAAACTTCGCCGCCGTCAAGGCGCGCCTCGGCGAGCAAGACACCGTACGCTCAAACTCGTACACGGGGCGAAGCGGCGCCCGCACAGCAGCGGCAGAAGCGCCATACGACGCGCAGAGCGAAGACGAAGCCGGCGACCTTGCAGGCCCGTCGACGCCGCGCTCGCATCGCGGCAATGCGAGACAATCGGCGTCATTCCTGTCTGCCCAACGCGCCGCCCACGCCACGCCCTCTGCGAACGGCGACGGCAGTCCCGCCGCCTCTGCCTCGCCCAGCGCGGAGCCAGCGCCCACGCGCGGCAGGGGTCGCGGCAGGAAAGGGCGGCCCCGGGGGCGCGGGAGGGGGCGCGGACGGCCTCGCGGGCGTGGCAGAGGGGCCCGCACGGCCAACAAGGCCATAGAACCCGACCCCGACGGCGGCGGCGATGGCGACGGCGACGGCGACGCAGCAGACGCGGGTGGATCGGTCGCTACGCCCGCGCTGTGGGATGACGCCATGACGGGCGTGGAGAGCGCGTCGCCGAGGAGGTTTTCGGTGGGCGAGGTGCTGGCGCAGCAGCAGAGGCAGCAGCAGCAGGGGTCTCAGGGACACGAGGCTGGACCGGACGCTATGCAGGAGTAGATGGAGGCTACTGAGGAAGAGAGCGAACGGGGGCTGGGAGGGGATGGCTACTTTGGCTAGCTTGGTGAGTGAAGACAAGAAGGCGAACACCTTGAACAAAAGGAAGAGGAACAAAAGAGCAACAGGAAAAAGATAGGGAAAAGGAAAAATACACCTAGAAAGATACCCAATGCATCAATCAGCCCAAATGGCCAACCCTTCATGTCTACGCTCACGTCTCCCTTGCTCACTCCCCCCCTCCCTCTATACACTAGCATAAGCGAGCACTGCCCACGCATCCATCTTTTCTCCTCCCCCTCGTCCTCGTTCTCTCTCTTACACCGTGCTGGTTCTGCGCCGGCGTTTCAGTTTCTCGTGCCGCTGCGCTATACCACCACGCTACGGGATGCTACGGTGCTATACTGCATCGTAGTGTGGCTGGGTTAGTATGGCGGATATACACCTAGGCAGACAGACAGACGGGCAGGCATACAGGCGAGTAGGCAAACACCCACATACACAGCCATGCGGATTTAGGCAGACTTCTACGCGGTACCTATCCAGGCAACCAAGCACACGGGCAGGGTGGGCGAAACGGAAGAGCGGTGTGATGCACTACTGTACGCCCGGATAGCTACATAGGTTCATAGACACAGAGGTACGTGTCCTACCCAGTATGTAGGCACCCATCACACAATGCAGCCCTGAAGGAGATATATTATGTCAGTAGGCTAGGTAGATGGGGAGCTAGAGAGCTAGGAGGATGTAGAAGGAAGTGGAGTAGGGAAGAAAGGACGAGCAGAGGAGCAGCGCGGCGTGCTCTACGTGTGTTTGTTTGTCTGTCTGTCTGTCTGTACGTCGACCCAAGTAAATCGTCCCGTATCCATGCTTCCATCCATCCATCCATCCCCATCAGCCTCATCCAAACCGCTTAAGATGGCGAGGAAAGACAGGAACGACACAGAGAAGGAGAAACGGAGCGGGCAACGAAAAGGTCAGAGTCTATGTTGCAAAGAGAGGTCGTCGACGTCGTGGGTAGCGTGGTGTAGCAACCAGACACAAATGCCCATCAAAAAAGGGAGAAAGGAAACATGCCAAATCCTAACCACCCAAGTCTCCAGCCAGCCAGTCAGTCCCAGTCAACAACAACAAGTAAAATCGATGCGCGCTGAGCAAACACAGAGAAAGAAGGCCCGATTGGAGCCGTCAGGAAGGAAAAGAAAAAGAAAAGGGACAGACAGTCCCCTCATGCAATTGGTGCGCCGCGCTCTTTTTAGAGTTTGCAACATGTGCGCCGACCCGACCAACGGAAAACAAGGCTGAACAAAAGTCAATGACGCGCGTAGGTAGGCCCAAATGTGACGTGGACGACACCGACAGGAGGACCAAGAGCACAGCCTGGGCAGGGCAAGATGCAATGGTGAATGGTGAATGGCGAGCTTGATACGACCGAGTGAACTATGGCGGTGCCGGTGCTAATTGGACGCCTGCCTGCGAGTCCACGTCCATAATGTCAACCGAGGCGTTAAAGGGCAGGGCGGTCCAGCCATCGTCAGGATCGGATACGGACGGAGGACGACTGGTGCTGCCGCTTGCGCTGAGGGGCAAGATTGATTCGTTTTCTCGTGGAGGGACGTTGGAAATGCCGAAGAGGCCGGCGTCGTTTGTAGTTGGATTCACCTTGCGGCGCAAACGACGCGCAGGAGAGAGGTCGTCGGTGGGGTCGTCAGCGTCGCTGCCTTCAATCTCGCTGAATGTGCGCTTGAACCGTCGGTCCATCCGCCGCTTTTTGCGTTGTAGAAACCTGCGCTGGCGCTCCCCGAAACCACTCTTGCCCGATTCGTCGCCGTCGCAGTTCAAGTCCTGAAACCTCGTCGCTATGCCGCAGTCGTCGCCATTGCGCTGCCGGTCCCGCTCCGCAGAGGGCTCCTCAACACCATCAGGTTGCACAATCTCCAGTCCATTGTGGACGGCATCGCCTTCGGTGACTTCCTCCACGTCGAGCTCAATGTTTCCCATGGGCGATATCGGGACTTCTTCGCTTGGGGAGAGGACTTCGCTCACGGACCCCGTGTCACCAACGGACGCCACAGACAGGTCATCCCTTGCATGAGCGCCGGCTTGGAGCGATTCTCGCGACGAGACGTGCGATAGTGGTCGTATGGGGTGGTCCCGTCCGGTGGGCTCGCCGAATTCCAGCGGCGGCGACTCTGCCAGCTGCGGCGTGCCCATGCGTTTGTAAAAGAAAAAGGGCGGGCTCGGTGCTCCGGGGGTTGCAGGAGGGCTGGTCGGCCGGGTTGCCGGTGCCTCGAATTGCGGTGGGAGCGGTGCCTCGAGCAGAGGGTTCGGCCCGTTCATTTTTAAAGGCGTCGACGGCGAACGGGCCTGGCAAGGTAGATTTTCGGATCAAAAAAGACGTCGGATATGACGTTGCTGCTGGCAAAAGGTCTTGGTGAGGCCTGTCATTTTCTTTGGCGATGCTGGACAATGGCGTGCCGTCTTTCTGGCCAGTCTTATCGTCAAAATGGCGCCATCACAGCGTGGAGGGGCAAGAGTCGGCCGCGGTATTCGGTGCGGAGGGAGCTGACCAGAGAGCAATAAATCAGGCGGGCTGCCGCGTTGGAGTACAGTAGGCGTGTCTTTGGCCAGGATGGTCCAGAGGTTGCGGGGGGAGAATATTATCTAGGGCGACGACAAAGAGCGGGAGATTCATGTGCAGTGGGTTCCTTGTTTCCCGGCTGCTGACCGAGAGAGCGTCTCCCAGGTCTTGGTATGACAGGCTGAAGCCATGCGCCCGCATCTGCACCTGCGCGTGCATGCCATGGCATTGAACGGCGAATCGAGACGACGAGCAGCTGGTTGGTGGCAGTGTTGACATGTCAGTCGTCAATGCCGTCCGTCTTGACCGTCCAGTGCCGCATAACCCACGAGTCTGGGATCTTCCATGCAGACGATGCAGAGAGCGCGCTGGCAGTCGTCTGGCCGTGGCGGGGTCGCGGTACGGATGGATGCGATGGATGGTCCAGGTCGTCCACCGCAGCGTCCAGCGGTTGTCCGTCGGCCTGACCGCCTTGAACTGCCCTGCCCGGGTCGGCACAACCATTCCCCGGTCAAGCTGGCCGCTGGGCTCAGGCCGGGCTACTGTCTCCAGCGAGGCCACCTCTCAGTTGACATCTTCAACCCCATGTTACATGGACCGCAGCTTAACCTCGCCGCTGCTCCTCTCCAACCAATCGTTACGCTCTCCACGCTCCTTCAGCTCTCATTCCGCCCCGAATCTTTTGCGATTGAGCGACACTCCCACCCGTGAAGCTGCGGCTTCTCCCTGAACAGCGCCATGCAGTCCCCATCCATGCTCACCAAGGTGCGTCTCCAATCCCCTACCACGGCCATGCTAACAATCGCAGTTCGAGTCCAAGTCCTCGAGGGCCAAGGGCATTGCCTTTCACCCCAAGCGGTACGCGCCCTGAGCGCCCAGCGCCCAGCGCCATCTTGCCAACACTAACACGACCAGGCCATGGATTCTCGTCTCCCTCCACTCGTCCACCATCCAGCTCTGGGATTACCGCATGGGCACCCTCATCGACCGCTTCGAGGAACACGACGGCCCCGTCCGCGGCATCGACTTCCACAAAACACAGCCCCTCTTCGTCTCAGGAGGAGACGACTACAAAATCAAGGTCTGGTCCTACCAGACGCGGCGATGTCTGTTTACGCTCAACGGCCACTTGGACTACGTGCGCACCGTCTTTTTCCACCACGAGCTTCCCTGGATTCTGTCGAGCTCCGACGACCAGACCATTAGGATATGGAATTGGCAAAACAGGTCTCTGAGTACGTCGCTCATCACGGATGGATGCGCGAGATGCTGACCATTTAGTCTGCACCATGACGGGCCACAACCACTACACCATGTGCGCCCAGTTCCACCCCAAGGAGGACTTGGTCGTCTCCGCCTCGCTCGACCAGTCGGTCCGCGTCTGGGACATTTCCGGCCTGCGCAAGAAACACTCGGCCCCGACCTCCATGACCTTTGAAGACCAGATTGCGCGCGCCAATTCCAACCAGGCCGACATGTTTGGCAACACTGATGCCGTCGTCAAGTTTGTGCTCGAGGGCCATGACCGCGGCGTCAACTGGGTCGCATTCCACCCCACGCTCCCGCTGATTGTCTCGGCCGGAGACGACCGCCTCGTCAAGCTGTGGAGGATGAGCGAGACCAAGGCTTGGGAGGTGGATACTTGCCGGGGACACTTTCAGAACGTTTCGGCCTGCTTGTTCCACCCACACCAGGACTTGATCCTCTCAGTCGGCGAGGACAAGTCCATCAGGGTTTGGGATCTGAACAAGCGCGTCTCGGTGCAGTCCTTCAAGAGAGAGAGCGACCGCTTCTGGGTCATTGCGGCGCATCCCGAAATCAACCTGTTTGCGGCTGGCCACGACAATGGAGTCATGGTGTTCAAGCTCGAGCGCGAGAGGCCCGCGTCCGCAGTCTACCAGAACCAACTCTTTTACATTACCAAGGAAAAGCACGTCCGCTCCTACGACTTTACCAAGAACCTGGAGTCGCCATCGATGCTATCTCTCAAGAAGCTCGGCAGTCCATGGGTGCCTCCGCGGACCATGTCGTACAACCCGGCAGAACGTGCGATTCTCGTCACCTCGCCGGCTGACGGAGGCTGCTACGAACTCATCAGCTTGCCCCGTGACGCCAGCGGAGCTGTTGAGCCGACAGACACCAAGCGAGGAGCAGGCAACTCGGCCGTCTTCGTTGCCCGCAACAGATTTGCCGTCTTCAACCAAGCCCACCAGCAAATCGACATTAAAGATCTCTCCGGCTCCACGACCAAGACGATCAAGCCTCCTCCCGGCACCGTCGACATTTACTTTGGTGGCACCGGCTGTCTCCTTCTCATCACTCCAGCCTCCGTCGTCTTGTATGACATTCAGCAAAAGAAGCATCTCGCCGAACTGGCCGTTCCCGGCGTCAAGTACGTCATTTGGTCAAACGACGGGCTCCACGCCGCCCTTCTGAGCAAGCACAATGTGACGATTGTCACCAAGAGCCTCGAGCAGGTCAGCACCCTGCACGAGACCATCCGCATCAAGAGTGCCACGTGGGACGACGCCGGCGTCTTGCTCTACTCGACGCTCAACCACATCAAATACACTCTGATGAATGGCGACAACGGCATTGTGCGCACGCTGGAGCACACCGTCTACTTGGTCAAGGTCAAGGGCCGCAACGTCTACTGCCTCGACCGCGCCGCCAAGCCAAAGATTCTCCAGATTGACCCCACCGAATACCGCTTCAAGCTTGCCCTCATCAAGCGCAACTACGACGAGATGCTCAACATCATCAAGACGTCGAGTCTGGTTGGTCAAAGCATCATTGCCTACCTCCAGAAGAAGGGATACCCCGAGATTGCCCTTCAATTCGTGCAAGACCCGCAAACGCGGTTCGAGCTGGCAATCGAGTGCGGCAACCTCGATGTCGCCGTCGAGATGGCCAAGGAGCTTGACCGGCCGAAGCTGTGGAATCGTCTGACCTCCGAGGCTCTAGCACACGGCAACCACAAGGTCGTCGAAATGACATATCAAAAACTGCGCACATTCGACAAGCTTTCTTTCCTCTACCTCTCGACTGGTGACCGGGAGAAGCTTACGAGGATGGCAAAGATTGCAGAGCACCGGGGCGACATGACGTCGAGATTCCAAAACGCCATCTACCTTGGTGACGTTGAGAGCAGGATTGAGATGTTTAAAGAAATTGACCAATGTAAGTTTGGAGTCGAGAGTCACGCCGCATGTCTAACACGCACAGACCCTCTTGCCTACATGCTCGCCAAGTCGAATGGCCTCGAAGACGAATGCCAATCCATCCTGGAAGCGTGCGGTCTCACAGAGGAAGAGATCCAACTCCCCCAAATTGGCGAAACCCTGTCACCACCCAAGCCCATCGTCCCTACTTACAACGCCAATTGGCCCGCCAAGAGCTCTGGCGTGTCAGTGTTTGAAAAGGCACTGATGGGCGAGGAAATCGACCCCGACGAGCTGCCTCCGGCGACCAATGGCTACGAGGAAGATGTCCAACCAGAGGCTGACATTGCCGGCAATGGCATAATCGACGACGGCGAGGAGGACGAAGATGCTGCCGGCTGGGACATGGGCGGCGACGAGGACATTGAGGCCGAAGACGACTTTGTCAACGTCGAGACTGCAGACGTGGGCGCTGGCGTCAGCGAGGCAGACATTTGGACGAGAAATTCACCCGTGGCGGCGGATCACGTTGCTGGCGGGTCGTTTGAAAGCGCCATGGCGCTGCTCAACCGCCAGGTCGGCGCAGTCAACTTCCAGCCACTCGAGTGGAGATTCCAAGAGATCTTCCAGGCATCAAAAACGTTCCTCCCGGCAAGCGTTGGCCTCCCGCCGCTGGTCAACTACGTGCGCCGGACGGTCGACGAGACGGACACGCGCAAGGTGTTGCCGCTGATTCCGCGCGATCTCGAGTCGATCACGGCCCACGAGCTGGCAGCAGGCAAGACGGCCATGCGCACCAACAAGCTCGACGAGGGCATCGCCGTGTTCAAGAAGATTCTGCACCTGATGCTGCTCAACGCCGTCACCACGCAAGCCGAGGTAGCCGAGGCCAAGAAGCTCATCTCGACGGCGGCGCAGTACGCGCTAGCGATGAGCATCGAGCTGGAGCGGCGCGCGCTGACGAACAACGGCCAAGACATCTCGGGGCTGGACGACGAGACCAAGAAGCGGGCGCTGGAGCTGTCGGCGTACTTTACGGTGCCGGACCTGGAGCGGGCGCACAAGGCGCTGGCGCTCTTCGCGGCCATGAACTTTGCGCACAAGAACAAGCAGGCGTCGTCGGCGCTGTCGTTTGCCAACGCGCTGCTGGACCGCGGATCCACCAATGCAAAGTTCAAGGAGTCGGCGCGCCGCGTCAAGACCGTCTCGGAGCGCAACCCGGCCGACGCCGTCGAGATTGACTTTGACACGTTCGCCGACTTTGACGTCTGCGCGTCGAGCTTCACCCCCATCTACGCGGGCGTCGCGGCGGCCGCGTGCGGCTTTTGCAACGTCAAGTACCACAGCCGCTTCAAGGGGACGGTGTGCAAGGTGTGCGACGTGTGCCAGGTGGGCGCGTCGGCGAGCGGGCTGCGGTTGTGCTTGTAATGCGGTGGCAGCAGTGAGTCAATGGGGTCAAGGAGTGGCATGAATAAAAGTAGGCGAGCATCACTGGTCTCGCAGCGGTATCCGGGGTCTGGTAGTTGCAGCGAGGCGAACAGAGGCAGCACAATGATATAGTATGGTATGGTACGATACGATGTCGATTCATCCCTGGGCGCACGTTTCCTTTCCGTTCATTCCCTCGTTCTACCGTCGCGCCATTGATTCGCTGCGTGAGGTGCTGAGGTGGCTCCGCGCTGCGCTCCAAGGTATGTTTGCTGCGGGCGGTAGCCGGCACGAGCCGGCCGGCGAGACTGGACACCCAATGTCGAACACGGGGGACGTGGGGGACGCGGGGATGGGTGAGGGTCTAAACGTGTGTTTTGTGGTGCGGGCAATAGAGAGGAATAGAGAGCGAAAGAGAGAGATGATTAGTTTACCCATCAATGGCTGCCAGGGTATGTGTGTGGCTGTCTTTTTTCGTTTCTGGCTGGGGGTGGGTTCGGTTTGCCGGAGAGATGGATGGATAGATGGATCGTGATGCTGTGGTGGTAGTAGGAGCAGCAGCGCCCCGAAACACTCCGATGACGATTGGTCATACAGCCGTGTTGTCCACGATACCTACCTACCTACTTGCTCACCCACATTGTCGGAGAGCAGTAGTCCAGACCCCGCGTCCTGACAAAAGACGATGACGAACGGAACCGGAACGGCGACAGGGGCAGGGGCAAGGGCAGGGCAGGGCAGGGCAGAGGAGAGACATGCTTAAATGCGCTGGCTGGCTTGCTTGCTTGCTTGCTGTCAGCTCCGGGACGCGGCCGAGAAAGCTTCGAAGCTTCTATTTGAAAGCACGCAAGCAAGCATCCAAGCGGAAGCATGTCGACAGTACGAAGAAGCGTCCAGTCGCGTCGTCGCGTCTGATGGGGTCCGTCGGTGGCGTTTGGTTCTGGGTTTTACCTTTCCTTTCTTCTGTCGCTAGCCGTATGGGGATGACGCAATGTTTGGGGATGGATGGACTGATGGACGGCCGGGCTGGGCTGGGCGAGCTGCCCTGGGTTAGGTTGGTGGGTTCAGTTGGCTCAACGGCGTCATGAGCGGCAGGCCATGGCATGGCATTCCTGAGCGTGGCCACGAAAAAAGGGGACGAGGCAAGGGACTGGAGGATGGATATAGGTATACAGGTACAAAGACTGTAGGCAGCCCTATGACACAGCGCAGCAGGACAGGCCCATCATTCGCCGTGGTGCCTTGGTGGTGCGCGCGGCCTTGGACCCGTGGGCGACGGCGGCGACTAGTGCGGTAGGTTGCGCGTGTCGAGGTCGACCAGGACAGGACAGGACAGGACAGGACAGCACGGGCGGCATCGGATGGATGGTGTGGTGGATTGCTGACGACTTCATTTGCTTCACTGCAGTCTCCGTTTCATTTTCGTCGTGTGCTGCAGGCCCGATAGCGGCAGCCAGTGCAGCCAGCGAGAGAGGCGCTTCGGCGGCACGGATGCAAGGGGGCGGCCAGCTTGCTTGCTTTGCTGTAGGTTCCTTGAGTGAGACTGTAGCTGAGTCCCTTGCCAACGGTCGATGAGTGCGAGTGCGGGGTAGACGTCGAAGCCAGCAGAGGTGGTGATGGTGTTGAGCAGGCAGGGTTGAGGGTGGTTGATGTTTGGTGGTGTTTTGCGGTTTCGGGGCCGCAGACGCCATCGGGCCGCCGTAAGAGCCTTATCGTCACGTCATGATTGTCGCCCTCAAGGTCCTGCACTGGTGGTCGCTCATGGATGGCCCGGGGTAGCTAGCTATATGCTTCATACCACCACCTGTTCAACTGGACCGACTCCTGCTGAGCTGATACTCGTCCTCATCTCAACACTTCTTCTTCTCTCCCTCGCGCTCCTTGCTCTCACACCAAACCAAATCCTGCTGCTCTCTTCCCGCCTCTAGCGCCCGCAACCCTGTTGTCTCCCTCCACTCCACGCCGACTACGTGACACTCGGTCACCAGATACAACCACCACTCCTACAGGCCGTCGTCCCTGATTCTCCAGTCGCTCATCAACACCCCATTTCCATCCTATCCCATCGTCTTGTCGCGTCAGCCTAACCCTCAGCCTTACTCATCTGCTGTTGCTCATATCCCGACCCGGCGACCTCGCGCTTTATTGCCCGCAATTACCACCGACGACGCCTTATACCTCGACTCTCTCGCAGCCACTCGTGAACCATCTCCCTCCAGCTCCTCACATCTGGTCCGCCCCGTTGCGTCATGGCCTTTCAGCAGCCACGGCGCCCGCCTGTCGCGCGCCCGCTGTCTTACACCTCGCCCCCGCCGCAAGACCTCGCCGAGTCGTCGCAACAGCAGACGTCGCCTCAGCGCAAGCGCTCGCTCGACGAGTCCGAAGAATGGGTCCTCTTCAGCCCGTCGGCCGCGGGCTCCACCACCGGCCGCACCCACACCACCTCGACCGAGCGGACGCCACGCACCGCGGGCCTGTCCCGCCTGAGCGACTTTGGCTCACTCGACACGGCTGCGAGGTCGGAGCAGCTCGACGACGACCTCGACGAACATGTCGCCGCCGACGACGTGACCTGCCAGGGCACCGACCCGTCGGATGACGCCGAGGCCGAGCTGGACAGCCTGGATGACGGCCTGCATGCGTTTCACGAGCCCTCGCAGCAGCTGGGCGAGAGCAGTCAGACCGTCTTCCCCACGCATGACGGCTTTGGCACGTTTCCGGGCAGCAGCGCCGCGGTGCAGGAGCAGATGATGCAGTTTGAAAGGTACAACGTGTCTAGAAAGGCCAAGCAGCCGCGGCGAAGATCAAGCGTGCAGCGCAGATTGGACGCGTTGGAAGACGCCGAGGGCCTCGAGCAGGATGAGAGGCGACAGCGCATAGAAAGATGGCGTCTGGAGCAGAGCCGCGCCTTGCTGGAGGAAATCGAGCGCGAGACGCGACGGCGCAGACGCATGAGTCGAGCCAGCTTGGCCAAGTCGGTGGCTGCCGCGAGCACGGCGGGAGAGAGCAGTAGAGCTTCTGCAGCAAACACGCACCAGAACCCGGCCGAGGACGCGTCGTTCTGGCGGCGCTTCACCAAAAAGGTCATCCGCGACCTCATGGGGATCGACGAGAACCTCCTCTCCGTCATCTTCGGCGAGTCATTACCGGCCGAGGCGGCCACGTCGGGCTCGTCTTCGTCTGCGTCTGCCGAGAGAGACGTGACGGCGTCGAGCGAGGTTCGCGATGCTCCAGACATGGCGTTGGGGAGGCACGAGACGTGGGAGCACCGCCTGCTCGACCGCATCGCGCGCGAGCTTGGCATCCTGGTCCACCAGCTGTCCGAACACCCGGGCGCCTTCAGCACCTATCTGCGGACACAGGAACCGCTGGCCTACGCTGGCATGTCTCCCCAGATGGGCCCTCAAACAGCGCGCCGGCCCAGCAACGTCTCTACTGCCGCCGAATCATCAGCCACGTCTACCCAAACGCAGTCCACTCCCAACATCCAGTTCCAGCCGACGCTGCCGCCGCAGACGACGACCTACAGCGAAGCCTCGCTCTGGGGCATCGAAGAAGAGCCCGAGCCGCCGTTCGCCTACATCTCGTCGTCTGCCGCGGCAGCCAACGCCGCTCAGCGCGACCGCGACTACTGGGAGCGCGACCTCGACGTCAAGATGGTCTTCAACTTCCTCAAAGACCGCTTCTCGTCGCGGCCGCCGTCGCCCGTCAATGACGGCGGCGCCAGCGATACCGACGACCACGCAGGGCCGGTCCACCCTTTAGGCGGACGCAGTGGCGGCAGTCGCCCTAGACGCCCTTCTTCCTCGTCGCCCGCGTACAGACGCGACTCGCTGTTTCGCGACCACCAGATCCAGCACCGCGCGGCGCTGATCCGGCATCACCACCCGCTCGTCTCGCGGAACCTGCACCAACACTACGCTTCTCCGGCATCCAACAACGCCGCCAACACCACCACCAGCAACAACAACACAACAACCATCACCGTCCCCATCCCCTCCCCCTCCGCCGCCGACGCCCCTTCCCCCACGTCTGCGACCCCGGCCCCCATGTCCCGCAAGAACCTGCGCCGCTTCGACAACGCGGCCAGCGGGCGGCGCAGCAGCTGCGCGTCCCAGAGCACGCGCCGCAGCCGCAAGAGCGGCAGCAGTCGCAATTATTGGGATTTGGGCGGCAGTGTGGGCAGTGCGGCGGGGCCGGCGGGCGGAGGCGTTGTGGCGGGCGTCACCATGGGGGAGGTTTAGGGGGGGTTGAGGTGTGGTTGGAGGAAGAGGAGGGTGGAGATGCTTTTTTGATGAACGAGTGGATGGTTTGATATGCATGTATGCATCGCGCACGGCGCATAGATGGACGGACGTTACGGGTTTTTTTTTTTTCTCTCTTATTTTCTTCTTCTCAGCGTAGTAGCGTCGTCGCTCAGTTCTTGTTCTTCTCTTCTCTTTTGTTCTCTTTCTTCTCTGCTGTCTAGAGGGTATCCCTTTCCTTTCCTTTTCTCTTCTCTTCCCCCTCTCTTCCCTTAATATATCAACGTCTACATCATATACCCGCCTATCTACATCCCTATCTATCTACCATCCTCTTCTTACTTAATCAACACACTTGACTCATGTGGTGTCACCTCGTCGCTGATATTGACTGACTGTTGCTGCTGATTACTGCCGTTGCAAGTGTCTGGGACGAGCCGTATAGGTACCGTAGCTGCGAGACCTTAGACCACGCAGTCAGCAAACTACCTACCAACTGGGCAGGCAGCAGGGAGGGAGCATTCATGCCGTTCTGTACTGCTGCTGCTGTTCAAGCACGGCCAGGCAAGGCAGGGCTGGCAGGGCGAGCAAGCTGGCTTGTGTGTGGCGGCCGCTGGAGTGCGTGTCTGTCGTGGCTTGTCATGGCTTTTCATGGCTTGTGGTGCGAGGAGGGCAGGGCAGGCAGGTAGGCTGGGAGAGAAATGGAGGGATGAGAAGGGAGGAAGAGAATAGGAGAAAAGAGAAGAGAAGAGAAGAGGAAGAGAAGTAGAAGAGAAGAGGAAGAGAAGAGAAAAGGAAGAGAAGAGGAAGAGAAGAGAAAAGGAAGAGAAGAGGAAGAGAAGAGGAAGAGAAGAGGAAGAGAAGAGGAAAAGAAGAGGAAGAGAAGAGGAAGAGAAGAGGAAGAGAAAAGGAAAAGAAAAGAAAAAGAAGAGAAAGAGAAAAGAAAAAGAAGAGAAGAGGAAGAGAAAAGAAAAAAAAGAGAAAAAGAAGAAAAAAGGAAGAGAAGAAAAAAAGAAGAGAAGAAAAAAAGAAGAGAAGAGAAAGAGAAGAGGAAGAGAAGAAGAAGAGAAGAGAAAAAGAAGAGGAAGAGAAGAGGAAAAGAAGAGAATAAAAGAAAAAGAAGAAAAGAGAAGAGAAGAGAAAAGGAAGAGGGAGAGAAGGTATGGCTGCCTGCTCGACGCACCTCTTCCGTTCCTTTACTTGAGTTGAGGTGCTTGCAGAAATCGTCATGGCTCCATAGGCCTGGTTGATGTTCTGGTCTGGTTCCGCTGTTGGCTCTGATACTTCTTGAGGATCCAGTGCTACAGACGACGCTTTCTGACGAGTATCGCTGCTTCCTTTGACTGGCCTCCCTGATGGCGTTTGTTTACTTCACGTCGTTTTCAGGTGTTGAGATGGGGTGCAGACAAGACAGTCACCCACACGCAGAGCCTCGGCCGAGCAGCATCGACTCAACGGATGTCGGCCAGACCTACCGAATCAACAGCAAAAGGCTTTTGAGGTGGACGGAACCGTCTCAAATTCGATACAGTCCATCTGGACTCGCCACAACTTTTCCAAAAGCTCTTGCGTTCCTCGGTCCAGCGTGGCCCACGTGTGCTCCAGGATCCGGCTGTTTCCCCGCAACCTCCACTCGCGAGACGAGCCCGAAGGGGAAGGTATCGGGTCAGCGACATCTTGTACCACGCAGAGACGCGCAAGAAAAATGGGGGGTTTTAGAGCTGCCTCGTCGCCTTGTTCGTGTCCTGCTCTTACCTTTGCACCTGGTGAGATAGGGTTTGTCTTGCACAAGCGGTCGATATGCCTTTGCGAAGCGATTGGAGGCTCCAGCGAGAAGGCGAGTATCCCTGTTGCTTGTCGAGTACCTGCGTGATGGCTGACAGGAGACGCCCAGGCCTCACGGTCGAGTATTTGGGGCGTCTGCTTGCGCGGACGGCTTTCAACCCCGTGCTGACGCTTCCACTCGTACTGCTCGCGCGCTTCACGGCGCAAGGCCGCACGCTCTCGGGGAGCTATGCCAGGCAGCTCAAGACCATCAAAGCGCTGCTGTACTTGGGCTTGGCCCACCACATCAGCAACTGGCTGAGCAAGGGCGTCGCCAACAATTGGACCAAGGATGTGTACGACTGGAACAAGGAGATTGTCGTCGTGACGGGAGGCAGCGACGGCATTGGAAAGCACATTGTTTTGTTCCTCGCGGAGTGCGGGATCAAGGTCGCCGTGCTTGACATCCAGCCCATGACTTATGCGCGTGCGTCCTGGCTTTGTTTGCGTTTCGAACCGCAACGACTGACGTGCCGGCAGCGCCTCCGTCCGTCAAGTACTACAACTGCGACCTCGCATCGGCCGCCTCCATCAGCGACGCCGTCAACGCCGTTCGCGCCGACTTTGGACACCCTACTGTCTTGATCAACAATGCCGGCATCTGCTACGGCGAGCCCATGCTCTCGGCGCCGCTCGCCCACGTCCGCAAGACGTTCGAGGTCAACGTGTACGCCCATCACCAGCTGGCCGCTCACCTCGTGCCGTCCATGGTAGCCGCCAACCACGGCATGATAGTGACCGTCGCGAGTCAAGCAGCGTGGGTGGCGGCGCCGCGCATGGCCGACTACGCAGCCTCCAAGGCGGCAGCGCTGGCCATGCACGAGGCGCTGGCGGCCGAGCTGGCAACCATCTACGACGCGCCCAAGGTGCGCACCGTCGCCGTCTGCCCGAATGCCACCAAGACGCCGCTGTTTGAGGGCTTCCAGATGTACAACAACGCGTTCCTGTACAAGCTGGAGCCCGAGACCATGGCCGAGACTGTGGTCAAGGCGGTGCTCAGGGGGGAGAGCGCGATGGTGGCGCTGCCCGTTACTGGGTTTTATCTGTTTGCTGGCGCGCGGGGGATGCCGCTGTGGTATCAGAGCGGGCTGAGGAAGAAGTTTAAAGATGTCCTGACGACGTGGACTGGGCGACTGGTAGAGCAAAGAGAGGGAGATGTCGAAGACGTAAAGGAGGAATAGAATGGCGACTGTGGCCCTGTTTCTCCGAGTTTGTCCTCCTGTATGTGGTGCTCGTATTTCCGTGGATCGTGTTTGTTTTGGGGCCTGGTGGGTCGTGTATTCCGAGAACGTGCATGTTCCCTGGGTCACTTTGATGCCTGGGAATGCGAAATATCAATGGGACGCGTGGTGTGGAGTGGATGAGCAGAGGTCGGAGGCGACGCTCAAGCCACCCCCGCGCTCGGTGGGCTGTGCGTGGCGTTACGTAGCTGCTGCCTCTCAGGTTTCCATTTCCATTTCAACAACATCAATTCCGCTGTCCTCTCCCACTCCAGAAACACAATTTGTCCATCATGTCCATCTCTCCCGGTACTTCTCCCCTCCCATTGACCCGACAATGCTGACCTGACAGCTGCCGTCTGGGCCGCCGCCCCCTCGACCACCCGCGGTCAAGCTACCCCTCTATCCTCCGACTCCAAGGGAGAGCGCATCGCATACGCCGTATGATTCTCTGACGTCGATTCCGAATCCTGGCTTACCTCCGTAGTCTGGCAAATCCATCTTTGTCCGCAACATCGACGATCCCTCCGTCAGCAGGCAGTACACAAACCACCAAGCACCAACAACTGTCGCACGCTTCTCGCCGTCTGGCTTCTACGTCGCCAGTGGTGATGCCACCGGCTCGGTCAAGGTCTGGGACTGCGTAGGAGAAGGCGCCACAAAGGGTTGGACTCACCTGGAGAATATCAGAGCCTCGCTGATAGCTTGCTTGCTTAGGAGACTACCACATCATTGCGGGCCGGATCAATGACTTGGCCTGGGACGGCGACTCGCAGCGCATCATCGCCGTCGGCGACGGCAAGGAGCGCTTCGGCCACTGCATAACCTGGGACAGCGGCAACAGCGTCGGGGAGATTTCAGGCCACTCGTCGCAAATCAACTGCGTTGCCATTCGCCAGCAGCGACCCCTTCGCGCTGCCACCGGAAGCGATGACACCAGCATGGTCTTCTATCATGGCGCCCCTTTCAAGTTCAACACCAGCTCCCGCGGCCAACACGACAGGTTCGTCTTCGGCACCGCCTTCAGCCCCGACGGAACGTACCTCGTCACAGTGGGAGCCGACAAGAGGATCTGGCTTTATGATGGCAAGACTGGCGAGGCCAAAAAGTCGATTGGCGAGGGCGTGCATACCGGAAGCATCTTCGGTGTCTCTTGGTCCAGCGATTCCAAGAGGTTTGTCACGGCCAGCGCCGACCAGACTGTGCGCATTTGGGAGGCCGAGTCTGGGGAAAACGTCCACACCTGGAGGTTGGGCGAAGAGGGTGTCGTCAACATCAGTGACCAGCAAGTCGGTGTCACATGGCCTGCTGGACGCAGCGACGGCCTGATCATCACCGTCGACCTGGGCGGCAACCTCAACTATCTCGTGGAGAGCAGCGAGAAGCCCATCAAGGTCCTGCCCGGCCACTCAAAGAACATCACCTCCGCAGGCATCAGCGGGGACAAGTTCTTCACTGGAAGCTACGACGGCAGCATTCGGGAGTGGGATGTCAAAACTGGTGTTGCTGACCATGTGGATGGCGAGACGCACACCAACTACGTCGCTGGCTTTAGAGAATCCACCGCAGGCTCCGAGCCCAGGATGTACAGTGTGGGGTGGGACGACACTCTGCGCACAATCTCCGTCAACGCCAAGGCCTTTGTTGGTTCGAAACTGGAGCTTGGCTTCCAACCCAAAGGCGTTGCAACGAGCGGGAACAGCGTGCTGGTTGCATCTCCCACTTCTGTCGTCATTTACGAGGAGGGCAAGGAAGTCGGCTCGCGCCCCATGCCGCACCCGCCAACCGCCATCGCGGCCCACGAGAACCTCGTCGCCGTAGGAAGCGAGGACAACGTCGTCCGCCTTTTCGAGTTTGCCGGCACCAACCTGAAAGACCTCGGCATCGAGCTGTCCAACTCGACGACGGCCATCTCGACCCTCTCCTTCTCGCCCAAGGGAACCTTCCTCGCCGCCGGCAACACGGGAGGCAAGATCCAGGTCTACTCGGGCAAGACGGGCGAGTGGAGTCTGATCACGGACCGCTGGAGCACGCACACGGCACGCATCACCGCCGTCGCGTGGAATGACGGCGAGGAGTTTGCCGCCAGCGGCAGCCTGGACACGAATGTCTACGTGTGGAGCGTGGCGAACCCGGGCAAGCGGGTCAAGACGCTGAACGCGCACAAGGACGGCGTCAATGGCGTTGCGTGGGTTGGCAAGGACACGGTGCTGACGACGGGCGGTGATGCGACGGTCAAGGTTTGGAAGACGGAGCGCCTCGTGTAGGCCGATCTTTTGTGAGCTGGCATAGCGATTTATCGAATCTTCATGCGTTGAACAATGCCGAGACTTGCCATCTTGTTCGTTCGTACTCGTCGGTGACTTGCTTTGGGCAACACCACGGTGGGTGGCCAGTCCTTTGCGCCGGAGGTCGCCGAGCGCGCTGGTCAGTATCCGTGTTCAGGGGCTGATGGCCTTGTTCGTCAATGTTGTCTCTCCTGTCTGAATTGTGGCAACGAACATTTATTTCTAGAGCGATGAGGGTGTGTAGAAACTTCTCCGTCATTGGAACGACGCATACACGTACGACGCGATGAAAACACTAGGTCGTGCCGATAATGCAAGCGTTTATGATGTAGATCTTCTTGCAAGCCGGGCAGTAGATGTTCTTAAGACTATAAAGTTTATTATAGGTTATCTAGATTATCTGTAGCCAACTCTAGGACGTAGTTATAGATGCCTCAGTCAGCCGCTCCCTCGGGAATGAACGCGTAAATGTACGGCAAGCTTCTGTATGTTTCTCCACTGTTTTGCTGTGCATCTTCTGACCGCGCGCAGCATGGACTACAGTCGATGCTCGGATTGTCCGCCGCGAGCCCCGATTGGGAAGCCCGATGCGCTCTATGGCACTCACGACCACTCGCTCCTCTTGCTGGCTCGCATAGGAGAGAGGTCCTCGTGCTCCATGGCATCCACGCGAATCACGTCATTGGAGCTTCTGCGTCTCCAAAGGTTCCTACAGAGCTACAGAGGCTGTTGGGGGCGGCGGCTCTTCAGGCTCCATGGAACCCACACGGTGAGGCATGGTGGCTGCGCTGGGAGCCACGACCGTGCTTCAAGAGGTCATCAGAGGTGCGGCTCTTCGGGCTCCATGGTATCCATGCGGCGAGACATCGTGGCTACGCTGTGAGCCACGAAGATGCCTCCAGAGGTCATTGGAGGCGTGGCTCTTCAGGCTTTATGGAATCCACGTGGTGAGGCATCGTGGCTGCGCCAGGAGGCCACGAAGGCTGGTGGCCGAAGTTTGCCGTCAAAGAGCGTCCCTGATTCCCAAAAGACCGTGGAATTATGAGAGAGATTTGAGGTATCGTCCCGAATCCGCATCATTCCATAAGCTGGGATTGAGGAAAGATCACGACAAATAGCAGCAATGCCGATAACCAGCGACAATTTAGCTTTCTTGTTGGACAGAAACTGCCCGTTCCGGCTAGGAAGGGATGGAGAATCTAACGGCAAAAGGCAGTTTTTCCAGGGACAAGCGGTCGGAAACGTGGGCGAACCAAGCGTTGAATTCCAACGCAAGCCGGGGACATCTCATGGGGGCCAACTCGAACATCAGCACCAAACGTACCGACCTCGATGGCCAAAAGTGTTTGTATCGCAAAAAGCTTTCGTCTTCTGTCATAGAGTGCACCATCAGGTATCACCGCTGTGTTTCGGATCCTCAAGATAGGGAGACAAAAGTATAGAAGATGGCCCTGCAATTACTGAATCAGGCGCAATTCAGGTGTGTCTCCATGCCTTTCTCTTTCATAACCCATATCTCGTTCCTTTTGCCTCCATCCTTCTCCACTACCCCTTGTATTGATTTTGAGCGACGAGGAGCGACAACGAGTGCGAGGTGGACTTTGAGCGGAGAGGACGTTGGACGAGGAAGACGGCGAGCGAGGTAGATGTAGAGCGAGGTAGATGTAGAGCGAGGAAGATGTTGAGCGAAGAGGTTGAGCGAAGATGACATCGAGTGATGAGGACGGCGCGCGAGGAAGACGGTGACCGAGGAGGACGGCGGGTGAGGTCGATTGGCGAGCAAGGAGGATGGTCAGTGAATGAAAAGTTGAGTAGTTAAAGTCTTACGGACTGCAATTCTTGGGCAAAGCTGGGGAAAAGGGAGTAGAAGGTAGGGAATTGAAATAGCAAAGCGATGTGCTTTCATGCGATCTCTGCAGGATGGCATTTCAACGGCGTGCCGATAGAGTTGGGACGAGGAAAGAGCTGAGGGATGGTCGGGTGGGCTTCTACGTGAGGCAGCTGCGCAGAACAATCCAATCCCATGGCCGGGGCTTGCACTGTGGCTCCTGCCTTACTGGCAAGGTCAGGCAGGTAGGCGGGTGGTGGTGAAGTTCCGCGCTTCACTCGATTCCTTTCCTTTCCCTCTCCAGCACCGCCGTCATGGATCGAGCGTAAGTACAACCCCCACCACCATTCTTTCGGCTTGCAGACACCAGAGCGAAGTTTCAAAAGCATTCTTCTCCTCATCAGCTTGCCTTTTGTCGATCTTTCTGCGCTCGCGCTCGCAATTCCCTCCCCAAAGTTGAACGTTCCTCGGGGAGCTTGTCAACACCAGCACAGAAGTCACGAAGACATCCTCTCATTTACACTCCGTCCTTTTCATTACACACCCTGCTGTACTCACGACTGCAGTCTTGTCTCTACAGATTACTACTGCTCTTACTACTCACCAGCATCAGCACAGAAGTTACAACGAATCATCTCCGGTACTTTCTTTAGCGAATCTTTTCAGTTTTTGCTTGTTTCGCCAGGAATTCACATCACCATTTTCACATTACCATGCTTTTTTTCTGATTAAGCTAACTTAGAGATAGTTTTTTCTTCGACAATGCAATGTTTGTGGGTCACAATGACCACAACTTCTCCTCGGGCTCCCTTATGCCCACCAGCACTGGCGATGACAGGCCCGCTTCGCCGCCACCTACTCTTCAGGAAGCCTTGCCGCCGGCGCGCAAAAAGCGCAAGAAAGAAGAGCCCAAAGGGCAGAACATTGTGGTGGAAAGTGGGGAGAATACCCAGGAAAATGGAGAAGAAGTTGCAAAAAGGATGGAATACCAAGCTACCATTCTGGACTGCTCGCGGCGTGTCAACCAGGTGTTGTGGTGGGAGGAAAAATTGCGTGGCGTGAAGAAAGTCACCGCTATGTACCAGGCCTACAAGTTGGTGCTCGACACGGCCATCCTTGAAGAGTTTTGGGATCATAGGATCAAGGCACACAAGTGCAGGTATGTTCTAATTTCCTAATTTCCTATGTTACTATTCCCTTACAATTTCTAATCATTTCTAACAATTTCTTAGGAAATGCAAGAAGCATAAAGATGATTTTACACAGAAGACGTATCTCGTCTGCAATGACTGCTCGCCAGCTGATCGTAAGAAAAGAAGCAAGGACAAGACTGGCTCCATATGCATGTATGCATAGTCTACCATCTCAAATCCTTGGGAAATGATTCTAACTTCTTCAGACAATGCGAATCGGTATACGTTGCTGGCCAAAAATGGTACAAGGGACCAATCTGCAACAACTGCTACAACCGCAACAGGAAAGCGAAGAAGAAGGAGAAGCAGGAAGAGGAAGAACAGGATGAGGAGGAACAGGATGAGGAGTAGAAAGTTTTCGAGGGCCGAGGCACCAGGCGCAGCGGTTCCACTATCAGATAAGACCACACACCCACCTTTGGCATCATCATGCACAACACCATGCCGAGCCGGAGGCAATGCTACTCCCTGTTCGCCTTCGTCTCCACCGTCCAGGTTGCAGCACACTTTGGCGATGATAAGGAAGCAGAAAGAGAAGGCGATGCATGTTGCCGCCAATCGCCTCGGTGTTGCTACAGTGTTGAGCAAGTCCGACAGGCTCTGGATCAACCGTGGACCACCACTCAACACCTCGCCTTCTTGGCGCCAACGTTGTCTTCTCCGGCTGGTTAGGGTCTCCACAAATGATGGCGCAGTGATGTACCAGATCTTCTCTTTTAAGCAAAGGGGCAGCACCCGCATTGTTGGGGAGAGGGAGCATAGAAACCGTGGAATCAAAATCTCCTCCATTCGTTCCTCTCTTCTCCTGTTCCGTATATTTGTCTCCCTTGCCTTTGACTGGTTGTTGCAATCAACTACGCAAAAGCTTGCCGTTGGCCTCTTTTCAAACATGGCCGCCCACGACAACGAGCAAGTGCAGTCGCAGCAGACGGGTGGCGGCGACAATGGCACACCACAATGGAACGAAAAGAAGACGCCAATCACCTCCGCCTCTCCAATCGAGTCCAGAGACTCCATGACGCAAAAGGGCGACAGCCTTCGGCAGCACTCTTCCACTTCTCCCTCGGACGAAGATGAGATCCTCGAGTCCGACTACACGCCGGAGCAGTACGCCAAGCTGCTCAAGAAGATTGACCGGTATCTGCTGCCGCTCATGTGGTTTAGCTACGGCATCCAGCAGACGGACAAGACGGCCGTGAGCACGCAGGCCCTGTTTGGGCTGCGCGAGGACACGCACCTCGTCGGCCAGCAGTACTCATGGCTCACGACCATCTTCTATCTGGCCTACGTTTGCGGAGAGTTCCCTTCAAATTTCCTCCTTCAGAGATGGGCCCTGGGTCGCACTCTGAGCATTTACATGCTGTTCTGGGGTGCGTAGATCAAACAAACAACACTTTCTCTCCTTCTCTGGCGTCGAGACCATCACTGACATTTTCCAGGCGTCTGCGTCATCTGCATCGCCGCCGCGCAAAACTGGACACACCTGATGGTCCTCCGCGGGCTGCAGGGCTTCTTTGAATGCACCATCTCGCCGGGATTCGTGCTGGTCATCAGTAGCTGGTACCGCACCGAGGAGCACGCATCGCGGCAGCTCTTCTGGCAGAGCGCCAACGCCGGCTTCGGCATCATCTTCAGCCTGTGCATGTACGGCATTGGAACGCACGCCGAAAAATACGGCGGCCTCGCTGCCTGGAGAGCCATCTCGCTTTTCCTGGGTACCGCCACGCTGCTGCTGAGCGTCACGAGCTTTGCGTTGCTGGGTAGTCCCAAGGAGGTGAGGTGGATGAATAAGGATGAGAAGCGCATGGCGTGAGGCTTTCTTTCGTCCCCCTTTTCCATGTGTTGAAGCTGACGTTTAATACGACGACAGTGCCGCACGCATCGTCAAGAACAAGGCCGGACGTGACGTGACGGGCGTCAAGTGGTCGTGGCCGCAAGTCGCCGAAGCATTCAAAGACCCGCAGTTGTACTTTTGCTGCGCCAACGCGTTTATGTCGTCGGTTCCAAACGGGTAAGCGACCCCTGTGCTCTTTTTTGGGTGTCGGGTTGATTGCTGACGCGGAGGGCGCTGTTGTTTAGTGGTCTGTCGACATTTGGTAGCTTGATGAACCAGTCGTTTGGCTTCACGAAGCTGCAAGTGCTGCTGATGGACATACCGCGCTCGGGTAAGGAGACGATGCTCTGCTCCCATCTCTTGGATTCTCCTCACTAACTCCATCTCTCCAGTCGTCTCGGTCCTCGTCTTCGTCGCCGTCGGCATCTACACGCGTCGCGTGGCTAACCGCCGCATGTACATCATGGCTTTGGGCACTCTTCCGCCCTTTGCCGGAATGCTCGCCATGGCGCTGCTCCCCAACACGCCCGAGTACAAGTGGATCAAGTGGGGCATGTACCTGATGACGATGCCGTTCGTGCTGGCGCTGTTCCTAGGCTGGACGCTGAGTGCGTCTCCCCTCCCCTCCCTTTTCATTCTCGCCATCCCAGACAGACATACGGACTAACACCACCCCAGTCTCCTCCAATGTGGCCGGCCGCACAAAGAAAACCATCATCTCGTCGGCCACCTTCATCGGCTACTGCACGGGCAACATGTGCGGCTCGCAAATCTTCAAGGAGGCCGACGGCCCGCGCTACATCCCCGGCACCATCGGCTGTAGCGTGTGCTTCGGCCTCGAGTTCTTCCTCATCTGCGCCTGGCGCGCCTGGTACGTGTGGCAGAACCGCCGCCGCGACCGCGAGGCCGCCGCCAGTGGCCGCTCGCCCGAGGAGATGGAGAAGGAGGGCAGGGATATGGGTGAGAGGGATGTTACTGATTTGCGGAATCCGCATTTTAGGTATGCTTTGTAGGGTGCTTGGGGGGCGGGTGCGGGTGGGGGTGCGTGGATGGGGAAGGGTTCGTTGGTTGGTGATGGGTTTGGTTGGGAGGACGAAGAGTACGAAGAGGAGGATGTGAGCGAGGGGGACTCACCTCTCCAGTATCACGACAGCAAAACGACATTCACCTGATTCATCAAAGCATTTGGCAACTGGACTGAGTTCAGTGGCCATGAGATGGTTTTGAATTCTGGATTGATTGAGTAGGCTAAGGGGGGGCATCCGCAATCCAAGGCCAGTATCCCATCTCCAGAAACCAATTGTAAGGGAAGTGGGTGTCATCCTCCGGTGGCTCCTGCGCATGGTCTTTTTCGCGCCACCGAAGGGGAAATCAACTCTGAACCAAGGGGGTTTGTCGCTGTCTGTTCCTCCGCCATCTTCCAGCCAGTGTTCCGTCTCAAAGAAAGAAATTGCAAGGGAGGTGGGTGTCGTCCTCCGGTGGCTCCTGTGTATGATCTTTTTCGCGCCACCGAAGGGGAAATCAACTCTGAACGAAGGGGGTGTGTCGCTGTCTATTCTTCCGCCATCATTCCAGCCAGTGCTCCATCTCAAAGAAAGAAATCACAAGGGAAGGAAGGTGTCATCCTCCAGTGGCTCCTGTGTGTGTTTGCAGTCGCGCCACTGAAGGGGAAATCAAATCTGAGGAACACTCTCCAATAGCTCCGTGCAGCGTTTTCGGGCCATGTTGCTTGGTCTACTACTTCTTCAGACCACAGATGAGGCAACCAGGAGTGTTATGCTCAGCGCAAGCGGGCAGATCAAAAAGAGACGACCTAGCGCGAGTAGTTGGAGGGGAACTGCGATTACGGGCACGCTGACGAGCAGTTGCCCCCTCCAACTCAGTGCGAGTGGGATCGCGCTTGTGTCCACGCTTGAAGGCAGTGGGCTGTGCAGGCTGGGCGGACGAGTAAGCGGTCTGGGACTGACCAGTTGATGTGGCAGGCGTCGCACGGGCAGATCTGGGACTTTGAAGCCTTTCCATGCCTTGAGCCAAGTCTTGATCAACCGTGGTTCCTTGCTGCATTGATGAGGAAGGGTGAGGGGGCAGTGCCGCCGCTGGAATGACTTCCGCACCGGTCCACTGCAGCTTCTCTGGGGAAGTCATGAGAAGATTGATGTAGCTCTGGGGATGCGGCTCAGGGCCACGAAGCGCCTCCCTCTTCCTCTTTCCCGCTGCGTCGTTTTCCCTGAGAATCCCTGAATGAGTCCACGTGCATGGACGCTTCAGGACACCCTCACAGATTACGCAGTTCCTACCGTTGCGCGATCGTTTGCATACGCCGTGGTTATCCTCCAAGCAGGTATCGCACCTTTCTCTTTGACGGTCGTCGTTGAGCGTTATTCGCCATCCTGTGTTGATGTTGTGGAGGCCGGCGGCTTTGAGCTCCGCTACCAAGGCGTGCTCTGACTTTGCAGACTGGTCCGGGCAAACTCCGACGCCGCCACGCTCTTTTGAGAAAATGAATGTTCTGTTGAACAGGTCTGTGGTGATGTCTCGAAACCTGCACAATCCGAGCAAAGAGTCCCAGGAACGGGGGTTCGAAGGGGCGACTCTGTGAAAGAAGTGATAGAGTGACATGGCTGCGACGTAGTCACGGAGGGATCCAGCGCCTTTTTCGTCCATGCTCGTAGCGGGCTCCACATTGGTAAAGCGGCACTCGCGCTGTGCATACTGGCACATCCAGTTACCAGCTTCATCCTGCCACTCAAGTCGGCATGCGAATAAGCCTGCCAGGTTCCAATCCTTGAATGGACCCACGGTTGGCAATCGAACCCAGGAACGAGGATGACGTCTGTAAGGATCGGCTGGGTCAGGTGTAAGGAAGACGAGCACCAGCTGGGCCAACGTCTGCTCCTTTGGAAATTTTGTTGCGTCGAACTGAATCGTCACCGTGACCGTTTCGCCCGATGCTCTTCGTCCCCGGAAAACCCAGTCGGCCGTCACCCTCTTCCATGATTCGCCTTCCTTCCGCATCTCTTTTTTCTGAATGGTGTGCGAGGGTCCAGAGGTAAAAATGGTGACCTCACCATACGTCTGGTCCATTACCTTGGTCCTGTACCATAGACTTTGCTGGTAGTCGAGACCGGCTTCCATGAACGGGCTGGAGATGTTCAGACCAATTCCTGGTGTGCGGCCGAAGGAGGTACGGTGGCAGGCGCCTGGCCAGGTGAGATTGGAGGGTTGCCTCTCTTGGACAGACTTCGTGAAAGCCATGAGCACCCTGCCAGGGAAATACCACTTGCCACTGTGATGCGTAGCTTGCCCGATGTTTTCCTGTGCTACGTTCTGAAACCTGTATGTCTCGAGAAGGCAGACGAAGAGCTGTTCCACGAACAGGTCCAGATTTGTTGCGGAGGCATCCTTCGGCAAGTGGCAAAGGGGAAGCTATTCGTAGCCCATTAGCCTAACGATTCCATGGTATGAGGGACCTGGTGAACTTACCATGCGAAATTTCTTCGCCTTCCGCGCGATGTCGTAGTGAAAACTTTCATCCTTGTCGACAAAAATGGATTGATGATGAGTTTTGAATCGGCTCGAAAAGGTGGTGCAACGACCGACATAAAGCCAGAACATGTCTGCCGGATAACCTTCAACTTCCCAGTAGAGGCGGAGGTAGATTCCTCCAACGGAGCCGTGGGACGTGGGTGTAACAGTTTTGCAACGGTTCAGAATGTCCTGGCAAGTGAAGTTGGGCTTGTTGAATGTTTCCAGCAGCCGAGCGTCGCGAACGCCCTTCTTCATCAGCGTGATCAATGCACCAACTCCTTCAGCTTGAGGACGGACGAGGGAGTGCCACCAGTCAGGAACGACAGTCGAAAGAGATGCATCCTTCTGCTGGTGGATGGCGAGAGTCCATGCTCTAGCTGTGCTGGTGAACAACTCGTCCCCAGTAGACGATGAAGAGCTGGCATCAACGGTGAAGTAAGGAATTTCAAATCCTCCATCGATAGAGACATTGAATGCGGACCACGGCTCTTGTCCCACCACGATGAATTGTCCGGGGACCCAGCCTTGACTGGTCTCTTTGGGCTGGTTGGGATTGTAGAGGACAAACATATTCTGTCGCGGATCGTAATCCCGAATGTAGCCGACGTCCCCCTCTTCGATGACGATCTGAGAGCGACCTGAGAGATGCGCGTTATCGTAGCTGCTGACGGCTTTGAATGGATGGCCAATCATGTCTTCTTTTTTGAGGCCAGGCTTGGGCTTGATGGGGGGTTTATTGGGAGGAGCCATGTTGATGGCAAAGTCTTCTGTTGGGACATGTCAGTTGTGGTAAGGCATAAGAGTTACGGGGGATCGCTTACCGCAAAGAAGTTGTTGGCTGTTCCTGATTTTCGCAAGCGTTGATGACGGATGGGGCCTTGAGCAAGAGCTTCTCAGAGGAAGATGAAGTTGAACCGTGGACCTGAGCAAACTCAGTGTTGAGAGCACCGGAAGCGAGCAGAAAGGTGTGCGGGGTGCGGAGTTGAGGTTTCAGCGCCGGAAGCGAGCAGAAAGGCGAGGAGAGTGGTGTTGGGTTGAGGTTTCGGCGAGCTCAGGGTCGAGAGCACCGGAAGCGAGCAGAAGGATGTGGAGTTGTGATCTGGGCAGGCTGGATATTGACAGCGCCTGGAGCGAGCAGTGGGTGGAGGGGGTATGGAAGGGGAAACACGCAGTGGGCCGGAAGTTGAAGGCACGGCTCAAGCGCTGAGAAGGTGAAAGGTACGAGGGATTGTAAGAGGTGCTGTTCCGTCAGGAAGAAAACAGAGGGAAGATATGGGGGGAGGTGTAGGTAAGTGGGCGAGTGGACGGCGTCTACGCCAGATGGGTGGGCAACAGCTTTGTTTGGCCAGCGGGGTCAGTTTGGCCAAAAGTGTTAATTGTTTGATCGAAAGTGTTAACTGTTTGCCTAAACCTGCCCGACACCGCTCCTCAAATGCTCACTTATGCAGTTTGCTACAAACGATAGCGCTTTTGCAAATCTCAACACAAACAGCTGTGCCCTCTAGCTCCGGCGCCCACAATCAACATCACTGTACACAATCAACATCACTGTAAAGGGTACAACAGTTCAAAGCGGGAGTAGATGAGAGCCATCGAGCAACAACGCTGCGTGGCTACATGAGAAAGAAAGAAAGACAGAATTGATTCCAGCAGAGACAGGTATGTCCGTCCGTCCGTACATCTATGCGCCGTACGCCCATACATCAAGCCATAAATTCATTCATCAAACAAACAACTCCGCCTACCTTCACTCGTGTCGGGTAATACCATCTCACACTGAAGCAAAGAGCAAACCTGCTCCTCCTTCTCGGCCACCTGACCTGTGCCTACTCCTTCTTTTCCTCGAGCGCGTTCTTATACGCATTTGCCTTCTGCGCGACGATATCGAATTTGCCCTTGATGTGTCCTGTCAGAATACCTGCAAAAGCATCGTTGGTAAACAAGTAAATAACCACAGATATCACGAAATCTTATTTTTAGTAGATCAATGGGGAACTACCGTCGCGGCTTCTAGGGGCTGAGGCACGACGTTAGTTCAAGGGCGCGTTTGGTGAGGCTCTGTTGTTTGTGGCGGGCGGCGTGCCAGAATTAAGGTATCCATTGTTTAGAGTGGCGGCTGTGCCCGAGCCGACGAGGCTTTCAGGCTCAAGTCCTTGTCTGGCGAACCCTGTTAGACATGGGCTTGGGATCGCCCCCTGTGAATAGTTGAGCGTGCTCCAGGAGCGTTCATGGGGAGTACAGTACGAGCCATAGAAAATTGATGGAAAAAGCGGCGACGATGAAGTGCCAGAGAGCAAGAATGTTTTCCTGAGTAGAAATGCGGCCGTTGGCAACGCCGCGGGTACCTATCATCCGCAAAATCCCATCGAAATAACCCAAAATCGCTTCGTCTCGGCAGCTAAGTCGTGTGCTCATGACAGCATTACAAAAGCCAAGCTCTCACAGGCAACTCTGCCGACGCCTCTTCCAGACTACCTGGTCCTGATGATGATCCTCTCCCTCTCCTCGACAAGACTCCCACTGCTCGTGGTCGGCGCCCGAACTTCGACTCGTCGAATCAAGCCACCATCGCTCGTGTGATAGGAACGGCCAGGGCCATAGCTACCGGCGCTGCTAGCTGCGTAGCTCGCGCTTCCAGCGTACGAACTTGGCAGCAGCTCCTCGCGGTACTCGATGTGTTCGCCCACCTGCGAGGGAATGCGGCCGACGTGACCGCTGCTGCGATGGAGCGGGAGCGGGGCAACTGCTGGAGGCAGCGGGGCGTATCGGCGGCGCGATACAGAGCGAACCCTGCGTGGCGGCGGAGGTGCTTCGTAGTATTCGACCACTTCTTCATAGGAGCGCCGGGGAGGCGGCAGGACGCGCGCGCGGGCCGAGGCTGTTGAAAAATTGGAAATGCGGGCCGGAGGGAGCGCGGCTGCGGAAGGCGGCGGCACATATGTCGTCGAACGGCCTATCCAGCACATGGTTGTCGTGGTGGGTGTTTTCCCGGGTTTTCAGGGGTTTGTCGATAAGTTTTCCAGGATCGAACAGAATCCTCTTGTTTTGTGGAAGTGAAGGCGTCAGGCTGACTGAAGGCTGAAGATCTGGGCTCTGTTCACACGCCCGGAAAGCTGCGGCTGCGTTCTGCACAAGACTGATGGGCGAGGACGTCAAGGGGTCAGATGGCAGTGCGATGCGCCCCGTGAGTGGTGCGCCCCGTAGGTGCGCAAGACGGTCTTGAACTGGACCCTGAAGGAACAAGAAGCGCAAGTCAGATCCAAGGCATGGCGATGCCGTCTATAAAGGATCGCGTCAGCCTGATGATTTCGGTGGCTGGGACGCACGTCGGGCGGCATCGCCATGGGCGCCGGTTCCGTGCGGGCTTGGGCACGCCGGAAGCCTCATTGCTCGCTCAGCTCAGGCTCTCAGGCAGGTAAGCAGTCTCGTGATGGCATCGGCAGCGTGACGTAAGTGGTGATGAACTTGGTCTGATGTCAACAGCTGAAGAGGTTGGCGCTAACCTGATATGGCAAGTGGATGCCGGGTTCGAGTCGCTCGCCATTCGTTCTGGTGGGAACTACGCCATGCTTATGCGGTCTTGAATGATGCAGAAATTGGCCAGTGAAGGATTCTGCAGTTCTGCCAAGCCATGCAAGTTCGTCCAGTTAATACGCAGAGCTTTCAGTTGCGACCTAGCTTCAACAGGTTAGCTTGCCTGTCATTTCGGTGACACTCTCTGATCGTTGTGGGTCAGAAGAATGGCATTCTGGAGATGAAGAACAACGAGAAATAAATCGACGATGAAGTAGAGCGAGCAATCTTGAAAGAATCGAGATGGTCGAGGTTGTGGGTCGCGAATCAGAGGAGGACTCGGCATGGGTAAAGGTCAAGGCCCGCACTCCGCTCCGCCACGCTCCGCCCCGCCCCGCCACGCTCCGCCCCGCCCCGCTGCAGCGGAATACCGAGCGGCGCGCATGCATCCGATCCCAGACTACGACGACATTTTGCTGCTCCAACTTTCTGGTCAACACCCGTTACCCACGCGGCCACCACAATCTCTGACGCCAGAACACCTTTCGCAATCACTGTCGACTGATTGACGACACGCGGACCACGCAATCGCGCAGCCTGCCACCACACGCACGCCCGCACGCCCGCACGCCCTCCACGCTCGCAGACGACCGAGCAGCATCAACACAGACGACATTCGAGCGCGAGACCTGAGCGGTAGCCGCAGCGACTACCACGGTAGCATCAGCATCTAGGCAGTGAATCGGACCACGGCATCACACTCAACGAGGACACAGCTCCACGAGCCCGAGACAACCACGCACAGCAAGCACCATGGCCAAAAAGGCGCTGCCCAAGGACCAAATCGTCAAGCTGATAGTCGGCGCGGGCATGGCGTCGCCGTCGCCGCCCGTCGGTCCCGCGCTGGGATCGAAAGGTGTCAAGAGCATGGATTTCTGCAAGGTACGCCGTCTCAACACCACGTCCACCTCATGCCACCCCACTAACACACCCGCTCAGGAATTCAACGCACGCACCGCACACTACACGCCCGGCACGCCCATCCCCGCCCGCATAACCGTCCGGCCGGACCGCAGCTTCCACTTCGAGCTGCGCACGCCGCCGACGGCGTCGCTGCTGCTGGCGGCGGCCGGCGTGCCGCAGATCCGCAACAAGACGCGCGGGGCGGGCAACGTGCCGGGGCCCAAGAACAACGCCGAGGGGCAGACGGGCGGCGCCAACGTCAAGGCGGCCGAGGGCGTGCGCGGCAACAGCGGCACGGGCACCGTCGGCAAGGTCAGCCTCAAGCATGTGTATGAGATTGCGCGCGTCAAGATGCAGGAGCCGCGGTTGGCGGGCGTCGGGTTGGAGAATTTGAGCAAGTGCATCGTGGCGCAGGCGGCAAGTATTGGGATTGTGGTTGTGCCGTGAGGGAGAGGCATGAAGGAGAGGGAAAAGAGAGTGGCATGCTGTTTTGTAGTTTTCCAAAAGGGCGGCAGGACAAGACAAGACAAGCCGCAGAGTCGGAGGAGCGTGACCGAGGAGCAAATTCAATCAAAACAAAAACAAAAAGACCGAGGGGTGACGGGTTCAAAAGCGCCATCCATTCTACACATCTCTTTCTCTCCCCCTATTTACCGTACCCGTGTAAAGTTGCATGTCCTGTCCCGCAAGAAGAACAACATCACACAGCACCCCCTTCCTCCTTCCTCCTTGCTCCCCACTCAAAGCACTGATTAGACAACAGTTGGTCAGCTACCCACCTACCTCACCTCAGTCAGCCAGCCAGCCAGACCACCATTTGCAGCAGCAGCGGCGGGGCGGCGGACGAGGAGGAAAGGGGTCTAGACGCGCACATACATTTGATGAAGTGTGATCAAGCAAGCAGTAGCAGCAGCAGAATACATCGCAGATAGGCAACGCCAGGGAGATAAGGAGGGAGACAAGCGCACACGTGGTATACAGTCTGAGCAGGTACTTTAGATAGCCCAGGGGGCAGTATGTCACAGTACCTTACGCCAGTAGGAGATCTGTCAGATGTTTGAATGTCTTTGTTTTATGCCATTGTGCTTTCTTCCTCTCTTCCTTTCTGCCTGCTCACCCGAACCCCCTTGACTTCTCTCCCGTGCTGTTTGTTCATCGGGCCTGGCGTATCTGCAAAGGCCCTGCGCGTGATGAAAGACAGGACATGAGTAGCCAGCCATCGGTTTCTTGCTTGCTTCGCGTCTCCCCTTTCTGCTTGATGGACTTTTCTCGCACCCCCTCCTTCCCCTCCACACCTACACAATCGTCTCCAACTCCCGCGCATACCCCAGCGTATTCTCAATCACCGTGCCACTCATCTGCACGACGTCGCGATCGGCGCTCAGCTGCTCGAGCTCCGTCTGCGGGAAGTAGATGCGGCCGTCGCGGCCGTTGCACGCCCAGCCGCGCTGCTTGGCGAAGTCGACGACCGCGCCCTCGCTCTCGAGGAACAGCAGCGACTTGGCGTCCGTGATGGGGATCGAGGGGTAGGCCTTTTCGCTGCACGACGCGATTTCGGAGCGGATTGTTGCGATGAGTACCTAGGGGGTGTTAGTGGAAATGGGTGGGTGATGGATGGACGACGCACCTGCGAAAAGACGCTGAATTCCTCGCTGGGCACGCGCTCGCCCTTGGTCTCGCCCCACACGCGATCATACGCGCCCTCCATGAGCGCCTGCTCCAGCCGCACAGGATACTGCACGAACGGATCCTCATCAAGGCGGCGGCCCTCCTTCTCGCCCTCGACCTCCAGGCCCTCGAGCACGGTGTGGAAGCCGGCATAGTCGCCCTGGCTCAACAACAGCAGAAGATAGAGACCGGTAATCTTGCTGCGCTGCGAGCCCGCCGGCGACAGCATCGACGGCGGCAGCGCGTAGAAGGGCGCCACGCTGTGGTAGTAGCGCACGAAGCTGTCCGGGTCTTGCTGCTTGATGGAGATGAGGGCGCCGAGTTCGTGGATGGAGCGCGCGGCGGCGAGGGCGGCGGCCGAGGTGCTGGGCGACGGCATCAGCGCGTTGGACTGCAGCAGCAGCAGCTTGGCGCGCGAGAGGAGCGGCCCCGCGCTTGCTGGGTCGCGCTGCAGCGCCGTTTGCAGCTGCGTGGTGATGGTTTGGAGGTCCTTTTCTGCCATGGCGGGCTGCTGGGGTGGTGGAGTTGACGGAGCGGTGGAGGGTGCAGCGGGCGGGTTTCGGTGGTGAGATGGAGTGGGAGCGGTGGCGGAAGAGGACGAGGTGCCGGTCGATGATGGCGAGGCGGCGAGCAGTGGTTGGTGTTGGAGTTGTGGTGTTTGGTTGTCGTTTGGATGATGGCGTCGTCGGCCATGATGTCTGGCCGTCGGAGCTGAAGCTTTGACCGCCCGGCCGCCGGAGCCAACCCATGCATGCCGCTCTCCAAACGCAAACGCCTCGCCGCTCCACGACGGCCGCTCGAACGTGCGAGAAAGAATGTAGCAGCTGTTCATTTTGCGATGTCGATCGAAACCATCGGATCACCCTCCCTTTTAACAGATCTAGGTTCCAGCTCCCTCACTGGCTGGACAGTCACCCGCGCCTCCCTCCACATGACCCTCGCGCTACGAGCGCCGTGGCACGACGACAAGAGAACATGTCTTGCATCGCGTGGGCAGACTAACGCCGCGCCCGTGGGATGTGGATACCGACGGATGGTTGCAATCGAGGAGGTTGGGGAGATTCCTGTCTGTAGATCCGCAACATCTGACTTTGACCGGTCCTAGCCATGGGTGCCCGCGGCGATCTATCCGCGTCGTAGCACGGCATGACTATTCGCATGTTCCAATCACGACGCCGATGATGACAAGCTCCCTGGAGGATTGGACGATGAAAAGTGACTTCGAGGCTAACACGGTACAATGCAGAGACGCCCGAGCAAGCGGGAATTGAAAAGGCCAATACTCCCCGCGACAGAAGAGGCAGTTGCTTCGCAAAAAAGCCCATCAAGATGCCGCCGACCTGACGCAAAGAGGACCACGCTCATTCGCTCGCTCAGAAGCATGCAAGCGCCAAAGAAAAAAAAAGAGAGTGAGCAATCAGAACGAAAAAGAAATGCAGTATCAACAAGTCCCAACTCCCATTACTAGACTTCCATTCCCAGGAATAACCACGCGTCGCTGACAATGGGCGGCTTGTCGGTCCACTCGGCCAGCGTGACGGGCTCGAAGCCAATCCAGCCGAGATCCTTCATGAGGCCCTTCATGTCGTCACCGGGCGCCGCGGCGCGGTCGAGGCAGACGTTGAGGCGCGCGCAGTCAAACTCGGGCAGGCTGCACAGCTCGATCAGCGCCATGAGGCCCGGCTTGAGGTCCCGCACAGCCGCGGCCGCGTCGAAGAAGACAAACATGTTCTTCTCGTCGCCGCCGCTGTTGTCGGCCACGAAGCCGCGGAAGAGCGCGCCGCCGACGTAGTCCCACACCTCGATCCACTGCTCGATGGCGCTGCCGCAGTAGAGGTGGGCGGCATCAAAACCCTTGACGTCTGGGGCGTCGGGCGGCGACGGCAGGCCGATGCTGTTGCCGTTGTTCATGTTGATGTTGCAGGAGGTTCCAATCCTTCTAGAGTTGCGGTGGTGGTAGTTGATGTAGTCGTCGTCGATGGCTTGGTCGTCGTCGTCTTCGTTGTTACACATGGCCGTTGCAAGCGAGTCCTGGCAGCCCACGTTCCCCTCACCAAGGAAAATGGTCCGCAGTGTCTCGCAGAAGAGTCTCTCACACTCTTCCGCAATGGTGCATGCAGCCCCCCCTCTGCGCGCCGAGCCGAGCTGCTTCTTGGGCGTGCTCAGCTCACGGATGGCGGCGAGGGGGGGGCTTTGTGGAGGCGATGGCATTCCCTGCAGCCACAAGTCAGCAAACGACTCAACACCATGACTTGGACTCAAGATACTCACCGAGCTGACCTCAGGAACGCCACTCGGCCCCGCCGGCCCCGGTAGTGGAGTAATGGAAACCCTGGAGGGCCATGGAAGAGGCATCGACCGAGTAGCAACTGGCCTTCATGGCGGGGGCGCGGTTGCTACTATTACTACTACTAGATGTACTGGAATTTTTCGCCATTGTTGACTGAGCGTGCCACGGTTGCTGCCGGGTGGGATTCAGGAGGGATGGAAGGTTGTGGAGAGACTTGAGTCGGAGACGGTGGCGAACGAGATCAGTGACGGCTGTCGGAGTGGCTAAGCTTTGTCGTTGTCGGTGAGTCGAAGACGGCTGTTATAAAGGCGCGATAGGTGGATTGAGGTCGGCGATGTTGTGGTGACGGTGGTAAGAGAGTGGGTGGTCTGGGGCGCAGCAGAAATGAGGGAGGAAACGGGCGGCGCTAGGTGGTTCGGTTGGTTTGTTCTCGGCACGCCATGGCCCATCGGGTCGGGAGCCCACCTGACGGCCCTGACACCACGACCTGACGCCGAAACAATCTAACCACCAGACCAGACCACACCGAACCAATTCTCTCGTTGCAGCGCCGTTGCCATTCTACCCTGCATCACCGCCATTCCAACGCCGCCCATAATCGCCCAGAAGCACCAGCACCACCAGCGACGTCCGTCGCCACGCTTGGCAATGTTCCAGAAGACGGCCTTGCGCTGCTTCAAGTATAGTCACCACGTCCGATGCTTCAGGCAGCGTCTCAGCATTTCCATCCGCATCTATGATTCGATCGCATCCCCAGACCATCCATGCCGCCCAACGCGTGCCAAACTGCAGCCTAAGGCAGCCCAGCCCAAGAGCGAACTGTACTGAGAGCGTGATGCAGGCATGTGTGCGGGGAACGACGGCGACCTACTCAACACCAAGCCCGGCATCGAGCGAGCGGGCGGCGGGCTTCTGACAGCCGAGCCGAGCCTCACGGAGCTGAGGCAGGTAGGCAGACCGACACCGTCGCGGCTCTCGTCGAATATTCTAGACACATGTCTGCTCTGATCTGAATCCACTGCCCGTCGCGACATCTTTACCGCCTAAGGACCGACACGTCCGCGATGGCGGCGACATCTAGACAAGGCTGCAGCAATCTCACACACTATGTACCTCCCTCCCGCACAGACAGGATAGGACAGTCGCGGCGGTGCCGAGCACACGGAACCTCAAAGGCCTTTGAGCCTCCCCAACAAGCAACGCTCACGAAATGAGGCCGCCTCAAACGGCAAACAGAAACACCATCTCTCTACAGTGCCAACTCTGCTCCAGACAAGCTCTGCCTCTCACGTCGTAGCTTAGCTTTGGCGAGCGAGCTTAAGCGTCGAGCTTACTTGCTTACCTCGCTGACAACAAACTCTGTCGCAGACTCCGGGAGGCAGGGGGACGTGGCGGGTGTATGAGTAAGACGAACCGCATACACACAAGCATCAGGCCGTTCTTCCGAGCAAGAAGAGATACACAGGCCAACAGGTAGGCGTAGAGAGGGTGTGAACGTGAGGTACACCAAACGCACCACACCAGCAATCCCAGTGCTTCGTCCTTCGACATATCAATTGCTGTTCTTACTACTGCCGTCCCGGCTCAGCTAGTTCAAATCCACAAAGGGGTATCTATGTAAAAACTACACTCTCCTCTCCATCCGTCTCGCGCAGAATCGCGTTCGTGCGAGCATACCAACTCCATCTCCGTCAGCGTATCAACTCGTTTGAAAAGCAAAGCCACAACAAAAGTTCCTCGCCAAAAGACAACCCAACTAGCGCATGCAACCCATAAACCCAACTGGAAAGGAAAGAGACCAGCACTCTAAAGAAAACTATACGCTCGAAAAATCCGCCGCCCCATGATGCATGCGCTGTGAAAAACTATGTAAAATGACAAATGTCCAAAATGAGAGAACCCATTCAAAAGATGGCCGCCGCCTGAAAACGAGACCAACGGTTGGGGAAAAGGAGAAGAACAAACAATAAACAGCAAAACGGTAGAGCGAGAAAAACCAAAACAAGGAACGAAAAACGGCGGAGAAGAGAAGTGATGAGGATGGGTAGGAGAAGAACCGACAGCGAAGAAAGATAACCCAATGACATGGGTGACCCGATTTATGCCCTCCCAATGTGCGTGCGTGCGAGCGATGCAGAACCATCATCAAGTGTCAATTGCAGCAGCAGTAAGCGGTCGAATATCGCAAAAAGAAACGCTCAGTTAAGCAAGCAAACAAGCAAGCAAACAAGCAACCTAGCCAACATTTTCGTGTGTGGAGAACGCTCAGATCATACGTGTGTTGTTCTTGTTGTTGCAGTTGGCTTTGGAGCCAGGCCTCTTTCTTTTTTGTTGCAAGTAGTAGTGATGATTGTGGGGTGATGAGAAGTCGGAGCGCAAAGGCGTTGGACGTTGGAGCCGGAACGACCGAGACAACAAAATGGGTGATCGAACAAAGAAAATACAGCGAACCGAAGACGAAAAGAGGACGACAGTAAAAAAGATCAAAGCGGCCATCATTTCTAGCGGCAAATCCAAAGTAGTTGGAGGGGAGATAGTCGATGGCGACGGTACGAGGCAACACGCAAGGGCAGCACGAGGTGTTCTCACTCAAACCTCCCCGCCTTGTCGAGCGGGTTCTCATCGCTCTTCTCGACGCCATCGCTGGCACGAGCCCTCTTCAAGCTGGGTTTTCCCTCAGCGTCGTGAGCGGCCATAGCGGCGGCGGCCGTGGCGGGTACGTCTCCTTTGTCTCCTTTGTCTCCCTTCTCAGCAACGGGACTGCTAGTGTGGTGTTTGTGGTTCGGGCTGTTGTGCCCGCTGCCACCACCCGCCGTCGCCGCGCTGCTGCCCGCTGGAATCTCCTCGGCCAGCCGCTCTGCCATGTTGGAATCATACTCGCGCTCGCGGGCGCGGATGCTCTCGGGGTCAAGCTCGCGCGCCGTGGCCAAAAAGTCAAGCGAGCCGTCGTCGTCATCGTCTTCCTCGTCGTCCGAAGAGTACGACGATTCGACGTTGGTTGAGTTGAGACGGTAGCGCGAGGTGGATGCCAGACGGTGGTCGTCGTCATCCGAGGGAGATTGGTGAAAGCTATTGCGGCCGTTCTCCGTGGCCTGCGAGAGGGAGTCACTGCCATCTTCGGTTTTGGACGCCATTTCCATCGGGCGCGGCGCAGCCGACGGGTCAGACGAACCTTGATCTTGCATGACCATGTCCGAGAGCTCGCTGTCGAGGTCCGAATCGTCGGCGTCACAGGAAGAGTCAACCGGTAAGAGAGATGGAGGAGGCAAGTCTGATGGGGGCAGGTGGCTCTCGCGAACACCAACAATGTGTCCAGCATAGACCGGGAGGCGGCGTCTTTTAGCCGGTGGCGGCATCGTCGACTCCCTGTCGCCCGTTGGGCTGAGGGCCATGCTAATCTTGCTGGGATACAGCTTGTCGGGACGCAAAGCGTGGCAGGCGCCGTTGTTTAGAGACCGACTGCCTTGGCGTACTTGTCGACGATCGACCTCGATGAACAAGTTGTCTTCGGGGATGATTCCGCCAACACCCGACACTTCGAGAGCCATGGGCTCGATGGAGACGGGGCTCGAGTTGCCAGACGACAGGGGTGCACAGTCCATGTCGACTTGTGGGTCACTCGAGTAGAATGAATCGTCGTCCATCATCTCATGAAGCGCAGCCCGAGCAAGTGGGCCGCGTCGATCATCGTCGGTACCATATGCAAGTTTCTTGGGTGGTTCGGGTGATCCGCCGATTGGGGTCGTCGTGTAGGGAGTATAACTTGTTTGCGGTCGGCCAATTTGGACACGATCCCCGCTCAAGTCGGTACAAAACTTGGCCTTGTTGTAAAAGATGATGGGTCCGTCGTCCCTCTTCCTCTTTGATGCATACGTCTTCATGCCCGAGCTCGCAAAGGCCGAAGACACATTGGCACCGGTCGCGGCCTGAGGAGGAGTCTGCTCAGGCTCGGATGCCGGCTCCACGTTGGAGAGAAGTTCATCCGACGACGTGTCCTTGTGATAGAAGAGGGGCGTGTATGAAAGCTCGTGCTTATTGCGCTGTGCAGATGGATCCGACAACCTGCCTGTTGCCTCACTCGAAGTGTGGGCACTGCTGGGTTCGATCTTGAGGCGCTTCGTGCCTGACTTATCGAAGTGTGGCCCAGCAGACGATTCGAGTTCCTTGGGAGAAGCGTCGCTGCTGTTGATCGACACATGGTATCCACCTCGCCAGCGAACTTTGCGGCCATCGTGGGACAATTCAATCTGCGAGCTGTATTGCTGCAAGGCCTTGATGACGAACTCGGTCGTCACATTGATCGTGTGGAGTTGCGCCATGTTGACCAACAAGTTGAGGTAGATCCATCCATGTCCGTCCACGGGCGGAAGCTCGGGATCCTGTGGCGAAAATCCCAAATGACGAATGTAGCTCAGGTTGTCAGCAGGGACCTGTGCTCGCTGTGGATCCAGATCGAGCGGCCGCGTCGGTCGCTGATCAGGGGATTGGTGGCCTGGAGATGACCCTGGCTGTGGGGTGGGCTTGGCCACCTCGAGTGCCTTTCGATTGGCGTCGGTCTCGAGCAATACCCGATTTCGTCTCAATCGTTTGCTTTCTAGCATGATGCGAGCTTCTCGAAGTCCTTCTTTCCGGGCTGGTAGTCCCGTCTCTTCTTCGCGGGCCAGCCTATCGGCATGGGCAGCAGACTGGGCAACCTCTTGCTGTTGGATGGGTTGCTGGTGGCCGTTGGACCCGGCGCCCTTGCCGGCAAAGATTTGTTCCAGCCTCCGAACGACCAACTTCTTCTTGGTCGTGTCCGTCATGGAAATGGTCTTTGGCATCAACCCGAGAGGAATGTCTTTCAGATAGGACTGAATGTTGTCTTGCTGGCGGCCGAACACCGATCTTGTTCTCTTCTTGGGCTGCGCGTCTTGGGCACTAGAAGCAGCATTCGAATTTTGGCCCGAGGCCGACATGGAGTGGTAGGCAGAGTCGGCATTCTGGTGCGAATTTAGGGACGACATGGTGGCCTGGGCATGAAGAGACGGGCGGGCGTGGTTTGTTTCCTCGTTGGACGAATTTTCATCGGCTTCCATGGCAAACTTCTTGAGCAAGTCCTCCAGCTCTCGCTTCTTGCCGGGATGGAGACCATGCACGCGGACCTCGAAGAGCTTTTCCTCCTGCAAGTGCGCGTCGTGGACCTTTTCGTACCTCTTGAGCTTCTTCTTGAGCTTCTTATTCTCAATGGTAAGGTCGTCAATGACGCTTCGAAAGTCTCCGGCACTGCTGCCATCGGTCCGCATGCGCATGAGAGCCGGCCTGTGAGGCATGGACGACTGGCCTTGGGTGTGCATTTGGAGCGGGTTGAGCACGTCCGGGGAAGTTGAAGATGAAGAGTTGCGAAGGAAAAACGGAGGATCATCTAGGGTGGTTAGTAGCAGCGGGATATCAAGAGTGTTGGTCACTTACTATCCATGTAAGACCCATCTTGGTTGACATTGTTGTTCGAACTCTCGAACCACTTGCCGGCATCACTCGTCTCTCCGGAGCTTTCCTTCTTGGAGAGGGGCTTGGAGGAGCCTGGAGAAGGTGGGTTGGCGCGGTCACTCGAGGGGACGGTGGACGACGAGTGCGAGAGGACGTCGACGTCTTCATGTCGACGAAACTTGCCGGGAGAATGAAGCAGCGAGACAGACTTGTGGGCGGGTGGTCTTCGGGGGTGCGCAGCAACCGGAGGGGCTTGCGATTGTGACTGGTCCGCCATATCCCTCTGGACGTTGGACGTCAGTGTGATGATGGAGTTGATTAAAGGTGAGCCGGATCAGCCATGGGTGGATCCAGGGCGGTGGAGCAGCAGATGGACGGTTCGAGACGTTGGATGAAAGGGCGGGTACGTCGGTAGCGTTGTGTGGGCGGCGTGAGCGGTGTCGATGGGCAAAAGCGGTGGTTGGTTTCGATCGCGGACGTCTTGGTGGAAGCCGGGTGGGCGATATGGGGGGCGGTTAGATGGAAGGATGGGGCAAACAGGGTCGCAACAGAGAGCCGACAAGGGCGTGTATAAGGCAGAGGCGTGGACGGGCGACATGTTTAGGTGGGCGCATGGTGGGAGGTGACGACAAGCAGGACTTTGCTCGATCTTGAGGAACAAAAACCGGGGTCCTGGCATCGCGGACATCGCTGAACGCTGAATGGCAGCGGGCACAGACCAGATCGTTCGTACACAGGGCCAGAACCACGCATCGAGATTTGCTGCGCATCCCTCAGCTCACCAGCCAGACGCATCGACGATTGCCCGTCATCCAGGAAGGCCGCTTCGGGAAGTGTGCGACGGCGGGCACGGGCAAAGGGTCTGATGGCGCCGGGATGCGGCTGGGGGGCGTTTGCTGGAACAGCAGACCGGGTAGCATTGCTGGGCAGACGGGACCGGGTCGCAGAGGCGGTGGTGGTGGTGGGCGGAGCCGTGGTGGTGAGGCCGAGGGCGAGGGTGCTGGCGCTGGCGAGGGCGACATGGAGGAGAGGGAGCAGTGAGGCGCGAGGCGAGCCGTCATGGGTCGAAAGCGGTTAGCGCAGGGCCCTTGGAAATCTGGAGAACGAGGGCCATCGCTGCCGTGGCATCAATTGCATCAGCCCGCAGATCCCGGCAGCGCAGCGCAGCGCAGACTCTCCGTCACTGTACATGTCGCTACAACTATCCATCACCAACCACACTCTGCATGCGCCGAACATTATCGCCAGCACGACGTCCGACTCGCTGCGTTTCGGCAGCTTTTTCCCTCCCCTCACCGCGCGCCGCTCGCCGCTCCGCCCTGCCCTCCGCCCTCGTCCGCCGACGGCCCTGCTCCCGACCGACGCCGACGCCGACGCCAGGTTCCATTCCTCAGCCTCAACACCACACCCCGGCCTCCCTCACCGTCGCCAGACGACCCGTTTGAAGGGTCCATCAGCCGCTCTTTGCCTCCTTCCCTCTGGATTCCTCATCCACACGGCCCGCGCCACCCTCGATCGATTCAGCACTCCCGTCACGCGCCATGGGAACCCATTCCGCTGAAACATTCCATCTACCTACCGCACACCATTCACTGCCCCCATCCCGGCCGCCCCAGCCTTACGCAAAGGCCTTTGTTGCTGACAAGCCGTCGCCGTTGCAGCCACGTCCGCTGCTCTGGTGCCCTGGGCTAGGTTGTCGTCAGACCCCGACGTCATTGCCAAACCTCAACCTTCATCGACGATGAAATTGTCAACACGGGCCGCCGTCTCCAATTTCAGTCTCCTTTGGGCCCAGTTTACCGTACTCCCTTTTTCGTCAACCCTTCCGATTGGCCCTCTTCCAAAAATGTGTCGTGCAGTGGCGAACATCACCGGCCTTCTCCGACCTCTGCCGCTCCTACTCTCGCCCGCCGGCCTCATGACTCCCTCTCGTTTCACGCCACTGCGCGGCCTGGTCGTCTTTCGGGCCTCAACCGCCTGTTGTTGGCCGTTGCTGCGCGCCGACTGAAATTCCATTCGAATCCATTCAGGCCGTCGTATTGCTTTTTCCCACCGCCCCGGCCGCCGCGCCCGCCTTCTGCTTGTACGCCTGCAAATCTGATCTAGACGCTTCTTGCGCCCTTCCTCGCGCTTCCCTCTTGCATCACGCAGCTCGTAGCTGAGGCCCAGACCAATTGAGGGCATGTTCCGTCGGTCTATTTTGGCGGCCGTGTTGCGCAGTGGCAAAGACGCGACCTGGTTCACTGCCTGCTTCCTTGGACGATACTGACAGGTACCGGTACATTATTTTCAAAACAAACACGCTCGGTATTGACTAACCCGGTCGCGTCGATCGGTGATGCTTGTCGGATTAGACGTGCAAACAACGCCACAAACCCATGGAAAACGACTGCGCTGCCTCACCTCTACGGTCACTCTAGCCCATGGCACAAGTTGCACCCCTTTGCCGAGCAGCAGCTTTCAACAACCAAGCACACGGCTACCCGATTGTCTCCAACCCACCAACCCTGAAATTCCAGCAAAGCTTCGATCCCAAGATGGCATCGTCCGACCTTGCAATCTTTCACTACTCACCCACCACCAACTCAAAAAACAGTACTACCCCGCAATTACAACCATCCTAGAATCGCAGCGACCAGCATCTCACCCACCATTGCGCCCATCTTTGGCCACCAAGCTCTGTTTGTCATTTCTTCGCCCAAGTAAACAAGCTAGGATCGCATACCCCAGCCGTCCGAGCAAAAAGAGTACCACCAAGGTCACTTTTAGCTCGCTCGGCTGCCCCGGCCCCCCGAGATGATCCACGGTATGCAGGGACGAAGCCAACCGCTAGCCGGAAACCCTCCAGCAATACGCGCGTGCGTTCGCCGCACCCGGGTAGGGTACCCGCGACTCGTGATGCTTCGGTTCTACGTATATTGCCTACCCATCCTCACGACGTCCCTTGCTCCCATGCCCTTTCCCAGGCACACAACCTGGTTGGTGTGCGTGCGTGCGCATCGCTAGCCACATCGTCGGGACCGGCTGGGCGGGTGGCATGGGTGTCAAGACGCGTCGAATCAAAAAAGGAAATACGCTCGTGGCAGATGAGTGGACACACGCTTCGACGCTTGCTTTCTTGCTCGACGCAAAAGAAAGCATGCGATGAACCGACATGGCAGCAGCAACAGCGCGTTTGACTCATCCACTCAGGCCAGCACTGAAGAACGAGAAAAGCACAAAACAACGGCACGGCTGGTACTACGGTTTCCGGGACGAGTTCAAGGAAGTGATGCTATTCTTGCTCGTTTCGAAAAACCGGTCGGTCAGCCGCCCAAACCCTCCCCCCGAGGCGGCGAGCGGCGAGCGGCAAACAGACCCTGTCGCCGCCTCCTCGTCCTGGGTTTGCTCTGCCGCCGTTGAGCTTCCTTGTCGCTTCTGTGACGAGATGCGCAGACTGGCCCGCAGGTGTGGAGGCGTCAGGGTCTAGCGTGCCGCTGTCGCCGCAAACAAAGCAGGGGGGAGAAAAAAAAAGTTGTCTTTAGGTTCGTCACAACAATCGGCAAGCCGGCTAGCCGGCATGCATGCATGGCGCAGGCTGTCTGGGCAGTCGTGGTTTTCTGATCCAGCTGTCCGACGGTGGGTTCTGTGAATCGCTGCCTGCAGGCGACTCATTCAGCATGCGCACCATCGCACGTCTCGTTCTGCACTGGAGGTAGGAAACGGAAGTATCTACGGTAGGTGAGAGCATTCACTTGTTTACTCGCCTAGGCCTCCCTCCACACCACCATTTTTGTTGTTGTCTGGTCACGCACTCACTCACACACCACCGCCGGCTTTGCCTCCCGTCTGCCTCCCGTCTCCCCGTCCCGTTTCCGCTCCACACTCCACACTGCTCCCTCCACACAAGTCTTCTCTCCCCGCGTAGGCGGCGGGCGGGCGGGCGGGCGCAGGTTGGCAGGTCAGTAAGGTAGGTGAGTGAGAAGGTGGTTGCGCTGTGCGCCTGAACACCCGCCTGCCGTCGCCGCCGCTATTGCGCGGCTCGCGGCACGCACTGACTCCTGAGCGTCCCCACACTTTGTTCTAATTTCCTATTCCCGAACCGTATGAGTATTGTATTGCACACGTGCTCTGGAGAGGGAGAGGAAGTGGTGCGAGCTTTTTTTGTCGCTGCTGCTGCTGCTATGTAGAGAAGTCTGGATTGGCCTCTCGTTACTTCGTTCCTCACGTTCCTTCTTTTCTCTGTCTTCTTTTCTCTTCACTCCTTCGCCTATCTCGCTCTTCGGTGGCTATGGACGTGAATGTCGATTCGAGTTTTCGCCTTCAACTTGCGTGGTCGAAATGACATCCCCACTAACGCACCCTCTTTGGTTTACCTAGTCTTGATGTTCATCGCCCGCCTCCTATCCGCCTGGCCATTGCCCTGTCCGTCAGATCTGTCTGCTCACATTATGAAACTCGCGCAGCAGCTCAGTGCGGTACGGTATGGTAAAGATGGTAGGAGGGGTGAGTTGGTGACTCGCCTGCTAGCTCGCCCGCTGGCCGCTGGCCGCTGGTCGCCTAGGCAGGTAGGCTGTGAATGTGGCGAGACGCAGCGCGGCTCGTCTGTGTGGGTATGTGGCTCACTAACTCACTGACTGCTTGGTCAATCGAGGCAGGGGGTGGACAGGACGCACACCATTGGATCGGATGACAGAACGGCATCGCGGGAGTCCGAGTTGGCCGTCTCCATGGCTCTCAGCCCGGTCCTAGGAGCAGATGGCTCATGGTTGTAGGTGCAAAGGAGGAAGTGTGCTGTGGTGGGACGTGGATGAAGTAGATTCTCTCTCGCCTTCATCTGTAGGCGCGGCTTCGTGGTGGAGTAAAAAACAGTGCGATGAGCCTAGTAAACATAGCTGCAGTGTGTCCGTCTGTTTCAAACGAGTTGCAGTTGACTGTGACCGTGTTTTTTGTTTCCCTTTGATTGGCTAGGAGGGATGCCATTAACACACAAGCCTGGCCTGCTCTACTCTCCTCCCGCCGCGAAAGAGTGAGGTGGAGAGTAAGTTCGCCGTGGTCCAGGGTGCAGCAGCGGCGCTATACCGCATCAGGCAAGCAGAAAAGCTCGCTTAACGTCCGTCGTCCGTCGTCTTCACCTTGGTTCTTCCCTGCCTGCCAGCTGCAACATCAACACCATCGTCTCCACTCACCTGCTCCTCCACCATGCCAGACATCGACACGGAGGCGCCAGACGTGCCCGTCCTCTCCTCTCTGCACACTACCACGCTGCCTCTCCCGCCTAGTTGCATCGCGTTTGTGCCACGGTCGAGGCAGTGGTTTGTTGTCGGGACGTATTTTCTGGAGCGGGGAGAGGAGGCTGAGGGCCAGAAGAGGAGTGGGAGTTTGGTCCTGGCGAGATTGGGCGAGGGGGAGGGGCGCGATGTGTAGGTTGCCTTCTTTCTACTTTTTTTCTCTCTTCAGTCTTTTCAGTCTGTTGGTCATTCTGGGCGGGCATTTCTCTCCGTCCATCCTCAAAGCCAAACAAATGAAACGAAAAACAACTGGACCCTCCCTCCTAACGCCCACCCCCAGTACCATCACCGCAACCCATTCAACGCCCTTTGCCATTTTCGACCTGCACTTCTCGCCGCACGAGACCACCGCCATCACATCTTCGACATCGCACCTCCTCGGCCTCGCCTCATCAACCGGCTCCGTAGCCCTCTACGCCATCGATCCCGCCTCGCCCACCGCACCGATCCGTCACATCCGCACGCTGCAGCTCTTCCCCACGACGAGCTTGTTTACCTATTTCTCCTGGCATCCCACGATCCCGCTGCTCGCCGCCGCCGCGCTGGCGGATGGACGCGTCGTGCTGTGTGATTGCAGCGGCAATGCCGATGATGACGAAGTCGATTCTCGTTCTAGAAGGATTGTGACGCTGCATGCGCACGCCCTCGAGGCGTGGGTCACGGCGTTTGCGCCCGACGGCAGCGCGCTGTTCTCGGGCGGCGATGACGCGGCGCTGAAAGGCGTGGGGCTACCTCCTCCTACCCCTGCCGCTGGAGCAGGGCTCAGCGCGTCGGCGTACCTTGCGGCGGTGTCTTCTTCTCAGCCCGGAGACGGCGAGGGTGAGCAAGAGGAGGAAGGGGAAGAAGAAGAGGAGGATGGAGACGGGGCGCCGCAATTCAGTCCGCCCTGGCAATGGCAAGACGCGCGCACTCACGGCGCTGGCGTCACCTTTATCCTGCCTCTCCCTCAACCATACTCTCCCCCCACAACCACAGCGCCCGCCCCTCCTCTCCCGCCCCCCGATCTCCTCCTAACAGGCTCCTACGACGAATCCCTCCGCCTGCTCTCCCCACCCGCACGCAACGGCCTCGGTCCCCGCCGCTCGCGCGTGCTGGCAGAGATCGAGCTAGGCGGCGGCGTGTGGAGGATCGATGTCGTTGACTCCAGCATGGCCGGCCCTGTGGTGCAAGGAGGAGACAAGGAGGCGACGGCGGAGGCGGAGTGGATCCTCCTCGTCAGCTGCATGCACGCGGGGACGCGCGTCTTGCGTTTGAGCGGCACTGCAACATGTCCTGCGGCAGGAGAAAACGAGGAGGTCGATGAGGTGAAAGAAGCAGAGGGCGAGTGGGAGTGGACGTGGCAGTTTGACGTCCTAGCGCGCTTCGAAGAGCATCAGAGCATGAACTACGGTAGCGCGGTGCAGCCGCTTCGAGCCGGGGAGGCAAAGAAAAAGCGGACCGTCGTCAGCACCAGCTTCTACGATCGGCTGGTTTGTGTGTGGGAGTTCTAGCGTCGTCCCCATGGACGAGAAGAAGAAAAAGATAACGGGCTGCGATGACAAAGCGCCGTTCTCCTCAGAAGCTTCTGGTCTTGACGGCGTAGTTGGTGTCGAAGAGAATAATATGTTCACTCCTGGCACTGACAGCGGCTGGCTGGCTCCAGCCAGCATTCCTCCACTGCTGCGGATGGAGCTGTGGAGCTGCTGTTGTCCACCGTGGAGCTACACCGCGACATATCGCTGCTGCTTTCGACACGACCTTGCCATCACAATCCGCACTGCCTGGCGGGTAACAAACATCTTCCAGCGTTCCACCAGCGTGCCCGACGTCAACAAACTTCAACAACGAAAGACAAGAACTCCGCTTTCCTACCACGCCGCGGGCGGTTGCCGGGTCGAATGACCCTATGGCATTTCATCTGCGACTGATGGATGGAGAATGATCTGTGTGTACGAAGCCGCCGTGCCGAGTGCGAGGTTGAGACTGGATTGCAAAGGCGACCTGTCTTGCGTTGGTTCTGGGAGCGTTCAGGGGTCGGTCAGGGGTAAGAGAGGGTTTGAAGAGACACAGCAGGCTTGTCAAAGGAGAATCGAGATTGTTGATTAAGCGCCATCCGAAGGCGGAGACCGAGTATCTACGGACTGATCCGAGTACTACCAGTACAGAGCTGGTACGTGTAGATCAATCTCCGTCGAGCGCCGGTAAAAAGGTACTTCTCTCAGCCGTCTGATTTGCATGGAAGTGTCATAAAGTTCGTCTTGCCGAGGCCCCTTTTTTACATATTCTCTTGCATGTTTTTCCCTCACTATCTCCTCGGCCGTGTCGGCGAAGTCGTCGTACCATCTGTAGTCAGCCTGGTTTACTTCAACATGATGCGATAGGACCATCTCAGGGGATCATCACAACAGCAGTCGAGAGTTCCATCAGTACGAGAATACTCGTGAATTGACTGGCCAAACAAAAATGCTCAAACAACGATGCATCATCAAAACCGAGACCCAGCGCTAAATGACCCCAGAGAAATTCAACGACTCCTCAGCCACGTCCGGCGGCCCCCACGATGCAAACACACCTACTCAGCCACCTTCAAGTCCCTGCGCCACACCTTGACCGGCATGTCCTTGATCAACCAATTCATCGTCTCCTCGCGCTGCAAGTCCCACTCGGGGTGCGGCAGCGCAAAATCGTAGCGACGGACGATACTGGCCAGCACAATCTCCTGCTCCAGGTAGGTAATGTTGCGGCCAATGCAGCCGCGGGCGCCGGCCGAAAAGGACAAAAAGTACGACTGCAGCGACTTGCCCTTGTCGCCGAGCCAGCGCTCCGGGATGAACTTTTCGGCGTCGTGCCACACCTTCTCGTCGCGGTGCGCCACCAGCGCCGACATGCCGACGGTCGTGCCGCCGGGGATCCAGTCGTCGAGCACGCGGCAGCCCTCGGACGGCGTCTCGCGCGGCAGGTTGTGCGGCGTCGGCGGGAAGAGGCGCAGCGACTCGTCCAGCACCGCCTTGAGGTACGGCAGGTGCTTGATCTTGGGGTAGGGGGCGTAGACCTCGTCCGGGTCGAGCGCCTCGTCGAGCTCGTCGCGCAGCTTTTGCAGAACTTCTGGGTGCTTGAGGAGTTGGAAGAGCACGTTGGTCAGCGCAAGGGCCGTCGTCACGCTGCCGGCGTTGAGCATGATGTTCATTTCGGAAACAACTTCGCCGAACGGGACGTTGTTGTCTTCGCCGTACTTGTTCTTCATGAGGGCGGAGAAAAAGTCTTCCAATGGCTCGCCTGCTTGGTATCTCTTGAGGCGGCGAGTGGTGAGTTCGGTAGGGATGCCGTCCCACATCTGGCCGTTATGGCCCATGCGGCAGAAACTGGGAAAGGCGTAGTTGGTGAGCTTGTCCAACACCTTGTACCAGTCGTACGACCAGATAATGTACGACTGCTTCCGGGCATTGTCGTAGAGACACTCGCGTAAATGGCAGGTGTACTTGGATCCATCTGGCCTGCTGACGGTGACGCGGTCATCGTCCGTGTCGAGGAATCCAAGACGTTCAGAGAGGCCAATGTCGGCAATGGCGTCCAAGCTGAAGTAGTTGGCCCACTTGCGCCAGTCAAGATTGACTTCGTCCTCTCTGGGGATCGTCTCGCCCTTTGGAAGGGGATCGGTGCAGCACTTGTCCATGTGTGCCATGAGCCTCACAGTCTTGTCCAAGACCTTGGCCTCCCAGCCCTCGAGGTTCTTGATGGCGTACGCGGCCGAGAGGTATTTGCGTTTTCGCGCATGGTCTTTGCGGTCGATGACGTCGGCGAGGTGATAGTATTCGCCAGCACCAACCCTGTACTGGCCATCTTTGATGCACTTGGTGTTGTGGCCGTAAATGTCCTTGATCGCACGCGTATCGCCGTAAGACAGGGCGTTGGGGCCGATCCTGATGACGGGGTGCTTCTTGTGCATTTGCACCAGGTGCGAAGAGCGTGCGCCGGTGTAGGCCAGCAACATGAACGGTAGGTTGGAAATGGCCGCCAGCGGCGTCATGTTTGGAAATTTCCTAAGACCTTGGCCATATTAGCTAATCGCTCAGCTGCGAATCATCAGGGCGGTTACCTTTTGGGTCGCGAATGTATTCAAAACAAGGGAAGACGACAAAGTAAAACAGGACGCTAGCCCCAACCAGGGCCAGGGCAGACGGCAAGCTCACAGTCTGGATCATGGCTGTCATGGTGGTCTTGTTGGATTCAAAGACTGATGAAAGTTGTGGAGGAAACGGCGTGCCATGTGCAACTGACGGTGTCAAGCTCGTCGTAAATTCTGGTCCTTATTATATCCAACTTCTCCTTCCAACGACGCAGGACAGTGTAGCTGCTGAAGCCGCAAGACGGGCTCGGCCAAGCGAGGGATAGTTTGTTCCGTTAGGCGGCGGCTGAGTTTGGAAAGTCTAGCGCTGAAAGTGGATATCGACCGGCGAGTGGGACGGATTTCCGGATCCGGGCCCCATCCGGCAATTTCTTCCTGCTTCCCCAGATCTTCAACCCCACAACCTGGCTACTAGCCATCGACAACCACTCAAAAAGTTGGCGGGATAGGGAACGCGAGCATCGTGAGTGCAAAATCCAAGCACCCCGCGTTCTTGGCGTATTTTTTGCATCCTGCGGGATTGCAGACCCGGAGTGGTGCATTGAAAAGACAAGACTGGGCCTGCCAACTCTGTCGTCATAGCCGGCGTGGGAGGGGCTCTCGACGGCGGATTAAGACGAGAAAAGCTCCGGAAGCGGACAGCACCAGAGAGGCAAGTTTAGAGCGAGGGCGACGTTCGCTTTCCGTGGTTCAACTTCCTCGGTTGGAAACGATGACTACGCACTCCAAGTCTCCTTCAAAGTGTTGACCACTCTCTCAGTGCGCCAGCCAATCTTCCTCTCCATGTCCAGGAGAAACTCCACCGCGGCCTCGCGATCTCTTTCTGATTCCAGATAAGAGCCGCCTGTTGTGCTCAGCCTCGTTCAAAGTGGAGCAGCCGAGTTAAACTTACAGGTCAAGAGGATGTGTGAAGCATGGTTCATTGCAGAGGATGCAAAAGGGTTGGTGATGGCCAAGCCGATGACGATGCGGAGATTCGAGAGGATGATGCCCTGTACGCAACGATCAGCTGCGGAAGGATGTCGTTGTGGGCGTGCAGACGCACCTCTGATGCTTTGCGCAACTTGTGGCTCCCGAACCCGAGCTTGAGGAGGTGCGGATCATAGGAAGCGAGCAGTATTTTGGCGAGGCTGTAGTACTGTTGCCCGACGACTACGCAAACCCAACGTCAGCCACGGATCTATCCGCAACGCAAAATACGCACCATGTGCCGGCAACGTCATCCATATCTCAGGAAATGGAGACCCGATATCTTTTGGCTCATTGACCCACAAGGGCCGGAAGTGATGCGGCTTGTTGGCGTTCCAGGCCTCCACGTCTCCGCAAAGTTGCTTCCACTGTTCAAACGACGAATTGTCTTCCTCTTGGTTTTGTTGACTGCAGTAGTTGAGGACGTGGGCAAAGGTGTAGATTATCCGGTTCGCCCAAGCACAATCGCTCTCGTCTTCAAAGACGTGCGACTTGCGGTATATTTCCAGGTTGCAGTTGACGGGCTCGCCAGTCGTCAGCGAGACGTAGAGATCTTGGCGAATGAAGATCCAGGCCGCCGCCTCACCTAGGCCACCCCGGGGCAGCATGTGAGCGATTGAGTTGATTAGTCGGGTTCCGCCGTAGAGGTGCGTTTTTTGGTCACGATCTCAGCCTCGGTCAGCGTCGGCTTGGCAAGGGGAGGTGGCGGACATACCATCCATTTCCTCGTACAATCGGAGGATAACGATTGCGGCGAGAAGGTTCTCGTCGAGGGCAGCAAGGGGGTCCTCCAAAACGGGTATCAAGATACGCAAGCACTCGCTCATGTATGACGCAGACTGAAGATCCTCCGTGCCGTGAGCACCATTGAGGACCCTTGAAGCCAGAGCCAGAATGGCATTGGCGATGACAGGATAGCTCATGGCACGGCGAGGTACTTCGGTACCGAAGTGACCAGCTTCGTCACAGCAATCGACCTTGTATTGTCAGCCAACGACATCAATCCGGCATGCCACCTACATGAGGGCCCAGGAATTGCACATAGTATTGAAACAGGCGCGCTTCATCCTCCGTCCTGATGGTCCATATTGGCGAGGGTTGATATAAGATTGAGACGGGACTCCATATACCACCCGCCGGGCTGGCCGACTGGATGGATGGCGTATCATGAGATATCTCCTGATGGACCCGCCCGCTGTCCGAATGTGAGGTGACCGACGCATTCTCCCGCCGTCGTAGCACCTCGAAATGCGCGCCAAGCTCCGAGTGACTGGGCGTAATGGTAGGGGTACCAGACGTTGGATCGGCAGCGTGGGAAGGGGACGCTGCGATTGATGGCCGGGGCCTGGACGGTCGTACAAACGTCTGCTTGCCCTGAGCTCTCGAATCCCCATCCAATGTCTTGAAAGTCTCGTCCTCCAGCTCCTCCAGTGTGGATGCCGGTTGGATGAACGTCACTATTCACACTTAGCCCTACCCCACGGGGTTTGAAACCACGGAAATGGAGAACGGCACGGACCGGACGGTATATCTACCCATACTTGGTCCTCTCTGTAGTCGAGCTGGACATGATCGAGCTTGCCGGGCTCGGACCTTTTTTCTCGGACGCTGGTGACGGGCCGGAATCGAATGGTAAGACCCCTTCGGCATTCACGTCCCGACGTAATACACCTCTTGCACTTGTCTTCTCCGGGCTGCGTCGTGCCTATATAGAAAGCCAAATGCGGTTAGTACGTATCCTTCGAAGGAGGTTTGTTGTACGAGGTCTCATCCACATTTCAAATGTCGGTCCCGGCATGCGTGGCTTGAGAGGTGAGTCAGTCAGGTGTTTGACGGGCATTCCTTTCTCGAGCGACGAGTTCCTGAAAGAATCGGGCACTTACCACCCCACAGAAGTCCTCATATCGTGACGCAACGTTCCGTGCAAAGAAAGCAATCGTGCGCCGCAGCGAGCTCGAGCTGAAGGCTTTTCATTGCCGAAAGGTGGGACGACCAAACCCCAAGCGCGAGGAGAGATTGCTGCGCGTCAGGGTGGAAGTGGAATTCATTCAGCGATGCCAGCAGGAAGGTGATTGACGATGGGAATGCAAGGAGCAGTTATTTCCCGCTAGCGCCTGGCGGCTCCGGGAGACGGACGGGAAAGACTGCCTTTTATGACGAACCCTGCTAGACAGACGTGGCAGGTTTCCAACGACCGGGGAAAATTTCCCCGACCATGTTGACGTGCATTGCCTGTCCAACCAGGACGCTTCTTCCAGCCCTAGTCCCACACGATGGACCGAAACGGCAACCATCCATGCATCGAGGCGAGCCGAGCCAAACAGTCGACCCCAAGCTCCAACAACCACATTCCGGCCAATCGTCTCGTGCGCTTTGACAACGGCACCTGGGACCTTCCATCGGGACCACAATTGCGGCTCGTCGAGCGCCAGTCCGGGGTTGTGGTGGGACAATCTGGGGAAAGCTGGGGTAGAATCTGGGGTAATGCGGTGTGGACGAACAAGTCCCCCGCCCTCCACGTGTATAAATAATAGACGGGTGCAGCCCTGATGAACTAAGCGGTTTCTGGGCCTTTACACGCGGGATCCCAGCATTGTCCATTTCGAACCTTTCCATCAAAGTTTTTGGGTCGCGTCCGTCGCTCTCCGACACTTGTCCACTCCGCCATGACGATGGATGCCCAAGGCAATTCGATGGATATCAAGAAAGACGATACGATACGCATTGAGGACGTCAGCAATGGCGACTCTTACGGGTTAATTGACGACTCGATCGAGCAGACGGAGTGTGGGAAGATGACGTGGGTGATTTGTATTGCCGTTTCGATTGGCGGATTTCTTTTTGGTGAGCCAAACTCCAGTGCCGTATTCTCAGATCCGGGACCAACGTGAGACAGGCTACGATACCGGTGTCATCTCCGCTGTGCTCGTAACAATCAAACAAGACCTTGGGCAGGACTTGTCGGCCAGCGAGCAAGAACTCATCACGTCTCTCACCTCGGGTGGTGCCTTTGTCGGCGCCATGATTGCCGGCTGCACCGCCGACAAGTATGGCCGCAAATCCGGAATGTATTTTGGCAGTGTTCTCTTCACCCTTGGTACAATCATCATGGCCACATCCTACAGCCTCGAGCAAATGTGTGTCGGACGTTTCGTCGTCGGCTTGGGCGTCGGAAGCGCCGCCATGATCATCCCGCTTTACATTGGCGAACTGGCTCCGTCGAAATACCGCGGCAGAATGATTGCTTTTGACAACATGTGTGTAACCTTTGGTCAACTCATCAGCTATTCCTTCGGAGCCGGCTTTACCGACGTAGCCCACGGATGGAGATACATGGTAGCGATCGGTGGTGTTCCTGCGGTCTTGCTGGGTTGCATCATGCCCCTCTGCCCCGAGTCCCCTCGACAACTGGTGAGCCATGGAAAGCTTGAAGAGGCCGAGAAAGTCATCAAGCGCGTCTTTCCCCAGGCAACGGACAAACAAGTCAAGGACAAGATTCAGCTTATCCTCAACAGCGTACACGAAGTGACTGCCGCATTGGAAGACAAGAGCATCTGGTGGCAGTTGAAGCAGCTGTTTTGCGTCCCAGCAAACTTTCGACCGCTCATCTCGACTTGTGTTGTAGGCGCCGGTAAGTATGCTGACCCTATCTGTGAGCCATGCTCATTCGATTAGTTTCGCAACTGGGAGGCTTCAACACTCTCATGTACTACTCGGGTACAATTTTCGGGCTGGTAGGATTCAACAAGCCCACGGTCGTATCCATCGTTGTAGGCGCAACCAACTTTACCTTTTCTCTCTTCTGCGTCACCATTCTCGATCGCTTTGGCCGTCGCAAGACAGTCTGCGTCTCGGCTCTCGGCATGTCGTTGTCACTCGTCGTTGCGGCTGCAGCGTTCCATTATATCCCGGTCAACAAAGACCTCAAGATTGAAACCCAGAGTGTTGGCTGGCCTGGATACCTCGTCCTCACAACCATCATCATTTACATTGGTTTCTTCGCCTCCGGAGTCGCCACCATCACCTGGGTCGGAACAGAGTTGTTGCCTGTGGAAGTTCGTGCCTTGGGTACCATGACTGTAAGTCGAAATGATGATTTGGAGACCGTGGCTCACACCTAGACAGAACACTGGAGTAGTCTGGGGCTGCAACATCATCATTGCTTCCACTTTCCTTTCGATGATGAAAAATATAAGCCCAACGGGTGCTTTCGGCTTTTATTCTGGAATTTGTTTTCTCGGGTGGCTTTTCGTTCTTGTTGGATACCCCGATGTTACTGGTATGCCCCTGGAAACGGTGAGAGAAGTTTACACACACGGCTTTGGCGTCAAGTTTGCGTCGAAGCTCCAAAAGGAGCGCAAGTTTGCAGAGAGAAATGGCGCGCTCATGACAGCGGCCTGATGCGGGGGATAGCCTTTTATGGCTAATCTATAGCCTATTTATACATCTTCGAATTGCCTCACCAACAGACCCTGCTGTTGAAGGTGCTCCTTGACTTGCTTGACGGTGTACTCTCCACGGTGGAACTACATCTGTTAGTAATGTGGTGAGGAGTAAGGGGAGTAACTTACCATTCCCGCACCAAGCGCAGCATCAGTTGGCGTCTTCTCAAACACCTCGGCAAAGTGGCCAGGGTGACCAGCACCACTGCTGGCAATGACGGGAATCTTGATGGAGGCCTTGACGTCATTGATCAACTCGAGGTCAAAGCCGCTGTTGGTGCCGTCCTTGTCGATGCAGTTGAGCAGGATTTCTCCGCACCCCATGACCTCAACAGCCTGTACGAGCTGTATCACGTCAAAGTCGCGAGTCTCCCGGCCACCCTTGATCGTGCATGCATACCAGCAGTACTCTTCTCCGTTGGGGCCAGGAGTGGAACTCTTGACGGTGTGGTGAGAGGTGGCTTCGGGCGAGCCCACGTACTGACGCTTGGGGTCCACGCTGACGACAACAGCTTGGTTTCCGTATGCCGCGGAAATGGTCTCAATGGCGGTAGTGCCGGCAAGAGTCTTTCCGCGAGCATAGTACTCCTCAGCCGCGGTAACGGCATCGGAACCAATGCTGACCTTGTCCGCACCCGACTTGAAGTACATGGACGCAATGTCCAGTGCAGATACCTTGGTGCCATCCGTGTCCACAGTGTCGCGGATACCACCGCCAATGGTAAGAGGAACGAAGACGGTCTCCGATGTCCGTCGGAGAATCTCCAGCATGGGCGTATCAGCGACTGGGCAGTTGCGGAAGGAAGTAATGTTCAAAAAGGTGACCTCGTCTGCGCCTTGTTCGTAGTACTTTCTTGCCATGTCCACAGGCTTGCCCAGGTTCCGAACAGCACCACCAGCATCGACACCGTCTTTCTCTCTGACGTCATATTGGTCTCCCTTGGTGACGACGAGGTCTCCTTGGTCATTTGTGCGGACATCCAGACAGGCAATGACACGACGAGTGAGACCTTCTCTTGCAGCTTGGGCAGACGGCTGCTGCGGTAGCTTGGTCACCTGCTGTCCGTCACAGAATGCCTTGAGGACTCTGAGACCAGCGGCTCCACTCTTTTCGGGGTGGAACTGAGTCAAAAGCACATTGTCCTTAGCCAGGGCACCGACAAACTCCTCGTTCCCGTACCTGGCGGTAGCGACGGTCCATCCTTTGCTTTCAAGCTGACCCTCGACGTAGGGGAGCGCGAACGAGTGGACGTAGTAGTACTTGCTGTCCGGCCTCAGACCGTAGACACTGTCTCCAGTGACGTTGCCCGCCCTGGAGGTGTTTGCCGAGTTCCAGCCAATGTGAGGGACCGCCTTGTCCGAGTCGTCGAAGCGCTTCAAGCTACCAGGAACGAGGCCGATGCCCGAGACCTTTTCACTCTCTTCCGAGCTGTCGCAAAAGGCCTGCAGACCGACGCAGATGCCCATGGTCGGCTTGCCCGCGGCAATGTGCTTGCGGATGGGTTCGATGTAACCGCCGTTGCCAAATAGGGTCAGACAGTGGCCAAAGTGGCCGACGCCAGGGAAGATGAGTTTCTACGGGGAATTGGCCCATCAGCTCTGCCATTGCCATGAGTACAAGGTTCTTGTGAGGGCCACTGTCGTAAACATACCTCGGCGTTGGCGACATCTTCGGGTTTGCGGACCCACTCGACAGTGTATCCGACTTTTTCAATGGCATTGACGAGAGAGCGGACGTTGCCCGCGACATAGTCGAGGAGGTGAACGGACGGCATTTTGGTGGAGGGGCGAGTTGGTGGAGAGAGCGGCGAGACCACTGTTGATATAATTCTTGACTCACGCCCGCGGGCAACGACTTTTCTGCTTGCCCTACGTTATCGATAACGAAATTTCCGCCGCAGAATCGCCTCAACACCAAGAGACATCACGGCGGTCTGCTACCTCCCGACACTCTTTCACTCCGACCATCCACCACATCCGCCACCATGGTCCGCAAGCTCAAGCACCACGAGTCCAAGCTCCTCCGCAAGGTCGACTTCACGACCTACAAATCCGACAACAACCACCGCGACGCGCTCGTCATCCGGCGCTACGCCATCCAAAACCCGTCCGACTACACCAAGTACAACCGGCTATGCGGATCGCTGCGACAACTCGCACACCGGCTCTCGCTACTCGATCCGGGCGACCCGGTCCGCCAGAAGCATGAGAAGCTGCTCATCGAGAAGCTCGAGGACCTGGGCATCCTCGGCACCGGCGAGGGCAGCCGCAAGCTGAGCGACGTCGAGCGCAAGGTCACTGTGTCGGCGCTGTGCAGGCGGAGGCTGGGCGTCGTCATGACGCGCCTGCACATGGCGGATACGGTGCAGGCTGCCATCAAGTTCATCGAACAAGGCCACGTGCGCGTTGGCCCGGAGGTCATTACGGATCCGGCATTCCTGGTCTCGAGGTGCGTCTTATTGTGGATTCAATTCTGGCGGCGACTGACTGATTCCTGTGCAGAAACCTTGAAGACTTTGTCACTTGGGTCGACTCTTCCAAGATCAAGCGCAACATTCTCAAGTACCGCGACCAGCTGGACGACTTTGACCTAGAGAGAGCATGATTGCGTTCCTCCCGGAGCACGAAGAGGGCGAGGAACAAATGGGCATTTCAAGGCGTTTGGCGCACGTGGGAAAAAGGATGGAGCATCTCAGGGAAAAGATATCCAACAACAATATCATCGCATATTTGTCGACACAACATGAGAAGACTTGCGCCGCTTTTCAGGGAAATCAACGCGGCCTGCGCATTCACCAACTTCTAGCCGGCGTGCGTTGTCAGGGACTGATTGGATATTCTAGAGCCATGTCCGACCTCCGCACTCGTGTTCATCCAAAGCCAGCTACAGGCGAGTAGACACCGCATTCCTGCAATAAACTAATCACCGTCCTACCCCTTCCCCTCAAAGAAACTTCTCACACCCCTCACCACCTCCCCCACACCCCTCCCCTCCCTCAAACTGCCCCTAATCCATCCCGGCAACTTCTCCCTAATCCTAACCCCATCATACCGCCTATCCAGCAGCAAAATACTCGCGTAATCCCCTCGATGCCGTATTGCACGCCCGACACACTGATTGACAGCCCGCATACACGCATTTTCGTAAAACTCCCTCGCCGCAGCTTTCCCCACCTCTCCCTTCCCCTGTCCACTACTCAAGTCACTCCGCTCGACCGCTTTCTGCGACACATACGCCATCTTGGCGCGCCACTCGGCCGAATGTGCGTTCGGAAATGGCAGACCGACGACGGCAACCCCGCGGCCTAGCGCGTCGCTGAAGTTGATGCCTTCGGAGAGCGACCCGCCCACGACGGCGAGCAGGAGTGCTCCGCGTCCGCAGCCGCTCGTCACGGCGGAAGTGTAGGCGGCGAGGACGGACTCGTTGGACGCGGGTTGAGCTTGAGACAGCTGCTGATGCGCAGCTTTGGCTTCGTGGAAGACGGGCTTGACGGCGTGGAGAGCGTCGAAGAGGGAGGGGGACGACGACGACGATGACGGCGCTGCAGCGTGCTTCCACGCCTTGACGCACTGGTCCAGGTACGCGTAACTGGGAAAGAAGACGACGACGCCGTCGGGTATCGCCGAGGCGAACTGAAGAATCGCCAGACCGAGGTCTGCCAGCATGGCCGGCGCGTTGCGCTTCTCAAAGGTAAACTCGAACGGCGCGCCGCTGGGGCCATGGGTCACGGGCCAGGCGAGCAGGTTGGAGGGAGGGATTACGTGCCCGCAGGACAACGTCGTGATGCGCTCGCGCGGGAGGTACGAGAAGAGGTGCTGCTCGTAGTCGGACATCTGCGGTCGTCAGCTTGTTATTCTGCAATGACAAGAGGGTGCTTTGCATGCGTACGGGCGACATTGTTCCTCCTGCTAGTATCACGGCGCGCGCCTCTTCGACGATTTCGCGGAAGTGGTGTGTCGGGTCTAGCAGCATGTACTTCAGACACGCACCCAGACTGTCGTCGTTTTTGGCGTAGAAGAAGCGACCTTCGGCGGAGGGATTGAGCAACGCAGCAAAGAAGCTCTGAACATGCGTCAAGACGGGTACATGCAGACTGGGAGAACTCTTCAGCTGCTGAGGTCGAGCGCCGCCGCTCTGATTGTTGGCCTGCTCTTCCGCGTGCACAATGTACCCGTCGACCTTGCGGGCCAGCTTGCTTTCCTGGAGATAGCGGAGGAGTTTGTACAGGTTGATCTGATCGACGCCCTTGCCGGCCATCAAGTCGCCCACCTTGACGACGCCCTCTGCATCTTTAGCCTGCGCAGCACTGCCAGTCAAATAGCCAACCAACGAGTCCAATAACCGCACAGTCTGCGCCACGTACACCCTATTCTTGCCCTTCAGCCGATTGCGGAATTTCTGAAGGTACGTCGTGAGCTGCGCCCGCGACCTCTGCAGCTGCGCCAGCGACACCGAGACTGAGTAGATGCCGGCGATCGAGTCCATGAGGTTGTGCGCCTCGTCGATGATGACGACGTGGTCCTTCATGCTGATGTCGAGCGCCTCGCGTGCCGACTTTTGCAGCAGCAGCGGATACGGCAGCGTCACGATTTCGCTCGGCTTGACGGCCGCGCGCGACGCGTAGTACGGGCAAATTCCCAGCTGCTTCCCCACGGCCCCTAGCTCCTCAATGTCGCGGATCTCTGCCAGTGCGTGGTCCCGAAAGTCGTGGACAACCGTCTCGGTCTCCTTGGTCGGCAGAAACGGACATTTGTGGTCTTGGGGTGTTCCGGGCTTCTGCAGGTCGAGGCACTTTTCGTTCACAGCGGCTGTGCTCCCCAGCCTGGATACTTTGGGGTTGATGCAGAGATTCTTTCTCGAGCCCAGTGTCAGATGCTTGAAGTCTTCTTCCGGCTCTTTTGAAACTTCGCAACCCGTGTTGGACTTGTCTGGCGGCTCCGTCGAGATGGCCGGCGGCATTTTGACGCGGCGCAACTCGCTGGCAAACTGTTGTAGCTGCGAGTGCGTCCGCGAGCAGTAGAAGATTTTCAACTCATCCGGCTCTTCAACATCTTCCTCCACTTTCTTCCGGTCGACGGGCATGCCGAGCTTCTTCATCAAGGCGACAGTTTCCGCTGAGAAGCCCAGGTCAGAGCTCGCCTTGCTTTTCGCCTTTTGGGCGTGCTCATCCTCGCTTTCGTAGTCATCCAGTAAAAAGCGAGCCTCGTCATCCTTCTCGTCGTCTGCTTCTGTTGTCGAAATCTTTTGCCGTTTGCGATGCGGCTCGCCGTTCGAGTGGCGTTCTTTCAGCTTGCGCTCTCTCGCGCGAACGCGAGCTGTTCTCTTTTCTAGCTGCTGTCGTTGGTGCAGAGCGGCTCGGCGTTTTTCCTCTCGGGCATGTTCAAGCATCCAGTCCGGTTCGTCATCGTCTGAGCGCGCGATCAGTTTGAGCGGTCGTTGCTGCGTGGATTACGCGTACAGACCTACAGCATCGACCGAGAGTCCTTCTTCAAACTTGACTCGCTTATAATTGCGCAGCCAAGTCAACGACCCGCAAATGAGACTGAGAGACTTTCCCTGTGCCGTGTCAGTATTCTGCATCAAGACTTGGCCTGCATAGCTCTTTTCTTTAAGGGACGGAATCATGGAAGAGAAAGAAAAGTCTCACCGTTCCTACGCCGAATTAGCCTCATGAACCTTTCAGCTCTCCAACATGACGCACCAGTCGGACTCTCGAAAATGCCAACCTGGCCTTGGTCGATGCACCGGTACAGCGCGCTCATAAACTGCGTCTGTATGTCATAAGGCTCGTAGGGATGATGAAACTTGCGAGCCTGCGCAGCTTCGAGGCCAGGGACATGGTTCGTGGAGCCCATCTGGTTTGAAGCGCGCGGTACTCGAAGAGGAAGGGATGCGAGGTGCAGAGAAGTGGGAATCGCGGGTGACGCGATTGGACGCGTCGCACTTCCGAGACATCTCCGCTGAATCGACATCTCCGGCTGATGGAAGGCCAGGCATCTCAGGCATCAACTCGAGTGCAACTACATCTCATCTTTCACGTCTTTGGCTTTCGATCTCCTTATTCGATTTGCTGGCACCTTCGCCAGTAACCAGCTTGGGTATGTTCTTCCCTTCATTCCTCAGTTCTGTAGGCCTGCTCCTGGCGCCTAGCCACGTTTTTATGTAGATTCGATCGACCTCTTGGATTCGAATTCGATGTTCACGGGCTCAGCGAACTTGGGCGCAAAGGATTGACCACTGCTGCTTCTGTACACAATACTTCCTTGTCGTTGTGCTTCGCTTTTTCCTTCCTTTCGGCAGTCAATAAGACTGAGCTGAGCTGGGCTTGGCGAGGTAGACTGTGTTGCCCCAGGGGTAAACAGCCAGCGTATAAACAGAGTATGCGTGGAGCACACACCCAGCCAACATCGACGTCGTCCAAGCCTTCTCTCGAGAAGATGTGAAAACAATCAAGTGAAGTGGAGTGTACAGTACAAATCCATCCACACAACTTTTAGGGTATCCATCTTTCGCCCCTCCTGCCCGTTCTCCAGGCCTTCCATGATGGGGGGCGAGAACATGCCATTCTACTCTTCTCATCCCTTTTCGCCATGTCAATCACAACTCCTGTCCTCTTCTACCTCACCGAAATCTTCCGCGTTGCCCTTGAATTTATTTTCCCACTTCCGCACCTTCCATTTCGCGCCGTTGACTGCCCCCTTCCTTCCCGACAACTCGGGCTTCTCCCCCGTGTGCTCCTCCCAAAAACCGTCATTCTGCAGCGAGGCAAAGTTCATGGGCCTCAGTTGGTCGCGCTCATCGGCCTTGCGCTTCTTCGCAACATCACCTGGGTGCGATTTTTTGCGCTTCGTGGGGTTTGTCCAGCCACGCACGATCTCGCCAGCTTTTGAATCCTTCGGTGTAGTTTCGGCCGGCAAGATGCCCGCCTCCATCCGCCGGCGCAGAAAGGCGTTGTAGTCGGCAATAGCGTCGGCATTCCGCAGCACAGCGATGCGGGGCTCCCATACGGCGTCGATGGTAGCGCGATCCGGGTGTGGCGTCGCCTCCGAGAAGAGGATCTTACCGTCATGACCGTATGGGGGGAGCTTGAAGCCCTTGTCGCTCTTCTCGTACTCGGCAATCTCGAGAATCTTTTTCCAGCCGCCGTCTATCTGACGAAGGACGTGGCTCTTCCTCTTGAGCTGGGCGTAGCGCTCTTTGTCGTTTCTGAGGACGAAAGCCGACTTGGGCGGTGGGGGTTTCCTGCCCAGTACCCTATTCCTGATCTCTTTTTCTTCCTCTTTGATGCGCTCAAGACGGGGCCGCCACCCCGGGCACATGAAGGCTTGCATCTCGCGTATGACGTACTCGCCTCTCCACACCCAAACGTTGACTCCGTCGTGCATTCCCGTAGAATATATCTTTTCCAGCTCGAAGGTGTTGGCGAGCACGTTGCCGCCCATGTCCGTCCAGATGTAGGTCTTTTTGTCCTGCTTTTCGCGCACGTACGGCGGTATCGGCCCGCAAATGTCAATGTGCCGCATGGAGTTGCGCTTTTCAAAGGGAAGACGCTCCTTGTGCGGGTCTTGGTAAGTGTAGCTCAACGGGAGTAAGCTTGGCGGGTCCTCGTCCTCTCCCTCTTTATTGAGCTTTTGCAACGCCCGATTGCGTGCTTCCAACTCTCTTTGTTGTGACGCCTTTTCGTACGCAATCCGCGCCAGTTGCCGCTTATACAAATCTTGCACGACTGCCTCGAGCGGGGGCGCCTTTTCCATAGGATCATTTTCCTTTGCCTTGAGCGGCGGCGCCTTTCCCGTAGGACCATCTCCCTGTTCAGGCCTGTAACTCTCCTTGTCACCAATCTCTTGTCCTTTCTGAGGCAAACCCGCCCTCTCGTGTTGACTTCGACGCAGCATCTTCCTGGCATCTCGAGCCCAAACCGCCCTCTCCTTTTCGCTTGGAGGAGCGTACCCTGGCCGTGTGCATTTCCAGAGAAGCTTCCACATGTCATTTTCAGACTTGGGACGCGTACTGCGGATTTGGACGCGCCAAAAGCACGTGGGGCCGAGGAAATTCATTGTGTACCTCAACTTTGGGGCATTCTGATTTTCCTGCGCTGAGCAGTCAGTGGGCGTGTCCGAGGATTGGAGGGGCTACGTAGAGACTCACCTCTGCCTTGCCTCCCCATAGCGTCAGCGCAAGCGGCTGAATCACGTCCTCAAACGGTCCAAATGGGATGATGTCTGGTTTTTTGACCACGGGTTTTTTCATGTCTTGTTGCTTCGTCTGTTTCTTGGCTTTCTTGGCCAGGATCTCTTCGAGGACTGCCTTCTCTATCTTCTCTACGTCGGCCGGACTAAGCAAGGGTTCGGACGAAACACCAAGCAGAAGTTTTTCGAGTCCCTCGTCCGCTACATGTCTGTCCGTCGCCACCTTCTTGCGTTTCATGGCCGCGAGCTTGGGACCTGGCACGGGTTTCCTGCCCAATCTCTCTGACTTGTCTGACTTCTCTGGCTCCTTTGGCTTGTCTGGCGTATCTTTCTCTGACTGCTTTGGATTCTCTGGCTCCTCTACCTTCGCGGGTTCTCCTTCCTCAGATGGTCCAGAGACAGGTACTTTAGGTTTCTGTTTGTCCTGTGCCTTGGCATCCTTAATAGCTTTCCACTTTGCCTTTGCCGCCTTCTTCGCTTTTATTTTCTCGTACACCAAATCTTGCCACCTCGCCGTGTGCGAAAAAGACCGATAGGATCCTGAAACTGGAGACAGGGGCTGTGAAAGAGCGGCGCTTGTCTGCAACTGTAGTCTCGTCGTTGTCGGATGTATGGGAAATGCCGTCGCGGCGGTGGTGGAAAAAGTGGCGCGAGTCGCGGAGGCTCCGCGGCGGCGGGCCGTTGCCAATGCTAACCTCCAGCGGGTCGGGAGGCGCGCGTGTGAAAGGGGAAGCATCCCACTCAGCGATCGCGCTGATTGCACTCGAAGATTGATGAGCGGGCGGGTGTGAAGACGGGAGCGCGAAAGACGTGGGTTCGATGTTAGCGCGAGGCGGCTGACTTTCGGAGGTTCTGCCGGCGCGCTAAGCAGGGGTCCTGAGCAGCAACCTATGTGCCCCTCAATTCACTACCACCCCTGAGTGGGCGTCCAAACGAACATTTTAGGCATCTAAATCAAGTTATTTAATAGATACCTACTAGTAGTAAGATAATCTACTTAATTTAGGCATCTACCTATATACCTAGGGGCTAAACCTGAGTTATATGTATAGAACTTAGTAATACTCTATAAAGTACTTATATACTTAATACTATAGAAGATACGCCTAATTTACTAGTACTAGTATAAAGAGTTATATATAAATTATTTAACTATACCTATTAAGCTTTTTATATAATTAGTAGTAGTAATAGTAGTAGTAGTAGTAGTAGTAGTAGTAGTTAGGTATAAGTTAATTATTACCTAAAAATACCTAAAATCTAGGGAGTTTTAGCCCCTAAGTGTGTAGGTAGATGCCTAAATTAAGTAGATTATCTTACTACTAGTAGGTATCTATTAAATAACTTGATTTAGACGCTTAAAATATTTATTTAGACGCCCACCTAGGGGTGGTTGTTAAATGAGGGTAACAACCTACAGCAGGAGGCACTTCTGGGACGAACAGGAATTCTCGGCAACTGAAAACCAACATTGTCACCGGCTCGGATTGAAGCGTATCTCCGGATTCGGCTTCGTCGGTTGGGTTGATTCGAAGTGGAAAGCAATTGACCTCCTCTGCCACCACCACCACCAACAAGACGGAGCGGCTCGCTGTTGATTTACTCCATTCGTCGCTGCCACCGCTAGGCTTTGATTCTCTACATGTACGTCCTGTCCTGGTCATTTGAGAATTATCAACTCAAATATATCAAGTTGGCATAGACCACGTCGGCGAAGCATTCATGCTTTCTCAAAGAACAGCCCAAGAAATTCTGCGGACTAACGACGTCCACCGTGGGGAGCGATTTCTTTTCCTCTTGGAGTAGTAGCAGACTTCAAGCCTGAAGCTATTCAATTTGTGTGAATGGTAAGTGAAGATTCGGCTCATGGCGGGGGTAATCACAATCAGCATCTTCTAGTCATCCACGATTCGACCAAATGCGAAAGCGAAAGCTTGTCATGGAAGCTGCAGGTCATGGACGACAAGAAGTACGTGATGGTTAAAAATTAGCTCAAGATACGCTGCGGTACAAAGGTCTTGTACCCGGAACTAACCAGGCATTCTTTTGGTTCCCGCACTGAGCCTTTGGTCTACCCGGTTAAGCTATCGTGTAGAAATGCTGCATTTTTGCATACTTACTCGACATTTTGCATGGAGCAGTCACTGATCAATCCTGGTAGGTGTTGGCATTTAGTAGACTAATATGCCGATACCCCCGTGTTCTCGCCCTTCTCTCTGAGAACATCTCAGAAAGAAACCCGCCTTGAATGCACCAGCAACCCTTCATCATGACTTCTTACCTGTTCATCCTTATCTCGCTCCTGACGCTCGTGTTCGGGCATCCTGTCCAAAAGAACCCACTCCTCGACGGCAATCCTGTCTCTCCCGTCCCCAAACTGAGTCCTCGCACGGATGTCAGCGTGATTGACGAGCCAGCCGAAAAGGGCCTCGAGAAACGACAGGAGATACAGCCCTACCAGTGCTCGCAGCCCGGCCTCGTATTCTGCCAAGCGTTTTGCGATCACAACGACCTTGTTTGGCAATGTATCCGCCTCCAGGGTAGAACGAGAATAGGGTAAATAATCAATTATGCATGATGGCCGGCAGACAGGGAGAGAGAGGACAATCCAAGGAAATGTCACTAACAAAACGACAGTTTCGAACAAAAGTGAGTAAGAAATAGAAGAAGAAGAACAAGGAAACGGTTCAAGAGTGATGAAGGAAGGAAACCGGGCGTCTTCCGTTCGGTTCGGTCCTCGAAACAACACTGATGATAAGTCCCATAGCCGCAAGCCCTGCGGGGATCTCATCTGCGTCCCCGAATTCCTCGGCAGCACCAACAACCGCCCCGACAGAGGCTGCGGCGCCAAAGCCGCCTGCGTCAGCATCTCGCGGATGGTCGCCATCTTCGCCAAATCGGGCTCGACGACCTGCCAGGGCGTCAACGGTGACTATAAGGGCAAACGGCCGCGCCTCGTGTCAATCATCTTCGACACGGCCAATCTCGCAAAGAAGATCTTCACGCCCAGGGCTCCTGATCAAATCACCTTGACGGATGGTGCGAACAAGCTGGTGCAGGCTGTCGGGCCTGCGGATGAGCAGAACGGACAATTCATTAGTCTGCCGTTTAGCTACATTGGCGGCGTCAAGGAGTGTGTGAGGATCGCTTCGTATGATACGGACTCAACCATCTTTTCTGCTCTGATCAACTGATGTGGTGGTGGTTGGTTCTGGGGCGGTTGGCGAGAGAACGCTTCCGACGTACCTGCAGCCGGTTTTGCAGTGTCTCGGCCGTACTTTTTGTTTGACTGCGTGTTTACTGACTGTCCTTTGCGTTCTGACATTTACTTGGTCCTCTTGTTCTCTCAGTCCTTTTGTAGCTAAATGTCCATACAATCACTGTCTAGTACGATACACGCAATCAAAATGTTTTCGCGCCCGTCGGCGTCGTCGTTCGTGGTCAACAAACAGAGTACGCAAACTCTCCTGACACTACACACTCCAGTACCTTTGAGAGAAATGTGGACAAACACTTGTCTGACATGACACCCCCATTCCTTCTTCTGACCCCCCTTCTCCAGATCTGCCATCCCCCTGCCCAAATACGCCGGCTGCGAATCTTGTCAAGTTTGAAACTAAACGTGAGCGGTCTCTAATTCGCCGGCTCCTTGACCATTCACCTCGACTGCGCAACTAATTCTCACCATGAGCTCACCGCCAGCCCCAGCCCCGCCGTCATTACTGCGCTCGCCGCTCAAAGTGTTCCACATTATCGCCCCTGCTACTATTGCCGCTGCCGAAACCAACTCGGATAAAGATGAAGACGCGGCAGGAATTATGATTAAAGCACCGGTAGGAAAGCTGTCCAAGTCAGGGAGTAGATAAACAATCGATACTATAAACCTCGTCCAGTTTACTGATCAGGCAAGATTGCTACGCGAGAGTGAACAGGGTGGCAGCGCGGTAGCGCGGCCAATCACACGCAACACCTGTAGCTTTAGACGTTGCAAGACTTGCAGCTGGTGGAGTAGGCGGCCGGGGGTGTCAGAATTGGAACCAGAGTGTCAGGAAAGTGTGCGCCCAAATAACTGACTCGAAGTTTTTGAAATTCCTGACTCTCCCCCTTTTTACGACCGACCGCAAGTTGTGGGACGAGCCAAGCGACATGCCAAAAGACGGCACCAGACGAGGCGCTGAGCAACCGACTGTCCGAGAAAGACACTCGATGGCCACACGGTCCTACAAGGTAAGCAGAGTGGATCAGGGATCCAGCGGCCCTTCCCGTGTGCTTGCTCACCCGCTCACCCGCTCACCCGCCGGCAAATTCTATACTGACACCATAAAGAAGGTGCAGATTGTGGTTGTCAGTTTGTCGACGAGGAGATGCGCGCAAAGGGAGATGGCAGGGGTCAATGGAAAACGGACAACTCCACCGTGCCAGTCACCACTAATGTCACCCACCCCGGAAGCAACCGAAGCGGCGCACAGGCATCCCTGCCGTATCCACCATCAGTGTTACCCGGGGACGGCGAAGCGGCGCGCGCCACTGCTGCTGCCACCGTCGCTGTTACGGCTAACTTTTACCGCTTCGCCCTCAACTTGTCGTGGGCGCGCATGCCACCACAACGCCTCTGCAGAAAACCTACACCATGAGTTCTATATAGTTGACCTAGTGTAGCAACTAGAGTTTAGGCGTATGGTATTACTAATGAGAGGCTATGCGGGGCAACTCTAAACACCTTATATTAAGGTAGCTGCGCGTAAGGAGGTACATTATTGGTAAAAAGTAGTAAGATAAAGCTTAATCCAGGGGAGGCATTTCAATAGGCGTGGGGGTGTCAATATAGGCGCAGGTGGTGTCCGTATAATGAGATAAATGCCATCTACCACTAGTCCGAGAAAGTAAAGAGGTGCCGACCCAACCAATCCTGTACAGCTTGCGGCATCTCCGCGAATGTGTGGGTGCTGTGACAATGAGATGCGTTGGTTAGGATGTAGACCGGTCCGTTAGTCTACGGCGGAAAATGCCGATTTGTTTACGTCGTGGTGGGAGAGGCTGAACGATGGACTCCTATCCCTCTGTCTCATTCATCTAAACGCTCACATGTCGCCGACAATGACCGCCGTCGAAATCATATGTGGAGTCGGGGCATGTAGCCGATCGTAACCGGTCTTAGCCGGATTTCAGCACCAAGGACAGCAGGCGCAAGAGAAACGGTGCTAGAATAAAGCCATAGGCTTAGTCTGTTAAACGGCAATTGTATTGTAGGCTTGTCGAGCCGTCGATTTGCCTTTCCCAGGCACAGACCTGCCGCGCTGATCGACGTCGTAGGTTTGCCGGCCCCCCAGTCTATTCTGCGTAATCGGGTTCGGTGCGTGCCACGCGACTGCCGGCAGGCGGGAGACAGTCGACGACATCATCGACCGGAACGTGACCTACTAATCACCTCCACGCTTCTCCTTGCGCGAGGCTGTGCCCGTCGTTCATTTGAGTTCCAGGCGTTATCATGGTGCCGACCGACGCACCAGAGCTTCGTCTGCCGCGTTGCAACGACGACTGAGACTGTTCTGTTCCCTGGTCCTTGACGAGTTGGTATGCAGGGGAAGAAACTGCTTCCCAACACACCCAGCGCGCCGACGAGCCACGGGAAAGCCTGTGCGCTGGATCGAACGGGGTCCGTTTGCCAGCAACAACTGCTAGCGTCGACCGAGCCTCGGGGTGCCGGGACAGACAGGCAGTCTCTTCAGTCGCTCACCCACTCCCTGAAGCGTGGACCTCGCGCCGTTCCGAAACTCGCCTGTCGGCCGCGCTTTGAATCGACCGCGTGAAGACTCGGTGTCGCAGGCAGGAGAAAGAGCTTGGGAACGGGCGCCTTGGACAATGAAGTGAGTTGTAGGTCTGCCGATCTGCCTGTACCGAGCTGGACTGAGAGCATCCAGTGCGACCTGAGTGAGATTCAGGAACGCAGAGCCGGCGGCGGAAGTGTATTTGATCTAATCTGATGGGGCCGCGGGACGGGACGGAACGCATTGTGGAACAAGAGCTGGAAATAGAGGCCCGTCAATAATAGGCGCGGTAAGTGGCCGCTGGGTATTGGAGTCATCATCAGCAATTGTTGGTGCGATACGGTAGGTCTCGCTGCTCGCACAATGCAGCCTGAAAGGAACGAGTCAGCAGTGCAAAAGAAGCAAATGGATCGAGAATCAAGATGACGCAGCTGACGTCAAAGACGAGCAAAAAGCCAGAGACAAGGACACCAAACAAAATTGAGGCTGACAAAAAGAAGGCACTGCAACGGGCACGAGGCCAGAGGAGTCTCCGGATGGTTTTCGTTGTCGCAACGGGAAGACTCGGGGCGCCGACGGCATGCGGCAGTCCGGCGACGCTATGCCGCTTTGGGCGACAAAGGCGCAACTGAGCTTCGCTCAGGGCTGAAGGAAGAGGTCGCCGACCTGAAGAGACTGTCAAAGCCTGACGCAAACGGATCAGTATTGCCCTACCTTGGGACTCGGCCAATCTGCCGTGCCCAGCCACGTCTCTCCCATCCGACTTGTCTTCGTGCCCTACCAATCCTCCCGTGTACCTCCATTTGCGGCCTCGATATAAAATTTCCCACGCGCCTCGCCACCATACCTCTCTCCATACCTCAAGCCAAATCAACACTGCAACTCCACTCCATCAACACAATCCACGCTACATTCAATGTACACCACCAGAGCAGCCACCGTCTGCCCCAAGCTGTCCTCGACAACAACCGCTACCAACGCCCTCAAAGCCCTCCATGGCCTGTCCGGCGTGACGGTTGTGAGCCTCAGGCCGGCCTCCATCGCCCTCCAACACCAGCCATGGACCACGCGCAAGCAGCCGTTCTCGACGACCAAGTCCATGGTCATCAAAGAATTCTTCCCTGAAAAGGAAACCGACAAGGTCCGCAAGACGCCCGCCGCCTGGGACCATCCAATGTGAGTTTCTTCCCCACTCGACCAATCAGCGACCAGCAACTAATGACGTGCCCAGCTACACTGCCGACCAGATGCAATCCGTCGCCATCTCGCACCGCGAGGCCAAGACGTGGTCGGACTACGTCGCGCTGACCATGACGCGGCTGCTGCGGTGGACGCTCGACACGGCGTCGGGCTACAAGCACAGCAAGAGCGGCGAGCCCTTCCAGATGTCGGAGCGCAAGTACCTGATGCGAAATGTTTTCCTCGAGTCAGTGGCGGGCGTGCCGGGCATGGTGGCGGCGGTGCTGCGGCACCTGCACAGCATGCGGCGCATGAAGCGCGACAACGGGTGGATCGAGACGCTGCTGGAGGAGTCGTACAACGAGCGCATGCACCTGCTCACGTTCCTCAAGATGGCCGAGCCGGGCCCCCTGATGCGGCTGCTGGTCCTCGGCGCGCAGGGCGTCTTCTTCAACGCCATGTTCTTCTCGTACCTCGTGTCGCCGCGCACCTGCCACCGCTTCGTCGGCTACCTCGAGGAGGAGGCCGTCCTGACGTACACGCGCGAGCTCGAGGACCTGGACGCCGGCCGCCTGCCCAAGTGGGAGCGCATGCAGGCCCCCGACATCGCCGTCGACTACTGGAAGATGCCCGAGGGCCACCGCTCCATGCGCGACCTGCTGCTGTACATCCGCGCCGACGAGGCAAAGCACCGCGAGGTCAACCACACGCTGGGCAACCTCGACCAGAAGAGCGATCCCAACCCCTACGCCGCCGAGTACAAGGACCGGGCCAAGCCGCACCCGTCAAAGGGCATTGAGCACCTGCGCGCCAAGGGCTGGGAGAGGGACGAGGTCGTCTAGTTTTGTTCTTTCCCCTTTTCATTTTGCTTCTTTTCCTTCACTACGGCGCAGCGGCATTGGCGGGCTTTTTGTTTTGTAATCGGATACCCCCTCTCCTCTCTTCTAGACCAGCATTTCCTACGGACAGACAGACAGACAGATGGACAGTCTTGACAGTAAAGGCGCAGGATGAAAAGATTCTTTGTTGTTTAGACATTACAATGCTCAAGAAAGCGAGCAAGACGAAGAACCAGACGTTGTTCAATGCATGTATAAATACGGTGCACAACACATCGAGGCCGACTTTCTGCCATCTCTACCTCACAATCGCTCTTCATCTCACTGCACCGCGCTTCGCTACCATTATTCATTGTCAACAACACCATTACCAGTACCATCCACAACTGCCAGTCGCTCCGATCAGACTGACTGCCTCGGCTCCAACCCACAGCCTCCAGCCCTGACACCAAAACACCACACACCACCTCCAAACAAATCTCGCGTCCCTCGCCCATCTTTCCATGCCTGTTCGCATGCTCGTCCAATCGCAGCAACTGATAAACTTACTGCCACGCTCTTCCCTCTTCTTTTCACGCCTCTGTGCCCCTCTGCTCTTTCTCCCTCCTGTGATTTCTTTCTCCTGCTATCCTTTCCCCTCCAGTCCGTCTCATTCCGCCATCTAACAATATCGCTTATGAAGCGTATAGAGAGAGTCTGCCCGTCTCCCGCATCGCCGCTGTACCTTGCCAGCTCGCCAGCAACAAAGCAGTCGAGCGTCCACCACGCCGGGATAAACAGACCCGGCTGGCGGGGGGCTAGCTGCTTCGACTTCGAGGTCCAGGTCCAATTCCAAGTCGAGTTTGAATTTGGATTTGAAATTTCAGTTCCCGAGCAGGCGGCGCCGACTCCTTTTCTCCCTCCCTCGCTTCATTCTGCCAGCAACCAAGCCAGCCGGTTGATCAATTGACCGGTCAGTCGGAGAAGCCAGGACCGTGCCGTATTGTATGGCATCGTATAGCATCGTGTGGCATCGTACTCGACGAAATAGCCCGGTAAGCTGGGGTATACCCCACGGTAAAAGCGATGCTAGCTGGCTCGGTCAATTGACTGTGATCTGTAGTCTGTCGACTGTTGTCTGCCTGGCCAATAGATAGGATAGGATAGAAGGGCCTTTTTGCGCGATTGCGCCGTTGCGTGGAAGGCTGGGATGACGTGACGCGACGGGGAAAAGAAAAGAGAGGAGGCGAGGTGTGCGGTGGTGGCCGAGACGAGAGGTGAGATGCTGCTGAGGAGCGCGGTTCGAGGGGTTCCAGCGGTTGAGTTGAGGGGATGTTGCTCTTTTGCTTGTTGGTGTGATGTTGGTTTGCAGATTGGTTCGTCGGTCGACGGGCTCCAGCATGCGTCCAGCATCCAGAAAGGCATCCACGCAATCCCCCTGCTCACGCAATATTCTTCGAAAACACCCGCGGCGCAAACGGCGTATGTCCATGATCAACATGGCCATGATGCCTCGCCACGCCCCTCCCAGCACCAATCCGACCACTCCCACCAACAACGCCCTCGCCCCTGTATCCTCCTGCGCCCTCGCCCCCATGACCGCTGCCTCTTCCTCTTCCCCCATAACCATCGCCACTATAACCACCCCGGCCGCCGCCGCCGCCGCCGCTACCGCTCCCACGTCCACGTCCTCCACGAGACGACCGACTGCCCGAGTCCCAACTGCCCGGTGTACCCGGGCGCGGCGGCTTGTCGTCGATGCAGTGCAGGCAGAGGAGGGCGCCGAGGACGATGACGATGGCTTTGATGCAGGCGGATTTGGACATGGCTGATGGCGTCGATGGGTTGGCTCAGGTTTGATTTGGTTGATTGGTGAGGTGGAGGCGGAGATAGGCAGGCCAAATATGTGTTTACTGTATGAAGAAGCGCTTTGGTTAGTTTTGCTGTCGGCTGGCCGGCTGGTAGGGTCGTTCGTTCGTGGATGCCGCCGCGAGTATTGGTGCGAGGCCGTGTAGCGTAACAGGAGAGCAGAGCAGAGCAGAGGATAGAGAGGCGTGAATGGAGAGGAGCGCAGCGTGGGGATATCAAGAGAGCCGTATCGTATCGTGTCGACTCGACTCGACTTGACTGGACGGACAGCAAAAAAGCGGCGCTGGAGAAGAAGTGGTGCACGTTTTGTTCTGGGTTGCCTTCTCTTCTTTGAACAATCTCGGCGCAGCAACGCCTCGTATGTAGGTACGCTGTCGTGAGATGCAATTGAGAGGGCCTGCCTGCCTGACTGCCTGGTACCCGGCGGCAGATGCAGCAGACGGGCGGAGACGACGGCGGCGGCAGCAGCAGCAGCAGCAGCAGCAGCGACTGACTATTGACTGAGGAAAGATGCGTAGGTACCTACGTGAAGAAGGTATCGACAACCAAAGCGCGAGGGAAAGAAAGAAAGAAGAAGGGAAAGAAAAAGAGAGAGCCGCGGGCTACCTGACCTCACTGACCTGCTTCAACCTACGGGATTGGCATCTGCATCTGCATTGGCACAGCAGCAGCAGCAGCAAATAAGAAAGCGGGCTGCAGCGAGCTTAGCTTTGCTTTGCTTTAATTTTTCTCGGCCAGGTCGTCCATCCATCCGTCCACGGCAGGCAGGCAGACAAACTCCTCCGGCCCCTCCTGCCCCTCCTCCTCCCCGTAGGAGCGGCAGCAATCAAAAACGATCACACAGCAGCCCCAGCCCAGCCAAGCATCAAGGGAGGGCTACCGGATTGGCAACCGTGGGGCACTTCTAGACGGGCGGACGGACGGCCCATCCATTGGCATTGGCAGAAGAATGCGAGAGCGGAGGCTGCCTTGCCTTGCCATGCAGCGGATAGGCAGGAAGGAAGACTGCGTAAAGGACGAACCGAACTGCTCGGCAGCGACGTCGGTGCAGGGTCCATCGCAGAACCAAGGGAGGCAGCGGCAGACTTCCGTGGGCCGCCATCCCATCCATCCACCCATCCGTGGGGGGCATGCGGGCGTTCTCTTGACTTGGGTTCAGCCCAACCAACAACGAGACCCGGTTCGTGGTAGACCAACCCGGACCGTGCGAAAGGCACGAATGGATGAACCGGATGGCATTGTTGAGCGTCCTTGGCGAAAGCGTCTTTTTCGGGAGGGGCTGGAGCAGCACGTACAACGGAAGGCTTCATCCATCACCAATCGCGGTCATGAATGATGCCCGATGCGGCCTGTAGCATGTAGGTTGGTCCTCGAGCGACGTTGGAGATTTTGGTGCGGTTTGCGTTGTGTAGGGGCATTTCGATGGCGTGCATGCAAACCAGCTTGCCTTTCACAGGTGGAACGGATCGAGATGGTGGCTGTCGTACAAGGTCAGCACTGGAAACATTAGCAAACGGCTCGACCCCGCAAAAAAGTTAGCATGTACAGCGGCAGCCTCCACAACCTCAGGTTCACATTGCAACGAACGAACGTCATTCAGAGCCAGCCAGGGAAGTCTCATCATGCCTCGGATTCTCGCTCTATTGCAAGTCCCACTGCACTAGTAGGGGCCCCGCCATTTGAGCCAGCAAGAGCACAAAAGCCACAAAGTTCGCAACGCCTAGAAGAGCCCATGAATGGTATTCCCGTTTGTCATTTCAACCATTTTGATTCCATCCCAACCAAGCCTCAGCTAACGAATCTAAGCCTCGGTGGAAAAGGCCGAGGGGAAACGGCGGACGTTCCTCTCGAGAGGACCCTTGTTGGAAAGGAACTGGACGTAGGCACCGTCGACCTTGACCTGGCCGGCCTGGCGCTTGGCGACGTACTCCTCGCGGCGGAGGGGAGTGAAGCCCCAGTTCTTGGAGACGATGATCTTTTGGCGACCAGGGAACTTGTACTGCGAACGGCGGAGAGCCTCGAGAGCGGTGGCGCGGTCTGGGAAGAGTCAGAATGATTGATTTCGTTTTCTACAGCGAAAAAACATACTGTTGTCCTTGGTGCGGATGGACAGAAGGATCTGGCCAATGTTGACACGGGCAACGGTGCCGTTGGGCTTGCCGAAAGCACCACGCATACCGGTCTGCAGTCTATCGGCACCGGCGCACGACAACATCTTGTTGATGCGGACGACGTGGTAGGGGTGAGCGCGGACACGCAGGTGGAAGGACTCCTTTCCGCCGGTCTTGACCATGTACTTGTTGGCGCAAATGCGGGCGGCCTCGAGGGCCTCGGAGCTCAGCTGCTCATACTCGTTGGAGACGAGGTGGATGCAGAGAGGGAACTCGTCGACGTTGGCGCGCTTGCGGCCGAGGTCGAAGATGCGAATCTTGGGGTCGGGCACACCGCGGTTGAAGCGGGACTTGGGGTACGGCTACACGCTCAAAAATCAGTCTCTTGCCCTCGAAAGACGTCCGACGAGCGGGTTGCGAGCTGGCGGCGGCGGCCGTGGCATTCGCCATGGTTCATCGCCCACGAGCGGCGAGGCCGCATCTCATCGGTGTCGGGCGCGGAGAGGGTCAAACGGACCTTGTTCTTGCAGTAGCGGTAGCAACGAGCAGGGCGACGGGCCATTTTGACGGTGTTGGCGGTGGTGCTGGATGGGTGGAGGGGCTGTTGTCGTCGTCGTCGGGGAGCAAGAGGTTTTAGGACAGGATTGGTAATAGCCAGTGTAGCGAGCCACCCCAGCCGCTAGACCCGATTCGGAAGAGATTGGTAATCGCGCCCGCCACTCCAACAATGTAATCACTGCCACAGCACGGACTTAACGGGGTGGGCGTTCATCCGCAGCATGACGCATTTGTTCGTTATTGAGCTATTCTGAGATGTGAGCTGGCTGCTCAGCCTCGGCTTGCAGTAGTCATGGGAATCCAGGCACGTCATAAGGCACAGCAAGGCATTTGGTCAGGACCATTGAACTTCATTTTTGATCTCGAGTACATTTGGATATCTTCAACTCCGTGCTCAATAGACCCCATTTTGATGTTTTTCCCCGCCTCTAGTCAACTGCATTTAAGCAGTGCTGGTGGAGAGAATGTCGCTGTCACCGGCGTCGAGGATGGCCATGGTGGAGCAGCGGAAGAGCTTACCGCAAGCGGTGCCAAGCTCGACTGTGGGGTGGACAAGTTAGCCAGAGTTTTCCCTCCAAAGTCCGGGCTTGGACTTTTTCTCAGGGAGACCAGCGCCTGCCGGTGTGCCATGGCTGACGTCTGGCCGTGGGTTGCAAGAGGGGTGCACGTACTGTTGGAGCCGCCGAAGTGGTGGACGTGGGTCTTGGCGAGCATGGCGTAGTACTCGAGCTCCGACTTGCGGAGGGGGGGAGTGTTGGCGGCGATGATGACCAGCTTGGCCTTGCCGGACCTCAGAGTCTTGAGGGTGCTCTTGTAGCCGAGAGTGACCTTTCCGGACTGTTGGGAGTTAGCCAAGTGGTCGTGGGATTTGCGGTTGTGCGGTGCAGAGCATCTCAACATGCGCCGGGCTGTGAAGAGGTGGTCGCAAGTGGAAAAAATGCCGTGTTCGATGATGGTCCCGGCGCGTGTTCCACTCGTCTCTCCAGCATACGGACAAGAACTTTGAGCGCGGCGCTCACGCGGCAGCCAAAATGCCACATGTACAATCCTCCTCATTGACTGGTTCGACGAGTGGAGCGTGTGTCGCGAAAACGACGGAAAATGGGCGGGAAAGGCGGGCGGAGAGAATTACCTTCATAACAAGCGCGAGGCTTCGAAATGTCAGCTCGAGTTCAAGCGTCAGAGATGCGGGAAAGCTTACCGCGAGTTGATGGAGTCGGCGGTCTTGTTCTTCTTGGGGGCCATTTTGACGGAGTTGGTGAGCAAAGACTAGAGGTCGGCGGAGAGGTTGGTAGAGTCGCTGATGTCGAGAGGAAGGTCGCCGGGCAGTTTTCTCAGGACAAGGGAAGCGTCAGTGGACGCTAGTTGAGAAGAGAGAGATAGGCGAGCCAATCAGCGGCGCGGCAGAGGAGGGGCGGCCAGGGGCTTCAGCGGACGGGACCGGGAGGAGGTCGGCTGCGGTGGGCGCACGGGCCGAAGATGGCCGCCAGCCGGAGTCCGGGTCCGGGTGGCACGTGTGGCCGTGCGGTGCTGTCGGGGGGTCGGGGTCGGGCATCAGGGTCGAGGTGAAGTGAAGCCAGAGTCCACTTCATTTGCACGGCCACCACCGCTGGATTGAGCCTGAGCTACAGTACAGGCGAATCGGCTGGCTGTCATGCCCCATCCGAGATGATGCATGCGGCTTCCAGCCTCAGTGGAGCAAACTATGGCTGTGTCCTGTTCCAGCCCTACCACACATGTCAACCAAGGGCGAGCCAATGCAGGGCCCCTCTGCGGCCTTGTCTGCGGCCTCTCTGGCTTCTGCTCTCCCAACTACCTAGCTAGCACGCACTCCATGGCAGCTCCCAGACCAGCAACTTGCTGTCTGCATGAAACGCCCGTCCGCTCTTCTCCCTAAATCAAGTCCACTCCAAGCCCTCGTCCCGGCCTCCCTCGCCCTTCCAACCACCATCAAAACAATACAACTTCCAACGTTCATCGTCCACTCAATCACAACCAACAGCTGCGCCTAGCCACACCCAACACCCTAGCACCCGCGCACTATCTTTAGGGTAACCTGCCTTGGCGCCACAACATCGACAACTGACACACTCCTCACGTCAGCCATGTCTGCTTCCATCAAGAAACCCCCTCCGCCCGGTGCTGCTTCGCGCTCTTCTGCCGCCTCTCAGTCAGGGGTTTCCAGTCGCACTCCCGCGAGATCTACCACCCCGTCTTCGCCTTCATCCGCCCCGACTCGTAGACCTGCCGCTAGGGCCGGCTCCATCGGAACCCCAATGTCTGCCCGCGCTGCAGTAAAGAGACCCGGCGCCTCGTCGCTGACCAAGGACTCTCCTCCGCCCGTCGACACCGCCGAAGAGGACGCCAAGGCAGAAGCTGCTGCCCTCGTCAAGGACCTCAAGGAACAGCTGCTCAAGGCCGAAGCTTCGTCGGACGAGTACAAGGTTTGTTTACCTCTGCGCACCTTGCCTCGCCGTGGCTAACACGCCCCAGAAACAAATCGAGGTGCTCAAAGCCAGGCTCGACGAGGCCATCCACGACCAAGCCAAGCTCGAGGAGCGTGTCCACGAGGAAGAAGAACGAGTCGAGGGCCTCGAGAATGAAAAGCGCGAAACCGTGCGACAGCGCCGCGAACTGGAGGGCATATACGAGGCCGAGCGGGCTGCCGCCATGAAGGAAAAGGATCAAGCACAGGCACGTGAGGACGAACTGCAAGAGGTCATTCAACGGTTAAAGGACCAAATCGCCGAGCGCGAGCGCGGCGATGGCGCTGGCGACGAGCGCATCGAGCGCAGAAATTCGAGACCTTGTAAGCAACCCTCGCGACCCTGTGGTACTCCAGCTGACAGTCGCAGTGTTACCTGAGCGAACTCCCTCAGGCCAAAACATTGAAAACGGCCATTTCGCCCCTCCTAGCGCGCTCCAGCGCAGCGATTCCCAAAACAACTCCAAGTTGATTCTCCAAAAAGACAAGGTCATTGAGTCGTTGCGCCTGGAGCTTGCAGAGGCGCAGATCAAATCCATCGAAATGGAGAATGCGGGCGGCGGCCGGGTTCAGGAGCTGGAGAAGATTCTGCTCGAAACTCGCATGGCCAACGCCCGTCTGATGGAGGACAATGAGAGCTTCCAGTTGCTGTTGAGCGAAAAGACGCTGAATGGAGACTTTTTGCGCAGCACGCAAATGTCTCGGCCTGCTTCTTCAGAGAGGCCCAACACAAGCTTGGCGGACGAGTTGGGCGACGCTGTCGAGTCCGAGTCCCACGAGCGCCGCCTCGAAACTGAGATCCACGCGCTCAAGGACCAGAACAAAGCGCTCACTCTATACATCAACAAGATCATCGAGCGCCTGCTCCAACACCAGGGCTTTGAAGCCGTCCTGAGCCACGATCAGGCCGACGCTGTTCCTCCCAAGCCAGCCAGCGCAAACACGCAAAAGGAGCTACCGCCGCCGCCCAAGCGGGAATCTCAAGGCCCATCTTTCCTCCAACGTGCCAAGTCGGTGGTGGGTGGAGGCGGGAATGCTCCTACGCCGCGTCCCCGTCCCGTGTCGGTCATGCCGCCCCCTCCCCCACGCGAGGAGCCGAGTCTCACGTCCAACCCCACGACCGCCCCCAGCATTCCCATCCGCCATTCATCGGGGGCGTACGGGCACCGTCGCGCCAATTCGGAATGGAGCAACAATGCGTCGTCGGTCGTTAACAACATGTACCGTGGCAGCAACGGGCCCAGCAACGGGCCCATGTCGCCCAACATTGTCAGCCCGCGCAACTCGCTCTTCAACTTTCCCAACCAACCGGGTGACCGCAACTCCGGGTCGCGCATTGCCAGCGGCACTAGCAGCGTTCCCCGGGCCAGTATCGACGAGGAGGGCTCTGGCCATGACTCTCTCAGCAACACTGACAGCGCCGTGGCCGTGGACGGCGCGCCGTCGCCGCCCCGCAGCGTCGCGAGCAGCGCTGACAGGCCCGGCGCCAGCGTCATGACGGGCAACAAGCCCCGCCCGTTGCGACTGGTCAAGGAGACGGAAGAGGCGGAGAAGGAGCGCAAGGCGGCCAACCGCGCGAGCATCTTTGGCTGGTGGGGAGGAGCCAAATGAGCCACTACCACCACCACCACCTTGCTGCATCCTTGACAATGACCATGGACGGCTTTGCATCACCATTCTTCTCTTTTCTTCTTCTTACGTTTGTCGTTTGTTGTCCGTCCATCAGCGCTTTTTGAACATTCGATACTCCAGTCTTCGCAGAGCACCGCCTTGGGCATGGTCTTTGACAGACCTGCAGGGGCGTGCCGCAAGCAAGCAAGCAAGCAAGCATATTCGCAAATTGGTAATGAGCACACCAATCACGCCGGCCGGCGACGCTGGTTGCAACGAGACAAGAACGGGAGCACGCACGCACGCACGTTTAGGTAATGATTGAAGGTCCTTTTTTTTTCGAGATTTTTGAACGGTTGGTTGGGGCGGTTGGTCGGTTGGCAACGTCTTTGCATTATTTGCACGTACGCAGTTGGGAAGTCTTTGTTTGGTTGTTTGGTTGGTTGGTTGGTGGGTTGGCTCGGTTGTTCACATTTACATTTACCCCCCTATCCAACACGCCCCAATTTTATTTCTTCTACAATTCTTTAGATTTGATTTTTGGATTTTTTCTTGCCCCCGGCTCCTTATGACACGCGCCATCCCCTCCTCCCCTGCGTCCCGTCCCGTCATCCTCGTTTCAGTTGTTCTGGATCATCGCCCGCCCGTTTTTTTTTTTTTTTCTTTTTTCTTTTTCTTTTCCATCTATATTCCGTTTTCCCGTTCCGTCATGACGAGTGCAGGTCGTCGCAAGGCGTCGCCGTTGGCCATTGGATTCCTTCCTTCGGCGCGCGCATCGTGCATGGCCTGAGGAAATGCGTGCAAGCAAGCAAGCAAGCAGCACGGGTGAGACGAACGCCGTGTCAGCGGCGGCCGCCGAGTGGCGAGAGAAGCGAGTGAGCGCCTCAAGGGATGGGATGGCCTGCCTGCCTGCCTCATCGATTGGATCGATGCGAGTGCTTTTCCACCGCACGACTGTCCCCCAAACACCCCATGGCAGCAGACGACGGCGGCGGCGGTGGCGGCGGCGCGTTGATTCGATTGAGCATGCGCCCACTGCGCTCGCTTCTTTTCCCTTCCCTTTGCTGTTTATGCATGTATGTATGTAGTGTACGCTTCTCACCATCACTTTCTTCCTCTCCTTCTTCTTCTTCTTCTTCTTCTTCTGTGCTGCTGCTGCTGCGGTGGCGACGGTAGTCTTCAGGATGAACGAACAGAATCAATCAATAAACAACTACCTGCAGTGCTTGCGTTTGTTGACAGAACAGCGTGACGACGGTGTCTTCTTCTTCATGTGCCGTCCCTTCTCCTCTCTTTCTTTCTTCCGTCCGGGTGATTGGCTCTCTCTCTCGTGTCTCCTGCTGGCTGGCTGGCTGCCATCCATCCACCATCCATCCGTGCTCTCTGTTCCCCCTCTTCCCCTCTTCCTCATCCTCATCCAATATCCATCCCATTCCTGTCTCCACGTCATCATCTACTTCACCCTAGCTACTAGTCACCGACCGGCCGGCCGGGAACTCAACTGCCAAAAACTCTTTTTGCCATTGATTGGGTGGCTGAAAGCATTTGTTGGAAGAATGAGACGACCGGCCTAGGTACGCAGGGGCTAGGATTGCTTTTCTGGCGAGCTGAGCTGAGCTGAGCTGGGCTGCTGATTCTCCTCGCCGCCTGTGGTTTTGTGGGTGCAGTGAGCGTCGCTTCACTTCTGACCTTCATGTGCCTGCCCACGTACATATTTGCGGTTCACAGCCAGGAGGAGCATTTAGACCAATTGCATACACACAAACACTCCGGACGGCCAAAAAGAGACCTCAAACAAACAACAAACACTTCTTTCTAGAGCGCGGGAGAACAATTCGTCAGATCCAGACTCCTTTCGTCTCTGTCTATTCGTCTTCGTCTTCCTCTTCCCTTATTCTAGACACCCCGCTGCTGCTACACGCACGCTCATTCAAACCGTGCAGGTCAAGTCAAGTCCGACAAACACTACGTGAGTACAACAGTCTACAACTCATCCCTCTCCCTCTTCTTGTCTGGCTGCTGCTGCTGCTGCTCCACGCCCTCATCCGCCACGTCCACCCTCCCCTCCGCGCCCCCACCGCCTCCCGCCGCAACAACGACCTCGGCCTCCTCCTTCCCCGCGCCCCGCACCCTCCTCGCAACACCGCGAATCTCGTCATCATAGACGCTCCATTCCGGCAGCTGCCTGCGGGCGCGATCCAGCTTGGGCTCCTTGGTCTGCGGATTGTTGCACAGATCGATGGTGCGCGCCCGCTGCAAGCTGTCGTCGTCGCACCACGTCTCGCACCACAGCCAGTCCTGGTCGAGGCTGAAGATGGGCAGCTGCGCCTGCATGTTGTTGGGCAGGTCCTGGTCCAGGTTGCTGAGCGAGTTGGGGTCGGCGCTGAGCGCCTGGTACTGCTGCCGCAGCCGGTCGCCCGCCGCCAGCCGCCGGAACCGCGCCAGGTCGACCACGTACAGCGCGCTGATGTGGTACTTGCGCCCGCGCAGGTAGTTCTTCCAGTACCCCTGCTTCCAGAACCGGAAGCCCTCCATCTCGGTCCGCGAGTCGCACATGGGCGTGAAGCCGTACGGCGCGCCCTGCAGGTCGGTGGTGACCAGCTCGTACAGGTCCGTCCGCACCACCTGGTCCGCGTCGACGAAGATGATCTTGTCCAGGCTGAGCGGGAATAGCACGTCGAGGAAGAGGATCTTGTAGCCCCAGATCTCGCGCTGCTTTTCCTTCTGCCCCCGCAGCCAGTGCGGCCACTTGTACGTGACCATTTCGTAGCGGAACCCGTACTCGGCTGCCAGGTGCGGCAGGAACGACTTGAACGATGGCGACAGGAATTGCTCGATGAACCAGAACTTGACGCTGTGCTCCGTGTGCTTCATGACCGACACCATCATGATGTTGAGCATGCGCTCGTACAGGTGCCCGCTGGCCACGCTGAAGATGTTGATGTCGGCATGCTGTTCCTGCACTGCCGGCGCCTTGTCCGTGGCCAGTCCCAATCGTGACGCGTACTGTAGCCCGCGCGAGATGGTGTTGCCCGTCTTGACGTTGAGGCCAATCTTGGACAACAGACCGTCGGCCAGCTCGGCGCCCCTTTCCGCCAGGTCGTCGGCCAGAGACGTCGGCGCACTGAGCACGTCTTCCTCCTCCATGCCCGCCTTGCGCGACAGCCGCGGGTACAGCGTCACGCCTTGGAAGCTGGTGAGAGCAATCTCCTTGGTCTCGTCGCCCGCCGCCGGAGACCACCCCAGCGTGCCCGCGCTGTCGATGGTGAAGATGTCCTGGCTGCGACCTGGCTGCAGCTCGATGTTGAAGAAGCCTGGGTTTGCCTTGAACTGAAAGTATCCCAGGTTCGACATGATGATGGTGTCGGCGTAGCGTGGATTCGACACGGTTCGCAGGTCGAGCTGCACGCCACGCGGATACATGCCGTTGGTAGTGTCGCGCGAATGACCTTCGATCAGAATGTATTCGAGCTCGTACACGGCATCAATTTGCGCCTGACCCTTGACCTGGCTCAGCTTGATATTGTCGAGGTCCTGGATGCACTCCTTCGGGGCAACAACCCACGACGGCGGCACATCCATGCCGATTGTCAACAAGGCTTCCGAAGGGATGCCGCTGAACTGGGCCTGCAGTGACCTGGTCGAGCCGTCACTCTCAAATTCTGGCGTGGAAGACAATACGTAGCGATAGAATCGCTTGATTGGCAGCTCATCGAGCCTTTCCCGGGGGTTGAGGAACAGCCGCATGTGCACGCCCCTCATCTCGGACAAGACCTTGAGGATGGGAATCCACCTCTGCGCCGTCTCCGATGAAGGGTCGATGGACGCCACAATCTGAATTGTTGCCGTCTCAACATCACCCGTCTTGATGGCGGTGTGAGTGTCATTCCAAAACTTGAACACATCTCTCCTCATGGTGGGAGGCGTCTCGAAAATTCCTTCGGGGACGTCAGAGACGGTGGAGAGGGCGACGAGCGACGAAAATTGGGCCGAGCCACCAGGCGAAGTGATCTTGTCAGACAGCTTGAGGTCTTCAACTGCCCGCGCAGCTGGCTCTATCCGCTTCTGGCGTTCATACGTCAAAAGAGTCTCAAAGTCCTCCTTGGCAAACTCTTTGTCTTTTGGAATCGGACCAACGATTCTGCCATTCAAGACCAAGCACTCTTGTCCCGGCTCACAGCCCAGGACTCGGGCAAGTTGATGGGCTTCCGCCCAACGAGCGGCATACTTGGCCAAATCCGCCGCATCGACATCTGCGTTGGATATTTCCTCCATGGAGAGCGGCTTACCCTGCTCGACAAGTTTCAACAACTTTGCGGAGAGCTTGGGCTCTTTGGAAGACGCGCCGGTATGGACAAGGGAAATCTCGACATCTCGATGATCCTGTTGAAACTGGATGGCATCGACCAGCAGCTTCGTCCCAGCTTCCGAGTCAAAGTCTCCTAGGACAATGAGCTGAGCCCACTGGAACCATTCCGAGTCGTCGGCTGCCGAGATTGTCGGAAGCTTCGCAATGGTCTCGTCATGCTCAACATAGACTTGCGCCATGTCGATAAACCTCAACGATTTTTCATCTTCAGGAACGATGAGCGGGTTCCGCCTAAGAGACGCTGACTGGAGAAAGATGCCAGGAACCCAAGCGTCTTCGTCCAATTCCTGCTCAAACACGCTCTTTTGAATCATCTGTAGGTCCTGGGTAACGCGCATGCTCATGGCAGGAAGCCACTCGTCGTTGCGTGGAAGAGGAACGCCGTTGACAAAGAATGGAGGAGTGGGACCTTCGGCTCCAAGGCGAGAAACCCATTTCTTCGTCGCTTCGATCCTCGAAGTAGCGTCTTCGTGCTTGATAACTTCCTGGAGGCTTCTCGCGACACGATCCCGCCGCACTTTGGCGTCCTTGGTGACGCTCTCGTACGTTCCCTTGTGAGGGGTCGACAGCTGACGGGCCTTGATTGAGCCCTCCAGATACTTGAGTACGGCAGCGAGACCGTGCGTGTCCTGCAAATGATAAATCACCTTGGCCTGCTCGATTGAAGAAGGGGAATTGACGACAGGCACGAGACCCCATTGCATGGCAAGGCCCCTCTTGACCATGGTTTGCAGCGTATCCACCACCAATGATACGTCCTTGGGTTCGGAAAAGTCGAGAGGAACCACGGTGCGTTGAATGTCTTTTTTGACTTGCGGCAAAGTGCCGGGGTAGGACGGTTGGAGCAGCTGTGCAGGTCAGTCTATGTCCACTGGAAAATTCTTGCTCAGACTTACAGCCTTGAGCGTCGTCGGCCACTCTGCGTATCTCTTATCCTTTTCAATGCTGTTGAGCCACATGATGACATGACCCCCCTCAGCATCATCCCTCCAGTCGTATCGCTGGGGCTCCTCGTTGTCCTTTGCCTTGGAAATGGCCTGGTGAGAGAGGACACGAATAGCACTAGGTGCGTCGAATCCCAGCCTCTTGACGCCATTGATAATCTGTCTCTCCCTCCTGAGATGTTCCAGCAGGGCAAACGCATCCATGCTCCTAGGCATGATCTGCACACCATTGATCCACAGGATGTTGTATCCAGACGGGAGAATCGCCTCCCTGTTCGCCCGATGCTCCTTCAAGAAATCGTTCGTCACGTTGTGCGCCGCGATTGCGCTCGAATGCTTGGGAAAGTCTTGCACCAATCGGACCAACGTGTCCAATGGTTCATCGCTCTGCATGACAAAGCTTCCTGCCTTGAGACCCAATCCTTTCAGCTCCGACTCCGACAATGGCTTGAGATCTGCCACTTCTTCATCCTGGAGGCTGCTTTGCGCGGGAGCGTCGTGTCCTGCTTCTTCGGCTTCTCGGTCGTCAATGACAATGTAGTCGGTGCGCTTAAGAGCTAGCTGGACGCCGTATCCTGTGATGGGAAGCAACTTTCTGTCCGCATCAACAGGTGCCTTGTGCCGGAGTTTGTACGAAGATTTTCCCTCTTTCGTAGTCTTTGCGATTGTCTTGTGGAAAGCGCGGAATTTGGGTGAGGTAATGTCGGCGTATACGATTGTGAGGGCTTGGTTTTCTGCGGTGCTCAAAGCACGATCGAACGGGAGGTCATCAGTCCTGAATCAAAATCAACAATGGCAACAAACATGTCAAGACGGTCGACATACCGTGCCTCTCGAACCGCTCCATGTTCTTGCGCCAAATCTGACGAGCAAAACTGCCTGCCATTCTGAAGTGCCCATACCTCACAGTCTTGTCCTTGCGCTGCTTGTAACGACGGCTCGACCGACGTATTGTAGAATTGATAGTGCGCTTCGATCCGGGGCGCAGCGGAGTGAATGGAGAGGGCGAATTGGAAAGAAGACAAAGCTGCGGGATCTGTAATATGCCCATCGTTCTGGAGGAGCTTCAAGAACGCGTCGTAGAGCTCATTCTCAGTTGCCTTGTCGTCAAAGTAGCCGTCTGCTATGCGATCCAACAGGGGGAAGTAAGACGTGGCATTCTCCTCTGCCGCAGTCTCCCTAGCCCGAGTTAGCTGTATCGTCAAGCCATGAGTTATCGGGAGCTTACAGAAGCTCGACCAGGTAAGGCGGCGACAGAAACGAAGCTCTGAGAGCTACATTGATCGGCGGGCTGGCTCTGGCGCATCGAGCTCCAAGCGCGGCGAAGAGCAAGGGGAGATGGCTGCTGAGCAGCCAATTCGGTAATCTCATGTCGATAGACTAGAACCGGGAGACGTGGTGTCTCCGAGGAGCGCTGCGCTGGCGGAGGATAGAGTTGTTTAGCTTTAAAGGCGGTAGTACATCATTTCGCACAATGTGAACAATGAGAATGGAGCGGAATTGGGCTGGAGGTGTTGATTAGGTGGAGTCTAGTGGAAGGAGCTTGAGTTATCAGGCACAGCCTTCTTTGGGTCTTCTCGAAGCTGCATGGATCTCGGGCTGCATGCTGGTGCTTCGTGCCTGGTGTTGCCAGATGGCCATCCCGGAACGGCTAATCCCCGGCTTGTCTCAATCAACGTCATGGCTCCCTACCGGTACATCCAGGCAGTACCTACTCCCGGTCGTCTTGTATTCCATGACTTCACTCTGCTTCACCTAAAATGGGTATTTGCACATCGAGCGAAATAGCGGAAAACACCTGGAAACCTCTCAGATTGCCAGTGCACTCTATCTACTCAATCCCAATTCCAACTGCATCAGTCCCGCGCCGTCTCAAAGTCGTGCTCATGACCAGCAGCCATGAGATTGCTGAGCGGAACCACTGGCTGACGGACCTCACTATTCCGATGAAAGATGGAATGCGGAAATGAACAAATACCCAAGCGTTCCACCATCATCAAGCCAAAAAGCAAACGGCCAAAAAGAGAAAACCACGGAAAGAAAAGGAGCAAACCTCAAACGTCTCCCAATAAGCAAACGGGAGTATACAGACCGGATGTGTCCTCAAAACGCCGCCAATCCAACCTGCCAAAATGCGCCAGTTTTCGGTCCAGTCCATCCTCCGTCCAAAATTTACAACTATCCGTCAACGTACAAGAGCAAAAGAGAATCATAGAGTCGGTGCCAAAATAGAGGTAGCGCGGGCAGCTTCATCACAAGCCCATTGCTACCGCAATGCCTTGAGCACCCGTTGCGGCACCAGCGCTGCTACCGGCCTGACCTTCTTCAGTCTGCGCCTGGCTTGCAATTTCGCCACCAGCACTCATCTCAGCCCAGTCACCCCAGAGGCCCCTCTTGGCGCGCACGCGAATGGGGGCTCCCAGTTCGTCCGTCTTTTGCTCAACCTTGATGGCGTCCTTGGTGGCGAGGACCAGACACTCAAAGAACATCTTGGTGGCGTCGGCGCGCGTGGTGCTGCGCTCTGGGAGCATGTCTTGGAAAAGGACGGAGCGCTGCTGGCGCTTGTTGGGGGAGCTTTCGGCCTCGGCACCAAACTTCTCTCTCAGCAGGTGCACGGCGTGGCGGGTGCCAACGGAAACGGGCCCGCTGTCAGCAGGGTGCAGCAGAGGCATGGTGGTTTCGTCAAAGTTGTCACCGGGCAATGGGGACATGGCCTCTTCCTCGTCATCCTCGCGAATTTGCTCCACGGATGCGGCGCGCTCGGGTTCCTCGGCCTGCTCTTGTTGAATTTCGAGAGTTGTGTCGCCTCCAACGTCAACGGGACCAACTGAAAAGTCAATGGCAGACTCGTCGGGAATTTCGAGCTGCGGAACGTTTTCTCCTTCCTCAACACCAGCGACGGCGGGTTCGTCGCGCTTGCGCTTCAGATCGCGGGAGCGGCGGACAACTTCGAGAGACAGAATACCGCGGAGCTCTGGCGCCCAGCCCTGGCTGCGTCCGTCGCCCAAAATGCTCGAGACGAAGCCACCACTCTTTTGCATGTTCATCAGGGCAAGCAGAGCGGGATCTCTGGGCAAGAAGGTGGCAGGCTTCAGAATCTGGGAGCGATCGTTTTGAAGCGCCTTGAACTGAGAGTTGGACAGCTCAGTCTCAGCATCAGCCGAAATGACCTTGCGGCGCTTGACCCGCTGTGCCTGGGTGACGAATTCTTCCTCGGGCTCAACAACGGTGGGCTCCTGGTTGAAATGGAACGTCTCCTCAAGTTCACGGGCAACACTGGAACGAGCTGATGAAAGAGGCGAAGCAGACTCGCGCTGACGATTCTCCTCTTGAGCTGGCGCAAGCTCTTCCTCTGCAGGGGTCGCAGCGCGGGAGGCCTCCTGCTGAGGACGTGGGCCCTCCTCCTGCTGGACGTCGTCAGACTGCGGCATCTCTTCATCCATGCCTCCCATGGCAATGTCATCGTCTCCAAGGCTCAGTCTGCGGCCAAGTTGGGTAGTGGTTACGTCAGGCTCGTCGCCGAAATCGAGTTCAATGCCGTCGACTTCGAGGGGCTTCGGAGTCGCGGCCATTTCGTCCTCCAGATCCCTTGGTGGAGGCGCATCGCGACCGACTTCAATGCTCTTGTCCATGGTGATGTCCGGGCCTTCGCTGATGTCGAGATAAAGGTCGTCATCACCGAGCTGTAGGGTCTCTTGGGCCTGGCGGTCCTGGGTGTCCAGCAAGTACTGGCTAGGTGGATCCAGGAGGGTGGGGTCCCGGCGACCGGTCTCAATCTCGGGCTCTTGAGACAAGAGCAACGAGGGGTCAGGCATGGGAGCGAGCAGGTCCATCTCGGTCAAGACATCTGGGAGCGTCAAAGAAGCAGGGTTCACTGCTTGGACCTGGTTTGCCGGAAGATCGACATTTCCTGGACGAAAGGCCTGCGACCGTGTTAGGATGGTTCAGACGAACAGGGCGAGAGACTCACCAGCTTGATCTTCATGAGAGCCTCGTTGCAGTCATCGAGCAGGTAGCGGGCTTTCCGGCTGTAGATTCTGACGACGCCGAGGAGCAGCTGGCCGCTCAAGCGGAGGGCCATGGGAGCCTGACCGGACTCGACAATGGTGTTGACATGGCTTTCAATGTTGGATTGGAGAATGTTGCTTTTGGAAAGCTTGCGCTCCAAGTTGGCGGCCAGCCAGACACGCGCCAAAGGGCCAGTCTTGGAGAGAAGTTTGTCGGAATAAAACATGGCGACGATGAAGGTTCAAGTGGATGGCAGATGGAGCGGCCCGGGGGTTGGGGCGGGCTCTCGCCGCGTTGTTTTGGTCGGCGGAGACGCGACGGGCAAACGCGGCGGCGGCGGGCGCGTGGGGAGCCTAGCAGGGTTCGCAAAGTGGAAGTTTGAGGGCGCAGAGTGGGCGCAAAGGGCGTAGTAACGGCAGCGAGGACGTGCAGCAGTGGGCGCCTTGTGGAGTGTGGAGGTCAGATGGGGAGTGTGGTGAGGTGAGGGCGAGGGTGAGGGGTGGCAGAGTTCAGAGGTTGCCGTTGAGTCGGTCGGTCGTCTGGAGGTTGGGCTGTGGCTGGAGCTTAGTCATTGCGCCAAGACTGGCCATCAGCCACCGGTGGCTACCACCTAACATCCGGACGTATCTTGTTGATGGCCTCAGGTTCCAGTTGTGAAGAAATGATCCTCGGCCAAGTGAAGTGCCGAACGCGCAAGTGAAGTCGAGTCCCCTCATGCAATGTATTCTTGTCCCATTCCCTGGTCTCGGCGCAACGAACGCGTCGCTCTCGGACGGCCTGAGGCCTGTGCTGCTGCTCCCCGTCGCTAGTGCGCAAGCAGCTCTTTGCCCGCGTCGGCGTCGGCGTCGGGGGTCTGCTCTGCTCTGCTCTGTCTCTCGGTCTGGCTCGACACGCTCACCTCTTCAACAAACTGCTTCTTTTTTTCTTTGACACCACATCTTTTTCTACCCCCCGCCGCCCATGATACATTTTCCGTTCGCTCCTTAGATTGCAATTCGCCCCCGCTCGTCCTCCCACACCGTTTCGTTGCGCACCTCATCCCGGCCATGACAACATGTCGAGACGAGATTCCCCTGCGCTACCTCTCTACAACTCCCCCGACGCCTCGTCCTTGAGGCCAGCCTCACCCAAGGTGACCTCGGCCGTCGCCTCCAGGTCCTCCTCTGCGCCGAGGTCCCGCGCTGAACAGCCCGTACTACACCCCTCTGCCACTTTGCGACACTGCCGCTGACCAGTGCTTTTGCCGCGCAGTCGCACTCGTCCAGATATTCGGCCTTGACCATCGAAGAGACCGCCCAGCAGCTACGCACCAGTTTGAGATCTGGCCTCGCGCCGTCCGAGGCTTCGGCGAGACTGCACGACTATGGCCTCAACGAACTGTCTGGCGAGGAGCCTGAGCCGTTATGGCTGCGATTCCTCAAGCAATTCCAGGAGACCCTGATACTTTTGCTGCTTGGATCTGCCGCCGTGTCATTCGTCATGCGCCAATATGACGACGCCTTGAGCATAGCCGCGGCCGTCACCATCGTCGTCACAGTTGGCTTTGTTCAAGAATACAGGTCGGAAAAGTCTTTGGAGAAGCTGAACCAGCTAGTTCCACATTCGGCACACGTCATTCGCGGACAGGTCCCTCCAGCCTCGCGCAAACCCTCTCCTATGCCCAGGGACTCTGCTTCGCAGTCTACGGATAGCTTGCAGGATACCGTGGCGGCCTTGGAGGCTGCGGAAGTGGCATCCTCGACCATTTCTGCCAGCCAAATCGTCCCGGGAGACTTGGTCCTGTTTCACACTGGAGATCGCATACCCGCCGACATTCGCATCACCCACGCGGCAGACCTGACCATTGATGAGTCCAATCTTACCGGAGAGAACGAGCCCGTATCCAAAGAACCACACGTCATCGACCGCCACGCTTCTCGTTCTTCTTCGCCAAGGGCGCCATCGTACTCTTCTCCAGCTGCCGGTACCGTTGGAGCGGACATACGGTTGAACGACCAGAAAAACATTGCATTCATGGGCACCCTGGTGAGGTCAGGGTACGGGCAGGGCATCGTCATCGGAACGGGACAGGAGACAGAGTTTGGCGCCATTTCCGCGTCTTTGCAAGAAATCGAAAGCCCGCGAACGCCTCTCCAGCTGTCCATGGATCGCCTCGGCAAAGATCTCAGTTACATGTCCTTTTGCGTCATCGGCTTCATCATGTTGGTTGGACTTTGGCGCGGTTGGGAATTCTTGGAAATGTTCCAAATCGGCGTTTCACTGGCAGTCGCTGCTATTCCAGAGGGACTCCCGATCATTGTGACGGTTACCCTGGCCCTAGGCGTGCTGAGAATGTCAAAAAGGAATGCGATTGTGAGAAGACTGCCCAGTGTGGAGACTCTGGGCTCGGTGAATGTGGTGTGTACCGACAAAACAGGTGAGACCTACAGAAAAGGGGGGAGGTGTCGTTTTTGACCATTCTGCAGGAACTCTGACGACAAACCACATGACTGTCACCAACATTTGGCACTTTGACGACAAGGAGCCAGTCGACGTGAACCGACGACAAGGCGCAGCTGACCTGGATCCAGCAACACGGACAATCCTTCGCATAGGCAACATCGTCAACCACGGCCGCCTGGTCAGCACGGCCGCGTCAAACTCCAGTGCCGCCGTGCTTTCATCGACCCTTGGGAGTGGCGATGATGGAACTGGTGCCAAGAGCCGATGGGTCGGGCAGCCCACGGACGTTGCGCTTCTTGACTTGCTTGACGAATACGGAGAGGATGACATTCGCGACAGGATCGGCTCGAGGCGCAATGAGACTCCATTCAGCTCGGAGCGCAAGTGGATGGGTTGCGTGATACAAGGAAATTCCGGCCAAGTCAGCTCCAACGCCGCGGACGTGGCTTACATTAAAGGAGCGCTTGAAAAGGTTCTGGAACGATGTGACACCTATCTCACTGCCCAAGGCCGAGAAGTCGCCTTTGACGAGTCCAAAAAGCGCGAGGCTGTCAACGCTGCGGAGCAAATGGCCCAGAATGGCCTCAGGGTTTTGGGTTTTGCCAGCGGATCCGTTCGGGATTCGACCAAGTCAAAAGCTTCGAAAAATCGGAGTGGAAACTCGACACCCGTCCCGGAGCGACCCTCTGAAAATGAAGAAGACTTTTATCGCAGTCTGACATTTGCCGGACTGGTTGGCATGAATGACCCCCCTCGCAAGGGCGTGGATCGTTCCATCAGACGACTCATGGCTGGAGGCGTCAAGGTCATTATGATTACCGGCGACGCCGAGACCACAGCCGTGGCCATCGGAAAGAAGCTGGGCATGCCAATCAGCCAAAACTCGTCGATAGGGCCTTCTGTGTTGCGTGGGGATGAACTGGACCAAATGAGCGAAGAGGATCTCTCTCAAGCAATCGCTACGACTACCATCTTTGCGCGCACCAGTCCTGAGCACAAGATGAAGATTGTCCGGGCACTCCAAGCGCGCGGCGACGTTGTGGCCATGACTGGTGACGGAGTCAACGATGCCCCCGCTCTCAAAAAGGCAGACATTGGCATCAGCATGGGCAGATTGGGAACAGACGTGGCCAAAGAGGCTGCTGACATGATCCTGACCGACGACGACTTTTCCACCATTCTCTCTGCGATTGAAGAGGGCAAGGGCATTTTCTACAACATTCAAAACTTTTTGACCTTTCAGCTCAGCACCAGCGCCGCGGCACTCAGTCTTGTTCTCGTCAGCACCTTTTACGGCCTCAAGAATCCGCTCAACGCCATGCAGATTCTATGGATCAGTATGTTTGCAAGCTCGTGTTTGTTGCACCTGCTAATAATATCCACAGACATTCTAATGGACGGACCGCCTGCACAATCGCTCGGCGTCGAGCCGGTCGACCCGGCCGTCATGACGCGCCCCCCTCGCAGCAAGACGGCGCGCGTACTCACGCGTCCCCTCCTCCAACGCGTACTCCAGCAGGCCTCGGTCATCATGCTCGGCACGCTCGCCGTCTACGTCACCTGCCTGTCCGACACGGGGGCCGTGGACGCGCGCGACACGACCATGACCTTCACGGCGTTTGTCTGCTTCGACATGTTCAACGCCCTCACGTGCCGCACCGAGTCCAAATCCTACCTGCGCGGCGAGGTGGCCGTGTTTGGCAACAAGATGTTCAACTACGCCGTCGCGGGCAGCCTGGCCGGGCAGCTCGCCGTCATCTACCTCCCCGGCCTGCAGAGCGTCTTCCAGACCGAGGCGCTCGGGCTGGGCGACTTGGTCCGCCTCGTGGCGCTGGCGAGCCTGGTGCTGTGGGCTGATGAGGGGCGCAAGGCGTATCGGCGGTGGCAGGCAAGGAGGGGTTTGATCGGCACTTATAGCGCAGCTGTTTGAGTGATTCCAGTAGTTCCCAGAGGCGGGACAGCCAAGGCATGGGCCGGTGTTTGGAGTGCGTTTGCTTGCTTGTTTCGTATACATATATACGTATAAATCATCAAGAGGGAAGGAAGGCTGGTCAAGAGATTTGGTTGCGTGGGTGCCTGGGTGCGTTGTACACATTGTTTGAATAAAGGGCACGGAAGGAAGAAGCGCATGAATAACGGCCTCCTCGCAAACACTCAAATCACTTTTTCTCCAGCAGCGAGCCTGGCATCTTTCTACGGCAAATACACTGACCTACGTGTCTTACTTAGACCTGCGCCCCCTCGGCCCTCGGCCTCCGCCATCTGTTCCTGCGAAGAAGACCTTTTGCTGCGTACGCGGTGCAGTGCGCGACCGCCGCACATACATGCCATTCCCCCCTCTCCTGCATGCCGTCGTCGCAGTCTGGAACGGCGTCTTCATTCTTTCGTTCATTCATTCATTCCAATCTCGCCTCGGTACGCACACTTACTGCTGTCTTGAGCCCCTTAGGTTTTCCTCTCGTGTCTCGTTTTCTTTGCCCACCCTCTTCGTCTTCTCTTGATTCATTTCATTTGGTTTCACTTGTCCTTCTGCCGCGCTCCCCGCCAGTGTCTCAAGAACGTGGCGGGGGAACACACGCCCGCAAGAAGAAGCAAGCAAGTACTCGTCAAGCAGACAGAAGGAAGGAAAAGCAATGCTCGGCTGATGTACCCCCGGCGCGGTGGCGCAGAATGCGATGACGGGGGCAAATTCCCGAGCTACCGAACGGACGTACGGGGGGGGGGGGCTACATGGAGGAGGCATCGCGTGACGGCCTCCGCTCCTCCCGTCGGGTCTTCAATGTGGTGCCTGGGTGGCGAGGGAGAGTGGGTGGGCGGGCGTTGAAGACGTGGGCGCCGTCCGTGACGAGAAGAAGCCGGGAGAAAAGTGCCCGAGTCGTCGTGCTACGCGTGGCGGCCGTCATGCGAGCGAGCGGATGGGCCGACTGGCCGGCGTTGACAGGAGTATGTACGGCTTCGTCGCGGGGCTCGTTTGTCTCTAAGGCGGTGGCTTGCGTCTCTCGGAACTTTTGAGATGGGCCATGGAGAGTCTGCCACTGCGTCTCTTCCTACTTGTCTTGGGGAGAAGGACGAGGCGAGGCGCGCACACGCCTTGCCAGCACTCCCCCCCTCTGTTCACCATCGCTCTGTCTGTCTGTTCCTTGTCAGTCTGCTTGCTTCGGCTCTTGTCTCAGCGCCACCGCTGCCGCAGACTGCGCCGCTGCTGCTGTCGTGCTACGACGAATGGCTCCCGACGACCGGGCTACGCCGCCTGCCTGTCTGGCTGTGCCTGTTCCTGATGCCCTGCGTCGGTCTAGTCAGGTCCTGGGCCGACTCGTGGACAGGGCACGACTGGCGCGGTGGTGGGCTCGAAAACAACTGCGACGTGTCGCTCACCACAAGGAGCATTTGCATTACGCGCGCCGCCGCGTCCAGAGCCGTCGAGTCCCTGCCGTGGCGAGTCGAGTCGAGTCGAATCACAGAGAGGTCAAACAAACAAGCCATTGTCCTTTTTCGTCGCGTCTCCAAAGGGCGGTCAGCGACGACAGCGCGGCGCCTACGGACAGGACAGACAGCACTGCCCGAATCAGCATCCCCTCGGCGCCACAGCGCGCCAAAAACGACTCTGGAGCGGAGAGGCGGTTTGTCGAAAGAGCGTGGGATACAAACAGGGTGGCCAAAGGGAGTGCAGTGCTGGGCCCTTTGCTTCGGTGTTGCAAAGCGCCGCATATTTCCTGCGTCAGTTTCATCGTTGGGCGACCTGGAGCGCGGCCAGACGTGCCTTTGCTGCAAGAGGAAGAAGTGGAGGAAGAGGACGAGCAGAGCCAAGACGAGAGGGGGCCAGGAACGGTGTTCAGTGCTGGTGCCGGGCAGACGACGAGCAGCGACTCCTTGTGCTGTCTGGGGGCCCCGTGTTTGGGCCTGATGCTCCGCTGCCATGTGGCCTGGTGCTACGCTGCGTTCCTGGCGGCGAGAGGGTGAGCTTACGGCTGGTCTGGGTGCCGGCTCTGCCTGACTGACTTGACTGACTCCAATTCTCTCAAAGACACCATGGCGTGGTTCGACGTGGGCGTCGAGTCAAGTCCTTGTTATGTCGTGGGATTCGTTCGGGGTGGGCGCTGCGTCCTGGTCTCTGGATCCGAATCCGAATCTGGGGGATGAGAGTGAGTGAGGCAATCAAGGGGGAAGAGTAGGAGTGGGTGAGGAAGTGAGTGAGTGAGCAGGTGAGCCTTGTGGGTCCTGTGGACAGGCAGAAAGACACAGACATAAAAGCAGGCTGTATCGCTTGGATGGAAGGGCAAGGACGACAACGTCAACGTCAACGATATTCATTCTTCTTCTTTCTTCCCTTCCTCTTGTTCCAACTTCCCAGTGCTTCTCCTCGACCCCAGATCCACCAGCACCATGCACCTCACCACCACGCTGCCCCTGTGGCTCACCCTCACCAGCACCCTCGTGACCCCGGCCACGGCCATCGACGCAACCCTCAACGCCACGCTCGTCGCGTCGGCCAAACTCGCCGCGACGCGCCTCGACCGCGCCGCGCTCTTCACGGCGCCCAACAGCACCGTCTTCGACTTCACGTCGCACCCGTACCACACGTTCGCGCCGGGCGGCGTCGTCAACGCCAACGCCGCCACCTTCCCGTACGTGACGGGCAACGGCATGACGCTCGCCATGCTGTACCTGGGCCCGTGCGCCATGCTGCCGGCGCACCTGCACCCGCGCGCCGCCAACTACGTCGTCAGCGTCAAGGGCACCACCGAGACGTACATGGTCGAGGAGAACGGGGCCGCCACGGTGCGGGCGACGCTGGGCGAGGGCATGATGACCATTTTCCCGCGCGGCAGCGTGCATATGATGGAGAATGCGGGTATGTGTGTGTGGTTTCCTTCTCTTGTGCCCTCCTCCCTCTCCTGTTGGGTGGATGCATGCGTGCGTGTGGTTGTGTGGCCGCCGCGAGCGAGGGAGGCTACATGCATGCGCGCGGACGGACGTGCCGTCATGACTTGTGCCGCCTCGCTTCCTCTGCCTTGCCTCGGACTGTTTGGTTTGGTCGCACAAACGGACGGACAGGCGGGCTATGCGTATCCTTTCCTGCCTGTACCCCTGGCCCAGAATGGCCTCTCTCTCCTACGTCACGTCACGTCGCACCCCACTCACTGACCTCGCACCACCAACAGGCTGCACGCCCAACACGCTCGTCTCGGCCCTCAACGCCGAAGACACGGGGACACTGAACCTCGCGACGACGCTCTTCGCGGCCTTCCCGCCCGCGCTCGTGCTGCCGAACGTCGGCTACGCGCTCGACAACGCGTCGCTGGTCGACATTGGCCGCGACATGCCCGGCGTGGGCACGGGGGCGATATGGGGGCGGCGAGAGTGTCTGCGGGCGTGTGGGTTGGAGGGGAAGGGGAGGTAGGGGGTTGGTTGTTGGTGGGGGAGGGGGAGGGGGGGGAAGGGGTATGTAGTAACACAAGGAAGGCAACATACATAGCAAAGCAACAATGACGCAGCCATCCACGCAGATAGCACAGCGGTTAACAATACGCGCATCAGGAAAAGCTCTCCTCTTCCGGCAGTCGGCCGCTGGGGGTATCCCTCCTGCCTCGTCTCTCAATCGCCATCCCTGTCTGTTTGCCGCTGGGATGATGCCTCGAGGTGGTCCAGCGCGTCGGGACGGGATGACGGTGGGTCGCGGAAGCGGGAGCGGAGGGGAGGGAGGGAGATAAAGGAGACGGGGTAAGCAATAGAGAGAGGTGAGATGGAGATGGAATGAGGAAGGTGATGTGGGGGAGAGTACGAGAGACAATGTGGAGAGAAAAACACGGCGAGAGAGAGAGAGAGAGAGAGAGAGAAAGCCAGAGAAAGTGTTCCTCTCTTTCCACGATACCTACCCCATACCCCATACCCCATAGCCCCACCACAATCCTAAATCTACCCCAGATCACCGACCTTTTCTTCTTTTTCTTCTTCTATAAAAAGACAGCAAGCAACAGAGCCGAGGCAAAGGGGCTCAGCTCGGCTCAGATCAAAAAGCAAACAGACCCCAAAAAAAAGGGCCGGAAGGAACCAGCAGCGCGGTAGCTCAGCTGCTCGGTAGGTTAGATTAGTCGGTTAGTGGTGGAGGTGGAAGGCCGTGGTGAGTATCTATGTATGTGTGGAGAGGGCCCCTGCGTGTGTAGGAAGAGGTGGTTAGAGAGGCAAGGGGGAGTGTTGGTCGTCGTATTGGCGCCAGCAAGCAAGCAATCAAGCAAGCAAGCAAGCAAGCAGGTACTCAAATCACCTCATCCCATCTCTCGCTCTTCCTTTCTCTCTGGCTTATTCCCCGCGGCGGTCGTGCAGCCAACCAGCCAACCAACCAAGCAACAAGGCGGCGACGACGGAAGGCAGTCTGACAGATCGGCTGCCGGGATGCCGGGGTGCGTGTTTGGTTGGGACGCGGGTGTGCGGGGATGGATAGACGGACAGGGACGGACTGGACTGGGCGAGATGGCGACGACGACGACGACGATGATGATGATGATGACGAGGGGAACAAAATCGCGGTCGTCGGGTAAGTATGTAAGCGCATTCATACATGCATACGTATGGTCAGTTCCGCAGAAAGCATGAGAGCGAGAGAGAGAGAGAGAAAGCGCAAGAATGAGGGACGAGGGGTGGGTACACTTCCTTGCGGAGGGAGAGGAGGAGGCGAAAGCGAGCGTGCGTGCGTGCGTGTTGTTACACAAGCACACCCACAGCCCAGGCGGCAATTGGCCAATCAGATGCAGCCAGTCATGGCATGGCATTCATCCATGGCATGGGCATGGGCATGGGCATGGGCATGGGCATGGGCATGGGCATGGGCAGGAGGTGCGCTGCGTTGGTTGGGTTCCTTGGGCTTCTGGGCCAGCGCAGCCCAGCAGATACCTGGCTAGGCGCGTGCACGTACGCATCCATCACGAATGTATGTATGTATGTATGTGGGAAGTTACATGGGCAAGAAGACGACGACGACGACGACGAGATAGCCAGACCATATTCCGGGTCAATGGGCTGCGACTGGAGTAGACTGGACTGGACTGGACTGCGACTCGGATGAGATGAGATGGTGATGATGGCGAGGGGAAAAGAGGCTTCGAAGACGCGGCCAAGGCAGGGCTCAAACTTTAACCGGCGGCAAGCAGCAGCAGCAGCAGCAGCTTTGCGCGGCCAAGGAAGCAAAGACTGGAGCAGATGTTGAATACATGATCCGTATGCATGCAGCACCCAGGCATGCGCGCAGCCGCACCGCAGCAAGGCAGGCGGGTACATGTGCTGTAGTAAGCAAGAGGAGAGGGGAGAAGAGAGAGGCGAGCGAGCCAGCACTCGGAACGGAGCCGCCGGGACAGACGGCGCAGACAACAGTGGGTGCAGTGTGGAACCATCAGCAGAAAGGGTACGTACATACAGTACGCACGAAGCGCAGTGTACGGACGAGAGACATGGCACGATGGTGGTGGTGTTGAGTTGGGCTTGGGGCTTGAGGCTTGGCAGGCAATAGCAGGCGGCGGGAGGCGTCGAAGCGCACGGGGCTTTTTCGTTATATTTTTCGTGTTTGGGCTAGCGAGCACCGCAACCAAAACGGACGGCAGACGGCGAGGCCCTGCAGCGGGTGGTAGTGGTGGTGGTGGTGGTTTTCTTTCTTCGTCGGCGTGCGTGCGTGCGTGCGTGGGTGGGGTGCGGCGACACGTGAAAGTATCGACACAGGGAATTGATTGCCTGTACGCCATGTCGCAATGATGTGATGATGATGGAGATGACAGCAGGACGAGGTGGATACTGGCAGTGGACATGGGCAGGACGAGGCCCAATGGAGCAGCTGGCTGCAGCGTCGGACAAGGACGGAGATTTGGGCGCGAGAGCGACGCCGTGGAGTTATAGTTTGCAGGTGCATGATTGGATTTCACATGCCACGAGAGCGACGGGAGAGACAATCCTGGGGACTGGAGCAACATGGAACGCGACGGTTGCGTCGTCAGGTCGGCGTCTTATCTCGTTGCGGGAGAGGAGTGGAGGCGGAGGCGGAGGCAGAGGCAGAGGCGGAGGCGGAGGCGGACCAGAGGGAGGGATCCGGACTGGGACTGGGACTGGGACTGGACGAGGGCAAGGAAGGAAGGACGCCTGCCTGCCTGGTCTGTGCAGCTTTCACATGTCAACTGTCGTCACCTCAGAGAGAGAGAGCGACAGAGAGAGACAGAGGCACTTCCCTGACCTGCACCCAACCTACTCCTCCTACCCTACCACAGCGCACCTTGCACCACACCACCTCTCTCCCTCCCCACGCCCACGGCTCTGTCTACCAGGCCAATCGTCGTCCAGTCCACTCTTCGCCGCTTCGCTTCGCTTCTCCCTCGACTCGCTTCGCCCTCTCTCTCTCTCTCTCTCTCGCTCTCTCTCTCTCTCGCCCTCTGCTCCCTCCCTCCCTCCCTCCCTCTCTCTCTCTCCATCGCTGCTCCGTCCTCTTCCTCCCGCTACTGCCACTGCTCCTGCTCCTGCTCCTGCTCCTGCCGCCGCCCTCCGCTGCCATTACTCACACTACGCAAGTCCCTCAGCTCCCTCCTGCTCCAATCGATTCGAATTGCGGAATGCGTCCGTCATTCCTGCGCTGACGATCCTGCTTTGGCCAGAAGATAACCAAGCCCGTTGACTTCTCCCTCAACCATCCTTCTCTCGTCATCATCGCCCCCTCACTCTTCCACTACATATTGGTACGTCCTCAACACCCTCGCCCCGTCCCCCCCCCTTTCCCCCCCCCAATACACCCCAACGCGCCATGCCTCCTCGCCGCCAAAAGTTGACCAACGGCCACAGCAACCAGCGCTCTATGCCCCACGCTGAACAAAAGTCAAAGATGGGCGAACCCATGACCAACGGCGAGAGGCCCTCGTCTCACTTTGTCTCGGTGAGCCACTCCCTCCCTCGTGTTCTTCCTCGTTTCTAACCACCATCTCCAGCACCTCGTTGCCTACCCCGTCGTCTCGGACCTCATCAACACGTACAAGTCCAATCCCTACGGCCAAAAGACGCTCGACCTCAGCAGCGCAGCCTTCGACCGCTTCGGCAAGCCCATTGTCCCCTACCTCGAAAAGCCCTACGGCTTCGTCGCTCCCTACGTCCAGCGAGCCGACAGCCTGGCCGACAATGGCCTGAGCCACATTGAGGAGCACTTTCCCATTGTCAAGGAAAACACGTCAACCATCCGAGACCGCGCCTTCGACCTTGCCTTTTTGCCCCTGCGCGTCGCCGGCCAGGGCCGCGACTACGTCCTCGGCACCTACAACGACGAGTACAAGAAGACGGGCGGCAAGGGCCTCATCACGACAGCCAAGGCCATTGTCTCGACGGAGCTCAAAATCACGGCCGACGCCCTGCAGCTGGTCGCCGACTACCTGGGCCCCAAGAAGGAGGCTGCCAAGCAAAAGGTCCAAGAAAAGACCAACAACTAGTAGCCCCGACTACTACGGCTCGTCCCGCCATCGACTCGGAATCGCTGCCGTCGTCGTCGTCCATTGCCCCCCACCCACCGCCATCATCATCCACTACTACCACTACCCACTTGTGCAGAGAAGGAGCCTCAATGGTCCGCTACGTCGCAGAAACACTCGTCTTGATGCCGGCGGCGGTCCAATCGTGTAGAAAAAATCGGAGAAATCGCAGTCGTTGAGCGTAGCCGCAGCAGCAGCAACGAGCATTTGTTGCCTCTTTTGCAACCCAAGGGATGGAGGAGGAGGAGGAGGAGGAGGAATCAAGGAGTGGGTGTGCCCGTGTGTGAGATTTGAGCAGCGGGGATCGGTGTGTATGCGCGCGTGCGTTGTCAGTTTAGTTTACTCTACTACTACCACTATTGACTTGTCGAGGGATGGAGCTAGTTTTAGCCGACCGGATTTTTTTTCCTTTTTCCCTTCGTTTTTCCTCTTTCCTTTGTCCATCTTCTCCCTTTGGTGCGTTGTGTTCTGGGTCTGGTCAGGCCTGGGCCAGATCGGTCTAGCCTAGTCTTGTCTACGGTCGTGACTAGTCTGGTCTCGTCTTGGCCTGGCCGGTTGCGGCTGGTAGATCGAGGGGGTCGGTCGGTCGGTCGGTCGGGTATGTGTGACGGGTGGGTGGAATCCATCATGGCACGAGGATGAGCGGGTATTTGGGTCATGGGTGTGGGTTGTCACTGGAGATGTGCGAAGTGGAACTGCGGTGGTGGATGGAGGGTCTGAGGGCTGGTGGGTTGGGCATGTATGTATTTCGTCGTGGTGGTGGTGGTAGTAGAGCGGGAGTAGGGTAGGTGGTAGGTGGTAGGTGGTAGGTGGGGGTTTTAAGAATTATTTCTTTTTGCTCTGCTGGGTTTTTTCTTCTTTTTTTACTTTTTCTGCGTTGTTCTTTTTTTTTTTTTTTTTTCTCGATTTTTGTTGTTGCTGCTGAGAGGATGCTATGTAGATGGAAGTACGTGCGTGCATTGGAGATGGGTAGTTCTCTGCTTTCTTCTCTTGCAGTGAGTGAGCGAGCGACTGAGTGACTAAGTGACTATGTTGTGAGTGCTTTTGTTGGGACACGCCGTGGTGGTGTGAGCAGCAGCAGCAGCGGCGGCGGCAGCAGCAAATTCCCCACACGAGGAGGAGGAGGAGCGTGACCAATGCAGCAGCAGCCTAGGTACGGAGTGGAATTTTGGAATTCGGATTGGATTGGATTGGATTGGATTGTAGTGGATTGGAGTGGATTGGATTGGAGTGGAGATGTGGGGAATTCGAGAGATGAGAGACACTCGTAGGAATGAATGAATGAATGAATGTGCGCGCGTGCGGCCGGCCACGACGTATGTACAATTTCAATCAATCAATCAGTCAATCAATTCAGTTGATGAAGAGATGAAGTGATTAGATACGAATTCTTTCATTCCTTCTTTCCTTCTTTCTTTGGTTCTTTGTTTTCCTCTTCGCCTTCTTCTTCTTCTTCTTCTTCTTCTTCGCCTTCGCCTTCTTCTTTCCTCGAAGCAGTCGAGTCGAGTCGAGTCGAGTCGAGTCGAGTCGAGTCGAGTCGAGGCGGTGATGCAGTGGTGCAGTGGTGCAGTGAATGCCATGGGAGACGGAAGGGGAGACGGAAGGGGAGGGGGGAGGTGGGTTTGCTACATAGGATTCCGACTCGCACTCGCATTCGCACTTACCTTACACTTACACTTACACTTGGGAGTTGATGATGATGATGATGATGATGCTGCTGCTTGCTCATGCACTTGCACTTGCACTGTACCTACGATTGATTGATCGATCGATCGACAATCAACGACACGTGTGCGTGTGCGTGTGCGTGTGCGGCGTGGACTGCGTGACACGGAGAGGAGAGACGGCGTGGGCTCGGGCTCGGATCTGTGTCTGTGTCTAGATCTGATCGAGACCTGAGAATCGGGAGAGCGTGGGGAGGTTCGTTATCTCCTCGTTGCATGGGCGGGGCGGGGGGTGGGCTGGGTGAGACAACAACGACGGAACTACTGTAGCTAGATGGTGTGCGCGTTGATGACGGTGGCGGCGGTGGTGGTGGTGCGGGATGGGATGGGGCTGTGACTGTGACTCGGGCTTGGACTTGGACTCGGACTTGGAGATAATGGTCGTGATGGTATGTATGGGATGGGTGGAATGAATGGCATGGGAGAGCGTGGCAGGTGAGTGGGTGGGTGGGTGCTTTGCGTCATCTTGTCGTGTGCTGGGTGCTGGGTGCTGGGTGCTGGGTGCTGGGTGAGGTGAAATCGTGATGCGGTAACATTGTGGTTATGGTCTGGTGTGGCCACGCGAGGCGCTGGTCTGTCTGTCTGCCTGTCTCGTTTGCGTTGTGAAGTTGTCGTGTGGTTGATGTGAGGAGGCGCTGGTTTATCTGTCTGCCCGCCTCGTTTGTCAACTGGCTCGAGTCTTGCGGCAGTGCAACAGGTAGGGTAGGCACTGCGCGAAGAGTGAGTGAGTGAGTGACTGAGTGCGTTGACGACGTTTTGGTCATGATCATCCTCGTCTCGGGAAAAGCTGTCTGTTGCTCGATAACTGTGTGAGTACCTGGTGGAGACGCCTTTCTATTCGTCCTCGCTTCGGAACAGGCTGGCTCGCTGGCTGCTGCGCTGGGCCATCGCCATCAGCTCGCTCTACTCATCTACAACTACAACCAGTCAGCCGTACCAAGAGACTAGAGGTTTTGGCGCAGCGGCTGCAAGGTTTCCAGCTGCAGCTTCTAGCGTTGACCTGTCGAAACGGGAAATGCTCGCGACGGACAAAAGTTTCGCATGCAGGGTCTCGCGTTGCGTTGATCGGCTGTCTCGTATCCAAACGGATGAATAATGTGTGCGCTGTGTTAGTGGTGCACATTGGGAGCCGGGTTTCTTGCGTTTGGGACGGCAGCAAGCGATTCGTTGATTCGTAGGTAGGTTTTTGACTGCTGAAAAAGTAGTCTTGCACTACCACAACAACCACAAGGAGACAGGTTCGATGATGCCGTGACGCCTCCGATTTTCCCCCTCCACAACCACCAAAGCTTTGCGCCCGGGATGCGGCCCTGCACAAGTTCACGGTTCCATCGACTGTGTCTCTGCGTGGTGACAGGCTCCCTTCATGGTATATTGGTTGATTTGAATTTTTTCTCAAATCCAGCTACATCCCTTTGTCGTGTGTCGCCGGACCTGAAATTTGCAGCCGAATCCCCACCGCAATGCCTCATCTCGGTAGAAAACGAACCGCTTAGAAACCTGGATCCGGGGCGTCAGTGTCACGGGTCTCGCCAATGTTGAGGTCGAGGCGGGGGCCACTCACGCAAAGGAGTAAAGAACCACCTGTTCTTGCCGCTCTGGTATCTCTCCTCCAGGGCCTTCTTGACGTTCTTCTTGGCGTCCTCGCGCTGGCTGACCTCCTTGAAGGTGTCGTTGGAGACGGCGCCCTTGAGGCCCTCGAGCTCGAGCGTGTAGCGGGTGGGCATCAGGTGGTTGTAGTTGACCGTCTTGATGAAGGGCTTGACCTTGGAGCGCTTGGTCTGGCGGGCCTTGGACATGCGGCGGGTGACCTTGGACGGGTAGCGCTCGATGCCGGCGACGAGCGCGTGGGGGAAGGGGTGCGACTTGCTGCCGCTGTCCTGGGGCTGGATGATCACGACCTGTAGAATTTCCACCCTTGAGTCAACTCTTTGTCCTTTCGGTTTCTTGTTCCGCGCGTTCGGTTCGTCCGCCGGGCGATTGCGAGGGCGCGTCGAGCGTCGTCGGAGGGGTTCGTCGTACCTTCTTGCCAGCAAAGCGGCCCCGGGTGATGATGGCGACACGGCCGACCTTGAGGACTGCAAACGCAGCAACGTCAGATTCAATCGCAATGGGCGAGCGGGCGGGGCTCCAACGTACACTTCATCTTGCCTGCTGTCGTCAGTTGAACGGAGGGGAAAGTCGTGATGTGGTCGTCGATGATTTTTCGGAGTCTGCCCGCATGGTGGCCGGTCAATCCAAGCGAGCGGCTCGGGGCTGGGTTGCTCCGGCTCCGGCGCCGGCGCCGACGCCAAGACTTCTTTGACAAACTCAACACCGAGGACGACGCGATCAATGTCATTATTGTCTACCTGGTGGCCATCACTCGTTCAATGGTCATGGTCTTGTTCCCATGCGATGCAGTGGTCGTGGAGAGGCGCCAAGTGAATGACCACTGCTGCCCAACTCCACCACCGCCATCATGTCCAAACCCAGTGCACGAAATCGGTTGGTCTCTGGCCTCACTCATCATGACATGATTCTACAGTGCAGTGCATTGCGCGTGGTTGACAGCTGTCGGCGTGTCTCAAAGAGCTGTGCCGCTGGCCTCTCGCCGTCAGCCCGCGTTGCCATGGGCAGTCGCACGCAAACGCAGGCCTGTCGGAGAAGATGACGGTCTGGGCTGCGTCTGGGGCAGCGATGGGAAGGGCTGGAGGAGAACGGCAACGACTCCGCCGTCCAGTGACGTGGAGAAGTGGAGTGGAGAGTGGTGGTGAGTGGTGTTGGAGTCTCAGGTCGTCCCTCTCGTTGCCGCCGGATCGCCGTGGCCCGTGCGTTGTTTACTTCTGTTTGGGGTTGCTCGATCGACGGCTGCCGCTATGTATCACCGCCTGCACTGCACTGCTGCTCCCATCCCACGTCAACAACTGACCTCGACGCCTGCTCTGCTCTGCTCTTGATCAAAAGTTTTGCTGCTTTCGTCCCCTCTTGCGCCGTTCCTCACACTCACCTTGCGCCACCAATTCCTCTCCCCCGCAGAGCATGAGGTGTGCTCTTGACCCGCCGCACACAGAGCCTCAGTGAACCGAGCATTCCTCCGAGTCCACCACCCACGCACGCACGCATTGCTCGCATTCTTGTTCGATTAGAGATACCCCTTCAGCGCTACACGAAAAAGCTTGTCCGCAATGGCTTCGTCGAGCCGCTCGAGCTCCAGGGAGCGGGATGCGCTCGTCAAGCACCAGCATTCCTTCCCCGAGTCGCCGCTTTCCCCGTCCAGAAAACCAGTCCCCATGTAAGCTCCCTGCGCAGCGCCTTGTCCCATTGTTTTTTGCAGTCACCTAAGTCCTTGTTCAGCAACAAACATGAAATGGATACCCTCCAGAAGGTGACAATGCCACTAACAAGTCGTCTCCGACTGCACAGGTGGGACAGCTCAGACCCTGAGCGCGCACCTCCTCCACTTCCTCTGAACCCGAACCCCGGCTCTCCGAGCACTCGCGCAAACGCCTCGCCCAACATTGCTGCCGCCGCCAGGCAGATTGAGGAAAAGGCCCGCGAAAATGCGCCCTCCCCATACACCATGAACCCTCCTCCCCCCAAGTCCAGCTCCCCCGAGCGCTCTCTGATCAAAGGCGCTGCACACAAGAGGATGCAATCCCTGCAAGACGTCAACATTCGCGACTTTCGCAGTTTTCTGAACCCCACAAGATCTGCTGCCACGTCGCCCGAGCGGCCAGGCAGCCGGACCAGCACCTCTGGCCTCGGAGACAGCTTGAGCTCGCCTCCCACGTCCCCGGACAAGAGCAGCTCGCTCGTGTCGACACCTACCCCGGCTGATCGGGGCTTCTTGAAGGAGACGCCACACTTGCGCCCGTCGAGCAGGTCCAATCACAAGGCCATATTGGGAGAAAACACGCCGCCCTCTGCTACTTATATGGCTCTGCAGTCCATGCCAGTTCGCGACTTTGAATCTCCCCTCTACGAAACGACCAACGGTGCTACCCCCAGGCCCAAGCAGGAGCAGCCTGACCTGTCGATTCAGATCAGGGACATCACCACGATTGCCCAAAACCTGCAGCATGAAATGGCGCAGCTGAGCCGACGCAGCAAGGACAATGCCACGGACCTCCTCAGTCTCAAGGACGCTACCAACTCGCGCGATGAGGACATTCGGAAGAGCTTGAAAGAGCTCTCCCAAAATCTCAACGCCATGTCCATCTTCACTCCTCCCCAGGCTCCGGGCCTGCACTCGCGCTCAAACAGCTTTGGCGGCTTCAACAGCGGCCCGGGCACCCCTCCTCCGGGCGACAAGGGCGGATTCCGACTTCCTCGCATCACTCCTCCGTACCACGACGACCGTTCCGTCAGCCCCAACCCGTACTCGATCGAAGGTGCTGCGAGCGTTGCCATGTTGGAGAAGATTATTCGAGAAATGGTTACGAAAGAAGGCCAGGAGCGTCTGATAACCAATCTCAATACCCTCTTCGAAAAGGCGAACCAAGAGTCCAGCGAGGCGGCCAAGAAGGTTGGCGAGTTGGTGGAATTCATCAAATCAGGATCGGACAGCCATGCGCTGACTTTTCGCGACACCAGCAACGGTGAACAGTCCTCAGGTCCCAATGCTGGTGCTGTCGCGCGGGCCACTCGGGAACTCAAATCTGCTGGCTTTGCGCCACAGGCCGATGCGAATTCTTCAAAGCCTTACTCGGCCAAGGGACCCAGTGGCGATTTTGTCAGCAACGACATGATCAAGATGATGAAGAAGATCCACGAAAGCGTTACCAAGTCAGGTGGAATCACAGCCGAGGTCAAGGCTCTTGTGCGTGACCTTCGCGGCGAAGTGCTGGGCATGGGCCGCGAGCTGGGTCGGAAGATTGACGAAATGACCCCCAACAGCAGTCGCGCACTGGCGATTGAGGATGGCGAGGAAAAGGAGGATGTCGCCGCGATTGTTCGGGACGCCATGGGAGAGCTCCAGGAGCAGATGCAACAGCTTTTCCATCAACGACGTCGTGACTCGCTTGCTTCTAGTGCAGTCAGCAATGACGAGGTCCATGCTGTAGTAAAGCATGCGCTGGGACAGCGAGAGGGCGAGGCGCCGCTCAACAAGGAGGCCATCATCGAAGCTGTCAAGGAGGCTTACGACAGCAGCAAGCCGCAATTCGAATTCCAGCAATTCGGGCTCGAGCGCGACGACATTCTCGACTGTCTCCGCGAAGGCCTCGATCAATACCGCTCTTCGCTGACTGCTTCCCACCCCCAAATCAGCCGGGAAGAGGTCATGGACGCCGTGCTGGAAGCCATGCAGCACGTAGAGATTCCTCAAGCCGCAATTGAGACCCAGGAGATTCGTGAAGAGGTCATTTCCGCCGTTCGCGAGTGCTTGGACGAGTTCAAGCCTTCGATGCAAGTGGCTCAGCCCGCTCAGCCTCAACTGGACCCCCAGGTTGCACATGGTCTCTTGCTAGAGGCCGTCAGGCAAGGATTCGAAAACTACGGCGCGAGTGCGGCTCAAGAGGCCAGAATGTCGCGCGACGAAATGATTGAAGCCGTTTCTCGCGCTCGCCAAGATGGTCTCGAGCTTGACATTTCTAGGGACGACCTCTTCGACGCTGTCAAAGCTGGCTTGGACAATATCACGCTTCCGCCTGTCCAGGTCAACTATGGCGATCAAGTCTTGCAGCTGCAAGATCTTGTCGACCACATGCGGGCAGAGTTCAAGGCCTACTCGTCGGCCAACGGACGCGACACCGAGCAGGTCCTGGATGCCATGAAGGACGGCATGGAGGCTCTCCGTGGAGAAATTGAGCGATACGTCGATCGTGCGCAGGATGTCACCGGAAAGGATGAAATCATCGATTCGCTGAGGACAGGCCTCGAAAATCTCCGGAGCGACGTCCAAACTTACGTTGCCGCTGGCCCTCAGGGTGACCAATCCCTCAACCGTCATGAGATGCTGGAATACATCCGGTCAGAATTTGAGCATCTCCACGAATCAATGAGCAACCAGATTGTTCCCGCTGCCAAGAACGACAACCAGGAGGTCCTCAGCGTCCTCAACGACGGCTTTGAAAGCCTCAAGGCTGAAATGGTCAAGCGTGCCGAAGAGGACTCGACCAAGGAGGAAGTCGAAGAGGCCATGAAGGCTGAATTCGAGCAGCTGCGTGAGTCCGTTCTCAGCGGTACTGCTTCGCAACGCGACGAGATCTTGGATACCATCCACGCCAGCCTTGACGGCCTGCACAACAAGCTCGATTCCAGGGATGTGGACAGCAGGTCTATTCAATCGAATGACGACATGCTCACCATGTTCAAGGACGAATTTAGCCATCTCCGCGAAGTTCTTGCATCAACCATTGTCAAGGCAGACTCGGGGTCGCACGATGAACTTGTCGACACTATGCGCGAGCAAATGGAAGCCATCCGCACTCAAATCACGTCAGACCAAGGCGAATCTTCCAAGGAGACGCTGGGCGCCGTCAGAGAGGAGCTGGAGCACCTGCGAGAGACTCTTGGTGGCACCCTGGTCAAGAGTGGTTCCTTTGAAGAAAAGGAGGAGATTCTCGACACGCTGCGGACTGGCTTCGAAAGCATCAGAGAAGCGCAGGTGCAGACTCCCAATCCTGGAATCAGCGAGGAGTTTATTCAAGCTCTCAACGAGACGCTTGAGCAGCTTCGTAGCTCCATTGCCGGCAACGTTGCTCGCCGTGCAGACACTGATGAAATCCACGAGACGCTCCGCCTTGGCCTTGACGACCTCCGCTCCCACCTCGACAAGAAGATTGATAACCCTGAACGTTCCATGTCGGCGACTGGCGAGATCTTGGATGCCTTGAACGACGGTGTCGAGTCCTTGCGCACTGAAATCAACGGCATTGAGCCCAAGCCCATGGACATGTCTGTCAACTACGAGATTTTGGAAACTCTCAAGGACGGTATCCGCACCATCACCACGGAAATCACCCGTCTCAAGGGTGACAAGAAGGCCACCGTTGAAGACGACATTTCAGCTGTTGGCAACGAGGTGGTGCTTGCCGATGACCCCGAAAGTGCACTCAGCCGCGATTCTCAAGTTGATGTTGAGCGTCCTGCCAATCGTCCTGCCGGTCTTGCCAGGGATGATCTCAAAGACTTGGAGGTAGTGATGACTCAGTTGAAGATCAAAGTCGAGGCCATGGACGACAACATGCAAAATTTCACGGCACCCACCGCAGTCCCCGAGGGCGTCGCTCTCAAGGACGATTTGGACAGTGTCGTGGGCAAAGTTGTGGACAAGGATGACTTGGCCGGTCTCGATGCGAAGCTCGAGGATCTCAATGCAAACCTGGAGGAGCGTTTCGCCGGCATGGATATCAAGCACGACCTTGGTGAAATTTCCGAAATTCTCAAAGATCTACAGGCCGCCATTGTTGTTCTGTCCGAAGACAAGAAGCGCGACACCGACATCATTGATGGCGTCGCCAAAAAGGAAGACACGGACGCCATTGAGACACTTGTGCAGAATACCAAGGCCAAACTCGATGATTTTGGGGACCCCGAGGCTCTTGCCAAGAAGGAGCACCTCGACGTCATTGAAGCCGGAGTGATTGATGTTAGCGACGCCCTCAGCAAGCTTTCTGAAAAGATTTCCGGCGAGGAAGTTGCCTCCAAGGGAGACGTTGCGCTTGTCGAGGTGCTTGTCGGGGAGATCAAGAGTGGAGTCGAAGAGCTCAAGGCAGCCTTGCCTTCTGATGACGAAAAGGCGCAGGATGCCAAAAAGGATCATATCGAGGCCGTCTCTGTTGCAATCTCAGAGTTGAGCGCCAAGGTCGCCACTCTCCCCGACTCTGACTCTGTTCCTACCAAGGTGGAGCACGAGCAGTTGGTTGGTCTCATCAACGACTTGCGCGATGGCTACGACAAGCTCAAGGATGCGTATGAGAGCGACATCAATGTCACGGCCAAGGCATTTGACGACCGCAAGAACGAGTCTGACACCATCATCGCCAAGGTAGGGGAGCTCAGGGAATTCTTGGAGGCAGTCAAGGAGGAAATCCAGACTAAGCTTCATGAGGGCGGCGAAGGAGTCGACGGCATCAAAAATACGCTCAAGACTCTCGAGGAAGACATTGGCACCAAGTACAATGTCACAGCCGATGTCAAGGAGCTTATGGAGACTCTGAACCGCGAATTTGAGCGCGCTCACGGCTCTTTCGAGGAACTCAAGACTGACTCGGAAACCAAGGCAGCCGCCAACCTGGAGAAGCACGAAGAGATCAAGGATGCCATCATCAACGGTCTGAATGAGAAGCTCGAGGCCAAATTTGCGGACCTCATGAACAAGAATGATGATATGCTCGTCATTGCAGAGTCGCAAGCGCAGAAGCTTGACGAAAAGACGGCTCAACAGGAAGAGCTCATGACCAGTGCCAAGGGAATGACAGAGGACCTCAAGATTACGATGGACACACTCGGGACCACTGTGACGGCCATGGACTCGACGCTCAAGGAGACGGCCGAAAAGGTCACCAGCGAGTCCGCAGTGGTGTCGCAGGGCCTGACGGACATGGTGGCAAAGATTGACGACAGCCACGATGACAACAAGGGCGAACACGAGGCCACTCGCGAGGATATCTCGCACGCTCACGAGGAGAATATCAAGGAGCACGAGTCTACTCGGGATGAAATTGCCAAAGCCTTGACTGCCCTGACCGCCATGCAAGACGACCTGACCGAGAACCACCCCAAATTTCTGGTTACCCTCCAAGAAGTCCTGGCACTGGCTCACCAGCACAAGGAGGCTCAGGAAGAGGCCAAGGCCGCCGCCGATGCCGCGAAAGAAGAGGAAAAGACTCGTTCTGAGCAGCTCAAGGAAAGCTTCTTTGCCGGGCTCCCTGCTCTGTTGCCTTCTCCTGAGTCTACGGAAAAGTTCGACGATACCTCTCTTCAAGAGAAGCTTGACAAGCTCCTTGACCATGCAACTGCGGGTGAAAAGGCCGGCGAAACCCTCGAGTATCTCCAAGATATCCAGAGGACGGTCTCCAACACCGCTGCTGAGATTTCGGATTTCGTCAAGCACCAGACCAGGCTCATCACCGAAGGCCATGAGAATCGGGAAAAGGAAAGTGAGGAGATTGCTCTGCTGATTGAGCGCCGCCTGTGCCAAAAGGAGCAAATTGAGCAAGATATTCACTACCTCAACGGCGAAAAGGATCACATTCGTCACGTCGTCGAGGGCCTCCGCAGCGACAAAGAGTACCTCACAGCTCAAAAGACTCGCCTCAAGGCAGATATTGCTGCACTGGAAATGGCCGGGGACCTGCGCAAGCAAGAGATCAAGATTTTCGAGGCCCGCGCCGAGGAGATGCATCGTTTCATGGTCGAAGGAATCATGGATGTGTCGCGGGCTATGCTCCTGAATACCGGTAAACGCGTCGCCCGCCGGCCTCGCGATCCCAAGGACATTGCCGAAGACGCTACGGCGATGCCTCCTCCAAGCGCTGCGGCAAAGAACATTGCTTTTGCCATGAACCGTCCTACCGTCAAGCGTCAAAGCATGGGACTGCCCCTGGACCCAGCCAACAGGCGCATCTTCTCCCTCAGCCAGATTGACCCCAATTCACGCAGTCCCAAGGGCGCCGGCCACGGCCTCTCTGGTCTTCCCAACACTGGACTCAAGCGCAGCCACTCGGTCAAGACCAACTTTGGCCTGGGCGGTCCTGGCCGCAAAGTTTCATGGGGCTCGGTCAAGCAGCAACGCGCTGTCAGTGATTTGGCCAACAAGGAAAACGACATTCTCTCCGAGGAAGAAGAGGACCTTGGTACGGAAATCGAGCATAGCGATGGCGGCAGCACCCAGCGTCGCCACAGCATCGTGACGGGCTCGGAGATTGCAAGTTCGTACGACGACCGTTCCGAGTACACGCGCGACCTCGAGGGCATCTCGCCTGGCACGGATGGAGACCGTCGTAGCAGCTACCTCGCCGGCTCAGAGTACACATACGGCTCTAGTTACATTACCGACAGCGAGGCCGGCCCGCGCACCGAGGGCGACGAGCGCAGCAGCATGTACTCTGGCGGCGACGTTAGCGACGACGACGACGTCGAAGACGACTTCCAGGACGCCACCGAGACGGAAGCCGGCGATGAGAATGACAAGTCCCTCACGCCGACCCCTGGTGATGCGCCTGCTACGACCGCGTCCACCGCACCGACCTCTGCCCCATCCGCCGTCGATCGCGGAATGGACAACCTAGACGAACTAGAGGCCAAACACGATGAGTCCATGACGGCCGTGGACGAGGTCGACGAAGCCGCGCACAACATGGCCACGCAGAGCAAGGACAGCTCGGCATCGCCCTCGCCGCCGCCGCCCGAAATCGACGCCGAGACGCGCATGGCGCAGCTGGACAAGGACATGAGCAACGTGTCGGAGCTCGACGGCGTCGACGACGCAGACATGACTCCTGCCACGGCCGCCGCCGCCGCCGACATGGCGGCCTCAGGAGGCAAAAAGACGCCGCCCCAGCCCATCATCGTCAACCATCACCATGTCCCGAGTGACAGCGGCCTCGGCAGCGAGATTCCAACTGCGGGCATCGTGCCCAGCGGCATGGCTGACTATTTCCGCCGCGCGGCCGAGGAGGAGAGCAGCTGTGTCAGTAGTAACTGCGCCAGCGGCGTCACGGTTGAGGGGACGGAGACGGAGGTGGGAAAGTAGGGTGATTGATGGGTCTGGGATTCGGGGGGTTCGGAGTAGTAGTCGTGGAGTCTTGTTGTTCTGTCTGGCTTGCTGGCTCGATGCATGCATGATGGTGGCGTGGGTACGGATATGGATGGCATGGCGTCTTGGTGTGTTGTTTCCTTGGGCTCGCTCGGCCATGATAACTTGGCTACGTTGTGGCTTTTGCGTTGGTTGCTTGGTTGGTGGCTGGCTGGCCGGTTGGCGCCGTTTTTCCTGTGCTCTTTTCCCGCTTGCTGGCTTCCTTTTCCCTTTTTCCTTTTTCATTTTCTCTTTTCTCCTGCTCGTAAGCTGTCAACTTGATAGTGGCGGCGAGGTTGCGATGGAGGTTGGTCGTTTCTAATACATGAATGAATGCTTGCATGTCTCATGTCTCATGAAATCCTTCTGCTGCTTTCTTTTCACTTTGGCTTGCTTTTTCGTTGCTTCTCGGTTTACTGGTTGATTGGGATGAAGTTCATGATGAGATGACGCGATTAGCGTAGTTACTCGATCGTGGCGGGACGTTTTATTTGCAAGCGCTCCCGTTTGTCAATCGACTGACTGTGAATTGAATGAATTTGGCGGGTTTGATGCATTTGATGCTCATGTAAATCCATCTGTCTGTCCTGTGGTTGCAGCCACATTTCCGTTTCGAGGGCAACACTTACAAGAATGACAGTCTCAAGAAAAAGGGAATGCCCAGATCTTCCAACGACAAATTTCAAGTCCATGTTCCTGGTCGGTAAGGATGAAGGAAGTGAGGAAAGGAGAAAGTAGCAGTAAGAAATGTAGAAGAAAGTGATGATGCGCTCAACCAGACAGCTGCTGTAGGAGACACAAAGAGCCGATCCAGTCTTCCGCCCACAGTAAGGCCCTGTCACAGCCGTAGTCGCAGTCAGAGTGAGTGGGAAAAGAAGAGAAACAACCTCAACCTCAACCCCGAACCAAGACAACACCCTCAAGAAGAAGTATTCAAAACACCAAAGCCCGTCCCACATCGATTGCACACAACACTCCCCCGCCCATCCTCCCAGGGCCTTCCCTCACCCACCCCTTCACGCCTTGTGGACGACCAACCAAACCGGCGGCGCCACGCCATCGCCCCTGCGCTCACTCCACCCCATACTCGCCAAGCTCCTGCCGCCGCGCTCGCCGCCAAACACGACCGTGGTGCCCTTCTGCCAGCGATTGCCGCCCAGCTCGACGACCTCGGTGACGGCCCACCGCGCGCTGCCGCGCCCCAGCGCCGTCATCAGCTTGTTGACGCTCCACTCGACGTCGGCGCCGACGATGCTGAAGTGCCCGTCGGGCCCCGTCGGGACGCCGACGCACGCCCCGGCCGCGGGCTTCTTTTTGCCGCCCTTCTTGTCGCTGCTGGGCGCCGCCTCCCATGGCTTCAGCCCCGTTTTGCTGAAGACGTGCAGCTTGGTGTGCGCCGCGGCGTGCAGCGTGTTGGTGCCTGCGCGCTGGCCGCCGGGGACGCGCCGGCCGGGGATCGTCAAGGGGGCGGCGTCTTCGTCGTCGGCGTCTTCCTTGTCGGAGGCGGCGGGCGTCGAGGGTTCTGAGGTTGAGTCGTCAGCCTGTTCTTCTTCTTCTGCCTCGTCGGCGTCTTCTTCTTTTGCCTTGGTTGACTTGGGTGCTGGAGCAGACTTGGCGCTCGAGGCCCCTTTGGCGGCAGCCGGCTTCTTGCTGCTGCTGCTGCTCTTGATGCTGATGGTCGTGGTGCGCGTGGTGCTCGACTTGGTTGACTTGGATTTGGATTTGGGCTTGGGCTTCTCCTCCTCCGCCTCCTTCTCGACCTCCCCCTCGCTCTCCTGTTCCTTACCATCGTCATCAGCGCCTCCAGCACTGGTCGAAGACACGTCGTCCGCGTCATCCGCGTGCGGCGGCGGCGGCGGGACAAAGACGCCATCGTACAGCGGCGCGTCGTCGTAGAACCGTGCGCGGCGGCGTCGGTGGTGCGTCGTGCGCCGGTGACGCGAGGCGTAGTAGACGTCGTCAAAGTCGTAGTGGCTGCCGGGAGCAGGGGGCGGCGGGGGCATGCCGGCTGGAGGAGCTCCGTCGTAGGCAGGTGGCGGAGGGGGCATCATGCCGTTGGCGCCGCCGTATGCATCGCGGTTGTGGTGTCTGCGCTGTGTCGAGGGGAAGTAGAATGTGCGGCGGTCGGCCCAGGGGCGCCAGTTGTTGGGAGGCTCGTACCCGGCATCAGCGCGCCATCCAAAAGGGGGGACGTTCATGGTTGTTGTTGTTGAAGTTGTCAGGGGGATCAGGGGAGGATGTTGGCGAGTGGTGTTGAAAGACAGAAGACAATTGTCTGGCTTTGTGAGTATGCGGGGGAATTGTGGTCGATGGTAGAGTGAAAGTGGAAGACAGCGGACACAGATGGCTATTTTATCTGCTGGAGTTGCGAATATCGGGACAGCCAAATGGCCAGCAGACTGGGGGCGGTACAGAAGACTGACCGAGGTGGCAGGGGGTGGCTGACCTTGTTCCCTTTGTTGCTTGGGGGTGACCTCTCCTTTTCTCTCTCCGTCGCGGATTATAATGGCCAACAATGCCCCAAACGGGCTGCATGACGGCCCCGACGAACGACGCGTGGCTAACGACCGCTAGCAAGACTACCACCGAGACTACCACCAGAACAAACGTCCCAAGAAAACAAAGGCTTGTGAGTCATGTCGCGAGAAATGGCATGGCCATGAGCGAGAGTTGGTATGACACGACCGAGGATTCGTATGACCAAGAAGAGGCGGCATGGCCACGTAGGAACGTCATGGCCACGGGCCACAGTTGAAATGGGCATGAAGGGAGAAGAATAGCGCAGCTGAACAAAATAAACAGCGAGGTCGCTCCCGACCAGCATGCACATCGCGCACTTGCTGCCTTGGCCATATGAGCTGCACACCAGACACACACTGGGCACCACCAAAGAACTGCTGTCAGCAATCGAAGTCTGCAAATCAACGAATCTCCTGAAGGGTTGCAAGAACAAAAGACCAAGAATTGGGCACCAGCAAAAAATGTGTATTCCTACACAATCAACCACCAGCAACGACCGCAAGACCCTCGTAAATCTTTCTCTTGACGGCGTAAAAGGTAAAGTCTTGGGTACCAGGTACCATGGCTCCAAAACCGCTTCCCTCCACCTCAATCCTTCCCGTACCACTCTTCCTGACCACGACAGTGCCATTGATGAGCAGAGTTCCTTCGCCTCTGAATTCAGCAGCAAAGCCACTCGACTGCATGACCCGGCGGAGATCAGCTAGCCTCAAGTCGCCGACGTGGAGAGGCTGAGCGACTGAGCGTGTCGCCGCGGCCATGCTGACCGGCACCACGTCCAGAACTGGAGTTGCGTTGACCACTTCCCTGTCTGCGTCGTCAGATTCTGGAACGTCGCCATTGTCGACTTTGGCCTTCTTCTTTGCGCTGCCCTTTTCATTGGTGGCGTCTTCTTTGGGGAGTTGTGCCTCCAGTCGCCCAGTGATAGCCACAACACCAAGACCCTTGACGTTCTGCCAACGCAAACGACGGACGAGTGTTTGACTGAGTTTGACAGTCCACGCGTTGGTGTCAACGCTGGCATCAATCGTGAAGCCAACTTGGGGAGTGAAGACCTCAATGGCGCTCTCGGTCAAGTCGGCAGCGGCAGCTTCGGCCAGCTTCCGGCAATCCGACGCAAGGGCCAAAGTCTCGTCCTGCTCGCCAGCAACCAGGATGAGTTTGCGCGGGCGAATGAGTGGGATCAAGAGTTGGAGGCTGCGTTTGTCGTGTAATCCGGAAAAGTCGACAAACGCAATGCGACACTCCAGGCGAACTGTCTCGGAAGAAAACAAGACCTTCGAGGGCCCGGAAACAGCTCCATCAGAAGGCTCCTCTTCAGATTCCGAGCCTTCGTCATTGCTGGCGTCATCTTCCAATAATGCGCCTCCTTGAGAAGAGTCCTCTTGTCCTCTGCGACGCTTCGTCGTGCCGTTTGCCAGCTGGCGCTTGCCGGTGCCACCTTTGCCAACCTGGTCGTCCCACTTGCGCTTCTGGCCAACGCCAGTCTCTCTTTGAGATGTACCATTGCGCATGTCCTGGCCGTCCATGTCGTCGCGTTCTTCGGCGCGCAAATACTCCTCGGGTCTGATGAGGTCGCCAAACTCGTCGTTCCGGCGTCGTTTGGCGACGTAGGGAAACATCTTTTCTCTGCCTCTCTTGCCACGCGTGTCATAATCATGTACATGCTTTCGTCGGAGCAGAATGTTGATGCCGAGTTCGGCGTCGCTCAGGCCCAACTTGTGCCGAGAATGCGTCAACGCAGCAGAGATGTTCAAAGACTTTCCTTGGTGTTCAGCATCAGACTCATCAGAGGACTCGGAACTAGACGACGACCGATCGTCAATCACGTCTGCAGATGTCTCCAACGACGTTGCACCATCAGTCTGCATCGTATTGTGTAGTTGACGCTGCTGTGCCAAGTACTGTTGGTACAGTGGGATTTCGTTGCCTTGAAGTGGAGTCGCAGTGACGGTTTGAACAGTCGCCGAAGTGCCAGTTTCGTGCACCGAGGCGTCCGCGGAGTCCTCAGCAGTCGCCTTCGCGCCACTCCTTTCGGCCCAGAGTTCCCAAAGCAACCTACCCAATCCTTTTTTCTCGACCGACAGCTGCGACATACGTTCAGTAAGCACCACCAGGTTGCGGCCATCTGCGGCCAAGGTGCGCAAAGCCTCCTTTGAGAAACCCCACTCTAGCGAGACGTCACTCGCGAGAATGACCTTGGGGCCCTCGGTGGCGAGCATGCGATTCACTTGAGCCTTGCGTTCCAGTAGTCTGAGATGCTTAAAGTCGAATGGCGCAGTCGCTTTTTTCGTGTCATCTTTGCCTCTGTTCGGCCCTTGCGAGGCTTTTGTCCGCTTGTTGTCTTCTGGGCCTGGGCCACCGCTGGCTGCTTCGAATTCACGAACAATTCCTTCATCCATCCACTCCAGCATACTACGCGTATAACGCATCGTCGCGCCACATGTCCGACTGGCAAGGTACAAAGACGCCTTTCCAAAGGAACTAGAGTCCGCCTGCCATGTGGTCTCCAGGAGATATGCCAGTTCGAGCATTCGAGCGCTCGAGTCTGAAGGGATCAAGACTGAGCCCCCTTTGGCGACGGTGTCTTTCAACAATTCAAGAAGAATTTCGTCGCGTTTCTGCCGACCTCCAGCCAAAGCTACGCGCTCTGCACCTCTGCTGCTGCATATCATGGCTGTGGGTCGTCGCAGCTGTTCAATGACTTCGGCGCCTCCAGCACCGGAGCCGCTTAGCCATGCGGCCCCGGAAAGAACGTGCTCTCTTGCCTGGTTCCAGTCCACCGCATAAACAATGGATTCCAGACCGTGCTGCAAGTGCCAAATGGTTCCACCAAGTGTATGCCCGGCGCTATATGCTGTTATAGTGAGGCCATTGAGTGGAGGGGAGAATGGCGAGGGTAAAGGCTGGTGTGGCTGAGAGAATTTCAGAGGATGAATGAGAGAGAAGTAGCCGGCAATCTCTTCGGCGGTGGGGGGCTGGAGAAGGATGTTGGGATGGTTCCCGCCTTGCAAAGCAGGGAACGAGTATGCCGAGTCGGCCAGGGCAGATTCGGGAATAATTGAAGATGCCAAGGGAGTCGAAGCGTAGAGGTCTTGTAGAAGCGTGCGTCCGAGGGAGATGACGGGTGTGGTGGCATAAATGGGTATCCGAGTAAACAGAGGGAAATGCTTGCAGCAATGCGCGAATGCTCCGAGGTGTGCTGTGGTTGCGTGGGTGAGGAGGATGACTGAGAGGGTGGGTATCTGCCTGCGTTGGCCTGTCAGAATGGAGTTGGACGAGGCCAGGGTGATGCGCACCTTTCGAGCTCTTTGAGCTTTTCGACATCAAAGGTCTCATCCCAGCCGACATCTACAAGGATTTTGATGCCCCCATCGAGCTCAAGGAGCGACTGCGACGCGGGTGACGTCGACTGGGCACCCAGAAGAGGTGTGAAGTTGAACATGATGGCCGCGCTGGACCGGCGCCTTCACGCAGAGAGGAGGCCTAGCTACCAGATGGCATGGGGATCCAATGACACGGGATTTTGAGGCGATATTGTCGAATCGGGGCGTAGAGGGACAAAGGGTTGTGCTGTAATGATGCAGCTCACGGCTGGAGACTCGCGCATCTCGGAGGTGTCGCGTTTGTCTGGACATGGCCCGTGCGCCAGAAATTGCAAACCAAGCAAACTCCAACTTCGCTTAGAACGGCGCTAGTCCCAAACAACTTGGAGATACCTTACATAGACCATACCTACATCAACGACTCTCAATCCCTTCCACTCTGCCACCTCCGCCGACTTCTGAAAGATCCCGGAATGATCTACGCTGCAACAATTCTCCCGCATGTCAAGTTACGGGAGTAACCTTTATCAGAGGGCACCGCGTCATGCACCTCGCTTCCGTTGTCAAAGTCTTGCTCAAGCATCAACGTCGCTACATTCATCTCTACTGTAATCAAACCCGCATTCTGTTCAAATCATGGCTTTGTTCCCTTGTCAGTGTGTTACCGCAGTCAACGGCAGATCTCACCTTGCAGCTCGCCAAAAGGTCATTGGGCGACAAGCCTCTGAAATATGCAGCGTTCCTGTGGATCTGAGAGGTCGGAACAAGTTCCGGTCCAATGCAGACGCCGACTCGTTCTCTTGTCGTTGCAAGTCCACGTAGCTGGATGCACAATTTCGGCCTTGGACAGCCAGCAAATTACACGCTACCCGTGGCACAAGACCTGTCCTAGTGTGAGGACCCCTCATCAGGGCCTTTACGCCATGACGCATTGCCGAACCAGTCGCTTCCAACTTCTCGGAACTCCTTCACCAAGCATTGGTTCAATCTTCGACTTTGATAGCCACTCTTGCCCCTCCGAAAGATCGCCAGAACGAAGCCCCGGGTGCCGAATTGACATGTCGCATTGGCGGCGCTGCGCTGGCGGGCATCCCCGCAACAACATGTGCCGAAGCCCAACCCAAAGGGTCCAACAAACTACAGGGGTGCGTCATAGGACACGAAAATCACGTCGCTCGCGTCGTCTGCTGCATCTTTGACCTTGAGCGGCTCCCTCTCGTCACCGACGTTGTTGGGTGCCAAGCAAGGGTGCTTCGGATAAGGATGACAGCCGGGACCGATTTGAGGATGGAGCGCGCAGAAGGATCTGCAAGCCGTTTTTGTACCGCTGCAGAACGGGCAAAGAAAGCGAGCGACGCGACAAGGAGCGGGAGGCCCTGCAGACTCGCCCACGGCCATCCAAGAGGAATGTCTCTGAAGAGCATTCCGCCCTCTGCACCGAACACGCTACGCGGTCATGGATGCCTGGAAAATGACTGTCCAAAAGCAGGGCACCTGGCATCAGTAAGCCACCTCAAGCCGTTGAGGCCTGGTGCTGTCTTTCCTTGTGGGGCGGAGTTTTCCAAAAAGGCCCTCCATATCTCCATGCGACGTTACTCAAACAGACCTGATCCGGCAGACAAAACGACCGCAATCCAAAAGCGTTGGCTGGGCCGTGTTTCAAACGATGCAGAGGCCGCCAGAAGAAGAGGCAGGTCAGAACTGGGCCGACGGTATCCGGGCAGCTTGATGGTGTTGGAAGGACTGCATGTGACGCCACACGTGGATTATTTAGAGACAGCGCCACGCCAAGCCGAATTATGCGTCCAGGGCCGCAGTTTCTATAGCGGAGGGACGCCGACCGAAAAGTCCAGGAACAGCAAAGGCCGAATCGAGAGAGGGGGTCATCATGAATGCTTGCTTGTACGACGCCGCAACGCAACCGAGTGGCTGTTGCCCGCCATGTCAGCAGACTGCACTCCCATCACACTCGGACGACGCCAAACTGGCAGACGGAGGTCGATAGTCGGGGTCTCGTTCGCGCCAGGCAAGCAGGGAGAGCCTCGCTGGAGAGCGACGCTGGTCGATGCTGGAGATGTGAAGCGACTTGCAGCAGCGCTGGCTGGAGCCAAGGGCATGCCGGACTCGACGGACAGGATGCGGCTCTCTGGGCATCCACATCGCCGCGCATCGCTGCGCATCATCGCCGGGTAGCAGAGCGGCATCACGATCCTGGACCCCTGAAGGCACCTTGTCACAACGTTGCCGGCCGCTGTCAAAACGGCGGGCGGTGCATTGATCAGCTCGTCCAAGCGGCCGCCTATCTGCCGCTGCTCCAGGTCCCCCCCGTCAACTCCACCCTGCCCACCGCTGGGTTGAACCTTTGACACCTCCCGCCGCCGCTCCCAAAGCATCCCTGACATGGCGAAGACAATGTTATATCTGCCTACCATTCCTCTCACTACCCCACTCGTACTGTGCTGCTGTACCTGTACGCCTACAGCCCCACCACATGCCCAGATATCTCTCCGGACGCCTCGACGTCCAAAGGCGAAAGAGCAGCACCTCGATCCGCTGACTAAGGTCTCGACCCCCGCTCCAGAGCTTGCTGTCCCCATTTATCACTGGCCCACAGGCCGGTCGCGGTAAGCAGCCCTTTTCACTTTTCGCCTCGTCTCTTGTCCTACCCTCCGCTGCCCCTGGGGCATAAAACTTGTCAACCACGAGGCTGCTCACGCTCAAGTCAGCCCGTACTTGCCCCGTGTCCCACCTGTCCGTATATCTACCTACGGGCCGCTGCGTATGCATATGCATCCATAGAGTCCACTTTCCGCTGTCCCTCCGGTTTCTCATCACTCCCTCCGAATGCCTTCCTATCCAATCCCCGATACCTGGCCGGCCGTCTCGCCCACTGCTGTGCCAGTCATATCACCCGCATCTCGCCTCAGTCCGTCAAAAATGGCGCCGGGGGCGCAAGTTTGCTCCCTTGAAATTCAGTACAACTTTCCATTCGGCACATCCAACCGCGCCAGTTTCAGTTCATCATCATCATCCGAGACTCCACGATCATCGACCGGATCCCCGAGGCCCTCACCCAGCGAGGCTTTTACGTCTCCAGAGGAGCCCTGCAGGTTAGAAGAAATCAAGGAAGAGGAGGACGTCGACAAAGAATCGCTGCCCGCTGTACCCCCAGTTCCAGTTTCTGCCCCTCAGCCCCCTGGAAATGTCATTGTCAAACGGCCACGGGGGCGACCTCGCAAACATCCCATCCCAGAAGCCACGGCAGAGTCCAAATCCCCAAAAGGTCGATCAAAGACGGGCTGCATAACATGCAGAAGAAGGAAGAAAAAGTGTGACGAGACCAAGCCTGCCTGTGAGTTTTCCCATGATGCCATTGAATCACGGTCGACTGACACTTTTACAAGGCATGCATTGCCAGAAAAACAATGTCGTCTGTGAAGGATATCCACCCAGAGAATACTGGAAAAGCGGAAAACAAAGGTCTACGGGTAAGCAGCTAGTTTGTGTCGGCCTTGGACCTCGTCGAACTGACTTGGTCCAGCACGCCATGGAACTCTTGAACCTCCAAGTTTGCCATTGATTATCAATGGAGTCGAAAACAACGTCGACCGCGAATTCTTTTCATACTTTGCCGACTACGTCAGCTGCAAACTGAGCCTGTGGCATGACGAAAACAACCCCTTTACAAAACTATTGATACCAATGGCATTCGAGCACGAAGGCTTGATGCATTCATTGTTGTATCTTTCTGGAACACACTTCACTTTGAACCAATACGCTACGGACGACTGCCACGTCAGGACCGAGTACCACTGGATGAAAGCAGTGCAATCGCTCCGAGAGAGCGTGGCGCAAATCATTGCCAGAGATCAGAGTTCCTCTGCGTCAAATGCTTCCGTCGACATCCCCGTCGTTGCGTCGAGTCTTGTTATGATCTTGCAAACCATTGCAGCTGGAGACACGACACGACGGCATCTCGATCACATCAAGGCTGTCAAATACTGGCTTAGGAATCTTCAGACAACAACGGCAAACGAAGAGGTCCAAAACTTCCTAGTCGAGTTTCTGGTTTACCACGACGTCGCCAATTCGATCACGGCCACGAATCATCTAAACGTGCTTATGACGGATGAGTTCAAGCTTGACTGTTTCCAATGCACCCCCGACGCTGCAACGCTTCTCGGGGTTGTGGATGGCCTCTTTGTCATTCTTTCCCGAGTCAGCTCGCTTCGTGCCCAGGTGCGAGTCAACAGAGAGCAAGGCAAGATTCCAAGCGTGCCATATCCTCTGATGGCTCAAGCATTGGAAATCGAGCGACAGATCAACGAATGGAGTCCCAACCAAGACCCCGAATCCCCACGATATTACACCGCCATGCTATACCGTCAATGCACCTGGATCTATCTCTACCGCTCCATCAAAGAATCACAGCCAGATCAAAAAATCAAGGATGCTGTGGACGGCGCCATCGAATACCTACAGGCAGTCCCAAGAGACTCGGGTACCCAAAGCGTACTCCTGATGCCCGTCTTTTTGATAGCCTGTGCTGCCTTTGAGCACGAGCAAAGGCTGCCCATTCTAGACGCATTTGACGAGTTGCAGAGCTTCTCGAGCCTTGGAAACATCAACCGCACGCGTGAAGCGGTTTCCAAGGTGTGGGAGCTTATGGATCAGGGCAGCGCAGATTCGTGGGACTGGGAAAAGATTGTCGACGGCAACTTTTTGGTCACGTAATGGCAGAAGAAAGCAGGAGACTCGGAATGTGGCTCATGCCGATTCAGAGACAGAAAGGAAAAAGCAAGAAAAACAAAAAAAACACGTTCCTGGTTGCTTTTTTCGACTCGTCCTGCAGCCACGCATATGCAAGAAAACACCGAACGAAACCTCTTGACGTCGGCAGAATGCAAGGGCCCAAGTCGCACAATAACGGGACTCCCGGCGCAAACTCGCGCGCATCGGGCCGATGATATCCGCCTGTATGTACGTCGTCCTGCCCTGCGGAGAGTACCGTTTCAACACGTCGTCCTACCACCCCTGATTCTTCCGGTTCACGTGGGCATGATGCTGCCGCACCCAGCAGCTCTGCGCCCCCTCTGCTCCTCTAGCCGACCTCATCACATCATCATCCTGTACTACTCTGCTCTTGGTTTGTTCGCACATGTCTCCGGTTCCGAAAGAAAAAAAACTCTCCGCTTTGTTTCAAAACACCAACGCCTCGGTTCTCCGCTGCCGCTGCTACTGGCTATGTATGATGCCAACTCTATTCGACCTGCTTTCTTCTCTTCTCTTCGTCATTTGGCGCGCGAGCTGCAGTCAATCAAAACTCGTAGAATCGTCGCAGCGCCAAAACTTTCAAACCACGTGGGATCATTGGCATCCCATGACTTTTGTTCCGGGCCATGTTGAGAATTTTCTCTTATTCGTCGAGCGACGGCGGCAATTACTTTGATTAGCGCTTCTTTTTTCCTTCGATCTTTTTTCTTTTCGGCGAGCGAGTGCAGCAGTAGCAGCAGTGGCGGCTTCTTTCTCCTCGCTCGACCTGGGGGGTTATTGCATGCGTTAGCATTGGGACGGCGTTATGACGGGACACCTTGGCAGCAATGCATCATTCTACTTGACAGGCACCGCTCTGTACGTTGTCCGCACCTACCTACCTACCTAGTCCTTGGTCATTTCTCGCGTGTGGTTGCGCGCCGGCTTCTTTTCTTTCTTTCTCTATCGTCTCTCATTCGTCGACGTCGACGAAAAGGCCATTTGAGCGAGCGCGCTACGGCTGGCCTACTACTTGGCTTCGTTCAGCTTGTTGACCTCGCCGTCGTTGCGCAGTACTGCCTGCTCCCTGGCTCGCTGGCTGCGTCGCCACGTCACTTACTCGCGCTCTGCCTGTCTGTCTGTCTGCTGGTACCTCCAAACACACAGCGCGCGACGGCGCGGCGCGGCGCGGAGCGATGCGGTGCGGGACGCCTAGGTGGCTGTCTTCTTGCCTGCCTGCCTGCCTGCCTGCCTGCCAACCTGCCAACCTGCCAAACGATCTCGCTGACCGGTTCGCCCGGCGTCCAGCGTAGCACTCACACAGTGCCTTGGCAGAGCCCCGAGTAAACCCGCTCGCCCGGCCGGCCACGACATGACGCGATGCCACCTACGCACTTGACCTGCCTGTCTGCGCAATGAGCGACGGACGGAGGCGCGACTGTCTGGTGTGTGTGGTGGTAGGCAAGCGAGCAGGCATGCAGGCAGGCGGCTACTATCTACCTAGGTAGCGGCTTGTTGCCGCGCGAGTCAAAGTCAAAGTCAAGGATGGATGGATGGACGTACGGCACGCCCCGAACATCGAGCAAACGGAACGCGCAAGCGAGCGAGCGAGCGAGCGAGCAGCCAAAACCCGTCGGTCACCGTCACGTCTCCCCCTTCTTCAATTACATCTCTCGCATTGGCGAGTATTTCCGTGATGGCTGGCTAAGGGATCCAACCAAGTATATGGTCTACGTCCCTGGCCTGGCTTGTCCGTGTATGTATGTACAGTTCGGTACAGTATCAGAGGATTTACGGCTGCCCGGTTGCCGGTGGCGGATCATGGACATGTAATTATCTCTGATGGTCGATTCTACTGCGTTCTGTGTATAGTACATTGGGTATGTGTGTTTGTATGTGAGTATGTGCGTATGTACATTCTTCCCCTCCAATAAAACAGCGGCAGCGTTCTCTCCTGGGTCAAATCCGATGATTGTACCAACCACAGAACCAATTAGATCAGTGCGTAAAAACACATCATTATGATGGGCAGTAATCTCCCACAGCACCCGCGATTCCAAGCCGGCGCTGTCGTGGTGTAGTGTGGTATGGTAGTGCTTCAAGGCCTCCGCCTCCGCCTCACACACCTCCCTCCCTACCTCAGCCAAGCGAGCCGGGAAGAAGTGACTCATTACTCACGTACTTACTGCACCGCACCGTACCTACCTCGGACATATCATGGCAGCCGTTCCACACTGGTGGGCGGCGTCGGTCGCCTCGGCCGGCTGCTCTCGACAGTCAGTGCGGTGTCCAAGCCAAACATACTGCCCCTGCCCTGTCTGTCTACCCTGGACTCCACTGTCTGCCCTATCTAGGTACCGCACTGGCTGGGTGGGTGTACGTATCCATCTGCCCGCCCGCCCGCCCGGCTCGGCTGCGTGTGTGGCTGCTGACTCTGCCTGCGGTACAGTCAGTCAGTCAGTACGTAGACGGTTGATTCCTTTGGGTGTGCGCGCGTGTACGGGCCTCTGGCTGTTCACTGCTGCTGCCTACGACTACGACTGCGACTGTGATTGCAAATGCGAATGCAACCATGGACTACGATGACGGATTGACTGACTGACTGACTGCTCACTGACGCAAGTGCTGAGATGACAAGAGAAGTGAGGGAAGGAATCTGGGCCTGTTTCTGCCCCGTCATCCACACCGAGCTATTCTCTCTCACCGCAACAACACGTCCGTCTTGTAATAACCAGCACCTTTGCCATCGTCATCCACCATACCTTGCCGACAACCGCCAGACGGCTCAGGCGCGCAAAGAAAAGAGTCCATCCTGCACCAATCCCAGTCTTCGGCCCGCCCCTGCATCCAACCACATGGCCGCCGCCGCCGCCTGTTTGCGATAGATGAAGCGAGCACGCACGAGTTCGGTTTGCGGTGTAAGGAACGAGGGTCCTGTATCCTGCACCCGTCGCCTTCTCACATTTGTACTGTAGTGGAGCCGGCGGGCGTGAAGGAGAGGAGGTTGTCGACATTGCCACGAGCCGTGAGTAGCGGTGGGACAGTTGTGGAGGGAAAGTTGGACTGACGGAGCAAGGGCTCGGTGTTTTGCCTACCAGTGAGAGCGGGAGGCTCATTACCAGATTCACTTGTTCTCCGCCGCGCGGAAAGAAAGGGGATACCGTCATGACTGCGCGTCCGTGATGCATCGGTGGATATCGGCAGTTCAAATGGTGGCGTACACTTGAAGAGATGAAGCGACTGTGCATGGCTGTCAACCGCACCTCCCTGCCCTCAGTCTGCCCAGGAATCTTCTCCTGCCCTTGACCACGACGAAGACTGCAGCAGACAGTGTGGGTAAGTGGATACACCCAGTTGCGCCGCAAGCCAGCCGAGATCTAATCGCGAGGTGAATGACGGAGCTCAACAGGCTCAAACAGGTTTAGAGAGGTAGGCCTTCATCCCAAAAGGTCAGAAGAGATGTGTCACCGAGCTGATTGAAGTCGCTGACCGACTCGTCTCATGCCATATGGCCCCTCCCTCTCTCTGCCGCGGTGGAGGCGCAGACCTACAGGCCGGCCGTCCTTGCGTGACCAGCCAGCCAGGCCCTTCGCCACCGCGCCCACCGTCGTCGGTCAGGGTGCGAAAGGTGGAGGCGACGCGTCTAGTGCCCAGGACAGACAGCAACCCAGCCAACAGCGAGCCGCTGCGCGGGTGCAGGGGCCGGGGTCGGCCGTGCTTCGGGTGGTGCACTCGCAGAATATGGGCAGGTCTACCCACTAGCCGTGCAAGATGGGACAGGCCATATCCATCGGGGATCGAGCGGGTGTGTGGTGTGTGTGGCTGTGGTGAGGAATTTGCTCACTGCTCGCGCCGGCATCTTCTAGGGCTGACTGGCCGTTGCACGAGGAAGCAGTGTCAAGTTGGCCTTGCTGGCCTCCTTGCGCCTGCAGGTCCAGTACTGCCAGTCAGGCCTCAGAACCAGCAGCGCAGGCGGGCGGGTAGCTGCTGCTGTCAACTAGTGTTTTGTATGCACGTGTGTCGACATGCATTCGATGTCTAGTATCGAGTCTAGAACATGGACCTTCGGGACACGGTGAGGTACCTTGCGCAAAGGTCTGCTACCATGTGGAACATGGAGCGGAAAGAGATCGAGCGAACAGGGGGGCGGTGTTTACTGCGCTGGTCGGCCTGGGTGTCGCAGTAAAGCGTCTTGTTCAGGCTAGCTGGCGTTCGGGTTTGCCCTTTCGAGGTCTTCAGGACTTGGACGAGAGACAAGGAATGACGTCCTTGATAGGGACCGTGACAAGGAGAGAATGACTCTGCAATCGCAGTACGCGGACATTTCTGCGCGCACCGGACAAGTCTGGTAGGGAAGGTCAGCTTTTAACAGGAGGCGTCGTCCACTCAGCACCCAGAACTTGGCTGCTGATCACCCACCATATGCACCTCTCCCACCACAACCACCCGACACCCCTGCCCATCTTGGGTCTCCGCCTCTGCAGCCGTTACTTTTCGCTCAAGTTTTCTTTTTCTTCCCGCTGCTGCTCCACTGCAGGGCTACTCGTGCCACCTCCTCCTCTTCCACCTCTGAAGCGCCTTCCCCTCTCGTGTATGCAGCCCGTCTTTCTTTTTCCCGCGATCGACCGCGCGGCGCATATGGGCGCGATTGACTCTTCCTCTGTATTTTTCCACGGCGCCTTCGGTGGGAGGACGAGAGTGGGGCTTGAGTGCTGCGCGCCATCAGTTCCTGCCGGACTGCCACCCCTTTACCTGTCCCCCGTGTCTCCTCGTATTCCTGCAGATGGATGGACGTCTGTTTATGCGCAACATGCTGCTGACGCTGTGTCACCGTTGAGCGTACATGCTTACCTTAAACATGGCGGGGAGCTGCGGCAGATCAGGTACCATCGGCTGCAGAGTGACGGTCGGTTGTGCCGCTGACCACAAGACCCAGAAGGCGAACAGACAGGAAAAGACAGAGTGTGTAAAGAGCAGAAGCAGGCTCACCTTGATCTCGTTCTCGTCTCGGAGCCATCCAAAAAAAATGCACTCTCGATCCCCAAACCCTAGCTTTCCGCAATCAAGTCCACCAGAATCCACTTACTTTCTCCCTGGAGCCCAACAGCAGACGCCGAGGCCTGCGCATACAAAGCCAAACCCATCATCTCAACTCTTCTCACGGCTTGCTGCCCACCCACGCTCTGTCGATCCCTCCTCCAACATACGACTCCCGTTCATCCCGCCCCTGAAGAGTGCAGCCGGCAAAGCTGAGCTGCAGGCGTGCTGCGGACGACGTCGCGCACCACACCTCATGCCAGCACCCCTCCGAGCCCAGCCCGCGATCGACTCTGCATTCATTATCTATAATAAAACAGGCACACGTACTAGTTGACTCGACGTTCAACATGCAGCCGCGATGCTGCACTGCATGTTCGCAGAAAGTTAGAGTGCGGCGGATGGTGGCGCGGTCTTTGTTTGCGTTGCAGATTGATGAGTCCGGGCCAATTGAAGATGTAAGGACGGTCGATTCTCTGGCTAAAGAAGACGCGCCGTCCAATAGTAAGGAAAGTGAGAGCGATTTTTCCAGAAAATGACGCGATAGGCTGGAAGGACTGCGACATTGCGCTGTGCTGCCAAACTAATGTGTCTCTGATGCTTCACACAGGCCAGACGGTGCCGCTGACTGACACTGCTCAGCCTTTCCAAGCCGACGCAGTACGAAGCTTCCCGCTGGGATGGAAAAGCGCGCACAAAGGGCCGCTTGCGTTGGGTTGGGTGGGTCAATTGGCCATTTGGTGGTCGACGGACAAAAGGGCGATTCGCGCAGGACGGACGAGACTACCTTTCCAGTTATCGCGAGGTCGGCGATGCAAACCCACCGGCATCGAGCGGCACGTCGGCAAACTCCTTGTGCCCAACACCTGTATGTCCGCCCTTCTCCTCTTTCTCCTCTCCGCGAGCAGAGAACAGAGTCTCACCGCCGCCCGTCATATTGAGATTCACGAGATGCTGTCCCCAGTCCCTGGTCTATCGCAGTCCCTGTTGTCTCACTTGGCCAGGGTCCCGTATGCGTATTGCTCGGTACGGTAGATGTGCCGTCGATAAAGTCAATCGCCGGCCGTTGCTGCTGTCCGTGAGCTGGCCAAAAGGGAGCGGCCGAGTCACACCGCTCCACCTGACGTAGGCGTGCATACTCTGACACCCAGGCACTCGACATGGAGTCGTGTCGTGCGCCAAGGTCAGAGGGACGACATGAGACCGACTGCATGCGAACAGCGGCATTGAAGGACACTAGCATCGAGCCAGTCCACCTGCTCCCGCATGTGCATGCGTCGGCAGAACTTGAGAATTTTTGGCATTTTTCGGCCATCTCCTTTTGGTCATCCGCTGTAGACTTGCCGGTACATGCACGCGCATCACACGATGTCGAGATGCGCGCTGGGATATCCCAGACTGCGCTGTCGGACACAGGGACCAGCCAGATCGACTCCATGTGGCATCATCCATGTAGGGCGCAGGCGACGGGGATCTGGGATCACAGAGGACCAGGGTCAACAATAGCGGCGGGACCAGCACCGGTGCTCGGGCAAGAGCGGGGCCGTTTTGCTCGTGGCCATGGCACGGTGCTGATCGGACGAGGACGCGATGACGACGGTGCCGCAACTCTGTATAGTTTCTTTTTTTGTGCGCCTCTTTCGGTTCTCTGATGGCTGAGGTCGAGCATCGGCCTGTCGTTCAGCTGCTGGTGTTGAGCTGCAAGCGGGACGGGTGGATTGACAGCGGGAACTAGTGACTGACAAGAACAACAGAGGCGGTAGATGGCGTGCAAGACGTTGGCGGTGGAAGTGGTGGAGAGGCCACCCAAGTGAGGGGTTCCTGTTGTTGACGTCGTTGGCGGCCGTTAGTCAGCCGAGGCGCCGCCTTCTACCTACTGCGCGTCTCTCCAGACGACAAACGACCCATCGAAAGCCGCACCCACCTGTCGAGAAGGAAGGCTGACCGCAGGACGGCGCAGGCTGAAGCCCGAGAGACGTGTTCCCTGACCGACCTCATGGCGACCGACAGGGCGGGGATTCCTTGACCAAAGACTGACCATGTCCCAGTCTCGTCGACCCGCCAGGCGTCCCTCCGGCCCTCTCCTCCCTTCCTCCCTCCCGGTGCGGCGCGGTACGTCGCGCGTCGCACCATTGGGAAGAGTAGGGTTCTGCTGAGTAGGCAAAGTCGAGTCCAAGTCACTCCGGCGTCGTTCAATGATGAGAGAGCGAAAGGCAGAGGAGCCGGGTCACGACGCCGACGGCGACAAATTTTTCCAAAACGACGTGCCGACGCTTGCTGCGAGCTGCATGCACGCTTCAACCCCCCGGTCGCGCCGACATACAGACGAGCCATTCTCGGTCTAGCGGCCATGGCACTCAATCGGCCAAATTCCTCGCTGCTGCAGTAGTGGCGTGGGATGAAACTACACGCGCACTGTAATAGCCTGAATGTGGACCTGCGTTCTGACTGACTGGCCGACCAGACGCAACAATTGACTCGTCCATTAATCTCTCGCCCGGCTCCATCGTGATTCGCAACTGCCAGTCACACTGGCACCGCGTCTATCAGCGAACTCGCCGAGCTTGCGCGCGTATCCGCCGCGCAGCTTGGCTGCATGCTGAACATGGCAATACACCACCACGACTGTTTGTCTAGCTGAAACCAACTCCTTCCATTTCAAGCGCCGATGGCAAGGCACATTTTCTCGCGTAAATCTACTCTACTCAGAGCTGTACACATGAACGGCGCATCAATCTATTTGCAAACCCCGTGTCGTCGATTCTTTCTGGTGCGCGTGGCCGAGTCGACATCGGGCCAAGTTTTCGGACCTTGTAGGAGGCCACTAGAAACCTGCTCCGGAATAGCGGACTCCAGGGGATGCAATGGGTTTGGGTCCTAAGGCTCATGGACAGCGATCCTGATCTTTTTCGTCAGCCTGGGTTGGACTCCACCTCCTTGGATTCGTCGTCGCCATTCGTCAATGCGCAACAAGGAGGAGCCAGAGGTGGTCATGCCCGGTAGTATGTGCGTATCCGTAGATATGCAGGACACACGGCAAGGCGCCACATACTAGCAAGCATATCGACCCAAAAGGAGCTCGCTAACTCGCTCCCGGCATGGACAGAACAGAATGCCCGCTGGCTGGCACCACATCACCTTATTGCCGTGCTGATTACCACGCGACGCGAGCATAGTTATCGCTGCTTTGCCCAGCGGCATATGCCAGATTTGGAGCTCGAGCACAAGCGGTGCCATCAACCCCATCCGCCTCGTGCGAACCCGATGTGCTTTTTCAATAACCCAAAGGTCCAAAATCCAGAGCTACAGTTCACCCAGCAAGCTCTTCCAAACTCGGCTCAATTTTGCGAAAAGGCTAGACTAGAGAGAAGGGGTTCTGTGCCTGGTTTTGACAAGGCAAGATGACTGATTCTGGCCCACCCACAGAGCAGTGAGAGCATCGTGTCGCGGCATGGGTATGAGAGGGGCGGACGTATCGCATTATTGCGACGACGCAACGGGGGCCGGTCATCATCCCTCAGCATGGCATAGCATGGCATGGCTGGGCTGGGCTGGCTGACTGTGCGACAGATCTGGCAGGTAGGTGGACGGTTTGTGTCACCCACCCACCACGCACCACGGGCTGAACGCCACGAGCAGAAACCAAGAGCTGAGATGTGAGCGACTCCCGCCATCCGCGAAACTAGTCGCACACACTTCTGTCGATGTGATCGCCCATTGTTTTTGTCCCGACATCCATTGGCGGAAGACTGCGGAGCCCTGCGTTCTCCTGTCGTCTTCCTAGAGGCGACGAGAGCCAATCTCTCTGACTTTATTTGCTCGTCGGCACATGGCGCCGTCTTCTCTGCGAATGTTTGACGGACTGGTCATACTGGCGTCTCTGGCCTCTGGAGTCACCACATCTTCTCAATCGCTCAATGCGCCATCACTCATACAAATTAACTCGGACAAGATGCCACCTCATCCCAAACTCCTCCACCCACCACTTGATTCCCACGTCCCACCCTCAACCCCATCATCAACCACCACGACCCCCTCCCTCCCTCCCTGTCCAAATATCCCACCATCACGCTCATCCAGCCCAGTCCAGACACTCCAGGCCCTGCCGCGCCCGTCCGTCCACCACACAGCTGACAGAGCGAGGTGCTGGCCCTGTCTCATCATCCCAACCACCTCACTCATCTCACAGCCCATCATTCACATGACGCGCTCCACCATGCGCGCATCCGCCAGGCGCCTCCACCACCTACCCGAATCTTCCGCTCAAGCCACTGCCACTGCCACTGCCACCGTCGCATCACATCATATCACATCAGCTCAGCTTTCCTTTCCTTCCGTCTGCTTTGCTGTGCTTTTCTGCGGGTCTATTTCAAATCAAGCGCGAGCGCACCTGCTGACAAGGCCGGGGAGGGCGCTTCTGGACCGGATGCTGGCCTGGATGGTTTGTTCTATGTGGATTGAGAGGGGGCGTGGTGGCTGGGCAGAGAGTGCTTGTGTGCGATGTTTGGGTGAGCGGTGGACGGACGCATGATGGAGCGAGAGGGTTCGTCGTTGACGGAGGGATGATGGTATGTGTATGTGTTGTACAGTTTTAGTACATGTAGTTGTACGGTTGTGGGTGAGTTGCCAAAACGCATGTGCCAATGGGCCAGGGGTCAGTCGATTGGTTAAGGTAAGCAGAGGAGTAGTAGATGCTTTGCTAGAGCGTTAGTCTTGTAACATGCACCTTTTTCTTAGTGGAGACTTTCCCGGCGAGACGGATAAGTTGGTCTGTGGACGGCGCGGTGGAGGTGGTGTTGTGCGGCGCGGTGGAGGTGGTGTTGTGCGGCGCGGCTGTTCTTGTGTTTGTTTTCTCCGTGGAGCCCTTGCTGGTCTCTTGCTGGCTTTGCTTTGCTTTGCTCTTCGACAACACGCACGGCCTTGGAGATGTGCGGAAATCCCCCTGAGTCTTCAAGATTCGAGGAAGCAACAACAGCAGCAGCAGCAGGAGGAGGAGCAGCAGCAAAATTGTCCTGCTGCTAAAGGGGGTTGTTTCTCATCCGTCAGTGACCATCGCATCACCACGAGTATGAAGGATAGATAGATCGAAATAAATTGGATGCATTGAGAAAATCATTGTTGGACAGTCTGAGCTACAAGGGAATCAAAAACCAACACCTAAACCATGCCACCATGATACGGCCAAGATCTCTCCCCTACTACTATCCGCATGCCGATTGAACAGTGAAGAACTGACTGAATGGTATGAATGATGCAATGAGTGAATGAATACGGTCATGCTTGAACTTGCCAACCCCCACCTCCCACCCCCTTTTCTTTTTATCCACCTCCTTTTCCCCCTTCTCTAGAAGAATAGACGTGAAAGTGACGGTCAACACATGGCAAAAGCTGTACAAAAGGAACGAAAAATTAGAGCCGGTTTCCATCGCCCTCACTCACTCATCCAACCACAACGCCCTTTCTGCGCTTCGGCAGCGCCGTGGCCTCGAGCGGCTCCGCCCTGCGCACCCCGAGCCACTCGTCCCTCCTGCTGACGCGACCAGCACCGCCTACGCCGCTGCCAACGCCCATGCTCTTGCCCATGGCGCGATAGACGACGCCCTCGAACAAAGCCTTTGCGGCCTTGCGGCCCCAGCGCTCGCGGCGGGCCTTGAGCAGCAGGTAAGCGGCGGCGCGGTAGACGACGGTGCAGGCGCCGAGGGCGGCGAGCATGGTGCCCGGGTCGTGGTCGAGCTTGTACAGCTTGAGGACCTGCTCGCCGTCCGACACGATGCACTGGCCGTCGGCGCCGCGCTGGTCGGCGGCGCAGTCGAAGCGCACCCCGCGCAGGCTGTAGGGCGCCAGGTTCGCGACGGCGTACTTGGCCGGGCTCAGCCAGTTCATGGCTTGCAGGAAGTCGGGCATGTTGATGCTCATGACGCCCGACATGACCTGCGCCACCGACAGGAAGACGGACGTGATGTTGACGGCGAAGCCCGTGTGCGCAAAAAGCGTGTTGAAGGCGATGCCGACGCTCTCGCCGCACGACACGATGCAGAACGCGTTGAAGGCGTACACAAAGTACAGCTGGACGACGTGGGCGGCGCCCGCCGACACGCCGTACGTGGCCAGCGCCGTCAGCAGGCTGAAGAGCAGGCTGGCCAGCGTCAGGAACGGGATCTCGAGGCTGCAGTACTGCGCGAAGAAGGCCTCGACGCTGTACGCCCCGTCGTCGTGCTCGCGCGAGAAGACGTCGCGCTCCGACGGGTACGTCGCCACGTTTTGCAGCATCCCGACAAAGTACAGCGCCGGGATCTCGAGCACGAACCCGATCCGCGACTGCACACTCGCGTAGTCGTGCTTGAGCGGCGCGAAGAAGAGCGCCAGGATGATGCCCAGACCGACGACTTGCATGACGCGCGCGGCGATGACGTTGGGCTGCCTGCTGAAGTTGAGAAAGGCGCGCCGAACGAGGAGCGGGTACGCGATGAGGAAGGGGGTCGTCGTGCGGGCGAGGGAGCCCAGCTCGGCCGGCGTCGCCGCCGTGCCCAGAGGCGACTCGTGCGGGTTCTTTGGCGGTGGTTTGGGCCGCGAGTTCCACGAGGCGACGATGCTGGCTACCTTTTCGCGGCTGGCGGCTTCGCGCTGGACGTTTTGCAGGTCGATTGTGATGAGGTCGAGGGCAAAGTCGGCTGGGTTGGTGCTACGCGGGCAGTCATACCCAAGCGCGGCGAAGTGAGGTACCATGCCTTTGGCCTGTCCAGCATAGACGGGATGTCCGCCGCGCGAGAGGAGGAGCACGTTGCCAAAGTGGTGGAAAAGGTCTGAACGGGCTTGGTGGATGGTCATGATCAGAGTGCGGCCTTCTTCGGCCAGGCCGCGCAAGACTTCCATGATCGAGGCGGCCGTGAAAGCGTCGAGGCCGCTGGTGGGTTCATCGAGTAGCAGGATACGGGGGTCGGTCAAGCATTGGATGGCAATGGTGACTCGTCGCTTCTCTCCACCGCTGATGCCTTTGACAAACTCGCCTCCGATCATGTTATCGGCGCAGTCCTTCAGACCCATCTTGATCAGGATGTCCTCGGCCCGCTTGTTCTTTTCCTCCTTGGACATCCATCGGGGCAAACGCAGACCGGCAGCAAATCTCAGGGTCTCCCTCACCGTCAAGGAGGGGAGGAGACCCTCGTCATCTTGAGTAACGTACGATATGATGCTCTTGATGACAGAATCAGACGGAATGGAGTGGTTGACCAGCATTAATCCTCGAGGGTGATACTTGGTGCAAAAGTCGTTCTTCAACCTCCTTCCCATGGAGTTGAGCAGTGTCGTCTTTCCCGAGCCTGACGGACCCATGATGACGTTCAAAACGCCAGGCTCGAATTCAGTCGTGACGGGCTTCAGAACCTCAATTTGCTTGGATTTTCTTCCCATGCAGTTGCGTTTTTCGATTTCGAGCGCAAACTCATCCAGACGCAAAGTTACGGTCCTGACCTCCGCGAGTGAGCGTACAGTCATTTTTTCCTTTCCAGCCGAGTCATCCGACACGTCCTTGGAAGCCTTTGCGATGTTGATTTCCGCTTTCCAGAAACGAAGGATGAGGCCAGCACCAATGTAAAAGGCAACCACAAAAGCCAGCAGGACCACGGCCGGCCTCCACACCCAGTTGGTCGGGAAGCCCAGAGACGACATGATGAAATTGCCTTCGTACTCTCTGCACGCTGGATTCGAGGGTCCTCCATCGCTAGGGCAGTCATAAAAGTTGTCGGCAAACTCGTTGGCTAACAGGGCTCCAAAGGCGTAGAAGACGTAGGCAGTCCATTTCGTCCACTGCACATAGATGGGCATGGTGCTTGTCGGAACGAAGTAGCCACACGCCATTGACTGCAGCGTGTAAATCATGTTGGCAAACAGCGATGCTCCCGCAAAACTCCTCGACAGGGCAATGCAGACCATGGCCAGGCAAACAGCAATGTACTGCTCGAACAGGATGATGCCGAAGAAGGTAAAGAACTGGTCCGTGTCGTTGCGGAAACCCGCCATGAAGTAGAAGATGAGCGAAAAGATCAACGGAACTGGCACGTCCTCGATGATGAGTCGTGCCAGACGACGGCTGATCAAGAACCCGGGAACAGAGACGACGCCTTCGCCACGCTCGCGGTCAAAGACCTGGATGTCTCCGGTGAGTCGGTAAATCTCAAACTGCAAAATCAGGTATCCTTGGAGAGCCGACGCCGTGTACATTGCGCCCTGTCGTGACTTGATTCCGGCCGCGTCTTCGCTGAGCTGAAAGAAAATGTAACCACAGATGATGGCCATGACTATGGCCTCAAATAGGCTGCCTAGCATGCCCAGAGGATCGCGTATCGTGACGACCCACGTTCTCCTCGTCAGCACCCACACTTCGCGAAGAAATTTGGATTGGCCTAGCTTGAGCCTGGATTGGTCTTCAGAGATTTCCACGGTCTCCGGCATGGATTCGATTTGTGTGAGCCTCTTGCTGTTCTCTTGCTCGCGCCATGCTGCTTTGATCCTTTCGACACGGGCAATGGAGGTTTGTTCCAAATCAGGGGTGCGCTGGTCCACGGCTGCCAAGTCGATCAAAAACTCTGCCGGGTTAACAAACGCAGGGAGTTCGTAACCAAGTCTCTCGAAAAAGGGAAGAGCTCCAGAAGCCGGGCCAGAGTATGCCGGGCATCCTTTGGCCAAGATGACGAGGTTGTCAAAGAGATTCCAAATTTCGGAGCGAGGTTGGTGGACTATTCACGTCAGAATTGTCGGGGGGAGGACTTCCAGGTGAATTACTTGTCATGATAATCGTCCTTCCTTGACTTGCTAGATTCTTCAGGGTTCTCACGAGCTGGAAAGCACTCGTTGCATCGAGACCAGTCGTTGGTTCGCTGTAATTCTGTCAGTGTTACGAACATCTCCAAGAGAAGAGACATACTCGAGGAACAGGACAGAGGGGTTTGCTAGCAACTAAGATCTGTCAGCGCTGTATGAAGAAAAGAGCTTCCACGTCATACTTGCACGCCTATGCTGACTCGTCTCTTTTCTCCTCCGCTGCAGCCTTTGTGCACTTCACTTCCAATGTACGTCTCTGCAGCCTCCTTGAGCCCAAGCTCCAAGATGACTTCCTCGACGACCCTTGCGCGCTCTTCCTTGCTGACAGATGAGGGCAATCTCAGATCTGCGGCGTACCGAAGAGTCTCGCGGACAGTGAGGGTGGGTATCAAAACGTCCTGTTGGGTGACGTAGGCGCTGAGAGAGTCGACGTTGCTACTCTTTTGCTGGCCGTTGAACAGCGTCTGGCCCTTGATCTCTAGACGCCGGCCACCCATACGGTTCGACATGAGGTTGAGCATGGTCGTCTTGCCACTGCCCGATCCACCAATAATGGCCGTGAGGGAGCCGCTCGGCATGTTGGCTGAAATGTTGTTGAGAATGGGCTTCCATTCTGCCGATGACTGGCTGCCACCTTTCCTCCTGAGAAGGCGCTGGATGGCATTGGCGGGATTGCTGGAAGAGACGTCGACGACAACGGTCAAGTTGCGGACGCGCACGCTGATGGGAGCGACTTCGCGGAGCGAAATGGTGTTGACGGCTTCATGTTGAGCGAGCCAGTGGTGGTTCTTCTGCGAGCTACTGGGCGAGCCAGTCTCGACAGACTTGGACTGGGTGTTTTCCGAGTCGGAGAAGGAGCCCGTCTTTTCGTCGGTTGGGGTCACGGGCGGCGAGAGGGACCTCGGGCTGTAGCGGGCCTGTATGGAGTCGCGGTCCATGATCTCGCGGGCAACCGAATTCCTTGGGTGTCGAGGAACATGGAGAACGAGCACAACAGTCGAGGCTCGGGGCCAGCGGGGAGGTCAAGGTTTGGGGTGGCATGCGCCTTATGGCCCTACAGGAGACGCCGGCCGTCTGCGAATCTGCAAAGCTGCAGCTCGCGTGCAACCCGAACATTGCTGCGGTGCAAGTGGGATCGCGGCGCTGACGGTGACGCCTCGCATCCATTCCTGAAGAGCGTAGGTAGAGTCGGACAGTCAGCAGGCTCGCTGGATGGGAAATAGAGTGTGGAGTAGTGTGGAACAAGCCTGGCGGCAGTCCGATGTGGAGCTTATCGCGGCTCTTCGGCTGCACTGGACATCATGACCCACCCCATGCATGAGGTGTTCATTTGCCACGGCCTGAATTCCTCGTGTCGTCTCCATTGCTGACCTCAACATACGCGCTGCGTCAACGTACCTCTGTACGCGTCCGGCGGCCAAACTCAATTCCCGCATCCACCCCGAACCTTCTCCTCCTTCGCTCCCATTCCCGTCGCGTCTGTCTGTAGCGAAGCGAAGCGAAGCGACTCTCGCACATTCCCGCGCTCTTCTCGCGTCTTTGTCCATCTCACGTCGACTCGACGACGACGAAGACCTTGCCATTGTCCGGAATCTTGGCCTTCCGACAGACCCAGCCAAACAAACGACCCACGCTGGACCCTTTCTCTCGCCACTCCCGCTGCGGGTCGACCGTGTACCGGTAACTGGGCCCTCGCCGCGCAGCAGCCCGTCTTGTTAGCCCAAGGTTGATCCCTAGACTTACCCCAGATACGTCATATCATCTTGGCGCGTGCATCACAAGGCTTGGTTTTGGAGCCGCCCGCTCTGCGCCCAGCCCAACCACCGTCTCTTCGCTGCTTTGATGTCGTGACACATGTCCCCACCTCTGGCTATTGGCGTGGTTGTCTTGTTGCGAATTCGTTGCGCCATTTGCCGAGCTCCAAGCCCAGCACCCACCCCATCCTCCGGCCGGATAGGTAGTGCGTGGGTACCTTAGCCACCGGATAACTCCCGTTCCGAAGGATTAGATCCAACGCCTCTTCACGTGCGAAACGGCCATGTGGTCCAACGGTCCTGTCCCGTCTGAGGATTTTGGAAAATAATTGTCCGGGCCTAATTTTCTTCCTTGAAACTTCGGCCTTGACTGCGCTAGAGTTGCTCGCGTCGTTTCAGGCACAGTGGCTAGTTGCGCTCTGCTCGAGTACTTGACTGCACGAGAGCCGCGTTGCGCTTCTGCCAAGAGCTTTGGAGGGCTTACAGAGAAGATGGCCGCGTAGCTGTTGCTTGTTCTCCTTGTGAAAGATGATGAATGCTGCACGAGGTGAGAAGCAAGAGTGTCGCTCCAAGGGATGCATCTCCCCTACAGGATTAGCTGGAACCGACTTTGAGCATCCGCTCAGACTACCAGCCACTCACTTTTGCAGAGGTTTCCTTTGACTCGACTCCGAAACCACTTTGAAGCGGCTCCCCTCAGTCTCAAGATGTTCGGATTTGTCGCATCTTTTGTGAACCGTTGAGTTTTGAGCGTCTCTGGCGATTTCTCGCCTGTGCGACTTGAAGGCTGCTGCTTGTCTCTAGGCGAGGATCTTTCCAAAGGGCCGTGCAAAAGAAGCTCCACGTCAGCATAATTGACGCCTTTGAATCGGAGGAGTTTGTTTCCTAAAGGTCCCACCCGTCTGGTCTGTAAACATCCAGGTTTTTGTCATGGCTTTATGCGCTTTCTTGCTGGCCGATGGCCTCGCACAGCAGCTTCTTGAGGCCTCTCGTAGAGGGTGTGTGCTTTTAATTTGACGCGTCTGTCTGTCTGTCGTGGTGGCGCATCAAATCTTCAGAAAGAGCTCGGAGTAGCAGCGAGGCCTAGGACACGAAGGGTGAAAAGTGAATGCAACGAGAAGCCCCGGTGTGGAAGTGCAGAGCAGGAGGCCATTGACAACAGCTCAGCGCCGCATTCATCTTTGAGTGGCAGCGATCCAGATTGCTCATGGCTTGACGCTCCCTCGATTGCGCGGATGTTGGATGTTGTGTGTCGCCGCCCAAGTTAACACCTTGGACCGTGCGGTCCGAAAAGAAGAAGGCATGCTGGGCTTCACACACCAACTGAAGCGAGCCAATGAGCGAGCCACATGGCTCAACATCACCAGCTGCCGTGACTTCCCTCGACGGACTCGCTTGATGGTTCGGTGCGGGCGGTGCTGTGGGTGGGCATATCAGCTTCGCGGTTGTGCGGTGACCTCAACCTCTCCCTCTTCTTCTCTTCTCTCCACCACCTTTCCGGAACATCACCCGCGTTGTTTCTGTCCTTCGTTCCTTGCACCCTCAGGGTGGTCCGCTCTTTACCGTCTCCCTCTGTCTCTCCCTCTCTCTCTCTCTCTCTCTTCTCCCTCTTTTGCTGCATTCCGTCTTTCAACCAGCTGCACGCCCTTTCACCATGATTTTCAAAAAGTGGCTCGGCGTCGCTCTTTTGGCGGCGCCCGCCCTCACCCAGTAAGTCCACCTGCCTGGGATCGACCTCACCGTTGCCACCCGGTCTGCACTTCAGCCTGTGGCGCTCAGAGAGCATCTATCCAGCAGCCCGGGTGCGCTCCAGGAGCTGCCGCTCGCCACCAAAGCTGCGCTCAAGCAAACACTCCATGCTGACCCTTGGGCTACAGGGAGACCTTGGGATGTGACTGTGTCGCCCCTACCGTCACGCAGTACATCACGGTCGCTGGTCCTACTGTGACCTTGTGCCCTGACGCTGTGAGCGCCTCCCAGGCCATCACTTCGTCTTCCACCGTGCCCTACATGTGCGCGGGCGACCCTTGCACGAGCTGGGTCGGGGGCCACAGTCCAGCGTCTACTGACATTGTGACCTTCAAGCCCACCACCGTCACCCAGTACCCGGTTCCGCAGTCTCTCGTCCCGACCATCTCCTCCACGTCGAGGCGCACCAAGACGTTCACGGTCCAGACAAGCACCATCATTCCTCCCTCGACCACTGACGAGGACTGCGACACGGATGCTCCCACTGCTACAGCTGCCCCAGTCACGGTCACGGTCACCACGGAGCCAGAGCCGGAGTCTACGACCACCGTCATCGAGTTTTCGACCACCACCGAGCACTTGACGACGACGCGCACCCATGGAGGCCCCCCCTTCCTTACGACGGCGCACCTGAGCTTCAACTCGTCCAGCGGTCATCATTCGTCTTTCGCCGGCTTCGGCGGCCATGGCTGGAACTTGACCGCGTCGACTGCCCATCTTAATGGCACGGCCCTGCAGACTCATCGCCCCTCTCACGGCGGTCACTACACTCCGTCGGCCAAGTGGAACACGGTCACGTTGTCCTGGGGAGCTTCCCGCAACTCTTCGCCCGGTCAGACCTCGATGGCGACGCCGATCTCGCCGGTTCACTCCCACAAGCCGTCGGCCATGGGCTGGAGTGTGTCATTCAACACCACAACCCACCACGTTCCTTTGCCCATTCACTCCACGTCCGCTGCGATTGCGCCTCCGTACGCCAACCACACCTCTGCGCATTTTGTCAAGAGAAACGCCACAGTTCCTGTGCATGCCCCGATTCTGAGCGCCACCGGATGCCCGGTTTCTCCAGAAGAGCTTGGCAACTTTGTCTACGGCGTACGTTGTCTCCCGCGTAGTTCAAGTGACGTCTCTAATTCGTTGTAGCACCAGCCATCGTACTTGAATGAGGTCAATGTCAAAGCGTTGACCAGAAACCGCCTCTCTGCCAACGGCTACGCCAGGGTTGATGATGCGGGCTCGGAGACGTCGTTCATGTTCATGCCCGCACTGATGGAATGGTACGAAGCTGCGTATTCCGTCTTTCCTGGTGGTATCGGGGCCGGCAACAACCGCGCGCACGACTACTTTCATTTCGATGCCTTTGGTGCCAGCGTCGCGTGCGCCTCTGAGCAGTGCCAGATTCGAGTCGTCGGATACGCGCTCAACCCAGCCGATGGCAGCGAGGCCGAGAAGGTTTCAGCGTGGTACACAATCGGTGGTTGCCACGGGATGAAGAACGGGTGCGAATACTCGGCCATCGAGTTCACGCCCGGATTCCGCGACTTGACGTCGATTGTCATTTTGGCGAGCTCCATCGACAAGACGTTCTACATGGACAAGCTCGAGCTGGGCTGGACGATGCAGGACTGCGAGTCGGCGATGAAGCGTCACGGCAGCGAGTGAGGGAGTGGGGGCATGTAGGTCGTCGTTGTAGGGCGGCGGGAGGTACCTACGGTAGTCAGCTACATTTCGAGCTAGCGTAGCATGATGAAATGCAAGCAAGGATTCTGATAAACGCATGTCGAGGGAGAGCGGCCGCTTCCGGCCAGGCGGCGGCGACGAGTGCCGGGCCTGGGACCTGACGTACGAGTGCAGTGCAGAGGGGAGGGCACGAGATAGAGACGATGACGATGATTCTGATGATGGCATGCCCTGCCGTGGAGAGCAGCCCGCCCACGCCCACGCCCACGCCCACGCCCACGGCCGCCTCGTGACGGGTTTGGCGTGTGGCATGGGACACCATGATCTCGAGCATTGCCACTGCCACACCGCCGTATCAGCTCTTGGGAGTGCATTGCCGTGAGAGCAAGCATTGCGTGCGAATCCAGTTGTTATCGGCCTCCATTGGTTGCATCGGCCTAAGCGAGCGCGTCCGTCCCCGTCCCTCTTCTCTGCACTGCATCCCTAAGCCGCCGCCCCGAGTCACTTGGGTCTGCTCGTCACTACAGGACCCAGAACCCACAACACCACGCCCCGACACCCATCTCCGCGACTTGCGGCTCGAGTCCGACTCCTCCCAGATGACCACCTCGACCGAGAGCCCCCATCCGCCCCAACCGCCCTCGACTCTCTTCCATCCTCACCACCCCGCCAGTCCCTCCGCCGATACCCCGCCCGATGCTCTGCTCCACCCTCAGCACCCTCAGCACCCTCAGCATCCGCAGTCCAACCACCACGCCGCGGCCATGACGAGCTTCGGCCCCCAATTCCCTCCGCCCAACCAACCCGCCAACGGCTCTCGCGTCCCTCCCTCCCGCCACTCGCGCGACTACAGCGGCCACGCCCACAATGGCGCCAACGGCAACGGCCAAGCTTCCGCCGTGCCCATCCACAACCGCATCGCCAGCGGCCCTGGCCACATGCGCGCCATGAGTGGCTTCGAGGGCGCCCGCAGCCCTCCAAACAGCAAAAGTGAGACGCGTCGACACAACAAGGCGGCCTCGACCCGCAACAAGAGCTCCATGGCTGATACCGCAGCACTCAAAGGCACCGCCCACGTCCCCTGCAAATTCTTTAGGCAGGGCGTGTGCCAGGCCGGCAAGGCCTGTCCCTTTTTGCACTCGACCGAGCCCGCCACCGAGACGGCCCCGTGTAAATACTTTCAAAAGGTGAGGTCGTCGCCAGAGCCCGGCTCCGCGAGCCAACGCTGACGACGACAGGGCAACTGCAAGTTTGGCGCAAAATGCGCCTTGGCTCACATTCTGCCCGACGGCCGGCGAGTCAACGGCCCCGGCATGGGCATGGGAAGACATCCATATGGACGACCTCACTATCCTCCGGAGCCTTCGCTCCTCACTCAGCAGGCAATGGCTGGTCCTGGTCCTGGTCCGCAGAGCCCCTACCCCTACATGACGTCCGACGACCCATACGCTCCCGCACAATCCAAGCAGATTCATGACATGATACCCACCATCGATCAGACCTTCTCATCGAATCCAGGCTCCAACTTTGGCTCGCCGCCAAACGACGCACGTCTGCCAACCTCGCCTGTGCAAAAGGGGCTCAGCGTGCTCGACGCCCCGCTGCCCGCTTCGTTCGACAGCCAAGGCATCTCCCACATGGCCCGCTACGGTCCGATTGCCGCATCGGTGCCCTCGAGATTTGGCCTCGAGTCGTCTTCGCCCCCCTCGTCGTACACGAACAAGCCGGCCGAGTCGGCTGCGCTGCGGAACCTGCACAACTCGGCATTTGGGGAGGAGGCAAGAGCACGGAACGGCTTTGGCTCGTCGCCGCCGGCGGCCGAGGAGCCCTTTGGTGGTAGACGCATCATGCATTCGGAGCGCTTTTCGCGACCCAAGATGCTGTCGGCAAGCTTGGGCACGCGGTCACTTGCTGGCGGGGACGAATGGGACGAGAACTTTGCATTTGAGGAGGACCTGGTTCCAAACAGCCTGCACGAGCTGCTGACTCCACAAGAAAAGATGCGGCGCTTTTCGCGCGCCGGAGAGGAGGACCACTCGTTCAACCACCGTCAATCCCTGTCTGGCATTGGCACACCAGGCGAGTCCAAGGTCGGCTCACCGCTCGCTTCGTCGCCATCGCGGTTCGGCGCTCTCTTTTCACGCACTCACAAACCCGTTCCTGAAGATGCCGCCGGCTCCAGTCCCGGCGCCAGCGCCTTTGGTCACGTCGGCAGCCCCCTTCGAAACTCGTCGCTCATCCCCAACCCCATGTCCTCGTCGCCAGGTCTGCGGCCCATCGGTGGCGACCGCCGAACAACGCCCTCGTCCTCATCCATTGGCGACCCCTCGCCCTTTGGTCTGAGCAGCCCGCCGCGCCAGGCCAGCATGAGCATGATCTCGCAGCAGCTGCAGCGCACGCGGCTCAGCTCGCTGGTCAGCGACTCCAAGCCCGAAGGCGCGCCCTCGCCCGACAGCAACACGCCCACGCACCCGCACCCGGGCATGCCGCGCCTGGGGTCGGCGTCCAGCGTCGGGTCTGTGGCCTCAGCCTCTGGGGCCCCGTCCGCCATGTCCATGGCCATGCGCCCCGGCCTCGGCATCGACCACCGCGCCGTCAGCAGCACGAGCATCGGCCGCGAGCGCATAGAAGAAGAGCAGGAGCAGGGCCTGTTCGACATGGAGGAGGAGGAGGAGCGCGCGCTGAGCGTCGCCGGCAGCGACGGCCGCAAGGCCAAGCGCTACAGCGGCATCAGCGTCGCGAGCGCCGGCGGCAGCGCCAGCGGCAACACGTCGACTGTCGGCGGCACGGCGTCTGGTGGGAGCGGCAGCGTCGGCGCAGCGGGCGCGCCAAACGGCAGTGCCTCCGGCAGCAACAGTCCTTGGGGCTCGTCGGCGCCGTTTGTCGGCAGCTTGGGCGGCTTGGGCGCCGACGTCACGGCAGCAGCCGCAGCACCAACAGGCGGCGCGTCAAAAGGAGCGACGGCGGAGGACGCAGTGGCGGCGGCGGCGGCGAACAAAAGTGCAAAGTGAACGAACGAATGGACGTGAATATACGGGCATGGACGGACTGGCTTGGCTGGCTTGCACACAGGCATAAAGAAAGGCATTTTTGCGACTTGGCTTGCGCGCGCACGAGGCGGCGGCGAACAATGGGAAAGGAAAGTTCATGAATGCTTGATTGGATGGATTGGTCTGCTTTGAGTTGGTGGATTGATGGATTGATTGGCTGGCTGGCTGGCGGCTGGCTGATTAGTTGGTTCCAACCGCCGGCCGGCGGACAGGCGGGACAGGTTACGTGGTAGGTAGGTAGGGAGGCTTGGTCGGTTGATTGCACATTTGAGGTTCCCTGGTTTACTTTGCTTCTGGTTCTGGATGGATGGATGGTTGGCTGGTTGGTTGGATGCATGGATGCACGAAAAAAAAAACACGATTGACAAAATATTGAGTGGCTATCTTCCTGCCTTTTCTTTTAGTTTTGCTGGGCTCGTTGTGGTGGTGGTGGTGGTAGTGGTGGTAGTGGATAGTGGGACAGGGCAGAAAGATGGGTCTGGGTAGGGAGGCAGACGGACGGGGCAGATAGAGAGGCGCCATGTATAGACATCATACATTACGTGCATACATTGATGCATTTGCACATCTGCCTACAGTAGAGGACAGCGAGAGGGGGTGGTAGAACAGATGGCGATAGAGAGAGCATAGCAAGTAAGGAAGGAAGGAGGGAGGAGGAGGAGGGAGGCTACAAAGCTATGTAATAGAACCACACGTCCCGCAGTCACGACCATACTGATGATACTTCAGAGACATGGAAATACGTCTTGATTCCAGCACACCGCAGCATGTGTGCGTTCTTCTAACCTAGAATGTACGTGGCACACCTCCCGCATGCATGCGTGTCTATCCAGTGCTTGATTCATCTACAGACATGTATCGCAATCAATGATGCCACCAACATGTCACATCAAGTTGCGCGCGAAGTCAGGGGCATTCAATCCATTCCGTTCCGCCGTCAATCAGCAGCTCGAACGTATAACCAGAGAACGGAACCCACAAGAGAGAAAAGAGGAAGAGAGAATCCAAGATACACAGTAGATGCGCCAAATCGAAGGAGAAGAGGAAGAAGAGAAGAGGGAGAAAGATCTATGCCAAGACATAGCGAACGAAAAATCCACCAGACGCACGCAAACACCAGGCAGCCGCCAAACGCTCATCACGACTTTTACAACTTGCTACCAGGCGCACAGCACGCATCCTGTGGTGCGCCGGCCTTGCCCACGCTGCCCTGCACGGCCGGCTGCTGATGCTGGCTCGCCAACGCCGTGCTCTGGTTGAAGCGCTGCTCGCTCTGCGGCACGTCGAGCGCCGGGTTGCGGTCGAAGAAGTTGACAGGCTTGAGCGCCACCTTGAGGATCTCGCACGGCATGACGGGGAAGTCCTCGATGCGCGGCACGTGGTTGATGCCGAACTGCACGAACAGCAAAATGTCCGTGTCGAGCGTCGGCTCGGCGCGGCCGGCCCAGCTGCGCACGCCCGTGCCGCCGCGCGACTGGTTGGTGTAGAGGCCGCCGGCGAACAGGTCGGCGCGCAGCGGCGGCTGCGTCGCGTCGTGCTTGACCAGGTAGATGTTGTGGTCGGCGAACTCGGCGCGCCGGTGGTTGAAGGATTGCTCGTCCGAGATCATCTTTTGGAAGTCGGGCGCCATGATCTTGTACGCGACGGGCAGCCCGTTGACCGGGTTGCGCACGGCGGCGTTTTGGATCTTGAAGACGCGGTTTGTCGCCGTGTTGAGGTCGAGTCCGGTGCTGCTCGTCACGGGCACCTCGGTCGTGTAGTAGCCTGTGCCGTGCGGGTTGAAGTCGCTGCGCGGCATGGGCAGTGCTTCCGAGTAGACGAGGCGGTTGGAGTGGCCCTCGATGGCAGGGTCGATGCGCAGGGAGAAGATGTGTTGGTGGTGGGCAGCCAGGACACCCGGGTGCACGACGGTACCCCAGGGGACCGTGAGGCCCTCGTCTATGGGCTGAGTGGACAGGATGCCCGTGGCGCGGACCTCGTACATGAGTTCGGCAGCTTGGTTGAACTGGAAGGCGAGGATGTATTCGTAGTTGGCAACAGTGATGATGGACTGCAGTACCAACTCGCGCTGGCGGACGACGGCTGCGCGTCCGGTGCGGAAGTTGGTGTGCTTCCAGCCAATGCCCGCGTCTTGCTCGTGGATGCAGACTACGTTGGGCATGTCAATTGTACCGCCCTTGTCATCGCTCAGGATCGAGTCGAGGTAGTAGATGCTGCCGAGACAGTCGCAGCCAAGCTTGAGGTTGTTGGCCATCATGCCGGCGCCCGTGTCGCCCAAGTCAAAGGCAGACTTTTTGTGGTAGGGGTGTCGTGGGTCCGCATAGGGGATGTTCATGTCGGACAAGGAGAGACGGTAGAAGAGCGAGCGGCCGTCGTACCGCACGTCGTAGAGGACCATGCCCTCGCGCTGGTTGAAGCCGACGCGGAAGTTCCATTTTTGCCAGTTGATGACAGTTGAGGGCCCTTGGTGCTCAACGGTAAAGCCTGCACCCTCGGGTTGGACCACTTGCAGCGGCTTGATGTCGGTACGCAAGTTCTGAGCCTCTGGGATGTACTCGTTTGCAGGGTAAATCTTGACGGGGCCGAACGGCCTGAGGGTGTTATCGGCCCCAGTAGGCAGAGTGTCGATGCGAATGACCTCCAGGGAGTCGGCGCTAATGACGGGGGAGATGGGCAAGGGCAATGCGTAGTGGTTGCTGTCAAGCTCGTTGGGGTTCAAGGGGTCGCGCATGTAGAGGAAGCACTGGAAGAGGCGCTCATCGTCATTGATGCCGTCCGAGCCGTAGATCCACGGGTCGCAGACGACGACGGCGCCCTTGGGAAGCTGAAGCTTGGCAATTTCAGCCTTGACCTTGGGGTCGTCAATGGCAATTTTTTCAATGGCCACGATCTCGTCGCCATCGGCATTGGCGTGGAGGTTGGGTCCCAGGCGCACATTGCTCTCGACGGAGCGCGAGGCCAAGTCGACGGTGGCCTCGTGGAATTTGTTCTGCAGACATCAGCGGGTGTTGGGCCATGGCTTCAAGCCACTTACAGTGTTGCGGATGTAGTAGTTGATGAAGGCTTTGCGGCGGATTCCTGAGGGCAAAGGAGAGCCAGCATGCTCGGCGTCCAAATAAGGCACCACCTCGGCCTTTGCGGGCTCCTCAAGGGTGATGTTCTTGAATTGCAAGTCAGTCCCCGTGGGCCATACGCTCTTGATGATGGCAGCAGCGGCCTTGATCTCCTCGGCCGTCAGAGGCGCAAGAGGGTGCAATTGACGCTGCTTGACAAGGCGCTCTGGGAGGCTCGAAACGGACTCTGTGGCCATGGCGGGCAATGAGGCAACAACGCAGGCGAATTGATACGGCGAAGGGGGTGCTGCGTGCCTGAATGGTCTATGAGGAGGAATGCAATTTATAGGTTCGGCAGGGCGGCGTCAGCGGTGTCGAGGTGGTCGTGAATAATGTAAGTGATGGCGATAAGCAAAGTGGGGAACTGGGGATGGTGGTCGAGGTCGGAATCCCTGCCGCGTGGACTTGCTCGATTGAGCATATCTCGGGACGTGCCAACGACGGGACTTGTAGGAGCGTCCAGTGTCGTTACGTACTGGACCTGGCCTGGAGAACCACAAGTCCTGTCGAGTGTCGACATAGGGCGCGATTATCTAAGCTTAAGCTGCGTCCGCCCATGGCGCCGAGCGTCGATACGTTTGCAAGACGTTCCAACGTGGAGTTTGTGGGAGGGCGGCGTCTACGGCGCCAGGACCAGACATGGTTGATTCGGGCGGAAATGCGGCTGGCGCAGGGCTACCGAACCGAATCGAAGGCAGAGACGAATCATACAGAGATACATGCATGTAGGTATTGTTGTTCCGTACAATAATACAGCGTCAAGACTTTTCCTCGGCGAGCATGGACCGCCTTGTTCGAGCTTAGGCCATCCTGGTTGGGTGAGGTGTTCTGCCTCCATTCACATCCCCGGACCAGCACCCATCACCACCACATCACCATCCCCAGACCCACCGCGGCACCTCCACATCCTCCAAACAAGCTCGCGCCCATACCGCCGACCGTCGCTGCCTCTACGCGCCTCGTTTCACCCACGCGTCGCTCCACCAAAATGCCTCCCGAGAAAGGCGGCAGGGTCGTCTTCATCGGCAACATTCCCTATGGCGTGAGCGAGGAGCTCATCGTCGAGACCCTTAGCCGCGTCGGACAGGTCCTCAGCTTCAGGCTCGTATACGACAAGGACAGCGGCAGGCCCAAGGGTTTTGGCTTTGCAGAATTCTCCGACGCCGAAGATGCTGCCTCGGCGGTGCGCAATCTCAACGACTACGAGCTCATGGGCCGCAAGCTGCGCGTCGACTACTCGAATGACAATGGCGCTGGCGACAGTGCCCCCGCCGGCTACACCCAACAACCACAGCAGCCTCAGCACATGCAGAATGGCCAGGACTTTGGCCAGAGTGCCGCTCTGCCTCCTCTGCCTCCCGGCGCAGACCCTCCGCCCGACTTGACGTGCGCCGACGCCATCTCAAAGACGCTCTCGACGCTTCCTCCCCCGCAGCTATTGGACATTCTCTCGCAAATGAAGAACCTGGTCACGACGGATCCGGCAAAAGCGACGGAGCTGCTGCGCCAGGCCCCGCAGGTCTCGTTTGCCATTTTCCAAGCGCTGCTTCTTCTCGGCCTCATCGACCAGAAGCTGCTCGGCTCCGTCGTCGACACGGCCAGCATTCCCCAGGTGCCTCAGCAACCTCCGCCTTCGAGCACGCCCATGCCACCGCAAGCGTTTCCGGGCTTCCCACCACAGCCCAGCCGCGGGCCCATGAACGTTGCCACGCCGCCCGTGGGCAACCCCTACCAGCAACCGCCAATGCCGATGCAGCTGCCACCGCAGCAAGCAGCGCAGCCAGCAGCAGCGGGGATGCCGAATCAGCAGGACCTTATCCGGCAGGTGCTGTCGATGACGCCGGAGCAGATTTCAGCATTGCGCCCCGAGGATCGCATGCAGATAGAAGCATTGCGACAGCGTCTCATGTCCGGACAAGGGTTCTAGAGAGTCGAGAGGCGGGCAGGCGAATGGGAACGGACCGGGCGTTTGGCGCATGAAAAGTCGAGGGTTCATTGGCATATTGGTGTATGACGGACATGGGCGGCATCTGGATTGGTTTGGCTACATATTCCGGTCAAGCAGGTAACGCAAGGATGCCAAAAGTCGAGTTCTTGGAGGAGGCTACAAGTCACAGAGCGAGGAAACAAAAAGAGGTTTCGAATGATAGCTCACCACCAAACATTTCACGTGTGTCCAAGTGCCGTCGTCGGGTTCCCTGTTTAATCGGGTGGCTGAACTACCTTGACGTGGGTTAGCCACCCATGGATGCCGCCCGAAGCCCGGCCCGTGCGCTCACCACCTCGCCGGCTCAGCTACCTCTCACTGCACCTCTCATTCGCGCTCGCTACACACTCGTCCTGCAAGCCCAGAGACACACCTGACGGACAGCCTTTTGCTCCTCGGACGCCGCCCGTCACCGCTGCTCCTGTCTCCAATCCATCTCTCAATTCATTCCCCCCTCTCTCTGTACCAATATCATTCATGACTTTACGACTTGATGACCCAGCCTGATACCAAAAAAAATACCCTCCCACCCTTGGCCTCTGTCGCGCTTTGCTTTCATTTCATCACATCGCCCCTGTCATGTGGAACAAACTCACTGGAAAAAGCGACACCTCGTCGCAAGATGGCCGACGCAAAGACCAGCGCCGCCGCACCGGCTCTGTAGCCTCGTCCCATGCCTCGCGCAATCCGACGCGCCTGGAAGACCGCAGCGACTATCCACCAACTCTGTCCTCTCGGGGTACCACCTATCCGCCACCTCCATCCTCTGCCTCAATTGCTTCGTACGCCACTGCCCCAGACCGTCGAAGTACCATGGACCACGACGTCCGGTCCGAGCGGACCGCCGCCTACGATGATCGCGAGGATGATCCGCGCTCCACGCGCACAGACAGGCGTCGCGACGACGAGTCGCGCTCTGAGCGTTCCTCCAAGCACCGTGAACGCTCCACCAGCCGAGACCGCAAGCGAGACCGCGACGACACTGAACGCGAACACAAAAAGAAGGGCAAAAAGGACACCAAGGATGGCAAGGAACGCCGCGAAAAGGACGAACCTTCGAAAAAGTCTACGCACAAGTCGCGGGCCCGAGCGAGCAGCAAGGCCGACGACAGCATCGTCGACGAGCCTGTCCGCCCTCGCGCTGGAGACTCGCTTCAGCGTGGTGATTCATATACCAGCCAAACCGCGTACCAACCATTCAAATATGCGACGGAATCTGCGCCTACGACCCCGGCCGAACGCCTCGATGCTCACGTCGGGGGCCAGTTCCCTGGCCAGAACCCTTCTAAGTACGCTGGCGCATACCGTCCACCGCTCGGTGAGGCGACCAGCTACTATGGCGACCAGGGTGAATCCGTAACCTACCAGCCTGGAGTGCGCGTTGAAGACCCAGACATGTTGATAAATCCTCATACTCACCTCATCACTCCATCGGCTGTTCCCCAGCCTCCCGAGGAAACAGGTCATGGGTCGGCTGCCGACTTCTATTCCGGTACCTTTGACGTCGGAGTCGGCGAAGATCCTCCCACAAAACCTCCTCGCCCTCAGTCAATGCCCGGGAGCTTTGAGCCAGACGCTCGTCCCAAACCAACGCGTAAAAGCTCAAAGACGGAAAAAGTGCACAAACTGTCCTCTGCTGCCTCTGCTGCCGGAAGTGCCGCTTTGGGTTATGCTCTGGGGAAGCACTCTAGCCACAATCAAAGTGGAAGCACTCACGTAAGCAGCCGCATTGAAGAGAACGTCGAAAACTACACCTCCAGCTCTGGCAAAAATTCTGGACATTATTCAACCTCTTACTCAGTGCCACCAAGTGGCGACTATGTGCCCCCCACCAGCCAGTCTGACAGACCTGGCGAAAACTACATTTCTGGAGACAATCTCGGACACCGTCCGACATCTTACTCAATGCCACCAAGCGGAGAGTACGTGCCAGTTACCAGTCAGGCCAGCAGGCCAGGATTGACGCAATCTTACTCAATGCCGGCGAGCGGAGCCTACGTTCCCGTCGCCAGTCAGTCCAGCAAACCAGGCATGTCATCCTCTCACTCTAATGCTGGTCTCTATGCAGGTGCAGCTGGTCTGGCGGCGGGCTACGGCCTCCACGAACTCCATTCATCCCACCATCACTCTCCTGCATTGCCGCCTCGCCCGAGCCAGAACGGCAATCACGGATCTCAAGGCCTCGGTTATGCCGCGCTAGGCATGCAACACAGGCAAAACGGGCCAGTTTCCAAATTTGTGGACTGGTGGAAGGATCATGAGGATGTTCGCAAGATGGAAGAGTACACCGAGTACATTGGTGTCTGCCGTGATTGCTTCGATCCTCGAGAACCTCCGTCCATGGCTCCCCGAAAGCATCACTATCACCATCACCACAAACGCCGTTCTAACGGCTCACTTCGCTCCAACCGCGTCGACAAGGAGAGCCGCTACCACTACTCTTCGTCCGATGATGATGGAAGACGCAATAGCAATTCGTGGGTCGCCAAAGGCCTCGCTGGCTACGGACTGGCAAAAGTCGGCAAGGCCCTTTGGTGGCAGAATCAGGACTTTGACGATACATACAGTGCGAAGTCTGGCCGGCGCTACCGCTCATCTCGATCCTCGACGGGCCGCCGCAGCAGAAGCGGATCTAGAGACCGCACGAGCACAACCTCCCGCGGTGTCATCCGCCACAGGAGCAACTCGAGGGACTCGCGCACCAGCCGAAACTACTCCAAGACCATCAGAGACTACAAGATTGTGCACCACCATGGTCACTCGAGATCGAGGTCGAGGTCAAGAGACAGGAAAAGCGGAGTCTTTTCTGCTGCAGCCGGCGCCGCTCTCGGAGCGTCACTGGTTGGTCGTTCCAAGGAGAGGAGCCGTAGCCGCTCCAAATCTCCAAGCCGTGAGTATGTCATCAAAAAGAGCTACGTCGAGAAGCCCCGAAGCTCAGGCTCCGCGCTAGGCGTAGAAGACGCTCGTCGATTTAGCTCTCGTCACTCCACGACCTCTTCACACGTCGACCACAATTCGCACCGAAGCTCGAAGCAAAACTCTACCGGCGTTTTTGGATTGTTTACCAGTGCAGCATCTGCCTCCGACCGCAGAAAGACCCACTCCAAGAAAAAGAAGGGCTTCTTCACGTTTGCCAATGGCTCATCCTCATCGACCGACTCTGGCCTAGTCTATGGTGGCAGTCCAGAGCTGAGAAGACGCAGCAGTGAACTTCGTCGCAAAGGATCGCACAAGAAACGACGCAATTCTGATGACAAGTTGAACTCTACATTGCTGGGGCTCGGTGCTACGGCTGCTGCTCTGGCTGCCGTCCAGGGTCGTCGTGATGAAAAGACTCGCAGTAAGCATCGGCCTAGCCCTGAAGTGATTGCCGTCCGCGAAAGCAAGAGCCGCAAGCACCCGGACAAGCGTCAGCACATGCCTGGCTCTTATGATATTTCTTCGTCGGAAGACGAGGAGTGGGAAGAAGTGTCCGATGCTGAAGACGACGCTGCCAGTATCGATACCGGTCTGGCATTTGGAGACTATGCCCAGTCGATCAAGAGTCGCAAGAGCGTAGACAGTCTTCGGTCAGACGGATCAGGCACAAACAAATGGGACTGGCGCTGGGGCAGCAAAAAGGACAAGCGCAAGCGCACCTCGACCGAAAGTCTCAAGAATGGCACGCACGTTGACGGCAGAAGCAGTGTCAGCAGCGTGCCTACATTGCAGACCGTCTTTCCCGTCCCAACCTCGGATCCCACCATGTTTGACGCTGCTGGCCGCTCATCTTCCATCCCGTCGACTCCTCAGGCCCCCTATGGCCACCCTCTCGTCACCTCCCGTCCTGAACCTCCTCCTCTGCAACAACCACAACCCATCATGCCCGTGTCAAATTCCATCTACACTAGCCAGGCTCCAGGCCCCTCATACATGGCACCCTCTGGCCCACCAGTCTTTTCGAGCGGTAGGCCGCCCTTGGCCAACTTTAGAAATTCCTCTGATTACTTCCGCGCTGAAGACCGTCCTATGAGCTCTCCGCGCCGAGAAGAACCTTCAACACCAACAAGCTCTTGGAAACGTGACGCGGCCATTGCAGGTGTAGCTGCAGCTACTGGTGCTGCGATAGCCACAGCCCATTCCCATGCGTCATCCAAAGCAGGGTCAAGTTCTCCGAGCCAATCCACGGCGTCGAGGAGAGTTAGTTCTCCAAGCTCGGTCAGATTTGACCTTACAAAAGAGCAAGAGGCAAGGGAGGACCGACAGAGGCGCAAGGATTTGAGAAAGAAGGAAGAGGAACAAGCTGAACGTGAGCGTTTGCGTCGTCTTGAAGACGAAGCTAGTCTCAAAGAAGCCAAGAAGCGTGAAGAGGCTGAGAATTTGGCTGCCATCAAGCGCGATGCGGAAGAGATGCAAGCTCGAGCTCGAGAAAAACGAGAAAGAGAGGGAAGAGCGTATGCGGCAAGCGAAATGGAGCGCGAGACTCGGCGTATCCAGAGAGAGCGTGAGACTATGGCCCTCCAAGCTGCCGAGCTGGAGCGCGCTGCTCGGGACGAAGCTGAGCGGCTGAGGCAAGAGTCGGAAGCCGCTACTCGCCAGCGAGAAAGGTTGGAACGTGAAATTCTCGAGGCAGACTCGCGTCGGGAACGAGAGCGTGCCGAAGCTGAAGAACGCCAGCCTTCTGAATTCGAATACGACGTCGAGTCCAGGGAACGTCAGCTTCAAGAGAGAGAAGCAGACGTTGTGGATCCGAACAAGTGGTCCGGCTGGAAGGAGCCTGCTGCTGCTGTTGGCATTGCTGCGGGTGCTGCTGCTGCTGCCGCTGGTCTTGCGTACAGCTCCAAAAATGACCTACACGAGGCACCGCGGGATGACAGTCCGCGCGGTGGAAGGGTTCAATTTGACGATGACCGCAATCACGAAGAGCCGTCCTTTGATCCAGACTACTTCCGTAAAAGGGACCAGGCTCGCCCTTCCTCGCGCGATAGGGAGAGCGACATTGTCCGCAAAGCCGCCTCAAAGGTTCTCGCCGACTATGACGACGACAGCGCCAAGGTGTTGGCTGATCTAGAAGAGCGGTACAAGGAACCTCAACGCAGGCAGAGCATGGCGGAATTCTTTTCCCCAAGCGAGCTTTCTGACCGCAAAACCTCCATCTCAAGGGACTACTTTGGACCCAATGCTGATGCTGATGTTCAATCGTTCAATGTTCCTCGGATCGTCACAGTCGAGCCGCCTTATGCTCCAGAATACAGCTTCACGGCCACCCATGATGACGAGGATGCGCACAGGTACAATGACATTCCCAGGCTGAACCTCATTGAGCCGACGCCACCTGTCAGCGTAGCCAGCAGCATCCGAGGCGATCGTTCGCACCCCACGTCACCATCGATGCCCGCGCACCACGATCCAATCACGACTGTTGAAGAGGAAGTCGAGCCCAAGGACGACAAGCAGCCTAAGAGACCCGGTGTTACCTGGGGTGTGGATGAGACGCACTACTTTGACACGCCGACCCCAGACAGCGTCCGAGAGCACTTTGTGTCAGACCAAGACTTGAGAAAGAGCGCCTTGGAGGAGTTGACAAGACGCAAGGAGCACGAACAAGAAGATCGCCAGCGCGAGCGGCAAGAGCATGATGAAATTGTGGTCGAACACGACTCGCCCAACTCTCCTGGCAAGCGCACGTCGTATCGTGTATCTCCTGAGCGCTCTTATGCTGAAGCAGAACTCCCTCCCAAGCCAGAGCTCGACCGCAAGCCCAAATCTAGATCATCCGATGACGACTCGCCGGTGGAAGAAATCAAGCGATTCGAAGACGATGACCGCGAGATCATTGAGGCTACGTCTCCGGAACGCACGCCCGTTGTCCTCACGCCCACAGAGCAAAGGGGTCAGTTCTACCAGTCGCCATTCTTCGAGACCGTGTCGGATTTCACGACGGCGTTCGACGTTAGCCCGACAGGGTCTGCTTCTGGGTTCGTCGAAGAGCTTGGACCTGATGAGCGGCCTGATGTCAGCGAAAGGGGCATGCCAGGTGCTTGGGGGTTTGTCGAAGACGATGTCGCGTCCAATCCCTTCAGCGACACGCGAGTCGTGGAAGAGCTTCCATCGCCGACCGAGCCCCACGCAAAAGACCCCGACCTCCAGCCAAAGGTCGAAGAAGTGGAGGACCAAGTCTTTGAGAAGCCCCTCAGCAAGCGCGAACAGAGGAAAAAGGACAAGGTTGCCAAACGTGGCAGTCTTGGGCATGATGATTCTCCGTCTGTCGCTTCGACGCCAATGGATGAGCCTGTCCCGGAGGAGCTCTGGGAGGATACCTCGAGCTCCAAGAGCAAGAAGAAGAAGAAGAAGAATCGTGATTCCTTTGGCATCGACACTGGCAGCGCATCTGCGTCTGTTGCATCCACTCCCGTTGCCGAGGAACCCGCTGCCGAAGACTTGTGGGCTGAGGTTCCGCTGTCGAAGAAGGATAAGCGGAAGAAGAAGGAGCGTGATCGCGAAGAGAAGCGAATGGGGCGCGAGCGCGATCCCAAAGACATGGAGCCTTCGATAACTACGACGAGCGGATCCTATACCCCATCGGCGTCTGGCCTGGACATCGCGGGGGATGCGGCAAAAGGACTGGGGTACGCTGCTGCTGCGGGAGTTCTCGCGGGCGCAATGATGGGCTCCAAACACACGGAAAGGCAACCAGAAGAGCCCCGTGGCCGAGAGCAAACCTCCCGCCAGCCTCCGTATCCTACGGAAGATCCTTATATTGGCTTCAGCCAAACTCCTGGGTCCTATGGCAGCGAGGGCGAACACACACCCTCGGGTACCTTTACATCAACCGCTCCGTACATTCCCAGCAGGGCTTTTGACGACGTCGAGGAACTTGCAGATGCAAAGAAGCCGGGCAAAAAGGGCAAGAGACGCTCCAAGTATGGCAGCCCTAGTCCAGGCAGCCCTTTGAGGACCGAGGTCGCATTCGACGACTACGTTGGCATGGACGCAGCGGCAGCTGCGACAGCCGCGCTCCCGCATGGCTCGAATGCCGGCGCGTACCAGACGTCAGATTTCGCAGACGCCGTCAACGCCCCTTTGCCAAAGGACGACGCGTCTGTCAGCTCGCGCGAGTCGGAAAAGGAGTCCAGACGCAGGAGGCAGTATGTCTATGACGAGCCTGAGGAAGCCGGTGTGCCTCTCTTCGCGTACCGAGAGCAAGAGGCCGACAACGAACGCAATTCCGTCTTTGCTTACAGGGACGATTGGAAAGAGCACCGCCGCGGCAGCCGCCAGGAGAGCGAAGGCGGCGTCTCTCGAGAGGGCGGCGATGCACGCTCCACGGCGTCGGATGAGCGTGTCGTAGACGAACACGGCCGCCGGAAACATCGTCACCACCGTCGGCGGGAGAGTGAGCGCTCCGACAGCACGCGCGATGCAGATACGCGCTCGGTTGTGTCCGAAGGTCGGTACGACGAAGAAGGCCACCGCAAGCACAAGCATCGCAAGCACCGCTCTACCGGCGTCGATAAGGATGATGTGGGCGCTGTCGTGGCCGAGTTTCGTGACGACGAAGACGACGACCTGAGGCGCAAGCATAAGCACAAGAAGCGTTTCGAGATCGAGCCTACCATCCCCGAACGCCCAAAATCTGATCCCGGCGTGGAAGATGCTGGCGAGGAACGCCGCAAGCACAAGCGCCGGTCAAAGCGTGAAAGCGAACGAGGCGACGACGAAGATAATGTGTCAATAGTTTCCGGTCCTGCTAAGTACAGCGAGAAGGAGAAGGAGAAGCGAAGCAGTCTCTTTTCATCTCTCTTTGGCCGGTCCTCGAAAGAAAGTGTTGCATCCCGCGAGTCCAAGGACGACCGCAGCATCGACGACGAGGAACGCAAACACCGCAGGCGCAAGCATAGGAGCTCCACGCTGCAATCATCCTATGCTTCGGATCCAGAGGACGACGGGGTGAGTAGTACCACGGCCAGCCGCCGCCATCGCAGCAGCAGCAGCAGACGCGAGAAGGAATCGGCTCGAGACGACTCAGGTATGGACTACAATTCTTCCCAACAAAGAAAACATGAACACGACAAGGTATTTGACTACTACCCATCATCGCGTGTTACTGCTTCTCGTTTCTCTGCATATACGACCGTTGGGGATGAGTCGCGGTCTTTTTCGCCAGCAGCCGTTCTTAGTGGTGGTTCTCCTTTTCCTACAACTATCGAGGATGATGATGGCGTTGGCCATGTCTACGATGAAAGACGGCAATCTTTCCTATCTCGTTCATCTTCTCCTTTGAGCTATGTTGATGATGCAGTCGAGGATGTACTGAGCACTGGTCTGAAACAGATTTACACGTCCACACCACCAACCGCCACCACCGAAGCGGCTCCCTCGGCAGACTTGAGTAATCCCCTTCCATCCCAGCAGATCCCACACGTTGCCTCGCAGACAGAAGAAGAGAAGTCTTTTTTATCCCGTCGGGCAAGAGGTCCTGAAGCCCCTGCCAGCTTGACCAGCCCTCCTCTGCCCATCAATACCTCTGTCGGACACGCCGCACAGCAGCCCCCTCTGCCATCGGCAAGTCACCAACATCCCCCGACCACAGCTGCCTCCCTGCTCTCTCTGGGTGGTGATGAGAACGATCCCGAATTCGATGAAGCGTTTCCAATCTTTACAGCGCTTCCTCCCAGTCGGCCTGGCTCCCCTACAGGCATCGTTCCCGCCACTGCCGATGAGTCGACTGTCACTAGTCCTCCGCCCAGCCTCGGCATCAATACAAAGGCGTCGAGGCAGGTTGAAAGTCCAGCCTCAGGCATGCGGTCGCCGTCTGCTACTGCAATTCCACTTCGCTTCAGGATTGGTGCAAGTAGGAACGTTAGTGGTGGCACGAGCGCTGTGCAGTCGCCCGTGGAGCCGCATCACGGCAGCAGTGCAACGGGCGGTGCATGGGACGAGCATCCCCAGCATCAGAATTTCGGCTTCTCGCCTTCCCCGTCGCCTTTCCAGGACCGCTACTACGCACAGGCTCCATGGCAGCAGCCGCATCAAGAATCTGCTGCATCATCGCCGGTTCCAACGACGATGCCAACGCCGACGCATTCACGGCATGCTACAGCCTCGCCCATGCCCTCACCCACTGCGATTCCAAACCCCTTCTTCCGTCCCCGCCCTTCGTCCATGCACATGCACAAGAAGACGTCTTCCGCTGGCGTCGTGTCGACGGGCAAGGAGTTTCGCCCCCTCTACCTCGTCGAGAGCGTGAGGGGTCGAAGCAAGAGCTCCCCTTCCGGCGTCAGGGGCAAGGAGCGATGGACGGCGGACGAGCAGGCTTGGGCCGAGGCGCGGGATGATCGGTGGGACGATGTGGCCGTGGAGGACTTGCCGGCTTTGCCAGGCAGTCGAAGGGGAAGCGAGGCTAGTGTTCAGAGCGCGAGGAGTGCCGATGACGAGCCCGAGGGTGATACGGCAAGAGGGGATGTTGAAAATGCAGCGCAGCCGGAGATGGTGGAAATCTCGCGCAACTCCCCTGTGCATTCACTCGCTGAGATGACACCTGCACCGACCTCGACAAATGTCTTTGACTTTTTGGTTCAAGACAATGACGACGATGAACCGACCGGTACCACATCCACGCAGGATCCGCCAATTGAAAAAAACCCAAAGGCGTCCGCTTCGAAGAAGTCGTCTCCGGCCTCATCACTGTTTGGTGGACTACTCAGCCGCACTTCTTCCAAAAAGGGCAAGAAGGGCAAGAAGGCGAAGAAGCTGGGTACCGCGTCGCCGCCTCGCTCGTCGTCCCCGCCACCACGCGACCCAGAGCTTGACCTAGCGTGGCGGGAAAGAGACACGGCCGATGCGGTGGCCGATTGGTTCGAAGGCGGTGATGTTTTGGCTGGCGAGAGTGCCGCTGACGCCGCAAAAGAGCCAGGAGAGCCGATTGCGAAGGAGGAGGAAGAAGCGCCGAAAGTGGTACACGTCCCGCCTGCGTTGCTCACAAGAGACAGCAAGGGCAAAGGCAAAGCCAAGGCGAAGGGCAAAAGCAAGGCAAAGTCGAAGAAGGGCAAGGACAAGAGCAAAAGTGAGGGTCAGAATGACGACGATGTCCAACAGGAGGCCGGCGATCTTAGCTTGTCCGAGGCACCCACGCCGGGCGCCGCAACGCCGCTCGAGGCACCAGACCCGTCCCGTTCGGCATCTGGCTTCGATAGAGACGTCGACAGGGATTTGTGGCGCGAAGAGATCGAGTCACATCGCTCTGGTAACGAGAGATCCCGTTCACGCTCGCCGCGAGCGCCCTTGGAGCCTCGAGAGGTCGGTGAGGGACAGCAGATGAGCGCTTCGCGAGATCTGGGCGAGGGCCCCCATGTTGAGACCGAACAGGAATCAGTTGCGCCTCGGGACGACCCAACTGTCCAGCCTCTCGCTCAAGATTCTCCGCCAGTACAAGCTCCTGTTGACGTTTTTGCTTACCTTGAACGGGAGGATGAACCCAATGTCTCATCGATGTCGTCTTCAGCTCCCGTTCCTGAATCCGTCTCCGTACGGGCACCTATCGATGTCGAGCCAGACTCGAGCAGCTCCACAAAGGAGGAGCACAAATCGCCCGACGTTGGCGACGAGCATAAAAATGACGCCGCTGCCGTCGGCTCTGGTCTGGCAGTTGCAACAGGAGCCCTGCTCGCTGCACACGGACAAGAACAGCAGCAGACATCCCCATTGCCCGAAGCAGAACCAATCGTCGAGGAGCCCTCGGTTCCAGAGCCGTCTACCCCAGCCGACGATTCAGACTTGAACCCCGTGCTCGCGCCAGCCAAGGTGCCGAAAAAGGACAAGAGGAAGGCGAAGAAGAAGAATAAATTGCTGCGTGGACAGAGCGATGAGGGGGTCACGACTGTGCGTGCTCCTTCTCCCGCTCCTGCTGCTGCGAAGGGGCTGGAAGTGAAGACTGCTGGATCGCTTTTGTCGGAGTCGGGGTCAGCGCCTGCGGTGGGCGATGATTCGAGTTTACTGAAGACTACTGGTGGCGATGAGGGGGAGGGAGTGGGTAAGCCAGCGGCCACGCCTATTTTACAGGATGAAGGGACGACGGGGCGAAGTGAAGTCGAACTCCGTGGAGTCTCTGGCGACTTGGACGTTGCACAGCCGCAGAGTTTGGAGCCTGCCATGCTCCAGGAAACAGGCCCAAGTCTTAAAGAGGTTCAAGAAGAGCGGGCAGTCGGCGGTGACTTTGATCAAGCAGCCACGCCACTCGAACAACCGTCAGACTTCCATCAAATATCACATGCCCAAAGGCAACCCTCACCTGAGCTTGAGCACGACTTCCCGAGACACGGGTCCGGTGGCGGTGCGCAGTCGATTCCTACCGACCACCATCACGAAACCCCAGATAATGAGGCATTCTCCACTCCCCTCCCACTCTCACCTCCATCGTCACCTCTGTCCTTGCCCATCACCTCGGCCGTCATGGAGTCAATCTTTTCAGCCACAGAACAGGCCGGGCACCCACGCGGTCTTGCCGAGTGGGATGACAGGCAGGAATTGGGAAGAGACAACGTCGCCAACATGCCTCTGCCCGATTTGGCCGAGGACGGGATGCATTTCCAGAGAGAAGGACCTCTGAGGGAGGGCGAGCAAAGCCGTGGGTTGGAAATGGAAGAGAGGAACGATGTCAAGACCGCTTCCATAAGTGGCCACACTCAGCTGGAGGACCAAGCTTCAAATTTTCAAGGCCAAGCATCGTCCACAGTCAAACCGCAAAAGATTCCCATCCCTCCAAACTACCTCGAACAGCCCATCGTCCAGGAGCCATCATCAATCGGACAATCTCAAACGCCGTCCTCCGCGTCGGTCGATACACCACCTGCTGCCGGAAACGTCGCTACTCCGACCGCAACCACGCCCGGCAAAAAAGGCAAAAAGCGCTCCTCTTCCGTCGCGGCCGTCACTGCGGCGCCATCTGCTCCCCTTCCCACCCTTGCTACTCCGCCGCCGGTCCAGAAAGCACGCAAACGCGGCGAGCCGAGGGCAAACAAAGAGTTTATCCCGTCTCTGGAGGAAACGGCCGCGCCGGTGCCAATGTCTGAGCCTGTCTCTTCACGCTCATTGCCTCTATCCGCTGAGGAAGTAGCCAGGCCGGTGCAAACGTCTGAGCCTGTCTCCTCCCGCTCATTGCCTTTACCCGTTGAGGAAGAGCGAGCAGGAGCCGCGACGCCCGAGCCCGAGCACGATCCCGAGACGTTGGATAGCGGCGTCAACACTCCGCCTATCCACGTCCTCGAAATGGGCCAGGCTGTGCAGGTCGAGGTCACGTCGCCGACGCAGAAACCGACGTCGGTCGTTGTGGGACAGGCCATGCCCGTTCCCGGGCGTTCAGAGCGTCCGGTTCCCGTCTCGTTGCAACACGAAGACGACGGGATTCGGGATCGCGATGGCTCGTTTGAAAGTGCAGGGCTTGAAGGGCAAGAGGGCGGCAGTGAGGAGCGAATGAAGCGCGATCGAGATATCGCCGCGGCTAAGAGGCAGCTGGAGGCGTTGGGCGTTGGCGCGCCGTTGGAGGTCGTCATGGAAGACCTGGCCGAGGCGAATGTGGAGAAGGAGCAGGAGCAGAAACAATATCGACGGCGTGACGACGAAGAGAAGTTGGCTCCCGCCATTGGCCCTGATGCTTTGGCCTACGAGGGCATCGAACCTGCGGGAAAACCTTTGGAGACACCCAGCGTCGAGACTCAAGAACCGAGCCCCTTCCCGGCTGGACAGCGCTTCGAGCCCGAGGAAGCGGGCGACGACGAGTGGGCCGTGTCGACCAGCAAGAAAAAGGGCAAAAAGGGCAAGGCGAAGAAAGGGAAACAAACTTCCCCACCAAGCACTCCTCAAGAGGCTGAACCCGAGTCTGCTCCTCGCGTTCTCACCAGTGAGCCGCCTGCGCAAGAGTCGCCAACCGATTTGTCCTTTCAGCAACACCAAGAGCGGACAATTGGTGAAGAAACCACCTCGGGAGCCGTGGCGGCCGAGCCTGAGGAGGCTGGTGATGACGAGTGGGCTGTCCCCGTCAGCAAGAAGAAGGCCAAGAAGGGGAAGAAGGGGAAGCGTGCCTCACTGCTGAACTCACCGCCGCTCGAGCCTCGAACTGAATCTGTCGAGCCTTTGCAAGACTCACGACTCGACGAATCGGTCAACGAGCCCTCTGTCTCACTCAAACCTGATCCGCCAACTGAAATTGACCGCGAGCAGCCAGCGCCCGAGGAGGCCGAGGCCACGGCTTCGTCTACTTTGCCCACGGAAGTGACTGCAGATGACGAGTGGACTATGCCCAGCGCGAAAAAGAAGGGCAAGAAAGGAAAGAAAGGAAAGCGGATATCCCTGCCCGGTAGTCCTGCACCCGAGCCTGTAGCGAGCGAGCGAGAGCCCGAAGTCGTCGAACACGCACAGGAATCCGCCTTCGACCGACAAAGCGAGGGGCCTGCGTCGCAGTTTGCGGCTAAGGACGTTGCCGACGACGTTCAAACGCAACTACAGACCGAGGACGCGTCGGCTGCTCCCGCTGATGCTGGTGGAGAAGCAGGCGAGGAGGAGTGGACGGTGCCTGTTAGGAAGAAGAGTAAGAAGGGGAAGAAGTGGAAAGCTGTTGAGCCGGCTTCCGACTCGGTCACTGCTGGTTCTGGTACCATTATCGAACCGGAGTCTCGGATGGAGCCCGCATCGTTGGTTGAGCCCGCAGTTGAGTCTGAGTCTGTCAAAGCTGTGGACGACGATCCTTCAGACAGCCAGACTGTCCAGATTAAGGAGGAAATCCCGACGGATTCTCCGCTTACACGGGAAACTCGTCAGGACGATCAGATCAGCGCAATTCAGCCAGAGGAGGCGGGTGAAGATGAATGGGCCGTGTCGAGCGGCAAGAAAAAGGGGGAAAAGGGCAAGAAGGGAAAACGAGCTTCCCTTCCCGTCTCTCCACCTGCCGAACCTGAGCTAGAGTCTACAGTAAAGCCTGTCTCCGACTCTTTTGAGACCTTCCCAGGCCCTGTGGTCCCGGAGCAAGAGACGATTACTCGTGACCAAGCAAGCAAGACGCTCGGTGAGCAGGCTGCCAGCGATCAAGAGGCGATGCCGACGGAGGCCGGCGAGGATGAGTGGGCCCTGCCCGGGAAGAAGAAGAAGGGTAAAAGTGGGAGGAGAACGTCAACACAAGGGTTGGGGGCACTTGAATCTGAGGTGCCGGGCAAAACCTCTCTTGTTGACCCCAATCAAGATTCACAACACCTCGACGCAAGCATGGAAGCGAGTGGTGAGGCAAACAAGCCCAGCGCCCCTGTTGGCGTGGAGCTTGGCGGGGACCAGTTGCGTGCAGAGCATGCAGGTGAGAGCGACTCATTGCCTACGATGACAGTGCCGCCCACCCAGGAATCTCACGGCAGTGAGATCACGTCGCAGTCTTTGGATGAGCCAATAATCCGAGAAGAATTGGAGACGGCGACTTCGCCACAAGAAGCTGATGAATGGTCAATCCCAAAGAAGAAGAAGAAAGGCAAAAAATCAAGATTGTCGCTACCAAGCACGCCACCCGTTCTCGAAGATACCGAGAGGCAGATTGAATCGAGTGAGGAGCAATTCATCGATCCGAGTGATGTTCTCAAGTACGCGTCAGCTGCGTCGGTCGAAAACGAGCCTCCAATGGTCGATTCGAAGTCAATGGACAATCAACCGCAGGAATTCCACCAGGACCCGGTTCTGCCTGAAGTCGAGCCCGAGAGGGGCGCTTCTGGTGATGTCGAAGAGTTCATCGACCCAAGCGACGTGCTCAAGTACGCCGCAGCTTCCCAGGCGGGACAGGATCGCTCGCTGGACGAAGAGGAGCGCGCTGCGGAGTTTGACGATCCGAGACCAGTCTCCACTGCTGAGAATGATGCACCGCATCAAAGATCTGCCTCGCCTGTGGCAGAGCAAATTACCGATCAACCGTCCATTGCAGAGCCTTCTTTCCAAGCTGACGACTCCGACTTGAACCCAGTCCTCGCGCCAGCCAAGGTATCTAAAAAGGACAAGAAGAAGACCAAGAAGAAGAACAAGCTGCAGGCATCTCTCGCTGACTACGCGCCCCTCGATTCTTCCCAAAACGCAACCGACACGGAGCCTCTCCTCGCCCGTGAGCCCTTCGCGGAACCTTCAAGTGCGCGTCCAGTTCAGACTGAAGACGCGCGACCCCAATCACCACAGGCGCCCGCAGCCACGGCCACGCCTGAGGATGAGTGGGCCGTGCCAGCGAAGAAGAGCAAAAAGGACAAGAGGAAGTCGAAGAAAAGTCGTGGTGCGGCTTCGCCGCCGATGCCTCCGCACGAGGGCGATTTGATGGCCGGGGTTGAGTATTTCTCGCCGACAGAGGAGACGGAGCGGGCGGCACTCGATGAGCCTACGACTTTTGGGCTCACTCGAGATGTCGCTGCATCGGTGCCTGAGAGGTCTTCTCGTGGTGAGGCTTTGGGCATGTTCGATGAGGGTCTCGTGTCTGGTGCTGGCTCTCCTGCTCCGAGAGAAAATTTGGAGGAGAGTTCTAGGAGAGGTCAAGATGTGGAGCCGCTACCTTCTTCAGAACATGAGGGCAGTAGAAAGCGCGAAGTTGACCCTTCCCCGGAAGGACCTGTCCGTAGGTTACCGACTCCACATGAGACCTCGGGCGTCAGTTTCGTACAAGACGAACCCATCAACGAGCCGCAAGCCTCAAAGAGCAGACCAAAGACGCCTGAAGAGCGCGCTAAATCACCAAACCGAGACATTGATTTTGCCGCAACGGTCGCCGCCGGTTTGGAAGGCGCTGGTCTCGACGCCAATCTCGTTCTCAATGACCCGGCCTTTTCTGAGCGCAAGAGCCCGCCTCGCTCCACGGGCGAAGCAGACCCTGAAGAGGTGTTTATTCCAGCGCGGCCTCGGAAAAATGAGAGCACAGATGCCACGTCTCCACCGGCTGAGAAAATCAAGAATACATCGACATCTGGAGAAAAGCTGTCGGGCCAGGATGCTGCCTTTGACGCCGCGCTCTCGTCTGTCCTCGCCGATCCGACGTTCAACAGGCGGACTCCGTCTCCTGACTCTGCCAAGGAGGCCGTGTCGGATGAATTCTTCCCTTTTCAGAAGAGGTCGAAAAAGAAGAAGAGCAAGGCACCTGCTTCTGAGGAATTGCCGGCGACTCGGGAACGCATCGAAGATTCAAGAGCGTCGGCTCGCAACTCTACTGGTATACCGTTCGCAACGCCCGATGACAACGAGCCCTTCTCAGATCCCGGCACTCCGTTTGAAGAACACATGACCGAGTACTTCCCAGTCGGCGCTGCTCATCCGGCGGCTACTCATATACCTCCACCTCCTCCACTGCCAAATCTTGGCGAAGATGAGCAGCATGAGAAACCAAGGAGAGAGGGGCTGGGTTTGATGGGTATGGGGAGTTCGTCCAAGTCTTGGGCGGAGCAGATGGAAGAGGAGGAGAAGAAGGTGTCGGGAATGGAGGAAGACGAGGGGATGATGGGAATGGGTGGTAAGGCGGCAGCGGTGGGGGCTGCTGGTTTCGGAGCTGCTGGTGTGGCAGCTTTAAGGCATCGAGGCGACAGTGAAGGAGGAGAGGAGACCGGAGAATCCGTAAGCAAGGCTGATGCGAACATGGCATCTAGCCACCTCGGTGCGTCCAAGAGTGTGGAGGATTTCAAAGTTACGCCAGAGGAGAGGCCGTTCTCACCACCAACTCCAAGCAAGCTTGCTCATCTGTTCCCCGGACTGGAGCGCGTTAAACGGCGCGTGCCATCGCCTAGGGATGATTTTGAGCAGAGCGTCCCAGAGCGGAGACCGTCACCGATCAAGCAGGACAACAACGCGGTCAGACTTACCCAGCCGATTCAATCGAACTGGAACCCTCTTATCCGCGACAGCGCCGTCACCATGAACGATACGCCTCCTTTAGGCGTCGACGCGTTCCACGATGCTGGACGGGACAGCGGGTATCATGATGACTCGAGGAGGGAGTCGGCACATGTTCCCGGACAATTGCTCGATCCAGTTCCTGAGATTGCAAGGCATCAGGTTGAGGGCCCAGCGCTGACATCGAACCCTCAAGACAACGCGGCGGCATCGTCTCCAACGGAGTCAATCACGACCACCAAGCAACGATCATCGGCTTTGTTTCAATCGCCGGGGTCTACAAATGAGGCACCTGCTGAGTCCCAAGGACTCGCTGAGGCTTCTGGTCATGGCAGTACTGCGCCGCCTTTTCCTCAACACGTTACGGAACCAATCACTGTTCCTGCGGAAACTACTCAGCCGTACGTGTCCATCTTTGGCGACGGCGTTCCTGGGTCTGCTGACAAGCCGCCTCCAAGTTTGACTCCTCCCAGAATGTGGTCACCGCAGCCTCTAGACACGATCAGAGAGCACAGCCCGGAAGAGTCTCCCTTGGCCAAAAAGAGCAGACCTCTGTCTGACGTAGGGATGCCCGAGCATGGACTCAAATCCATGCGCCGATCGGACACGGAGGACATGGAGGCCTCTCCGCGACTCCCGAGCGACGATAACGGACCGCCCAAGAAGATCTGGTCAGGAAAGCCGCCAGAGAAAGGGCCTGGTCGCGCACGCGGTGCAAGCGTGGGCAGTGATGTGGCAGTGTTAAGTGGACGGCGGTCGCCGAGCGGGCAAAGTGACCTGTCTGCGGCAAGCAAGGGCGATTTTGGCAGCATATTCGCCAGGATCAAGACGCCAGATATGCTCTCGCCTGCAGGAAGCACCCTCAGCCAGCGATCAGCGACTCCTCCGCTGCGGCGAATCAACAGGGCCATGTCAGGTGACTTGAGGACGGCAAGTCTGGTTGCCGAGGCCAAGGCGTTGACGCGCTCCAACGCTCAGACCGCCGCTCCCTCAGCAACCACCGCCACTGCCGGCCCGTCAACATACGACCGCGTCCACGACAAGGGCAAGGCGCGGGCCCTGACCATGAACGAGGAATATGTACGTGTCTCTGCTGCTTCACTTGTCAATGACTTCCAATGGCTGACTTCTATTTCTCTGCAGGAGGGCTGGGGTGACGCACCAGACACGCCTCGATCACCGTCGAGACCGCCGAGCATCCGCAAGCGCCAGAGCATGCACATCATGGACCTCGAGACGCGGCTCGACCAGCTCGTTTCTGAAAACCGCCTGCTGCAGGATGCCAAAGCGAGGGCTGAGGACCATCAGCGCGACTCGACCGATCGGCAAATAGCCGAGGCCGTCCAAGCACGTGATGAAGAGCTGCGCGCCAAGGATGCCGAGATAGCTTCCATCAACCAGACGCTGGCCAGTTTGAGGGAAGAGATTGCCCGTCTCACCGATGTCAATGCTTCTCTCGCTGCTTCCAACAAGAACCTCACCGAGGATACCAACCAGCGCTATGCTACGCTGCAGGTCGAGACGCAGCAAGCTCAAGAACAGTATGAGCAGACCACGGCCGACCTTGATCTCCTTCAGCAGCAGTACCGACATCTCCAGGCCGGCGTAGAGGGCGTCGTGCGCGACGAGGTCAACCATCGTCTAAGAGAAAAGGAAGCCGAGATTGCTCGGCTGCATGGCGAACTTGCGGATGCAACGGAGCAAATCAAGACGCTGCAACAGCAGATTCTTGGATCCAGGCAAGGCGAGACGTTCCTCGAGTTCCGAGACGAGGACTACTTCGATCAGGCCTGCCAGCAGCTTTGCCAACACGTGCAGCAGTGGGTGCTCCGCTTCTCCAAGTTTTCAGACACCAGAGCTTGCCGCCTATCCTCGGAAGTGAGGGATGAGAAGATCGAGACGCGGCTCGACAATGCCATTCTCGACGGTACTGACGTCGACATGCTACTCGCAGACCGCGTCCGACGGCGCGATGTCTTCATGTCGGTCGTCATGACCATGATTTGGGAGTACGTCTTTACGCGGTACCTGTTCGGCATGGACCGCGAGCAGCGCCAAAAGCTCAAGGCGCTGGAGAAGCAGCTGTCAGAGGTCGGACCACCACGCGCCGTGGCACAATGGCGCGCCATCACGCTTACACTGCTCTCACGTCGCGAGAACTTCCAATATCAGCGCTCGCAAGATACAGAGGCCGTGGTCCAAGAGATTTACAACTCACTATCCGCACTACTCCCACCGCCCTCCAATCTCGTCGACAAGGTGCTCGACTCGCTGCGCAACGTGATGCGCCTGGCCGTCGACCTGTCCATCGAAATGCGCACCCAGCGCGCCGAGTACATTATGCTGCCGCCGCTGCAGCCCGAGTACGACAAGCACGGCAACCTGCTGCGCAAGGTGCATTTCAAAGCATCGCTCATGAACGAACGCTCGGGCGAGACGACGTCCAACGCGGAGCTCGAAACCGCGCACGCCGTGGTCAAAATCGTCCTCTTCCCGCTCGTCGTGAAAAAGGGCGACGACCTCGGCGACGGCGAGGATGAAATCGTCGTCTGCCCCGCCCAGGTCCTCACGGCCAAGCCGTCGCGCGACCGCAAGGTCGTCCGCGTCCTGAGCGGCGCCATGGAGATTGACGACCGTCGCAGCGCGGGCAATGCCAGCCGCGCGAGCGCGCTGCCGGCTGACGACGGCGGCAGGAGCGTCGTCGACTTGGAGGGGGGTTTCTAGGCCGCTGGCGTTTGGGGTCTGGATTGCTAGTCCTGCGATACGGGCATTTTTGATTCTGGGTTCTGACTGGGTCTCTTTTTACTTCTTCGGGTCTGCTTTTTTTCTCTTCTTGGGTTCTCCCCTTTTTTCCCCCTTCACTATTCTTTTGTAATGACTTTGATGCCTCTCCTTTGGGGTTTGGAGCTGGAGGGAGCGGACGTGAGGGCTGGAGCAGAGAATGACGTGGTAGTTGGGGGTCTCGGCGGGTGGAAGGACAAAAATCGGAGGCAGCGAGCGTGCGTGCGTGCATGGCTTGCGATCGGTATCAAAATCTGCACAGCAGACACGCATGATGGTCATGGGGATTGGGGTTGGAATTGGGCATGATATATAGCGTGCATGAGGTAGCGAACAAATGACGATCTGAACTACGATGACGAGCTTGTCTCCTTTTCTTCCATACTTTGCCTTTCTGGCAGCAAAACACGGCTTTGTTAATAACGCGTGACAGGACTGATAGAGCATCATGTGGTGCTTGACTCGCCGCCCACGTCGGAAAGAAGCGTTTAGCTCACTCGAAGAACACTCATCTTTTGCCAAGGCAGTGAGTGATGTCCTCCCGAATTCTCGCGACGCAAAGGCGAACTGAACTCGAAAGTCCCTGATCAGGGTAGTGACGGCGACTTTATCTGACGACTTTGTCTGTCGCCCAGAGCCACCGAACACTTCTCGACTGTCCCTCCGCCGCTCCTTATCCCGTCGAATCGTGATAAAGGGATTGTGTGAAATATCAATTCAACTACTCTACTAAACTGCCCACTTTATGGAAAATACTAGATGGCTTACATAATTCAGTATCACCATCTACAAACGGACCTCTGTGATATCGCGGACTAGGCGCGCTGGTTGAGCAGGTTGCCTGTTCTGACAAATCGTCGACCCGTAGCCGTACGCGCGAGTGAACTGACTGACCGACCGACTAACTGGTAACGCGACCACCATACCAAATCCGCGATTTACAACACCCAAATCGGCATCGGCCGCCCAGGCAGGCCCTGCAGCAACCCAGTATTACCAACGACGACAGGCTTAGCCTTGCCATCACGGTCCTTCCTATTGCTCTTCTTCGCCTTCCTCCGCGCAACGAGGAAGTTGTGGAAGATTCGGCTGTGCGGGCGGCGGCCAGGGGCAGCACGCAGCCTTTGCACCAGCGTCTGCTGTCCTCCGTTCCCCTCGTTCGCCCGCCCCGTCAGTTGCTCCTGGATAACCGCCTCCGCTCTCTCCTTCTTCTTCCTCTCCTCGCGGAGGCGCTGGAGTCGCCATGCGCGCCTTTTGTCGCCCAGCCACTGGATCGGTCGCAAAATTTGTTGCTGGTTTCTGTTGTTCTTGTTGTTAAGGTGGCGGTGTGTGGGCTGCTGCTCCGGAACCGTGGATTGTTCCGTGGTGGTGCTGTTCTGGTTGACAATGACGAGTTGCAGTTGTCTCGGCGTGCGGTCGAGGCCTGATACTGCGATATCGAACGTCCGGACGCGTGGCTCGGGGGTGGCGGGCGCGGCGGGAGTGTCGGTCATGCCGTTGCTTTTGTCATCGATGGCGGACGTGGGGGTATTCGTGCGTTGCGGGTTGTCGCGGAGCAGTGGGAACATTCTGCAGAGACTCATTTGTCCGTGAGGCAACGGGAATGTCGCAATCATCGCCAGCGTCGATATGAAGAAGGCGACGCTGAGTACGGCAATGGTGGCGTGCAGCCAGCAGGGAGCGCGAGCCATGGCGAGAGAGAGAAAAGCAAAGCCGGGTGGCACGAGAGGATTTGTGAGCGAAGGTTCGATGAGACGGCTCTGAGGTGCTATTTGTCCCTTTTTATGTTCCGCAGGGGTATTTTTGGTTGGTAATGCAGCCTTTGGATCATTCTCCTGTGTTGAGGTACTGATGCCGTAACTGAGCCAGCCCTGGATGGACAGTGAGTATCCGGATCACAATCTGTGGTGAGGGGCGAGCGAGCCGAACCACAAATGGGTGTTCCAATAGATTCCCGACGAAAGTATGCCTTCCTGTCGGATCAGGAGGACTGGTACGAAGGATGTCGTCGCCCCTTGAAAATTCGCAGTCGTGGCAGTCGTATGGTTTTCACGCCTCCATCTTGGAGATTTCGATCCTCCCCCTCTTGCTTGGCCTCTCTGATGGCTTGATCTTTACTCCCATCTTAACCGCCCCAACTACGGAGCAGATTGGTCGGCGAAGACGACTTCTCAATGCCTCACTCCACCCACATCACCCCTCAAGCAGCAAAGAACGCCGGTTTTGAAAGTGCCTGTGAGCACTCATCCACCACCACCCAAAGCTAAACAGCGCTATAGCAGCAGCAACACAAACCGCATAATTCATGTTCTCCGCGTCGACCGGCCAGGCCGCCGGAAAGAAGAGAATGACGCTAATGAACAACACCCAGGAGCAAGCGACGGCGTTGACGGGCTTGCTCCAGCGACCCATGGTGTAGGGCCCGTCGACAAAGGGCACGCGGTGCTCGTAGACGCGGCGCGCGACGATGACGGCCACGTAGCTGAGATCGAGGGCTGGCGCCGTCACGTTGAAGATGGAGTAGATGGTGCGCGTGCTGCCGATGCCGAGGAGGTCGAGGCAGGCGCAGAAGGCGACGACGAGCCACACGGCGTTGAGCGGGGTGCCGGTGTGCGGGTTGATTTTGCTCCAGTGACTGGTTCCATCAGCACTTGTGTCTATGTTGGTTTCGGCGACTCGAAAAGGAACCTACTCGGAGAAGGGAAGCCCGTTGTCGCGCGCAAAGGCATACGTCATGCGCGCGTTTGCGAGCATGGCTGAGCACCCCGTGAAGAACTGGATCAGGATGACAAAGAACCACATCGCTGTCCCGCCGGCTCGTCCGCCGGCGTTGAGGAAGATCTGCGCCACTGGTAGCCCAGCCGTAGTGTTTACTATCGCGTCGTACTCGGTGAGGCAGAAGCAGAATGTGACGGTCAACATCCAGCCAACGAGACCGGAGACTAGAATGGCTAGTCGTATCGCAACCGGTCCGCGGATGGCCGCATCGTGAGTCTCCTCAGACATGCTTCCATTTGTCAGTGATGTTGAAAATCAGTCTCGGTAGATGTGGACTTACTGCGTCGTCCCGTCGTAATCAGTCATGGTCCATGCCACGGATAGAAACCTCAAACCGTCAGCCAGATACGTCAACCCCTGAAAAGAAATCAAGGTACCCCAGCAAGAATGAAAACCCTCAATTCCCCCACCCAGAGCCGTCTGTCACCTCTGTGAAGACCCACTTTGCGCTTTGCTTGTTGGGTGTTAAGACAAGAAGCGCTATGCAAATGCCGACTGACGCCAAAACTGACCTCTCTGTCAGCAACCGTCAGCAACCTAAGGGTCACTCTTGAGCTATGAGAACTCACTGTTAATGGGAGCAAACCACAGCACAATCCGATGGAGAGCCTTGGTAGTCAGGGAGCAAATGACGCCAAAAAGGCACAACACCAAGATGGCAAGCAACACCGTCTGCAGCGCGTTCCTAGACTGCGAGTCAAACAAAGCCGCAGCTCAAGACCAGGAAGCGTACATACGGCGTAAAAGAATACGACCCATCCGCACGCTGGCCCGACGTCATGACCGCCGCAGCCAACACCATCTGCGAGACCGAGTACGCCAGACTCGCCACGCCAGCAGCCTGGCCGAGGAAGTTGCTCCAGCCAATAACCCACGCCCAGACGGCGACGTGTTCGGGCGGCACGACGTGCTTTGCGACAAAGTACATGCCGCCGGCCGTCGGATAAGCCGACACCAACTCGGCGACTGCAGAAGCGGCAACAACGTCAGTGGAAAAGCCGAGACGCAGAAGAGAAGAAGTGGCAGACTGTTAAGGTGCTACCCGAGGGACGCCGCACCAGAGCTCGCTATGCACAGGGCCATGGTGCTCCCGATGAGCCAGGCCCACACGGCCGTCGCTGGACCGCCCGCCGTGATCGGGCTGCCGAATGTTGCGGGCACTGAGCCGAGCACTCCCAGGATCGAGATGGCGTGCGATACGGTCGACCACTGGGTGAATTCTCTCCGGAGCTCCTATGGTGTGGAGGTCCATGAGTTTTGGGTGCCGGGTTTGACTGGGGAAGGAGCGTACCTGGGCGTATCCCATGCGCGCGAGAAGGCGTTCGTCGTCATCCTCAACGGTAGCCATGACGCGCTGGCGGCTCTAGTATGGATTCTTAACTTGAATTTGCGTTTTCAGCTTGACAGTGTCTATTCGTGAGCCTCAGTCTTTAAGTGGGAGTTGGTGTCTGTCAGACAACGGGAGAACGACGTTGAAAACTTACCAGTGCAGCCATCTGGCGTGGGGATTGATTGACTGCAGAGTCATTGAGAGGACGAATTGTCTATGCAACACCCTCAATACATGTTAGTTAGATTATTGGAAAAGGATAAAATGCTTGCTGATGACAGTGAGGGGAGATACAAGGGACGCGTGACCTGGCGATAGGACCCTTGAAACACCTGCAGCTCAAAGGCGGTGAGCGGCATAATTGAAACGGGATGTGCAAAAAATGGTTTTGCCATCAGAAAACGCTGTTCGGCGTCGGCAGCGATAGCGAGCATTCTTTGCATGGTGTTCATTGGGACAGCAGGTCGTCCAACGGAAACCAAAACTTAGGTGGCTAGAATCGTTTTCGAGAGTCGGGGAAAGTGGATCGCTGAAGAAGTCAAAGGCATCGAGGTTTGAAACACGTCTCGTTATAAGTTACTAAAAGCAAAGTGTGCATCGTGCTGGGATATCAAATCAACGCCCATCTGAGTTCACGTCCCGACCTGAGAAACCCAAATTCGCAATCGGCCATAGGGACGACAAGTGAAAGAAAAGTCCCGTCCATGAGGCATAGACTCGTCAGCCAATTCCGAAGCCGTAAAGGAAAGTTCAACTTGTACGCGCATCCCTCTTAATAGGGGCTGTTGACGATTTCGTTGCGAGAGAGATAGCTTCCGCGGGTGGCCCTCTTAGGAGTTCCGATGCGGGTCGGCATGGCAATGCTCTCGCGCGTGGGCCGGCGCAAAGCGCGCCTGCTCACCATGTCGACTTCGTTGGGGAGAGCAACAATGACATTCTTGTCCGATCCAAAGCGGAAGTTGTCGGCCTTGACCTCCTCGCTATAGCGCTTGATGCTGTACGGGTCCTTCCGGCCGGCCAGGACCTTCTTGAGGCTCCACGTGATGATGAATGGTCCGCTTGCCGTGATGATGTTCGTCTCCTCGCTTTCAACGCCTGCGTTGAAGCGAGCTGGGGTGAATGAGATTGGGTTCTTGGTCTCGTGCTGGAATTGCGCAACGTGGCTAGGAGTCAGAGCAAGACGGCGCGGTTGAGGCTTCGCATCCTTGGGGAAAGCCTTCTCAAAGCCAAGCTTTCCTTCGTTCTTGCCCTCAGACTGGAGCGCATCAATCAGAAGCAAGTAGGTTCTCGTGGTGGCGAGGACCCAGCGGCCGTCAGCAGACACGTCGACGCCAATGATGGGGTCACCAATCTGGGGAAGAGCTGTCTTCGCATTGATGCCCAGACGGTCGAACATGCGGATGTCGCCCTTGTTCGACGCCACTGCGATGTAACCCTTTTCAGTTGTGGCAGCAGCAGAAAAGTCGTTCTTGGACGTGTACTGCTTCCACTCCGAGTCGACCAGCTTGTTGCCCGAGAGACGAGGGTCGACGCGATAAAGGGCATTGCGTGAAAGGCCTAGGAAGGTCTGTTCTCCGGTCATTTGAGAGTATTTCTGTCTCATTGTTAGCAACAAGGCCTTGCGGAGTCTTGACAGAGAAACAACTTGCCTTTTCGGGAGCAAAAATGTCCACGGGAATGTCATCATGAATCTTCCACTCATCGACCACCTGGCCTCGTTCAAGATCCATGCGATACAGAGAGTTGGGGTTGTCGGGATTTTGGAGAATCATGTCGCGATCCTCCATATGAAGCATGACCTTTTTCGGGCTGAAGAGTTTGCCTTTGGGAGTCTCCACCTTGGAAATGTTGGTGGAGAACTCGAGGTGGTTGTCGTCGGTGTGTTTAAAGACGCCAATCTTGGAGCCTCTCACAACAAAAGACCTGTCGTGCTTGTAACCGACAGCGAGTTGGGAGTTGACGTTGCCATCTGCTTCCTTGGGGATTTGATCATCCTCCTTGTCGTCCTCCTCCGACTCGTAGCTCTTCGCACGAGGCCTGTCCTCTTCGTCGTCGTCGTCCTCCTCCTCTTCCTCCTCTTCCTCGCCCGCCTTTTCATCCTCCATGGTCAAATCCTGGAAGGCTTCGAGAACATAGTCACGTTCCTCGTCTTTGCTCTTTGCCCACTTGACTTGGTTGAGATGCTCCCACAAAGCTTGCATCAGACCCTGCTGGAAACGCTCCTCGGTCTCCTGGTCCTTGAAACGAAGCAGCCATGAGTAGGCTGACCCATCTTCGGTGTAGTGGTTGAAGATGAATGACAGGTACTCGAAGTTGAACACGGGGTTGATGTCTGGGACCACAGGCTGGCCCAGCCACTCTCTCTTCTCACTGGTGATGTGGAGCCAGTACTTCCAATTGCCAATCTCAGAAACTGACGCGGTAACCTCCGAATCCTGAAGGATGAAGGCGCCTGACTCAAAGTCGAACAGGTGGAGCTCGGCCTTTTCATGCGAAAGGACCTCGCGAGCTTCCGGTTGCGGGCGCGATTCGGGCGCGGTCGTGGGGTTTTTGGAGCTCTCAGGCTGAGGAGATGGCTTCGATACCATGGTGTCGATGGTTGCTGGAGGCTGATCAAGGCTGAAGCTCGAGCGACCCAACTCTGGAGAGGGCGAATTTACGGGCGAGCGGACTCTCGGGCTCGAAACCGGGCTGGCGTCTGGAATAGGCTCTTCCTCGAAGTAAAACTGCTTGAGGTCCTGCTCGGTAGCGTTGGTGTGACTCTTGCGAAACTTCCTCTCGTACTGGCACTGGACGGCCACTAGTTCGAACGACGCGATGGTTGAAGCCTGGACGGAGCTGTCGCACACGAACTCCCACAAGTCGCCTTCGTCTCCGCTGAGATCGTTCCAGGCAAAAACCTGCTCTCCAGTCGAGCGCACGTCTGTCCGCAGCCGCAGGGCCTCGTCGAGCAAAAAAGTTCGCTCGTCCTTCTCGAAGCCGGCGCCCTCGACGTTGTCTGGATCCTCTTCTTCCTCAAGCAGTTCTCGTTCTCCCTCTTCGTATGCGCGCTGGATGACAAGCTGGTACTGGAATTCCTGGCCGGTGCGACGGATGGAGGCGGCGGCGTCCTTGAAGATGAGCTCTGAGTAGCCCTTGACGGAAAGCGGGCGAACGAGGTAGAGCTGTCCTTGGGGGAGTTCGATGATGGATTCCTTGGAGCTATCACCGAAAAGGTATTTGCTCACTGTGGCGGTCAAACGGATTAGCACATGAAAGAGATGCAAGCAGGCAGTGGGGCCGGAAAGCGGTCAAAGATGAAGTAGTATTATACCATTTCGTAGCATAAACATGTCGGCAGGCGGGCTGGCAGAGAGTGGTTGGAAAACGTGCCGGTGCAGCCTTACCTGTGTCCTTGGAGCGAAGGCGGCGGGAAAGACGACGGCAGGATGTGGTTGAAGGTGGACACTGGAGTGGCACACGCAGCTGGTGGAGGGGAGGCATGAAGAACCTTGGCGTCAACACGGCGCCACACCACTCATGAGGTGCTGCGCCACAACACAGAGCTGGGGACTGCCTCTGCAGTGGATGCATGCCAACAAACGCCCTCTGGATTTCTCTGTACTTTTCCATGTAATGCTACAGACTGCCCTACGCCGACTTTTGCTGCTCTTCCTCTGCAACCTTGTCTTCGGTCTTCCCCCACTTCATTCTCGCCTTGATCCTCCGCCTGGCCTCTGGTCCCGACGGTCCAAACAACAAGTGCCTCCCGTCGCAATACCCAGCTCCCACTTCCTCAAAGGGCTGCTCCTTCTCCCACAGCTCTGAGATTTTGGCCTCTTCCGCTTCTAATCTGGCAATTTCCTGCTGCACTTCTTCCGGTGGCTCTTCTCCCTTCTTCTCCGCAACCTTGAGCGCATGCATGAGGTCACCATCCAGCCGCGCCGCGTCCCGGAGTCGCTGGTTTGGGGCCGTACGTCCATTCGCAGCCTGCTTGATGTCCCGCTTGAGTCTCTCGTATCGTAGCTGGGCCTGGCGCTCCTCCTCGGTGGGAATCGGCGGTCTTTCCGTGATGGGCGTGCCGAAAGGCGAGACGATGGACGTTACGACGTGACGAATGGTACGAGACGTCCTGAAGCCATTGCGCAATTGAATCACATCTCCCTCGTTGACGGATTGGGTTGGGTCTGAACAGAGTACGTGGTATGGCGCAGGGAAATACTACAGCCAGTCAGTCACCGAGTCCGGCCAAGTGTAGCACGTCCATGGACCTACCTTCTTGATGTGCTTGTCCCACTTTTGAGCGGCGATGCGGACCTTGACGCACTTGGGGAGCTTGCCGGCAGACACAACGACACCTGTGAATTGACGAAATGCGGCGCCGGGAGTCGGCATGGTGACGGTGTTGTGTGGTTTTACGCCAGGCCCGGAGGGCCAATCCGGTAGATGGTGAAGTAAACTTGTGGTGACAGTCCGCGATTTAGAAGAAGTCAAGGCTTTGGGCTTTTGGTGACCAGTTGTGCCGATGGGACGGCGTTTCGACAGCGGTGATGATGCGGAAGCGCGACATTGCGGGCACTTTTCCACACCTGCAGCGCGCCAGGGTGGTCCGAGCACTCACCGCCCTTGATCGCGAGCCACTATGCACAATTATTTGACCACCATGGATACACATCTTTTGCACTTCATCAGCCATGAGTGGAATTGGGATATCTATCTCTGGGAACTCCCATCTACAGACGCCTCGCAAATTGACGCCTTATCCGCGCCATAGGCCCATTGGAATTGGAAGAGCAAAAAGGCCCCACTGCCTTTGAAACCATTCAATCATAGTCTTCGCCATCGACGTGCACTCATGCCGCATATCGTCGTTGATCCATGATGCTCCTTTACTCCCGGTAAACTTTTTTCGCCCTCAAGTAGTTGGCAGGTTGCCTCAAGCCGAGGTAGAGCTCGTGCCGACGTCATCAGTGTTGGTCGGGACGTCCAGAATCGATCCACGACGCACGTTCAGCTTCTTCTCCGCCTGCTCCGAGATCCTGTTGAGCTCGTTGACGAAAGACTTGCCCCACCAAGCGCTGAACAATCAAATGTCAGCCATGTCCGACGTCACAGGGGTATTCCTGTGTAGAGCTTACCTGGTGTACTTGTTGACGTATTTGGAGAGCTTCTGGTAGTTGAGCGCGCGCTGTTCAGCTCCCATGGTGACCGAGTCGTGGATGGCGTCAGCCAGCTCCTCCGTGTTCCACGGATTCACGATGATGCTGCCGTTGAGACTCTGGGCTGCGCCAGCGAACTCGGACATGATCATGGAACCGTGGCGCTTCTGCTGGCAGGCAATGTACTCGTAGGAAACGAGGTTCATGCCATCGCGAGTCGAAGAGACCAGGCAGACGTCGGAAACAGCGTACAGAGCGATGAGCTCATCGAAGGCAACCGACTTGTGCATGAAGTGGATTGGCATGAACTCAATAGTTCCTGTGGCACGTTAGAAACGAGTCTTTCTGGTTGTTCAAAAAAGACTTACCGAATTTGCCGTTGATCCTACCGACAAGCTCATTGACAACGGCTCGGAGGTTCTGGTACTCCTCGACGTCCTGACGGCTGGGGACGGCCACCTGAACGAGGACGACCTTGCCAATCCACTCCGGATGCTCAGTCAGGAACACCTCCAGGGCATGAAGCTTCTGAGGGACGCCCTTGATGTAGTCAAGACGGTCGACGCCGACGATGAGCTTCACGCCCTTGAACTTGTTCTCGAGCACAGCAATGCGATCCTGAACCTTGGGCTTCTTCAGACCGTCCTCGAACTTTTCTGGGTCGATTCCGATGGGAAAAGCGCCGACGGTGACAACCTTGCCCTGGAACTCGACGCCGTTGGGGGTAGTAGCAAGACCCCTGCGCATGATTAGCTGGAGAAAATGCTCAAGTGGTTGAAGTAAACGCACAGAATCCTAGAGCAACTGCTCAAGAAGTGACGGGCATAGTCGTAGGTGTGGAATCCGATGAGATCGCAGTGGAGGACACCGAGCAGGATCTCGTTGCGGACCGGCAAGATACGGTAGATCTCGCTGCTAGGGAAGGGCGTGTGCAGGAAGAAACCGAGCTTGACGTTCTTCTTCTTGTTGCCGATTTCCTCACGGAGCATGGCTGGAAGCAACATCAGGTGGTAGTCGTGGACCCAGACGAGGTCACCGTCCTGGACATCGGCAGCGACAGTCTTGGCGAACAGGCGGTTGGCCTCGGTGTAGGCATTCCAAGCAGACTCATCGAACGTGATCTCACCGGGGTGGTAATGGAAAAGGGGCCACATGATGGAGTCTGAATGGTGCCGGCGTTAGTAACGGTTTCGGGCATTTACAGAACGCAATCCTTACTCGAGAATCCGTTGTAGTGACCATCGGCCAGGTCGTCGTCGAGCATGACGGGATGCGCGTTGTATTCCTCCTTCAGCCTGGCCTTCAGACCACCAATCTCTTCGTCGGGAACCTCAAGACCGGGCCAGCCATACCACTGGAAGACGGTGGTTTTGGCAAGACCGCTAAGACCACTGACGAGACCGCCAGACGACATGGACATGTCATACTTGCCATCTTCCGAACGCTTGATGGTGATCGGAAGGCGGTTGGAAACGAGGAGGAGGCGTCCAGTTTCGGACTTGTTGTCGTTGGCCGTCGAAGCCATGGTGGATGGAGGGCAGCGGCGGTTCTTTGTCGGAAAAGAAGAGGGAAGCCAGGGGGTTTGGACGGAATTGAAACTTGGGAGGATTTATGAGGAAATTGAAGAGGGAATAAGCTGAGAAGAGGTCAGAGGTTGCTGGCAAAGCAGATGTTGGTGTGACGGTGCAATATAGGACCGGACCAGCCAAGGAAGAGGGCGCGCTCTGGGAGTGGTTCTCCGCAAATTTCTCCGGCTTTCCACGAAGATCGATGATCGAGAGCCAAGTGGAGAGAGTGAGACGTCGGAAAAAGAGGGCTCTCGAGGGCAGAAGGGAAGGGCGCGCAGCCGAGGGCGTACCTGGAGTCGTGGGTGAAATCCCTTGTGCAGTCTAGCTGGATGTTGGTGCTGGACAAACAGGCGGGCGCAGCGGGAATGCCAGAGGGCCGGAGTGACTGACGTCGTCGCTACGTGCACAGGCACAGCTGCCCACTTTTTGCCGCAGCAGGGAGCTCGAGCCGGGGTCTGGTCGGCGATGGAATCCGAATTCTTCGATGGGGCCAGAGAGAGGCCTGGGTGTCTCCACCCTGGGAAAAGTTGGAAGCGGACAAACCTGATGCAGCTTGTTGCACTGGGTATCACAGGCGAGGCTGAGGTCAAGCCAATGGGTGGTTGGTGAAGGATGGTGAGTTTGGATGCTTGCTCAACCTGATATACATCATGGCGGGCGGTGTGGCGCGTGGTCGGGCCGAGGTTTAGGCGAGAGCGGTAAGTGAAGGCGGTGTGGTGAGTGGATGTCGTGGCAGAATTGTGTTTGGTTGGTGGGCGAAGGTGGTGTTGGTGTTGAGTGTGGTGGTGGGAAAGGATGGCCTTCCTTGGGTTTAAGCAGAGGCATCGCCCTGTGCTTGGTCGCCAACTTCAACTTCGACTTGGACTGCTCCCGGCGCGTCACCACCACAAGTGACGAATGCTCCCTGCGCGGAAACACAGCATCAAACGACTGCTCCCAGGGCGTTGACACATCATCAAACGAATACTCCCAGATCGTCAGCGCAGTTCTAAACGACTGCTCCCAGCGCGTCAACGCGACATGACACGAATGCTCCCAGCTCTTCAACGCAGCATAGAACGAATGCTCCCTATGCCTGGTCGTGTCATGAAACGAATGCTCCCCGTCGTGTGGCGGTGCAAGGTGGACCCAGCTTCCTTCCCGTCTCGATCCCGTCGCGCAAGGAACCCGACCCGACCACGACAACACCGGCACTGCACTGCACGCGTCCCCGCCGTCGCAAGTCGCGTCTACCTTACCCTTACCGCGCCAAATTCGCCGCAACTCCACCTCCACCCGACACTCCCGTCCTCCGTAGCCACCATGTCTGGCGATTCGGCAAATATGGAACAAGCCCTGCGCGACGAAGTGCGCCGAATATGGGACTCGGGAAACCATGAAGGCCTCACCGTCAAGCGCGTGCGCAAGGCCGTCGAGGAAGAGCTGGACCTGCCCCATGACTTCTTCAAGAACGACGACGTGTGGAAAGATCACAGCAAGGAAATCATTACGCATCAAGTGGTACATTTTTGCACAACGCCGTCCACGCCTTCTTCGCACAACTAAAACATGTCGCAGGAGCTACAAGAACAGCAACCTGCCCCCCAAGACGAAGCCGCATCGTCTGCCGATGAGATCAAGTCACCGCCAAAGCCCAAGGGAGGCCGCAAGAAGAACGCCGAGCAGCCTGCCAAACCCGCCAAAGCCCCGCGCAAAAGAGCCCCAGCTCAGCCCAAGCCTACTGCCCGCAAGAAGCGCAAAGTCTCGATCGTGTCCGACGAATCCGCCGACGAGGCCATCTCTGACCATAACTCGCCGGAACCTACAATGGCCGAAACTGCCGACCCCGACCCAGACTCTGACACGGAAGAGAAGAACACCAGTGTCAATGTCAAGAAGCAAAGCCCCAATGATGACAATGACGAAGATGATGATGCTGATGGCCCCAACGTAATTGCAAAACCCTCCAATGAGCCCACCGAAAACGCAGCAGACTCGGAAAGTGAACTCTCGTCCCTCCTCGACGAACCCCCACCACCCAAAGCGAAGCGACAGAAGAAGAGCGCGGCAGGCGAGAAGAAACCGGCCAAGCCCAAGGCTACCAAAGCCAAGCAGGAAAAAGAAGTCGACCCTCAAGACGCCGAAATCAAGCGCTTGCAGGGGTGGCTGGTCAAGTGTGGAATCCGCAAGGTCTGGGGCAAGGAACTGAAGCCGTATACCACGCCTCGAGAGAAAATCAACCACCTGAAGGCAATGCTGAAGGACGCCGGCATGGACGGCCGGTACTCGGTCGAAAAGGCACGGCAGATCAAGGAGAGGAGGGAGTTGGCTGCGGACCTCGAGGCAGTGCAGGAGGGCAACAAGAAATGGGGCCAGTCAGACGAGGAAGAAGAGAACGACAAGGGACGGCCACGCAGGAGGCTGGCCAGAGGCCTCAAAGACTTGGAGGGGCTCATCGACGAGGACGGCGAAGAGAGCGATTGAGGTTGCGACTTGCCGGAACCGCACGACCACGCGCGACTTGGAGAGAGTGTGTGATGCTACCATCGTTCACATTGGTTGTCGAAATCATGGGCTCGTAAAAGGATTCGTCCTGGAGCAGAGTTGCGGTTGGACAGCAACAGCGCTCCGCGACCACTTCTCGCGGAATGACTTCGGCGGCAACCAGAACTCTCCACGACGAGTGTCCACGTCCATAACTTGACGAAGCTGAATTCCAGCTCGAAACAAACAGCATTCAAATTGGCTGGAAGCAAGCCTTGAAGCCTGACGCCTTGCGTTGCGTTAACCCCCCTAAAAAGATGTATAGCTAAGCCAGGAAGCCGCCTTGAATATCATGCAGTGTAGTAGGACCAAAGACAGAACAGAGGCCAGAGGCTGGTCAAATTTAATGTACATGGAAAGCTGAAGGTGTACTCGCCATGCCATGCGCAATTCTGCTCGTGAACCATCAATTTGCCAGGCAGTCTTTGAAAGTGATTCCGACCAAAGCCAGACTTTCCCAGTTCAGCCTGCAGGCTTACCTGCATCATCTGAGACCCAACTTCTGCTTCTTGATCCGGGGGAACACGCCAACGACGGTCAGGACGGCAGCGACGAGGACGGCCCACAGCTGAATGTGCAGCACGAACAGGTTGAAGCCCGTCTGAGTGGCGGCGGCGACGGTAGCCAGCGACAGCAGCAGGACGAGGTAGCCGGACATGCGGTGGTACTTGTAAATCTTCTTTGCGCTGTCGACGCTGCCCCAGAGGCCCGGGGTGAAGTACTGCGTGAAGCCGACGAGGGCCTGGATGATGAGCACGACGTAAGTGATGATGCCGAGAATGGCGTGCGAGGACTCGAAGTGGTCGAGGCCGCCGCGGGCCTTGTTGATTTCGATGACTATCAGGCCGGCGACGAGCGCGACGACGCCGACCTGGTTGAAGCCAAAGTGGGCGTAGGTGCCCTGGCGCTTTTGCTGCGCCGTGTGCGTCGGCTGCAAGATCAGGATGCCCTGAGTGAGGAGCAGGATGCCGGCCGAATTGAGGAGCTGGAGTCAGATCGGGTCATGTCAGCGCCCTCTCTCCCATCAGATAAGGCAGAGCTTGTTTGGAGGCGACGGAAGAGCGGATGGGATGGATGTACGCACGGGATGGGCCGAGAAGAGTATCAGATCGTGGGAGAAGATGGCGGACCACACGATTGCGGTAAGCTTGAATCAGACTCAGTCAGTCTTGTCCTTTTGGCACCCTCCCCTTTCTTCCCGCTGCACACGTTGGACAGGGTCATTGAACGAACAATCCAGATCCCCGCCTGGGCAACAGTGCCCGTCCCGAGGACGAGATTCCAGGGCAGCGCCTTGCCCTGCTGTTGCGACGCATCTCCGGCTCGACCGAGCAGCGGCTCGTCCTCGCCGATGCGGTCAATGGACGCCGAATTGTTTTGCGGGATGCCAGTAGCTGATGCCATATTTGGTCGGTGTCTGTGAGGGAGAGGCTGGGGAGAGTGATGGAGCTCCCGGGGGCCTTTAAAGGGCAGTCCAGAGCTAGGGTAGGGGTAGACGCGGGGGACGGAATCACGCCTGTAGGGAGGATCTGGAGAGTTAGCTGCACTGCACAGGTGTTGACGACATCCATAGTCGACAACCAACCAACTGGACAAGCGCGGATTGCCCAATTACAAAGCATCCTTGCGTCAGCTTCGTTTCGCCTTCGCGTCCATTGGGCCGCGCTGCTGAGGCTGTCCGCCCGGCTCGTCTTATCTGATTGATCCCGTGCTCGTCAACCGCTGCTCGACCCGATGCATTAGGAGAAGGCTTGGGGCTTTGATCGCTGCCAGCACGCAGATGATGGCCTTGGTGTCGGCAGTCGTGTGCCGACCAGACCATCCGAGACTCCGTTTTGGTAACATAGTCCAGGCCGTCGTCTGCTTCTGCAGTAGGGGACAAAAGCAATCATGGAACTCACAGAAGCTGCCGCGGAAAGCTTCCGTGTGAGTTTCTTTGACCCGACAAAGTCAGCACGCGAGCGCAATCGGCAAACAGCAACAGCGACAATGGAGGCGAGGTTTGCAGACCGGCGCGGTGCCTGGGCTGGGCTGGCTGGGTGAAGAGTGAGGGTGCGGGCCGATGCGGCGACTTCGCGGTTGTCTGTGTCCCTCCACGTCCCTCCACTCGCAGCATCGTCTGCGGTGGCCTGGCAGCTCGTCATCACTCACGACCTCGCTCTCCACCACCACCACCACAACACAACTATCTCTCCATAGCGAACAGCCCGCCACGCCAATCACCGACTGCACCTCGAATAACAGAGACTACCCTCCCTGCGCTCCTCTACCTCTGCCTCCACACCCGCCCGCCGCGACCATGCAAATCAAGTGCGTTCAAGACCCCGCCCCACCTCACCTCGCCGTGTGAGCTCCCCAGCCTGACGCGCAACAACAGAGTCCGCACCCTCACCGGCAAGGAGATTGAGCTCGACATCGAACCGGACTACAAGGTACGGGCACCCACTGCCTCCACGCTTCCCGAATCCCCGGTCCCCGTCTCCCTCCAAGTTCTGTCGCACTCCAAGAGCCATCGCCGCTGCCGCCGCCAAACAATCTGACAACTGACACCAACGCGTCTCTTCCAGGTCTCACGCATAAAGGAGCGTGTCGAGGAGAAGGAAGGCATCCCACCCGTCCAGCAGCGTCTGATCTTCGGCGGCAAGCAAATGTACGTTTGTCGACTGCCCTCGTCCCCCTCTGTACTGCTCGCCAGAGCTCCCATCATCCCCCGCCCCCCGCCACCGCAAAGCTATGCCCCGCGCTGACCATGACATCTTCGACGCAGGAGCGACGACAAGACGGCTGCCGAGTACAACCTCGAAGGCGGCGCGACTCTGCACTTGGTGCTCGCCCTGCGCGGCGGCTCGGCATGAGCATACTACGCGGTGGAGGACATGTTCACGAGGTAGAGGGGATGACAACGGTGCGGGCGGCGGCAACAGCAGCAGCCAAATGGCAACGCTCGAACGAACCTCCACGAAGAGACCTCTTCGCCTTCTCGTACTGCGGATACAAGAAATAGCTCGATTCCAGCGTGATGGGCGTTAATGGGATGGCTTGGATGCATGCTTGCAAAAGCCATCGTTAGCGACACGGGTCTGACCAAATGAAGCAGGTGCATTTCCAATATCTTATCTATTCGCTGTAATTGCTTTTCGTTGTAAGCCTAGGACTGACCCCGCGGTAACGCTCGCAGTGCGCTGGAAGACGTCTCCAAATCAGTGTAGTTGAATATCCGCTGCAAGACCTCGCCAGTCTGCCCAAACTGTAAATCCCCCCAAACGCCATCCCAACCCCCTGGGTATTCATGCAAAACCAAATTTCCTCGCATTACTGTTGCCGTTCTCGTGGCCTGTATGCAAATCAATGGGCGTGCCCATGTCCTCCGGATCCAAACTTTCTACCTTCGCTTCCTAGGCGGCACCAAGCAGTTCGACGGTTGCTTTCTCTTGATAGCCGGCGGCGAGCTCGGCACTGTGTTCCCCTTGGCCTCTCGCACGCTGGAACCCGCCGCTCCAGCCTTGGTGTCGGTCGACTTCTGGTTGGCCATTGATGATTGGGGCTTATGGCCGCTCGTGAGTGCCTTCAGCCTCGCCTCTCTGTCCTGCAGTGACTCCCCCTCCCTCCGAATCGTGCTTCCGGTAGCCTGAGTGCGCGCTGTTGCACTTCCTGCTGGGGCCTTCGCTGGGGCTTGCTTTCCCCTGTCAATGGGCAGCGGTGCGCGACTGCCTCCCAACATGCTCTTCGGGGCGGTCATTTGTGAAATTTGGCGTGACCTGATCAAATGTTCGTTCGTAGAGCGGCGAGCGGCGACCATGCTCTGGGATTGTTGTTGTGCCTTGGCAATGATTCCACGTCCAGTCAACCTCTTCTTGGTTTCTCCTGGCGCAAACGTAAAGTTCCGAGGATCTCTGCTCACCGCGTAGCTGTGGCTGTAGGACGGCAGGCGTCGGGACCGAGTGGGGTCGAACGTTCGGTTGATGAGGGTGCTGGTGTTCTTCTGCCTCTCCTTCTCACCCTGGGCAAGCTTGGCTCTGAGTTCTGCCTTCTCTTTCTCAATCTGTCGTGTCTGTTCCTTTTCGAGTTTGAAGTACAGCTTCGCCGAGGCCTTGGTGTTCTTGAACTCGTTGACTTTGCTTTGCCAGCCCTGAATGTCTCGCCGAATGAAGATCTCCCACATGGCGGCCGTGTCTTCGGCGATGTGAGGGCTGTTTTCCTCAATCTCCTTGAGCTGCCTGGGGTTTTCGATTTTCTTGAGTACTGGCTCCACGACGTGAAATGGGATGTCGCCGACGTCCACGACAAGCTGAACGCTGCGCTGAAGTCGCCGCTTGACAATGTCGTAAAGTGAAGGGGCCGGCATGTTGGGCGGTGCAGGAGCTCCGAGGATGATGTGCTTCGTGTTCAACCAGGGCTGTGTTTCGAGTGAAGTCCGGTGGAGCGTAGGGCCTTCCCCACGGTCATAAAGAGTTCGAATTCGAAAATTAGGCGTGCGTCAAATTTGGCGGAGAGGTTGTGAACAAAGAATCAAGACCAGATGTAAGTGGAAAGATGGCCAAGTAGACGGGGCGGCGTGGACAAAGGAGGCGGGCGCAAGAGAAGTGTGAACACGTGCTGAGGCAGGCACATGTGTCCAAAGTGAAAGCTAATAGGAAGAGACTGCGCAGAGGTGAAGAAAACTAAAAGGCAAAGCAACCAAGTGGAGCAGGTGGTGACTCGCGAGAGTCGAAGGAGAGAGTGAGAGACGCCAGTCGCCAGCGTCCGGCTGACTGACCTCCGCTGCCTGGGGACGCCCTGACCTGACGTCGCCCGCATCCACCTCCGAAACTCCGAATCTGCTGGCAGTTCATCCATCGTTTATTCGCCAACAGCTACATCTTCAACATCTCCTTCAAACCCGTCCATCATGTCTCCAAGCGACTTTTCTTTGCTCGACCAAGCTGAAGAGGGTAGCTGCGCGCAATCCTTGCCATCATCCACGATCATTTGGCTAACGAGGCGCAGATTCGATCCACAAGTCGCGTCTGCTGCCAATTGAGCAGCGACCCTTCCAGCGCATCACAAAGCGCCTTCTCGCCGCCGACTCGCCAATTTACAATCCTCCCACATCCTTGCCCACTCCTCCTCCAGATGCGGCGACAGACGAAGACGAGCTCGAGGCCGCGCGGGCCAAACAAGCTGCCGACCGCGAGGCATGGCGAAACGACATGTTCCTAGACTTCGTTGCCCTGTCAGACAGCATCGTCAGGATCCAATTGCTTCGGAACAGCAACGAAGCAGAACGCGAGCGATACGCCGCAGAAAAGGTCAAAATCGAAGCAACGTCGGCATCCATCAGAGATAGCACCGCAACGCTGCGCACTCAGCTCGACGAAGCACGCGCCACGCTGGCACGCCGGAAAAAGTACGACGAACTCGCCGAACGCATCACGAGCAACCGCATGCTACGCCCGCGCGAAGACCAGTCGACGCAACTGCAAAAGCTCGAGGCTGAGATTGCAGAGTTGGAGCAGGAGAGCAGAGTCTACGCGCAAACCTGGGCAGAGCGAAGAGAGCAGTTTGGCAGGATCGTCGAGGAAGGCCGGCAGATGCTGAGGCTCATCAGAGACGAAAAGGAAGAGGCAGAGCGCAAGGAGGGCATGGAAGGCGGAGAGGAGACCATGGACGAAGGTGCAGAGGGTGGCAGCGCGAAAGCAGAGGGCAGTGCCGTGGGCACCCCCAGGCCGGATGCTGGTTCTCAGACGCCGAATCCGACACAGCTGGCTCAGTCATCAATTCACAAAGGCGGCCTCCTTGCAGTTCAGAGTCCTGCCGCAAGCCTCGCCGGTGCGGCAAGCCCGGGCCGAAAGGACGACGAGAGCCAGAACGAAGGTCGGGATACAGACATGGTTGAGTCTGGGGAGCTGGCACCTGAAACAGACATTGAAGAAGGCGAAGCGGAAGAGGACGCCAGCCCTGGTGACCGGATGGATGTTTCGTAAGGTGGGAATAGGATACCCGGGCTTGCACAAGCCCTTAACAAGAAAACACTGTAGCTCTATGGAAGCCATTATTTACACAGTCGTTGACGCTCGACAGATTGAATGCTCGTTGCCCCGGCATAGACGGTGACTGGGATGGGCAAACGGCGGAGGCGGAGGCGGAGGCGGGAGCTTGACTACACCATACACCCATGTCCATGTCCAAGTCCAAGGCCATGGCAGTTTGCCCATGATTAATGCTGCGACGAAGCCCTAGGTTGGGCGTGGGTGCGTCCGGATGTTTAGCTCAAGTTAGGCATGAGGCCTCAACCACCAGCCACCCAGCTGCCCGTAGACCCATCATTTCCTGCCACCACCCCGCCTCCAACTCTTCGTCGAGCTGCGGTGCAACCGTCATCCTGCAACTAACCACTCTGCTCACGGCTCACGTCCTTGCGAAACGCGGATGCCAGTGCCAGGCCCTCGACTGGAGCTGCACGACCAGACTTCCTGCCGCCACGCCTCAAACATCATCGTCCGCCGCCGCCGGCCGCGCTCCAAGACTCGCATCACGCCGCAGGAACGGAAATGCCAGCCATCCCGCCCATTTTTGACAACGAGTCGCCCTCGTTGGCACGCACTTCTTCTTCCTCTTCCTCCTCTGCTCGCCGCTTAACCAAGCTCTTTGGCTCCCACCGCTTCCTCCCCGACGGCGGCTCTCTGTTCGCCAATCCGCCATCGTCGTCGTCTTCGCGTCTCGTCCGTCGCCAACAGTTCCGACAAGACAGCACCAGCTCCAGCGGCTACATCCCACTCGTCTACGATGACCTGAACTCGGGCCCCACGCCGGGCGCCGTGGTGGGCATCGTACTCGGCGCCGTCATCGGCTTCCTGCTCGTCGTCTGGCTCTTCTACGCCATTGCCGCCATGGGCGGCGGCTCCCGCGCCTACGCCGCCGACGAAGAAGTCGTCGTGCGCGAACGCCGTCCGCGGTCGACGCGCTCGCGGCGCAGCCGACGCAGCTCGCGGCCCGAGATCCGCGAAATCAGCAGGAGCCCGCGGCGGCAGCGCATCGTGGTGGAAGAGCGGCGGTCGAGCGTGCCGCCGGCGCCGCGGCCGCGCAGCCGGTCCGTCGTGGTAGAGGAGAGGGTCATGGAGCGCGAGCGGCGCGTCGACGGCGACGACATTGTCGAGGTCATTGAGGAGACGAGCCCGGCGCCAGGCCGTCGCGTCTCCACGTCGCGCAGGAATAGTGGCTACAGGTCAGTCGATCCTGATAGATACGCCGGCGGGAACTACCCGCAGCGCCCTGTCCCCAACGGCAAGCCGGGCAGGACGACGAAGACTACTCGTAGGACCATCTTAGACTGAGACTGAGACCTTTTGTGTTTTTTCTGAGAGCAGGAGACCATACCCCTGATCTCCCTTTTTTCGGCTACGACCTGCTTCAAAAAGTTCGATCCCGTATCCTCATGTCAACCGATGACACACATACATACTCGACACTCGACACTCGACCCTCGACACTTTGCTGCCACGCCGGCTTTTCCGTCGCTCAATCCGAAATCTCACCGTGGCTTCCAAAACCAATCGAGTCCGGTACCTTCCCGCTCGACACCGGTTCGACCTGCATCTAATATGTGTGTGGTGGTGGCTGGCGTTTGCGTTTGTTGCTTTTTCCTTTTCCATGATACACCTGCGTGGCTCACTCACTGGCTTTTGTTGACCAGCAAGCATCACTACCATGTCGTCCTGGCGGAGCAGAAGAAGGGTTGTTTTGACCTGTGGCTTCGATGGCAATGTGGCAGATTGCTTTTTATCTGAAATCTCTTGCACGACCGATTGGGGCGTTGGGGGTGGCTGCTACTGCTGGTCATGCATTCGAGAGCGAGGAAGTGTCAGTGGAGCCAACCACTCTTTTGAGCGAGCGTCGACAGTTCCTTGTTCACACGGCGTTCGAAACCAACCAAATCTTCTTCTGAGAACTCGTCGGAGTCCCACCTCGCACATTATGTCCCGATGTTTGCAACCATAGAGAATACAGCGCGGGCTGGACAGTAAAGCTTTCAAATATTCAAGCTCTTCATACTCATATGACTACATCTCGAATTCTCTGCGTACCATCACCAATGGAGGCATTCCAAAGGATCCAATGTTCAGGGGTACTATCTGAATCCACACTTAATTATATATATATGTACACAAGGCCTCAATCCACACTTAATGGTCTAAATCCACACTCCCTCGTATGACCATAAATAGAGCATGTCTACAATAATTCTTTTAACCCCTACTGAGCCCCACCACTTTTACTTTTACCTCTACTACAATGCTAAAGTACCAGGACAGCAATTAGAGAGATACAGTGCATTTAGTTCAACACCTTTTTGTGGTGAAGCGTGGGTTGAGAGTTTTTTTTAAAAATCAAAGTATTTTTTCAGATGCTTTGAAACAATAGAGTGTGGATTCAGACTGTCTCCCTAAAATTTACTCATGCTGCCGCAGCCTCCTGTTCTTTCGGAGGAAATTTCTGGCGGAACTTTGCCACGGCCTCGTCGACCTTGTTCTTCCTCCAATCGCAGCTCTCCGCAAAGTCACAAAAGCGACACTTGAAGGCTTCCTCAATATCAACGCCTTTGGCTCCCCGCTCCCCGCGCCACCAACTCATCTCGTCCGCCAGATAGCGGCCAACAACGTCCTCGTCGTAGTCAAAGAACTTGTTGCCAAGGAAATCGCCCGTCTTTTGGTCGCGAAACTCGGCCCTGAGCAGGCCGCTCACGGCGTCAGGCCCGGGCATCGCCTGCAAGAATTCTTGGATCATGAGCTGCCACAGCTTGGCGAGCGTGTTGTGCGCGACGAGCTCGGAGAGGGAGTCGTCCTGGCTATTCATCATGGCGGTGTCTTCGTCCGGCGATTCGTCGCTGAAGTTGAAGTCGAGCTGCGCCACCTCGGCGACGAAGGCGTCCGTGAATTGCTCGTGCGGCTTCAGTCTGTACCGTTCGAGGACCGTTTCGGCGTCTACCTGGTTAGTAGCGAGGTTCATGAGTAGTTTCCGGTACAGCATGAGCTGCATTTCAGTAGGCCGCAAGCTGGACCCTGAAGGGAGCGTTTTGCTGCCCCTGGTCTTGACGTCTGTGATGTAGACCTGCTTGCTGTCGCTAGACGTTGCTGCCAGGTCCTTGGGCTCAGGACTCGATGATTTGGGCTTTCGTCTCCGCCTAGTGTCTGGACGCGTGTAGGAAAGTTCGTCGATGATGCCGTTCACGATCTGGCCGTCGACAACGCCCCACACCTCGAGTTCTCGCGTGAACCCCAGATTTTTCAGCGTCCGGAGGCCTTGGATTATGTTCCAAATCTTCAGGCCCCACGCGTCCTCTCGCGTCTTGACCAGCACCTCGACCGTCGTGTGGACCTGCTCCTCGAGCGTTTTGTGCACTCTCGAGCCCTCCTTCATTGCTGGGGTGCGCCGCTTGCGACCATGTTTGGTGAGGGTGTACCAGTATTGGAGCTCGCACCAGGCCGGGGAGACAATGTCGGTGACCGACAAGGGCTTTTTCGGTAGTGTCCTGAATCTCTCGAGCGGCGACCTCTCGTCAAGCGGGGGCTCCGCTGCTATTGCTGGCTCGACTGGGACAGCTTCTGAGTTGGCCCTTTCGCTCGTCTCTGGGTCACGGGCTACTAGGCGCTGTCAGCCGGTCAGAATCATCATGGTCTCTGGGACGCAACGGGCAGAAACTTACGCGCCTCGTCGTTGTCGCGGTGGACAAGCGGGCTACTGCGACCCTCCGCGCATCCGGCAGGGCTGGTTTCAACTTGGAAAACAGCAACTGGGTGACGGATGGGCCTGGGAAGAGGCCTCGGCTCGGGAGATGCATTGTTTACGTTGTGGTCAAGTTGAGAGGGCTTGACTTTGCCAGCTTCCAGTCGAGCGAGCACGTCTTTCAGTAGCTGTTCGCCTTCACTGTCCAAGTCGCTACCATAATCCGAATCGTCGGCGGGCTCAGTGCGAGGCTCGTGTTGGGTGTTCATTGCGAGCCATTTCGAGGCATGGCAGAGGGGGGATGCGAGCTGGTGCGCCGTGCAAGGTACAAGGTGGGTGGCGGTTGCGACAGAAGAGGCGCCAGCGACGCTAGAGAGCCGTCATGGACTCTGGGAAGCGGATCGCGCGCATCTTAGTTGCCACCGCGCGGTTTGGGCGAGAAGAAGATGTTTGCGCCATCGCCATCTCGACGATGGTGCAGTGACGCAAATTCAAGTCCGGGACCCCAAAACCGGACCCTTGAGCTGCGGAGTGTGGCGTCGTGGTCGACAGGGTCTGCCAACGCTCGACAGCGAACGACATGTTCTTGGAGATATTGTTAATCGTCCGAATCACAATGGTCGATCACAGCATTACCCACCACTGCGCAAATAATGGCGTGCTTACGTAGACAAGACCCACGGCGCTATGGCATGGCGAGCAACGACTTCGGCCTTTGACCTTCGGGGCTGGTTGAGAGCCACCAGAAACCAGGGACTTCAGCCGCCGGTCGCAACGCCTCGACAGCAGCAACGGAACCCCTTGACAGCATGGCAACGGCCATGACTGTTCCTCAGAGGGCTGCACGTCTGGTGCTGCGCCGGGACTACATTCTGCGATCACATCTGCGGCAGTTTGGAGCGCGGCGGGGAAAGTCTACAGACACAGACACAGGGGTGCAGCGAGAGCGGCGCGATGCTGGAAACAAGCCCAACATCACGCCCGCGGCCCCAGCGTGGGTATGGCTAGAGCCCGCCATGAAACCGCTGCGTTTCTTTGAGCGGGCTCAAGCACGTCGTCCACTGCTCGTACAGTTCATCAGCTCGATTTGCGTGAGGCACAACTCCCCGAACGTTTGCATCGTGTCGTCCCTAACCACCGAACGCTGCAGATTTGGTTTCTCGGCGATCTGTCAGCGCAGAGCATCTCGTCGACTGAAGAAGATGGCAGCTATTCGCCCCTGCGCGCTCTCCGAGCTGTGGTCATCGGAGGCATCTTTTCCATTCCCAGCTACAAGTGGTTCATGTGGCTGGGTCGCTCTTTTAACTATTCTTCGCAAATCCTGAGTCTGGCCACCAAGACGGTGTTTAATCAACTCACGTTTGCTCCCTTGTTCAACACGTATTTCTTCACGATGCAGTCTTTGCTGAGTGGAGCAACTGTCGAAGAGACGGTCGAGAGGGTCAAGCGCACCGTGCCCGTGTCTTGGATCAACTCGTGCAAATGTAAGTGCAAGATACCGACGGATATGGAAGACGCTGACGATTGGTAGTGTGGCCGGCCGTCACGGCTTTCAGCTTCGCCTTTGTTCCTGCGCAGTTTAGGAGCATCTTTGTTGGTACGTCCCGCGCTGTCGCATCAGGCTGTTGTGCTCACAAGACGCAGGAATAATCGCCATTGGCTGGCAGACGTGGCTTTCGCTGCTCAACCAGCGTGCTGCTTTGAAGGCCAAGGCAGAGCTGGAACACGCGCATTCCGGGTAGAGGCTGTCAACTTAGGTAAAGGCGTTGTGGGTGTATTGCAAGCAGGGTGCTTGACGGGCATCAGACGTAGACGGCAGACGGACGCATGTCATCACATTCAAGGAACAAGGAGGGTTGCTTGCAAGGAGTCAATTTTTTTGATATTTGACTGTTGAAAAGACTTTCATAATGTCGTCTTCGTGCCCGTGGTATTAATGTACAACCATGGAGATTCGGGCAACCAATCCATGCTACCAGTTGAAAACCTCAGAAACCCGTGCCCATCAATCCAGGAATCGCATTGCCACTAACGCCAGCCATCCGAACCGTAAAAGCAAAGGACTTGCACCGTCCATCCTCAAATCATGACCCGAGGCAAGTACAAAGACGATGCCCAAGGCGACCGGGTATCAGGTGAAGTTGGTGAATTGAGCTGCTTAAGAGCGCTCACCACGGAGGCGGCGAGCCAGCTGGATGTCCTTGGACTCTGTCGAGGTTGTTAGTGGAGGTTGGAAGAAGGCAAGGTTTAAGGCAACTTACGGATGGTGACACGCTTGGCGTGGATGGCGCAGAGGTTGGTGTCCTCAAAGAGGGAGACGAGGTAGGCCTCGACGGACTCCTGGAGAGCGCCGATGGCAGAAGACTGGAAGCGCAGGTCCGACTTGAAGTCCTGGGCGATCTCACGGACGAGACGCTGGAAGGGCAGCTTGCGGATCAAGAGCTCGGTCGACTTCTGGTAGCGACGGATCTCACGGAGAGCGACGGTGCCAGGCTTGTAGCGGTGGGGCTTCTTGACACCACCGGTGGAGGGGGCGGACTTGCGGGCAGCCTTGGAGGCCAGGGCCTTGCGAGGGGCCTTGCCACCAGTCGACTTGCCTGTTGGGGCGCGTTAGCGTCGTGAGGTCGGTGGTGAGGCGGAAACGCGACGACGCGACGATTGCGACCGGCGACGCAGCAGAGGCGACGCGCAGAGAGCTAATCGAGCGAGTCGAGCGATGCAGAAAAGACTTACGAGCAGTTTGCTTGGTGCGAGCCATGGTCCAGATGGAGTTGTTGATGGGTTTGATGGAGATTGTGGAGAAGGCGATGACGATGTGGAGGGTGGTTGTAGAGGGATGGAGAGCGGGAGTGGGCGAAGGACTTATATGGAAGCAGGGCGGCGGGCGGATGATCTGGGCTTAGGCAGCATTGACCTGACACGACTGCGGTGACTGTTTGCGCCTGCCCCTAGCGCGTTTGGAAAGCGCCTTACCAAGTGCTGGATTCGGAGCGTCTGCAATGCCGAATTTTGATTGGCCAGAAATACGCACCGCGACGCTATTCCGCAACGGGAAGATCACCACGCCCACTCGCGGGCCCGTGCAGCCGCCTCGGATCAACTCCATCAGGTCGCGTCCCTCTGTGATGGCCCCGACGCGTCTCCCCATCGCCCGCTTTGATAAATACCTTTCTCGCCCTTCGCCCTGGCACCACCCCATCCACCTGCTCCCACCACATCCACCCCACTTCATCCACCGCAATCCAGCCTCAAGGCACCTCTTCTCCACACTCATCCAAAACTTTCAACCCAACCTCTCATCAACATGACTGGACGTACGTCGCTCCCCCGCCTCGTCATCTCTACCTCTTCACCGTGCTAACCCATCTCTAGGCGGCAAGGGCGGCAAGGGTCTCGGCAAGGGCGGTGCCAAGCGCCACAGGAAGATCTTGCGCGACAACATCCAGGGTATCACCAAGCCCGCCATCCGTCGTCTTGCGCGCCGTGGCGGTGTCAAGCGTATCTCTGCCAGTCAGTCTCCCAGCCTGTCCCTCAATCCACCTTCACCTGCTAACATGCCCTCCAGTGATCTACGAGGAGACCCGTGGTGTTCTCAAGACCTTCCTCGAGGGCGTCATCCGTGACGCCGTCACCTACACCGAGCACGCCAAGCGCAAGACCGTCACCTCGCTCGACGTCGTCTACGCCCTCAAGAGGCAAGGCCGTACCCTCTACGGCTTCGGCGGTTAAACGCCTTCCTCTGTCCTTCTTGTTTATTTCACGAATCTTCTACGGCGGCCTGCAAGCGCACAAGGGGCACGGCATGACGCCTTTGCGCTGCCGGATGGTTTGGGTCGGGTTCATGGGCTTACTTGTATCATAACGGCATCTGGAGTTTCACGGGGGTCAACCAAGTCGCTTGAGAGAATCAAGGAATGATACCACATAATCGAATTCTCGCAACCTGTTCCTTCTTGAGCTCTGCATGCTGTGACCCCGTCGTCCGCCAATTATTTACATCGCTTGTGCTTTTCTAAGGCTTGCTCCTTGGGTGCTTTCCTCGACGTCCGACGGGTTAGCATTGTGGCTCTGCACTGCATGTCCCTTCGACTTGCTCTTGACATATTCATGTCTGCCTCGTATCCCACGCTAGCTCGCCGTATACTGTTCGCTATCTCAGATCTGACTTTAGGTTAAGGCAAGAGGGAGTAGAACTAAAGTTAGATCTATTATAAAGCAATATAGTATATATATATATATAATTTTAGAGCTATATAATAAATATCTAAAATCTATATCTAGTTATCTACTTTACTATCTATTTCTTTATAGAGATTAGAATTATTTAGAACTATAATTATTTAGATATAAATTAACATCTTACTTTCTAGATATATAAAGATAATAAGTATTAGTTATATGATACCTAGTAGAGAAAATTAATATAGACTACTAATAATTAGTAGGTAAGAAGTAGGAGTAGTTATTATATATATTTATTTTATTTAATATCCCTCTTAGGTTAAAAACTATAAGAGATAAGGATAGCTATTCTAATAGTATCTAAATAGCTACTATATAAATAAGTACTAATATCTATAGATATTTAGAGGTCCTATACTATCTATATTATTATACTTATAGCTAAATAACTATCTATACTAATAATTATATAACTATACTAGCTACTATAGCTATATATACTAGCTACCTAACTAAGTAAGGTACTCCTAACTTAGCTAAGACTTAGGGAATGTTATAATAGGTATTTATACGCCTATATAAGTACTAAGGCTAGTATAGATAAACCTAGTATTATATAGTTATAAGCTACTAGCTACTATAGCCTTAGGCTAATACTAGCTATATCTTAGGCTAATACTAGCTACTATAGCCTTAGATAGATATAGTATAACTACTTATTAATATCTTATCTTTATAAATAACCTAATAATAACTACTAACCCTTATATAAAGGTCTAAAGATAAAAAGGTATAAAGAGAAGGTTAGGAAATAGATAGGAAGTAAGTATCTTTTATATTTTATTCTTTTTACTTATTATATTTAATTAAGATATATATATATTCTCTAATAGTTTACCTTTAGCCCTAATCTATAAAATAAGAATCTTATAAGTTATAATAGATATAAAAGATTATTCTATATATTAGCTCTATCTTATTTTATTACCTATAAAGGTATTATAATATTTAACCTAAATAATATTATATATAGTTATAGTCTTATATAAGACTACTTATTACTTTTCCCTAGTAAACCTAAGTTATTCTTATTAGATATATTAGTATTATCTAATAGCTAAGGAGTATTAAGTATATATTAACTATAGAAGTCTTTATTTAAGGCTATAGAGTAGTATATAAATATCTAAGAGGTATCCTATCTATACCTACTTAAAGAATATTCTAAGTAGAAGACTATTAAAGATAGTATAGCTAAGAATAAAGCTAATATATCTAATATTATTAAAGGTACTAGTACTAGTTAATCTATCTAATAAGATTTATATAAGGGAATTAAAGACTTATATAACCTTAGATAATCTTTAAATAAAAATAAATAAGGACCTCCTCCTATTTCCCTATATAAGTTCTATATAATAGAATTAGTAGAGGTAAAAGAGTAAACTTAAAATCTAGAACCTACTTATATAATAAAGGCTCTAATTATAAAAGTATTTATAAAGGTACTATATTAAGAAATTAAATAATTTAATATTAAAATAGTACCCTTAAATAAGCTTTAAGTATAGTAGTAATTAAATTATATATAAAGGTAAAATTAGACTCTTAAGTAAACCCTCTTAAACTATACTAATACCTATAAAGAATCTCTAAAGGATATAGTAATAGACCCTTAGAAGTTAAAAATTAAGGCCTAAGATCTATTATTATATCTTAAGATCCTTCTACTAGGAGAGTATAAAAGACTCTTAGACTACTAATTATCTATATAAGAGAAAGTATAGCTAGGACCTTTACTTCTACTTCTAATAAGAAATATTAAAATAGAAAGGTTTCTAATCCTCCTCTTCTTACTAATAGAGAAGACCCCTTATATAAATACTAGACTCTCCTTATTTAAAATAAAATTAAATAAAACTATAACTATTTTACTAAAAGTATACTAGAAGAAACTAATAAAAATATTATAGGATATATTATTTCCTATATTAATAGAGAGGTCTTATAATACTTAACTCCTTTCCTTACTTCCTATATAAAGGCTAATAAAGTTACTTTAGATAAGGATATCTTTAAATTCCTAGATAACCTCCTTTAGAGTCTATATAAGTATAAGGATACTAAGAAATAGCTATATATACTTATATATTATATTCTAGTAGACCTTTAGAAGTTTTAATCTAACTTTATATAATTAGCTTTAAATATAGACCTTCTTTAAGAGTAATAGAAAGAGGACTTTTATACTATAATAGATCTACTCCTTTAAACTTATATAGTTACTATAGAATAAGATAAGGATATTAACTTCTATAAGTACCTCTAATAAGCCTATTTAATTATTTAAAGTCTTAATAATTACTAATCTAGCTATAGAAAGATAATACTTAGTTTATATAAGGAATAAATAAAGAAGAGATAGTAAGAAAGAGTAAGAACTACTATCTTAGATAGTATAAGTAGCTTATCTTTAAGTTATACTTAGGCTTAGTCTATCTCTAGAGCTTCCTTATATAATATAATATATAAAGGTAAGGCTAAGGTCTATATAGAGATTAAACTATATAATTAGTTTAGCTAGTTTAGCTATTTATAGAGATAATACCTATAATCTAAATCTAAGATAATAGAGTTAATAGAAGAAGAATAAGTAGATAATCTTTATATAGAGAAGAACTAGTCTTTATCCTTAGAAAATAATAAGACCTAGGTAAAGTCTCCTACCTTAGGTCTAAACTTAGAGTAATATATATTAAGGGTTCTTATATAAATCTTAATTATCTTATTATAGGTAAGCCCTTTACTATATAAACCTTAATTATATCTAATAGCTATATCTTAGAAATTTATATCTTAATAGATACTAGTACTAGTAGTATAAGTTTTATTTACCCTAAGTTACTACTAACTCTTTAGTCTATAGATATAGTAAAAAAAAAAGAATAATAAATAAAGGGCTTAATATTACTAGGTTTAACTAATATATAAATAAGTAAGTTAATTTTTACTTTTATCTTTAACTCTATTTCTAAGATTAAATAGTTTTTATATATACTTTTATTTATAATATTAGCTAGAATAATATAATTCTTAGGTAATAGTTTTTTAACTAGTATAATATACTTTCTAACTATAAATAATATAAACTAGTCTAGAGATAGCTACTAGTTAATTAATCTTTTTAATATCTTTTATAACTACTAAAGGTTTCTATATAAAGTAATATACTATAGAAAGAATACTAGGTAGATATAGATTAAAGAAATAAAAACTTTAATTAATACCTTCTTCTCTTAGTATAGGTTATTAAGGGAATTAAATTTTAAATTTAAGATACTTTTTAACTTTCTATATTATATTAATAGAGATTTATACTATAAACCTTATATAAATTTAATAAGCTATTAAAGATAAAGAAATAGAGGAATTACTAGCTTCTAAACTATCTTTAGCCTATAAGGATTTTTAGGATATTTTCTCTAAAATAGAGTCTAATAAGCTACTACTATATTATATAGAAGTTAATTATAAAATATCTCTTATATATAAGAGTCTACTAGAACTTCCTCCTAATCCTTTTTATAGAATATCTCTAGAATAGCTAAGAGCTATAAAAGAATATATTATAGAGAATATTTAAAAGGGCTTTATTATTAAAAGCTTTACTACCTTTACTTCTCCTATTCTAGTAGTAAAAAAGCCTAGTAGAGGTTAGAGGTTTTATATAGATTACTAATAGCTTAATAAGTAAATTACTAAGGATTTATATCCTCTTCCTCTTATCTTAGAATTACTTTAGTATATTAGAAAGGGTAAGATTTATATAAAGCTAGATATTTAATAAGCTTTCTATTATATTTACCTTATACTAGACTTAGAAGATAAGACTACTATTTATATAAGGTAAAGCTTATTTAAATACTATATTCTTCTATTTAGATTAAGTAATAGACCTATAACCTTTTAATAATTTATTAACTATGTCCTTTTTAAGTATTTAGATAATTTTATAGTAGCTTTTATAGATAATATACTTATTATCTCTAAGGATCCTGTAGAATATAAATATTACGCGTTATAGGCGCGGCGTATATAGTTTATAATTTATAGTATTTAGTACTTAGTATTTACTGCTTATATATATACTGACTATTTATAGCTAGCCTAGGAGTAGATAGTTATTCTATATAGGCTATATAATAACTACTCTTACCCCCTACCTATTAATCATTAGTAGTTTATATTAATTTACTCTATAAGGTACTATAATACTATTAATAGATCTCTTACTACTTATAAGAGGATAAGACTTATTATCTATCTCTTACTAATAAGTTTTCTTACTTTAATTATACTCTATATAGTATTAGGATAAAATACTATAGTTTAGATATACTAGAAGCTCTAGATATTATTATTTTATAGTCTATAGCCTTAGGTAAGGCTAGTAAGTAAGATTCTAGACTAAGATAGTCCTATTAGTAATAGAGATATAATATCTTATTATATTATATAGTTAATAACCTATATAATAGCTAAGAGTAGCTAGTCTACTAATAGTATAGTACTATTAGCTACTCCTTAATCTATACTATTAGCTAGCTAGTAGTTATCTACTACTAGCCTATTATTAGGCTAATCTATTACCCCCTAGGGTAATAATAATAATAAATTACCTACTAGTACTATAGTACTAATAATCTAATAGCTCTAGGAGTAGGTCCTAGGGCTTATATAGGTAATTTATAATAGGGGTAATATACTAGGCTATAAGGTCTAGTACTAATTTACTAATCCTAAGTACTAGTCTAGTATTAGCTTATCTAAGGACTATTATATATAGTATAGTAGTATTAAGGATAAGCTATTATTTAATAGTAGCTAGTATTAGGATAATATAGTAAAGGCTATATATATTTACTCTTACCTAGCTAGTAAGGCTACTTTAGCTAATATTACTATTAATAATAATAATAATAATAAAGAAGATAATAGTAATAACCCTAAGACTATCTAGACCTTATTAGATAGCCTATATAGTATTATAGATTAGTAAAGCTATACTATTACTTAGCTTACTATTATAGACTTAGTTTTAGATATTAGGGTAGCTTTTAAGATATTACTATATATATTTTATATATTAGCTTACTAAGCTAGGTAGGATAGCTATATAACTAAGGACTAGCTAATCTATAAGCTCTATAAGCTATTTTATAATATTACTATTACTAATATTATAGCTAGCTATAGTAAGTTATTATAGGTCTTAAACTAGGGTAGGCAGGACTAGCTACTTACTAATATACTTACTTAGCTGGCTAAAATGCCAGCACTAGAAGAGGTATAAGAGATAGTAACTAGTAGTAAATAAGTAGGCTCTATAGGATAGGAATAAAATAGCTACTAAACTAACTAAAATAAGCTACTATCTAGCTATTATTTTATTATCTAAGCAGTATAAGACTCAGGTATAAATAATAAGTATAAATAAATAAATAACTAAGAATTTAGTAGATAATAGTTTAACTAAGTATAAAAGACTTCCTTTATATAAGTAGTACCTCTCTATAAGTAGCTATAAAAGGGGGTATATAACTAGCTAATCTACTACTAAAAATACTAATAATATAAGACCTCCTATTATTACTAAAGATACTAAGTTTACTTATACTTTTATTAGCTATTATTATTACTACTAAACTATATAGAACTATATTTTCCTAGTATTCTAGAGCTACCTATAGTCTTATTTTCTTACTAGCCTAATCTTCTACTTATATCTAAGCTAAAATTATAGCTAAGAATAAGAATAATAATTACTAAAAATAATCTTTAAAAGCTATAAAAACTATACTAGCTAGTAGTACTATATATAGGGGGGTACTCCTTATTTTACTATCCCCTAGTAAGTAAGAAGAAATAAGGATAAAAGGTAAGAGAGAGAGTATAAGCTATAGTCTATAGGAGGCTAGATTAGAGTAGCTAATTAGTATACTACTTACCCCTATTATATATACTCCTATAAATAGGGCTAGTAGGTAAGATATTATCCTAGTCCTTATTCTTACTATACTTATTATAGTACTAGATACCTATAGCTTTAATAATATCCTTATTAGTTAATAGAGGCTTATTAGGAGTAGGCCTAGTAATATTATTATCCTTATAGTAGAAGTAGGACTTCTTACTTAAGGTATACTTCTCTTCTTTAATAAAGACTAGGAATAGCTTATTATAAGTATTAATTATATCTAGCTTTATATTATAGAAATAACTAGCTAGTACCTTAGGATTACTAGCTATATCTATAACCTTTTTAACTTCTTTTATAACTAATAGGGAGTCCTAGTAATAAGAGTAGACTAAGATATTACTAATTAAATTAATACTAACTACCTCTACTAATACTAGAAACTTATAGGGGTAATAGCTATATATATATAAGAAATTAGTAGGTATAACCCTAAGAGGGACCTAGTCTTATAGTATACTACTAGCTCTACCTAAATACCTATCTTATTAATTTCTAGATAATTATAGTCTTAGTTAACTTTATAGTACTATAGGAAGATTATCTTATATATACCCTTTACTAGGCCCTTAGCTCTATATAGTATTATTAAGTAGGAAATCCTAGTATTATAGGCTACTACCTTACTATTAGACTAGCCTAGGCCTCTATCCTTAGTAAACTTAGTAAGGTAGTTAAGAATTAGACCCTTCTTAATATTAGTAATACCTACTATATTTATAGGGTTATATACCTTCTTAATAATAGTACTATCCCTATAATTCTTAAAATAAGGTATAAAGCCTTCTATTAAAATTATATAGTCTATATTAGTCTTACTATTAAAGGAGATAGTACCCTAAATTATATTAATACCCCTATTAGTATTAGTATAGTTATTTAAGTTAATATTAAAGTAGTAGAACTTAGTATAGTTACCCTTCTTTTAGTCCTTTATATATTATAGTATTATATAGAGCTAGTAAGTATAATTAGGCCTAAGTAAAATATATAGGAGCTAGTATACTAGGTATTAGTAAATAAGCTACTATACTAGTAAGTAGAATATTATATAATTCTAGCCTAGGTTTTAATAAGTATTAATCTCCTACTAGTACTAGAGGTAGTAGCTAAACTCCTTATTAATTCTAGAGTATATACTATCTAAGAAGCTAAAGAGAGAGCTATTAGTAACTAAATTATTAGTAGCCTTAAACTTACTAAGTAGGGTAGTAGTAAGGTCTAAATACTAGCTATAACCTATACTAAATAGAGTAGTAAGACTCTTATTAAGGGTAGGGATTATATTCTAAACTATAGCTATAATAGCCTTAAACTAGGTATTATAGTTATAGCTAAATATATATAGACTAATAGTATTAGTAGGGTAAACTAGGTAGAAAGATAGTATAAACTAATAGTATCTATCCTTATAGGATAGGATATTAGATAATCTCTTATAGTTATACTAAATATATTCTAAGTAGAGGTAAATAATATTATCTATTCCCTACTTAGTCTAAAGACCTAAGTATTTACTAATCCTATAGATATAAGAGTTATAGTAGTTACTTAGGTTATACTAGTATCTAGCCTTACTAAGCTTATAAAGCTTCTTTTACTAGGACTCCTTAGATATAGGGATAGCTTTAGTAGGAAATTTCTTATAAAATCTAGTAGATAAGATCTAGCTATTAATTCTAGTATAGGTATAGTACTTAGCTATATAAATCTTTTTAGTACTATTAGTTAGAGATATAATAATAACTTCTAGGTCTAAATCTACTTCTTTATTACTATAGACCTCTTCCTTATTATCCTTATTTATTATTACGCGACACGGCGCGCGCAGTTTATATTTTATAGTGTCTAGTACTTAGTATTTACTACTTATATATATACTAGCCATTTCTAGTTAGCTAGGGAGTAGATAGTCATTCTATATAGGCTATATAATAACTACTCTTACTCCTTACCTATTAATTATTAGTAGTCTATATTAATTTACTCTACTAGGTACTATAATACTATTAATAGGTCCTCTCTTACTACTTATAAGAGGATGAGACTTATTATCTATCCCTTACTAATAAGTTTTCTTACTTTAATCACACCCTATAAGGTATTAGGTTAAAATACTATAGTTTTAGATATACTAGAAGTACTAGGTATTATTATTTTTATAGTCTATAGCCTTAGGTAAGGCTAGTAAGTAAGATTCTAGACTAAGATAGTCCTATTAGTAATAGAGATATAATATTTTATTATATTATATAGTTAATAACCTATATAATAGCTAAGAGTAGCTAATCTACTAATAGTATAATACTATTAGCTACTCCTTAAACTATACTATTAGCTAGCTAGTAGTTAGCTACTACTAGCCTATTATCTAGCTAACCTATTACCCCTTAGGATAATAATAATAATAAACTACCTACTATTACTTTACTAATAACTTAGTAGCTCTAGGAGTAGGTCCTAGTATAGTACTACTAGCCGGCACGGTTTTTATAGCTTTTAAGGGTTACTTTCAGCGATTATTATTCTTATTCTTAGCTGCAGTTTTGGCTCAGATATAAGTAGAAGATTAGGCTAGTAAGAAAACAAGACTATAGGCAGCTCTAGAATACTAGGAAGATATAGTTCTATATAGTTTAGTAGTAATAATAATAGCTAATAAAAGTATAAGTAAACTTAGTATCTTAAGTAGTAATAGGAGGTTTTATATTATTAGTATTTTTAGTAGTAGATTAGCTAGTTATATACCCCCTTTTATAGCTGCTTATTAAGAGGTACCACTTATATAAATAAAGTCTTTTATACTTAGTTAAACTATTATCTACTAAATTCTTAGTTATTTATTTATTTATACTTATTATTTATACCTGAGTCTTATACTGCTTAGATAATAAAATAATAGCTAGATAGTAGCTTATTTTAGTTAGTTTAGTAGTTATTTTATTCCTATCCTATAGAGCCTACTTATTTACTACTAGTTACTATCTCTTATACCTCTTCTAGCGCTGGCATTTTAGCTGGCTAAGTAAGTATATTAGTAAGTAGCTGGTCCCGCCTACACTAGGGCTTATATAGGTAATTTATAATAGGGGTAATATACTAGGCTATAAGGCCTAATACTAATTTACTAATCCTAAGTACTAGTCTAGTAATAGTATACTAGATAACTACTATATATAGTATAGTAGTATTAAGGGTAAGCTACTCTTTAATAGTAGCTAGTATTAGGATAATATAGCTAAGGCTATATATATTTACTCTTACCTAGCTAGTAAGGCTACTTTAGCTACTATTATTAATAATAATAATAATAATAGTAAAGATAGTACTAATAATCCTAATATTATCTAGACCTTATTAGATAGCTTATATAGTATTATAGACTAGTAAAGCTATACTATTACTTAGCTTACTATTATAGACTATATTACTAGTACTAGGGTAGCTTTTAAGATATTATTATATATATTCTATATATTAGCTTATTATACTAGCTAGGATAGCTATATAGCTAAGGATTAGCTAATCTATAAGCTATATAAACTATTCTATAATATTACTATTACTAATATTATAAAAGGCTATATAGAGCTATTATATATCTTAGGCTAGGCTACTAATATTAGCTAGGCTAAGCTATTACTAATCTTATAGATAATAAACTACTATAAGGGTACCCTCTATATAGCTATACTAGCTAGACTCTCTTATTAGGCTACTCCTACTACTAAAGGTACTACTAGTAGTATTAAATAGGAGTATACTACTATACTAGAAGATTATAGCTATTAGTATTATAGTAGTTAGGAGTACTAGATTAAGGACTATCTATATAGTAAGCCTATATATTATTAGCTAATTTATACCTATATAGCTACTAGTATAGAGGAGGTTACTAAAGAGTTTATAGATATAGTTAAGGACCTAGGTATTATTATTATTAGTAAGGGTAATATTATAGACTTAGATAAGTTATTAGGAAATAAGTAGCCTCCTATAAAACTACTATAGGAGGTAATACCTATAAGATAGCTATTAGTTATTTAATATAATTAGGGAATAGAGTTTCTAGTCCTTCTTACTACTCTTATACTATATATATCTATATATATCCTAATATACTATTATAGCCTATCTATATCCTTATTAACTCTAGCTATACTAGTAGCCTATATATAAGCTAGTCCCTTAAGTATAAACTTATTACTACTAGTACTTAGAAGTAATAGTTATATAAGCCCTAGATAATTAATAACTATATATATAGCTAGACCTAATATCTTACCTATAAGCTTATTACTAGGTTATTATTTAGCTTAGAATATAGGGATAATTCTATACTTTTTAATCTATAGGCTTCTATAATAATTACCTAGATTAGTTCTTTATATAATTTATTTATTAGCTTAGAGTATATATACTAGTTTAGTTTTATACTAGATCTAGGATATATATTATTAAAGATTAGTAGAGTAAAGTTAGGTAGGTTATTTTAGTATAGTACTAATTTATAAAATAATTTTTTAGCTAAATCTTAGGATATTTTAATATAGCCTTAAGTAGCCTCTAAGCTAATTAAATCCTTACTACCTACTTAAATATTATCTTAGGTATTATAAACTAGTATAGCCTATCTATATATATCTACTACTAATATACTACTACCTATAACTATAACTATAACTCTCCCCTAGACTAGTAGCTAGTTATCTAATAACTATATCTTACTACTATTACTATCTATAAATAATACTACCTTATCCCTACTATAGCCTACTACTATAACTCCTATTAAGATCTTATATTATAGCTAATCTCTTAATAATAACCTACTAATCTCTCCCCTATAAGTTAGTATTAAGTAAGTTAGCTAGCTATACTAGTTAATATATTATAAGCTAGGCCTAATAAGGGAGCTATCTTAGTTATAATATTACTACTAAGTACCTAAGGATATTTCTATTATTAAAGAGACTATAAGTTAGCTTAATAAATAGAGCTATTCCTAGGTAAGCTTATTAGCTAATATAGTACTAATTATAGCTTTTAATATAGTCCTACTCTAATAATAGCTTAGTATTAAGGCCTACTCTATCTATACCTTTACTCCTATTAATAACTTAGAGTATACTAAACTTTATATATTAGAGCCTATCTTATAAGCTTTTAGTATTAGTAAAAATAAACCTTACCTCTATTATACTATCCCTTATAAGTATTATAATCTTTTAGATATATTCTATAATACTAACCCTCTCCCTTATACCTATCTATAGACTAACTTCTATATAGAACTAAAGGATAGTACTAAACCTAAAGACCTTAGCTATATACTACTCTAATATACTAATAATATCTAGTTAGCTAAGATTAAGTAGTATATCTAGGAGGGTATTAATCTTAGTATATTAGAGCCTAGTAAGGTAGGTATAGCCTTACCTATTTTACTTATAACTAAATCTAATAGTAGAGTTTATTTCTATATTAATTACTATAAGCTTAATAAACTTATAAAAAAGGACTACTATCCCCTCCTATTATTAGATAAGATAATTAGCTAGATAAGAGGTACTAAGTATATTACTAAGCTTAATATTAAGTAGGCTTTCTACTAAATATATATTATAAATAAGTAGACTAAGGACCTACTTATATTCTAGACCTACTATAGTACCTATAAGTACTTAATTATACCCTTTAGTATAGCTAATAGCCCTAGTACCTAGTAATATTTAATTAATAAGTACCTATTCTACTACCTTAGTAAGTATACTACTATATATCTTAATAATATCCTTATTTATAGCTAAATACTTATAGATTATTAATAGTATATTAGATAGGTCCTTACTTAGTTATAGGAGTATAGTTTATAAGTTAATATTAATAAGTATAAGTTCTATATCTAGGAAACCTAGTTTTTAGGTATTATTATCTCTACTAATAGTATTTATATAGACCCCTTTAAGATTAATATAATTATATCTTAAGAGTAGCCTATAATAGTAAAATAGGTCTAGTCCTTTCTTAGTACTACTAATTTCTACTAGTAATTTATTAAGAACTATAGTAAGACTACTAGGCTATTAATATAGCTAATATATAAGGGTATTAATTAGTAATAGACTAATATTAAATAATAGTTATTTAATAGTCTTAAGTATACCCTTATAATAGTACTAGTCCTTACCTACTTTAATCTAGCTTATAAGATAGTTATAGAAATAGACTTATTTAATTAGACTAATAGTAGCCTTCTCTCCTAGTATAATAATAAATAATAGCTTTACCCTATTATATACTACTCTAAAACTATAGTACTAGCTAAGTTTAACTATACTATCTATAATAAGGAGCTCCTAGCTATTATTTATACCTTAGAATTATAGGAGCCTAATCTTAAGGCCTATTAGATACTATTTATAGTATTTATAAATTACTAGATATTATAATATTTTACTATTACTAAATAGCTAATATATTATTAAGCCTACTAGGTAGAACTCCTCTTAGAATATAACTTTAAGATTATATATTACCCTAGCTATACTAATATTAAGGCTAATACTCTTACTTACTATCCTTAGGATACCCCTACTACTAATAACCCCTAGTAATAAATATAATACTAAACCCTACTCCTAGCTAATAAGCTCTTAACTAGTATATATAAGAACTAGGAGCTAGCTCTAGTAGATAATAATAATAATAATATATTTATACTCTATTAGTTACTTATAGCTAATACTATAGATAATACTAAGATAAATAATTAGAGGTATTATACTAGTAAGCTAGACTTACTATTTACTATTAATTAGTAGTAGAATATCTTTATAGATAGCTACCTTATTATACCTACTAAACTCTAGCTACTCTTTAAATATTATATCTATAAGTAGCTACTAATTAGCTACCTAGGCTAAACTTAGCTATATAACCTCCTAGTACTATAATTTTAATTTCCTTATCTTATCTTACTTATATTCTAAGTTATAGATAACTATCTAAACTATATCTATATTTATAAAGCTTACCTAGCTATTTTAGGCTACCTTTAGCTACTACCTATTCTATTATAGCTATAGTAGTATATTACTATAGACTTTATTAGCCTACTATTATATAGTAAGGGTATAGATACTATCCTAGTTATTTATAACTATTTTAGTAAAGTATATTACTTTATTACTATAGATACTATTAATAATAGGACTATAGCTAAAGCTATAGCTTATATACTTATAGACTATATCTTTACTATATATAGTTTCCCTCTCTCTATTATTTTAGACTATAGTAACTAGTTTATCTCTTACCTATAGGAGGGCCTAGCTTATATTATTAGTATTAGCCTAAAGCTATCTACTAGCTATTATCCTTAGACTAATAACTAGATTAAATAAGCTAATTAAGATCTTAAGAACTACTTAAGATAGTTTATTAGGTTCTATTAGGATAATTAGTAACTACTACTATCTATTACCTAGTTTATAGCTAATAATATACTATATAAGAGCCTTAATAGCTACTCTCCTTTTTATATTTATTATAGCTATAAGCTATAATTTAATTTTAATACTAAAGCTACTATTTATAGTATCTATAAACTAATTATAGATACCTATTCTATATAACTATAGACTATATAAGCTATTACTTATACTATATAATAAGTCTAGGATAAGACTAAGTATAGTCTTATAGTTATATAATAATAAATAGCTATCTAAGCTAACTACTAGTATTAGGGTTATATTATTAAACTAGGTAAATATATATATACTCTATAGCTATCCTACTATACTTAATTTTTATAATAATAGTCTATATTAAGTTACTAATATATATAGTAACTAGGCTATACTATAACTACCTACTAGTTTATATACCTATAATAAATTTAATATCTTATATCTTATTATTATAGGTAATAACCTATTACCTAAGTAATAACTAGCTACTAGCCTAGCCTTATAAGATAATAATAATAAGAATAAGGATACTAATTAGGAGGTAGAGGAGATTATAGGCTATTAGATATTAGCTAATAGGAGGCTCTAGTTTAGGGTAAATTAGACTAACTATCTATTAGACTAGGTATTCTATAATACTAATAATAGTAAGTTTAATAATATATATAATATTATCTTATACTATTATAAAAGGTACCTAGACCTTTACCTACCTATAGGTTAGACCTATAACTAAGTAATAAGGATATTACTTACTAGGAGAGGGGGGTAGTATTATATAATATAGTAAATATAGTTTATATTTTATAGTATTTAGTACTTAGTATTTACTACTTATATATATACTAGCTATTTCTAGTTAACTAGGGAGTAGATAGTTATTCTATATAGGCTATATAATAACTACTCTTACTCCTTACCTATTAATTATTAGTAGTCTATATTGATTTGCTCTACTAGGCACTATAATATTTATTAGGAGAATAGTATTATTATTATTATTACTTCTATAGGCTAAACTTTTAATAGTTAGTATAATTTACTAGTATATATTAGGGGTAATAGGAGGGATATTAAAATAGTAGTATTTACTAGGCTCTTTCTTCTAAGGAGGGGACCTCTATTACTTTAAAGTACTCTAGATATTATTACTAGGTAAGTTATAGCTTAGAGTTATATTTATAATATTATTAGATAATCTTACTAAGTTAAGGATATCTATTAAATTATTACTAGAACTAGTAAAACTAGTAGCTAATTTATCTATAAGAAGTACTAGGTTAATATTACTATTAGCCTAGGTAGTAGATAACTTACTACTAGCCTAGGGGAGAGTTATTATACTAGTAGCCTTACTAAATATTACTCCTATTTTATAAGTAGAGTAATAAAAGGCTTTATCTATATCCTTATTAGGACCTATAGTTATAGCCCTAATAAAATCTCCCTTATCTAAGTACTCTCTAAATAAGGTAGTAAACTAGCTAGTATCTATTTCTATAGGGGTATCTATTAGAGAATTATAGTAAGTAGCCTATTCTAGTAATACCTCTATAAGCTCTAGAGTAATAATAGCTATATAATATATATATCCTTACTATAGAGACCCTTATTATATTAAGAGGTCTAGGTATAGGTAGGGTATTCTATACTTATTATAGACTATCTAGGTACCTATAACTTTAGGGTTATAGGATAGCTTTATAATAGTAATATACTAATTAATATAGGAGATTAGCTTACCTAATATAGTCTAGGAAGCTAACTTTAGTAGTAGAGCCCTATAGCCTCTATCCTTAACTATAAGCTCTAGTAGTATAATCTTAGCTAGCTCTTTTTTAAGAAAATCTATATAAATAATACCCTTCTAAGTACCTATAATCTTTATAAAGCTACTAATATATTTTTATAGGCCTACCTTAGTATTATATAAGCTAGTTTTACTATTCTTATCTAGATTAAGCTTAGTAAAGTTAAAGTTACTATTAATTATATTCTATATATCCTAGTAGTACTTATCTTTATACTACTAGTCCTCCTTTAGTAAATTATAGTCTTTCTTAAAGATCTAGAAGTCTTAGGCTATATTATAGCTATAGTTCTTAAGATTATAGAATAAGGTTCCCTAGTTAATAGTATTATTAATAATTATACCTAGCCTAACTAGGCCCTCCTACTATAATTTATAGAAGTTATATAGCTAGTAAATAAAATTATAGTACTTATCTAGGTATTCTTTATAGGATAAGTAAGTACTAATATAGTCTAGTATAGTTTCCTAGTCTCTCTAAGTAATAGTACTAGGAATATACTAGTAATAAATAAGCTCCTTTATAGCCCTATAGGGATTAGCCTTATAGGTATATTAGATAATATTACTATTAGCTAAGATAATAGTATTATTAGTATCTTTAGTAGTAGTAATATCTATAGTAGGGTTAATAGGTATATCCTCTATTATAATAGTAAGGGGGAATTATTATAGGGGTAGTAGTCATAATAGTTAAATAGTAATTCTTTAGTAAGAGTACTACCTATACTAGGCCTAATTAGGAAAATTCTAAGATATCTTACTATAAGTAAGAGAAATAACTACTTAGAAGTAAATTACTTAGTAAGGAGTAGTACTAAACTAATATAAGGGCTAGCTTATAGTTATATATTATATCCTTATTAGCTTAGTATACTAAATAATAATACTAAAACTCTATTCCTACTTATAGTCTTAATAAAGGAATATTTTTAGCTTAGAACCTAATAGTTTAGTTATTAGGGTCCTAAAGATTTTTAGGGATATATAAGCTTATATATAGTATAGGGTTATTTTATAGCTCCTAATTAGCCTAATAACTATCCCCTAGTCCTAGGGGGGAGTTATTAGTAGTATACTAAACTATAATAGGTAAATATTACTATTAGCCTCTTAGTACTAAACTTACTATACCCTTATTAATTTAAACTTTTCTTAATACTACTACCTCTCTTAAATATATAAACTTTACCTTAAAATACTAAAACTCTAAAAATCTAGATATCCTACTTATTTAATTTATCTAGGTTTTTACCCTTATTATCCTAGCTATTATTAAAGGCCTTATACTAATCTAATACTTACTTAGAATATTATAGGATTTATATACCCTTTAGGGTCTTAGGGTATATAATTCTAGTTTTAGGCTAGGGTCTATTTAATAGGTATAATAGATATAATAGTTAGTCCTACTAGCTCCTACTAGTTCTTAGTAATAGATTAACCTACTAATAGACTATCTTAACTAGGTCTTTATCCCTACTAGTAAACTTTTTAAGCCTATCTCCTATAATTAGATTTACTACTTTCTCTCTATTAAGTTCTTTAAGCTAGTAAGTATAAGTTTCCCTATTAGCCTTATAGATTTTAAATAATCCTTTCTAAAAGAAGTAAAGCTTTATTTTATACTTATTCTTAAGCTTAGTATAGTAGAATAGTACCTAATCTTCCTTATTAAATCCCTTATCTATTACTTCTCTAACTTATAGATAGTAGCTATTAAACTATTCTTTATTCTATTCCTATAGGTAATATACTTATAATATAACCTCCTAGAGCTTCTTATTATATAGGTTAATTTACTTTACTTATAAGGCTAATAGGTCTCCTATACTCTTTATATCTTACTATAATATAAGCTACTATATAGGTATCTCTATCTTAATAGGGAGTATATAGTCCCTCCTATATAAGACCTCTATAGGAGTTATTTTAGTTATTCTATAAATTATAATCCTATTAACCTATAGGATACTATAAAAGTATAGTCTCTAGGGCTTAATATCTCTAATAGATAGCTTAGCTAGTATATTATTAATTTACCTATACCCTCTTTTAACTATACTATTTAACTCTAGGTAGTATACTAAAATATTAACCTTAGATATATAGTATAGCTCTATAATAAGTTTAGTATAGCTTAGGTTCTTACTACCTCTATCTATAATAAGATATTAAAATATACTATAGTAATAAATTAGCTCTTTATATAAGAAGTTAGCTACTAGGGTAGCTTTTAATAAGTATAGGATTTATCCTTTAACCTAGCTAGAAACTACTTCTTATATATTAATATAGAAACCTCTAGGTATATAGATAATATCTATATACTATTTATTATCTAGGATTAATATTTTAAGGGATAGGTAGAGGGCCTCCTTATTATATAATAAATTATAAAATAAATAGGTCTAATAATCTTAGTATTCTTATTTATACTTAGTCTATAGTTCTTTCTAAAAGTACTAATCTAAGACTTTCCTAAATATTCCCTCTTTAGTATAATAGCTAAACTTATAGTATAGTTATTATACTATTTATTTTTAAATAGTAGGATTATCTACTACTTATTTTAGTAGTATATTCTTTAATAATTACTAAAATTAGTACTAGTTATAGATCTAGTACCTATAGGCCTTCTACTACTATTTCTAGACCTCTAATTATTTAACTTTAGATAAGAGTAGGCTATAGGTAATAAATTTAGCTAGGTCCTCTAATTCTTAGGAGTACTCCTTATATAGTACTCTATATAGAATAACCTCTCCTAATAGACTAGAAGGGCCTAATACTAGTATTTAATTAGCTAGTATTAACTCTCTTCTAGTCTAGGGGATAGTTAATAGAAGGTCTATAGAGCTAACTATATATATACTTAGCTATAGGGATAATAATAACTTATTAATTTTATCTTCTATCTTCTCTACTTATTTCTATAGGTCTTCCTTACTTAACTTCTTAAAGTTTAGCCTTTTTAATAGTATATCTACTACTCTATTCTTTATCCTAGTAATATATAGTATCTTAAAATTCTATATAGATAGCTAGCTAAGCTACTACTTAAGAACCCTACTTATTATAGATTTAGTCCTACTATTTAGGTAATCTTATAGGATATAATAATCTATTTTAATAAGGAAGTACTATCTAAATAGCTATAGTTTAAATCTAGTAATTATATATACTAGTACTTAGTATTCTAGCTTTTTAAAGTTATAAAAGGATTCTATCTTAGATTAAATACTACTCTTATATTATACTAGATACCTAGTACTATTCTTCTCTTATATTAAAACTACTCCTTATCCTATACTACTACTATCTATAGCTATAATAATATTACTAGTAGACTCCTCTCTATATATAATAGATACTAAGGTAGGTACTATTATAATAGCTTCCTTAATTTTAGCTATAGCCTTATTATACTTATTTTTCTAAGTAAATAGTATATTCTTCCTTATTAGAGTATATAGTAGTACTACCTTATATAAGTACTCCTTAATCTAGTAGTAAAAATAGGTAGTTACTCCTAAGAAGCCCCTTAATAATTTAAAATCTTAGAAAGTATCCTAATTATTAATCTTATCTACTTTAGACTTAGTAGGTAGGTATCTAAACTCTTTATATCTAAATCTAATAATTTCTACTTCTAATATACTAAAGAAGGATTTCTCTCTTAAGATTATAAGTCTAGCTAGTTCTAGGTTCTATAGTATATTATTAATATCCTAGATATACTTAAATATAAATTACCTAACCCCTATAACTATACTTTCTATATTATTATATTAGCTCCTTTATTAGCCTCCTATAATATTATTTATAAAAAGGTTAGCCTTATCTTATTAATTATTTAATATATATCTTAGGCTATAAACTACTTATCCTAGAGAATTAGTCCTACCTTAGAAAAGTATATAGTTATAATAGTATCTCTAGGGAGTAATAAATCTAGTAAGGTCCTAGTACTTTTTAGTAACTATAAACTAATTAAAACTAGAGTATAGGTCTATAAGGGTATATATTACTAGGCCTCTCTAGTACTCTATATAGTTATCTATTAGTCCTAGTATACTAGTATCTTAAATAGTAATATTATTTAGTATTTATAGATTATTAATCTACCTATATATACTATTCTTCTTAGGTAAGACTATCTAGGGGTTATAATATTAACTAGAGTAGTACTTAATAATCCCTATATCTTACTAAGTAGTAAGTAAGTTATATATATATTATATTTTAGCTTATAAAATATATAATACTCTAACTCTCTAGGCCTTATATAGTATTATCCTAATAGGGAATTTATATATTACTATTAGTTTAACTTATCCTATTTCTAAAAGGTTAAATAAGATAGTACCCTCTCTACTATATAATATTTCTAGTATTAGTTCCCTCTCTCTTAACTAGAGGTTATCTCTAGTAATAAGGCTAGCTAGCCTATCCTATATAAGGTATATACCTAGCTAAAAGATAGAAATCCTTAGATAGAATAAGTAATTAAATTATCCCTAGCTCTAAAGATCCCTTACTAGTATAGTAGTCTACTTAGTAATTATAGTTTCTTTAGTTTTCTACCCCTTAATTATATTTAATAACTCCTCCTATAGTATTAAGTTATCTATAGGCTCTATTTTTATACCTTTTTATTTATATACTATATACTAGTATAGGTTTTATTATCTAGTAGTATTAAGATAATTAGGAAATATCCTATACTAAGATACCCTATAATAAATAATACTCTATTCTCCTATTATATATATAGTTAAAAATATATTATCTAATACTAAATTAATATTTTTAGTATTTTATTTATTTTAATTATATAGGCCTCCTCCTAGTTAGTATAGTAATTATATACTAATTAGCCCCTAAATTATTATACTAGCTAGTTTCCTAGCCCTACTATTTATATACTATTACTACTTTAGATTCTAAGTAGACTAATATAGTATATAGTATCTTTAATACCTTTAATAAATAGGAATACCTAGTAGGTAATAATTTCTATATAGTAGTAAGGATTAATAGGGTAGGTAAACCTTAGCTTAACTACTCTAATAGGTATAGTTTTAAATTTACTACCTACTAAGATAATCTAGGGTATTCCTAATATAATAGGGATAGTAGTTTAGTTATATACTAGGAAATAAGTACTCTAGGACTAATCTCCTATTTAAATAGCTAAACTTAGGATCTATTATTTAATTTTATACTTTAAACTATTTATAAACCCTATAGTTATATTAAATCTATTAGGTAGTATATCCTATACTAGGATACTAAGTTTAGCTATAAGGGCCTTAGAAATACTATTTATATTTACTCTAGTATCTACTAGTACTTATACTATATAGCTACTAAAGGATACTAGAATAAAGGGTAATAGGATATAATAAATAATAAGGCCCTATTATTTAGCTAATATTATAACCTCTTTATAGGTTATTAGCTTTAGCTTATAGTCTCCTTTAATAGTTATAGAATCCTCCTAACCCTTAGGTAATTTAATACTAAAGTATATTTTATATATTAATAGGTCTATAGGCTTACTATTCTAAAGAGGCTTATTATTAGGCCTATATAAAATAAAGCTCTATATAGGTATATACTTTATAGTATATACTAAGCTAGTATATATATAGTTAAAAACTCTAGAGATAGTTTTACCCTTAGTAACTAATATATTAGTTAGTATATTTAAATATATAAAGATCCTATCTAGGAAATAATCTTCTTATTTAAATAGGTAATACTAGGAGAAGTTAAATTCTATAGATTTACTAGAAGAGTTAAATTAGTACCCTTTAATATTATTAACTAGCTCTATATATATAGTATATAATAGCTTCTATAGGTCCTCTATTATATATAGGTATTTATTTAGTATCTATAGGTTATTATAAAGTATTTCTTAGACCTCTTCTATAATCTTAGTACTAATAGGAGTATAAAATAACTTCTATATATTATTATATAGGCTAAGGATTCCTTTTATATACCTAATAGTCTCCTTATTAAAGATATCTCTATATCTCTAGCTATTTAGACCTAGTTTATACTATTTATAATAGAATAGGTCTCTAAATATAATAGTTTTAACCTAGTACTACTTAGGGGGGGCCCTTTTACTAAGTAGCTCTAGCTTATTATTCTCTAATCCCTTAAATATAATACTTAGCTTATTTTATAGGATTTCTTTAATATTAGATATATCCTTATTAGTATCCTCTATAGTTACTTTCTATAGTTTATCTATATTAAGCTCCTAAGTAGGCTCTTTACTAGAGATAGTAGATTCTTTAATATTACTACCTAGTAGACTAGTAATAGCTAGTTATCTTAGTAATTAAGGTATATTTACTAGTAGAATTATACCTAGGATATCCTTATTACATATATTCCTAGTCTTATTAGTTATTACCTACTTAGCTATATTCCTAACTTATTTATTAATTACTATTTTATTAACTAGAGCTTATAGGATTTTAGCTCCTCTCCTCCTAGCTAGCTTCTTTAGCTTCCTTATATATTTTATAATCTTTATTAGATTTATAAAGATTATATTTCTAGAGGGTACTTTAGCCTTAAAATAGTATATACTATATATTATCCCTTTATTATAATAGTAAATCTAATAGAAATAAGGCTAGCTATCCTCTATATTAGCCTAAGTATAACTAATCTAAGTATTCTAGCCCTAGTCCTAGTTATATTAGTCTTAGTTATATTAGCTATAGTCTAATAGTATATTATATCTAGTATTAATTTATAGTAGGGGCTAATATCCTTATAGTTCTTTATTTATTATAGATTAAGATAATAACTCTCTCCTAGTCTAGTAGGGAGTTATTTATTATTCTAGTACTAGTAGTATTTTTAGTAAATTATTATTATTTATCTACCCCTAATATTATAAGTACTTCTTAATATCTAGCTATTTATTCTACTTATAAGTTAATATTAGCTAGCTATTAAAGTCTTAGATATATCTATTTTAACTAATAGATATAAGACTAGTATATATAAATAGTAATAGAATAGGATAACTCCTAATTATATAGCCTATCTTATTATAACTCTAGTATTCTCCTATTCCTAGACTTTAGTTTATATTTAAACTAGTAGGTCTAGCCCTATTATAGGAGTTAGGGTTATACTATAATTAGCCTATAGGAGTTATCCTAGGTAGTAGTAGCCTTATTAATAGAAGGCTAGGACCTACCTATAAAGTATATTATCCTAGTAGTAGTATATACTACCTAGCTAGTTAGCCTATTTAGATAGAGCTATTATAGAGAAATAATAACTAGATAACCCTTATATATAGGTCCTTATTACTTATAATATACCTATACTTCTTATTATCTACTAGCTATTTATAGATATAGCTAGTAGCCTCCTAGATTAATTTAATATATATCTTAGCTAGCTTATCTATTAGGTCTTTAACTATAGTATTATTACTCTTTACTAAAGGGGTCTTAGTCTTAGAGGTTAACTATCTATTTAAAGCTATAATTATAGAGGAAGAGCTATTTAAGGATAATACTATAAGTAGTAGAAGAGATCTTAGGAGGTATCCTCTTCCTACTAATATAGGGTCTATAATATAGTCTAACCCCTTAATATAGTATATAACTATATTTATAACCTCTAGTAAGTCTATAGTATATAAGGCTATATACTATTTATATTCTAGCTAGGCCTTAATATATAACTAGAGATACTAAATATTCCTAGCCCTATAGAATAAGTACCCCTTATATAAGACCCTAGTTTATATATCTATATATAGGGTATTAAGGAACTATATCTTTTATAGGCTTTTATTAATATATCCTTCTTCTACTACCTTATTACTAAGTATCCTATATAGCCTAAAGAACTTATCTACTTTAGAAGGGTAATAGAGGTCCTTATATCTCTTAGCTAAGTTCTTAATATAGCTCTAGTTCCTACTAATTATACTAATATCTTAGTTCTTATAGTATATTAGTATCTAGACTTTTAGGCCTTTCTAATCTCTAGTCTTAAACTTAATAGTATAGTAGATTTCTAGGCTAATTAGGGTTTTATAATACTAAACTAGCTTTAGTATAAACTCTTTTAGGAGACTCCTAGCTATAGTATAAAAGTATTTATATATCTTAAGGAATAATAATATATTATCTCCCCTAAACTATAGCCTTTACTTTAATACTAGTATCTAGCTTATTAGGATTATCTAAATTAGGGAAGCTATTCTTATATAGTATTAGTTAGCTTCTATTAGTAATAATAACTCCCTACTACTCTAGGGGAGAGTTATTTCTATAGTATCTAGTATTAGCTAATTAGCTTAGCTTAGCTATATTATTTTATTACTATCTATCCCTAATAATAGTATAATTATAGGAGGAGTATCTAGTCTAGTAAAAGGTCTAAATAAACCTATAGCTAGCCCTATACCTTATAAGGGAGCTTAAGTACTAATTACTAGTAATAAGGGTATTATAGATAGTCCTTCTTAAATAATTATAGGCCCCTACTACTAGCCCCTAGGAGAGTACCTACTACTATAAGAACTAGATTATTATCCTTTCCCTTTTTCTCCTCCTAATATACCTCTTCCTCCTTATCTATTTCTTCCTAATCTACTAGAAGAACTTATAGTTCTTATAGGTAGGCTATTAAATTTATTATATAATTATATCTAAATCTATCTTTATAACTTATTATATAAACTACTAACCTTATAATATAATAGAATAGTCTAAGAAACTTAATAGGCCTTAATAATCTAATATCTATAATATAACTATATAAAAATTAGAGAATTAACTATCTAGACTCATCCCCTATACTTTATAGGTAGAGATACCTAGAATAATATTATACTTAATAAAAATAAAATTAATTAAAGTTAAATAGTATAGTATTATTATTCTATAAAGTATATACTAACCTACTATAAAATTATAAGTATTAATCTTATAGCTTATATAATATCTATAAAATAGTACCTAGAATAAATAAGTAAATAATAACTAGTATAATAGTAATAACTAGTATAGTAAATATATAATAATAGGCTAGGTAGGAGAGGGTAAAATTAATAGTACTTTATTAATAATATCCTAAAGCCTTTTACTTACCTAATTTCTACTACTATTATATATTTATATAATTAGGTAATAATAAGCTTCTAATCTATAGAAGCTATACTATAAAATATAGGTAGGACTAGCTACTTACTAATATACTTACTTAGCTAGCTAAAATACCAGTGCTAGAAGAGGTATAAGAGATAGTTACTAGTAGTAAATAAGTAGGCTCTATAGGATAGGAGTAAAATAACTACTAAACTAACTAAAATAAGCTACTATCTAGCTATTATTTCATCCTTTATATAAGTAGTGCTTCTCTATAAGTAGCTATAAAAGGGGGTATATAACTAGCTAATCTACTACTAAAAATACTAATAATATAAGACCTCCTATTACTACTAAAGATACTAAGTTCACTTATACTTTTATTAGCTATTATTATTACTACTAAACTGTATAGAACTATATTTTCCTAGTATTCTAGAGCTACCTATAGTCTTGTTTTCTTACTAGCCTAATCTTCTACTTATATCTAAGCTAAAATCGCGGCTAAGAATAAGAATAATAATTGCTAAAAATAACCTTTAAAAGCTATAAAAACCGTGCCGGCTAGCAGTACTATACTATTATTCTTAAGGAAGGTCTATATCTAAAGCTAATTATATAAAGTTAGATTAAAACTTCTAAAGGTCTACTAGTATATAATATACTAGTATATATAACTATTTCTTAGTATCCTTATACTTATATAGACTCTAGAGGAGGTTATCTAGGAATTTAAAGATATCCTTATTTAAAGTAACTTTATTAGATTTTATATAAGAAGTAAGGAAAGGAGTTAAGTATTATAAGACTTCTCTACTAATATAGGAGATAATATATCCTATAATATTCTTCTTAGTTTCTTCTACTATACTTTTAGTAAAATAATTATAATTTTATTTAATTTTATTTTAAATAAGAAGAGTCTAGTATTTATATAAGGGGTCTTCTCTATTAGTAAGAAGAGGAGGATCTATAACCTTTCTACTCTAGTATTTCTTATTAGAAGTAGTAGAGGAGAGAGTTTTAATAGAGATCTCCCTTATATAGATAGGTAGGGTACTAAAAGTCTTTTATATCTTTCTAATAAAGGGGTTTTAGGAAAAGGTAATAGGTCTTAGGCCTTAGTTTCTAACTTCTAAGGGTCTTATTACTATATCCTTTAGATATTCTTTATAAATATTAGTATAGTTTAAGAGTATTTACTTAAGAGCCTAGCTTTATCTTTATATATAATTTAATTACTACTATACTTAAAGCTTATTTAAGGGTACTATCTTAGACTTAAATTATTTAATATCTAGATATAGTACCTTTATAAAAGCTTCTATAACTAGAGCCTTTATTATATAAGTTAGTCCTAGGTCTTAAGTATACTCTATTACTTCTACTAGATTTACTATATAGAATTTATAAAGAGAAATAGGAGAAGGTCCTTATTTATTATTAAGAGAAGGTTATCTAGGGTTATATAAATCTTTAATTCCTTTATATAAATCTTATTAGGTAGATTAACTAGTACTAGTACCTTTAGTAGTACTAGATATATAGGCTTCTTTATTAGCTATACTATCTTTAATAGTCTTCTACTTAGAATATCCCTTAAGTAGGTATAGATAGGATACCTCCTAAATATTTATATACTACTCTATAGCCTTAAATAAAGACTTCTATAGTTAATATATACTTAATACTCCTTAGCTATTAGATAATACTAATATACCTAATAAGGATAACTTAGGTTTACTAGGGAAAAGTAATAAGTAGTCTTATATAAGACTATAGCTATATATAATATTACTTAGGTTAAATATTATAATACCTTTATAGGTAATAAAATAGGATAGAGCTAATACTTAGAATAATCTTTTATATCTATTATAACTTATAAAGTTCTTATTTTATAGGTTAGGGCTAAAGGTAAACTACTAGAGAATATATATATATCTTAATTAAATATAATAAGTTAAAAGAATAAAATATAAAAGATACTTACTTTCTATCTATTTTCTAGCCTTTCCTTTATACTTTTCTACCTTTCTAGCCTTTATATAAGGGTTAATAGTTATTATTAGGTTATTCCTAAAGGTAAGGTATTAATAGGTTATTATACTATATCTACCTAAGGCTATAGTAGCTAGTAGTAGCCTAAAGTATAGCTAGTATTTAGCCTAAGGCTATAGTGGCTAGTATCTTATAACTATATAATACCAGGTTTATCTATACTAGCCTTAGTGCTCGCGTAGGTATATAAACGCCTATTATAATATAAGCCTTCTAATACTATTTCTAGACTTCTAATTACTTAACTTTAGGTAGGAGTAGGCTATAGGTAATAAATTTAGCTAGATTCTCTAATTCTTAGGAGTACTCCTTATAAAGCACCCTATATAGAATAACCTCTCCTAATAGACTAGAGGGTCCTAGTATAGGTATTTAATTAGCTAATATTAACTCCCTAGGGATAGTTAGTAGGAGGTCTATAGAACTAACTATATATATTTCCTATATAAATAGTATATTCTTCCTTATTAGGGTATATAGTAGCGCCGCCTTATATAAGTACTCCTTAACCTAATAGTAAAAATAGGTAGTTACTCCTAAGAAGCCTCTTAGTAATTTAAAGTCCTAGGTAGTATCCTAACTCTCTATATTTAAACCTAATAACTTCTACTTCTAGTATACTAAAAAAGGACTTCTCTCCTAAGATTATAAGTCTACTCTACTATTATAATAATCTAACTAGATATTTATAGTACTAATTTAGGTATAAGAGTTATCCTATTACTTAGGCTATCTATATAGCTAAAGTACCTATCCCCTATAACTACTAAGCTTACTAAGCTTACCCTTAGTATCTAATAGCTATATAGATCCCTATAGAATCTACTACTATAGGTAGTAGCTGAAGTAGTTTATAGGTATCCTTATCTATATCTACTATCTAGCCCCTAATCTATACTCCTAAAATCTATAGACCTAATCTATATAGTAATTATAACTATAGCTAGGGGAGGAAAATAGGGGAAGACTTTATTTATTATTATTATCTATTACTATCTATTCTAGACCCTTATCTTATTTACCTCTAGTATCTAAGAGGTAGAAGCCTATAGCCTTAGTATCCTACTTTACTCTAATCTTTACTATAGTATTATTATCCTAAGACTATTTACTACTTAAGTACTTAGATTCTAATTAGTTATTATTATTAATATAGATTACTCTATTACTCTTAATTTCTCTATAGACCTTATATATAGCCTTATAGATACCCTTATATATTATACTATCTTTATTATACTTATCTATAGTACTATTAGTATTAGACTTATCTTTATTATTAAGTAGGTTAGTTAAGGCTAATATCTTATTTTTAATGTTAATATTTTCCTTATTATCTAATATACTAGGGTATCTAGTTATAGATATAGCTACTAAGGGTCTACTAATCTAGGCTTACTTAGGGATAGGCTTATTAGGTCTAGCCTTAGTCTTTATAGACTACTTCCTCTTAGTCTTAGCTATAGCTATAGGGGTCTTAGAATCCCTTATTATTATTAGTCTTTAAGCTATACTAGGGTTTATTAGTCTTCCTAGATCTAGGTATACTAGTAAATATACCTTAGTAATATAGTATAGGTCTTATAATACTAGATTTACTAGGTATTAAGGCTAAGAAGGAGCTAGGATAGAACTATAAGTTAAGGTTAATAATCTTATTAGGGTTAACTATATTAAAGATATTATTATTAGAGTTAGTAGTAGGATATAAGGGAGAGTATCTTTATAATCTAAATAGAGTTCTCTAATACTAATAATCTAGCTAGTTCTATACCTCTACTATCTAGTATTTCCTCTCTTATTCTATAGTATCCTTCCTTACCTTTTCTTTAACTATCCTAGCTTTAATCTAGGCCCTAAATAGATTTACTAGATAGTACTAGGGGCCTATAGATATATAATTATATTTATAGAGTATTAGATTATACTAGATACCTATAATATTCTACTTAGTATAGAAATCCTTAGATAGGGTAGTAGGTAATATAAATTTAACTACTTTCTATAATAATCTAATCTTAATTATTAACTAGATAGTAAAACTATAATATAAGAGAATATAGTTATTAAGTAGTACTAGGATTATATAAGATAATAGGCCTAATATCTAGTAAGTCTATAATTTAGTTAGATTTAATAATAGGTTACCTATACTATCTAGAGTATAGAAATACTTATTAAAGGGATAGCTATTCTCTAGACCTATATATTAGGATATTATATAGACCTCTTCTATCTAGAGATAGTTATAAGATAGGATTTTATAGTATATTATTATATATAGTACTATTAGATCCCTAAATTAAAGTAGGTCCTTCTTTATCTATTTATAGTATATACTATTAGCTATAGTAATCCTATCTCTCTTAGAATATCTTCCTTATAGGGATTATCTATCTTCTATTCTAGATAGTAGAGTAATAACTAGCTTAACCCTATTAATATAGCTAGTAATAGTAGGTAGTATCCTAGTAATCTTCTACTTATAATTCTTTTTAATAATAAAAGATAGAGGTAATCCTATAATATTATAGTTATAGGTAGTCTTATATATAGCTTAAAAGGCCTTATTAGATATATTAGTCTAGAAATTAATATTATTAAAGGTATAGAATCCCTAGAGTAGTATTATAAAATTAGATTTATAGTGTTTAATTATATTATTATCCTTAACTTTATATTAGGGAATATAGATAGTATCCTAACTAGTCTTTATAACCTAATAGCTATTATTAAAGGTAATTAGGGCTATTTACTAGTATATAATATTAAAATAGTACTAGTATTATAAATAGGTATATACTTTAAAGTAGAGGCCTAGGACCTAGACTAGCTTAACTAGGATAAAGTACTCCTTTTTAGGAATAAGGTAGTCTAGAATCTTTTTATCCTAAGTAATAATAGGTACTACCCTACTATTAGAAGATATATTCCTCTATTTATTAGCTTAGTAGCTCTAAGTATATTCCTTATTTAGGTCCTTACTAGGATCCTTAACTATAATAGTAGTATATATCTTATCTCCTTATAATATCTTATATTTAAAGATCCTAGTATAATAGAAGGTATCCTTAATCTTTACTATAAAAGCTCTCTTATAAAGCCTATAATAGGGATTTAGTAAGCCCTCTATATAGGTATAGATATAATATTTACTAATATTTATAAGCTAGAGGTTACTAGCTATTAATTATCCTACTAGTAAATAGAGCTAACCCTCTATATATAATAATAAGTTATATCTATAGGATAGAAGACTATAGATATATATAATTATAGTCTAAATATTATTAAAGAGTACTATAGAATCTATAGTAGCTATATTAATAGTTTTTACTAGTTTATTATCCTCTTCTTTACTATAGGAGCTCTTTACTAGTAGGTAGGTAAATATAGATATTAGAGCCTTATCTTTAAATAAGAAGGATATAGTCTCTTTATATAGAGATATATTAGTATTAAGATTAGGATCCTAGTTAGGTATATTAGTAGTAGAATATTTACCTTTACTAGATTTATATTTTATAATAGTAGTAATATTATAGTTCTTAGATTTATATTTTACTTAAGCTATAATTCTAGTAGACTATCTTAGTATAAGCTAGCCTAAGGGTATAATAGTTAGTAAGTATATTAAGCTAAGATATAATAGATATTAAAAGATAAGGATATAGTAATAGATAGTTATAGTTTAAACTATAGGTACTTAGGTAATATAATTATACCTACTAGTATCCTAATATCCTAGCCTAAAAAATAAGGGAAGAATAAATAAGAGAAAGATAAAGAGAAACTCTCTATAATATCCTCTATATTATATCCTTACTCTAATAAATAAAATTCCTTAGAATAACCTCCTTATTATATTCTTATTACTATTACTAGAATCTATATCTTTATTTACTCTTACTAGCTATAGGCTAGTATAAGGAAATATCCCTAGATATATATATAAGAAAATAATATAGGATAGTAATAAAGGAAGAGTACCTATTTTAATATAGTATAGGATTACTATATAAGGACTTCTAGTATAGTAGCCCCTATACTTATTATACTAGTAGGCTACTTTATACCTATTAGTAGTATTATTCTAGGCTTATAGGGGGTCCTTAATTACTATATTCCCTATAGATTCCTAGATACTAGTAGTCTCTTCTAATACTAGAATACTAATAGTAGTATTTATAAGACCCTAGAGGTATCTAATAGAGGTATATTATATAGTTATATAGGTTTCTATATTAATCCTTATATTATACTCCTTAACTAGGTCTTAGGTATTATAGAGGTTCTCTAGATTTATCTACTAGTAGTATTTAGCTCCCTATCCTTACTAGTTAACTAAGTATTAAATCTTCTTTAAATAAGGATTATAGTACTATAATAATAGTATCTAGATCTTATATTCTAATACTATCTTACCTTTAGTTATAATCTCTAAAGGTCTTAGTAGTAGAATATCCTAGCTATAAGGGTCTACTCCTAGTATAGTATAAGGCTTAAACTATATAATACTAACTATTAGATAGACTTTTATATTATTAGGGAGCTTAAGCTTATATACTAGCTTAGATCTAGTATAGGCCTTAATATAGAAAGGTCTAATAAATTAGTAGGTAAATTTCTTACTTATATTTCTATATATATAATATCTATAGTATAGTTAAAGCCTTATCTAGGATTTAACTAGTAGATAGATAAGCTTATACCTCTAGTTATATATATATTTATAACTTATATTAGTAAATATAATACCTTTATAGGCTTAGTCCTAGAAGTAGGCCCTTATAATCCCTAGGTCTATATCTAGTAGTTCCTACTAGATTATTATTATAGGATTAACCTATAGCTAGAAACTAAGGTATATCTTATCTAGGGTATAGCCTATTACTATATTTAGGGATAAGTTTATTATAGCCTAGACTATAGGAAGAGTATTAGTCTATTATAGTTTAGTATTTACTATAATAAAATAGTATAGGGTAATCTTAACTATTTAATTTATCTACTTACTTTAGCTATCTATCTAGGGATAGTATACTATACTAGCTATAAATTTAATTCTAAGGTACTTAAAAACTTTATCTATAAAGTTAGAGAGCTAGTAACTATCCCTATCTAAGATTATAATTAATAGGAGTCCCTAACTAAGTACTAGGATAGTTTTAATAAAAATACTACCCTATTTACTAGCTATCTAGGTTTCCTATCTAGGTACTAATACTATATACTTAGTAAACTTATAGGTAACTATAAGTAATATATTAAATAACTCTATAGTAGGAGGTATCCTAGTAATAAAGTCTACTATAATTATATAGAATAGTAGCTTTAGGCTAATAATAGGGTATAGAGATCTATAGGGTTTATACCTAGGGGTCCTATTCTATTTATAGTCTAGATAAAGGTAAATATATTTAGATAGTTATAAATTTAGGTTATAAATAAAGTAAGTAGGCTAGATATAGCTTAGTACTCTATTAATTCCTTAATAGCTATATTTATTATAGGCTATCTTAAAGATATCCTTTTTATAGCTTAGTAGGATATATAGATACTCCTACTTATCTACTTAGTCCTAGAAGTATATAAGCCTATCTTAGATAAAGAATTATAGGCTACTTAAAGAGGCCTCTATAGGGATATATCCCTTAGATAGTATATTATCTTAGTTAATATCCTACTTATACTTTATTATTATAATAATCTAGGACTACTTTTAGTCTTTAGTATAACCTACTTAGATCTTAGCCTTAAAGGTATTAGAAAGTTCTATTAATACTACTCTAAATATAAAGATTTAGTTATCCTCTAGTACTATATAATTATTATTAAATACTAGCTATTCCTTAGTATCTAGGTAGCTAAGTATATTAGGGATAATATAGTTTTACCCTACCTAGTAGTATAGCTCTAAGTAGAACTAACTTAGAAACTAGAATCCCTATATAAGCTTTATATTTAAGTACTCTACTAAATCTATACTTAGAAAATATATCTAGGTAGTAATAGCTATTAAGGCTAAATAGTCTATAAAGATAATTATATATTTTATAGATTTTATATAGAGGCATAGCTTATAGATAACCTAGATAACTCTAGCTATTTTAAGCTTAGTTAGCTAATATCTAGATTCTATATCCTTTACTTATTTAGATAGGAAAATAATTAGCTAGACTAATACTTTAGAAAAATATTTAGTATACTTAAGCTATTTAATAAAAGGATCCTAGATAGATTCTAATCCTATCTAGATACTATCTAGCTACTTAATATAACGGTGTCACCTAGGCTATCCCTATAAATAGGCTTAATAGCTAAGACTGCTCAGATATATAGATAATTTCCCTAAGTGCCTAATTCTCTTATATAATCCTTAAATAGTTAAGTAATTACTTAGAGAGAAATCAGCCTCTAGGTAGATATTACTATATACTAGGGCCTAGTCCCCTTAATATAATAAATATATATTATTATATAAGTATCTAAGGTAGGATTATAGCTAGTAGAGGTTATATAACCCCTAGGTTCCCTAAGATAGAATACTAAAGTAAGGAGGTGTAGCCTTATTTTAGTATTAATTAGAGGAAGACTACTATATAAGCCTATACTAAGAGAGATATCTCTATACCCTTCTAGTCTATTTACTAGTAGGTTATAGGATATATATCTTAGTAGACTAGTAGTCTTAAATAGATAAAAGTCTTTTAAGTAAAAAGAGTAAATTTAGTAAAGAGTAATTAAAGAGTTAAAGAAAGAGAGTTATTACTAGAGAAGCTATTTAGAGGGACTTAAGGCCTTCTTATATACCTTTCTCTAGTACTAAGAGAACTAGTATCTATTATATAATAATAGATAGAAGTCTCTAACTAAGTATATTCTTTCTAGTAAAGTAAAATACTAGAGAGTTAGCTAATGCCTAACTAATAACTAGAATAACTAGAAAGAAGGTACTTTACTAATTAGTAGTTTCCTTAACTACTAATAAAATATACTAGCCTAATTAATCTAGAGCCTAGTACCTAATAAAAATTATAGAAAGGATCCTTCTTCCTATATAATTATATAGTAGTTATCTACTACCTATATAATTATATAGAGACTATATCTAAAGTAAAACTAACTCTTTAATAAAACCTAGTTTTAATTAGATATTAAGGGAAGTAAGGATTCCCTAATTAAAGTAAAGTTATTAAGTAGATCATTCTTCCTAATAACTTCTAACTATAATAACTTAATAACTAGTTAAAATATAGTAATTCTAAAAGATATTCTAGACTTCTACTATATAGAAGTATAGAACCTAAGTATAAGGTTTTTAATACCCTGGTCCCTATTAGGTAGGTAGGGAGGTCCTAGCTAGGTCTTTATATAGGAAGGACCTATATATCAAGATAGATTAGAAGGTAACTAAGCCTAAGGAGTATTATTATATAATACCTTAGGGGCTATAGTATTTATCTAGAAGTTCTAAAGTTTATCTATCTACTAGGTAATTTTCTATAGGGATATATTATTTAAGCATTTCCTTCTCTTTTAAATATCTCGCTAATGAGTTACCAGATTAGGATGGGAAATATACTATTTAAATTACCTAATTCTATTCTATAAGCCCGTATATTAAGCTTATCTAAAAGTTACCTAGAAAGCTCCTAATCTGATAAACCTTCTTAAATAAAGGTTATTACACTTAACCTCCTATATATATATAGTACTTACCCCTCTTATACTACTAGTACCTAAGATTCTATTTTAGGTTTAGAATCTCTAATAATATAGTATACTATAGCTTCTATACTATATTCCTTACTAGTATTAATATTAATATATAAAGGCCTCTCTAGATTATAATATACTAGCTAGTCTATATTATATAAGGTCTCTTTAATTACTTTAAAAGTATCTAGCTAGTCTAGATTAGGATTATTCTACTTCTTAGCTACTACTTACTAGTATATACTCTTAGTCTTAGGGATACCTTTAAGTACCTCTACTAGTAGTACTATTTTAGTTACCTCTAGTAGCTCTATTAGATAGGTATAGTATAGTATATACTATTATAACTATCTAATAAGCCCTAAGAAGGTTTTAAGCTTCTAGAGAGTATTTAGAAAAGTAAGGTCCTTAATAGTATAGATCTTATCTTTATAGGTAATTATTCTATAGCTATAGATATATTAATCTAAGTATAAAATTAAAGGATATCTAAGTAGTATCTTCTTAGATAATAAGGAGATCTATCTATTATCTAGTACCTTTAATATAGAGTCTAGGTACTTAAAATAGTTATTAAAAGTTTAATAGTATATTAGTATATTATTAATATATATAAAGGTAAAATCCTAGTAGCCTATATAGTATAGGATATTATTAAATTAGTACTAGATATATAGTATACTATTATAGAATCCTATAAGAGCTACTATTAGGGTTTCCTAGCTATAGTAACTCTAGATTATTATATAGTACTAATAAGCTTACTTAACTAACTATTAATAAAAGAAAGATTACCTATTAATAAGTAAGATATATAAATATCCTTATAGATAACTTATTAAGTCCTAGATAGTTTTTAAGGTAGTATATTAGGGTATTTAAACCCTAGATATCTATAACTCTATAACCCTTATACTTATACTAGACCTATAGGGGCCTATCTCTTAATTAGGGAAGCTAATAGTACTTATCCTTCTAGATAATAAAAGTTAGCTAAGTAAATTCTATTAGCTTATCTATCTATAATATTTTAGGTATTCTATCTATAGTAATCTAATTATATAAGTCCTTAAAGATTTTATTTAGTACCTACTTACCCTTATAGGATATACTATATACTTAAATTAATAAAAGGTATCTAAGCTTATCTTACTAGTTATCTACTAGATTAATAGGTATCTAGTCTTCTTTAGGTATATTAACTATAGTATATTAATCTATAAAAAGTAGTAGATACTTCTCTAGAATCTTCTAAAAGGTATTAATATAATCTAGTAGACTATAGATATAAATACTATTATCTAGGGTAGTCTCTAGCTCTAATAGGATTCTATTATAGAATATACCTATTATAGAGTAGTTAGATACCTAGTAGTAGCTATTAATTTCTATAGTTACTAAGTATCTAAGCCTTATATATTATAGGATTATAAGTAGCTTATCTATTTTATTATAAGTAAATAGCTAATTAAAATCTAAATTATATACTATATAATATAGGATACTATCTTAAACTAAGAATAGAATCTAGCTAGTCTACTAATTAGGCTAAAATTTATAGAGCTAGTTAAAGAGATCCTTACTAGCTATTATAATAATTAGTACTAAAGAGTATAGCTTAATAATTATATACTATATAGCCTTAATAACCCTATATACTAGGGTAGTATACTTCTATAGGACTATCTTAGTCTATAGGTTATAATAGAAAGGCTAAGTTACTATACTCTATAAGCTATTAATTAGGACCCCTTAAGGTTAGATAATATTTATACTAATAAGTAGTAGGATTAGTATATTATTAACTACTTTTATATAGTATTATACTATCTCTATAGCTTATAAGCTATTAGGTAGTACCCCTAATAAGTAGAGTAGTAGAAGGATATATTTATTAGATACTATAGGTTTACCTACTACTCTATAGATAGTACCTACTATTAGTAGGGTCTAGATCTTAATATCTAATAGTTTATTATATAGAAAGCTTCTTACTACTAAGGATAAGAATACTCCTATATCTAGGTAAGCTATATTAAGGAATCCCTTAGATATAAGCTAGAAACTTATTTCTATAGATTAGTATATAGGGAAATAGGGAGGTACCTAGATATCTACTATATTTATTAAGGAACTAATTATCTATAGATTCTAAATATTTATAGTAAAAATAGTATTAAGTACTTTAGATATCTAGTTAAGCTAATAATTAGATTATTTAGCTTTACTACTCTTAGACTTATCCTATACTCTAGTAGAATAGTCCCTTAAATATATAAATAGTTTATTATATAAGGTAAAGTATATTAGATAGAACTAGTATCTATATAATAAGACTAGTTAAGTATTATCTAGGATCTTCTTACTAGTACTAGCTAATAGGCCTAATAGGGTAAGATTAATAAAGAGTATAAAGTCCTTATAATAGTAATAAGCTATATTTTCCTCTATAGTATCTTTATCTACTAATACCTTATTACCTATATCTAGGGTACTATCTAAAGTATCCCCTTCTTCTTTACTATTACTATTATCTAAGCTACTAGTATAGTAATTAGGCTATACCTTAGCTAGGCCTTTATCCTTCTAGTTCTAGTATTGGGATTTTAAATTAGTAGTATTTCTAGTATACTTAAATAGAGTAGATAGGGCCTTCTTCTTAGGATATATAATCTACTTCTTAGCTATAGTATTATTTATATAACCCTAGCCCCTATAATAGGAGTTATTAGTATTATTATAGGGATTTTATAAGAATCCTTACTAATTAGTATTATATATAAAAGGTTACTTACTTACTTAGGAATATACCTTATTATATAGCTTATACTATATATACCTATATAATTTAATATCCTAGATAAGATCCTCTACTATAGTATCTACTTATAGGTATAGAATAAGTATATAGTATTATACTTCTATCTTATTCTAGGCCTATATTAACTAGCTATATACCCTAATAAGGCTAGATACCTTACTATAATATATATAATCTAATATAAAATCTACTATTAGAATATTATTATATATACTATATTTATTAAATTTTATTTTATCTAACTATCTTATAGCTTTATAGACTAGTAATCCCTATTACTCCTATAGTACTTATATCTAGTTATTAATACTATTACTATCTAGAAGTATATCCTAGTAGGCCTTTTTTAATTATTAGATATACTATTTAGAGGTATATCCCTTAAGATATTACCCTAAGTTTTTATAGATAACTTATACTAGAATATATTATAAGGATATATCTATAGCTTTAATAAATTATTTAATATCCTAATAATAGATCTAGATTCCTTTAATTATAATATTACTAGGCTTAAATTTAGCTTCTAGAAGGTATAGGTTAAAGAATCTAACCTTCTTAGGGCTAAACTTTAGTACTAGTAGCTATTATTAATAAGGGGGAAATAATTACTACTAACCTAGGTCTAGAGTAGTTTATAGACTAGTATTACCTAGGTATTCTATAGCCTTCCTTTTATAATCTATATACTAGATTATAACTCTTAGGCTCTCCTAATTAGTTTAAACTTCCTAGGTAATATCCTATTAGGCTTACTAGTATATCTCTAGGGTTTAGAATAATTTACCTAATTATATATTAATTTTACCTATACTAGTATTAATTATAATAAGCCTTATTCCTTACTAGCCTAGTAGCTTAGATTAGTTATTTAACTATTATATTAGGTTAGTAATAGCTATATTCTAAATACTAAGGTTAGCTTTAAGGTACTAGGCTTATACCCCTATAAAGGCTAGTAGATCCTTTATATTACCTTATCTACTATCTCTAGATCCCTTACTAGATCCTTTATCCCTAGATATTATAACTCTTAAATAGTATTAAGAACCTATACTTAATTAGCTTATAGGATAGTATTTAGGTACTCCTAGAGATAGGAGTATAAGGAGTAGCTTATACTAGTTATATTATAGTAACTAGGAAGATTTTAGTAATAGGAATTAAGTATCTAGGTATTTAATATTATATTAGATAATTATATTAAGGGGTCTACTATATAAATCTAAGAAGAGGTTATTACTACTTATATTATAGTAATTAGGGAAATAAAAGGCTCTATAGTAACTAGGTTAGTATAGGTTTAGATCTATAGAGTAGGATTTATAGCTTAATATATAAGAATAGTAGAAAAGATTAGAAGATATATAAGGAGAAGTTAAATATCTAAGGGATATATTAAAGGAGGAAGTTTTAAATAGTTATTATTAGATATAGCTAGGTATTAAAGGACTAGTAGATTCCTAGATAGGTAATAGTAGATATATTATACCTATATTAGAGTCTAGGATCTATTATAGTAACTACTATTATAATTATTTAATTATTATAGTACCTAGTTATTAGATACTATCTTTATAACTAGTAGATCTATATAGACTAAACCTATAGAGGGTAATTATACTATACTCTTTAATTATACTCTAGGAAGACTATTATACTAAGGGTACTTATAGAGTTAAAGGGTAGATAGGAGTTAAGGTATATAGTATTATAATATATTAAGAAGTAGTAGGGGTTAAAGATATAGGTACTAATATAGCTAGTATACTTATAATACTAGTTAGGGAATATATAGTATCTATAGATTAGCTTATTAGTACTAGTATCTAGTTTATAATTATCTAGGATTAGCTAAAAGAACTAGGTAGTAAGCTTATAATAATAGATAGTAGGGTAGAGCCTTATAATTAATTCTTATAGGCTAGTATACTAATCCTAGTAATCTAAGTAGTATACTTATTAATAAACTCCTATATAATATATAAGAGAGCCTATTAGCCTTTAACTATATAGTTCTAAGTAATAGGGTATCTAGAAAGTACCCTACTAGCTAGATTCCTTATACTAGCCTAGATCTTAGAAGGATTAAACTATTATATAAAGGTAAAGATTAACTAATAGGTTAGGGTAAGGAGTAGATTTTAGAGGGACTATAGGCTAGTATCTAGGAGAGTCTATAATTACTAAGTAAGTAGTTAAAGTCTTATAGGTAGTTCTTATTACTCTTTAATTATTAAGATAGACTAGGTTAGATTCTAGGTATAGGAGGATCTTAATATACTATTAATATAGTAGAAGATATATTATATATTAAGATCTAAGTAGCTAGTATAGTAGTAGTAGAAGTAGTATAAAAAGGGATTTTAACTTATAGAATAACCCTTTTTAGCTATTAAATATAATAATTTAACTAGATATTTATAGTACTAATTTAGGTATAAGAGTTATCCTATTACTTAGGCTATCTATATAGCTAAAGTACCTATCCCCTATAACTATTAAGCTTACTAAGCTTACCCTTAGTACCTAATAGCTATACTAGATCCCTGTAGGATCTACTACTATATATATTTAGCTAACTAAAAGTCTAAGGTAAAGAGAAAAAGGAGAAGTAGTACTAAAGAGAAGGTAGAAATATAGTTATAGTAGGCTAATTACTTATCCTACTTAAGTAAGTATATAGTTATATACTTACCTATACTAGGTTAGGTTCTAGTAAACTAGTCCTTATATAGGCGCGGGCCTGATACTCTCCTTTTTACCTACTTATACTAACTATTATATTATCCTAAAGTTTATTAGGTATATCTATAGTTATAATACCGCTTATTTCTATAATATCTTATTAACTTATATTAATTTTAGCTCTAGTATCTAGAAGAGCTTTAATATTATATAGTATCCTAATACTAATTAGAATATATAGAAGGTTATAATAAAATAGAATATAGCTACTACCTTATTCTTCTTTAAAGACCTTAGTACTTATTAGGCTAGGGGTATAGTTATAGTAGATTTTACCTAGGTATTAATCTAGCCTATAGGTAAAAGTATTAATATAGAACTTTTATTTCTTTTTCTTTAGTTCCTTAGGAGTGCTCTTTTTATTATAAATCTTTCTAAATCTAACTAGTAAAGTAGTTAGGATAGGTTCTAGAAGTGGCTTTTAATTATAGTTAAATTCCTAGATCCTTAGTTCTATATTTAATATAGGATAGTTAAAGTCTAGACCCTCTAGATAGAGCTAAATATATTTATATTTTATAACTTATATAAGAACTTACCCTAGCTACCTAACTTCTACTATATAACCTCTTTCTCTTTAGGTAATTTCTAAGGGTTTATCTAAATTAATAATCTAGCTAGTCTACTTCTTTTTATAAATAATATTAACTTCCTTATAGACTCCTCTATTAAAAATAAAACTATTAAGCCTTTTTTAAAATTCTTTCTCTATATAGAAGTATTAATAACTCTATTCCTTAATAAGTTATAAGAGAGCTTCTAATCTAGCTTTTTCTTCTTCTTTCCTATTACTCTAAACTAGTTTAGAGTTTTTAGGTTATAGTATTACTTTAGGTAATCTAGTTAATATTAATAGAGGATTTAGTTTAAGATACCTATAGGTATTCTTTTTAATCTAATTAGAGGATTCCTAGATCTACTTTCTAGTTTAATTAAGCTATTATTTAAGATGATAAATAATTCTTTCTAGTATATAAAGCTAGATTTATCTATCTTTAATAATTTTTCTTTTATACTAGTATTACCTTATTCCTAATTACTCTATATAGTTTTAGACCTCTAGTATACTCTTATTATCTAATAAATCTTCCCCTTTTTTATAGTATCTTAGGATAATTTTTAGAAAGATTAGATAGAATAGTCTTCCTAGGCCTAGTAGGTATAATTATATAGTATTAAATTCTTTAACTAGTTTACTAAAATCTACTCCTAGTAGGTAGCTTATTCTTCTTCTTTTATATAATTACTTATAATTCTTTCTTTAAGCTTAATAAAGTACTTAGCTATAGAGATTATCTAGTTATTATAAAGTCTACTCTCTTTAACTAGTTTACTTTTTCTATTATTAACTAGAGTTATTACCTTAATACTAACCTTTTCTTTATTAATTAGGGTACTATATATCTTAATTAGGTCTATATCTATTTTAATAGGGGGTTTACTACTTCTAAGGCTAAATTAGATAGTACTAATAAGATTCTTAATAGACTTTATTAAAACTCCTTTAAGATTAAATCTTAAATATAGAAGTTTATCTATAACAGGTTTAAGCTTATTCTATTCTAAGAAGCTTTTAGGCTAATTAAAGAAGTTAATTACTATCTTCCTTTATAATAGCTAGAAGAGGGAGTCTATAAGAAATAGAGGGTAATTCTTAGACTAAGTTTCCTTATTACTAGAGGGTCCCTTTTTAGGGGCTACTTTTATATCTTATATATTAATATTATCTCCTTATATCTAAGGAGGAGCCATTCTAAAAGTCTAGTAAAAGATTAGATAATTAAGTTAGTTAGTAGTTAGTAGTCTATTTTATAATTAGATAACTAGAACTACCTCTTACTCTTCTTTAAGCTCCTTAAATTAAGAATTCCTATATACCTTAGCTCTCTTAAAAGCTAATTTAGTACCTATTTTTAGGTCTAATATCTTTATTAGCTACTTAATTCTCCCTTTTTAGATTTTATTAGGTTAGAGATATTAGGTACTATAAATATTTCTATCTATACCTACTATATTAACCTTAAAATAGTTAACTTTAAAGTTACTTATAATTCTTAGGTTATCTAAGAAGAAGATATCTATCTCTTAGTCTAGCCTATAATAGAGGTTATAGAAGTAGGTAATATTACTTTAAATATTTTTTATTAGTAGCTTTTAGTATTTATAAATTAGGTAGCTATATTATTTTAATTCTTACTAGATAGCTTTAAGCTTTTTATACTAAGCTCCTTTAGAATAAGGATTAAGGGAGTTAATAAAGTATAGTCTTTAGGTTTTCTAATAAAAGAGTAGTTATTTTTATATTTATATATCTAGCCTTAGTCTTTATAGAATTTAATTTCTAGGTAGTCCTAAATAAGGTATCTATATTCTTTATATATAAAATATATAGGTTACTTATTCTATCTATTAGGTAGTATATCTAATTAATTAATTACTAGATATTATTAATTATTTAGGGGTACTAAGAAGTTCTAAATATTTTAATAAGGCCTAGTTAAAGGGTTATACTTATATAACTAAGGGTATATATAAGAGAGGTAATAGTAGTAAAGATCCTTATTAGTTTATATATAAGTAAAATAAGGGTTAAATTTAAGAGTTCTTTAGGCTTTAGCTATATTAATACTAAGATAGGAAAACTATTTATAGAGTTCTTCTATATCCTTTATACTAAGGTTTAATTCTTAGTATAAAGAGTTTCTAAAACTATTAATAACTACCTTATTAAGGGGTCCTTCTTTAAAGGCTATAGGTTTTATAAAGGTAGAAGGTTTAATATATTTATTTAATTTAAAGTCTAGGATAATCTCCTTATATAGTTTAAGATCTAGTTTAAGATATTAAGAGAGTAAATACTTAGACTAATAAGTTAAATTATTAGCTTAGACTTATTCTAATATTTTAGTAATTTCTTTAGCTTAGTTTATATTCTTAACTAGTTTATCCTAGGACTAGTTATCTCTTTTACTTTATATAAAATTATATTTCTTAAGAATCTATACTATATCTTTATTAGGGTATCCTTTAAAGAATAATTTAATTTATTAAGTTTCTATTATAAATCCCTTTTTTTTAACTAGCTTAGAATCTATCTTATATACCTACTAGTACTAATAAAAGTACTTCTAGTTATTCTAAAGATTCTTCTTTTCCTTAATAAGATAATAAAGCTACTTTAAAATTCCTTTATCTTTCTCTAGGTCTCCTTTAGAGTAGTTAATAAGGAACTATTCTTTAAAGGCTTTCTAATCCCCCTTTTTCCCTATCTTCTTAGTTTTAACTACTTAGTAGTTATCCCTTCCTTTAAAATACTAAACTAATTCTATATATTTAGCCTAGTTATTATATCTATAAGAGTTAAGAAGATATTTAAAGTTATATATCTACTCTATAGCTTATTTCTTAATAAAGAGTAGGTAGGTAGTAGATCTATACTTTAAAAGTAGTTATTTAATTATAATAGCTTACTATAGTAGGGATATTTCTCTACTAGAGATTAGGGTTTAATAGATATTAATATAGGTAAGAAGTACCTAGAACTAGTTAGGGGTAAAGATATAGCTAATAATTAGGGGGGATTCTATAGTTCTAGTATTATTTTATAGAGTCTTAGTTCTTCCTATCTAATCTCTTAATAATAAGTTAAGTTATAACCTATTATTATTAAAAAGAGGTAATAATATTCTTTAGAGAGAGAGTAGAAGATAAGTTTAAAGTTAGTTTTAAGGTTTTAGAGGGTCTATTTAAGAGTAATCTTTTTAAGGAATAATTTAACTTACCTAACTTAGATACTTTTAGTAATCTTCTTAAATTCCTATAAGTCTTAGTTAAATTTAAGTATTAGTAAAAGGTCTTAGGTTTTTTAAGGTTAAATAATAAGGGTTTAAATAGGTAGGCTTTAGATAAGATATCCTTAATATATTAATTAGAACTAGTTCTAAGTAAATAAGAAATATTTTTTAGGATTTTACTTATAATTTAAAAAGCTTAATAGGATATAATTATCTAAATAAAGATATAATATAGTAGGTACTCTAGCTAGAAAGGATAATAAGGTCTTAAGAAGTAGAGGTAAGGTTACTCTAAACCCTAAAAAGCTTCTTACTTTACTCTAAGTTTTCTTAATAAGGGATAAAAGAATAAAGATGAGGATAATTAATAGAAATAGATTAATTTAAGTTTTACCTTATTAGTACTTATTTATTAATCTCTTTTATATCTTATATCTTATATACTTACCTACTTAAAGTTTAATTACTTACTCCTTCCTCTTATATACTTCCCTCTATTATATATAGCTATAATAACCTTATATACTCTAATTATCCCTTCTATATATAGTTACTCCTTCTTCTTCCTCTAATACTCCTTCTCTTTATATAACTACTCTAGATTATAACCTATCTTAGTTATAGTCTATCTTAGACTATTAGTATCTTTCTTATAATTACTCTAGACTAAGTCTATTTTAGATATCTTTCTATTTATATTAACTACTAATATAGTAAATATTACGCGCCGCTCAGCGTGTATAGTTTATATTTTATAGTATTTAGCGCTTAGTATTTACCACTTATATATATACTAGCTATTTATAGCTAGCTAAGGTATAGATAGTTATTCTATATAGGCTATATAATAACTACTCTTACTCCTTACTTATTAATTAGTAGTAGTCTATATTAATTTACTCTACTAGGTACTATAAAACTATTAATAAGTCTCTTACTACTTATAAGAGGATAAGACTTATTATCTATCCCTTACTAATAAGTTTTCTCACTTTAATTATACCCTATAAGGTATTAGGATAAAATACTATAATTTTAGATATACTAGAAGTACTAGGTATTATTATTATTATAGTCTATAGCCTTAGGTAAGGTATATAAGTAAGATTCTAGACTAAGATAGTCCTATTAGTAATAGAGATATAATATCTTATTATATTATATAGTTAATAACCTATATAATAGCTAAGAGTAGCTAGTCTACTAATAGTATAGTACTATTAGCTACTCCTTAATCTATACTATTAGCTAGCTAGTAGTTATCTACTACTAGCCTATTATTAGGCTAATCTATTACCCCCTAGGGTAATAATAATAATAAATTACCTACTAGTACTATAGTACTAATAATCTAATAGCTCTAGGAGTAGGTCCTCGGGCTTATATAGGTAATTTATAATAGGGGTAATATACTAGGCTATAAGGTCTAGTACTAATTTACTAATCCTAAGTACTAGTCTAGTATTAGCTTATCTAAGGACTATTATATATAGTATAGTAGTATTAAGGATAAGCTATTATTTAATAGTAGCTAGTATTAGGATAATATAGTAAAGGCTATATATATTTACTCTTACCTAGCTAGTAAGGCTACTTTAGCTAATATTACTATTAATAATAATAATAATAATAAAGAAGATAATAGTAATAACCCTAAGACTATCTAGACCTTATTAGATAGCCTATATAGTATTATAGATTAGTAAGGCTATACTATTACTTAGCTTACTATTATAGACTTAGTTTTAGATATTAGGGTAGCTTTTAAGATATTACTATATATATTTTATATATTAGCTTACTAAGCTAGGTAGGATAGCTATATAACTAAGGACTAGCTAATCTATAAGCTCTATAAGCTATTCTATAATATTACTATTACTAATGTTATAGCTAGCTATAGTAAGCTATTATAGGTCTTAGACTAGGCTACTAATATTAGCTAGGCTAAGCTATTATTTATTTTATAACTAATAGGCTACTATTAGGGTATAATCTATATCTTAGCCTTATTAGCTAGGCCCTTCTATTAGGTAATACCTATTATTAGTAATACTAGTAGTATGAAATAGAAGTAAATAGCTATATTAGATAACTATAGCTATTAGTATTATAATAGTCCTAAGTATTAGATTAAAGATTACCTATATATAGACCTTACTAATTATTAGCTAATCTATACCTATATAGTAGCTAGTATAGAGGAGGTCTAAAAGGACTTTATAGATATAAAAGATATAAGTAAGGTTACTAGTATAGAGTCTAGTAATAAACTAGAGTTAGGAAATAAGTAGTCTTCTATAAAACTACTATAGGAGGTACTATCTATAAGATAGTTATTAGTTATTTAATATAATTAGAGAATAGAGTTACTAGTCCTTCTTACTACTCTTATACTATATATATTTATATATATCCTAATAAACTACTAAAGCTAGTTTAGGTCCTTATTAACTCTAGATATATAGGTAGCTTATATATAAGTTATTTACTAGAGTATAAGCTTATTACTACTAGTACCTAGAAGTAGTAGTTATGTAGGCTAATAATAATTAGTAACTATATATAAAGCTAGACCTAATAGCTTACCTATAAGCTTATTATAGGCCTATCCTTTAACTTAGCTAATATAGATAATATAGCCTTATATAACTTATAGACTTTAATAACTACTATCTAAATTAGCCCTATATATATATTTATTAGCCTAGAGTATATATATTAATTTAGCTTTATCTTAGACCTAGTATCTATAGTATTATAGATTTATAGAGTAAAGTTAGTTAGTTCATATAAGTATAGTATTAATTTAGAAAATATTATTATAACTAAACCTTAGATAGCCTCTAAGCTAATTAAATCCTTACTACCTATTTAGATAATATCTTAGATATTATAAGAGAGTATAGCCTATCTATCTATATCTACTATAGCTATACCCTTACTAATAACTATAACTATAACTCTCCTCTAGATTAATAGCTAGTTATCTAATAACTATACCTTACTATTATTACTATCTATAAATAATACTACCTTATCCCTACTATAGCCTACTATTATAACTCCTATTAAGATCTTATACTATAGCTTACCTCTTAATAATAATCTATTAATTTCCTTTCTATAAGTTAGTATTAAATAAGTTAGCTAGCTATTCTAGTTATAATATTATAAGCTAGGCCTACTAGAATATATATAGTTATAATACTAATACTAAAGCTAATAGGTACCTAGGGATATCTCTATTATAAAAGAGACTATAAGTTAGCTTAATAAATAGAGCTAGTCCTAGATAAGCTTATTAGCTAATATTATACTAATTTCTACTTTTAATACTATCCTATCATAATACTACCTAGGATATAAGGCCTACTCTATCTATATCTTTACTCCTATTAATAACTTAGAGTATACTAAACTTTACTTATCTAAGCCTATTATATAAGCCTTTAATACTAGTAGTAATAAATCTTACCTCTATTATACTATCCCCTATAAGTATTATAATCTTTTAGATATATTCTATAATACTAACCCTCTCCCTTATACCTATCTATAAATTAACTTCTATATAGAGCTAAAAGATAGTACTAAATCTAAAGATCTTAGTTATATACTATTCTATTATACTAATAATATCTAGCTAGTAGAGATTAAGAGGTATATTTAAAAGGGTATTAATCTTAGTATACTAGAGTCTAGTAAGATAGGTATAGCCTTACCTATTTTACTTATAACTAAGCCTAATAGTAGTAATTATTTCTATATTAATTACTAAAAACTTAATAAACTTATAAAAAAGGACTACTATCCCCTTCTATTACTAGATAAGATAATTAGCTAGATATATAGTACTAAGTATATTACTAAGCTTAATATTAAATAGCCCTTCTACTATATATATATTATAGATAATATGAGGCTTAAAGAGGTAAATACTATATTTAGCTAACTAAAAGTCTAAGGTAAAGAGAAAAGGAGAAGTAGTACTAAGAAGAAGATAGGAATATAGTTATAATAGGCTAATTATTTAGCCTACTAAGTAAGTATATAGTTATATACTTACTTATACTAGATTAGGTTCTAATAAACTAGTCTTTATATAGGTATAGGCCTAATACTACCCCCCCCTCTATTAGGTAAAGTCCCTTAAGCTAGAAAGATAGTAGTACCTAGTAGGTCTCCCTCTAGGTCTATCTAATAAACTAAATTATCTAGAGGAGGTAGTTTACCTAGATTAAGGTAATAATATTCTAGAATAAGGTTCTTTAAATAGATAAAGTTAGTTTAAAGGAGCTATTAGGGGTTAGTATTCTAGTTATCCTAGTTATTAATAAAGGTAGCCTTATATTAGATATTAAAGTACTTTATCTTATAGAAGTTAATAATCTTAGTAACTTCCTACTTACTATAAGGTTTATCTTTAGGGTTATTATAAGTAAGGATATTAGGGCTAATAGGTTTAAAAATTTAACTAGAAAAAGGGGTAGAGATAAGATAAAGTTTCTATAAGTAGAAAATTAATATAAGGCTATTAATAAGCTTATCCTTTAGGATAATAAGCTTATAGGCCTTATAATTAATAATATACTTAATTAGCTAGAGGCTATACTATTTCTAGTCTAAACTTTTACTAGGCCTTATAATAGAGAAGTTCTATATATTAATATAGATAAGGTCTCTAACCTTATAGTTTAGGTATAGGGCCTAGTATTTATTAGTATAGTAGGTATAGTCCTCTTATATAGCTTAAATAAGTATACTAAGTTACTAGTTAATAGTATAAGTCTAAATAATAATATAGTTAGTATAGTTAATTTAAAGGTCTTAGTTAATATTTAAAAATAGGGGCTTAATTCTAATATATAGGTTATATCTATAGTTAGTAAAAAATAGGGATATATTAATAGAGGAGTTAATATAGTTATTAAGAGTAAACTTAATATAGAGAAGCTAGAATATCTAGTTATTTTAGTAGTAGTTAATAAAGGTATAGAGGATATTCTTAATAGATTTATTAGTTATTTTAATCTAGCTATTAGTCTTAGGATACTAGGCTAAAGAGTACTTAATTTTAATACTATAATAGTAGTAGATATAGTACTAAACTTAGATAAGTATAATATTATTATAGTTATTAATAAATTCCTTATAAAAACCTTATATATAGAAGAGATAATAGGTAATAGCCTTATATAAGGAGTTAATCCTATTATCTAGAAGTCCTTTTAAGATAATAGCCTTTATAAGGTAGTTAACTATAATAAGGATATAGGAATAGTTCTAATTATAGAAATAAGAGTTTAGAAGGTACTTAATAAAGTTAAAGCTAATACTAGTCTAATAGTAGATTAATAATTCTAGTAGTTAAAGAAAACCTTACTTCTTTTAATTATTAGTAGAAGACTAGTAGTATTAGATATAAATATAAATAAAGATTAAATAATTATTCTTTAGATTAGATTAATAGTAGGAGTAGTTAATAAGTTTACTTATTAATTTATAACTAGGGTAACTAAGGTATAATAGAAGGTAATAAGCCTATATAACCTTAAGATATAGTTTAGAGTTATTAGAGATAAAGAGCTAATTTTTTATAAAAAGGTAGCTATTCTTAACCTTTAGATATCCTATATAAAGATAATAGCCCTTTTTAATAAGGAGTATTAGAATCTTTAAATTCTAATTTTATATAGCTATTATAAGGTATTATATATCCTTATTAGTTTTATAGGCTTTAGTAATAAGTTCTTATAGATAAGTAGTACTAGGGGCTCTATAGCTTTCTTCTAATAGAATAGTTAATAAGGATAGAGGGGATAGATTAGAAGTAGTAAAAATAGGCTAGTCTATAATATAGGGTATAATAGAGAGATAAGAGATAGCTAACTATAAAATTAGATCTAAATAGTATTATTTTAAAACTATCTAGTATTAATATAATTAATAGATATTAGAGTTATTTTAAGGAAGGTTCTAGAAGTATCTAATAAGGAAATTAGATTTTTTATCTTATTTACTAGGGTAATATATAATTTTAAAGTTAAATTTAGATAAGAACTTAGCCTAGTAGGCTTATTAATAGTTAAAATTTTTAATAGTTATAAACTATTCTAGATTCTTATAATTTAAAAAGATCTTTATTAAGTTATCTAGTTCTATATTAATAGCTTTAAGATACTAGGACTCTAATACCTTAATAATAATAAATAACTCTTTATTATAAATTTTATAATTATACTCTATTAGAGATATTTTCTTAAAGAAAAAGGCTACTAGGTAAAGTTATCTATTAATAACTTAGAAAAGAACCCTAATAGTAATAAAGTTAAAGATATCTATCTTAATTTATATTTCTTATTTAGGATTAAAGTAGATAAATATTAAAGTAGAAGTAAATATAGTCTTAAGGGCCTAAAAGATATATTTATATTTAGGGGTCTAATTTAGAATAGTATAAATATAGTATTTTTTTTTAAAGGAGTAGTCTTTAGTTCCCCTTTAATAAATTCTATAAATAATTAAGTAAATAAGGAGAAATTCTTAATAAAATAATAATAGAAATTAATAAAGCTAAAGAAGGCCTAGATATTTTTAATAGACTTTAAAATTTACTAGTTTAATATTACTTCTATCTTTTTAGGGTCTATATAGATACTATTAATACTAATAAAAAGACTAAGGTATTTAACTTTTTCTATATAGAATTTATACTTATAGATATTAATAAAGAGTTTCTAATTAAATAAATAGATAATAATTTTTTAGATATATTTCTTATATTTCTCTAGTATCTTATTAAAGATAAGAATATTATTAAGATAAACTATAGTTTAAAGGTTAAAATAATCTTTAAAAGAGTTATTAATATAATTTTAGAAAATTCTAAGAGTATTATAAAGTTTAAATAGTATTACTAGGTACTTAAACTAATTATAATAGATAGTAAAGGCTATTTTCTATTTATCTCCTATAATAATCTAAATTCTATTAAAGGTAGTAATAATATTAAGCTTTATAAAATACTTATAGCCCTAGAGATACTAAAGAGTTTTAGCTATATTTAGAATTAGATACTAGTTCTTAATAATAATTTTATTAAGGCCTCTATAATTAATATAGATTTAAAGGCCTCTACTAGGTTTCCTAATAATAAGTACTAGGGCTATAGCTAGAAAGGAGCTAAGATAAGTATATTCTTTATATATAAAGTTATTAATATAGTAGTAGACTATTTCTATCTTTTATAAATTAAGAGATTAGTAGCTATAAATAAATAAGGGATCCTTTTTAGTTTTAAAGATAATTTTATAGTCTTTAAAGGAGTAATTAGGTAGAGATTTAGCCTAGTCCTAATTAAAGATAGAGATTAGGTTATAAAGGTAATTAAAGACTTATAATTTAAATTTAAAAGATAAGAGCTTAGGTTTTTCTTTTTTAAACTTTTTAAAGTCTTTAGGAGTAATAGTATTTATTATTATAAAATAGAGCTAGATAATAGAGTTAATTAAAAAGATAATATCTAAATTATAGTTTTATTTATAGGTAAGTTAGTAGAAGGATATAATACTAATAAATTTTATATTAAAGGCTAATTACTCTATACCTTATTATAATAGAGAAATATTTATAGTAAGAATTTAGATTAGTTTTCCTTTAATAAGATAACTAGCTTAAAGATAATCTTTAGAAAAGAGAGTAATTAAGTACTATTTATAATTAATAGTAGTATTATACTTAAAGAGCTAAGGGTCTTCTAAAATAAGGGAAATTTATAGAATAATAGTAATATAATAGAAGATCTAGCTAATATAGTCTTCTAGTATTATATTTACTAGAGTAGTATATTTAAGAATAGAGTTAATTAATCTATTAATATTAAGAAGCTTTATAAGTAACTAAAATAGGAATATATTAATATAATATTTATATATATAATTCTTATTAATTATATTTACTTTAGTACTACTATTAAATAAGATCTTAATAAAGGAACTATCTATTAAAGAGTAAAAGACTAGATATCCTCTAATTTAGGGTTAAATAATATTTAATATTAAAATCTTATAAAATAGTAAGCTAAGAGTTAAATCTTATTTAATAGAAAAGAAATAGAGGAATATAAATTATATTAGCTAAGAATTTAGAGGGTAACTATTCTTTAGGTTTAACCTTTTAATTTAGAGTTAATATTAGTTTCCTTATTAATAGAAGAATCTTCTAATAAACTAATATCTATAAGGTTTATATAAGTAAGGTAGGAGCTAGTATTCTAAGTAGGATAGATAATATTATTAGTATAATATTTAGAATTTTAATAGTAAAAATAATAGTTTTAAATAATAAGCCTTATATAGCTAGTTAAATTAAACTTCTTAAAGAATAATTTAGGCTTATATTAAACTCTAATTTAATTTAAAGGCCTTATAGTAGTAGGCTTCTATTTAGGGCTAGAGTTAATATTAGGGGTTAAGGCTAGTATATAGAAGGTAGAATAGATAGAGTTATTTCTAATTAGCTAGTTTTACTAGTAAGAGAACTAGATATAAGGCTAATAAATATTAATATTAAAAGTATTTCTTTTAATATTTTAAAGAATTTTAAGGGCCTTAAAAGTCTAGGTAAAGATTAGATAGAGAATATAATAAAAGAGGGAGAGATAAAGAGAGTAAATAAAGCTATAGAGCTATTAATCCTCTATATAATTAATTTAAGACTAGAGAGTAAGGAGTTTTATATAAAATTAAAAGGTATTTTTATCTCCTTTTTAATAAATAGAATAGAGTTTAGTATAGGCCCTTTTAACTAGATCTAATATATTAGACTAGTATTTAATTTTATAGAAGAAGTTAGAAAAAGAGATAAAATAGCCTTTTTAATTATAATAAGTAAACTATTCTTATATAGAGATAAAGAGAGGGTTATTAAAAAAGTAAAGAGTATAAAATATCTTTTTCTTTTTTATAGAGTAGAAAGGTATATCTATTTCTAATTTAATCTTAATAATAAAGTACTATTAGATATATTTATTAGGGTTTATACTATTAAATTTCTTTAATAGGTATATACTAAATTTCTAGAAGGATTTAAATAGGTTAACCTAAGTAGTAATAGAGTCTTTATAGAGAAAGGAGGTCTCTTTATAGTTATATATTAGGAATTAAATAGTAGTTATATAATTATTAGGAGTTTAGCTTATAGGTTTTTAAATTATAGTAAAGTAAGAGGGCTAGACTAGATAATAAGGAGGAAGATCTTTATTATTATTAATAATCTTAATATAAGGAGTATTAGTAACCTTATTAAAGAGCTAATTTTATAGAGAGATAGCTTTAACCTCTAAAGTATAAATCTCTTTAATAAGGACTTAATAGTCTACCTTCTAAGCTAATATAATAGTATCTTATCTTTCTATCCTAGTATAGAGCCTATTAATAATATAGCTAAGATTAAAGTTCTTCTTTTTAAATTTATTAAAGATACTCTTTATACTATTATAAGAAGCCTAGAGGTATTTAAAAGTAGTTATTTCTTTTATAATAAATAAAGAGATTTTAGAGATAAGGATATAGTAAAGTATTTAGTAGTAATTTTTAATAAGGTCTTAAAAGAAGATAAATAAAGAAGGGGTAGTATTTAGAGTTTTAATAATAAAATTCTTAAAGATATATAAGGATTTCTATTTTAAAGAAAATAGGTAGTAGGCTCCTCTATTATAAATAGAGAGTTAATAAGGTTTAAGCTAGAATAAATAACTAGAATAATAGTATAATTAGATAAGGAGTTACTATTATTATTAATACTAATAATTTCTAAGCTAGGGAGTAGAATATTAGCTAGATTTATAATTAAATATATAATAAAAGGACCTTTATCCTTATCTAATTAAGGTCCTTATTTATTAGTAAAGAGTAGATAGTTAGAGGCTATTATCTTAACCTTATTAATATTAAGTTTAAGTATATTAGAGGTTTAAGGGGCTAGTTTATTTAAAGTATTTTAAGTAGTATTTATTAGAGTATTAATAGTAGAAGAAGTTTAAGATAAGATTAATTAAGAGTAGATAATAGAGGTATAGTATAAGTACTTTATAGAGTAGTAAGGATAGAAGCTAAAGGCTTTAATAAATAGAGTATTTTAGGTATTAATTAATAGGGTAGATTTCTAAAGTAGGAAGTAGGGGCTACTTTAAATATAGTAATAAGATTATTAGATAAAGTTAAAGAGACCTTATATTAGGCCCGCGCCTATATAAGGACTAGTTTACTAGAACCTAACCTAGTATAAGTAAGTATATAACTATATACTTACTTAGTAGGCTAAGTAATTAGCCTACTATAACTATATTCCTATCTTCTTCTTAGTACTACTTCTCTTTTTCTCTTTACCTTAGACTTTTAGTTAGCTAAATATAGTATTTACCTCTTTAAGCCTTATATAAGTCTAAGATTACTTTAACTTTATCTAATAACCTTATTACTATATTTAAAGTAGCCTCTACTTCCTACTTTAGAAATCTACCCTATTAATTAGTATCTAAAATACTATATTTATTAAAGCCTTTAGCTCCTATCTTTACTATTTTATAGAGTATTTATACTATACCTCTATTATCTACTCTTAATTAGTCTTATTCTAAATTTCCTTTACTACTAATACTCTAGTAGATACTATTTAAAATACTTTAAATAAATTAGCCCCTTAAACCTCTAATATACTTAAACTTAATATTAATAAGGCTAAAGTAATAGCCTCTAATTATTTACTCTTTACTAATAAATAAGGACCCTAACTAGATAAGGGTAAAGGTTCTTTTATTATATATTTAGATATAAATCTAGCTAATATTCTATTCTCTAATTTAGAAATTACTAGTATTAATAATAATAGTAACTCTTTATCTAATTATACTACTATTCTAGTTATCTATTCTAGCTTAAACCTTACTAGCCTTTCTATTTATAATAGAGAAGCCTATTATTTATTTCCTTTAAAATAGGAATCTCTATATATCTTTAAAAATTTTATTATTAAAACTCTAAATATTACCCCTTCCTTATTTACCTTTCTCTAAGACCTTATTAAGAATTACTATTAAATACTTTACTATATCCCTATCTTTAAAATCCCTTTATCTATTATAAAAGAAATAACTACTTTTAAATACCTTTAGATTTCTTATAATAGTATAAAGAGTATCTTTAATAAATTTAGAAAAAAGAATTTTAATCTTAGCTATACTATTAATAGGCTCTATACTAGGATAGAAAGATAAGATACTACTATATTAGCTTAAAAGATAGACTATTAAGTTCTTATTAAAGAGATTTATATTTTAAAGGTTAAAGCTATCTCCTTATAAAACTAGCTCTTTAATAAGGTTACTAATACTCTTTATATTAAGGTTATTAGTAATAATAAAGACCTCTCTCCTTATTACTTAATCTAGCCCCTTTATTTTACTATAACTTAAGAATCTATAAGCTAAGCTCTTAATAATTATATAACTATTATTTAACTTCTAATATATAACTATAAAGAGACCCTCTTTCTCTATAAAGACTCTACTATTATTTAGATTAATTTATTTAAATCCTTTTAAAAGTCTAGTATATACCTATTAGAGAAATTTAATAGTATAAACCCTAATAAATATATCTAATAATATTTTACTATTAAGATTAAATTAGAAATAGATATACTTTTCTACTTAATAAAAAAGAGAAAGATATTCTATACTCTTTACTTTTTTAATAACCCTCTTTTTACCTCTATATAAGAATAGTTTATTTATTATAATTAAAAAGGCTACCTTATCTCCCTTTTTAATTTCTTCTATAAAATTAAATATTAGTCTAGTATATTAGATCTAGTTAAAAGGGCCTATATTAAACTCTACTCTATTTATTAAAGAGGAGATAAAAATACCTTCTAATTTTATATAAAACTCTTTACTCTTTAATTCTAAATTAATTATATAAAGAACTAATAGCTTTATAGCTTTATTTACTCTTTCTACCTCTTCCTCTCTTATTATATTCTCTATCTAATCTTTATCTAGACTTTTAAGGCCCTTAAAATTCTTTAGAATATTAAAAGAAATATTCTTAATATTAATATCTACTAATCTTATATTTAGTCCTCTTATTAATAAAATTAACTAACTAGAAATAACTCTATTTATCCTATCTTCTATATACTAGCCTTAACCCCTAATATTAACTCTAGCCCTAAATAGAAGCCTACTACTATAAGGCCTTTAAATTAAATTAGAGTTTAATATAAGCCTAAATTATTCTTTAAGAAGTTTAATTTAACTAGCTATATAAGACTTATTATTTAAGACTATTACTTTTACTATTAAAATTCTAAATATTATACTAATAATATTATCTATCCTACTTAGAATACTAGCTCCTACCTTACTTATATAAACCTTATAGATATTAGTTTATTAGAAGATTCTTCTATTAATAAGGAAACTAATATTAATTCTAAATTAAAAGGTTAAATTTAAAGAATAGTTACCCTCTAAATTCTTAGCTAATATAATTTATATTCCTCTATTTCTTTTCTATTAAATAAGATTTAACTCTTAGCTTACTATTTTATAAGATTTTAATATTAAATATTATTTAACCCTAAATTAGAGGATATCTAGTCTTTTACTCTTTAATAGATAGTTCCTTTATTAAGATCTTATTTAATAGTAGTACTAAAGTAAATATAATTAATAAGAATTATATATATAAATATTATATTAATATATTCCTATTTTAGTTACTTATAAAGCTTCTTAATATTAATAGATTAATTAACTCTATTCTTAAATATACTACTCTAGTAAATATAATACTAGAAGACTATATTAGCTAGATCTTCTATTATATTACTATTATTCTATAAATTTCCCTTATTTTAGAAGACCCTTAGCTCTTTAAGTATAATACTACTATTAATTATAAATAGTACTTAATTACTCTCTTTTCTAAAGATTATCTTTAAGCTAGTTATCTTATTAAAGGAAAACTAATCTAAATTCTTACTATAAATATTTCTCTATTATAATAAGGTATAGAGTAATTAGCCTTTAATATAAAATTTATTAGTATTATATCCTTCTACTAACTTACCTATAAATAAAACTATAATTTAGATATTATCTTTTTAATTAACTCTATTATCTAGCTCTATTTTATAATAATAAATACTATTACTCCTAAAGACTTTAAAAAGTTTAAAAAAGAAAAACCTAAGCTCTTATCTTTTAAATTTAAATTATAAGTCTTTAATTACCTCTATAACCTAATCTCTATTTTTAATTAGGACTAGGCTAAATCTCTACCTAATTACTCCTTTAAAGATTATAAAATTATCTTTAAAACTAAAAAGGATCCCTTATTTATTTATAGCTACTAATCTCTTAACTTATAAAAGATAGAAATAGTCTACTACTATATTAATAACCTTATATATAAAGAATATACTTATCTTAACTCCTTTTTAGCTATAGCCCTAGTACTTATTATTAGGAAACCTAGTAGAGGCCTTTAAGTCTATATTAATTATAGAGGCCTTAATAAAATTACTATTAAGAACTAATATCTAATTCTAAATATAGCTAAAACTCTTTAATACCTCTAGGGCTATAAGTATTTTATAAAGCTTAATATTATTACTACTTTTAATAGAATTTAGATTATTATAATAGATAAATAGAAAATAGCCTTTATTATCTATTATAATTAGTTTAAGTATCTAATAATACTATTTAAACTTTATAATACTCTTAGAATTTTCTAAAATTATATTAATAACTCTTTTAAAGATTATTTTAACCTTTAGGCTATAGCTTATCTTAATAATATTCTTATTTTTAATAAGATACTAGAGGAATATAAGAAATATATCTAAAAAGTTATTATCTATTTATTTAATTAAAAACTCTTTATTAATATCTATAAGTATAAATTCTATATAGAAAAAGTTAAATACCTTAGTCTTTTTATTAGTATTAATAGTATTTATATAGACCCTAAAAAGATAGAAGTAGTATTAAACTAATAAATTTTAAAGTCTATTAAAAATATTTAGACCTTCTTTAGCTTTACTAACTTCTATTATTATTTTATTAAGAATTTCTCTTTATTTATTTAATTATTTATAGAACTTATTAAAGGGGAACTAAAGACTACTTCTTTAAGAAAAAAATACTATATTTATACTATTCTAAATTAAACCCCTAAATATAAATATATCTTTTAGGCCCTTAAGACTATATTTACTTCTACTTTAATATTTATCTACTTTAATCTTAAATAAGAAATATAAATTAAAATAGATATTTTTAATTTTATTATTATTAGGGTTCTCTTCTAAGTTATTAATAGATAACTTTATCTAGTAGCCTTCTTCTTTAAGAAAATATCTCTAATAGAGTATAATTATAAAATCTATAATAAAGAGTTATTTATTATTATTAAGGTATTAGAGTTTTAGTACCTTAAAGCTATTAATATAGAACTAGATAACCTAGTAAAGATCTTTTTAAATTATAAGAATCTAGAATAGTTTATAACTATTAAGAATTTTAATTATTAATAAGCCTACTAAGCTAAGTTCTTATCTAAATTTAACTTTAAAATTATATATTATCCTAGTAAATAAGGTAAAAAATCTAATTTCCTTATTAAATACTTTTAAAACCTTCCTTAAAATAACTCTAATATCTATTAATTATATTAATACTAGATAATTCTAAAATAATATTATTTAGATCTAGTTTTATAATTAGCTATCTCCTATCTCTCTATTATACCTTATATTATAGACTAGCCTATTTTTACTACTTTTAATCTATCCCCTCTATTCTTACTAACTACTTTATTAGAAGAAAGCTATAGAGCCTCTAGTACTACTTATCTATAGGAACTTATTACTAAAGCCTATAAAATTAATAAGGATATATAATACCTTATAATAATTATATAAAATTAGAATTTAAAGATCCTAATACTCCTTATTAAAAAGGGCTATTATCTTTATATAGGATATCTAAAGGTTAAGAATAGCTACCTTTTTATAAAAAATTAGCTCTTTATCTCTAATAACTCTAAACTATATCTTAAGGTTATATAGGCTTATTACCTTCTATTATACCTTAATTACCCTAATTATAAATTAATAAGTAAACTTATTAACTACTCCTATTATTAATCTAATCTAAAGAATAATTATTTAATCTTTATTTATACTTATATCTAATACTACTAGTCCTCTACTAATAATTAAAAGAAGTAAGGTTTTCTTTAACTACTAGAATTATTAATCTACTATTAGACTAATATTAGCTTTAACTTTATTAAGTACCTTCTAGACTCCTATTTCTATAATTAAGACTATTCCTATATCCTTATTATAATTAACTACCTTATAAAGGCTATTATCTTAAAAGGACTTCTAGATAATAGGATTAACTCCTTATATAAGGCTATTATCTATTATCTCTTCTATATATAAGGTTTCTATAAAGAATTTATTAATAATTATAATAATATTATACTTATTTAAGTTTAGTACTATATCTACTACTATTATAGTATTAAAATTAAGTACTCTTTAGCCTAGTATCCTAAGACTAATAGCTAGATTAAAGTAACTAATAAATCTATTAAGAATATCCTCTATACCTTTATTAACTACTATTAAAATAACTAGATATTCTAGCTTCTCTATATTAAATTTACTTTTAATAACTATATTAACTCCTCTATTAGTATATCCCTATTTTTTACTAACTATAGATATAACCTATATATTAGAATTAAGCCCCTATTTTTAAATATTAACTAAGACCCTTAAATTAACTATACTAACTATATTATTATCTAGACTTATACTATTAACTAGTAACTTAATATACTTATTTAAGCTATATAAGAGGATTATACCTATTATACTAATAAATACTAGGCCCTATACCTAAACTATAAGGTTAGAGACCTTATCTATATTAATATATAGAACTTCTCTATTATAAGGCCTAGTAAAAGTTTAGACTAGAAATAGTATAGCCCCTAGCTAATTAAGTATATTATTAATTATAAGGCCTATAAGCTTATTATTCTAGAGGATAAGCTTATTAATAGCCTTATACTAATCTTCTATTTATAGAAACTTTACCTTATCTCTACCCCTTTTTCTAGTTAAATTCTTAAACCTATTAGCTCTAATATCCTTACTTATAATAACCCTAAAGATAAACCTTATAGTAAGTAGGAAGTTATTAAGATTATTAACTTCTATAAGATAAAGTACTTTAGTATCTAATATAAGGCTACCTTTATTAATAACTAGGATAACTAGAATACTAACCCCTAATAGCTCCTTTAAACTAACTTTATCTATTTAAAGAATCTTATTTTAGAATATTATTACCTTAATCTAGGTAAACTACCTCCTTTAGATAATTTAGTTTATTAGATAGACCTAAAGGAAGATCTACTAGGTATTACTATCTTTCTAATTTAAGGGACTTTATCTAATAGAGAGGGGGGGTAGTATTAGGCCTATATCTATATAAAGATTAGTTTATTAGAACCTAATCTAGTATAAGTAAGTATATAACTATATACTTATTTAGTAGGCTAAATAATTAGCCTATTATAACTATATTCCTATCTTCTTCTTAGTACTACTTCTCCTTTTCTCTTTATCTTAGACTTTTAGTTAGCTAAATATAGTATTTACCTCTTTAAGCCTTATACCTTAGACTTATATAAGGCTTAAAGAGGTAAATACTATATTTAGCTAACTAAAAGTCTAAGATAAAGAGAAAAGGAGAAGTAGTACTAAGAAGAAGATAGGAATATAGTTATAATAGGCTAAGTAATTAGCCTACTAAGTAAGTATATAGTTATATACTTACTTATACTAGGTTAGGTTCTAGTAATCTGGTCCTTATATAGGCGCGGGCCTGATAGATAAGTAGATTAAGGACCTACTTATATTCTAGACCTACTATAGTACCTATAAGTACTTAGTTATACCCTTTAATATAGCTAATAGCCCTAGTACCTAGTAATAGTTAATTAATAAGTATTTATTCTACTATCTTAGTAAGTATACTACTATATACCTTAATAATATCCTTATCTATAGCTAAATACTTATAGATTACTAATAATATATCTAAGAGGTCCTTATATAGCTATAAGAGTATAGTTTATAAGTTAATATTAATAAATATAAGTTTTATATCTAGAAAACCTAGTTTTTAGGTATTATTATCTCTACTAATAGTATTTATATAGACCCCTCTAAGACTAATATAATTATATCTTAGGAATAGTATATAATAGTAAAATAGGTTTAGTCCTTTCTTAGTACTAATAATTTCTACTAGTAATTTATTAAGGACTATAGTAAAACTACTAGGCTATTAATATAGCTAATATATAAGAATACTATCTAGTAGTAGACTAATACTAAATAATAATTATTTAATAGTCTTAAGTATATCCTTATAATAGTACTAGTCCTTACTTACTTTAATCTAGCCTATAAGATTATTATAGAAATAGACTTATTTTATTAGACTAATAGTAGCCTTCTCTTCTAGTATAATAATAAATAATAGCTTTATCCTATTATATACTACTCTAAGACTATAGTACTAGCTAAGCTTAACTATACTATCTATAGTAAAGAGCTTCTACTTATTATTAATACCTTAGAGTTATAAAAGCCTAATCTTAAGGCCTATTAAATACTATTTATAGTATTTATAGATTATTAGATACTATAGTACTTTACTATAATTAAGTAACTTACTTATTATTAAGCCTATTAGGCTAAATTCCTCTTTAAGTATAACTTTAAGATTATATATTACCCTAGTTATACTAATATTAAAGCTAATATACTTACCTATTATCCTTAGGATATACCTACTACTAATAATCCCTAGTAATAAATATAATACTAAACCCTACTCCTAGCTAATAAACTCTTAGCTAATATATAAAAAGACTAGGAGCTAGCCCTAGTAGATAATACTAATAATAATAATATATTTATAATCTACTATTTACTTATAGCTAATACTATAGATAATACTAAAATAAATAACTAGAGGTATTATACTAGTAAGCTAGACTTACTATTTATAGTTAATAGGTACTAGAATATTTTTATAGATAGCTACCTTATTATTCCTACTAAACTTAGGCCTCTCCTTATCTACTATATCTATAAATAGCTACTTACTAGCTATCCTAGCTAAACCTAGCTATATAATCTTCTAGCTCTATAATTTTAGTTTCTATATCTTATCTTACTTATATCCTAAGTTATAGATAACTATCTAAGCTATATCTATATTTATAAAGCTTATCTAACTATTTTAGGCTATCTTTAGCTACTACTAGTTCTATTATAGCTATAGTAGTATATTACTATAGACTTTATTAGCCTACTATTATATAGTAAGGGTATAGATTCTATTCTAGTAATTTATAATTATTTTAGTAAAGTATACTACTTTATTACTATAGATACTATAAATAATAGAACTATAGCTTTAGCTATAGCTTATATACTTATAGACTATATCTTTACTATTTATAGTTTCCCTCTCTTTATTATCTTAGACTATAGTAACTAATTTATCTCTTACCTATAGGAAGGCCTTACTTATATTATTAGTATTAGTTTAAAGCTATCTACTAGCTATTATCTATAAACTAATAGCTAGACTAAATAAGCTAATTAGAATCTTAAGAATTACTTAAGATAGTTTATTAGGTTCTATTAGGATAATTAGTAACTACTACTATCTATTACCTAGTTTAAAGCTAATAATATACTATATAAGAGCCTTAATAGCTACTCTCCTTTTTATATTTATTATAGCTATAAGCTATAATTTAATTTTAATACTAAAGTAGCTATTTATAGTATCTATAGACTAATTATAGATACCTATTCTATATAACTATAAATTACTTAAGCTATTACTTATACTATATAATAGGTATAGAATAAGACTAAGTATAGTCTTATACTTATATAATAATAAATAGCTATATAAGCTAACTACTAGTATTAGGATTACCTTATTAAACTAGGTAAATATATATATATATATAGATTATATATATATACTCTATAGCTATCCTACTATACTTAATTTTTATAATAATAGACTAAATTAAGTTACTAATATCTATAGTAACTATACTATATTATAACTACCTATTAGTTTATATACCTATAATAAATTTAATATCTTATATCTTATTATTATTAATAATAACCTACTATCTAGCTAATAACTAGCTATTAGTCTAGCCTTATAAGATAATAATAATAAGAATAAGAATATTAATTAGGAGGTAGAGGAGGTTATAGGCTACTAGATATTAGCTAATAGGATACTCTAGTTTAGGGTAAACTAGGCTAACTATCTACTAGACTAGGTATTCTATAATATAGATAATAGTAAGTTTAATAATATATATAATATTATCTTATACTACTATAAATAATACCTAAACCTATACCTACTAGCTAGTTAGATATATAACTAAGTACTAAAAATATTACTTACTAGGAGGGGGAGGGTAGGGGGTAGTATTATATACTATATAGTATATATAGTTTATATTTTATAGTATTTAGTACTTAGTATTTACTACTTATATATATACTAGCTATTTATAGCTAGCCTAGGAGTAGATAGTTATTCTATATAGGCTATATAATAACTACTCTTACTCCCTACCTATTAATTATTAGTAGTCTATATTAATTTACTCTACTAGGCGCTATAATACTCCCTAAGTATTAAAAATCTATTTAAAAACTTAGAAACTATAAAGGCTACCTTAGCCTTTATTAAAAAGACTAATATAGCTACTAAATAGTAGTATATTAAAAGAGAACCTACTATATAGTAGGGTTAAGGAGTTATAGAGATATATATCTTTATATATCTTACTCTCCTACCTATAAAACCTAACCTTTTCCTTATAGGGGCTAGGCCTAAAATATCTAATTATAACTACTAAAAAAACCCCTAAGACTAGTAATATATATACTCCTAATATAGTTATAACCTAATAGGATATATAATATATAAGCTATATAGAACTACTAGGATTACCATCCTCATGTCTTATAGTCTTAGACTTAAGAGGGACATTAAACTAAATAAATAAACACCCTAGTATCAAGCAAGAAAGAATACATGAATGCGTTGACTACTTTTCATACATGTTATTCACACAACCAACATGCGACGTAACAAGCTTAATAGGTACACAGTACTGTTAGTAGAACGCCTCAAGACTTCGCAGCCCAAAAAGTGACGTAATTCTCCTTCGCCGGCTGCATCAAAATATCCATCTTAACGCCAGGATGCCCATCACCCCTACACTCGACCTTGTCAAAGCGCTGCAGCAGCCTGACGACGGTGTAGGCCATTTCGGTGCGGGCGAACTGCTGGCCGAGGCAAATGCGGGGCCCGCCGTTGAACGGGATGAAGGTCCACGGCCTGGGGATCCACGATTCCCAGCGCTCCGGCGCGAAGGTGTGGATGGGTGGGAAGCCGGAGGAGATGGGCGGGTAGATGTCCGGGCTGTGCTGCATCATCAGCGTGGTGTAGCCGATGGGCGTCCCCTTGAGGACGCCCACTGGGCTGTTGCCGTCGGGACCACCGCCGTGGGGGAGCGTGGTGTCTTTGAGCGCGGTCCTGACGTTGAACGGGACGGCGGGGTACAGTCGCATCGTCTCGTTGAGAGTGTTCTACGTTTGTGTAAGCGCAGCTCGTCGACGTTGGATAAACACGGAATGATCGCTTGAGCCGAGCGAGACAACCGGCCCTCGGAGACTTACCTGGAGATACTTCATTGACTTCAGATGCTCATAAGTTGGTTTCGAGTGCGGCCCCACGACGTCCAAGATCTCTCTTCTCAACTTCTGCACCACCTTGGGATGAATCGACAGTTCGTAGAAAAGCCAGGAAAGCGTGCAAGCTGTGGTGTCGCGCCCGGCAAGCAACAGGGCAGTGAGTTGATCTCGAAGCACACGAGCATCCCTCGTGTAGCCGGCGAGGGCGTGGAGGAAGGTGAATCCCTCCTCGTTCTTCGTCCTCTTCTCCAACTCTTCAGGTGACAGGCTCAAGGCTTGTTCCAAGAACGGCTGCACAAACTCCTCCATCGTCTTGATGTTTCTGCGGAACTCTCTGCGCGGATAAAACCGGTTTACTGGACTACCGGGTGTCAGCATGCAGAGCGGCAGCGTAAAGTCAACTGAAAAAAGCCAGCCCATGTGATGGTCTAGCGTCGAAAACAACTCAAGTCCGCAGACACTGAGCAAGATCCGAGTAGACCGCACTAAATGCAAGAACACTCAATGTCGACGGTGGGTCTGGGACGCATGCACGCATGCAGGTAAAAGGCAAAGGAACGAAGAGTGACAGAAGTGCCACGACTGAGAAACAAAAGGTACTTTAAAGATGCAGCCACTCACCCAATTTTGGCCATGACGCTCTGGGCATGCTGGACTTTGGCAAATGCGTCTGCAAACTCTACCGACGGGTTCTCTTGACTGTCAACGCTGCGTCCGAACAGGAACTCGGTGGCGCAATCAAGAGTGAATCTGCACTGTGGTCAATATCATGCATGTCCCGAAGCAAATTGGCCTTCATACCTGAAGAGCAGGTCCATTATGTCAACCGTCTGTCCATCGCCACCGAGGTGCTCCATGAGGATCTGGACATGCTTCTCGTGAAGCTCGAGATCACTGATTCTGTCCTTGAGGAAGAGAGGCCTCAGCATTTGCCTGCCCTGGTACCAAGCATCGCCGTCGGTTGTGAAGATGCTGTCACCCAGAAAGTCGTGCCATTCCCTGTTGAAGCGCTCGCCCTTGCCAAAGTCATGGAACTGGGCGGCGAGAATGGCCTTGATGTTTTCAGGATCGGCCGTGAAGATCATGCGCATCCCGCCGAGGCGCGACTCGACCGTGTATGGGTTGTTGGGATTCCCGTAGGTGTAGAAGATGGTGTGCCACATCTCGTAGGCCTGGTTGTACCACACAGCATTCAGGGTCCTGTAAACAAGATCCAGGCCCCATGGCAACCAGCTTCTGATGGGCGGAGCATAGCCGCCCAGCGCGCGGATTCTCCTGGAGTCATTCAGTCTCGTGAAAAGGGCATACACCAAGTAGGACGCGCCCAAGAAGGCGGAGATGTTGAAAAAAGAGACATCTTGACTGAGAGACTCGAGCATTTTTGCGACGGGTGGATCTTTCCAGAATAGGGAGAGCATAGGAAAGGACAGTGAGACGAGTGCCACCACCAGAGAAGGCAGTTTTATCTCGGACGGGCACAAGCAAGTGTCGGTGTCGTGCCGCAACCCCACCTGGGTCGGCATTCCCAGTCCCAGATGGAAACAGGCATGCCCCACCAATGACGTCCCGCGTCTCTACACCAGATGCGACGCGTGATACGTCCGTAAGCACGCTACTCCACCATTAGGTGTAACACGTTTGCCACGAGCTGCCCGGATGCGTCGTCGAGACCTAACGGAATAGGCAATCTAGTCGCGTAGAGCGTTGCGGACCTCGGACGGAGCGAACTACGCACGCTATGACTTTCACGGCAGGTACACATATGTTGACTTGATCAGCGAGACCATCGCAAGAACAGCGTTCTTGGAGCCATTAATTGATTTCTCCAGGCAGCAGCATTTTTGACTGACCTAACCCTAAACTATCGCCAAACCTGTAACCACCACCGTCTCCTTACCTTACAGCGCGCACTGGGTGCCGTTCTGGGTGCAGAAGGCCATGTGAGGGAGTTCTGCCTGGATACCTCTGGCAATCAATCTCTCCCTAAAGTCGACCAGCCTTGGGCTGGCGAGAATCTGGCTTCGGTTTTTTCCTTGCTCGTCCTTTGCGCCACTCCAAAGGACTTCGGCGGCGGCAGCAGCTCGAGGCCACAGCTGGCGATCAATGGTGGCGGAATCTGTCTGCTCGGTCCACATGTGGCACTCACCCCCAACGACAAGGTGCTGTTGGTCGGCAGGCACTCCGCTCAAAGGATCGTACGAGTACATCAGCTTCCAGTTCTTGCGTGGAGAACAGTAGTCGGCAAACGGATAAAAGCCTGCAGCCGATTCCGGGCGGAAGTCAAGCCACTGGCCAAGACCACAATCAAGATACTGTAACACGGATAAGCCCTTCCCGTCCACTTACGCTTCTCTTTAAGCTTTGAACTTACCCAATAATTATAGTTGCCCGCCAGCGCCTTGTAGCCCTTTTCGGTTGTTTGCGCCACAGCCGCGTCCGACTGCCATGTCTGAACAAGAACGTCCTTGCCGAGAGTCAAGTTCCACTCGAGGAGCATTTCTTCCCAGACCACGGGCGTGAGTCCGTATTTGCGGACTTGGTCGTGGTTGCGGTCCACAAACTTCTGCATCAGGGGCTGCAAGACTGCGCTGTCGTTGGACTTGACCGTGTCATCGAGCAAGTAAGCTTGTTTGTTGACCTCGTCACCACCAGTGTGGTAGTACGAGGAGTACTCGGTGACGCGAGGGAGCAGGTCATCGAACAGCTTCTCCAAGAAATCATCAACAGCTGGGGAGTTGAGCTTCAAGGTGCCGCAGGGTGGCTCAGCGCAGTACGTGCTCCAGTCAGGCTGTGTGTTGAACGCAGCGACCAGATCCGGGTTGGAGAACCAAATGGACGAAGTGTGGCCCGGCATGTCGATTTCCAAATACGGCTCGATGGCCAGGGATCGGGCGTAGTCCTGAATGTCTTTCAAGTCCTCAGGAGTGTACACTAAGCCAGTGTAGTAAGCTCCCTTGCCGGAAAGCTCTGGTAGGGCCGGAATCTCCAACGGCCACGACTGAGCATCAGTCACGTGGAAGTGGAAGCGGTTCAACTTGGTCTGGGCCATGGCATCCAAGATGCGCTTGATGTCGGAGACTGGGAAGTAGCTTCTTGCCACATCCATGTTGATGCCGCGGTGAGCAAACTTGGGTGCATCCTGGATCTCGACAGGCGCAAGGTTCGTGTACGAGCCGCCTGCAGTGTGCTTGAAGAAGAGTTGGGAGAAGGTGGTCAAGCCGTAGACCAGGCCGACGGACGAGTTCGCAGTGATTTTGACCTCGCCGGAGGTGGCAACGCTGAGCTGGTACGACTCGTCGACGGTGGTGTCATTGGGCTTGTTGAATCCTTCGACATCGGGGCTATTTTGCTTCAAGACAATTGAAGAGATGAAGATCTTGTTGTCGGTGGACGGCTCAAAGCTGGTGAAGCGCGGGTGGAACCTCCAAGGAACAAAGAGCTGATCAGAAATGGTCTTGTAAGTCCGCTGGATGGCCGTCTGGACGAGTTGCTGGGAGGCATTGCTTGTACTCTATGTGGTACACGTTAGCGGCCTACACGTTGAGTGCCTACGAAAATCACAGGATGCGTACGCCAGTATCCGGGTTTTCGTAGTCAACTTTGACGTTGCTATCAATCCACAGGACGTCGGTGCCGGACGTGTACTTGGTTGGAATGGGCCAAATGGCGGCGACCAAGGGCGCGCCAATGCAGAGAAGACCGATCAACCTCATTGTTGACGAAGACAGGGGCCCTGAACAGTTCCTGAACAGTAGGATGCAGATGGCTTCAGTGGCCGCGTTTCATGGAGGTTGTATGGACAGAGAACGGAGGGAAGGAAGAAGAGGCGCGGGAGTGGGCGGAGTGTTGATGGACAGGGTTGGGGGGATGATGATGGAGCAAGGCTGAGCGAGGACGGATGATCAGGACAGATGACGGGGAAGCCGGCCGTGCGCAAGGTCTCAGTCAGTCGACTGTGGGGGGTGGAGTAATGAACGGATGGGGGTTGAATAAGTTTTATATCGACAGGACGGTGAGTAGGTGGGTAACCGTCGAGAGTTGCACGGCAGGCAGAGGCGAACGGCGCGCGCGGGCGGCTAACAAGGTTCAGGCTCGCATTGCTTGTGCAGTCTTTTGTCTGTGAGGGCGAAGCTTTTTGGATTTTTGCTTTGTGGAGGGCTTGCGAGGAGAGCCGGGGCTGGGTGACGAGTGCCTGGAGGACATTACAGTATCTCGGTAGGTGCGTGGTGTATTATAATTAGCTCCCACCAGATCAACAAACACCGAGGGCGCCGTGGCGTTTCAATGCCGGCCTGCTCGTATCCAGCCATCACCAAGTCAGCTCGCCCCGCAACGGGCAAAGCCCCCCCCCCAGCCACGACCGGCGTTCCATGCCCACCTCCTACTTAACCGTAAAACTATCCCTCCCTCCCTTGCGACCTCTTGCAATTACTCGTGCTCAGTGATCAGGAAACCAAATTGGGGTATATCATCGCCATCCAACCACAACCACGCGTGCGCACCTGGCCTACCCGGCGGCCTTTTCAAAACATCCTCATCAAAATCATCAGCGCCACACCTCCAAAGAGACCATACGTCCGCGGTGCACAACCTCCAGGGCTCGCATTCGACAAAGAAACCCCTGATTGCACCGATGCAGACGTCCGTGTACCCTTGGCTGCCGCCGAAGTCACGGGCGAACCACTCGAGTCAATCGACTTGGTCGGCGCACCTGCAAGTGTGCTGAAGCCCTGCTGGCCTGGCCTTGTCTCGACCTCAGAGCCTCCAGATGAGGAGGAATCCGGTCGAGATGCCGCCGACGACAAGATAAATCCAACCTGTTGGGACGTCGACTGGAAGCCCAAGTCAGCACCTCGTACTCTGATCATCAAACGGAAGATGGAAAGACGCCTTACGCACAGAGGCCGAGTTGGGAGGAACAACTTTGCCTGAACTCGTAACTGTCCATCCTGTCGGGAGGCCTGGATAGTCTGTTGCTGGTAGCGTCGACGCAGACGACATCGTTTTCGACTCAGGAACCCACGGGTAGCCGGACCTCGTTACCAGCGAGGCGGAGCTGTCTTTTGTGCCTGAGAAAGGCAGCGGTTGACCATTCGAGGCCGACGTGATTGCTGGGGCACTGTTCTTGACGCCAGTACCTCCTTTCGGATTGACGCTGCCACCGACAGCGATGATGGATTGCCAAGTACCGTCCCCTCCGTACTTGTACTGCGTCCCCGTTGAGTAATCAGTCACCGAGAGCGACTTGAGCTGCAGGGTAAAGGGCCCTTGCGTGTAGTCGGTGGGCCCTCGAGCCCATTCAACGGTGCCGGCTTCGTTCAACGAGGGGTCGCCGCCAGGCCAAGCCCCGACTCTGACATGACAAGGTGTTTGGGGATACTGGCCGTTGGCATCCTGCGGCTTGAGCGCCCTCACCGTCACCCCGTCGACCTGCCAGACGAGTTCATCGGCAGTCCAATCAATGGTGTAGGTTTTGAACTCGGACTGGCTGCCAGGATCCGCGTGAAGAGCTCCTCGATTGTAGGACGTGGTCTGACCTTTGCCAAAGTAGTTTGTCTGCACCTGGTCCGGACTCGAACCAAGCCACTCGAGGTCGATTTCGTCCTTGACGTCAGACTGCAAGACGGCGGAGCTGACGATTCCTTTTCCAGGCGCTGCCTTGAGGACGAACTCGACCTTTCCAAACATGATGTACCATTTGGAGGTGATCATGGGGGCATCCCCGGACTTTGCAATGGTAAACGAGGCACCGCCCGAACCATAAGATACAGGACCCTGGGAGGTGAAGCTATCCGAAGCCGAAGAAAAGTCAATCTGAACCGACCTTCCGAGGGCGGGATTTTCCTGTGCGAATGCCGAAGGCAGTAGCAGTGCGGCTGAAGCGAGGGCGCCGACTGGACTGACTGACCATGGTGTTTTCATCGTAGTAGCGACAGCAAGGCGAACTAGCAAACGAGATGATCAAAAACGCAAAAAGACGGCGAGGAAATGGTTGGGAGGGGAGGCGGGGAGTGGGAATGATGATACAAGTGGAGAAGGGCAGTTATAGGAGGCCGTCACCAGCCTTCGGCATTGATGCGCTGCATTAGCCATGATTTAGCGGGCAGGTGAAAATGCGAGGCCGGGCGACGTGTTTGTACAAGTAGCGACGGTGGTTGGTAGTTTGGGCGGAGCTGAATGGGGACATGGTGTTTCCGCTTGGGATGCCCCGGCCGTGGGAGACGAGCCCGCCCGTATCCGTCCCGCCGGCCGGGATGCCGTCCGGGTGTGCGTGCCTAGGGTGTCGATTGACGCGGGCCGAAACTCTGAGTGACTCGGCCTCATCTCCAACAAACTGACTCCAAAAAAATCTCCCGTCCTCTCTGCAGCCGGTCTGCAAGATCCATCCACCCCCGTCTCGCTTCTCCCACACTATGTCCTTGACCAACGCAGACCCCGTTCAAGCCGCTCGCGGCGCTCGATTGGCCTCGCGCAAGCTGGCAACTCTGCCCGCCAGCGCTCGCAACCATGCCTTGACTGCAATCCACGCGGCCCTCGCTGCCGCTCAGCAAGACATCCTTGCAGCAAATGCCCGCGATCTGGCCGCAGCAACTCAAGCCGCGCAGAGCGGCGAGCTGAAAGAGAGCCTGATCAAGCGCCTCGACCTTGGCCGCAAGGGCAAGTACGAGGACATGCTGCAAGGCATTCTCGACGTGAGAGACCTCGACGACCCACGTATGCCCACGCGCCGCCCCCCTTTGCCTCAGCTGACGTGAGGACAGTGGGCAAGATTGATGCTCGCACGCTACTTGACGACGGCCTGCTCCTCGAACGCATCTCGTCGCCCATTGGAGTGCTTCTCATCATTTTCGAGGCCCGCCCCGAGGTCATTGCCAACATTGCATCCTTGGCTATCAAGTCTGGCAATGCCGCCATTCTCAAAGGTCTGTCACGTCTGCTCGGCCACCTGATTGCAACTAGCTAAAGGCCTCAAGGCGGCAAGGAATCGTCCGAGTCATTCATTGCCATTTCAAACGTGATTTCCGACGCACTGCGGTCGACTGCCGTGCCCAACGATGGCCTGCAACTGGTGACGACCAGAGACGCAATCAAGCCCCTCTTGGAGCTCGACCAGTACATTGACCTCGTCATCCCCCGCGGCAGCAATGAACTGGTCTCGTCCATCAAAAAGGGAACCCAGATCCCGGTCCTGGGCCATGCAGATGGCCTGTGCTCCATCTACCTGCGCGCAGACTGCCCGATTGAGATGGCCACAAGAGTGATTGTCGACGCAAAGACTAGCTATCCCGCAGCTTGCAACAGCGTCGAAACGTTGCTCGTCGACGAGGACGCCCTGAGCACTGTGCTCCCCCCGGCTGCCGAAGCGTTGCTCCAGAAGGGAGTGCGGCTTCGCTGCGACGGAGCATCCAAGGCTGCTCTCGTGGCGGGGCTCGACAAGCATCAGGCGGCGTTTGTCCAGGACGCGCAGGAGCAGGACTTCCGGACCGAGTTTCTTGACCTCGTGCTCGCGGTCAAGACGATTCCTCGCATGGCATCAGCAGACGAGGCGGCCGACGCAGCCATTGGGCACATAAACGAGCACTCTTCGCACCACACGGACGCCATTCTGACGCAATCTCAGTCAATTGCAGCGCAGTTCCAAGGCGGAGTGGACAGCGCGTGCGTTTTCTGGAACACGAGCACCAGAATGGCAGACGGGCAGAGGTTTGGATTCGGGACCGAGGTGGGCATCAGTACCAACAAGATCCACGCCCGAGGCCCGGTGGGGTTGGAGGGGCTGACCATCTACCGATGGCTGATCAAGGGCAACGGCCAAGTGTCGGCCGAGTACGGGGCGGGAGGAAAGGCGTGGAAGCACGAGAAGCTGGCAGCAGGCGAGCTGGAGCGGTATGCAGCAACGCAGGAGGAGTGGGAGGCAGTGAAGGAAGTGCGGGCAAGGCGTGGACAGGGACGTGGTTGAGGTGAGGTGGTGATGGCGGCCGTGGTTGGCGGGGTACGCTAGCGAGTCATGGTCTGTTCCCCGCATGACTTGGGCACGGTGGACCTGCAGCCAGTAAGCCCTGCGCAATTGGGTAATGGTTAGTTAATGGCTACCTCGTGGGCGTCAGTCAGTCCGTCAGGTCCAGGTACACCTCCAGGTACAGGTCGAGAGACGACGTCCGCTGGAGAGAAGTCCACGCCTCGCTGGCCTTTGTAGCCGACACGACTGACCTGACCTGCGCACGCGATACCGGCGAGCGGGGGCGCTTTGTGTCGGGCCAACAATTGACGCAGCGATTCGCGTCTACGGCGGTGCTGTGCAGGCCATGGTGATTGATTCCTTTTGGCTGCGCTGCCATGCTTGCTTCTTCCATTCTCTTCACTGACACTCGTCCAATCCCCAGCCTTACGTCAAGCCTATTTTCTGCACCCGGGCGCTTGGGACGACTTTACGAGGCTCCCGAACTATAAGAAGCTCAAGGCCTGCCCTAGCCCAATCCATCGTCCCCCCCTTCGACAACATCAACCCCGCTATCCCCCTTGATCACAGCTGCGCCTTTGCGCGCTCGCCTCTTGTCTACATCTCCTCCTCCTCCTCCTCATCCCCTAACCCTTCCATTTCTACTCCTGCATCATGGCTTCTCCCGCCCCCTCTGCCGCCCAGAACAAGTTCCTGGACACCGTCATCCGCACTCCCGGACGCCAACCCTCGCCTCAGCCTACCCACCTGAGCGTCCCCGGCGCCATTCACCACCGAGTCTTGCAGGAAGAAGGCCCCGGCTATGTCGCTCCCAAATTCGAGGGCAAAGAGCAGCAGATGGAGACGTAAGCTCCTGTAGCGGCGGAGCGGTGGCCCTCGGCGACCAATTAACACATTTACAGGGTCATGGACCAGGTCGAGGAAAAGGGCTTCATACCGCCTGATTTCGTCGAATCCGAGACCAACTGGTTCTACAACGAGCTGGGCATTGACGACAGCTACTTCTCGACCGAATCCGTCGAAGCGTACGCTCCCATATTCCCATGTTGACCATTCGCTGGTTCGCTGACGCTGCCGCCAGCATCGTCAACCACATCCACTCCTTGTACGCCGCCAAGATCGCCGCATACGCGCGAGATGATAAGCGCCTGGAAATAAGGCTGGACAAGGAGGCCACGGACCATGCCGTCTATATTGACACCAGCAAGCCTGGCGTCAGTGTCATGGAGGGTCCTCAGTACGAGAAACGCATCGATTCGAAATACCTCAATGGTTCTGCGGGGAGCAACCATTACCGCGTCGAGACATTTCGTTCCGGCGGTCTTCTCCCCGGTGGACAGGAGCAGCAGTTGCGATGCTACTTTGTCTACCAGTGCGACTTTGCCAACCCCAACCCAGGGGCCGACGAGACGCAAATCGAAAAGATTGGAGAGAAGCGCTTCCTTCAGAAAGCTACCAAAAACACAAAGGAGATTTACCAGCAGGCCATTGAGAATGCAGTCGCTCGCACTGGCCCGGTGATTGAGTGCTTCGATATCGAGGGTTCTCGGGAAAAGCGCCTTGTCATTGCCTTCAAGCAGGGTTCCGCACTCGGCCTCTTCAGCGCGTTGAGTGACCTGGTATGACATGGAAGAATTGCATGTGTTTCCAAGTTAGGCTGACTGTTGGCTGCAGTACCACTACTACGGACTGACCTCGTCGAGAAAATACGTTGGTACGTCCCAAGACTACCATGGTAATTTTGGACAAGGGGGAAGCTGATTTACGTGAACTTCAGAGCAATTTTCCAACGGTTATACGGTCATGTCAATGTACCTGCGCCACTCTCCCAGTTCCGTCTCGTCTGCGCGTTATCCTCCGATTGAGGCTTCCATTCACCAAATCATCAAGGAGGTATCTCTGCTATACTGCATTCCTCAAAACAAGCTGCAGGCGCATTTTGCATCTGGCAGGTTGAGCCTCCAAGAGACCATATACGCTCACTGCGTGTGGGTATTTGTTGGCCATTTCCTCAACAGGCTCGGTAAGTTCGACTTCCAAGCCACCTTCGTTGCAAGTCTGACCAAAAATTACATCAGGCTCGGAGTACACAACCTTGTCTTCCATGCTTGACAGCAACAACAGCGTCCATGCGGAGCTGTTGTCAAAATTGAAGCGTCGTCTTCGTACCGAAACGTTTACCGCTGACTACATCCTCGAGATCATCAACGAGTATCCCGAACTCATTCACTCGTTGTACCTTAACTTTGCCAATACGCACTATGTGCAAACTCGTGGAGAACAGGACGACTTTATCCCGACTCTCAGCTACTTGCGGCTCAAGGTCGATAAGGTGTTGACGGATCCAGAACTGGAGGAACTGATTGCCAAGACTGTCGCTAACGAGCATCATGCCATGGTCATGACGGCGTTCCGGACGTTCAACGCTAGCGTGCTCAAGACCAACTTTTATACGCCAACCAAGGTTGCCTTGAGCTTCCGATTGAACCCACTTTTCCTCCCGCCTTCAGAGTATCCGCAGCCCCTTTTTGGAATGTTCCTTGTGATCAGCTCCGAGTTCCGCGGGTTCCACTTGCGCTTCAGGGACATTGCCCGTGGCGGCATTCGAATCGTCAAGTCGCGGAGCCAGGAGGCTTATTCCATCAACGCCCGTTCCCTGTTTGATGAAAATTACAACCTTGCCAACACTCAGCAGAGGAAGAACAAGGACATCCCTGAAGGCGGCTCCAAGGGTGTCATTCTTCTCGATGTCCGCCATCAGGACAAGGCCAGGGTGGCATTTGAAAAGTACATTGACAGCATTTTGGATCTTTTGCTGCCACCCACCAGCCCTGGTATCAAGGATCCGATTGTGGACCTGCATGGCCAGCAAGAGATTCTCTTCATGGGACCTGATGAGAACACCGCCGACCTCGTGGACTGGGCGACTGAGCACGCGAGAGCCCGTGGAGCACCTTGGTGGAAGTCGTTTTTCACCGGCAAGAGTCCCAAGCTGGGTGGCATTCCACACGACCGCTATGGCATGACGACGCTCTCTGTCCGTGAATACGTTCTTGGAATATATCGCAAGCTCAACCTCGAACAAAACAAGATTCGCAAGCTCCAAACCGGTGGCCCCGACGGTGATCTGGGGTCGAACGAGATTTTGCTGGGCAACGAGCAGTACACCGCCATCGTCGATGGATCCGGTGTCCTCGTTGATCCCAAGGGATTGGATCGGGATGAGCTCGTCCGGCTTGCAAAGAAGCGTGCCATGATTGTCGATTTCGACGTGTCGAGGCTCTCGCCATCTGGCTACCGCGTTCTCGTGGAAGAAAACGGCGTGAAGCTACCCACCGGCGAGCTTGTCCACAACGGCACGCAATTCCGCAACACCTTCCACCTCCGAAGTGATGTCCAATACGACGTTTTTGTTCCTTGCGGTGGCCGTCCCGAATCGATCGACCTTGCGAGCGTCAGCAAACTTATTGTCGCCGGCAAGTCCGCGATACCTTTTATCGTCGAGGGTGCCAACCTGTTCATCACCCAAGACGCGAAGCTGCGTCTGGAGAAGGCTGGATGCATCCTCTTCAAGGACGCATCGGCCAACAAGGGCGGCGTCACCTCATCTTCGCTCGAGGTCCTTGCCTCGCTCTCTTTTGATGATGATGGCTTCATCAACAACATGTGCATCCGCGACGACGGCTCAGCACCGCAGTTCTACAACGACTACGTCAAGCAAGTTCAAGAGATCATCAAGAACAACGCCAGGCTCGAATTCGAGGCCATCTGGAGAGAACACCAGGCGACGGGCGAGCCGAGGAGTTTACTCAGCGACAAGCTCAGCGTTGCCATTACGAAGCTTGACGAGGAGCTCCAGAACACGGAGCTCTGGGACAACGTACAGCTGCGCAAGGCCGTCCTGGGAGACGCGTTGCCGAACTTGCTGTTGGAAAAGATCGGTCTCGAGACCATCATGGAACGAGTAAGTGCCGTCTGTAGAAATTGGGTTTGGCGCACAGACTGACGTCCCTAGGTTCCCGAGAACTATCTCCGCGCCATTTTTGGAAGCTACCTCGCCAGTCGCTTCGTGTACGAATACGGCATCTCTGCCAGCCAATTTGCCTTCTTTGCTTTGTAAGTTCCGACAATGAACCCGAACTCCCATCTCGGTTCTGTTACTGATTCTCGGGTCCAGCATGAATAAGAGAATGGCTTCTCTGCGGGGTTAAAAGGATTTGGGAAAAATGGGAAAGAGGATTGGTTATATGGGAACACGTTAGCACATAGAGGCCGCCGTCCATTGGCATAGCGGTCCGTCGTAGGATTTGGAAAAAACCCCCCATTTCATATAGAGAATGTGTGTTGGATTTTTTGGCAAAAGAGACGGAAGGTTTGTTGTTGGTCGTCTAGGTGCTTGGACAAGGTCGATGTAGCGCGGAAAATAGCCAACCTAATGGCATTTCGCTTCTTATTCTTGAGCTCTGGTTCAGAAGAACCCTGTTGACATGGTGCCATTCACAGGCAAGACAGGCAAGAGGAGCATTTGGAAAGATGTTGGAAAGATGGCGGCTTGGGCATTTCGGTGCTCAAACCAAACCGCATGCATGCAATGCGATGCTTGCTCGAAGGTGGGCGATGCTCCGTTCGCTGTATGTACAAGAAGAAATCAAGGCACCGAAAACCATTCCCTGCCCCTTGAAAGAAGAGGAACCAAACATCACCAGCACGACTCAGCCAGCCCGCGTCGTCGCCTCCCAGAAATCGAGCGTCAACTGGGCCAAAAAGCACGGAATCTCCTTGCGCTGCTCGACCCAAAACTCAATCTGGCCGCGAATCTCGTTGGCAAAGACGCTCTGCGGGCCGCCGCTGACCTTCATGGTGCCGTTCTCGCCGTCAAACACGATCGAGTTCTTGGCCCCGGGACTGTTTCCCGACGAATTGCTGTTGCCCGGGTAGTACAGGCTGGTGCAGCGCACGCGGCCGTTGGGCATGAATTCCAGCTCCCAGCCGAGAATCGACGCGACGGCTTCTTTGAACTCGAGCGCCTTTGCGGCGTAGATTTGCTTGTAGCGCAGCGTCGACTTCTCGCGCGACGCCAGCGTGCGCCGCAGCTCGGCGATCTCGTCGCGCGCCGCGTTGAGCGTCGCCAGCGGCACGTTGTCGTCGGCGGCGGCGAGCTGGCCCTCGAGTTGCGCCAGCAGCGCCTTGTTCTCCTCGCGCAGCGTCCGTACAGTCGCCAGCTTGAGGGCTTCGGCGTCGGCCGTCGGGTTGGAGCGCAGCTCGAGGACGCGCGTGCGGGCTGACGTTTTGAGCGACGACAGCTGCTTGCTCTGGGCTTTGAGCTCCGTTTCGAGCGCCTTCTTGTCCGTCGACAGCTTGTGCAGCTCGTCTTGGAGCTTGCGGTTCTTACGCCGCAGCTCGCCAATGCGCTCGTCGTCCGACTCGTCGCGCGAGCGTTTGTCGCCAGCCGAGACGTCGTGCCCCCCTTTGCGAGCGAGTTCTTCCAAGGCCTTGAGGTCGGCGTTGAGGGTCGTGATTTCGGCACGGTGGCTGGTGACGAGGTCTTCAAGCTCCCGGATGCGGTTGATTTTGACGGCGTCAAAGGTCTCGGGGCGGAATTCGCTCTCTTCGGCGTCGACCATTTTGAGCTGCTCGCGCAAGAACTCCACCTCCTTGCTCGCCAGATTCAATTGCCGTTCGAGACGGAGGCGCGCCTTGGTGTCTGCGGCACCGCCTCCTGCCTTTGCTTTTTCCAGTTCCTCCTTAAGCTTGGCCTTTTCATCCTCCAATGTCTTGATCGTCTCTTCTTTGACAGTGAGTTCCGGCTGGACGGCACCGAGGCGCTCTGTCAACGAAGCTGTCTCCAGCCTTTCCCTGACGTATGCCCTAGCGAGATCTGCAGGCGACTCGAATTGAAGCTCGCCCTCGGTACTGGATTGACTCTCGAGATACGCAGCCCATTCCTTCTTCTCGTCCTCGAGTAGTTGCCTCTTGAGATGTGCCTCGCTCAGCTCCCGGCGTAGATCCTCCATCATGCGCACCTTGCTTTCCAGCGACCTCTTTTCTTCCTCGACAACCTCTACGCTCTTCAGAGTCTTGCGGAACTGCTTCAGTTCCGCCGCTTGCTCCCTGTTTATTCCCTCCAATCTCCTGATATGTGCCACCTGCTCGGACAGCTCCCTCTTGAGCACGGCCAGCGTATCTGAATCACCCGCCTGCGCTTTCAGTCTTATCAATTCGCTCTCCATCTCTCCCACCTCCGCCTCCCTCTTTGACAGCTTTTGCTGAGCAGCCTGCAAAGCATTGGTTTGCGCCGTCAACTCGGACCGCAAGTCGTCAAACGATTGTTGTAGCGTATTATACCGCGTCTCCAGCTCATTATACCGGTGTTTGCTTTGGCGTTCCATGGACATCAACTCGTTTTGTGCCTCGTCGGCGTCCTCCTGTAGCGAACTAGCCTTTTCCTGTAGGGTCCGGACTTTGCGTTCGAGCTCGAGCTTCTCGTTGGACACTCTGGCTTGCGTGTCGTGCAGTTCCCGTACTAGGGCGTCATGCTTGGACGTGGCAGCTTTGCTGGCGGACTCAGCCGCCTATGTGCACGTTAGCTACAGTCGATCTCCCCGAAGTGAACATTCTGACCTGCGCCCGCTTGTATTCCGCGTCTGCCTTGTTCTGCGCATCCCGTAATTCGGCCTGATGATTGAGGTTGGTCATCTCACGCTCCTGCTTGAGCGATTCCAGCTCGTATTGGAGCGTGTTGATCTGCGCGCGAAGCTCCTCGTTCCCAGCATCGGCGACCGGTGGTCTCGCGACCGATTGTCGCAATGTATCGCGAAACGATGGGGCGGGAGCTGGTCTGTCATCGTCCGTCTCGCCGGTGAAGAAGTTGAAGGAGGGCTGGTTGAGGTTGCGGCCGGCCGCCATGGTGACGGTTGCGGTGCCAGAGGCGCCAAAGTTTGTAAACAAGAAGCGGTCGGGTTGCGGCCAGAGGCGACAGGGAGCGCGGCGTGCGAAGAGCTCGGGCTAGAATGCGGAGGTCACGGAAGAAAAAGGTGAGGATACTGGCGCGGAGCCAAACATGTGGTGTTTGTTGGAGTGTCGAAACAATGCGACGGTGGTGGACAGGGAATTGTGCTCGGACTTGAGCAACGCTAGCGGGATGCCGTACCTGGACGGACGCGGAGTCGGCTGCACGGTTATCCCCGGTCCACCCTCGCGCCGCCTGGCAAAACGTCACGCTGTTTCATTCGCACTGTTTTCGAGCAATTGCACGCGAATATGGCGAGACTGGCGGGGAGGGCCAGATTCACAAGCAGATACGGCCCTGACGTGAGCATTCGCTGGTTTTACGACCCGTCGATTTGTACAACTCTAAGTTAGAGCTTCGTTTGGATGCCAACCGAAGATCTTGCTATGTAACGAAAGGACAACCGGTATGGACTCCTCTGCATGGCCAAAGTATTGTTTGAGGGTTTGGTGTTTGCCTCCGACTTTTTGTGGCCGACAGCGTCTTTTCCGTGTGCTGGAACCCGTTACCGATCGCATCTCCTTCCACGACTTCAATTACGAAGGCAGTGAACTAAAAAAGCAGGGGGAAATAAGTGGACAAGTGACAGAAAACCCTGTCAAAGCGAAAGCGAACCGTGATCGTATATCATCAAGCCTCAGCTTGGGGGGAACCCATCGCAGACAAGCTTGAAAGGATATGGGAAGGCCTCGCAATGAGATAGCAAAAGTCGAACTCGTTGCTTGCCGTAGGCTCCAGCTTGGGGCATCGTACCCTTTCAGACGCTCGCGCGCCGTTTGCGCAAGGCTTGCTGTTGCCTTACTCCTTAGCTTTGAGAGCGTTGATGGTTGCCTTCCAATCATTAGCAAGGACCTTTCTTGGATTGAGTCTCAGGAGGAGAGCACAAACCTGCAGCTCGGCAATCGACTTGTTCTGCTCAGCAAGGACTTTGTTCTGCTCAGCAAGGACTTTACCCTGCTCGGCGTGGAGTTTGGTAAGCTCAGCGATGCTTTTAGCCTGCTGATTGGTGACCTTGGCCTGTTCGACAATCAGGTCCGCCAGCTGGTCGCCGCGTCTAGCTTGATCGTCGGCACGCTTAGTTTGCTCCTTGAGCTGACGAACCTTCGATTCGAGATCGTAAGGCGACTGGTCACGAGAGAGGGCCGCGCACAGACGACGTTCGAAGTGAGCGGGAAACGAAATGCTTGGGCGGCGAGCGTGATCATCGTGCGCCGCCTGGGTGAGGCGCTTAAGGCCATTGTCGAAAGCGCTCAACATTTCTTCTTCCCAGTCGGCGTACTCGATGACGGTGTGGACAGGCTTGCCGGAGGACATCATTTCGGTTTGTCTACGAGCCATGACTTGGGTGGGGCTAGGAGAGACTTTGACGCCGCCGCTGTCGGATTCGTTGTCGAAAATTTCGGTGGTGGCTGCGTCGGACTCGATAGCTCTGTTGTGGCAAGGCTCAGCGATTGCGGACAAGGAAAGAAAAGAAGAGAGGGGACGAAGGTTACCGGCTCAGCTGGAGAGATTCGAGACGCTTCTCAATGCTGGGAAGGCCAGGCGAAGTCGATCCGTGGATGAAGGGGCTTGAGACTGCTGGGGTGTTCTTGGGATTGCCGATCAAGCCGTCGTTGACAGCGTCAAGATCGATCTCTGATTGAGATGTGGGTATGCTGCGGGCGCTCTGAGGAGGTGGGGGAGGTACTTGGCTGCCGCAATGACGGCAAAAGCCCGAGAAACTGACGGTGGTGGTGGCGCGCGACCTGGACTGCGGACGCTGGAGTGGAATGTCGGCGAGTGGAGCCACAGAGTTCTCAGCTGCGATTGAGTGAGAGGTGGTTTTGTTGGCCAGAGTCAAGGAATTACCAGATTGATCCACGATAGTATCGACAGAGCCACCGCTGGAACGCTTCTTGTTGAGCTCCACAGAGTGGACCGCGTGCTCCTCAAGCGCACGTGAAGTCAGTGGCGAAGGTTCCATGGTTGCGTCCAGAGGCCCAACCAGATTCTCCATCTTGGCACCCCAGGATGTGTTTGAAGGCTCCTCAGAGTCGTCAGAGGGTAGCATGAGATTTCAAAAGCAAAGAGAGAGGCAAAGAATGAGAGTAAGATGGTCGGTAACAGTGGAGTTGACAACAAAGAAGCACGTCGCGTGGAAGACACAGCGGGCAAGGGAAGAGCGCGCTAGAAGCAAAGACGATGGCCCGGAAGGCACGTCGGCGTTTCGTGATGCCGGTCCCGAATTCCCGATTGGGTATCTCGAGATGCTCAGGTGTGTGTTTCTGGTGGAGTGGGCCTCAGGGGCCTGCACAACCAGCCACAGCGACATGGCCAGGATGCTCCTTTGCTCAGAATTTCCTTGCACGTGCTTTTGACTGGCTTTATCATGGATGGAAACATGATGGATCCTGTTGGTTTTCCTAGACAGTTGGAGCGTGTTGTTTGAGATGACTGTCCCTCTGGGAATTGAGCAAGCCCAGCTACAGTACCGAGTTTTTGGCCTTATATCTGCTCTTTCCACGACACACAATGCCTCTCAGAGATACAAGCAGTTTGGCACGTGGGAAACATGCAGTGGTGCTTGCAGGTGCAGCTGGACGTGGCCTACAATAGGACTCCTCTTCCTGGAAAAGTGTCGTCAACTTCGACTCTTGTCCATGGGTGTATAATGTAGATGTTACAAGAAAAAGTCACCTCCTGCACCGGGTCACCTCCACTGCATTATTTAGGAGACTACTGGTCAGGAACGATGATTCAAACCTGCCTGCAGACCGCGGCTGCTTTGGCTCGGGAATGGTCATGATGATGGTGAAGTTGGTAGACGGAAAGACACATTTGCATCACTCGAGTCCAAGATGCACTCGACAGCGGCTGGCGGCAGGGTGGATGGGCGCATGATGACAGCCGGGGTGTTGAAGAGTCGACTTGACGTTGGGGAGGTGGAGGTGGGGGAAGGGCTACATAGCCCGGGCGGGCCTGGCGCGGTTCCGTTGGCGCAAGGACCCTTTTTGTTACTCTCGCCAAAAGCTGCGGGCGGAACTTCGATTTGGCTTCCGTGCCTGTTCTTCTACCGTACTCTGGCCAGATCCCACTCTGCCTCTCTCACCCTCCCCATCCTCCTGCGCTCCCAATTCCCTGCCCAGAGCCCAACCCTCGAACTGAGGCTGCCAACCTTCATCCCGCTCCCCTCGAACCCTCCGGTCCCCTCTCCTCGCCCATACTCAACATGGCCGAAACCGCGACTCCTGCCGCCGGCACCAAGCCTGCCGCCCCCAAGAAGTTTGCGACCAAGCCCGAGAGGCCCGATGAGGAGCAATTCAAGAAAGACCTCGCCGAAGCCGAAAAGGCCCATGCTGCTGCCGCAGAGAAGCTGGTGCGGCCCTCACCCTTCCTTGCACAAGCATCCCCGGCGTATGACCTTGCTGACACCATGCTTCATGTAGCAAAAAGTGAAGGCGCAAATCGAAAAGGCTCAGCCCAACAAGGACTCGCCCTCGGCCAAGCGCCGCCAGGAGCTCCAAGCCGAACTCGCCGAAATCCGCAAGAAGCAGAGCGGAAAGAAGAACTCGAGAGATCAGGTCATGGAGCAGATTCGCAAGGAGGACGAGAAGCTCAAGGCCAAGATCACCGAGCAAAAGGCTGCCCGCAGTCGCGTCAACTTCAAGAGCGTCGACGACATTGACCGCGAAATTGCCCGTCTTCAGAAGCAAGTCGACTCTGGCTCCATGAAGATTGTCGACGAGAAGAAGGCCCTTGGAGAAATCAGCAACCTGAACAAGTCCAAGAAGAGCTTCGCCGGCTTCGAGGAGCAGCAAAAGCAGATTGATGCCATCAAGGCCAAGATCTCCGAGCTCCGCAAGTCCATGGACGACCCCGAGTCTAGGGCCATGAGCGACCGCTACACCGCCATCAACTCTGAGCTCGACGAGATAAGGAAGGAGCAGGACGTCGCCTACAAGAACCTTAACAACCTTCGCGACGAGCGCTCCAAGGCACACAGCGAGCAGCAGGCGACCTGGGCGGCCCTCAAGAAGGTCAAGGATGACTTCTACGAGCAGCGCCGTGCCAACCGTGCCTGGGAGCAGGAGGCCTTCAAGGCCCGCAAGGAGAAGCAGGAAGCCGAGCGCAAGACCTACGAGGCCAACAAGCGCAGGCAGATTGCTAACCAGAAGCTCGAGGAGGCCAGCTCCCCTGCCTACCTCGACGAGATCCTCACCACCGAGGGTCTGATTCGCTACTTTGACCCCTCTGCCCTTCCCGCCAAGGAGGAGACCACGGAGGCCAAGTTTGCCGCCGCTGCCACCAGGACCGTCGACGACTCTGGCATCAAGGGCGTGAAGGTGGTCCGCAAGGACGCCGACGAGGAAAACTACTTCATCGGCACGGGAGGCAAGAAGGGTAAGAAGAAGAACAAGGGCAACAACTCTCCTGCCGCCACGCAGAACGACACCAAGTTCAATCTGTCGATTGGCATCATCGAGCAGCTCGCCAAGATCAATGTCGACGCCCCCGCCAGCCAAGCAGACGTGCCCGCTGTTGTCAAGACCCTGCAAGAAAAGCTCGAGTTCTGGAAGAAGAACCAAGACAGCAAGACCAAGGAGGTAAGCTACGCCCAGCCTTTTCTGAACCACATCAAAAGCTGACCTATCATTCAGAACGTCGACAAGGCCAAGAAGGAAATCGAGAAGCTCGAGGCCGAGTCCAACGGCAACAATGGCACTGAGAACGGTACCAAGGACCTCGCCAACAAGCCCTCGGCCAAGAACCAGCAGGTCAACGGCTCTGCTGACGCCGGCGCCGAACTCGCTCAGGAGAAGGATGCCGCCAACGATGCCGCCGCGGAACTGGCCAAGGCAAGCATCGAGGAGAAGGAACAGCCCACCGAGGCATAAACTGTTTGACCATCATCTGCCATTGAACCCATCTTGAACGAACCGACATGAGTTGAAAAGAGATTGGCTTGCAGTCGCTGGGATCAGGATACCAAGGATTTTGTCTGCGTTGAGTCGTCGTGTGTGGGTGATGCATGGCACGGGCTGGACGGACAGACGGTTTGGATGGGATATATTGCAGGTGTGTGCATTCTTGGTTGGGGCAAAAATACAGACGGTCGACGGACGACATCAGGATTAGGCACCACAGGCATTTCATATCATCTCCTTCAGCACTCAGTTCCCTTCCCAACCCATCATCTTCCAGCACAAAAAAAAGTTGCACCCCTCCCCTCCTCTCCTACTACTACTACTACTACTACTACTACTACTACTACTACTACTACTACTACTACTATTACCAATACTATTTCTACGACCGTCCCTGTGTCCTTTAATCCCATCCGGAAACCTGAAATTGGAGGACTGCTTTTCCTGTACCTTTCCTCTTCCCTGCCTCCTTCATCGTGGTTTGGCGTTGGTCATCAAGTGGTAATGATGGATCTGGTGAAATGGACGTACATGTGCATGTATAGTCGCATCTACGCATCTACGTAATTGAGCATGTAGGTACCAACCAACAAGCCAATATAAACACGCCTCTTCCGCCGATGCTTTTGCCCTTTGACAGAGAGGGATCCATGTTTGATGCGCATTAAGTCCGCTCCTTTGCTTTTGGTGAAGTGCGGCTGGCAGAGCTCTGTACCCAGGTAAGCCACACACGCAACCAACGCTGAGCCGTCGAACGAACTGAATGAGGAGCGATGCAGATGCGTAGCTAATTACCTAGAGCGAGGCGCAGGAGCAAGCGTCTCGTCAGGCTATACACACACACTGTTTACTTTTCCTCCCGGTTCGCCCTCCCGTCGCCTCCGCGCTATCTTCCTTCCTTGCCTATATCACAGCTCTATACATCTGCGCGACCCAGCTACCTGCAAGCGCAAAGAGATACTAGCTAGGTGCGTTAGTGAGTGGGTACAGTTGGTAGGGCAGCTAGATCTGTTGGACATGGGACACTATAGCCTGCCGAAACTGCGCTGGCTTCGCGTGACAGGAAGAAAACGAGCGTCTTCTTCGCTTCCTTGTCTTAGTTGGCTCTACTTATAGTCGAGATGGAGGTGACAGGACCGTGAAGGCGGCGCCCTGCTCTGCGTCAACAAGACTGGGAAATGATGTAGCGATGTGTCATTCATCCCGCACGACAAGGCTTCCTTTTCGCATATGCACATGAGGATATGGGTATGTAGGTACGTAAGGTAGTGACGATGATCCAGAGAAGCACGTGTCCACCAAAAATGACGAAACACCAGGCTAAATACAAGGAACGCAAAACGAATGAGAGTGCCGAAGGACCCGTCCGTCCGTCCGCCGTCCCGGATCCTGCGACAGAGAACCAAAAAAGTGCCGAAGATGTGGGACAAGAAGTGCCTATGCCAATGCTAAACTGGATTCCATTCTAGCGCCACCTACCGTGCGTATGCCGGCGATCTCCGCTGCCGCTGCTGCCACCACACCACCAACGCCAATGCGAAATGCGTCTCGAAAATGCTGCCCGTGTTTATGCCATTCGCCCGGCCCGCCCGCGGGCAATCCATGTATCAATGCGCCTGACTTTGTTCGCTTGCCAATGAGGCTGAAATAGCCCAACGGGAGGGAAAGATGAAAATGAGAAAGTCGGACGATGAACTAATGCGTGATAAAATGACGATGCCGAGAAGAATGTCGTGTTGAAAAAAGACCCATATTGTAGAATGGTACAAGGAGCGGAAATACCAGGGAAAATAACAAGTACTGTTTGGCCTTCGTTGTCATGAAAACACACTTTACCTCCTGCCCCTGCCCCAGCTCCTACCGCCAGCGCCCTTGGCCTTGGAGTTCTTGTTCTTGATCTTCAACGCGCGGAAGTTGGCGTGCGCCGTCGCGCTAACCTTGCGTGCTGCGCGCTTGATGACGCCGTCCGTGTCTTTTGCGTCTTTCTTTGTGTTTGCTGCTGCCGCCGCCTTGCTCGGCAGCTTGCTCTGCGATTTGGTCCGCTTCTCGTCGTGCTCGCCGAAGTCCGAGTCGTCTTCGACGGCCGTGTCCGTGTCACTTGAGTTGTGGGCCAAGGCGCCGCCGTTCAACAGAGTCTCGGCCACGCACGTCGCGTCTGACTCGTCTTCTGAGGGAATCGTTTCCAACTGCGATTGAGGTTTTGAGCGGGTGTGGACGGGGCGCATAATTACGCGCCTTGTTTGGCGTTTGGCGCCGCGCTTTTTCCAGGGTCGCGTTTCTTGGGCCGCAGCGTTTTGTTCCCCATCGTCCTCGTCCTCTGAAGGATGCGTTTCGCCGTCGGCACCCAGATGCATTTCTGGAGGCTGGGAGGTTGTTTGGGCCGTCGGATGGGACGCGAAGAGCCTACGGGCGGTATTCTTGGTTGACGAGGACATGGTTTCTTGCTCTGCCTCGAGCTCGCGCATTGCCTCCTCGTCATCTTCGTGGTTTTCGTGGTCCTCGTCAGCAAATTGGTCTCCATGCTCCTGCGCTTCGGCTTGTTGCGCCTCTTCTGCCGCCACCCTCTTGTCTTCCTCGCGCTCCTTGCGCCGTTCTTGGATAAGTGTGCTGATACTCCGCATAAAAGTCCTCGGCTTCTTCGGCATCTTGGGGCTCTCTGGGCCCTCTGCCAAAGATTCCGTAGGGAACCAGTCTCTGCGCAGGAACGCCGGCGTCTCCAAGCCCTTGCTAGACGGCGTTGGCTGCTCCTCCTGGTCCCTTTTTCTCTTCAGAGGCGTCGACATGAACTGGTCTAAGAAATGGCGTTTACCCTCGGACATGGGGGTCCTTCCAAAGCGGGCTCTCCGGCCACTCCAGATGTCTTCGTTTTCGTCATTCGGATCCTGCTTGCGGGGCGTGGCATGATTTGGCGCAATGTCACCCAGGACGCTGCGCTCTCTGCTAGGCGTTGCCGAGGGGAGAAGGTCGAAGATGCCAAGAACATAGCCGTCTTTCTGGGGAGTGGGGCCAAGCAGAGAGCGCATGTAGGAGTCGTTGAAGATTTTGGTTGCCGACATAGGTGCCTCCTGGGCCTCCTCTTGGCATCCATCACGCTTGGAGGGAGTCGCTAGAGGAGCCTTTTTTGCGCCCTGTCGTCGAGAGGGAGTGGCGTCCGGAAAGGCATTGGTGGTTTTTGCTTTTTTGGTCGGCGTCTGGGACTCTGTGGCGTGGGCGTCTCCTTTGCGTTTGGGTGATGACGGCTGTCCTTGGCCGCTGAGAAGGTCGCGAAGTCTGCCGTATTCCTTGTACTTTGGGGCTGGCAAAAGAGATTAGTATTATGCCATAGCAGTAGACTTGGCATGGACGCACCAATGTCGCCAGCGGCCTTGATGTCGGCGCGTCCTGGTTTGCGGCCGTGGGCGTCGAAGAAGGACTTTTCCCAGGCCTTGAGCTGGAGCTTGAGCGACTCGCAAAGGGACGAAATGTCGGTGGTCGAGGCCATGGTGAGGGTTGGACTGGACCGGGAGTGGAGGTGGGTGGTATGTTGAAGATTGACGGGACGAGACGCGTCGGGGCGCGACAGGACGCGAGTCGGGAGTCGGGGCGAGGAGTCGCGACGCACGGACCACGTCGTCGCCAGTTTTGCCACCGGCGTCCGTTTTCGTTCCACTCGGTCCACCCACCCATGATCGACACCTTGACTGCGCTCGACTTCACCCGGATACCCAGCAAAGGACTGCAAACTCCACGGCCTGACCAGAGCATTGACCTCGCTCGAAACATTCAGGCACAAATCCTGCAATCTGTTGCACCCTAGACGCGCCCGCCTCGCAATCAGCCAACACCATGGCCATCTCGAGACCATCTCTGGGCCCGTTGGCTGCAAGCCGCCCGGTCCTTGCAAGCTTCCGTTCTGGTCACCTCTCCATTCCGCTACTGGAAAGACGCCCTGCTGCTTGACCCCAGACGGTGCAGATCCCTTGGCGGGCAATACGTCTGACTTTCGGATGCCAGACGGGATCATCCGTGGGTTGGATAGAGTTCGTCATGCTCCAATTCGCCCTTCTCTGCACGTTGCGGGGCCGGTTTTACTTGCTCCGCTGTCAGCGTCGTGTCAGCATCGGTCTACTCGTTCGGCTGTGGCTGAATGCCTCGCCCTCTCCCCGCTTAGCTCCCAAGTGAGAATAAAAAGGTACAACCCGTCCGCTCTGCCATGGTCTTTTCTGCCACGCCATCAGGTCCTTTTTTTATTCCGCTGCCGTTGCCCCGATCGAGTGGTACATGCTACCAAACACAGCGAGACCTATGATGCCGGCAACCAAGGATTGGCAGGCCCTCGGGGCGGAAAAGCGGGCTGCCAACTTGCACAAGATACCCACTCCTTGGCGGCTGCCGGAATCAATCACCAAAGGAATCGAGCAGTCCTCCACCATCAGCGTGCTGGACGTGCCCAAATCGTGCGGTCTTCTTTCTCAGGACGAGCTCAACATTACCGAAAACTACGACGCCACTGGTCTATTGGAGCAGTTGGCGTCTGGGAAACTCCAATCCCAAGATGTCACCCGAGCCTTTTGCAAGCGGGCGGCCATTGCGCACCAAGTCACCAACTGCCTTACCGAGATCTTTTTCGACCATGCTATGCAACGGGCCAAAGTTCTGGACGATTACTTTGCCAGGGAAAAGAGGCCAATGGGTCCCCTTCACGGCCTTCCGATCAGCTTGAAGGAATCGTACAACGTCAAGGGAATTCCAAACACCACAGGCTACATTTCGTTTCTCGACAAACCGCCCGCGGCAAACAATGGCGCCATCATTGAGGTTCTGCTGAATCTTGGTGCCGTGCTCTACGTAAAGACCAACGTACCGCAAACGTTCATGACCGGTGACTCCGAAAACAACGTCTTTGGGCGCACTTTGAACCCGCATCGTCTTTGCGTTACAGCGGGCGGCTCAACAGGAGGTGAAGGTGCTCTGATTGCTTTGCGGGGGTCCATTTTGGGAGTCGGGACAGATTCTGCAGGCTCTATCCGCATACCGTCGCTGTGCAACGGCCTTTCTGGCTTCAAGCCTACTGCAAACCGCATACCGTTTGGAGGAAATACGGCGCCCGGTCGCTTGGGTTCGCCCTCGCCAATATTTCCAGTCACTGGCCCTCTTGGTACTTCGATTCGAGACTTGGAGCTGTTCATGAAGGTGGTCATTGACTCGGATCCGTGGGTCTTTGACGAAGGTGTGATAGCTGTGCCCTGGCGCAGCGTTCCCCGCCCACCACCCACCACTAGACTCCGCATCGGCCTCATCACGGAAGACCCCTCGCTTCCTCTACACCCACCTACGCTCAGGGCACTGCGAACCGCCGTCCAAAAGCTCGAGAACAATGGCCACACCGTCGTCCCACTCGACAGCTCCATCCCGTCTCTCTGGTCCTCTGCCGTGCTCGCCTGGCGCTTCTTCTTGCTCGATCCCTCCAAAGCCGTCTTGCGAAACATTCAGGCTGGCAACGAGCCTGTCATCAAATCAGTCCAGCTGACGCGCTTCTCAGAGAATGACGGCTGGGAACCCACCATGGACAACTTGTTCGATCTGACAGTCCAGCGGCGCGGTATTATGCGTATCTACCACGACTTGCTGATTCAGAACAGCCTGGACGTGGTGCTCATGCCACCGAACCAGTGTCCTGCCCCGCCACACGACACCTACGGCGTGACGCCTTATACTGTGCTGGCAAACTTTCTGGACTGGCCTGCTGCCGTGGTCCCCTTTGGCAAGGCGGACAAGGAGAAGGATGCACTCTTCTTGCGCAAGGAGATCAAGTATGTGCCAGAGTACGATGCCGACTTGGCTGAAGGCCTCCCATGCAGCCTGCAGTTGATGGGAAGACCGATGAAAGACGAGGAGCTTGTACGACATCTGGAGATCGTGGCGAAGGTCTTGGAAGAGGACTGATGGTGAGTCGGGGCTGAAGACATCTTGCTGGAAAAGATTTCTCTTACTGAGACGGCCGCTGTCGAAGTTGGAACACTCTGCTCTACATGGACAATGGGGTTGACCCGATTTACCTTCAATTCACTGCGGGCTTGGCACCGTAGCACTTGTTCAGATGCGTCAAGTCAATGCAACAGCTTTTCTCCTGTGGTGGGCGTCAAGAAGTGATACCATGCAGCACTGCGACCACACTTGAGAAGCATTCATCCACCACTACTACGGATGCTGGTAGTGAGCAGTCATATGCAGCCATTTACTGTCACAGCTTCAGCTAGGGAGCTGTCATTCACTACCACAGCCGTGCCCAAGGAGCTCTCCATTCAACGCAGCCGATGGGCCCAGTAACTAGCCATCGTTTCTTTCGAATCCCACAATGCCCTTATTGAAAAGGCAATGTCTCGCACTGCTCGATTGCAGCGCAGTAGTTCTGTAAGCTCCCCTTCCTGTGCTATTGCCGTTACAAATCCGTCCCGTATCCATCTAAAAATACACAAGGGTAATGCCTATAATGACATTCAAGTCCTCGATTTTTCGCATTCGGGTGAAAAAACTCTTCGCAACCTACCTGTAGCCGCTGACAGGAGAAAGAATATCCGGCAAACGTCTCAAGAGCGTGTGAACTGTGCCTGTCCTACAACACTTCCCACTAACCGCTAAAAAAAAATTGAGTAAGAAGAGGGATCCAGCCATGGCACCGCCACAACGCTCCCCAGTCACTTCCCTGCCATACCGCTCGAGCGTCGCGTCGTCTTCCCTGAATAGGGTCCCATGTACCCCAGACCCAACGCCACACACGGCAGAAGCAACAAGCAACAATTGGCTCGCGGGCGCGCCTTTCCACACTCTTTCTCTGTATCCAAGTCACCGGGCCTCCCAGCCCAACGCGACCCAAAACCTCACACCACCCAAACGCAGCGCACGTACGCGCCGCGCTCCCTACTCATGCTCATGCTTCTCCAAGTCAATGCATCGGATCGAGCCCATGGCCTAGAACCTACCCAAACGATGCTGACCAACCGCACTGTCGCCTCCTCTTTTGACCAAAGCATTAGCTAAACAGAGCGTGTCTGGTGCAGTCCAGCCTGGCCAAACCTAAAGCCGCACTGTACACATGCGGAGTTTTTTATGTAAATAGGCACTTCCCTGGCGTCCATCTGCAAGCGTGCGCTAAGCTGTCGGGCGCGCGCGCGTCTCGCCGTTTGTCAGTGTCGGCTTCCAGAGGCAGCTATTGTCCGGGTGGCTGTGCTGGACATGGAAGTACATGGACAGGTGAGTAAGTGGCGGAAGGGCCGGGGGAGGGAGAGAAAGTGGCGATGCGACTGGGGATGCGAGGGAGAGAGTTCCGCGTTTGCTGCCCGCCGCTGCTGCCCGCCGCTGCTGCCCGCCGCTGCTGCCGCTGTCGCCGATATGTGTTGTGCCCGCCCGTCTGTTCGTCCGTGCGGGCCGCGACGATGGGACGGCGGGCGGGTAGCGCTGGGCGAGCGGGAGATGAACGTGAGGAGTCTTTGAGTGTGATGTGATGAGTTAGAGTAAGGGAGACGGGCGGGAAAGCGGGCGAGCAGACACCGATCGCACAGAAGAACTGAAGGACACAGTCCAGGGTCTGCCTATAGTGTTCCCAATTAGATACATGGAGGTAGGCAAAGAGATTGCGATTGGAATGAACACAGTGACTGATATGAGACAGACTGGATGGAACTAGGGCAGCACAATCACAGAACAGTAGAACACTGCCAGTTCCCTTTTTTGGTGGCAGACGATGCACTCTCTGCTCTTGATCAAGGGCACTCGGTCGTAGAGGACGTAAAGACGCCGGGCAATGGAAGCAAGAAGGGCAATGTACATTCAGATAGACAGGCAAACCAAACCACCACCAGATCGACGACGCATACACTCAGCGATGAACGACGATGGGGCCACCGCAGTATGGGAGAGTAGCAGCCCAAGCAAGCAACGAACCAACCAACCCAACCAATCAGCACGCCAGCCAAAAATGTCACTCCTCATGCAGCTAACCTAACGACGAAAAGCAACGACCAAGCCAAAAGCTTAAAAGGTTCCACCACCTTGGGTCCACCCCAATTCAACACTACTCACCCACCTCAAACCAATATCACATCTCATGTATGTACCTACCAGTCATCCGTCACATCACACCCCCCTCACCACCGTGCTAGCACCCGGAATAGCCACCTCCGCGAAAAAAGACGTGGTGATTGTGGCGCCACCCGCGGCATGCTGGAAGCGTATCTCGCGCTCTGCCCACTCGCTCGCCCTGCTTACCCAATCCATACCCGTCGACGAATTTAGTCTTTGCGCATGTGCGGTGGACGCCTTTCTTCCTTTTGCTTTTGACACCAATGGAGAGTTGGCCAGCAGGGTGCGGTGGAGGGCGGCGATGGATGCTTTCCCGCTTTGGGCGAGGATGCGAAATCTAAAGCGCATGCCATCGGGCGATGGTGGGAGTGGTGAATGCTGAGAATGCCATGTGAACGGCTGCGGGGCGACGTCAGGGATCTCTGCGAAATATAGCGTTTGTCCAAAAGAGGTATCCCTTCCATCTTTGAGACAGGAAAATGGGCTGCTTGGTTCAAAGAAGGAAGCCTGTCCGCAGCTAACGCGGGAATGTTAGTCGATTCGCTTGGCCGTTGGTTAACTGTCATCGATTTTCGTTGTGGTAGATGGTTTGGGTCATTACAGGGAGCCGGAAAGAAGAGAAACAAACTCCAGTTCCATGCTCCGCTTTGTCGTCACATCTCTTTCCCTCCCCCACTACTCACACCAGCTCGTCAAGAAAACGAGAGACACATACACACACACAGTACATTGAACACGTCCTTCCATCTGCCCCAATGATGGCATCACTCCGGTCATGCTTCCAAGCAGTGAGCGTCAGTCCTTCTGTCCGCATTCCAAACATGCCAATTACTCAAGCAGAGGATCCGTCATCGCTCCACTTCGCGCCATCGTAGATGCTGCCATTCTTGTTTCCGCTGAATTCCAGCTTTGCGAGGAACTCGGGCGGCACGCTTGGGAGGTACTTGCGCTCACGCTCCTTGTCCGTACCACCAAAGCCCGCGCCGTAAGTCACGAGCATGTCTGTACTCGTCGGCAAACTGAAGGGCAACATGAGTGCCGGGTCCAGCAGCAGGTTCTCAGGGGCGTCTTCGTCGTCGCCGCTGTCGTAGTGGATGGTCCCTTGGTATGTGTATACCGAAGTTGGGCTCCCGGGCCGCTGCTGCTGCCCTTCTAGAGTCGGGCTGCTGGGCTCCCCTGCTGGCGCCGACGGGATCGGCGGCATGGATTTGCGGGATAGTCGGCTGAGGCGGCGGTCGGCGGCTTCTTTCTGCAGGTTGAAGAGATACTTCATGGCGGGTTTCGGGAGCGTCTTTTCTCCGACCTCCGGACGATAGTAGCGGACTGCGTGGTTGATTTGTTGCGGTGTTAGGCGAGGCAGCTGCTCAAGAGTATCCTTGATGGCGTCAATGTTTTCGCCGAAAGATGAGAAGCACTGGAGCCACTGCAACAACTGAACGACAGGCTCAAGATGCCGCCGCGCAGCGTCGACTGTGTTTTCCCCAGTTGCCGTCAGAGCGCCGCCCTCGTAGTGATCGGGTTGCCGGTTATTTTGGCGCGCCCAGTCCTCGATGGTGGACACGTTCATTCGTATTTGCATAGCCTTTGTACGGGCCAAATATTTCCTGTTGGACATGATGCGATTGAACAACTCGGATCCAAGCCAGTACAGAAGTTGCGACAGCACTTGCGCCGTTATGACCGAGTGGATGTCGTACAGGTCTAGCACAAACAACGTAGAAGAGAGGAGAGAGGTGATGTTTCTGGGCGACACCTTGGCTCTCCGTTTTGGCGAGGGCGGTCGAAACCGCTTCTCGAACGGCTCCGGGGGTTTTGGTTTGCTCTTGCTTTTGAAAATCTTCCACTCGTGCTGGAAAGTCACGTCCTCCAGTCCGGGAATGGTTTCATGTTCGAGCATGGCGGTGTCGAGGACTTTATCCATTCGACGCTCGGCATCCCGAATGACGTAGATGAAGATTTCGTTGATGAGCTCGGAAATCTGGCACTGAAAATCGGTAGTGGCCTGTACCAACCCCGTGTCCTTTTTCAAGTAATAGAGCAATAACGTGGCGTTCGAAATCCAAAAGGCAAGGATGGTCATGTCCCACTGGTGCTTTTCCACCACGTCGTTGATCTTGTCCATGGCGGATACAAGCAGCTGTTCCAAGAGCGCTTCGCTCGAGTGATAGTGCGCATATCTTGCGGCTAGGAATAAAATGTTTGCCGGGACGGGTTTCTGAGATGGAGACCTCGTCGGGGTCATGTTCGTGATAATGATGTCGAGGATGCGGTCAAGCTCGTTTTCTTGAAAGACAAACATTTGGTCGTTGAGGCATCGATCCCACACAAATTCTTGGCCTTCTTCAATTTCGTCGGGGGTCTAGATGGTGAGTTGAAATGAGCTGCTGCTGTCCCACATGCGTTGCCGTACTCACCTCTGGTCGGTCATCAAGCCCCAAATTCCCCAGGTCGACCTCCAAATTAAGAGAACTTTCCATGGCCATTCGTCGTCGAAATTCGTTTTCTGCCACTTCCTCCGCGAACTTGTCCTCGTTGAATCCTGCCGTGTAAAAATCATCGTCTCGTGCCGATACTCCGGTATTCCCTATCGAGTACCCGCTCTCGTGAAGATACTCCGACAGCTCGCTATCGGGTGCGACAAAGTCAAAAGCAGTCCTTCCAGAGGATGATGCCATGTCCGGCTTGGCACCCTTGTCGAGCAAAAGCTTTGCTATCGATTTGTGCCTGTTGGTCATGGACCACATCAACGGGGTCCAGCGGTTCCGGTCCTGAGTGTCCACGTTTGCGCCGTTGTTGACCAGAGTGGAGACGACGTCTTCGTGGCCAAAGCAGGCAGCGTAGATGATTGGCGGGGTGCCCTCGTTGTCTGGCGCGTTGACATCGACGTAGCCCTTTGCTTTGCCGGTAACGAGCCGCTCAACGGTTTCAGTGTCACCGTTGGACGCGGCCAGGTTCAGGGCATTCTGCAAGATGTCCTTTTTCTCGGCCTCGGACAACTTTTCGTCCTTGATGATTGTATCTTCGTTTCCGCCGCCCTTGTTGTCATCGTTTAGGCGGGCTTGCCGCTCCAGCATTTCCCCCAAGCGACTCTCGCTCTCTTGGGCCGACGGGCCTTGATTGCTGTTCAGGTCGAGGTCGAAGCCAAGGGGTTTTGCGGGCAGCGGATTGGACAGGAACTGAGACTGGCCTGATGTTTGCGCACACAATTAGCACATCGAGGACAAAGACGGGTGGATCAATTGGAGGTGCGGCCATGAAACCCATGGGGTCCGTCTGCGACAGATGAGGGCCGGGGGGATGAGCGTACCCTGCCAGCCGTCGTACATTTCGGTCTCGGGGCCGGAGATGTCGACATTCTTGCGGTCGTCGAGCGACTTGGGCAGGTCGTCGGGCAAGGGCCGCTGTTTCTTGGGGCTTGCGGAAGCAGAGGCCGAGGGGGAGGCAGAGGGGTCGCGGATGGGTTTCTCATCGGAGGAGGCCTCCATGGTGGAGCATGGGGCGGGCCAGGACCGGGACCAGATGAGGTGAAGCCAGGTCGGCTCCGCAGGCGTCTCAGAGCATGCGCCTTGGGGTGGCGAAGATGGAGATAGAGTTGGGACTTGGGAGCGAGGACGGCCAGATGTCCAGATTTGCGTGAGGGAAAGATGCGGCTCGCGGGGGGGGGGGGGGGGTGACGTTGACGGGAGGCACGCACGCCAAGCCCCTGCCCTGCCCTGCCCTGTCCCCGGCCATGTCTGACCCTCTCTCAACTGCACTGGACCCGGAGAGATTGACGCCAACGTACATGTCGAGTGGCAACTGCTCTGCTGTGAACTGCATCATCACCTCACCATCCAGGCCTGCCGCCTTCTCCCCACCTCACTCCGTCCTCTTCCCGTTCCTTCGCGCCCTCTTTGCTGAGCCAAACCTCTCACCGACCATGATTTGAACCTCCGAGACCCTTGACTCTTGCTTGCCTGCATGCTCCACCGCGCCGCAATGGACGAAGATGGCCCCTCTGGCGTCAAGGTCGCTCACCACGCGCTCTTGCGCCTTTCTGAACTGCCAGGCTACTCTTGGGATGCCGATGCAGAGCCCTTCCACAGCGTGAGTCCGACTTGACTGCGCATGCCGACCGCCGCGGCCCTGCTGACCATCCTTGTTTGCCCCCAAGTCCTACGATAACTGGCACTTCTATGGCACTCAGCGCTCGCCCAAGCCCGCCCTCGGCCTTCCCATGCGCGCCGCGACCGCGCACAGCTCGTCGCCAGCCTTCTTGGAGGCTCGCCCGCCGGTCAGAAAGCACAAGTCGTCCAATAGCGAGGCGAGCGCAGCGTCCTTCTCGCTGGGGCCTCAAGAGCATGGAAAGCACGTCGTCGCGCGGGTTTCAAGTCATGTGCTTCGACTGGAGCGGGAGTTTCAGCTAGCGAAAAGCATCGTTGACGAGTGCGACCCTGACTGCCTACACTTTGTCCGGCCAATAGAGCTGGTTCGACTGCCGTCCCGACAGGGGAGCGAAAGCTTGGTTGCCTCCATCTTCGAGTCTCCCGGCCCAAACTACATGCAGAATCAAGTCGCCCTCTACCAGGCCACGAAGTGGGACACACCCATGGCGCAAAAGGACGACCGCCAAATGTCGCTGCAGCTCTTTATGCAGTTCGCCATTGGTGCCGCCGAGTCCCTGGAGATACTGCACAATGAGAAGAAGCAGGTCCATGGCGAGATTCGTGGCGACGCGTTCCACTTCGACCCGCAAACTGGCCAAGTGCGCATGCTCAACTTTGGATCTGGCGTGCGCTCCTTTGAAAATGGCCTGACCTCTGCCGGATGGTCTTCGCTCAGCCGCGAGATAGGCGTAGAGCATAAGCTCCAGTTCATTGCGCCGGAGCAAACAGGACGCCTCCCCGCAGAACCAGACACCAGAACCGACATTTACAGCCTCGGCATCCTATTCTGGGTAAGCACTTCGTCGCTCCACCGATAGATCCGCATCGCTGACCCGTGCAGATAATGTTGGTTGCAGAGCCCGCATTCGAAGGAGACAAGCCTCTCGAGGTTATGCAGAGTGTCTTGTCCAGGCGTATTCCTCCCGTGTCCTTGAAGCGCATGGATATCCCTGAAGCGCTCTCAAACGTCATCGCCAAAATGACGGCAAAAAACATTGAAGAGCGCTACAACTCCGTCTCTGGATTGAAGCACGACTTGGTCAAACTCAATTCGATTCTGCTCGAAGGTGATTCGGACGCTTTGCAGAAATTCAAAGTTGCGACAAGAGATGTCTCGAGCTTTTTCAGCCTCCCCTCGCGTCTCATTGGACGAGACAGAGAGCGCCAAACTATCCTGGACATCATCGACAAGGTCTCTCGAAGTCAACATCCTTCGGTCAAAAAGAGCCTGTACAGCTTCAGTTCGCAGTCCGGGTCGTCGATGGGTTCGGCACGATTTGAAAACCTGGGCGCCGACGACATTGTCGACCTGCACTCTGAAAGCGCGAGCTCGCGAGACTCTGAGCACCGAAATGAGTCTAGAACGCCTCGAAATAATTCAGAGGCATCAATATCCCTAGGTGAACCGACCGACCTTCGGCCCTCCTCAGACAGCCTTCCGTCATGGAGCACAGACCTCTCCGCTCGCCGAGCTTCTTCTTCTGCTCAGAATGCCCTAGCCGACGATCCCGCAGAACACCTGAGGAACCACCATAGGGCTAGGAGGCGAGCGCGTTGCGAAGTGATTGCGATTTCTGGTGCCGGAGGCTACGGCAAGTCCAGCTTGATCCAGTCAGTTCAGGCTGTTGTTCGCGGGCGAGGGTTTTATTTTGCCACCACAAAGGTAAGCTTTTTTCCAATATTCCTGATCCGTGGAGCATCACGTCATACATGGCAGCGATCTTCAGGCCTACGCGAAGAATCCGCCTTAACCTGAGCAACAGTTTGACCAAGCCAAGAGAGCCCCATACGAGCCTGTCCTGCGGCTCATGTCATCTCTCTTTCGACAAATATTTTCAGAGGCAAACATTTCTACCGATTTTCACAACGCGGTCCGAGCTCATGTGCAGCCGGTGTGGCACCTTTTGCACAGCTACCTGGATCTGCCCCAGTGGCTATTAGGGACCATCTCAAAGCCGCTGATTGACGGTGTCCCTCCGCAGCAAAACTACTCGAACTCGACCAACCCAAGCCGCAATGCATCCCGATTGATGAACACATTTCTTGATGTCTTGAAAGTGCTGGCTAGGCAACAATCTATCTGCTTCTCCGTCGACGACCTCCAGTTTGCTGACGAAGAGAGCCTGGATTTGATCCAGTCGATTGTGAATAACAAACTCCCTCTGGTCCTTATTCTGACATATCGAGAGGACGCAAAACTGTCCCCTGGTATTCGGACACTTTTGGGACAGGCCGCAAGGCAAGTTGGTCAACGTTCTGACAAATACCAGCATAGGTTTGACGCTGTACACAGGATTGAGCTGAAGCCCTTCAGCGAAGCCGACACTGCAACTTTTGTTGCCGAGACGCTTCACAGAGATCCAGAATACTGTTTGCCTCTTGTCGCAACCATTCACGAGCGCACAGGGGGCAGTCCCTTTTTCGTCAGAGAGATGCTCGATTCTGCCCACAGAAAAGGATGCATTTACTATGACTGGAAAGACTCTGCTTGGCACTATGACCTGGACAAGGTCTTTGCCGAGTTCAAGTCGACCTCTTATGGTGCCCAGATCAACAACGACTTCCTGGTCAAACGTCTGCAGGAACTCCCAACCCCGACTCGCTACATGCTCCAATGGGCGTCCCTTATTGGAAGCACGTTTTCATTCTCCCTCGTAAAGCGCTTGATGCACGGAAAAGACTCGACCAGTGCAGCCGGATTGCCATTGACTTCAGGCGATGCCATCAATGCGATCGACACTGCGCTATCTGCGTACATTGTCATGGCTGGAGACACCGAGGATCGCTTCCGTTTCTCTCATGATCGCTACATGCAGGCCGCAAAAGCCCTCATCGAGAGAGAAAACTTCGACGAGGCAGAGATGCATTTTGAAATCTGCAAGGTCATGATCGAGGCCAACTACATTGACAACACGACAACGGGATCCAAAACGCTCTTCACGAAAGCCAGGCACGTGGCCTGTGCTGGGGAACTTATAAGGCAGAGAGTCGAGCATAGAGCTTGTTACCGCTACACGCTCGAGACGGCCGCAGAAAATGCGTGCGAAGCCGGCGCGCGCCCAACCGGTCTCTTCTATTACACGAGATGCTTCAATCTGCTCCAAGAATTCCCGTGGAATGATGAGTTGGAAGATGTCGACTACTCTGAAACGTTGCGCATCTATACCCGTTCAGCAGAATGTTACTGGTACCAAGGTTTCTTTGAGCCAGCTCTTGGGCTTTGTCAAACCATCTTTCAGAACGCAAAGACCGCAGAAGACAAAGCACCGAGTTGGATTCTCCAATCACGAATCTTTGCCATGCGGGGAGACTCCTTTGCGGCTTACCAAGCTCTCAAACAGTGTCTGATGGACCTAGGAATCCAGGTCCCTGACATCTCTTGGGAAGAGTGCGACGCCAAGTTTGAAAAGACATGCGCCACTTTGCAGCAGAGCGACAAGCACGAATTGCTCTCCCGGCCTGTGAGTACAGATCGGACGCTGCTCGCAATCGGTGCGATCCTCATCGAACTGGCGAGCGCCGCGTACTGGACTGACTCGAAGCTATTCTATCAAATGAGCATGATGATGGTGGACCTCCACCTCAACCGTGGCCACTTTCCTCAAGCGGCGCTTGGCTACATACACGTTGCCAGTATTGCTGTAGCACGATTCGGAATGACCAAGTTTGGAGTCGACATCGGAGATTTTGCAAAGCAGTTCTTTCAGATGTTTCCAGACGACTCCTTTATCGTTGGACGCGGCGAGACCCTTCATGTTTGCTTCATCGGTCACTTGCAGACACACATTCGAGATCAATTGCCCGTCCTTGAAAGGGCCATGAACGCTACTGTCCTCTCCGCCGATAAGATCATGTCTCTACTCAACTTGGGCATTACAGCGTCTTTCAAATTCTGGGCTGGTCAGCCCGCGTCCGAAATCGAGGCCTTTGTGAATGAGGCGCCAGCTGAGTTCAAGAACTGGGAAGAAGACCTCCGAGGCGGCGTCCTCCTGATTGCGGCACGACAATACGCACGAGCGCTCCAAGGCGAGACGGAAGTGAGAAATGCCAAAAAGGTGCTCTGTGACAACAAGCACAACAGTTCCGACTACTTGGAGTTCATCGAATCTCGATCTTCGAACCCGAAGCGACCCAAGACAGTTTACCTTGGCGCCATGCTTGCTACGCTCTTTAGGTACGGCCACTTTGAGGAAGCCATCGATCTAGGCGAGAAGCTCCTCCCTATGATGGAAGGTGTTTGGTGCATGCGCCAGAATTATGCCAATCTCACCTATCTCTCTTTGGCATATTTTGGAGCGATGGACCAGAATCCTCAGCGCCCGGAGAAGGAAGCCACTTTGCGGCGCATCTCAACTTTTGCGGACAAGATTCGAGTCGCTGCGAGTTTCAACGACACCAACTATCGCATATGGCTAGCGTTGGTTGAAGCTGAACACGCGGACTTTTCTGGAGACTCGGCGACAGCGTCAATTCACTACGAGAATGCCTTGGACTGGGCCGAATTGGATTCGTTCTGGCTCGAGCAGGCTCTTGCCTTTGAGCTCTACGCCGGCAGCTGCCTTAGACGGGGAGCTCGCAGACCCGCGCGCCGACTCCTCAAGGACGCCATCAGATGTTATACCAACATCGGGGCCATTGGAGTCGCAGACTGGATTAAGGACAAGTATTCGTACGTCCTCCTGGGCGAGACCGTCGTCACGAGCGTAGACGCTTCGTCGCAGACAGAGATTGTTGACACTGGCAACACTTCGTACAAACTCGGGAAACACGAAGGCCAAACGGACAAAGAGACCTCCGCCGACAGGACTGAGGCATGGCTCTCTCCGGTTCCTGCGCAAGGCCCGCTGAAGAAAGGTGACACGCTGAGCGACTTGCCTGGTGGCTTTTCGGCCGTTGGCCTGGACGTCATTGACCTAACGGGAATACTCGAGTCCAGTCAAGTTTTGGCGTCGGAGCTCCAAGTGGACAACCTTTTGGCGAAGATGACGGAGATCATCCTGGAGTCTACTGGCGCCGAATTGGCGGCCATAGTCACAGAAGATGAGAAGCGTGGATGGAGCATCGCAGCAACAGGTGGTCCCGATGGAGTCAACAAGTATCCAGAGGGCCAAACTCTTGAAGCAGTAGAGGACCAAGTCGCCAAGCAGGTCACGCTTTACGTGTTGCGTTTCCGGGAAACGGTGTTTGTCCAGAATCTCCTCGAGGATGAAAGATTCCTCAACGTAACGGACGCGTACAGAAAACGGAACCCTGATGGAAAGGCTGTCATTGCCATTCCAATCCTGCACGGCGACGATCGCCTCTTGGGCTCAATCTACTGTGAAGGCGCGCCAAACCAGTTTAGTGAGCGCAACCTTACCGTCCTTCGCCTGCTCGTCAACTCGGTCTCGGTTTCACTCGCCAATGCGCTGCTGTTTAAAAAGGTCCGCGAGATTAGCGCCAGCAACGTCGCTATGCTCGAGATGCAAAAGCAATCGCTGGCTCAAGCACGAGCCTCCGAGATCAAGGCCAAGGAAGCCGAGGCCATAGCCATCCAAAACATGAAGATGAAGGAGGAAGCGGCAAAGGCCAAATCTCTTTTCCTCGCCAATGTCTCTCACGAACTAAGGACACCTCTCAATGGTGTCATTGGCATGAGCGAACTTCTCAAGGGGAGCAATCTGAACTCGGAGCAAGAAGGCTATGCGAACAGTATTCGAGTCTGCGCCGACACATTGCTCTCTGTGATCAATGACTTGCTGGACTTCAGCAAGCTCGACGCTGGCAAGATGAAAATGATTCATGTGCCAGTGTCATTGACAGAGACCATAAACGAGGTGGTCCGCGCCCTGTCATTTACTAATCTAGAGCGCGGGCTCGAAACAATTGTACGGCTTGAATTGGATCCAGAGCTCTTTGTACTGGGCGACCCCGTCCGGCTACATCAGATTTGGATGAACCTGTTGTCCAATTCGTACAAGGTAAGCGTTGACACGCCCTTCCTGCGCTTTCCCATTCCAGGTGCCACAGGATCCCAACATCTTCCGCCTGCGCCCTCCAACGTGGCCAGCTGATTATTACCACTGTCATCGTTGTGAGCGTTTGGTGCAAGACGTTCTTCCCCTACCCCCCTTTACATGGCATCATGTATCCACGGCACTTTCTCATATACTTCACAGTTCACATCGCAAGGCACAGTCACCGTCGAAGCCAAGACTCTATCCGAAGATTCAGAAAGCATAGATGTCAAATTCAGCGTGTCAGACACTGGCATTGGAATATCAGAGGCTCAGCAAAAGAAATTGTTCCTGCCTTTCAGCCAGGTTGAAGATGCCAGCAATCGGTCCTACCAGGGCACCGGTCTTGGTCTCAGCATCGTCAAAGCTCTGATTGAGACCACCATGGGCGGCAAGATTTGGCTCAACAGTGAGCTAGGAAAGGGTACTACGGTATCATTCCAACTGCATTTCTTAAAAGTGTCCAAGCAACAAGTTGTAGAAGAGGCAAACAGAGGTCAACCGCAAGCTGAGCCACTGCCGCCGGCTCAGCAGAGAACAGAGTTCGGGTCTGATGAAGAAAAGACAGGGGACGCGGTGGAGAGACCAGACAACGTCCACCCTCCTTCTGTCAAGGGCCTTCCCAAGATTCCACGCGAGCAGATTCGAGTCGCCATCGCCGAGGACAATGCCATCAACCAGCGTATCGCCATCTCCTTTGTTAAGAAACTCGGCTTCAGATGCGAGGCGTTTGGCGACGGAAAAAAGACCATCCAGGCCCTCGAGAAGGCTTCAAAGGAAGGAGACCCATTCCACCTGACATTGATGGACGTTCAGATGCCAGTCATGGACGGATACGACGCGACCATGGAGATCCGCAAGCATCCCGATCCGATGGTGCGCGAGGTGCTCATCATCGCCATGACGGCCAGTGCCATTAGCGGCGACAAGGAAAAGTGCCTCGAGGTGGGCATGAACAACTACTTGGCCAAGCCGGTGCGCGCAGCGACGCTGAAGACGTTGCTCGAGTCATACTTGTCGCAGGACCCCAAACAGATGCCCAATCTGCAGCAAGAGGCCACGCAGCTTGCGGAAAGTGTCCTCAAGGAAGCGCAGACGCCAGTGACCGAGGAGAACCCCTACGAGTACGAAACGTCGGACCAGGGCTCAGAACCGACGCCCAAGGCAGACATGGCGAGAGAAGACGCCCTGACAAGAGACGGATTCGGAGGGGAGTGTGATGGAAAGTTGACTCCGACGCCTAGTGGAGGACCCAAAAGCAGGTGCGCCGCGGCAAAAGAGTCGCGACAAAAAGGTACGACGCAGTAGAGAGGGAGAGGAATCAAGGGCTTGTGGACCTCTTGTTTCTGTACGTCGCGAGTCCGTTGGAAACAAGTGTTTTTCCATCTGTCACTCCCGGAGAGGCGGGCACTTTGAAAGACTTTGAGTGCTTTTCTTGCCACTCTGCCTAGAATCGCGCCTATGCATGGCGTGGTGTCGACGAGAGGGGTTTTGCGCTGACGACGGCTAGACGAGGGCAATGAAGGCGCACTCTAGACGCGTGTGGAAAGAACTGGTCGACGGGAGGTGTGGGTGAGAAGAGGAAGGATCAGAGGCGACCAAGCATCATGAGGCAAGATACCCCCTGTTGGAACAATGGCATCAAAACATGAGATACACATACACGCATATTCTCCTTCCCTCTCTCCCCTCCCTAACTCTTGACGTCTCCCTTACGAATGAAAATAATGATGCATGGACGGACGGTAAGGATGTTTTGGGTTGGCTGGGGCTGTGCGAATCGTTTGTTCTCCTTACTACTGCATTGGTTTGTTTCTACTTACGAGCCTGTCTGTCTGTCTGTTTTCCATCTCTATTTCCATCACTGGGTGTGGCCTGCCGGATCGGAATGGGGTGGGGTGGGCAAATGAGCAGGACGGATGATCGGATGGTGGGATGGATGATCAGAGGGGTGTATTATGACGAAACCCAGCATTTGTTTTTGTCATTGTCTTATGTAGCGATCTCTCTTCGTCTATCACGCTGTTCCTTTTTTCTCGTCCACGTTCTCGTCTTTTGTTCTGGTCTTTTGCGTGTTTGGCATTTCCATGAGCGCTGGTCACTGGGATTGGCGTGGATCCGGAAGTGCTCTTCTCTCTCCTCTTCGCCTTCTTTGATGCAATATATTGACCACTAATTCCTCAATCCCTTTTTCTGTTCGTCCCACCATTTTCCCTTCATCCATTTTGATTCTGTCACGCTGTCTGTAGTTGGTGGTCGTAGAGAGCGTCTCTTCGCTATAGCACTAGCTCGTCCAAAGCATAACGGACAAGACCGTCACATCTTCTCCATGCGTCTCGCTCTGATTCGATTCGAGGTTTATCATCGTCTGCTTCTTCGCCGCGAGCTCTCCTGTCAGAGTCTACGCTAGGCGTGCCGTTGGGCAGGCGTCTTATGAAATTCTTTCCCCAATCCAACACACACTGACGACAATCTGCTTTGGGCGACGGGACAACGTCATCGGCTATATGTGCATACTCCCTCTCCGTCACGCCTGTCACGCCCTTCTCTTGTTTGATGCAGGGGTTTGTGGACTGGAATGCCAGAACTCCTTCCCCTCTCCTCCTATATCTCTCCTCCTCTCTTCTCTGATCTCCCCTCCTCTCCTCTCCAAGTGCCCGCCCATCCGACCGCTCGCCCGGCCACACACATAACACATACATGAGAGCAAGCAAGGGCGCCTCGCCTCGCCTCGCCTCGCCTCGCCTCAACCTCTCGCACACAAACAGGCAGACAGACGTGTAGTCGCATGAGTGGCTGGCTAGCTACTCCGATGGCACGCTAGCTCCGTGCATTAGCTATCTACCTACCTACCTACCTAACGACCACTGTAGCCCACTCTACTCCAGTCTAGTCTAGTCCACATCACAACGCCACGCCACCACTTGTCGCGCGGGTGGCTGGTCCGCTAGCGCGTCTGCGCACGCGCGCGCGGGCGTCGTGGCTTTATTGTTTATTGCGCCAGCGCCTTCTTTTTTTTTTTTGTTTCTTCTCCTTCTTCTGTACTCCCCCGTCCGTCAGTCTGTGATTGGGTTTGGTCCGGTCTGTGTTGTGTGGCGGCGGCTTTGTCTCAGGTACTTGCCTGCCTGCTTCTCGCTTCACTTTTCCCCCGTAGCTGCTGCGTGCCTGTGTGCCTTGCTTGATCGGTCGACTCTCGCACAGCAGGACGTATACACACGTGTTTCACAAGATCACGCGGGGGAAGGCGGGTCGGGTTGTTGGATCGATTGTTGTTCTTGTCGGTGGTTGCTTCCTCGGCTGTCTGTCTGTTTTTTGATGGCCCTGCGTGCATGCCTTACTCTCTCTCTACGGACGTATGTATGTGTCAATGAGTAACGTCAAAGGAAGGGCAAGTGGATGGGCGGACACGTGGTTTTGTGCTGCTCCTATTCCTAGATGATGTACAGGTCCTTGTGCACTGCAGGCACCTGACGTTGATGCAAGCGACGCCCTCCCGTCTCCAGACGAGCATCCATTCCCATGTGCACACTACGCATATGCTGCACCTGCTGCTGCTGCTGCTGCTGCTCCTGCTATGCCAAACAGACGTACGTGGAGGATTCCCACGTCGCATGCCTCTACACACATTTGCTGACGCACTGCCGGCTGTTCTGCTTGTTTGATCGCCAAGCGCGAGAAGAGAAAGCAAGTGAGAGAGTGGTGGACGCAAAAAAGTCAGGCCATGAGTCGGCAGCCTTGGTGCCCGCGAGACGCGGCATGGCGGCGCTGGGCACTCTGAGGAGCGGCTGGAATAGCAAAGCCGCCCAGGGAAGGGTGTGCGGTGTGTGGAGCACCTCCTTTCCGACAGCGAGGTCCGGAACGGAGCAAATCGACTTGTAGACTAGCGAGCGGGGGCCCATCTTTGCATCTGTGAGGTGAGGTGAGAAGAAGCAGGGGAGGAAGAGTAGAGGTGTGCGCGCGCCAGTACTTCATACGTTGTTAGGCTGGGTAGGTGGTGGTGGATTATTGGCTGGCTGGAATAATGGCTGGCGGTAGCGTGGGTGGCGCCCCGATCGACCGACTGTGGTCCTGGGTTGTATGTCAGGCGCCGGGGCGCCGGCTGGCGTCTATGTAGTTACCGCGTTGCTGGACTAGACTTGAGAGCAACGAGGGAGGAGCTGAACGGCCAAAGGGAAGAGAAGGAAAGTAAAAGCCGGGACTAGAACGGGAATGAAGGAGTGCGTGGGAGCGTGGATGGGCGGCATGGCGTGGGATGATGCTGTGGAATGGATGGTCTGCCCCAGGAGTACTCTGGGTACCCCCGTGATTGGCTTTGCACTTGGACTTGAGGGAAAACCCTCCATGTGGAGACTGTAAAAGACAATAAATGGTCAAGAAATATCGAAATGGCTGAGCATCACGCCAGAATATATATAGGTAGTATTTGGCAGGTTGATTTGCTGTGGAAATTCGACTTTTTAGTAACGGTTCGTGCAGTTACCTCAGCCCATTTTTTGGCCTCGAGGCATGAGCTGCATGCATGGAGGCCGTCAGACATGCATATGCTGTACAAGCGGAGTTGGCTGCTGACAGGCTGCAAGACGGGACCCGTCGTGCTGGATCCGCCGGCGCACTCGGTTTGGAGTGAGCAGACGCCAAAGTCAGGTGACACTGCGCCGTAAGGATCTCCGCCTACCTTTCGTCGGCCCAAAGAGTCTCTCGTACGTAAAAATACCGTCTACTGCACGTCGTTGTTGTAAAATTCTATGATGGCATTGGCGACGGCCTCGGGGGCCTCGATGGCGTGCCAGTGGCCAACCTTGGGCAGGACCACCAGGCGCTTGGACTCGGCGCCGAGCTCTTCGTACATCCTCTTGGTCGACTCGAGGGGTGCGCTCTTGTCCTCTTCGCCGGCCAACAGAAGTGTTGGTACCTTGACGTGGGGGTAGGCGGGTGGGCGCGCAGCAGCAATGACTCGGCAGTTGGAGACGTAGCCAGCAGGGCTCTGTGCCAGCAGCAGCTCGCGGATCATGGCGCGGGCCAGGGACGACGCGCTTGCCGCCGTCGCTGCAGCAGGGATCGAGTTGGCCATGGCATCCATGGCATTCTCTGCTTCGACGGCAGCGATTCTCTTTTCGAAGACGGCGGTGACTTGCGACGACGGGTAAACCGGGCCGATGAGAACAGCGGCGACGACTCGCTCAGCGTGTTCGGCGGCCAGGTGGGCAGCGACGATGCCCCCCATGCTATGACCAATGACGACAGCACGCGGGATGGAGAGGTGGTCGAGGATCCCAAGGACGTCAGCGGCAAGAGTGTCGATGGATTGCTCGACCTGGGTGTAGGGCGAGCGGGCGGCGCCGGTCGTGTCGAAGGCGACTACGCGGAAGCCGGCGGCGGTGAGAGCGGGCACGAGGGGGATGTAGAAGTTTTGCGAGGAACCGAGGCCATGGTGGAGGATGAAGGTTTCGCGCGGGTGGGAGGAATCAGTGGGCGCAAAGTCGGTGTAGTGGAGGCGCTTGTAGCCGACGGCGAGCCAAGGCATGGCGAGGACGAGGGCGAGGGAATGGAGGGCGAAGAGATTGGAGGTTGGATGGGTTGGAGTTCATGGCGGGCGTGGGGGTGTTTGTGTAGAGAATGAACGGCGTCGGTATGGGTGGCGTCATGGTGTTGCGGGGAGGTTAGGAGCCGGTGCAGTGCAGCTCCCGACGCCGGCGAGGTGGCTACCCGACGACCTGCGACCTGCGACCTGAGACCTGAGAGTCTCTTCCCCTTCCGTCGGCGTCGGCGTCTGTCTGTCTCCCTTATCAACACCCTCATCCAACAAAGTTGAATCAAACCTTGTCCTCCTGCAACACAGCCCTCTCGTTCAGAGTTTGTCCACCACCGTCCTCTTGGTTGGCTGTCGCTGCCAGGTACCGGCTGCAGCCAAGCTGTCGCCCGTGTCTGGACTCAGGCGTCTGGTCTGGTCACTCGCCGCCCCGTCACGGCACGCCACGTCCCGCCTTTCCTTTTCCTCTCCCTCCGCTTCTGAATGACCCAAAGCAAGCCACCACGCGGCATCCACCACCACCTGCGCGCCCCCGATCTCGGCCGTGGCCTTGTCCATGACCACGATCAAGGTATTGCTCCTGCGAGGGGCTGATGGCAAGGCTGCTCATGTGTCAGTTTGTGGGACCCTGTCTTTCCTTTGCCATCTTCCTCGAGCTTGTCTTCCTTTTCCTTTGGCATGTGAAGTCCGTCCTCTTTGCTTCTTTTCTTCGACTTTGCCCTCAAAAAAAGAAACATTCTCCATCCAATCCCCGGCCCTTGACTCGTGCTCTCCACATCATACCCACCGCCCGCATTATTTGCCCGCGCCGTGCGCCTGTCTCCACATATTAGATAGCGGTGTAAGGGGATTTCCAAAAGAGCCATTCAGCCGTCCCCTTATGCTGCTCTCTCCTGCTCCCTACTGGCTCTTTTGTCCCTGGGTCCGATCATTCTCGTGGCCCATCGTTTGATTCTCGCACTCTTGCCTAGCCTACCACAGCATCGGTTTCCTCCGCACACCACTCTCTGTCACACCCGCTGCTGCGCCCGTCCACTTTCCTTTTTCCAAAGCTTATATACCGCCTACTCCTTCTCCCTCACCTACGCCCCTCCGTCCTCCCATTTCGTCGCACTCGCGGTTCAGCCCTACCTCCTGGTCGTAGTGCGCCGGCTCGCACTCGAGGACAACGTCGTTTCATTGTAAGACATGCTCACTGCGCCTTGGCTTGTTCCCCAATCTGATTGAGACGCCGATAGACCATGATACTATATTGACGACAAGCCTTCCTCATGTCCGCCTCAGCAACTACCAAGAATGTCTCTTCTCCATCACCTCTACCCTATGCCGAGCCCATGAGCAGAACAGACAGCGGATTTGAAGAAAACATTCGCCGGTCGATGTCGAAAAGAAGCCTGGCAATCAAAACCTCGTCCTTGGCTGCCGACGATGGCCACGACGGCGTGGGTCATGTCAGCGCCAAATCCCTCCAGCGCGAAGATTCAGTCCAGGATGATCTAAACGAACTCCCTCGGAGTCCCTCGACTTCTGACCAGCCCGCACTCCGGAAACGAAGGTCCAGACCAAGCTCCAAGCATTCGCGGTCAAGCCGGGAATCTTCAGCAACTCATCGACGACCCTCCTTGTCCATCAACCGCTACCGCAGCGCCCCAGATCGCGTCTTCACCCGGCAAGATATTGACGAGGTTTTGGCCCTGCACACACGCAGCTGTTACCTTTTCCAGTCGTTCTCGGTACCACCAAGTGCACCCCAGTCACCGGGACTTTCCTCAATCGGGTCCCGCTATAGCATCGACATCCCACGCGTCAACATTGACGCTACAGCTCCTGGCCAGCTCTCGCGGACGAGTCCGCAACAGTCCATCACACCGGAACTTGCCTCCTACCGCTCAGCTCCTTCCCCTGCTACATCGACCTTTTCCCGACAATCCGGGGCTCCGTCTCCGATACTTCTACCGATCGACCCAGAAGAGGGCGACTTTGAACAAGAACCGTCCACCCCGACGATTCCAGCAACAACAATGCACTGGACTTCCCCGTCGACCCGACGTCGCGAGTACGATGAAATCGACCGATCAACGCGCGGTTTCCGGGGTCTCGTGCGTCGCTTGACGCCCAAGTGCTTCAGCACACGGCATCTACAGCCATTCTATGACGAGAAGAAGGCGACACGCAGTGATGACGACACCGCAAGTGTTCGACGATATCGCATTGATTTGCCCGATGAGGAAGGCGACGATGAAAAGAGGGGACACGAGATGTCAGTGAGGCCCAGTACGGCACCGGGCCGGTTTGGCAAGGGCATGCTGAGGGCCTGGGGATGTGGGTTGAAAGGGACGTGAGGCAAAAGGGGAGAAAGGGGGAACGAACGGACCACTGCGAAGAAAAAAACGACATCACTCGGCAAACGAAGCGGAAGACTTTGCGCCCTGAAAATTGCCCATCACGACACTTGGCGAAAAGGAAAACCGGAAAATTTTAGCAAGGCAGAGGCACGACCCGACCACGGACAGCGTCTGACGCCACGATCTACACACCAAAACTACGTGCGCACTGTTAATCATTTACCTCTTGTGCCCCTGCCTAGGGCCGCGACGCACAAGGGGGAGGTCATGGGACGAGGAGAAGCATTTATACCATCATCATCGTACACATCATCCTACGACACACATACGTCACATATTGCAGCGAGCTAGCGAGCGAGCGAGCCGGACAGGCGAGTCCAGGCGCGAGGCGTCAAGATACCCCCGAGCGAGAGAGCAGGAAGGAGCGCCATCAATTTTTGCTTTCGGATTACATATTTTTGGACTTTTGACATTTAGTGTTGTTTTAATTTCGGAGACACATATACATATTATATGACAGCGAGCAGTCTGTTGTGTCGTAGATGGAAGAGGATGGGAGAAGAGTCTAGATGCTACATGCGTCTAGCAGCATTGATACCAGCGAACCAAGATACCAATGACCGCTCCTTGAGTTAATCGTCTTTTGAATCATGGTGATTACGCGCTTGCTCTTCAACTTCATTCCTTCTACCCCTTTCTTTCTCTGTCTATCTCTCTCCTGTGCCCCCCCTGCGGCACAGCATTTTCTCCTCCGCCGCAATCTAACTGCTCTCAGCTCGTCCTACCCACCTCACCCCCCACCACTGCCGTCACCCGATTAGGAGTCGTTCAATAGAACAAAACAATACTCTTGCCCGAGGCGTGGTGATGCCAAAGGTCAATCGCTCACGGTCGCGGTCCGCGAGCCGGGCGTTAGAGGGTTCCAGTCTCTCTGTGCTTCCAAAGCACACGCATCTCCGCGCTCCATTCTTTGGATCGTCGCGTGCACACCTCCCCAACTCAAGTCAACCCCTCCTACAAAACGAACATCCATCTCATCATGACAACAGCACCACAACGATGATCGTCGTTCGTCGCCACCCAACCCCCCCACCTCCCACCACCACCGCCGCCGCCGCAGTGCAAAAACCCCTCACTCTGTGACTCCACTGTTCTACCACCCCCTGGGCCCTGCGTGCCTGCACTCCAGACGATCCGACCCTCCCTCTCCACAAATCTCAACCCTCGGCCCGTTGACCCGGCGGGTGGGTGGGTGCGCTGGACCCTGACTGACGGCTGACATCACAGTCTGGCTTCGCCACGTGCTCGTGTGGATTTCTCCACCACGGGCTGTGTACATAGGTATCTCCCACACACAAAACGAGCGGGCGGAGCCAAATGGAGTGTCTGGGTTGCGCGTCTGCGATCGACAGGTGGGCAGGGCAGATGGGTACATAGGCAGACAGACAGAGCTGCGCCACCGCTCTTTGCCATCGCCACCCCGCACAAGTGCGTGTTTGCTGAGGTGCCGTCCGTCAAGATGTTCAAGTGCGGTGCGAACGTATGTACAGACGCATTGCTGCTCCGCGCGCGGCCCCGCGAACACGTCCACCCGCCCACCTGCCACGTGGTAGATGCGGCGCTCTGATCTCGGCGGTGTGCCGGAGCTGCTCTAAAGCTGGCCCTCTTCCACCGTACCGCGTCTCCATCCGCGGCGCGGGGCAGAGGTCATGTTGGCAAGGTAGTGACGAGGTGGTGGCGAGGCGGATTGGCAGCCAAAGAAGAGTGGCGCGGGAAAACCAGTACTCCTAGGAAGAGGAGGACGAGGGCACGCCGATTGAAGGTATCAGATATTGCTTGCCTGGTGAGTTAGTTGGTCGCGACGACGCTTCCGCGCTCTCCTCTACTGTGGAATGCCGTTTGCACAGGCCTATTGCATCACCTGCCATAGCATCACCACTGCTGCCCGTCGCTTCGTTTGCGGTCTCGTAGCGTTGCGTTGTGCTCTTGTCTCCTGGAAGCACGCGCATAGGCCTTTTTCTGCTTTTCTCCTGCTTTTCTCCTGCTCTTCTTCTGCTTTTCCTCTAGTTTTCTTCTACTTTTCTTCTGGTTTTCTTCTGGTTTTCTTCTGGTTTTCTTCTGGTTTTCTTCTACTTTGATTACTATTTCTTTTTTTTTTTCTGTTCTTTGGTTTTATTTTCTTTCCTTTTGATTAACTATCCGGCCGCCAATCTGCCCCTTTTTTTACTTCTTGCGCCTCCGCTTATCTCTCTCTCTGTGTGTTGCATGTATGCAGTCAGTGTCGGCCTGATCCGCCTGATAGACCAATATGGCGGCTGTGGCTGGCCACGGACGGGTATTCGAGGAAACAAGAATGAAATCCTGTCAGAATCAGAAGACCCCGTGTCAGGGAAGCGGCCACCGATCGGAACGGGGCAGAAAAGTACGGCGACGACGGTGTTGGTGATGATGAGAATGCAGATGACTTAGACCTTGAATGCGTCTGAGACATGGCAATCTCGTCGCTTTTGACAATCCTCTAGGCCATCTATGTCGTTAAAGCTGCACTGTTAGTTTCGGCTTGCTCTTGTTTTGCCGATTTGATAGGCCGAGAAGTACCTTGCTAGGTGAGATTGTCTAGTGGCTGTCGGTGGTATAGGATGGATGATAGATGGACTAGATAGAAGGAATAATGTGAACAAGTACAGACTAGCGCATTTAAGCAAGAGCGAAATAGGGCGCTGTCTTCCTTTAGTATGAGGAAACAGGAAAACTTTCCCTCACGCCTCCTACACCGTTCAGAAAGGAGAGAAGAGGGGCATTAGCTGGTAGAAAAGTGCAGCGGTGATGTCCAGGATGCTTCTCAGCTGTCATCCGGCATATGTACGACGATGGATGAGACTCTTAATGCTCTCAAAACAGCCGGAAGTAAGATACTTGGCCACTCTTTGCGTAGAAATGGAGCCATCCTTGGTCTTCGAGTTTGCAGGCTCAACAAATCTGCATCGTTGACCAAAACGCCTCGTAGTTTGACTTGAATGCCTTGCGTCCTAGGCAGTTCTCATGTCCTCCACCACCTTTGCTTGCCCGCTGTTGCCGCGATGGAACAGGCAAGAGTTGCAAAGCTGTACTCTGTGAGTTGTATGCCCATTCTGGATCGGCCAATCGCGGAAAACACATCTTTTTGATACCGATTCTTTTATAGCGCTCCGGCTCAGCCAAACATGGTGATCGGGCTGTGCCATAGGCACCTGGCCACTCAAAGTGACTGTAGGCGTATGATTGCTTTCCTTCGCCGAAGCGGGAAAGCAAAACAAGAAGAGATGATGTTCGTGAACGAAAGAAGGAGACGTGATGTGGAAGGTGCAGAGAAAATGACTGAATAAAGAGAAAGAAAACGCACTGATGGAGGCAATCAAGCACGCACTTCTCCACAACAGATCGTGCCAAAAGGAATGGCAGCTCCTAGATCCAGCCGCAGCGCCAGCAACCGCCATGTCCTCTGAGACCAACCATGCCATCTCCACAAGTCAACAAACCACGGGGCGCCAAACCTCGCCCAAAGCAGTGATATCGCCATTTTCAGCCTCCAAAAGGCCAAGCTCATCTTATCACGCAGCCAAGCCTCGCATGGACGACTTCCGCCGCGCACTGAGCACTCTCGACGCAGCTTCCGCCAGATCTGCAGCGGCAGCGGGCAAGATAAGGTGAGGCTCCTGCTCCAGCTCCAGCGCAGGAGCTAGATCTAGGTTCCTATCAGATAGCCGGACGGCGAACGAGCCAGCCTGGCGTCCGGGGCGACAAAGAAGAAAAAAACGTGGTATTTGAGCATGACTCGTGGGGCTTTTGGCGACGGCGAGATGAGGCGGAGAAGCTGGACGACGGCAAGGCTCGGGCACGACGGTGAAACGGTCAAGAGCTGGAGTGGCGGAGGGATGTGTGCAGTGGGTGGTTGGAAAGCTGTGAATCGGACAGGCCAGATGGTGCAGGGAACGTCCCCGCGGCAGAGCAGTGAGGGCAGCGCGCCGACCTTCCTGTTCGAGTGGGGCGTGACGCAGAGCCCCGAAGCTTGGTCTAGCGCTTGTCTGTGCCATGGTCGCCGTAAAGCATTCGTGATTGGTTTGCATGTCGACTTGAGTTGTGGTTTCTAGTCGATGATGGTTAGCGGTGGGCGGTGGCCGCTCAAAATGGATCGAAGGAGCGACGGTTTTCTATTCTTCCCCGCATACAAAGACCGTGTGTCGTCTGTTTTTGGTGGATGGCCTGTTGCAAATGGTCATGGATGAATTCCCGTGTTGTAGCTGTGGCCTTGCTAATCTGCGGGGCATTGGCGATAGGAATGGGTAATCGTATGTCGTTTCGACATGACGGGTTGACTTGTAGTGTGGCGTGGCGCGCTGCTCTGTTCCTTCGACGAAATCCATCAGTCAATAGCATCGCGATGTTGCATGTGCTATCGCATCAAGACTATCCAAACCCCCGGCAAGCGTGGGAAAAACCGAGACCACTTCCTGATCGGTCTCGCTTCCCTAACACCCCATATGTACGCACAACCCGGGGGCCTACCCGCACTCGCTTTTCCTTATCCGCCGCGCGCTGGTTTGGCCCGTTGCATTCGTCGCCACTACTGGCTCCGGAGGCTGTCCCTTTTGTATGTTCGCCAGTGCAGGAGGTCCCCACGAGTCGGATCAATCAAATGAGCGGCTATCCACCCTTATCGCCGACTCCACTGCTGGGGCGACTCCCGCCATGTGTCTGATCAACGGCTCGGCGCGCGCAGCTCTGATAAATTGTGTGTCTTCTCCGGTTGCGCAGTTGTACACGAGGCAGTGGGCGGCCCTCATTTCCTGGAACGATAAACTTTCTTCGCGTCGTTGTACGAACCTGCCCCTCGCCACTGGTCGACCTGCTATACCGGACTGCAGCGCACCGAGCAGATTTCAGTCGTCGACCTTCTCCGCCGTCCTGAAGACCCGTCCACCTCTTTGGAACACAATTGACTGAGACCGAGAGACTGCAGCGCAATGGAGCAATCGACGGAGCAACCACGGCCAGCGACGGTGGGTGCTGACGAGAAGAACATGTCGCACGGAGTGGTTGAAGAGTCGGTTGGCGGAAGTGTCGCAGGCGAGAAGGTGACGGGGAGAATATTGGACCACAGCCACAACGCAGATGCGGCCATGAAAGCGCTGGCCGAGTACGAGGGCCAAGTGTTGGAGCTTAACGAGGAGACGAACAAGCGACTGCTGCGCAAGATTGACAAGCACATCATGCCCGTAGGTTGAGGTCCAAGACGATGTTGACACTGGAAAGCTGACTGACTTTTCTCGTAGATTCTAGTAGGTCGAAATTCGAGTTTGGCCTTGACATTGAATGACTGACCGATTCCAAAGGCGTTGGTATACTGCATGAACTTTCTGGACAAGGTATGACTGAAAAACCAGCCGTGGAAGAACCATTTTTGCTAAATTGCGCAGACAACAATCAGTTACGCTTCAATCATGGGGCTCAAGTTGCCACACGCCGAAGGTGGCATCAACATTACCTCAGACCAATACAGTTGGCTGGGTTCCATGTAAGGGAATCCCGCATACCCGGACGAGCAGCTCAGTAACTTGGCAAGGTTTTATTTTGGTTACTTGGTGTGGGAGTGGCCGACAAGTCGCCTGCTCCAATACCTTCCACTGGGCAAGTATTCGGCGTTCAACATCGTCATGTGGGGCATCGCCCTCACTTGCTTCGCCGCGGTCGATAACTTTGCTGGTGCCATGACCGTTCGCTTCTTCCTGGGTTTCTTCGAAGCGGCCGTGACGCCTGGTTTCGTGCTTTTCACTGCCATGTGGTACCGGAAGGAAGAGCAGGGCGTGCGGACTGGCATTTGGTTCAGCTTCAATGGTGTCGCACAGGTATAAATATCTCTTGCCAGCTCTTGGAGATCATTACTGATGGAGGTCTAGATCGTTGGCGGTTTGGTTGCGTACGGAATCGCTCGGGGGACTGACATCCACGGCTCCTCCATCGAGCCATGGAAGATCCTTTTCATCGTCACCGGCCTCTTCACCATCATCCTCGGGCTTGTCTTCTTCTTCATCATGCCAGACAACCAAATGAACTGTCGGTGGCTGTCTGAACAAGACAAGCTGTTGGCAATCGAGCGCATCCGCGTCAACCAGCAAGGTATCGGTAACAAGACGTTCAAGATGTATCAGTTCAAGGAAGCGTTGTTGGATCCGTTGACTTGGGCCTTCTTCTTCTACTCTCTGTTCAGCAGCATCACCAACGGTAAGCAAATCATGCCTGGGTCGCACATGGAACGCAGACTTACCTCAGCAGGCGGCATCACCAACTTCTTCTCCCTGCTCATCACCTCGTTCGGATATACATCTGAGCAGTCGCTCCTGTATGGAACGCCAGCGGGCGCGGTCGAAATCGTTGCTTTGATCGGATGCGGCTACCTGGGAGATAAAATCGGGAGCCGACTCCTCATTTCGACGTCCGGTCTCCTCGCGTCAATCCTCGGCGTGGCCTTGATCATTGGTCTCCCCGAAAGTATGAATGTTGGGCGGTTGATTGGCTACTACCTGACAGGGTCTGCCGCGACATCATTTGTGGCACTGCTCTCGCTGCTCGGCACCAACGTGGCTGGCTACACCAAGAAGACGACCGTTGGAGCGCTGTATTTGATCGGATACTGCGTGGGCAACATCATTGGACCCCAGACGTTTAGGGGCAACAGCTACGAGACCGCCGAGATCATCATCTTGGTCTGCTACTCGGTGGCAGTGCTGATTGTCGTCTTCATCTTCTTTTACTGCCGCTTGCAAAACAAGAAAAAGGCCGCCATCCGCGCAGCGCCGGATTACCAGAAGCTGGCGAACCAAGAGTGAGTGATCATCCCCGCCCTTCGTCCGGTGTTGTGTAGACAAGCTTTTGCTGACGGTCGTGGTACACAGGTGGCTTGATCTGAGTAAGTGTTATTTTTTCCCGACTGGCCATGTGCCGCCACGGGACGTGTTTACTAACTTATCGCAGCGGATAGAGAGAACCCTGAGTTTGTCTACGTCCTGTAGCTTGGCGTTGGAGATGATAGCAAGCATGTAGTGTGCCAAAATTCGAAGTCTAAACCATTTTCATCGGAATGACCGAAAGCTCTATCCTGGATCGCGGTGCATCGTACTCGTACCCGTTTCTTAAAAGGTAATGATGCTGCGAGAAGTGCCGGCCGGTTGCCATGTCGTTCTTGCCAGATGCTGTGGTAGGATCGACGAAGATGTCAGATTGCTCCAGCCCTATTTAAAGCATGGTCGACGCGTGTCCCAATGGCGGACGAGGAGTTTACGTTTGGGGGCCATGGGGTTTGGTGGACGACAAGGAGCGGAACAACGGCACAGGGATCGGCAGAGGCCGCATGGAGACCACGCACGCATGGTCAGCGGCGCCACTTGCCCCATCTGGCCACGATATACTCGTCCGCGCCACAACCAGGGTGTATAGTGGTTGAGTTTAGAGAGGAGTCTTGGAAGTTGTCCAAGTTTAAGGCCTGGCAAAGAGAGGGATGGCGGGGCGGAGATGTGCGGACAGGCGTCAACTGCCAATCCGACCAGGCGAGGCAAATTCCGCCCGAAACAAGCGCTTCTCCGTCATCATCACGCTTTTGGCCACGCTGCGCTCACTACCCCGTCTCTAGTCCGCTCCTGCCATGGCTTGTCTTTGGGCTCGGCAAACCCTCTCCGCTGTATGCCTCTGTTTTGCCCCGTCTCCGATTTTCCAGATCCTACACCGATGTACCCTGGAAGCTGACAGCTGCTGTCATGGCTGACAATGAGACTGCGCCTTTCCCGTACCAGCCGGACTGTTTAGAGACGTTCGGCGGTTGGCGACTTCTTGGACCCCTTAGCATCTAGTAGTGTTTTAGCGCAAGTGCGTGCCGTTGTAGGACAGAAGTCACATATACAGCAGAATATTAGGAGCAGTACTTTAGTTAGTTATCCTAGCCTAATAGACCTTAGACTTAGTATTAATTATATAAGTTACTAAAACTAGCTATACCCTAATTATTTAAGTATTAGCTAGTAGTTACTATAAGGGAATTAGTAGTAGGTTAATAGTATAGACTTTAATATATTAAGTAACCTAGATTTTAAGTAGTAGAAGTATATATTAAGCTAGTAAAGATAGTCTTATTAAATAAATAATATATTAAGTAAACTATATAATACTAAGTAGGTTATTAGTAGTACTAGAAGATAACTATAGGAATTAAATAAAGACTATTAGATAGATATTATACTATTACTTTAGGAAAATAATTACTTATCTTATATATCTCTAGCTATAATAATAATTAGGATATTTAATTTAGAGTATAGCCTAGTATAGTTCTAAAGTAGAAAGGTACTATTATTATAAGGTAATTTCCTTATAATAATAGTAGTAGCTACTATAGAGATAGTAGTTACCTAAGAGAGCTAAATAACTAGGTCTTATAGTTACCTTAGTATCTTATTTTCTCTTAACCTTTAATCTCCTTATTATCTACTCTTAATACTAAACTTTATACTCCTATTAATATTCTACTTATTATTTATAATACCTCTCTATACTAATAGACTCCTACCTATTATAGTATTAGTTCTTTATCTTAACTATAGCTAAGAAAAGTACTAGTCTAGATCTAGGTTTTAACTACTTTAAGAGAAGTTATCCCTATTAATATACTATATTAATAACTAACCTAGTACTATTAGATTTAAGTAATAAATTAGAAGTACTAAGTACTCCTTATACTCCTTAATACTAACCTTAAGATTTATTATTATTAATCTAAAGGGTTATCTCCTTTATATTAGCTATTATTAATCCTATTATTATCTATCTCCCTACCTTAATTTAGAGCTCCTTTAATTTACTTATTAATAAGCTCATCTAATTAAGGATTCTATTATAGCCTCTATAAGATTAACTACTTAGAATATAATCCCTTTAACTACTTATCCTTTTTAATTATTTATCTTCCTCTATCTTATCCCCTATAAGCCTAATATTTACTTATACTTAGTAAGTTTCCTATATCCTAAGATATAGTCTATATATAGCTACCTACTATACTTATATAGACTAATATATATAGAGTACTTAGACTAGTTATACTTATAATACTACTAATAGGACTTTAATAACTTATAGTCTACTATAATTAAACTTATCCTTATTAGAGGAGTTAGTAAGTATTATAGGATCTAAATAAATTTATTAACTTAAAATAATAAATAATATAGAGAAGGAACTTTAATACCTAATAGAAGAGGCTTAATACTAAGAAGTAGAAAAGGCTTAATATCTAATAAAAGAGGCTTAATACTAGAGAGAAGAAGAGAAGATATATAAAGAAAAGGAATAGTATAAACTTATTAAATATTTAGCTAGAATAGTAGTATCTACTTTTATATCTATTATAATAATAGTTTTCTTAGGTTATTATAGAGAAGATACTAAATAATAGACTTAATAATATATAATTATATCTTAAATTATTTATTAATATCTTCTAACTAAGGAGTAAGATATTATATAAGTACTATTCTTAAAGAATTACTTTAAAGGTATAGCTAAGGAGTATTTCTATAGCCTAGATAATAGTATCTATAATAATATTAAGACTATATATAACTACCTATATAAGTATTTCCTACCTTAGAGCTAGTATAAGGTAAAATAAGTATACTAAGATTTTACTATACTTTATTAAGGTAGAATACCTTTAGAGGAATATATTATTAAGTCTAAAAAGATTATTAAGCTTATAGATACTAGTATATTAGAGGTAGTTATTAAGTACTTTATAGAAAATCTTAAAGACTATACTACTAATAGGCTAGTATTAATATAGGTTTAAAGTAATTCTAGATAGAAGAGAGGTACTAGATAGAGAGGCCTAGTAATATTTAATAATATAGTTATAATTATTAGAGATATTATTTACCCTATACCTAGAGGTCTAGCCTTAGAATAAACTTAAAAGATATAGTATATAATTAAGGATAAATAATAGGCTTAGATAATAGGTAGTACTATTAGAGCTTAACTTAGTCTAATATATAAGGCTCTTAAGTAGGTTATTATAATAAATATAACTAGTAATAATATCTAGTAAGTATACCCTTATAGTTAGGGAATAAATAATAGGACTACCTAGGCTTCTTTAGGTTTTTAGTAAAATAATTAACTACCTCTAGAATTATAATTCTAAGGTAGTAGAGGATAGTAACTAGGCCTAAATCTTTAGTAGAGTAATTTATACTAGTAACCTAACTCTTTCTAGCTAAGTAGTTAATAGACTAACTCCTATTAACTAAGTACTTAATAATAGTACCTAAGAGAATAGTTCTTAGCCTAAGATACTTAATTAACTTAATAATAATAGTACCTAAATTAGTTTATATAACCCTAAGAAGCTTACTTAGAGCTACTATACTTTAATTACTAGGAAGATAAACCTAACTATTACTATAGTAATAAGTATCTATATACTAGGAAGATATATAAAGAGAGGTATAGATATAAAGCTAAATAGTATTAGAATAATAACTAACTATTATATAAATTTCTAGAAACCTATAATAGCTAGTAGAATCCTAATACTAGTAATACCTACTTTATAGAGGAGTACTCTCTATATAGAATATAAAGTAGAGTAGTATTACCTAAGATCTATAATATCTTAAACTACTACTTTTATAAAGTATAGTAGTTAGGAGTTAATATAGTCTAGGAAGAGCTACTTAATAAAGAAAGTTTTACTATAGAGGCTTAAAGAGAATTAACTAAAGAAGAGGTCTATACTATAAAGAGAGCTAGGGTTAATAATATAAGTAATATTAATAATAAAGTTCCTTAATCTAAGTAATATAACCTATTTCTACTATAGGTACTAGATAACTAATAGGTATTAAATAGCTAGGCTCCTTAGAAGCCTTAATAGTTAGCTACTAATAACCCCTTTATAAGGGCCTAAATAGGTACTCTACCTATCCTATCTATATAGAAGTTCTACCTATAAGACTAGCTACCCTTCTTATTAGCTAATAGAAAGTTAATATTCTAGGGTAACTTAGACCTATTATTACTACTAAGATTCTAACCTCTAGGCTATAGTACTACCTAGTAGCTAGCTAGCTAGTAGTAGAACTAGATACCTTAACCTATACTAGCTAAGTATATATAATTTACTAACCCTCTAGAGATACTATTCTAACTTACTTCTAATCCTAGCTATTTAAGTCCTATATAGCTTAATAAAGATAAGCTAGTAGATATAAGTAAGCTTAAGAAGAAGAAGAAGGCTATAAAACTACTAATTATTTAGATAATACTAAACTAGCCTACTTATAACTTTATAAAGGTAATTAGTAAGATATAATTACCCCTAGACTTCTATATAAAATACCTCTTCTAATTATTATCTAAGGTATATACCTTATTAGTAAAGGGCCTAGCTATTAAGAGGATAAGGAAGAAGAAGAAGGTCCTAAATAAAACTATAAATATTTAATTCTATAAGGAGACTATATTATTCTATAATAATAGTATTAGTAACCTATATATTAAGAACTTCTATATTACTATTATTATATACTAACTAAGTAATAGCCTAGATTCTTATCTCTAGTAAATAAGAGAAGTCCTTATTAATATAGGTACTATAATAAACCTTATCCTTAAGGAGATAATCTAAATAATATAGTTACTAGTCTATATAGTATATATACCTTATTAAATATATACTACTAAGGGCCCTAATTACCTATATTACTTTATTTACTTTATTATTATAGTTATAAATATAGACTTCTTAGTCTAGATATAGGTTACTAATTAAGCTAACCTATAGAGTATTTTACTTAGTTAACCTTAGCTATACTATACTATAATAAATAAGAATTATAAGGTATAAATATTAACTATTAAGGGACTAGATAGTTATCTAATTAATATTCTTAGAAACTATACTATATTTCCCTAGAACCTACTAGAGATAATTATTAAGGAGAAGATAAATATTAAGCTATTATGACTTATAGATTTCTTATTACGCAGGTGAGGGCTAAAGGTAAACTGCTAGAGAATATATATATATCTTAATTAAATCTAATAAGTTAAAAGAATAAAATATAAAAGATACTTACTACCTATATATTTCCTAGTCCTTCCTTTATACTATTCTACCTCTTATCCTTTATATAAGGGTCCTTAGTCATTATTAGGTAAGTTATAAAGGTAAGGTATTAATAGGCTGTTATGTGGTATCTTCCTAAGGCTATAGTAGCTGGTGCCAGCCTGTAGGTTTTAGCCTGAGTTGTAATAAGCTACTGCCTGAGGTGAGGCTTATACTTCTTATAACCGCGCGATACTAGGTTTGTCCATGCTGGCCCTGGTACTTGTATAGGTATATATACGCCTATTGTGATATGCCCCCCCTAAAGAGAAGCTAAAATTGTAGGAATTAGCAGCTATAGGCACTTATATAGGCGCAGACTTATAATGTGTAATAGTAGTAATTTAGTAATTTAAGCATTCTATGCGCGTAGTATAATTATTAGTCTAGGTCTACTACTATACTATCTCTTTCTATTACCATCTCTTTTACTACACAACCTATAGAAGGTTACTATCTTACTTAGCTATATCTAAAGCTCCCTATTAAAGTATATTATTATCCTAGTCTAATTTAGCTATAATCTAGTAAACTAACTATTGCGCGCGAAGGTTTTAATAATTTAAATAATTTATACCCTACTAATAGTAAAGTAGACATTCCTAGCTGCTATATACTTAATATATCTACTACTCATCATAGTCCAGTCTATTAGGACTTATTACTATTATATAAGAGTTATAGTGTTAAGTTATTATCACGCGGCGTTATTTATAATCTGTTATAGTTGCTACTTACTTAGAGAGCTGTTTTAGCTAGTAGTATCTATAAGGACTATTATATAGAGTCCTAAGGTAAGTAAACTTTAATTCTATCTCTAACTATTACTAATTGTTATCTAGGCTGTTAAGTAGCATTATATATCTAGGTTTTACTACTTTATCATCTCATCTTACCAACTAATATAATTATAGAGGAGGACACTTATATAAAGACTTAGTTAGGCCAGGCTTTACTTATTTAGCTAGAAATAGCTATAGGCTTATTACTTTACCTATAGTATACTATAGTATTAGGTTCTACTTAATTAGTATTATTAGTTATTATATAAGGTTTATCATCTACAGCTATATAGCCTGCTACTAACCAGCCTATTATGCTATGTCACTACTAGTTCGCTATCGCGCAGCCTGTTTTAGAGGAAGAAGGTAAAGAGCCTACTTATATATACTATTATTATAATCCTATAGCTTATTAGGTTCTAGTAGCTAAGTACTTGCTACCTGCTGCTTTATATAATAGCAGTAATAGTAAGATTTGCGTTGCAGCATTACTAGTTAGCTCTAATAAGGTGCCTATTAAGTAGGACTTTAAGTTGATGCTTTATATCCCTTATAAGAATATAGAGAGTGTCGCGTAAGTAAGTTTATCTTACTAATATAAGGGATTCTTATCTAACTAACTATATAGGTGCACCTTAGTAGTTCTAAAGTATAAGAGCGCGCTAAGCATATCTTGGCCTTAGGTAACAGTATACCTTACTTGTATATTATAGTTTCTACTTAGTAATTTAACTACTTATTAGTTAAAACTTAAGCTAGCTTGCGCGATGCTTTTCTTATCTAGTATACTAGAATTAATAACCCTATTAGCTGTATTAAGTGTTATAATAATACTAATACTTACGCGTTTATTAGTTATTACCACCTGCCTAGTTTCTTATAGGGCTGCTGTGCTAACTGCCTTTAGGGTATAGGCAACCTTAACTATACTATAAGTAACTTAAAGGGTGCTAAGCCGCCTGCTTATTATAAGAGGTATAAAGATAAAATTTATATAGAGGAGTTCTAGAACTTATACTACTAAGCTAGGTTAGAGGATTAAACTAATTAGGCTTTAGCTAAGTAGGACATCCTGCCTAATAAGCTAGAAGATCTAGAGGAGATGGTCTTATATAATAACTATTATAATAAGAAGAAGGGAAAAGGAAAGAAGTAAAGGGTAGAAATTAAAGAAGAGAATAGTAGGGAATAAGTAGTAAAAAGGAGAGACTAGAGAGTAGAAGTTAAGATTAATAGTATTTATATAAGGGTAGATAGTAAACTAATTAGTCTACTTTCTATATCTTTATAATATTTACTATAGGCCTAAGTAACTTGTTTTATTATTACTTTCTATTTTAATCTATAGTTCTTCTTAGAGGAAGGCAGCCTTCTATTTTTCTAGATTTTTTAGTAGTCCTACTATAATAGGGTATAATAAGTAGAATTCTTTAATTTTCTATAGTGCGCCACTAAAAGAACTTGTATTATACTACTAGTCATCTTAGTTATATCTAGTCTATTTAACTTAGTATTAAAGCTTCCTATATAAGACTTAACTAGCTTAAATATAGTCTACTTCCCACTTAGGCTCGTCTTAAATAATCTTAGGTTTAGGTTTAGTATATTCCTAACTAGGAAGCTGTTCCATTTCAGCCTTATATAGCCTATTAGTATAGAAAAGGTTAACTATCTTTATATATAAGGGAAGATTAAGGATATAGGAGGATCCTTCTATTCCTATAATCTTAAAAGGTCTAGTATTAGGAAAGTCTAATTTAAGGTTTAGCTAATTAGTAGACTATCCTATTTTCTTAATATAGATATAATCTCTAACTATAAAGTCTGGTGTGTAATAGTATTTATTAGCTTATTAGTGCATATGCTCTTAGGATTTAAAAATAAGATTCTTTATAAATTTAAAAGCTTCTTATCTTCTCTTTTATAGTATTTATACTACTATACAAGCTATCTTCTCTAGTTACTAGGGGGTCTTAGTTCTTTATTACTAGTTATAGTATATTTAAGGGGAATATCCTAACTCAATCTTAAAAGATAAAAGTCTAGTAGCTTTATAGGGAAGTGTTACTTGTGTGAGGTCTATTAATAGTAGAAGATTAGACTAATTATTCTAAAAGTAATTAATAAAAGGTCTTAATCTTTATATAAGATGCTAATTAACAATCTCTATAATACTATTAGTTTAAGAGTAGTAGGATGAGTTAAAATACTACTCTATACTAGTTAGCTTATATAGTTTATTTATAAACGCTAAGATGAACTAAGGGCCTTAGTTAGATAGGATAGACTTAGGGTTTCTATAAATATAGTAGATATATTTATAAAAGAGCCTAGAGACTCCTTTAGCATTAATCTTTTTTATATAAGGCAAACTAAAGGTTCTTTAACTTAACTAGTCTATAATAACTAGGATTGTATTATAGCCCTTTTAGTCTTTAGGCATCTCTTTAAAATCTATAGCTAAGTATTACTAGGGTTGAGTGGGAATCTCTAGGGGTTATAGAAGGCCTAGGTCTTTATTATAAAACTCTTTTATTTAGTAGTAAATATGGTATCCTTGCCTATAAATATTAATCGTATAATTTATAGCTAGCTAGTAGTAATATTGCTTAAGGAGTTTTCGCATCTTTATAATACTAGAATAGGCAGTTATATAGGTAGTATATAAAGTATTAAGTATTCTTATACAGAGGTTATCACGATCTAGTATAAAGAGGGTGCTATATTATAGTAAAAGACTATCTTTTAGTTCCTAACTATTTCTTTATTTAAGGTCTTTTAAGAGGGCTTTCTATCTCTAGAGTTCTAATTTAGAATCTTTCTAGTTTACATAGAGGAGTTTATCTAAAAATAATACTAGAGGAGGAAGTTCTTATTCTAAAATAGAAAGAGGGATAATAGTCTCTAGTAGGATAAGGCATATCTCTTATATAGCCCTTACTTTTTCTTTTTAAGTCTTTAGGTCTTCTTATTTTTAAGTAAGGTAATTAGTAATGATATTTTCCTTTCCTAGTTAATAGGAGAATTATATATAGAATTCTATAAAAAACTTAGACTATCTAGCTTATTATTAATTGAGTTATCATTTAGTAGAGTAGTACTCTAATACCTAATAGTCTATAATTATAAGAAAAGGTTTTTTAAGGCTAATAAGTATTAGTCTCTATTCTTCTAGTCTATTCTTAATAGCTAGTAGTTCTTTATCTAAAATTCTATAATAAAGTTCTGCATCTGCCATTGCCTTAGAGTAGAAGGCTACTAGTTTCTAATTGTATAAAGGTTATTAGAGCTGTGTTAAAATACCTATAGTAACTCTATTACTTATATTAGTCTCTATATGAGTGTTAAGAGTAGGGTTGTAGTTAGCTAGAAGTGTATTACTATATATTAGCTTCTTAAGTTACTAAATTGCCTCTTCTTCTAGGGGTCCTAGTTATTACCATTTTACCTTAGAGTATAGTTTCTCTAATAGTTAGCTAATTTATCTATAGTTAGGGAGAAATTGTTAGTAGAAATTATAGAAACCTAGGAAGGATTAAAGAGCTTTAAGGGTTTTTAGTATTAGCTAGTTTTATATAGGTTCTACCTTATCTAGGTCTATTTAAATGCCTTCTATAGAAACGATGTATCTAAGAAACTTTATATAAGTAACTAAAAACTCACTCTTCTTTAAATCTACCTATAGTCCTGCTTTTTATAGTCTTACTAGTACTTTTTTTACTTATTCCTCATGCTCTATAGGGTTTTTAGAGATAATAAGTATATTATCTATAAAAGCTATAATGAAATTATCTAAATACTTAAAGAGAACCTGGTTAATAAAATATTAAAAGGCTGCTAGTCTATTACTTAATCTAAAAGGTAAGATATAGTATTTAAATAACCTATATCTTATATAGAAAGTAGTTTTATCTTTAAAATCCTTAGTAAGATAGATGTAGTAGAAAGCTTATTAAATATTAAGCTTAGTATAAATCTTGCCCTTTCTAACGCGCTAAAGCAACTCTATAATAAGAGGGAGGGGGTGCAAATCCTTAGTAGTTTATTTATTAAGCTATTAGTAGTCTATATAAAATCTCTATCCCCTACTAGGCTTTTTTACTATGAGAATAGGAGAAGCATAGGCAGTAAAGCTCTTAGTAATAAAGCCTTTCTAAAGGTTCTTAATAATATACTCTTTTATAGCCTTAAGCTGCTCTAGAGATATTCTATAGAGAGGACTAGGTAGAAGCTCTAGTAGACTATTATATATAAGAGATATTTTATAATCAACCCCTATGTAATATAGTAGTAGCTTATTAGACTCTATTTTAGAAAACACATCTTGAAATTCCTTATAAGCAGCTAGTAGCTTAGAAGCTAGTAATTCCTTAGTTTCCTTATCTTTAAGAGCTGCTTAAACTTATATAAGGTTAATAGTATAGATCTCTATTAGTGCAACTTGTATTTTATAAATAGAAAGCTTAAATACATCTTAAGTTTAGAATTTAATTCCCTTAATAACCTATACTAAGGGAAGGAGGCATTTATTAAATTTTTTATCTTTATAGTCTATATCTGCTTAGTATTTTTTCTGCGGTTCTTTACTTTGCACGGAGATTTTTAGTAGGCGTAGAAGATGCTAAAAGGACTAGTTAACTAGTAGCTATCTCTAGACTAGTTTGCGTTATTTATAGTCTAGGAGGATGTCATGCTAGTTAAAAAACTATTACCTAAGAATTATGTTATTACAGCTAATATTGTAAATAAAAGTATAAGTAGAAACCATTTAATCTTAGAAATAGAGTTAAAGATAAAAGTAAAAATTAACTTTCTTATTTATATATTAGTTAAACCTAGTAATATTAAGCCCTTTACCTATTATTCTCTTTTTTACAGCACCTATAGACTAGAGAGTTAGTAGTAGCTTAGGGTAAATAAAACTTATACTACTAGTACTAGTATTAGCTAGGGCACAAATTTCTAAGGCGCAGCTATTAGATATAATTAAGGTTTGTACAGTAAAGGGTACACCTCTAATAAAGTAACTAAGATTTATATAAGAACCTTTAATATATATTACTCTAAGTTTAGACCTAAGGTAGGAGACTTTACCTAGGTCTTATTATTTTCTAATAAAGACTAATCTCCTTTATTTATATAGATATCTTTAGCACTTTCTTCTTCTACTAACTCTATTACCTTTATCTCTAGTTATAGGCATTACCTCTATAAATAGCTAAACTAGCCATAGCAATTATATAGTCTAATCTCTATATAGACTTCTACTTTGCCTTTATAGGTTGTATCATATAAGGGAGCCCTAGACATAGATTATATCTAGGTATAACTAGAAGATAAAGTACTTATACTACCTAAGGTAGTTATCTTTACTTATTCTTATTATCTCTTCTTTACTCTTTCCTTACGCGACGTAAGCGTTAGTTTTCTACAGTTAGAATAGTAGTTACTAAGACTTTAAGTAATAGGGTAGGCTTATTAGAGGTACTTATAAAAGTTAACATCCTTATCTTACTCTATAGTAACTATATAGGTTTAAAGGAGAGGATCTATTATATTATAAAAGTCCTCTTTCTACTATTCCTAGGGAAGATCTACATCTAAGGCTAATTATATAAAGTTTAATTAAAACTTCTAAAGGTCTATAGGAATATAGTATATAAGAAAGTATAACTACTTCTTTATATCCTTATATTTATATAGACTCTAGAGGAGGTTATCTAGGAATTTAAAGATATCCTTATCTAGAGTAACTTTATTAGCCTTTATATAAGAAGTAAGGAAAGGAGTTAAGTAATATAAGACTTCTCTACTAATATAGGAAATAATATAACCTATAATGTTCTATTTAGTCTCCTCTACTATATCTTTAGTAAAGTGATTGTAGTTTTATTTAATTTTATTTTATATAAGGAGGGTCTAGTATTTATATAAGGGGTCTTCTCTATTAGTAAGAAGAGGAGGATTAGGAACCTTACTACTTTAGTATTTCTTACTACTTAAAGATAAAGTAGAGGTTTTAGTAGTAGTTTCCCTTATATAGGTAGGAGGATCTTAAGAGAGAGTAATAGGTCTTAGGTTCTAGCCTAATAGAGAGGGCCTAATATATCCTTCCCTTAAGGCTTCCCTTAGCCTATTAGTGTAGTTTAAGAGCGTTTACTTAAGAGCCTAGTTCTGCCTTTACGCGCGGTTTAGTTACTGCTATACTTAAGACTTATTTAAGGATGCAATCTTAGATTTAAATTAATTAATATCTGAGCGCGGTACCTTTATAAATACCTCTATAACTAGAGCTTAAATCGCATAAGTTGACCCTAGGTCTTAGGTATGTTCTTTTACCTCTACTACTAGGACTAAGTAGAAATTATATAGGAGAATAGGGGTAGGTCCTCTCTTATTATTATTTAATAAAAGTCTAGTATTACGTGAATCTTTAGTCTCTTTATATAAATCTTGTTAAGTTAATTAACTAGTACTAATACCTTTAGTAGTGCTAGATGTATTAGCTTTATTCTTAGCTATACTATCTTTATAGTCTTCTACTTAGAATGTTCCTTAAGTAGGTTATAGATAGGATGCCTCCTAAATATTTATATACTACTCTATAGCCTTAACTAAAGACTTCTATAGTTAATATATACTTAATACTCCTTGGTCCTTAGATAACACTAATGCGCCTAATAAGGATGACTTAGGTTTACTAGGGAAAAGTAATAAGTGGTCTTATATAAGACTGTAGCTGTATATAATATTGCTTAGGTTAAATATTATAATACCTTTATAGGTAAAGAAGTAGAATAGAGCTGAAACTTAAAATAATCTTTTATATCTATTATAACTTATAGATTTCTTATTACATAGGTAAGGGCTAAAGGTAAACTACTAGAGAATATATATATATCTTAATTAAATCTAATAAGTTAAAAGAATAAAATATAAAAGATACTTACTACCTATATATTTTCTAGTCCTTCCTTTATACTATTCTACCTCTTATCCTTTATATAAGGGTCCTTGGTTATTATTAGGTAAGTTATAAAGGTAAGGTATTAATAGGCTATTATATGGTATCTTCCTAAGGCTGTAGTGGCTGGTGCCAGCCTATAGGTTTTAGCCTGAGCTATAGTAGGCTGCTGCCTAAGGTGAGGCTCGTGCTTCCTATAACTGTATAATGCTAGGTTTATCCGTGCTGGCCCTGGTACTTGTGTAGGCGCGTATATGCCTATTATGATATAAGCTATTCTTTTTTAGTAGTAATAAGTTAGATAATATACTAATATTCCTACCTCTATATAAACTACTAGACCTACTTAAGGAGGATAGTAGTAATAAGAAGGAGGAAGATAATAATAATATTATCCTAGAAGAAGTAGAGATATATTTATTAAAGTTACTCTTTAAGTTAGGCTTTAGTCCTAATAGTTTTAGCTATAATATAAGTAAAGATACTAAGAACTATAACTTAAATAATAGTAATCTAAAGGATACTTACTATTCTAGATATTTAGGAAATATATATTACTAACTACTAAGCTAGGAGTAGTTAGTATTAAGGAGTAAGACCTAGTAAGTAATACTAAATTAATAATATTATACCTTAAGGTATCTTAACTACCCCCTATATAATAGCCCTTTCTAGTTAAGTGCTATAAATTTACTAGCCTATCTATAGTAGTATCCCTTAAGTTAGTAAGATTTATAACTATAAAAGTAAACTCTATAGAGAGTAAAGAACCCTTAGCTACTATAACTAGTATAGTAGGAATTAATAAGAAGGATATTATCTATTACTATTCTCTAGGTAATATAATTAAGACTTAATAGCCTATATTAGATATAGAGTTAAGTATTTACTATTAATAGGGGGACTATAGATAATGCTATTACTAGAAGGCTAGACTATTAAGACCCCTAAATATTAGATTACTAGTATAGAGATATTATCTAATATAAGCTAATAGGTATAGTACCTAAGTTAGAGGAGGGGATATCTTTAAATTCTATATATATAAGGAAAATCTACTACTAGATAAGGTATTTTACTCTTATTAAGCCTAGGACTAGTCTACCCTACTTAGTATTTAAAGAGTAAAAGGGAAAACTTAGTTAGTATATTAAGGAGCTAGATATACTAAGGGTATTATATAAATACTATAACTCTTATAGCCATTTTAGAAGTAACCCTATACTAGTAAAGCTAATTAGATACTACTACTAGCTAACTTACTTAAAGGATACCTAGGAATATACTTAGTCTTATCCTTTATATTAACTAACTAGACCTCTCTAACTATTAGTAGGAACTATTCTAGTTATATAACTATAACCCCTTAACTTAATTACTCTAGATTACCTAGGACCCCTAACTCCTATTATAGTATAAGGTAATTATTATATCCTTATAATAGTTAACTACTTTACTAAGAAGATCTAGATTTATATATCTTTAGGAGTAATAGTAAAGGAGATAATTAAGAATCTAGAAGATACTATTATTAAGCCTATTAGCTAGATATAAGCTACCTATACTAATAATAGCTTATATTTCTATAGAAAAGACTTTATAGGTCTACTAGATATAAGGAAGATTAAGTACCTCTATAGTAATATAAGATATCTATAATCTATAGGCCTTATAAAATCCTATATTAAGATAGTATAGTATACTATTATTAAATATATTTAGGAATTATTAGAATAAATATATAAGTAGGATATACTCCTTAATAATATTATATATTTACTAAATTTATAAGTTTCCTATATATATAGATTCTTACCTAATAAGCTTCTTTATAGATTTTAACCTTAATAATATAAGTAGCCTAATATAATATCTATAATTATTATAGACTCTATCTAAGCAGCATTTAAAGCTAGTAGCTATAATATTAAGGTAGATAAGACTATAGTAGCTATTAATTTTAAAGTATAGCTTATATAGCTTAATAAGATTTAGGAATAGGTACTTAATAAGTACTTAATATAGTAATAGAAGATAGCCTAATAGGTAGAAGATATAATATAGTAGCTATCCCTATTATAAGGTAACTTAGTATTACTAAGATACTATACCCTTAATAATTAAAGGGGGAAGAAACTTAAACTATAGTAGATAGGACTATACTAGGTATTATAGGTATATTTTAGAGGCTAGTCTATTATATTAACTAACCTTTATTTAGGATTACCTATTAGTATATACTATATTAATAATATTAAGGTCTTTATTACTTATAAGTAGTATAACTAACTACTAGGATAGAAGGCTATAATAGATACTACTACTAAGAATTAAATATAGTAGTAAGTAATACTAGCTAATAATAATAAAGCTTAGGCTAAATTAGTAGAGTAACTATAAAAAGAGACCTAGTATAAAGTAGATAGACTAAAAATATAATAGATAGGACTATCTACTAAGGAATAGTTATAGGATATTATAGAGTTTCTTAATAAAGTCTATAATAAGGTATATCCTAAATATTAGGAGCCTTATAGCTTAGACTTAATAAATCTCTAACCTATAGATTAGGTACTACCCTCTTTCTCTACTAAGTAGAGTTATATTTATATATTCTAGGTATTTAGGTATTTTAATTTTAATATATACTAGGTAATAGGATAGAAAAAGGGAGTTAATAGATAATTAGCTTAAAGTTATTAATTTTAATAAGTAAGTAAACTATAGGAGTATTAAGGGATAGGAGTAGTATACTAGATAATTTCCTAGCTAGAGGTATATTTATTAGTTAGTAAGAAAGGTATTTCTTAAGAGATAGAATTCTAGTAAGGTATAATAGATAAGAGAGGGAAGATAATTTAATAGGTAATAAGTATTAAAAGATAAACTATTAAGGACTATAGAGGAGGATAATTAGCTAGTTATAAAAATTACTACCTTACCTTCTACTACTATAATACTACTAACCCTCTACCTTTATAATAACTAAGCAGTATAGGACTATATACCTTAAGAGATAGATACTATATAACTAAGAATTAGCCCTATTAGACCTAGTAGATAATTCCCTATTAGTATTAAGACCTATTACCTTCTATAATAGCTACCTTTATCCTCTTTATTAGCCCTTTAAACTATAATTCTACTATTATATAACTTTATTATCTTAATACTATACTCCCTCTACTACTAGACCTACATCCTTAGCTATCTAGCATTTCTATAATTCTATTACTACCAGTATAGAAAGGCATAATACTAGATACTAGAGAAGAGCCTCCTATAAATAGTAGTATTAAAGAAGAGGATAATTAGTACTATAATACTACTAGTAAGAGTAAAGAGTAAGAAGGTCTATAAGAGTATATAGACCTAATTAACTAGTAGATTAGTATTAAAGGTAGTAAACTATATAAGGAAATACTAGATTATAACCTACTTTACCTTAATAGTCCTAATAACTTTAGTCCTTCTAATAATAAACTCTTAATAAGATCTATATTACTACTTAATATATAGCTAGGTTTTATAAAGGTAATTAAAAATATAACTACCTTATCTACTTATAAGGATAGTATTAATAGTTATAACTTAGAACCTAAATCTAACTATAATACTAAATCTAACTATAATACTAAATCTAACCATAATATTAATAATAAGTAGTATAACTTAGATACTAGTAAAGAATAGTAAGTCCTAGGAGATAATAATTAAATATTAGATACTACTAATAAATTAGTAGATTATAATACTACTATCTTTTTAGATAATAATAGCTATAAGAATCTTTACTACTAGGGTTTTATATATATAGGTAATAGACTAGTTATACTAGATAATAAAGTAGACCTATAGTTTACTATTAATAACCTCTACCTTTAGGTAGTAAGAGTCTCTAAGTATATTAGTAAGGAAGATAAAGGTATTAATAGATTTAAAGTATAGGAGAATAAAGACTATACTAGTAGTAGTTTTAAAGCTATATAATTAAGTACTTCTCTAATAGCCCTAACTTTAGGAATAGAAGATAATATATAGTATTTTAGTATTAATAAGAAAAGGAAGTATAATCTTAAGATAAATAATAATATAGATAGTAATAATATCCCTTTTAAGGCTATAAGAGTTACTCTAATAGAGCTACCTAAGTTTAATAATAGTACTAGTACTATACTAGTATATATACCTAGGTAATAGTTATCCTACTATACCTCTAGCCTAATATTAGAGTAGAGGAAGGAGCTTATAAAGAAGAAGCTACTTCTTTAAAAGGCTAAAATATTAACCTATAATAAGAAGATATTTATTAGTATAGTATAGCTTATTAAGAACTTCCTAGATAATACTACTAAGGAAGAAAGTTTAAAAGTTAACTTAGTTCTATACTACCTTATTTAGGATAACTTAGGATTAATAGATTATATATATAAATATCTCTTTAGAGGAGGTTATTATATTCTATACTAATTAGATCTACTATATTATAAGACTAATAGTAATCTATATTAGTATAAGATCTTAGTTATTACCTAAGTATATTATTTAATAAGTAGTAAGTTTAGAGCTACACTACTATTAGTTAAAGAAGAAGTAGTAATAAAGGGTATAATATTCCTTAAGGTAATCTCCTATATATTAGACTAACCTATTATTATAGATACTTTAGGCCTTAAGTATCTTAGTATAAATATTAAATAACTAATTAAATTAGTAAAAATAAAGGCTTACTAAGATATTAAGTATAAAAAGTATATTAAAAGTATATAGGCTAAGATTAAGTTATACCTTAACCCTTATAAGAAATATATAGGTCTACTAAAGACTATATTTAACCTAAGGGAATAATAAGTAATAGACCTTAAAAATATACTTAATACTACTAATTACTAACTTAAGAAGGGTAGATTAATACTAGTTAAAGGCCCTAATATTAAGGTTATCTACTTACTAATATCTCTAGTTACTCTAATTATAGATATTCCTAAGGATATTACTTTAACTCTAGAGCTTCTCTAAGAGTATAGTAAATATATAGCTATCTATAATAACCTTATAAAGGTAGCTAATAAAGAGAATTAATATAATTCTACTATAGTAAACCTTATTAATCTTAAGCTACTAAAGTTAGCTAAACCTAATAGTCCTAAGAAGAAGACTCCTAAGTAGCTAGTTAAAGGTATAAAAGTTAATATAATAGTAGATAAGTCTAATAATAATAAGGTTAACCCTATTATTATTAAGAAGGGTACTAAGTAGGTAACTACTAAGAAGTATATAAAGATTACTAAGGGTTATAGTAAATTAGCTATAGCTATTAAATAGACTAGGAATTCCTAGATAATTATTAATACTAATAATATAGAGGATATAAACTAAAGATATATCTCCCTATTACCCTATATTTAGTATAATTAGTTTCCTTTTATTTATAACTACTATTATAATAATAATAAGATAATAATAAAGGTATTTCCTTTACTAGCTACTTATTTATAGATAGTATCCTAAGTATTACTCTTTTATTTAATAGACCTAAAGATAGTCTAATATATCTAAGGATAGTAGTATACTTTTATTAAAATAGTAATAGGGGAGGTAACTTATTTAATATTACTTTTATTCTATTTACTAGTATAAGATAATTTATATAGTAGAAAAGGTACTTTAAGTATACTCTAATAGACTAGAGATTTACTTTTAAGATCTAGGCTTAGTAAAGCTAATCCTCTAGTATTAACTTTAAGAAAAAGGGAGGTAAGCTATAGGATAGAAGTTATATATATAGTAGAATATTAGGAGTAGTACTTTAATTAGTTATCCTAGCCTAATAGACCTTAGACTTAGTATTAATTATATAAGTTACTGAAACTGGCTGTGCCCTGATTATTTGAGTATCACTGTCTAGTCTGGTCCACTTGAGTGCATCCACAAGTCCCAAGCAAATATATAACTTGCTGTGCCTCCTGACCCATTCATGCGCCCTCACATCCAGATCATGAACGGCCCCCAACAATAAAACTTTGGAGAGGCACAAGAAGCATTCAGTACAACTACCCGTCGTTCAAAAATGGATCCGCGAACAGGATTCGGCGTGAGCTCCATTGCGAGTCGCGAGTGGCTTAACGTCTCAGCCATAAAGCTCCTGGGCGGAGTGGTTTCCCTGGTTGGCATGCTCGATTCTTGCGAGGGCTATTGTGTGTACTGATTTGAGCGGCAGTCCATCCTCTATCACGTCTCGCTGGCCATATACAACATTTACTTTCACCCGCTTCGCAAGTTTCCAGGTCCGAAGCTCTTCGCCGCCAGTCGAATTCCTTATGCGTTTGCCCTTTCACAAGGCAAAATTCTGCAAGTTGTCAACGATGCCCATGAGCACTATGGGGAGGTGGTCCGCGTTGCTCCCAACGAGCTCTCCTTCATCACCGGCGAGACCGCATGGCAGGAGATCTACGGCTTCCGTGGCGGCAAGAAGGAGGAATTTGGCAAGGACACCCAATTCTTCCCAAAGTCTGTCAACGGAGTGCGTTCAATTATCTCAGCAAACCGACAAGATCATTCTCGTGTGCGTCGCGTCTTCTCCAACGCCTTTTCGGACAAGGCATTGCGAGACCAAGAGCCGCTGATTCAGAGATACGTTGGCTTGCTCATGCGGAGGCTGCGAGAGAAGACGGAAAATGGAGAGTCGCTTGATCTCGTGAAATACGTAAGTTTTCCAGTCAAGGTGTAACGCCTTGGGAGCATCCTGACGCTCTGCAGTACAACTTTGCCACATTTGACATTGTTGGCGACCTGATCTTTGGCGAGGGCTTTGGGTGTCTCGAGAATGATGACTACCACGACTACGTTGCGACGGTCCTTGGTAACCTCAAGGCTGTTACGATGCGCACCGCCCTGAGATACCACAGCCTTGTCGAGAAGTTTTACATGACGTTCATGCCTAAGGACAAGATCAACAAATCGGTTGAACACTTCAACAACGCCCGGGCCAAAGTAACGAAGCGTCTGAACACGGAGACGGAGCGTCCAGACTTCATCACTCTGGTGCAGAAGCAGCCGGAGAGCAAGGCCGTCACCCGAGATGAGTTGGACGCGAATGCCGGTGTCTTCCTCACGGCTGGTAGTGAGACCACAGCGACCACCTTATCAGGGACGACGTATCTCCTGCTTAAGAATCCGGACAAGATGAAGAAGGTGGTCAAAGAAGTGCGCGAGGCTTTCCGCAGCTCGAACGAGATCACGATCGAAGCTGTCCAGCATCTGCCGTATTTGCTGGCAGTCCTCACCGAAGGCATGCGATGTTATCCCCCAGTAGCAACGGGCTTCCCGAGATCGGTTCCGGAGGGCGGAGAACAAGTCTCTGGATATTTTGTCCCAGGTCATACGTCCGTATACATGTCTCAATACCCGGCGTACCACAGCAGCCGCAACTTTGTCGAGCCCAACTCTTTCATCCCCGAGAGGTGGCTGGACGACGCAGATGAGAAATTCAAAAATGACAAAAAGTCGGTCATGATGCCCTTTTCGAACGGTCCGCGAAACTGCATTGGCAAAAAGTTTGTACTCCCTTAGGTTGGCGCGACTCGGTCTTGCGAGTGGCTAATGTTTCTCAGTCTTGCTTACGCAGAGATGCGCGTCATCTTGGCTCGCGTCTTGTTTGAATTCGACATTGAGATGGTCGATCCGGACTTTGACTGGCTCAACCAGAAGCTCTTTCTCCTGTGGGAGAAGCCTGCTATGCAGGTTCGGCTGAGGCCTGTTTCCGTCCAGTAAACCATAATGGCGCCACTGGTACGTTTAGGGAGCAGCCATCCTTCATTGCAGTGACGCCTAAGGAGCAGTCGTCTACCATCCCAGATGCGCAGGGGGCTGCGGTCTGTTGCTGCAGCTAGACCCGGGGAATCTCATTTCTTTCGACACCCACTGTGGTGATGATGAGTTGGATCGTTGGCCGTTGAAATGTGTTACCCCCTGTGACTTAACGTGCAAGGAGTCTGCATAGGCTTGAGTTGTGTTAGCAAGTAGACTTCAAGCCATGAGACAAACAAGGCGGACAAGCCCGCGCGACAGCCACAGAGGAGGCCGTATCATCAGAAGCCGAGGGTGATGAGTATTTAAAAAGGACGGGGGGCATGAGCCGCAGGAGTAGGAATGGGTTTGTGATGTCAGGTCCCTTCCAGTCCCAGAAAGGTGGTACCCTGATCCCTGTCCTGCCGGGCATTAGCCGATATCAGCAATGTGGTCAATCTGGCAGCTCTCCAAACGTCGCCAACTCGTGCTGCACTCAAGCTCTCAAAGTTCACTTCCACAACGCCCCAAGCCAAAGATATTTGGCGTGCGCCTTTCAGGTTGTGGCATTCCGCGTCCGGTCTCATGTAGGGCTTGGCTGAGCTTTGAGGCCGACGCTGCACTTTTTGTTTTCCCCCTCACTCTGTCGTATTTACGCACTCCGAAACGATGCTCTTCTTCAGCTTTATACTTCTGCTCTGCACGCTGCCATTGCTGGCATTGTGTGCTGAAGACTACTACAAGGTAGGCTTGCGGAATGCCCTCAATTGGACCCTGTCCTCGGGGAGTATTTGGGAAATCAAAACTGACGCGCGCGCAGCTGCTCGGAGTCGAAAGAGATGCCTCGGACCGCGAGCTTCGCAAATCTTACCGCAAGCTGAGCAAACAATATCACCCTGACAAGAACCCGTACGTTGCCATAACCTCGATTCCACCAGATGAAGACTACCTTCAAATCCCTCTCTACGTCATCGTCTAACGTCGCCCAGAGACAACGAAACCGCTCAGGAGCGCTTCGTCGCCATTGCCGAGGCCTACGAAGCTCTCATCGAGCCCGAGACGCGCAAGATTTACGACCAGTATGGGCACGACGGACTCACCAAGCACAAACAAGGGCGCGGCCCTGGGCACGCACACGACCCCTTCGACCTCTTCTCGCGCTTCTTCGGCGGCTCCGGGCACTTTGGACACCACAGCGGCGAGCGGCGAGGACCCAACATGGAAGTACGGCTGGCGGTGCCGCTGCGCGAATTCTACAACGGGGGCGAGACGACGTTTACGATTGAAAAGGACCATGTCTGCGAGGCTTGTGAGGGCAGCGGCAGCGAGGACGGGGAGGTCGACGTGTGCGATGTGTGCGGTGGGCGTGGTATGCGCATCCAGAAACACATGCTGGCGCCGGGCATCTTCCAGCAGGTCCAAGGGACATGCGATGCGTGCGGCGGCAAGGGCAAGACGGTGCGCCACAAGTGCAACGTGTGCGGCGGCGCGCGTGTCGCCAAGGAGCCCGAGAGCTTCACGGTGCACGTCGAGCGCGGCATGCCCAAGGGCGCGCGCGTGTCGTTTGAGAACGAGGCCGACGAGAACCCCGACTGGATCGCCGGCGACCTCATCGTGCAGCTCGTCGAAAAGGAACCCGTCCTGGGACCAGACGGCGCAGAGGACGAACACATTGCCCGCACCGACGGCACCTTTTTCCGTCGCAAGGGCAAGGATCTCTTCTGGCGCGAGGTGCTTTCGCTCCGCGAGGCGTGGATGGGCGACTGGGCCCGCAACATTACGCACCTCGACGGCCACGTCGTGCGGCTAAGCCGACCGCGTGGAGCTGTCATTCAACCAGGCTCGGTCGAGATGGTCGAGGGCCAGGGCATGCCCATCTGGCAGTCGGACGCGGAAGGCGACCCACTCGCTTTCGGCAACCTGCTCGTCGAGTACGTCGTGGTGCTGCCGGACATGATGGACGAGGCCATGGAGGGCGACTTCTGGGCCACATGGGAGAAGTGGCGCGCCAAGGTGGGCGTGGATCTGTTCAAAGACTCGGGAAGGCCCGTCATTGTCGAGGCGAGTGCGCACGACGAGCTGTAGAGAGTTGGTATGAGAGTACATTGATAGATAGGGGCGTGGTGTTGCGGGCTTTCCTGCTGGCCTCAAAATGGCTGGCCGCCGTGGTTGTTATAGATGGACGGGAGACGGTGCGGTACGGCGCCACCAAACAATATACCCTTTGCGATTCCACGTCGTCCAGAAACCGTGCCCCTGCTTTGGGGTGTTGCTGTCGAGTTGCTGCCGACATGGAGATAGTCAACTGTCCCGCCTAAGACAGCAAGGTACCTCGACATGTATGAAGCGAGAGGACCAACAGCCGACCCAATCAGGAAACACCTGCCTGTACGTGCGAGCGAGCGACACACCGCGCATGTCCAGTCCAGCCAGCCTTCAGACCGCAATGACTCCCAAGAACCAGCCCGCTGTGCCGTAGTGCTCCAGCACTCCATCTCCACAATCATCTACGCACTTGACCCAAAGTGATCAGATCGCAAGAGGCCGGGGACGGATGAGGCGGGCGGCTACCCGCGTGCCTACCCGCGCGCGCGGTTACCGCGGGCTGTGGCGTCAAACTTTGTCTCTCCTTCTCTTACTAAACTCTCTATATCTTAGGCGAGCTCTCACACGACAACCCCAGTCACTACATTCGCGAGTCAGGGCACCGCAGCAGCTGTACGTAACGTAAAGTGTGTAGCAGGAGAAGATAAAAACGACGGGACGGGACGGTATGGAAAGGGCAGGTTTGGCCCGGGGGTCGACGAGAGACTGAGATTGATTGATTGGTGGGTTTGTAGGTGCTCTGTCCTGTCCGTTCGCTTTGACTGTCTACCCACGAAGGTACCTAGACCATTGGAGCTATGAGGTAACTACTGTACTGCACACGTATGCAGCGCAGTGCAGAGCAGCTTCGACTCCAGTCTTTGTTGAAGACGGAAAAGCGACATAGTAATACTTGTCCAAGCAAACGCCCCCTCTCTCTCTTGCGTAAACTAGAAACCTCTTGTACTCCGAAAAGCTGGTGGCGTAGTCGTCGTGATAGGGAAGGGAGATGAGGAAACGAAATGGCCAAAGGCCATGCGGTCCCATATATACAAACACGCGTGCGCGTGCAAAGGGCGGCAAAGTGGATGAATTTGTGCAGTCTTGAAGAAGAGGAGGAAGAAAAGCGGAAATGGAGGAAATAAATAACAAAAACAAGAGAAACCGAAAAAAGGGTTTGAGAAGAAGATGAAAGGCAAATAGAAAAGAAAACATAAGTCATTCCGGTCATGAGTGAGATGGAAAGTAAAAAGAAGTCGTGCCGTCGGTGCCGAAGGAGAATATATGGATAGTTGGGTACTGATGGTATATGTAGGGAGTCGACAACGTCGTCCGTCGTCGTCGGGGTATCCAATTTGGGTCGGTCCGTCTCAGTGTATGTATGTAGGGTGGACAACGCGATGCAAGCATGCAATCTTCCCTTGCCTCTAAGCCATCATCCATCCCACTCATTCTTTCGTCCATTCATCCAGGAGGGAGCTATCCAGTCCTTCCCCTGGCGCAAAGATCCAAAACAGTCAAGGTCATCAAAGCAGTCTTACCTCAGTCTAGGACCCCAAACAATTCTTACAAAACATATCGGAACATGGGCCCGTAGTTCTCGAGGCCCTCGTCCAGCGTTTGCCGCGGGCCCTCGGCCTCGCCCTCAGCGGCACTCGCAGTGGAAGGCCCCGCCGCCACGGCCGCCGCTTTGGCAATCTCGGCCTCGCGGCGCTCGCGCTGCTCGGCAAGGGTGCCGTACTTCTCATCCAGCTTGCGGTTCTCGTAGCTCAGCAGGAACCTAGTCGCGATGACCAGGGCGGTGGTGAAGAACATGAAGGCGGCACACGTAGCATGGCCGCTGGTGAAGTCGGGGGCGTCCGAGTCCGGGTAGAGGCGCGTGCCTAGGACGGGCCCGCACTGGCCGACGACGTTGAGGATGACGAAGCCCATGCCGCGGCGCGTGTCGGAGCCCTGGTTGTTGCTGACCCACGGCAGCACGTTAGCGATGGCCGGGAAGATGCCGGCCGCGGCCAGGAACACGCCCGTGTAGCGCACGCCGACGCTGTCGGTGGCCGCCAGCAGCACGTAGCCGATGCCGCCCACGAGCGTCAGCGCCATGATCATGTAGGCGCGCTGCTGCGTGCGGTCGGTGATGTATGTCGTCGCCAGCGTGATGAGGAACGACAGGAAGAAGGGCGGCGCCGTCAGCCCTTGCGCGTTGATGGCGGTGAAGCCCATCTCGTGGAGGATTGTGGGTAGGAATACCGGAAGTGACGCGAACGAGACGTTGCAGGAGAAGTACATGAGCTGCGGACAGGAGGATTCACTGTTAGCCTGCTGCAGAGCGGAGTGGCTGTGGTGTGCGTGGCTGAGTCTGTCCATCAACCACACCAGGCGTCACTTACGGCGGTGAGCCAACACTTGGGGTCCAACAGTGTGTCGACCACGTCCTTCCATACGATTTTGCCGATGCGTGCCTCGCCGGGCGTGCCCGTCTGGCGCACTCCTCTGGCGCGCGCCACCTTCTTCTCGTCATCAGTCAAGAACCTGGCCTTTTCGGGCGAATCTGGCAGGAAAAAGAAGGAGACGGCCGCCATGACAATGGTGGGCAATCCCTCGACGAGGAACAAGAGTCTCCAGTTTGCGATAGGTTCGTCGCTTCCGCTCGTGATGCCGTACGCCAGTGCGCCAGCAAAGGTGTTTGCGAGCGGGGCCGCCGACAGGAAAAGTCCTGATCTGAAGCCATGCTCGTGGCGCAGATAGAAGAACGAGAGCAGGTACGGGATGCCAGGCCCATAGCCGGCCTCAAACACTCCCATGAAGAAGCGCAGAGCCATCATGCCCTGCCAATTGTGCACTGCGGCTTGGCATGTCGAGACGAGCCCCCTGGGAAAGTTAGCAATACTGTCGACTCTTGTCGGAAAAGATCAGTGATACACACCATCCCAAGACCATGAGCCCGGCCCATATATGCGGCGGGACCACTTTCCACATGAGAGCCTGGAACTCAAAGATGATGTAGGAAATGTAGAAAATGGTCAACAGCCAATCATACTCGTCGCTGTCCAATCCAAGATCGTCATTCATCCCGGCGACTTTGGCGTTGCTACAATTTTGCGCCCGTCAGCATGGCACCGCACGCGGGAGGGCTTACTACGGGTCAAGGGTTCATGTGAAGTGGCGCCCGTTTGCTCAGCTTACCCAATGTTGGACCGGTCCAGGAAGGCGAGGAGATCTGACCAGTGATTCGTTAGCCACCATGCTCTCGTCGGCACACGGCACAGGCTTTGTAAGCCACTTACACAAAGTCATGAGGAGAGGCACCACATGGAGGTCGAGTTTGCGCACGACGCGCTTCTCCACGATTGGGTCTATCGGAGTGGGGGCGGAGATGGAGGCATTGTCGACGTGGACGTCATTGTAGGCCTTTTCTGCGTCGTCTGTGGACATTTTTGGCGATGAGAATTTGAGGGAGAGAAAAGGTGGATAGAAAGGGGGGAAACAGCAGTGATCCAGGCGACGCATGCGCAGCCCTAGGAAACAGCTCAAAGGGCAGGGCGACGAGACGGATAGGTGAGTATTAAGGACGGAGCAAACACCAAGAAGTCCCAAGAAAACTTTGGGCTAGTTAAGCTTTGGCAGCGCATTGCCGGCGACCGGGGGGGATGTGGTGACGTGACGAGAGGTCGAGGAGAATGAGGCGTGTGACGGACGGGATGCGGACATGGACCCATGGACCAGTCGGGTCGAGGATGAAAATGTTGAGTCGAGGTGCAAACGAAGGGAGACCCGCGCGCCAGGTGAGAAAGGCCGCCACGCCCGCTGAGTGGACGCCACGGGAACACGTAAACGACTACCCCAGACGCCCCCAGACGCCCAGCCCTCGGCTTTACCGACAAGACGATCGAAGCTCTCGGCTACACCCTTTGCGACTTTCTTATACCCGCTGACGTAGGTTCTTCTCCACTGCTACTTGTCGTCCTCTCGGCTTCAACGCGTCTGGGCCGTCGCCGGTGAGAGACTCCCTCGAGCGTCACCACGACCGTTTCGAGACTGGCACTGACAGACACACTTCGTTACCGGACGCCGTGTTTTGTTCCATTCTTCTAGGTTCCTACAAGGCTCCATCAGAAAATCCGTCCTCTCTCCAAACATCCCCCTGGGTCATCCCATCCCCATTGTGAAACATACCTCGCGCGCCATCTTATCCGTCTTCATCAAACGCCAAAGCCTCACTTCTTGGCTCCAAGACTGCCTGTTTCTTGAGCCTTCCGAGAAGCATTCATGCGCCGGCCGGCCAAACAAGCCGTGGACATGGGCTCGTCCCGTGGTTCCGACACTGCGTCCACCTCATGCTAGCCCTCCCGCCTCACTGGCGTCGTCTTTGGCCGGGTGCTGCTGCTGCTGCGCCTCTCCATGCTCTCCTTCGCCCTCGTCATTGTACTTCTTGAACAGCCGCCAAAACACGCCCGCCGTCGCGATGCACGCCACGGCTAGGCCCGCGTACAGCCACACGAGCAGCGGGTCGCGCGCAAACGGGCTGACCATCGCGCCCAGCATGGCGCCCAGCGCCGTCGTCAGTAGAAAAAGACTCATGATGAAGCTCTTCATGCTGGCCGGCGCCTGCGTGAACGCCCACTCCAGCCCCGTCACGCTCGCCAGAATCTCCGACACCCCGAGCAGCAGGTACGCCGGCGTCTGCACCAGCACATGCACCTGGTTGGGCGCATATGATCCGTTGGGGCGCCGGGCGGCTGCGCACGTCGACGGCGACGCGAAGCATGGCGGGCTGCCGTAGATGACGGACTGCAGAAACGCTGCGTACACCATGGCCAGCGAAGCGAAGACGAAGCCAAACGTGATGCGCGCCATGGGCTTCATGGCAAAGCCGCGCCGCCGCAGAAACGGGTAGACGTAGCGGTCCATCAGCGGGATGAGGCAGATGACGGACAGGGGGTCCAGATTCTGCATCATGTCGTTGGGGATGCCGTGCAACTGCATTTGGCCGGCTGCAAAGCGTTATCAGCAGGTCGTGGTACCATGTCCGTCTGCAAAGAATATCTCACCTTGCGACACAAAGTTATTGGACATTTGGCCAAAGGCAGCCCAGTAGATTGGGTAGAAGCAAAAGACCTTGCATGCCCGGAGCGCGCGCCGCAGCTCGTCGACAAACTTGTCGTCCCACGGAATGTCTCTTGGCGTGGTGTGTCTGCTCCAGCGCGACGGCTTCGCAGCCTCCAAGGTCCCTCCGTTCACGAAGCCAATGTAGAGAGCCTTGAAGCTGTTCGCGACGACGGACCCCGAGGGCGGCTTGATGACATATCTGCGCTTGCCCAGCACAATCACGACGAAGCCAACCATGAACATGCACAGCGGCAGCAGGTATGCTGCCCAGAAGCCGACCCGAAGCTCCATGGTTGTCGTCGCAAGCGCCGACAGCGACCCGATGTTGATCGCCATGTAAAAGACCATGTAGATGCGTTGGATCGTCAAGGCCGGGTCGATGATGACTCTTTCGCCGCTGGGCAACGTCTTGACGCGCTGGCTTGTCTCTTCATACTGCTCGGCAATCAGGGGAGACACATTGCTCTTGATGCCACCGGTTCCAAGCCCAATCACAATAATGGCTACCAGCAGTCCTGGAAAAGCATACCCGGCCTCTATTGACGATGGGAGCGAAGTGAGGAACAAGATGACGATGCCAACCATGTAAACAATGGCAAAGTAAACAATCGTGTAGTACTTGCCCAGATACTGATCGGCCACGACGGCGCCAACGATCGGAGTCAGATAGCACCAAAAGGCGAAGAAGCTGTTCATCAGCGTCGCCCCGTGCTGGCCCAGCCCACTTGCCCAAGACGTCAGCGCCCTTGGTTCCGGGTGTGCGAGGTGAAGCGGAACGTACTTACATGGCGCCTGGAAGCCCGCTCGGGTCATGATACCGGTTGGCGGCGTAGTTTTGGAACGGCCCAGAGAGGCCGTAGTAGGCGAAGCGCTCGCAGAGCTCGACAATGGCAATCAGCGACGCGCTCCACGGCAGGCGATCCGGGACCTTTCGCAGCGAGCGCCGCTCCGCGTCCGTGGGCACGTCGTCGTCGAGCGACAGGTCGTAGTCGCCCCCGTCGGAGTCCAGCGATTCCTTGCCCGCGCCGGCCGCCTGCGTCGTCGCGTCAATGGCGCTGGACTCGCCGGCCGGCCCAGAAAAGCCGTCCGCTGAGCCATGGGTCCGCCTGCGATGCAGCGAGTGCCGTTAGCTCAGGGCTGCAAGGTCGGGCACGCAGGCGCGCATACATACCGTGCGACGGAGCGTTCCCGCCCCGCCTTCCGCGCACCATCGCCGCCGTCGACGAAGATGTCGAGCTCGACGTCCGCCTCGCGTTGTGGAACGGGGTCGTAGTCTCCACGGCCGGAGGAGGCGTCGCGGCCGCCGACGGCCGCTGCAAAAGGGGGCACCATGCTTCGGTGCAAACGACCAAGTTAAACCTGCGCAAACAAACTCTTTGACGCCCCAAAAGGCTTCACTCCATCGCTGGCCGTGTACTCTGCGCTCGAGCAAAGAGCAAATGCGAGATTGCAGCCGTCGACGGAAGCGAACACGTGGTGGTTTTAGATGTGCTGACGCGGCGCGCGGATACGCAGATCAGATAAAGACTGCTGCAAAGAGATGGCGAGAGATGAGCAGCCGAAGATCACGTCGGTCGGCATATATATCGCAATATAAACGAGGGGGGTTCGTGGGGAGAAGGAAGAAGGTGTTGCAGGCGGACGCCGCATCTAGGTAGCAGACGAGATGTCGCTTTGATGCGTCCAAGCTCCTTTTCCGGACTGGCCGGAAGAATGCGTCAATAGCCCCCCCAAGCGTCAAAGATTTTGGAGATTTTGAAGCTGCCCGATCATGTCACGAACGATGAGAGCGGCCGACAGCGATGTGAACCTCTTAACTATCAGAAGAGAAAGAATGACGGAACGTGTTCCTGCAGACGAGACGTCTCGTCGACCTGCAGACTCCACGAGCGGGACTAAGCGAGCCGCCCTGGGCTGAGAGCTAAAAGAGGTAACCCGAAGCCACGCTAGCTACAGACAGCAATGGACCTTGGCAAGGTGGCTGTCTTTGGAAGAAACCCCAGGACTGCCAGTTTCACAGGACATGGCAAAGTGAAAATGAACGTCTTCCAGAAAAATCTCAATCGATGCGTCACTATAGACATGATCTCCGTCTTGCGCTTACATTATAGTACAACTTTCTCTCGTCTCCCTGTAAACTTGCCATCCTCTTGTCGCTTGCAAATCAGGTGAATGATCCCAACTCAAACTATCCTGGGTTTGGTAATACCAACCTCATGCTCCCAAATACATGCTCACAAGTCTCTATTTACAATCTCGTGGCTTTTTTCAAAACCTTGTCGTCAAAATGGTCATCTCGTCAGGTACGTTCCACAATCTCTTTTTGGAAAGACGGTCGTTTCTTGCCATGGACATGAGACCTCAAGTCTTCTCAGACAGGTCCACGCACCAAGGTTATCGTGATGGAGCGCTTCAAGCGATTGTCCCGTATCCTTGGGGCGAACCCTCGTCGGAATACGGAGGCGGGTCATCGCTGGCTTCCTCATCGGTGGTGTGCTCTTGCGCGATCTCGCCATGAGCTCTGATTCTCTTTTCCTCCAGCTGGATGGCAAGGAGAGCAGAACCAACTGTGGTCGAGAGGAGGCTAGTGGGGCAAAATTAGACTCAGCAGGGTCTAGGTTCCAATGTCGACTTACAAGAGCATGTTAAGAACTGGAATAAGCTGGAGAAGGAGTGCTCCAGTGCCAAACCTGGTTGTGTCAGTAAACTGATCATTCAGCATTGACAGATCCACTTACCATGTGTATTTCCAGCGGTGATATCTCACGTACTGCTTCCGAGCCTTCTTGTCCATGCCGAGGAACTTGAAGTAGCGGTACTGCTGGAGAGGGCCGGCGCGGTAGCCGCAGAGAAAGATGAACATCGGGGAACCAACAACGGGGATAAAGTTGAGTGGCAGCAAGACGATGAATTCTATCGTTTGGCGAAGACTGAATGGGTAATAGACAGCATGGTGCTCCTGAGGTCCAAGTCGATTGCCTGGGTCGCGGCCTTCAGGTTCGACATGGCGACGAGTTGCCACGAGGTAATCGTAGCCTTCTGCAACAAGGACCTGACAACGTGTAAGCAAAAGTTCAAGAGACCAGGCTGGATTCTAGAATTGCATTCCCCTTCACGGCACCCTTCCTTGCATTGGAATGCAGACGTGGCCGTGGATTACCCGGGTCGTAACTTTACGGCGACATGGGCTCTCCAGGCGGGCGGGAAACCCAAAGGGTAATTCTGTACGTACCGCATCGAAAATGTCGACCTGGGTCTCGTCGACGAAAAAGCACTCAAACAGCAATGCAACGATGGCGGCGCCTTCACTCAGCACCAGCACCGTGGCATTGAACCAGGCAGCTTCGCGGTGGAAAAGGTAGAGCAAGGCGACTTGGGGCAGGTAGGCCCAGACGAACAGGTTGGCGAGGACAAAAAGCGACAGGAGGAAGCAGGGCAACATGCGACCCTTAAGGTAGCGAAAAAGGAACGGGTTCGTGACATAGTACCAGATTCCCTGTCGTTCGTTATGCGTGAGCGAGACAGACAGACGCAGACAAAAGGTTGTGTCGTCATACCCAGAAGGGATAGATCCAGCCAGCCTCGCCGACGAGGCGAAAGGGGTGCGCGAGACGAGCGCGGGCAGCTTGCCAGGCGTTTGCCATCAGGACAGGGCAGGGCAGGGCAGCGGTGTTGTGCAGTTGGTTCCTTGGGTGATCGGGCAGGGTCGTCTCCAGCCGAGGCGGCGTCGGTCAGGTCGCGGGGATCAAGGCGGTAACGCTGCCGAAGAAAAACCTGCGATAGAGGCTGATTGGTCCACCATTGAACCATTTCCTAACCCCCCAAGAGCCTCATCAGGTACGCCCGCTTTTCTCTCTGACTCTACGAGCCTGCGGCAGCTTTTGCTCCGTCGTGGGACGAGGCCACCATGGATCGTGTAGTCACATTTTCTCCTTGTCGCACGCAGGGCGTGCCATTCTCTACTCTTCAACACAGTCATGAGTCCCCGACTATGCTGGATACGAACATGGTAGACACCGATCAAGAGCTTGGCCCAATCACAGACGGTGCCACTGTTACGTCTGACGCGCACTTATTCCCGGCAATGCTATTCCCTTTACCCACCGCTGGGACGCCGTCTCGAGCGGCCAATGGCTAGCACATGATGCCAAATGTCAGCCCTGCAGTCCAACGACGGTACTACTGGCCCAAGACGCCCTCTCGAGCTCCGCAATCGGACCAACGGCACAATCCAGCTCAACTTCTCCGCCCACATCTCCCTCCGCATACCCAAAGCGCACCCTGTGTTGCCGATCACGGCTAGCCGTAGTCTCTATGACTCCACAGGCGCCAGATAGGCCGTGGGCCCTGGGGGATGCTAAAAAGAAGCCGGGATGCTCTCCCCCTCCTTCTGGCCCTGGTGCTCATCCCTCCATTTTTCGCACGCCATCATGTCGGACACTCCCGAACATAAGCTCTCCTGCGACAAGGACATGGAGCCCGCCAGCGGGGTAGCTACTCCTGGATCGCGGTCGCCAGACAATGTGCATGGCACTGACCGCAACTCTATAGACCGCGAGGACCGCCACCACAAAGACCCCGTAGACCTGGAAAAGGTGGAAACGGCCCGGGATCAGGACCGTCCTAACAAGGCGACGCCGGCCGGTGCTGTCAATCGAATACTGTCCAAGGTCAAGTCGACGGCCTCGACTGCCGACCCCGGGCCGCCTCCCAATGGCGGATGGCATGCATGGACAATTGCTCTGTCGGGCCATGCCACGATATGTGCCACATGGGGTTTTGTCAATTCGTTCGTTCGTCAACCAGTTCCTGTGCTCTCGTCGTCAGAGTCTCCTTTTAGTAACAAGAGATAGGGAGCATTTCAAGCATACTACACTTCGACGCTCGACGTGCCTGCGTCTACCATCTCGTGGATAGGAACGTGCCAGACCTTCTTCCTCTTCGTCATCGGCGCCTTCAGCGGTCGTGCCACAGACTACGGCCTCTTCCGCCAAACATACATCCTCGGCGTCTGCATGAACCTCTTGGGCATCTTCATGACTTCAATCTGCAAGGAGTTCTGGCAATTCTTCCTCGCCCAGGGCGTGTTGACTGGCCTCGGTGGCGGACTCGTCTTTACTCCTGCCATGTCGGTGGTTGCCACGTACTTTTCGACGCGCAGGTCACTGGCCATTGGCATCGCTGCGTCGGGCTCCTGTACCGGCGGTCTGATATACCCAGTCATGGTCCGACAGCTCTTGCCACAGATCGGATTTGGATGGACGGTGCGGGTCTTGGGATTCTTCTCCATGGCCATTTCATTGTTTGCCGCCACGTTCCTCAAGGCCCGCCTGCCCCCACGCAAGTCCGGTGCGTTGGTAGACTGGGCAGCATTCAAGGACATGACGTACCTGTTGTACTGCTTGGGAATGTTTTTGAATTTTTGGGGCATTTATTTTGTCTTTTTCTACGTAAGTTACAGCTTTCGCGTGACGTCGAGCCGGGATATTTCTCAAGTGTTCGAGTGTTGGTCTCCAAATGCTGACAGACCGTCAGATCAGCGCGTACAGCAGAGATGTCATTGGGTTGGGCTATACGCAGTCCCTCAACCTTCTCATGGTCCTCAACGGAGTTGGGTACATCAGTCGCATAGCTCTGCCCCTCTTGAGCGATCTCGTAACAGGTTTGTCTTGGTCTGGAGGCAACCGAACGAATGGGATAGCTGATGGTTGGCAGGGCCCATGAATCTCATCATTCCAAGTGCATTTTCAACTGGCATACTCATTTATGCATGGTCCGGCGTTAGTAGCCAAACAGGGCTCTATCCGTTTACAGTCATTGTCGGATTATCGGCTGCCGGCGTACAGGTCAGTCATGTCCAAGTCCTACTGCGTCGAAGCGCTGGGATCCATCGATGCTGACCATTGCAGGGACTCTTTCCGGCGGTTCTGTCATCTCTTACATCGGACCTCAAAAAGACGGGGACCAGGCTCGGAATGGCCTTCTCCATGGTGTCGTTTGCCTGTCTGACCGGGCCTCCTCTCGGTGGCGCGCTCGTCAGCGACAACCATGGAAACTATCTCAAGGCTCAAATGTGGGGAGGCACAGTATTGATCTGCGGCGCTCTCACGCTGGTGGCGGCTCGAATCGCAAAGACGGGATGGAAGCTTTGCGTGAGAATCTAAAAGAGAGCCACGAGGAGGAGGACGGACAACGGGATATTGACCGAGGAACGAGTCTAGACGAAAGTGGCCGGGCGGTGGATGGTAATGAGATGGGATGGAATATGCGTGGCGGACTAGTGCTGGTTTCCATGAGCAACTAGCCGGGGTGGGTTGGCGTTACTGGAAGCCGGACGGCGGTCAAAGGGCCGCAGCAGCAAGATTTCTTGGAAAATAGGCAACATTGGCATTTGATGGCAATTTGCACGGCATTGATAGAATACATTGCATCAAAAAGGAGTCTCGAGCAAGCGGCGGTTGACGTTTTGTCGCGTGCCCTGAACCGCAGCGGCTTATCAGTTGGCGCTAACCACAAACGACCATCGGGCAGCTCAGATGACGAAGGAGCACGTACGCACGGGCCCGTAGCCCAGCACCTGGCAGCTCCCCGGCCTCCACGCTCCACACCTTGCTACCTCCCGCCATCACTACCCAACGTCAATCTCACTCTCTTTCGCCTCTCTCTCCCACTCCATCATCTCCATCTATCCGTCCACTTCCACCTCTCCTTCCATATCCACCGCAATCATGAAGGGTGCTATGTTGCTCGCAGCCTCGGCGCTGCTGGGCTCCACTTCGGCCGCCGTCCACAGGATGCCGCTCAAGAAGGTCCCGCTCAGCGAACAGCTTGTAAGCTTCTTCTCCCTGCCTGCCCACGCGACCACCTTGTTTGCTCCAGTCGCTGCTTCTTTGCGCCAAAGCTCACACAGCTCCAGGAGCACCTGAACATCGGCGACCACGTCAAGTCGCTCAGCCAAAAGTACCTGGGCTCCAGGCCTCCGCTCAACTCGGTCGAGGACATCTTCAGGACTCAGCCCGTCGAGGCCGACTCGGAGCACCCCGTGCCCGTTACCAACTTCCTGAATGCCCAGTGTAAGTAGCTTTTGGCCATCACGAATGGTCTGTTTCAAGTACCTCCGAGGCCGGCTTCTCACGTCATCACCCCAGACTTCTCCGAAATCTCCATCGGCACGCCACCCCAAGAATTCAAGGTCATCCTCGACACGGGCAGCTCCAACCTGTGGGTGCCGTCGTCCGAGTGCGGCTCCATCGCCTGCTACCTCCACACCAAGTACGACTCGAGCTCGTCCTCGACCTACCACAAGAACGGCAGCTCCTTCGAGATTCGCTATGGCTCGGGCAGCTTGAGCGGCTTCGTCTCCCAGGACACCTTTACCATCGGCGATGTCAAGATCAAGAACCAGGACTTTGCCGAAGCCACCTCGGAGCCCGGTCTGGCCTTTGCCTTTGGCAGGTTCGACGGTATCCTCGGTCTTGGATACGACACCATCAGTGTCAACAAGATTGTCCCTCCTTTCTACAACATGGTCAACCAGAAGCTGGTCGACGAGCCCGTGTTTGCTTTCTACCTGAGCGACACCAACGATGAAGGTTCCGAATCCGTCGCCACCTTTGGTGGTGTTGACAAGAGCCTGTACGAGGGCGAGGTTACCAAGATCCCCTTGAGGCGCAAGGCCTACTGGGAGGTCGAGCTTGACTCCATCACCTTTGGTGACGCGACTGCCGACCTCGACAACACCGGTGCCATTCTTGACACTGGTACCTCCCTCATTGCTCTTCCCTCTACTCTTGCTGAGCTTCTGTAAGTCGTTCGCTGTTGAGCAGTGCAATCAAATACTGACAGCGTGACAGCAACAAGGAGATTGGCGCCAAGAAGAGCTTCAACGGCCAATACACCGTTGACTGTGAGAAGCGTGACGGTCTGCCCGACCTGACGTTTACTCTGTCCGGCAACAACTTCACCATTTCCGCCTTTGACTACATCCTCGAGGTCCAGGGCTCATGCATCTCTGCATTCATGGGCATGGACTTCCCCGAGCCCACTGGCCCTCTCGCCATCCTGGGCGACGCCTTCCTTCGCAGGTGGTACTCCATCTACGACCTCGGCAACAACGCCGTTGGTCTTGCCAAGGCCAAGTAAAGGATTAGATGAGAAAAGAAGGATGAGCGTACTGGAAATGACAGAGCAACTTTGATCGAGTTGAATCGTGATAGCGTAGGTAGATTGTAATGTGCTCGACACTCACTCTGGCCGAAAGCCGCGAGATGGAGCAGTATGGTTTTGCTTGTCACCTCTCCTTGCATTTGTTGATCCATCCAGAAGTCAAAAAGCACGGTTCTCAGGACTGCAAACTGTCTGTTCCTCTACCTTGTTTCCCACGTGTACGATTGAAGCATGTCGAGTCTCTCTTTTGACAGTTTCCCGCTTTCACTCTCTTTCTCTCTCTCTTAGACTCGAGTCTGCTGCATACATGAAGGGTGCGCCTTTTGCGTCATCCAAAAGTAGGTTGAATTGAAGTCCGATACCCTCCACCTTTTGAAAAATTGGTTGAGCTGAAGACGTGGGTAATTGATAGCAGGACTTGCACCAATGTAGTACAACAAAAGTACCAGAGCAGTCATGAGACCAGCACTGATGCCATTCGATTCGATTCAACTCGTTACGCTGACGACTGGCGGCGAGTGTGGAAGTGTTCGGTGGAGTTTTGCTTCGCCCGTCTCTCACAACCTCGACGCCTCTTTCCTCCCTGCCCCAAATCTACTCCTCCACTCCCCCTCCCTCTCACCCCCCCGTCACTCCTCCTCCCACAATCACCTCATCACCTCTTCCCCCCTCCCCCTCCCTTCCCTACCCTCATCTTGTCCCTCCTCTTCCGCCTCTCCTTCAGCACACGCGACACGACAGGCACGGGGCCGGGCCACGTGCCGTTATTCTTCTCGGTGCGCCAGTGGATCAGGTATGCCAGGCCGACCAGCGCCAGCAGCCCGACTAGCACCACGATCAGGATGACGATGACGCGCGGGTTCTTTTCTACTGTGGCGAGCGCCACGGGAGTCAGGAGGGGCGAGAGGAATTCGAAGGTCATTTTTGTTGTGGTTTGGCGGGTGGGGGGACAGGCCGGCTGTCGTGTTGTGGTTGGTGTGGTGGTGCGGTGGTGAGGTCGCGCGGGGGACGAGGCGCGCGTTGCGTTGCGTTGCGTTGCGGTGGATTGAAGCGCAGCGCCGTAGACCAGTCGAGTCGGCGGACGAGAGGGAGAGAGTGCAGCAGGCAGCCAGACAGACGGGCTCAATGGTAGCAGTCCACGCCACAGAGTGAGCGCACAGTGGCCGGACAGACGACGACGACGACAACAATGATGTTGACGATGTTGGCGGTGGAGGGATAAGGCAGACTCAGGAAGAAAGAGAGAGAGAGAGAGAGAGAGAACAAGTGCTTCTCGCAACCAGACGACCGCCTGCCTGCATCGCTCCACCACCGCCGTAACCACAAACGTCGCAGCTCGCGCCTCCGGCTCTCTGAAGCGCTCCTCAGACACGCTCAGTCGGGTACCCGTGGTGCGAACCATCGCGTCCCCGAAGATGATTGGTCTGACGGCGCTTCGACTGCACTGCCCGCGCTGGTTGGCTGCTGCTGCGCAGCTGCGACGGCAGGGGTCTCGTCGTGTTGCGTTGCGGTGCGTTAAGGTGGCGGGCCGGCGCCTAGCTTGCATGCATGCGTGCGGGCTGCAGACGGACTGGACACATTGAATTGAGTGGTGGTTACGAAGACATGCACGTTGGTGTTGTTACTTTTCTGCTGCTGATTTTATTGAGAGAAGGAGTTGGGAGTCACGGCGGAGAGAACGTACGTGGATGGACGTCAGCTTTATTCGGATGCATGTCCACTTTGGATTTGTGATTTAGATGTTCACCGACCTGCCCATCTAGTATTTAGATACTCTATAGCCGGGTGTCTCCCTCTATGACACACATGGTCCCTACTGGCTTGTCGCCAGCTACCTCAGTTGACGAGAGCGAGAAGAGATGACCGATTGAACAATCGCTTCGACCACTTGACCGAGCTCCAAATCATTCCAACAAAATCCATCCTGCGCCAAAGCAGAGCAGAGCAGGACGAGAAGAGAAGAATAGGCTGCTCTCTCCATAGCTCTCACTAAGATCGAGGGAGGGGGAGAGAAGAGCCAACCACCATCACCAGTCACAAAACGCTCGAAAGTGAACAATGCCAGACAGCAGCAGGAGAGAAAACCAAAAATGATGATTGTTGCATATTTCTCATCTCTCTCCTTCTGTCTGCTATCTCGCTCGCTCGCTCGCTCTCTATCAAACCCAAATCATCATCATACTCCTTTGTCCCCGCCCCCCAACATCACATCGGTCCAGTCGTCCATGAAAAATGATATCGACGTGTTGTTGCGAAAAGAGAATCTCGCCCAGTAGAAGAGAGGGGTGAGAGTGATGTAGATAGCAAAGATTTGTCTCTCTTCACCTCTCTTGCCTTTTCTTCGTCCATCCATCATCATCATCGTCACCACTGCCGACCGACTGACCGACTAGACTGCAAATCCATTCGTACCCAAAGGATTGCCTGCCCATCCGAGGACAAAGACCCCCACCACCCCCAACCCAAGAAAAACGTCTATCACTCCCTCCTTGCCCGCTCGCCAGCTCGCCCAAAAATAATTCATGATGTACAGAAAAATCGCATTTCGGCAGCCAGAGTGGCTGCCCCCCCCCCCCCCCCCCCCCCCCCCCCATCCATCCATCCACCAACGCACGCAAAGATCTTTTTCACGAAAACGATGTGCTTCGACTCGTCTGCCCCGTCCGCTTGGCGACCGCATCCATGTGCGCGCGGTTCTTCAGATGGACGACGAAGTTCTCGACCGTGTTGCCCGGCCCGGCCGTGTATAGTTTGCCCGGGCAGTCGAGACACCTGATGCGCGGCAGCCACATGTGCTTGATGTGAGAAGGGGGCGGCCCCGGCGGCAGGTTGTTGGCCTGCGCGCCCGAGCTCTTGTCGACGGCCGAGTAGCGCATCAGCGCCTCAAACTGCGACGACGAGTGCGCCGGGTTTTCGAGCAGCTTTTGCAGCGCCTCGGTCAGCCACGACGCTGGAGGGGGCTAAGAACGTCGTTAGCAACGCGGCTTATTTGTTAAAGCCTTGCCTCTTGGAATTCCTCACAGTGTGCGAAGGTTGCGGGTACGGAGCATCGACGCGCCCGTCTGGGTAGTAGCGGTACTGTTGCTGGCCGTTGCTGGTCGGTGTTCCGGGCAGAGGTGTGGAGCGTTGCTGCATCGCCGGCGAGGGAGGCGGCGGCATCGAATTTCGAGACGGTGTAGCATGTTGCGGCGTCGAGGCAGCCGAAGCAACAATGGGATTCGTGTGGCTGACGCGGTACTCGTGTGCCCTTCCTGTCGACTGCGCTTGCATCCACCGCCTATACTTTTCGCGCGGTATCCGCAGCTTGAGAGCGTGCGAGCTCGATTCAGCAACGCTCTCTTCACGATCGCCGCCAAGACGCCTCGAGGTACGCGTCTCGTGATGGTGTTGGATTTGGGACAGCTCCGGAGTCTGGGACCGCCCAAGGTTCGCCCGCATAGCAACGGTAGCTGCTGTCGCGGCCCCGCGCATGCCTCTTGTTCTTGCGGTGCCTCCAGTGATTTGTGAAGGCGCAGGTGATTCAACCCCGGATTCTTCGCTCTCAGATTCTTCCGAGTCATCGGCACCGTCCCGGGCAGCGCGGCGTCCCCTGGCTCCTGACCGAGACATCTTGTACAGCCGGCTTTCTTCCACTAGCTCTGCGGCCCCGGGAATGACTGAAGAGACGACCATGGTCCGCACGGTCCGTTGGCGGTCCTTGAGATCGGGCAGGGCTGGACCGCCTCTCCTGTTTACAGAGCGTTTCTGCCGCCGTTGCTCGCGCAGGATCGACAGCTCGGCGCGCTCCAGATCCGCCTCGTTCAGCTCATACAGCACTGGCGCATAATCCTTTGCGGCCTGTACCGGACGAAACACAGATGGCAATGGGGATGGTAAGAAGCTGTCTCGCACATCTGCATCTTCCACTGGTCGGCCGTCAAACGGATGGCCGGTGATGTAGAGGCTCTTGGTAAACATTTGGCACTGCTCCCTGATGGAGTGGGAGATTGCCGTCGTGAACTCGCCGGCAAGAGAGAGCTCCGCCGTCATCGACCTTGCAAACTCCTCTGGTGAATTCATAGGATCATTAATGTCCCATTCGAATTGGTCCACCAAGGTATGCGCTCCTATGGTGATGTTTAACTTGATCAGAACCCGCATCTCATCGTTCTTGTACGCATCGTAGGGCAGATGCGGGTCCAGCGGGTCTTCCTTGAAAAACACGTGGGGATAGTAATCTTGGAGTTGCTCCTTGATCTCGCCGTCGATGTGGCGCAGGACGTGGGGCGTTATTTCTGGAGGTAGTTTAAAGTCCTCTACCATGTTCTCGGCAAACAACTCCGGGGTGACCAGGCGGTCGTGCAGGTTCCATGTGAAAGTGTCGCGCAGCTTAATCTTGTCAAACTCAATGTCGAGGCGCACCGGCACCAGTTCCTCTAGCTGCTCTGCCTGCTTCTGCAGATCTTTCTTGGGCACATAGAAGTTCCTTGCTCTTCGATTCCCCAGTCGTTTCCGGAACGCAGGATACTGCAGGCGAGGTTGTTTCGAGTCGGTGATGCCATTGCCGTATCCTTCAAAGCCATATCCAAAAACGGATCCAGGATCTATTTGCCTGTGCTGGCGCAAGTTTTTGTAGTACTCGAGCTCTGCGAGCTTTTCGCTCATGACCTTGGCGTCCCTGTTGGCCTGCTCGCTCATCGCCGCAGAGTGCAGCATGTCACGCGTTGTGTATTGGCCAATGAGGTACTCGGTGAGGCTCGCTTGGTTTTGGCTCGACGAGCCATGGGAGGGCGCCTGTGATGGTATTCGCGAGCCAGAGCGCGACCTCTTCCTGCTCGGCGACGGGCCATTGGCAGTGTCAGTCGAGCCGGGCGGGGTTCTCGAACGACCGGGTGAAGCATTCTGGGCCGAGTTAGAGCTCGTTTCCACGCCAGATGCTGCCATCATAGCTTTTGCCTTTGCTTTTCCTTCGCGAATGATATCATTGCCCTCTGCGGTTTGGCCGGACGTGGAACCCGCAGCAGCTGGATCCGAGCTTTGGACGTCATCATCCCCGATCAAGCCATTTTGCGCTTCTTGCGCGCCGATAGTGTTTTCCTGGAGCGATGATTCGTGCGACTGGACGGGAGGCGCGTTGGAGGAGGTGGACATGGGCGACGGCATGGTCTATGTACGGGGAGGGGGCCGGCGCGTAACAATGGCAATAAGATGAGGTCGCCCAGGACGCAAGTGAATTGTGCCTGGGTCAAGGAGGATACATGAATGATCTGCAAGAGTTAGCCACAGCTCCGGGCAGCGGGCGCGTAGGTGATGGTGTGAAGCGGCGCGCAAGAAGCCAGGCTCGCCAGCAGGTGTCGAGTCATCATGGCGAGGGATTCGAATGGCAGCAGGGCAGCAAAAGCAGCTTCGGGAGAGGCAGAGAGACGTACCAGAGGGTTGGGCAATGATTCGGCGCGTCCAGAGGGCAGGCTGGGCGGAGTGGCCTGTTTGGCTGGCAGCCAGAGAGAAATGCCGAGGGCGACGGGCGGAGCGTGGAGGTCGGAATGTGCCCAGCGAGAGCGGACTCGTCGGGAGGAGGGCCGGGAGGAGCTCGACAGACTCCGCCCCTGGCACGACGGGAGGCGGGGGATCGGGTTATGGGGAGTGGTCGACGGTCGACGGTGGGCTGGAGCTGGCAATGCGCGGCGGTTGTGTCTGCTGCGTGTCGCTGCTGTCGCATCTAAGGCCAAGGCCGCTGCTGCTGACTGGACTGGCCCTGGCCTGGTCCACTGAGGTCCACACCACCACCACGCCAAGCCCGCTAGCTGACGACCACAACAACATCAGGTCGCCTCTCGTTGAACTCGACTTTTATTATTCAAAGCAATTAAAAACCTTTACCTATCGTGCTGCTGGTGGAAGACACGCGATCCCGGCGACCCAGATATCATCTCATCCATCACCCCGCAAATGCTACTCAAACACTCTCCCTCTCCCCCCCATAACATAGGTGGTCGGAATTTGATACCACGCGATTTTCGTCTTCCTGGCGCCCTGCAGTCCAACATGAATAAGAGAAGCACAGAAGAGAAAAAGATGTAGGAGAGGGCACGAGTCTGGCCTCGTACGGCATGCCTCCCAACCAACCCACCGTCCATGAACCAGCAGCACGCCACGCCATTCGGTTCTTGGCCTGTTCGTGTGCCAGCCGGCCATGTCCCAAAATTTTGCGCTCAAGGCAAAGGAACGCCCGACCAATGGTGGGCGCAATGTAAACTCAGTAGGCCGTCACGAGAGAGAAGGCTTAAAGCAGGGAATCAAGTCTGGTGAAAACACTCAAGCAAGCAGCGACGACCTGCAACATGTCAGCCTTCTTCACCCTGGGCGTCACCTGGCAACCTTACCTCTAGCTGGAGCTCTTTGTCCTTTGCGTTGTTTATTTCGTCCTGCACAACTTGGCCCAAATTGGCCCCCACACCTCCCGAGCCACCCGCTCGTCGAGCGAATGGGTACTGTGAGTATTCGGCGAGAAGCTCGTCGACTTGTGCGAATGCCCGCTCTCGAGCCTCGTGGCCCAGCGTGGAAAGCGCATTCTCCAAAACATTGGCCGCGTATGCAGCGCAAACCATGGCAATTGTGCGCAAGTATCTAAACTCCATTTCTTCGGGGAGGAACTGGCTCGCGGGGAGGACAACGGTGCGGCTGGTCAATAGAGTCCTGACCCGGCGCCTGATTTCGTCTTTTGCGCCGCTATCGGCGACGGGGTGGGTGGCCATGTCGAAGAGCAAGAAGTTGCGCTTCTCTGTCCGAAGGATGCCCTTGTCCACGAGGCCCTTGGCAAGGCGCTCGCGGACTTGCTTGAGTTGGTAGCCAATCTTCATGAGATTCCACGTCTCGCCTGCAAAGGAAAGGTTGCCTGGTATTAGCAATTGTTGCGAACGGGCAGGACAGCAGCAGTGCTCACCGCTCATGAGGTCAATCCAGGATGCGACGCTCATCTTCTCGCTCGACTTCATCATTTTGAGGGCTTCGTCCAGCAAAACTTCTCCGGTGAGGGTGTCGTCTATGACTTCAATGACGCGCTCGGCGAGGGGAAAGCGCCGTCTTGACGAGTCCTTTTGCATGCTTACGCGTCCCCTGAAGGCGAGCTCTATGACGATGCATCCGCGGAGAGCGTACGAGATGTTGTCGTTCCAGAAGGAGAGGTAGCCCTGGTCAAAGTCGACAGGTGTCAGTTTGGTTGCGTTCCCCTGCGGCAGCGTCACTGGCGTTTGCCCACCTGCTTGTCCTTGAGGCCCATGAGCAGCACCTCCTCCATGAGCGTCAGCTTGGGCTGCTTGAGCCGCTCGGCGCTCTCGCTAATGTCGCGGGGGTCAAAGGCGATCTTGTGGCCATTTTCGGTGCTCTCGTAGGACGTCTCTGGGCCGCGGGAGTCGTCGTTGCGCCGCGGCGCGGGCGAGGCCACACGGCTGCTGTCGTCGTTGTCGCCGTTGGCTGCCACACCTCCGCCCCGGCGGCGCGTCAAGCCTGAAGCTGAGGAGGCCATCCGCTGCGGAACTGGAAGTGCGTGGGTGTGTTGAGAGTGAGGTCGGCGCTTCCCTGCACAGGGATGGTGAGCGGGATTCGGGCGGGCAGCGTCGGTATGCGTAATCTGCCCTCAGGAGGGGCGACGACGGTATTGGAGGCGGCGGACGATGCTAATTTTTCGAGAGTCGCGCAATGGGATCTGGGGTAGAAGTAGTGCGTGCTTGGCGCGCCTCCAGCATGGGGAGTCTGTTGAGTGTCTGTTGGCTGGTGCATAACACCTCACTGTACCGTGGTTTCGATTCAGGCCTTGGCACCACCTCCATCACCGCCTACGGTACGGCTCTGCGGGCAACGTTTCACATGGCACTTTTCAATCATTTGCAGGGGATTCCTATGTTTTCTATACCCATCGTACATTCGCTTGCTTAGAAAGTCCAGGACCAGTGCTTTTGTTCATGCACAAATCCTCCCCGCTACCTCTCCATGGCCCGTCTCCCCAATCCAACTCGACCATCATGACGTGCATTTATTTGGCTGTGTGCGAGTCAGCTTCTGTGGTCCATCTCTAGCACAACCAGCGGAGACTTACCATCGGGCTGGCTCAGAATGTACTCCACGGCTTGGTCCACTGCTCGTAGTTAGTCAAACGAACCACGGTCCAATTCCAATCCCTTTGCTGCGTACCGCTGTGGATCTTGTCGGCTTCCTTGTCGGGTATCTCAATGCTAAACTCCTCCTCAATGGCCATGACCACCTCCACGGTGTCGAGGCTGTCCAGGCCCAGGTCGTTCAAGAAATGTGCCTTGGGGTTGAGCTGCGTATGATCAGCATGGGCGCGCGACCGCACTGGGTCGGGTCTCGTTTACCTTGGAGACATCCTGGACCTGAAGGCGACGAGTTAGCGTCTATCCAAGATGGGGCGTGGCGGCTCCATCTGGCGCAAATACCTTGTCAAAGTTCTTCAGCAGGTCGAGTATCCTGCCCTCAATCTCGTTGCTGTTGAGGGCGCCGCCGGCAGAGTAGAATCTGATGGCCTGGAACGAAGCGGCGGCGGGAGCAGCCTGTCTCGACTGGGCGAGCATCGCAGGAACAGCCGGGCGGGCAATTGGCGCGTTGAAGCGGGCGACGGAGCTGGCAGCACCGCGGACGGAGCGGAGGAGAGCGGTTCTGAACATGACGGGCGTTGTTTGGGTTGAATGGACGAGATGGAGGCGGGTGGTGGTGTTCTTGGTAAAATCGTCTACGCCGGCTGAGAGCTTCGATTCCGACTGCGAGCTATATCACGTGCCCGGCCCGGGCTCTCATGCCTCCCTCCTCGTCCGGGCGCGCGCGGGCCAAGTCGTTGCTCCACGTCGTTCGACTTGGGTTGGACTCCAGTTTGTCTGGGGACGCTGCTCGTCACGGCCCACAGTCGATTATTGGAAAAGAACCATCAGCCATTGTCCACCGGAAACTAGACGACCTCGTCAACACCACGATTCTCCGCTGCGCCAACGTGCTCCATCCAGTCGGCCACCGTTAGTTGACAGCGATCTTCCGGGGTAGCAACACCAGCCAATCACAACGCCCGCTATCAAATACCATACGCCACTTCCGACTCCCTCCACACCGTACCTCAGTCCCTCCACCATCACATCCCCCACAATGGCCTCCGCACGCCCATTGACGATGCTGGCTCGGGCCAGGCCGGCGGCCCAGCTGCTGCGGCCCTCGACGAGGACCTCGGCCGCCCTCTTCTCGACGAGCGCCGCGCGCGCCGCCCTGCCCTCGGGCCCGCCACCGGTCGGATTCCGCCTACCGCCGCCCAAGCGCTGGGATACCACGGACAAGAACGTCGTCGACCTGGCCAGCGAGAAGTTCCTGCTGCTCGAGATCATGCGCGGCATGTACGTCGTGCTGGAGCAGTTCTTCCGGCCCCCGTAAGTGCCCCAACCAACCCATCAGCGGCAGCCGTCGTCCAGCAAGCATCAAGCTGGCCAGCTTCGAGGAATATATCAATTGGAGAGGGATCATCCGCTGACCATTGTCCAACCCTCCAGTTACACAATCTACTACCCTTTCGAAAAGGGCCCCATTTCACCCCGTTTCCGCGGCGAGCACGCGCTGCGGCGGTACCCGACGGGCGAGGAGCGGTGCATTGCGTGCAAGCTGTGCGAGGCCATCTGCCCGGCGCAGGCCATCACAATCGAGGCCGAGGAGCGCGAGGACGGCAGCCGCCGCACCACCCGCTACGACATTGACATGACCAAGTGCATCTACTGCGGCTTCTGCCAGGAGAGCTGCCCCGTCGACGCCATTGTCGAGTGTAAGTCTGAGCCATCTTCTTCTTCTTCTTCTGTCCAGAATTGCCCGATTTGTTGCTGGCCTGATGCCTGACTGACTGCGTCCCAGCGCCCAATGCCGAGTATGCCACTGAGACGCGCGAGGAGCTGCTGTACAACAAAGAGAAGCTGCTTTCCAATGGAGACAAGTGGGAGCCGGAGCTGGCGGCCGCTGCGAGAGCCGATGCTCCGTACAGGTAGAGGACCTGACGATTAGAACTTGGGGACGGCGTGGCGGGTGTACATAGAGTGTAACATCGACGCCCGACGCACGGCATGGCGTTTCTTCTTTCGTAGGCTTCCCTTATTTCTCTCCTCTAGAAATACCCTCTTTTTTGCACATTGTGGACGTCGTGGCCATCTGGCGAGTCAGCATGGCCTTTTGGCTGTTGGCGTCGGAGCAGGTGTGGCTTACCATGTTCTGAGTGATTGGCAAACACTAAACGAGACATTGACCGTGAGGATAGGAAGGATGCATGTGGGGTGATGAGAAGGACTACGAGTCACGGCTATCCCCAGGCGCCTACCTACTATGCGTTTTGTCCTGCAAAATAGAACAGTCAGGAGAAGAATACGAAAGAACAAATTTTGCAATACAGGAAGATGGAACGAACCTTGGACTTGCATGAATGCTCCCTGTGGCCCTTACACTGTTGATTATCAACCTACATCAGGTAGGCAGACAACGACGAGGCATCGACGCACCACCGAGAAGAATCCAGGAGGTCAACAAGTTGAATCCATTACTACGCTGAGCCCAACTACCAACCTCTAAGCCCGTCTTTTCTCTCTTCCGTCTTTCGTTCTCGGTCTGGCCGCAAGGCCCTAACCAGGAAGGAGTCTTCTCCCCTCATAAAGAAACGATATGCCATGGATGATGCGTCGAGAGGAAGATGGGAGGAGAACACAGAGAGAGAGAACTTTTGCATGTGCCGCGCCGCTTGTAAACGCCCTAACACCTATGCCGTCGCCGTCGCCGTGTTTTTGAGAGAACGATTGATGGAACTTGCCAACGGACTTCGATTGCAAGAGGAAGTCTGCCAACAACACTGCCGACCACCACTGCCACCACTACCGCCTTCATCACCAAGCACCGCCTCATTTGGTCTTGCTCCTGAAGCTGCCCTCAAAGCCCGGCCTACTCTTCTTCTTGCTGGCAGCGGCCTTGGACTTGTTGACCTTCTTGCCAGGCTTGGTGCCCTTCGTCTCGCGGCGCTTCTGCAGGTTGTCCTCGCGCTTCTTCTGGCGGGCGTACTTGGCCTTCTCGACGCCCTCGGTGCGCTCGCCCCACTCCTTCTCCGACTTCTTCTTCTGCTTGTCCTTGCGCTTGAGCGTCTTCTTGAGCAGGTTCGTGTCGTCGCGCACCTTTTCGCCGTGCACCTTCTTCTTGGCGCTCAGCCACCGCTCCTTTTCCTCAATCTCCTTGCGCTTCTCCTCGTCCATGGATGCCAGCCGCTCCTGCTTCTTTTGCGCGTGGATCAGCGCCGTCTTGGGGTCCATGCGCCCCTTTTTGGCCGTCACGTCGATGAGGTTGGTGCCCAGCAAGTCCGTCTGCTGGCCGTCGTCAAAGGCGATGCGGCCGAAGGAAAAGTTGTTTTCCTGCTCGCGGGGAGAGAAGATGTCGGGCGTGCCTGGGGAGCCAGAGCCGCGGAGCCGTGCCAATTCGGCCTCGGTCTTTTTCCGCTGCTCGTCCTCCTTTGCTTGCTTGCGCACTTCCTTCTTACGTTGACGACGCTCCTCTTCCTTGCGCCTTCTCGACTCCATGAGCTCCTGGCGGTTGCGGGCCGGCTTGCCGTCGATGCCGTCGGCCTTGCGCGCAGCACGGAGGGCCTCGATCCTCGCCTTTAGGCGTTCCTGAAGCACGTCCGCGTCCACATCAGGCAGCTTGAGCTTTGAAGACTTTTCCGGCTTCTCTGCTTGCTGTGACTTGTCCGAAGTGTCTGCGGGAGGGACAATCGAGGATGAGGAGGATGCGGAGGGGATGGCAGATGAGGCAGGAGATTCGGGGGCGGGCGAGGCAGAAGCGGCAGACTCGGATTCGCCGTCACTGTCGCTGGCGTTGGTGTCGTCGTCGTCATCGTCGACCAAGCCGCTAACGTCCAATGCTTCGATTTCATCGTCACCAGAGTCGGAGTCGGAGGCGTCCTCTTCTGGTGCAGCCGCCTCAGTGGTCGGCTTCGGGGCGTCCGGCACTTCCTCTTCAGCAGACTCTTCACTCTCGGGATTGGGAGCGTCCACACAGACAGCCTGCTCGCGGGCAGCTTTTCTCGCCTCGGCCTTCTCCTTTTGCTTTTGCTTTTTCTTCTCCCTGCGCTCTTGAATCTGCTTCTGCCTTTCCTCTCGCTTTTGTTGGGCTGCCTCTTCATCCTCGTCTTCCTCTTCGTCGTCGGATTGGTGTCGCGCAGCCTTCTCGAGCTTCTGGCGCTTGGATTCCTTGAGCTTCAGACCTTGGTGAGGCAGTTCCTTGCCGGGGGCGCCGAGGTCGGACAGATCATCGTCGTCTCGGCCTTCGAGTTGGCGCTTGCGCTTGCGCTCATTCTCGTCCATGACATCTTTGGCGGTCTGAATGTTTTCGGGGTCCAGCTTTGCCTTCTTGGCAGCTTTCTTTTCGGCCTTGGTCTGCTTTTTGCGGCGCCACTGGTCCTGATGTGTGTCTCAGCATGGTGGTGGTGAGGAGCGGCAGAGGACAACGTACGCTCGTGTCTTGGCCGTAGTAGTTCTTTGCGGGGATGAGGGACATGAGGCCCTCGAACGCTTGGGCATGGCTCTTGAGACGTTCCTGGGGAGAGTGTTAGGGAAGGGCGGCGAGAGATGGGCAGGTGAGAGGAACAAACCTCGAGATCGTCGGCCATGGTGAGTGAGGGGGTGTTGGACGCGGATGGCCGGCCGAAAGTAGAGGAGTGCAAAAGAGAGAGACAGGGTTTGGGAGGGCTTCACAATTCTGCTGCGAAATCTTGGCGCGGGCGGGTCCAACAGCAGAGAAGGCGGAATGGAAAATCCCAAGTGGAGGCCGTGCACGGACCGGTCCGATTACCTTCCAGTTCCTCTCTCACCTCACAGTGACGGGACGGACTCGACCAGACTGCAGGGCATTGTGCCTGCCAACAACACGACTCCTGGCTAGGCCGCCGGTCCAGCCCTGCCATGGGGGCCCTCTTCCATCCGGCCTTGCCTCTGTTTCCATCACCGCATCACGAACTGACCCACAGCCAAACACCACCTTTGCTGTCGCTAAGCGGCTCTCCCGCCACGCCTTTTCGCTGCCTCAGCCTCCTCCGCTGCGTGTGTGTGCCACATCTACTCATCTGGCCAAGTGCACCGCCCGCCAGCCCGCACAGTCTGCCCTCTGATCTGTGACGTCGAGCCATCCTGATTGCTCAAATAATTCAGCCCTGCGTGACGTTGAACCCTCTCTCAGGTCCATTCTGTTCTCTCCTTCTTTCTCCTACCGTTCCGACCATGACGGGCGCCATCGAGGCCAAATCCTTGTCTTCGCTAACCACGCTCGCTTCCAACCCTCCGCGCTATCCCAGGAATCCTACTCATGAGAAGCATGACCCCGTGGTCCTGTACATTGCGAGGGTCCCAGGTAGCAGAGGCGAGTGCTTTTCCAAATCTGCCAAACTCTCGTTGCCTGTGCACAGGGGCTGACATTCCTCAGATGTCTTTCTGTCCCCCATGAAGCCTCGCCAAAAAGTTGTGACTGCCGAAGATGTTCAGAGCTGCCTGTACTATTTGCATTTGGACCGTCCCGAGGATGACGACTTGAAGAAGGAAGCTACTTCGGAATATGGAGGAAGCTCGTCGTCGCCCCTTGAAGAGCGTCCCATCAACGAACAGCCACCCATCGCTCGAAAACCGCTGCCTGTCACGCCAGCGTCCTCTGCTCCTCTGCCAACTCCATCGAATTCGGTGCGGAGGAAGCCTTTGGGTCCACCCCCTGCCTTGTCCGTAACAACGCAAATGGGAAACCTACCGAATCTCCCGAACCTTCCCCCAAGGCAAATTCCGCATGCTTTGACCCCTGGCCGGCCTCACCACCAACGAGGGCGATCAAATGACCCTTCGGTTCGACGTCAAGAGAACATTGCTCCAGGCGACGAAAACCGCAGATGGTCCGCTGCACCGTATCCAGAATCGCCAAATTTCGACATCTCCCGGCCGCTGCCTCATAGGCCCCGGGACCAGTCAGCCGCCAACTCCAACCTTTCCGAATCGACTTATCCCTCCGGACGTCCAAGTTTATCACAGTTTGATCCTGCTCCATCATCACCTGCCACTTCTCAAAGTTCGACCGATGAAGGCACCTCCTTGACGCTGATACGACGGGATCCAGCTTCGGGCGCTCAGTGGAACGTTGGCAAAATTCGTGACCCACCCAGCTTCAACTTGTCCTCCGAAAATTTCGACAGGTCAACTCAAGAGCAGCGAACGATCCGGAAGCCTGGTGCGCCTCTCTACATCGAAATCAACAATCCCGGCTACACAAAATTCCTTCATTCCGACATGGCGGCACCAATGTCACCTCGTAGAAGCGAAGATACCGTGCGATCTTCCAGAAGCTCCTTTAACCCACCTCAAGGAGCTTCTTACGCTCCCGTAGATACTGCATTCAGGCGACGAATATGGTTCGAAGGATCTAGATACGTCGCCGACTACTTTGGCCACAAAAAGTCCATGTCCAATGACTCTGGAAGAAATCTTGGGGTTCCTGGGCAGATAACCCCGACAAGTCCCCATTCACCTATTCTGCCTGACGACTCGGGCTTTCACGAAGCTCGTCGACGGCTCGATATCCCGGCCCAGGAGAAAAAGTCTGGCTACAGAGGACCTGTATTCGAAAGCCCTTGGCGTGGAAGATGCGAGTTCATCACCGGCGGTGCTGGTGATTCTTTAAGGGTAAGCCAGCAGCGTAGAGATTTTGTTGTTCTCAATTCTAATCCAGCACAGTGTCGACATATCCTGCCCGTTAGCAACAACGTACAAGTCCCAGAACCAGTCTCGGTTAGCGAGCTAAGATTCAACCTGCCGAGTCTACCAAGCGCCCAAACCGACGACCGAGTGTCCAAACGATCCTCGGCGCTAGTGAGACCTGCGCTGCGGGGACACTCGTCGTCAATGTCTGTCGCCGACCACATGCGAGCAGATCCCTCTGAAATTCTTCAGGGCCTATCTTCGCTCAACCTGTCTCTTGGAAAAGAGTACGCCGGAGGTGGATTTGGAGGCAAGCAAGCCAAGTTGGGGAAGCTCATAATCAGGGACGAGGGCCTCAAGATGATGGATCTTCTGGTTGCGGCCAATATGAGCCTGTGGTGGAGGGCTTACGAGCGCGTGGAGGCAGCTACACGCTGAGTAGTGGGCGCAGTTTATGAAATCATGATTACTACGACAATCAACAGGGTGATTGACGCCCGGCGAAGCTGAGCAGGCTCTTTGAAAAGCAGGATCTTAAAAAGGACAGCTTAAACAGGTGATGGACACTGTGTAAGCAGGAGAGGAACAACAGGGTATGCAGTATTTCACATTACTTCACTTCAGTCAAGCTCGAGTATTTTGGCGCCCACACAGCCTGCCACAAGACTCTACTCTCTGCCTCAAAAATAAACCCAAGCTCCAACCATCTCCCCCAACCTTCAGCGTTACAACCTTTTCGCCCTCTTGGATCATCGCGCTCTTTCACGAAAATCTATCTGTCACTGACAAAACGCAAAGCACAATGGTACCCCGCTACAAAGGACACGCTGGTTTCGATTTCAAAGTGATGGGTCTGGACGGGGCAACGAAGCTCTTGGACATGATTGCAGAAGACCCTACGCTGTTCCAAGGAATCCGCTCGCTGTATCTAGGAGTGACGGTCGATGGCCTTGACGACTACGTGGATGACATGTTGGCATCCGCTCTCAATGTCATTGGCCCTGGCAACGTAAGTGACAACTGAAGAAGCCTCCACGTACGTCTGCTAACAATCCGCTCCGTAGGTCCCCCACAACTTGGAAAAAGTCAAGATCTTCATCACCGGCGTCGATTACATGGAGATGCACGCCGAGTCCATCTGCTCTCCTGCCGCCTCTCGCGACGCGCCCTATCACGGTATTCTATTCAATCGCGACCCTCCCGAGTCGCTTCTACAATCCAAAGGAGTCGTCTACTACAAAGCCGAGCGGGCCTTCATCAGGGCCCTGCTCAACATCCGTGGCGTCAAGCAGGTCGAGGTCGAAGGTCCCATGCCCGCGGAGCTGAAGAAGCGCATCGGCGCGTGTCTGACCACGCGCCCTGGCCATAAAGTGCGCAGCTGGAAGGGCGGACCGTCTGCCTTCAGGTCAGAAGCTGAGATTGGCTGGGGCAACTGGGTGGCGTCGATGCAGAGCCGCGACGAGGACCTCGATCACACTGTTGGCCCTGATGGCGTTGAACTGGAAGACACGACGGCGCTCCACCGCGGCCTCGACGTATCCTTTCACGTCAGTTTTCCTGTCCCACCGTCGCCACGTCCAGAGGACGACAGGACCATCTGGAACAAGCCGCCGTTCAGATTCCCCAGCCCTCCCAGCGCCGACGTCGAAGACAACGCCCCGGCACCTCGCCAACGCGCCAGCGCCGCCATCTCGTCCGCCTACGCAGAAGACTTTCAAGACTCGCACAGCTCGCCCATCCTCTCTGACTCGGAAGACGACGATTTCGTCCCCGACCCGTCCTCGCCCGTCAAGTCCTCACCCATCAAACGCCGCCGCTCCACAACAACGCGCGCGCCCGTCCCCGACCGCCGCAAACGGCCCTGCATACGCTCGCCCTCCCTCCCCGCCGCCGCGCTGGATGCCTACGACGCGAAGAGAGCGATCGGCTTCCCGAACAGCCCGGCGGGCAAGCTGCACCGCGTCAACTACGCCGCACACAGCGTCGACGCCGACGACTTGGGCAACGCGGATGGCGGCGGCGCCGACGCGTCGAAGCGCATGACGTGGTTCCGCGGCAACCGGCGCGTCGGGCAGAGGCAGTGGGTCTTGTCGACGGGCAAGGCGGCCAAGGTGTCGGTGGCGCGGAGGGTCGAGAGGGAGGGCCGGAAGCACATGGTTGCGGCGAGGCGCGGTGGGGCGCGGGGAGAGGAGAGCGAGGGAAGTGCTGAGGATGATGATGATGATGACTGGCTGCTGTCTGCCTCCGACTCCGGCTCCACTGAGCTCGAAGATGACGGTGCATACGAGGCCGACTCGCCGGACTGCAACGGACCAGGAACCAGGCGCCCCCTTTCTTCGCCTACATTCGACAACGCACCGGAAGATATCTCAGATCCGCAACAAGGCAGTGATGACAGCGTAATCGATCCCGTGGTGGCATGCCAGGAAGATGTCGACATGGAGGACGAAGGCGACGTCAGAGACGACGAGCTTTTTGATGTCGATTAGAAGAGGACTGCGCGTTGACGTTGGAGGGTGATGATTGATATGTGGCTTCGACGAAGACGCGGTTGTTTTGGGTTTGGTCGGTTGGTTGGTTGGTCTTGACGGACGGGCGGATGCCGATGTATTGGATGAGCAAGCAGCGAAATCCGAGTTGGAGCGTGTGCTTGGTTGGGCTTGGTCTACCAAGGGGAACGAAGCTTAATGAGTAGGGAAGCAGCTGGAGAAGACTACCTCGTATGAGGACGGTACTGGAAACCTCAAGGTGAACGAAGGGATCAGGAGCGGAGTGTCAAAATTAGAATCAAGTCTCCAATGACACTGATAGACAAACAAACACCCTTCTCCTCACATACCCTGGCAGGAGGCAGCAGCTTGCTCCTCGTCGGCTGACAAAGGAACCAATGATACCCCACGTATTCTCCTTTTGAACCGTCTTCCATTCGCAGTCTATCTACACCAACCTTTCCCACGTGGAAGAACAAAGGCAACCCTCTGCACCCGCACCGCCCCTGATGCCTTCAACCAAAGCACTGAACGCCACCACCATTGAGATATCAAGACTTGCCCTTGCCCCTGCACAAACCCTGCTCCTTCTCATGCCCACGCATAGTCGGAAGAAACTATACCTCGATGCTGCCTGCTACCAGAAACAGAAAGAAAGAAAGCTTGACCTCCCAGCACAAATGCTCCAGTTGTGTCTGTACTAGTAAGTAGTGTGTGTACGCTGATGCCATACCTAGCATGCAACTGTCCTGCAAAAGGCCTCCCCCTATTGAAGTGCATACCCAGATGCTACTCCTACCAATGAAAAGGAAAAAGGGTTGAAGTCATCATGCTATCATGCACCGAACCCAAGTGAACGACGCGACCAAAGGGAATAAGGTAGGAAGATTGTAAGCTAAGAAATGCCCGATGCCTGCCTATTTGCTTACCCAACAGACAACGACATTGCTAGGGAGCCAAGTCCCACGCTCCCTAAACGCCAGGCGCGCGCCCCTGCGTCTGAGCGCGCTGGAACTGGTGCAGCAAGCCCAGAACCCCAGCACCCCTCGTGCCAGCCTCGAGGTCGTCCTCGGCAGCATCGCCCTCCGACTCATCCGGCAACCACGAGTCGCTGAGGTTGTCGTCGTGGTCGAAGTGAGCAGCCGTCGTATCTTCGGGCTCCTCCTCGAGCTGCTCTTCTGGATGCTGCAGCGGCGGTTGGCGAGAGGATCGGAAGCGAGGCTGGTGAGCCGTGTGGCGGGGCGAGTGGTGGCGCGCGCCCAGCAGCGACGGTTGGTGGTGTGGGTCCAGCAGGACAGATTGCATGGGGGATTGTGTTGCCACGGCCGTCGCCGCGCTGGATCGTTGGGCGCGGTGGTGCGTCCTTTTGCCTGCGGGTTCTCGGCCTGTAGCCATTCCAGGACCATCTATGCCGGCGAACGAAGCTGCGAGAGGAGGAAAAGCGGGAGGGAGGGTGAAAAAGGACCCGCGAGTACCACGCGCGGTCGGGTTCTGGCCGTACGCGTGCATGAAGCCCATCATTGACGCGTCCAGCTTGCCGTCCTTTGTGGCGAAATAGTCGTGACGGAGATCTTCGGCTATGTTGGTGTGGGCTTTGCCTTCTTTTGCAATGTTGTCTGCAGTCTTCTTGAAGTCAAAGACGGCAAACGAGCAAACGTATCCCAGGCCGTCCACATGTATGGTGAACTCGCGGAAGAAGTCGACAATCCGCGCGCTACTTTTTGGAAGGCTAAAGTAGAGCACCACAGGAGTGCAAGCCATACTCAAAAGTTCCTGGAGGAAAATCATAATCTTCAACTGGTAAAGCTTGGAAAATTCTTTTCGAACTTCGTCGGTATGCAGCCTGTCCCGCCAGGATGAAGGGCAGTAATGAGTAAAGTGGATGACTTGTTCAAGTGCAAACTCGGGGTCGAGGACGATTTCCTCCCCAGCGATGGAATTGCGTGCCACCGCATAGATGGTGGTCAAAATTCCGAGCCAAAAGATGACTGTCTGGCCAGGTGTGATTTCAAGCCCCAAAAGGACTTCTGGAAAAACGAGGGAGCCAATCGCAAGAACCGCAATGTATGTCCCCACAAGGAACGCAACAAACTCGTACAGTTGGTTCGTCTTGTTTTTCGGGAATTGTTGGAGATATCGCTCCGCATAAGGATATGCCATGTTACGGCGCCGTTCGAAGAGATGTCGAAGCTCGTTGAATTCGCGGAACTTCCACTCGGCCAAGGGAGTGAACATCCTGGAGCCCAGCTGCGAAGGATCCTTTCGATATTCCTAATCTCGATTAGCAAGTATCGACAAGTTTGCGTGGAGGTCCTTACACTAAAGTAGCGAAAGAAAAAGGACACGACAAAATATATGACCGTGATTGGGGCAACCAGGATGCTCAACATGGCCTTTTGTTGAAGCCGTTTGTTCAACAGGTCGATCATCTCTTTCCTTCTCTTAGTGTCAAGAAACTCGCGCCTGACGTGACCGTCGGCCGTGAATACAAAGTCCATGACGCAGTGGTTCAACGCTAGTTCCATGGTCCGTGAAAAGAATTGAACGTTTCCAAGAAATGGTATCGGTATGGTAAGGTCGAGAATGTCCTTGTTGAAAAGGGCGATGAGATAGTTTTCGCGTCGCATTACGCGGTTGGCTATGTCGTGTGCATCCATCCTCTGCTTTGAATGTGCTCCAATGACTTTCCTGTCGCGTGCAGTCACATTCTCCGCAGTCGTCAAGTTTGCATCCCGCAGCGCCATGAGTCTACTGACGACCAGCTGCCATGACGCCGTCTGAATGTCGCTGTCGGGTATATCAAGCAAGTAGTGGTAAAACTTCTCCATGCGTCGAAGCCGTGTAATTTGCGAGGTGACGTGGAACAGCTGAAGGAACCAGAAGACGATGAAGAGCCAGAGAACCAAGAGCCACAATCCATGGATGCTTGAAGCTGTAAGCAGACTGCATTGGTTGAGGAAGGGACACTTCTTACTTTCTGATCGCGTTCGGCTTGAAGATCTCTCGCAGAGAATGACTGCTGTGGATCTTGTGGTAGTCAATGCAGAAGATCAGGAGCGTACATGTGCCCACTATACAAGCGCTCCGCCTAAGAGTTGATTAGATCTTGATGTTCTAGAGCATGGAGCAATGGGCTTACACGAGGTTGAGATAACTCCTCAGCAGAATGGCCCAAATTCCATGACCTTCAAAGTAATCATAGACCTCGGACATGAATCGATCCATGTTATGTACGTTAGCCCACATCCACATGGCTTCTTCCTTGGGATCCAAGAAAGCTGTGCCGGCACGTCCAGGGCGAACTGGAAGGGGTGGCTGCCTTGACGGCGAGCGATATTCATCATCATGAAGCCGCTGCTGGGCACGCGTCGTATTCCACTGCGCCCTAGCAGTGCGCGTCGATGGGCCAGGAACAGGTGAGGGAAGCCGACCGGGGCGGACAGGCTCTCGCTGACCAAAATTCCCTTTCATCTTTGCAGTATGTGATGGTCTATTGTTATCTAGCAAAAGTGATGCGGGGACGTCATCATCGTCATCCGCAGCGACCGGTTGCGGGGGAGCATTTCGCATCCATTTTGGCCGATTGATTGTTAGTCGCGTTGATTGCCTTTCCATGTGGCCCTTTAAGAATGCAGTGCTCTGGTTTGTTGTTTGACTCTCTGTGTCTTCGGCGAGCAAGTGATCAAGGTCGGTATCTTGAAAACGAGCTTCCAAGTTCTCTTCGTCGAGTGCCGTCCCAGCCCGGTCTCTACTTCCTCCTCTCCGCGTCCCAGGCTGTCCTCGACCAAGTGGCTCATATGTGGAATCTTCGTCGTCGCCCGACGGAAGCAATCGCGATAGGAAGTTTGAAGTCATTTTGGCGTGAGGTCAAGCTGCGAGTCGTAAAACCAAACGGTGGAACCGCAAAGTTGCTAGGTAAAGCAACGTGTCCGGAACAGCGAGAGATCTATGGGTGGTTGGGCGAGGGATAGCAGTCGGCAGTGTTTGTTGAGGCTTGGTTGACAGGCGGCGGGACAAGGCGTTATCTTGTTGCCGGGTTGATTGATGCGACGGGGGTGAGAAAGCTGCGAAGTCAAGGAGCAAGTGAGGTCTCCATGTGCCGCGAGCTGGAGGCTCGTGACATGGAGCGCGGAACGTGGACAGGAAGCCGATGGCGCGCCAGCTAAGTCAGGCGGAGAGTTTGGGGTGGTGATGGCGGAGGGAGGTCTCTGCTGGTCTGAGCTCAACGAATGACGCATTGGCAGAAAGGTACCCCGAAGGCCCACCGCCTGACTCTCCGCCCGGCAGCTCGGGTTAGTTGCTCCGTGGGAGACCTCCGACCCGACACCCCCGATGGACACCGTGACCAGACCTGAACCGCAGGGCATCATGTCAAGACCAGGCCCGCAGAGTCGTCCTTCTGGGGACTTCAGCGATGCTTCTCTGCCAGGAGCTGGCCAGAGGTCGACGGCTCTTTCTACCAGAATCTCGTCTGTTCTGTCCGCTTCCTATGCCGACCTTGAGATTCGCGATGCCCTGGAGACGCTCGATGCTCGCAATGTCAAGAACACGCAGGACATGCGCCGCCAACTGAGGCTCGACGTCCAGCGTGAAGTCATTCAGTGCAACGGCGAAATCGTCCAGGACTTTGGCAAGGTGGCCGAGGTTGTTATTTTCCACGCGTCAATCAATCTCAGATCACTGACTATTCGCAGCAATTGCGTCGCGTTGGTACTGCCATCAATGCTTTGAACCAATGTTGCGCTGATATGCGAGCGCAAATCTCGGCCGCCCACGATGAGACAAAACCAATGCTCGACGAGACATCCGCATTGATGAACCAAAAAACCGAGATTGAAAAGAGACAACGACTCCTGGATGCTCTCAAGTCTCACTTCATTCTATCGGATGATGAGCTTGTCACCCTCACCTCCACCGTTGAGCCTGTCGACGATGACTTCTTCCAGCTCCTGACTAGAGTCAAGAGGATCCATCACGATAGCCAGTTGCTCTTGGGAACTGAAGACCAGCGGCTGGGATTGGAAGTTCTCGAGCAGAGCTCCAAACACCTCAGCGCCGCCTTCCAAAAGCTCTATCGGTGGGTTCAGCGCGAATTCAAGACGCTGGATCTTGAGAATTCGCAAATCAGCGCGTCTATCCGTCGCGCACTGCGAGTATTGGCCGAAAGGCCGCCACTGTTCCAAAGTTGCCTCGACTTCTTCGCCGAGGCCAGGGAGCACACGCTATCGGACTCCTTTTACTCTGCTCTCACTGGATCTTCGCCAGAAAGTGACGTTACGAAGCCGATCGAGTTCCACGCACACGACCCGCTCCGCTATGTAGGAGACATGCTGGCCTGGGTCCATTCCACGACCGTATCCGAAAGAGAGGCCCTCGAAGTACTTTTCATCTCTGAAGGGGATGAGATCGCCAAAAGCATCCAACTGGGCTTGGAAAGCGAGCCCTGGATGCGTGGTGAAGAAGGGGAGGAGATTTTCGATGGAAAAAAGGCACTCCATGAGCTCGTTAGCCGTGACCTTGCAGGAGTAGCAAGACTTTTGAAGCAACGGACAGAGCAGGTGGTGCAAAGCCATGAGGACGCTGTGCTCGCTTACAAGATTGCCAATCTTCTTGGTTTCTATCGCAACACATTTTCGAAACTGATTGGAGCCGAATCTGCGATACTCGAAGTTCTTGGGAACCTTGAAGAGTCGGCACTTCGACAATTCAGATCCAACATGAGGGATCATGTGGCCAGTGTCCAGAGTGACCTGACCGTCGTTCCCGCAGACTTGACGCCTCCTGAATTTCTCGACGAAGCACTGGAAATGCTCAAGGCACTTCTCAAAAGCTTCGACTCGTCTATGACGGCATTGGACAACCGCGAAAAAGGATTCCAGCCTGTGCTCACAGAGGCTTTGGATCCCTTCTTGAACGGCTGTGAGAATCTCTACAAAGGGTTACGGGAGCCAGACAATGACGTGTTTGCTACCAACTGCTTGTTGGCAGCTGTGGATGTGCTACGGCCCTTCCAATTTGTCCGAGAAAGAATTTCAGGAATCGAATCGACGCTGCAGAGCCATGCTTCAAACCTGGTTGCGTCCCAGCACCGATGGTTTCTCCATACCTCCGGTCTTTACCCCCTGAAGGCCGTATTGGACGAGCTGTCCGATTCAACTGCGGACATCAAGTCCATACCTGAACTTGCGCAATTCAAACCAGAAAAATTGATTGTCGCGGGTCAACAACTGGACGACTTCCTACCTTCGGCCGTGATGGAAGCCATGGAAAATGTCAAAAGATTACGCAGCGCGGGTCTGGCCCAAAGTATTACAGAGCAGGCCGCAGAGAAGTTTTGTGAAGACTTTGAATTTGTTGAGAGCAGGATCATGGCTGCCGATGAGTTACGGGTAGTTGAAAATGGTGACGAGGAGCCTGGGCCAGGACTGAGAGAGCTGTTCCCTCGCACCAGTGGAGAGATTCGGGTGCTGCTGAGCTGAATGCAATCGCCGTCCATAGCCTGATATGAAATTCCCGATTTTGCGATGCCTCATTTCGGTCGCAGAGCCCGGTGCATTCCAAGAACAAAAGATGCCGAAATGTATGCTTAATTTTCTCCTCCTTTTCCGCCAAACGCAATGAAACTGGCGTCGCCCCTCAGGCCTGTGCCTGCTTCTTCTCCCACTCCTCCGGGGTATTGCACTTGGGAGTCCAGGCGTGTATGGCAGCGATCTCGTCCTTTAGCGCGGCGTTGACCAAGCGATGGCGGGCGAGGGTCGTCTTCTTGGCGAACTGGGGGGACACGATTATCGCTTCGAACATCTGACCGCAGCCACCTACCAGAGAAGACGCAGTCAGTGAGGAGGAAGCAAGACGGGCGGCTGGTGGTGGAGACGCGCACCAGACATGTCTATAATGTCGACATGGACCGCGCCGAGTCTCTGCTCCAGGGCCGCCTTCAAATGTTCGGGTGTGACGCCGGACGACATTTGGTTCTGGGTCGCTTCAACGTCAGATCGCGCGCTCATGGTCAGACAGGGCAGTTGTGGGTTGGCGGTACCGGGTACAGAACAGTGAGGGTTGGGAGAGGATCAGATAACGGGCAAAATCAGATCTTGGTCGGCGTGACGGGAGCGTTGGAGCGGGAGAGGGATGACGTGAGCGCTCTCTTCCGAGGTATCCCTGCGCGCATCGACAATCTATCGATAAGATTTGAACTGCTGAGAGGCGGCGGGTGTCAGTTCGACGTTCAGTCGTGTCTTCTTCCTCAACTTTGACATGCTGCCGGCTGGATTGCTACGACGTTCCTTCAGCATGAGCTCAACCGTCACCTCTGCGCCCTTTTCGCGGGCTGTCGTCCATGCCATGCGCAAGCTGTAAGTTCTGTTCCGACTTGCGTCAAATTCATGCTGACGCTGGGCAGCTATCCGGAGGCTTTGGCGGATAAGAGTTGGGACAACACTGGACGTAAGCTTGAATACCAGCAAGCTCGAGTTTGTTGGACCCTCTAACGATTCATCAATCTAGTGCTCCTGGAAGCGCCATTCAACCCGAAAATTCGCAAAAACAATTCGGTTCTCCTCACCGTCGACCTGACCAAGGCTGTTGCCGATGAAGCCATTGAGCGCCAGGACTCGATCGTCGTGGCCTACCGTCAGTCTTACTCCAAACTACCAAAAAGAAGCCACCTGACAGGTCCTAAGCGCAGATCCAATCATTTTCAGAGGCCTCAAGTCCCTGACTCTTGCCAACACCCAGCAACAATCTTTGCTCAGGCTCGCTGCCGAAGGAATCAGTGTACGCAGAATTTGTCTCTATACTCATGAAGCAAAGACTTAAAAATCAATCTAGGTCTACTGTCCCCACACCGCGGTCGATGCCGCACCTGGCGGACTCGGTGATTGGCTTGCAGACATTGTGACTGGAACTCCAGCAGAGTCTGCTAGCTCATCCAAGCAGTCGCAGGCCACGACTCCTTTGACAGACTTGAATGATCCCTTCGTTGGCGAGCGTCCTTACTACCAGCTGAGACATCACCCTTCTCAGCGAAGCTTGTCCCAAGTCGGCGACCTCACTCTGTCAGTATTTTCCTCCCACTTCAATGCGATCTAGACTAACGGTTTGCAGCGCTACCACACCGCACACGCGTGAAGCCATCACACCCGTGACCAATGTGCCAGGTGTTGAAGGGGCTGGAATGGGCCGAGTTGTGCGTTATGAGACTCCCCAACTGCTCACATGGATCATCGACCGCATCAGTAGAGGCATGGGTAACCCCAAGGCTTTCACGATTGCGATTCCGCAGGGCAGCAGCCTTGAGGACTTGACTATCTCCAGCGTCGGCATCTGCGCAGGCAGCGGTGGGTCGCTGTTCTCTGGGCTCGACGTCGATTTGCTCTTCACTGGAGAGCTTTCGCACCACGAAGCCCTTGCTGCTACGGAGAAGGGTCAAGTTGTCATCACGCTCTTCCACTCCAACACGGAGAGAGGCTTCCTGCACAATGTGCTCAAGCAGCAGCTCTTGACACAGGTCGTAGAGGAGTGGGAGTATCTCAGGAGCGAGGAGAAGGGTAGAGGAGATCTCGACAGCTTGACGCTGGCGGCGCTTGAAGATGACTTTGCGGCTGTCGAGGTCAGCGAAAGAGATAGAGACCCCTACGGCATTGTGATAGCCCAAGAGCAGTAGGAGCCCCTTGTCGAGGAGGTACTTGCGACGAAGGCCCCAAGTTGTAGAAACCGAGCTCCAAGCTTCCAAGACGTGCTAAAGGGTTAAATCAAAAGTGATTTGCAAAGATGATTGTGCATTTAGTGGTGGAACAAGAGACAAAGTCCAAGTCAGGTCCCGGAGTGGTAGTCAGTCTGGCTCGCTTATCGAACCTATCGCGCCGATACACTCCCGAAGCCAACCCGCAAAAATCGTCGAAATCCGCCCACACCAGCGCCCGCAGCCGACGACCAACGCCCGACCCCGACCCAAAACGAACCCTTCGACGTCTCCCTCCCAGCTCATTCAAGAAGCGCATATCAAAAATGGACTCCGCCAAGGTTCCCGTCAAGCTTGTCAAGGTTACCCGCGTGCTGGGCCGCACTGGTAAGAAGAAGCGCCCACTCGGACAGGACGCGGCGCACAATGAGGCGCCGCGGCTGGTGTCTCGAGTCGATAGACGGACGGACGGCTGATGCTGCGATTTTTCAGGCTCCCGCGGTGGTGTCACCCAGGTCCGCGTCGAGTTCATGGACGACACTGTGAGTAGCGACCCTCCCTCTGAGAGGGAGACACCTACGCAAGCCGCAAAACTGACAGAGCCACTCCTCCAGACCCGTAGCATCATCCGCAACGTCAAGGGCCCTGGTGAGCAACAACCCTTCCCCCGCCGCAACGCACGATGAGGAAGAGAAGACCCAAAGAAGAAAAAAAAGCCAAATCGAAACCACGATACATACCGAACAAGAAGACTAACGCAGACGCCGTTCGAAAACAGTCCGCGAGAACGACATCCTCTGCCTTCTGGAGTCCGAGCGCGAGGCCAGGAGGCTGCGCTAAGCAGCAGCAGCAGCAGCTGTTGGAGGGCTTGTTTTCCTGTCGTGTTTCTCGGAGAAGGGGGGCAGCCATGGGGGCAATCATCGGTTCTTAAACAAAAAAAAGGCTCGGGAACTGTGTCACGCGCGCAAATGGAGACAACAGCCGCCGCAGCGGAAAGAGAGAAACGCAGACGACTTTCCAAACGAACGTGTGTTGGGCTCTTTTCTGGATTCGCTACCTACATACGCTACTACTACTACGAGGCTGCACCGCTCGGCATCAACAACAATCGTGACCCACGAGAGGTCGGTGCATGCGTGCGTACGTGCGGAACGCGTGAGCTGAGCGATGCGGTAGTGGTGGTGGGCTGCTGGTGGATATACTAGGAGGGTTGCAATGGAACAAAAAAGACAAACAAAACGAAAGCCTTCCGTGTCTCCTCTTCCCGGATTATTCGCTCTGCGCAACAACGGTGAATCGCGGCAGAGAATCGCGATGTCAAGAAAAGCGAATTGAACACCCACCGCTCTGCATCCACTCCAACTGTTACGCCCGCCCCTAGGCCAGCCCGGACTCGACTTGCGCCTCCCTTCATTCTTGCGACTAGTTGACAACTGCCGAGCAGACGCTTTTCCCGCTTCACGGCATGACCGACTCCTGTGCTACTGAACAGCCCGGACGCGAGCAACCAATGCCCCCCCTTCCCAATACGTGTCACTCGTCAAAGCCCAACCTCATTGAATGTGTTCTTGATTTATTCACTCTATACAGGCTCACTAAACAGGCAAGCGAGAAACACCCTCCAGCCTTCCCGTCGTCGCCAACATAAAGGGGGGAGTACCGGAACATCTCGCCCAAAAGCCAAGCAATCTAGTGCCAAATCATAAACAGGCCAAACTCGTAACAATCTTCGCGAAAACTCTCAGCTCTTGTCTCGTCATAACGCCGTCGCCCTGAAAAAACAGAGAAAGAAATAAAAAAAGACGTTGCTCAAACAGCCGCTGGTGCGCAACAGGAAAGAAGAAGTCATCAACACATCTGTCTCTCTACCGTACTCCAAGCTGACTGACTACGCCTCCAGCCTCGGCCTGCGCGGCTCCAACAGCACCCTCCCCGACGGGCCCGACTTCTCCAAGAAGCCGTCGGTCCGCGAGTGGATGCGGCGGCCACGCAGCCACGTGTCGGTGACGACGCCGCGCAGCGTCTTGTTCTCGTAGGGGCTGCACTTGTTGCGGAACAGCATGGTGCGCGGCTCGACGACGAAGGTGGCGGCGTCGTCGAAGACGGCAATGTCGCCGTCGAAGCCCACGGCCAGGTCGCCCTTGACGTGCTCCAGCCCGACCTGCCGCGCCGTGTTGCGGCAGCACCACCGCACCACGTCTTCGATGGACATGGCGCCGCCGCCGCCGCCGCCGCCGCCGCGGCGCTGCGACCCCTCCGTCCACAGGATGCTGAGCCCCAGCCCGACGCTGCTGACGCCGCCCCAGGCCGCGAAGAAGTCGCCGGCGCCGCCGTCGTTGCTGTGCGGCGCGGCGATGCCGCCGTCTGACAGCGTGGCCGGCAGCAGCTTCAGGTTGGGCGTGCACGGCGAGTGGTCGCTGACAATCGTCTTGATGACGCTGTCGTCGGGGCGCAACAGCTCCTCCCACAGGCCGTCCTGGTTGCACTGCTCGCGGATGGGCGGGCAGCACTTGTGGCGCGTGTCGCCCTCCTTGACGGCCTCGGCCGCCAACGACAGGTAGTGGAAGCACGTCTCAGCCGTGACGTTGACGCCGCGGGCGCGCGCCTCGCGCAGCAGCGGAATCGCCTGCACGGCCGACAGGTGCACAATGTGCAGGTCCAGCTGCGGCGCCAGCGGCGCCAGGCTCAGGATCTCGGCGATGGCGTACGTCTCGAACGACGGCGGCCGCGAGTCGAGGAACGTCTGGTACGTGGTGAGCGGGCCCGACGGCTTGAGCGGCGGCGCCGCGAACGACACGTCGTCGCCCACCGACGCCGTGATGGGCGGGATCATCTCGGCGTGGAACATGACCGTCGTCGGCTCGTCGGCCAGCTCGGCCAGCACCTTTTTGATGTCGTCGGACGAGACGGCCGGGAATTCTTCGACCTGCTTGGTGTCAGTACGACAAAGACAGCGCCGGCTATGACGGGGGGTCTACGTACGCCGCTTTCGATCATGAACCCCTTGAACCCCCTGACGCCGGCCTTGACCAGCGCCTTCAGCTCCTTGTCGTTGCCAGGAATGATGCCGCCGTAGAAGCCGACGTCGACCCAACACTTGCCCTGGGCGGCCTCGACCTTGATGTCCAGATTCTCCACGGTAGTCGTGGGCGGAATGGCATTGAGCGGCATATCAATGACAGTGGTGACGCCGCCAAAGGCCGCCGCCTGGGTGCCCGTCCAAAAGCCCTCCCATTCCGTGCGGCCGGGCTCGTTGAGATGGACGTGGGCGTCGACGAGGCCGGGCAGCAGGATCTTGGGCGAGTAGTCGACGTACGGCGTGCCGGCCGGAAAGTCGGAGCGCGGCAGCACCGAGTGGAAGATGGACGTGACCTTGCCCGTGATGGTCGAGATGACTATCGTGGCTTCGGTAAGGCGGCCGGAGACGACGGCGCGCGAGGACGCAACCACGGTGATGGGAGGCACCGCTGTTGTCTGGGCCGGAGAGGTAGCGGCATCTTCTGTTGCGTGCGGCGCCATTGGGGGGGTTGGGTGCCGTGTGTCGAAGACGAGGCGCGCTGAAGGTGTTGCTTGTGGGTTGTGGAGGCCAGAAACAGCACAGCAAGTCAGAGCACGCGGCTGAAAAGGGAAAAATCAAGGGTAATTCTGGACTATGATCTACAAGCCAGCACTGGGGGAAACTTGGAGGTCCCCCGCACGGAAGAGATAAGGAGGAGGGATTAGGAGGATTGAAGACAAGAGATAAGGACCGGGGGGAAAGTGATAAAAGGACAGAGAGCGAGAGTAGCACAGCAGCGCCGGCAGAGAAAGCCAAAAGGAAATCAGACGAGAAATAAGCAGTGTCCGGGGTACGGGTAGTCTGTGGGTTCTTATCAGAGCAGGCAGGGCCAATTTTGGAACTGGGCAAAAGGGCTAGCCAGCGCGCGCATGTCCACAAGTTGGGACGGGACCGACCGGCGCCCGAGGAACGTGGACGAGTCGACGGCTGCGCGGCACAAAGACCGCGTGCGGCCAGGCCTTGACAACGAGACGGACGGTTGGAAGCATTGTTGCCGTCGCATCCTGCTGGGTCGTCAATGGGCGAGAAGGAGAAAAAAGTAGTCGGCAAGGCGGCCGGATTACTCGAGAGAAATGTATGGGCGGCGCCTTATCGACGACCCTTGTTTGACCGATGAAGGTTGCCGACCACACGCCGACCCGGCCACGTTGAAATCCGATTTGCGCCCTGACATTCCCTGCGATCTTCTCCCGCCACATGCTCGGCCGCTCCATCAAGGTTCATCTTGTCCCGTTCGAGCTACTGCACCTGTCTCAACCATCTCCGCGCTGCCTGCTCGTCCTCTCGTCATGTTTTGATCGAGTAACCAAAACCACCACCCCTAGTCGTCTGTGGTTGTGGTTGCCCGATATTGCCTCGTCTCGAGCTCCGTCTGGACCAGCCTGGCCGCAACCACCACCCTCAGTTGTTTTCGCGAGCTCTTCCAGAACCGAACCGAGTGTGAGGCGCCGCCTTGAGGTCGACCTTGATGCACTGCATCAAAGATATGTCTTTTCAATCCTCGCCGACGCCGTCTCCTTGACCTCGGTCCCGCCCGTCAACCACCCCTCCCGCCACAAGCGCTCTTCAGCCCACGTCACAGGCGTCAACACGAGCGCGGCGACATTGCAAAAGACGGTCGCAAAAAGCTGCCAGAACCAGACGATGAGGAAAGCCGGCGGGAAGACGAACCGCGGAAACTCGGTCGTCTGGTAGAGGTCGTTTTGGCTGGCGATGTAGTACTTGCCGTCGCCGGCGGCGGAGCTCCCTTGACGGCTGCCGCCATTGGTGCTGCTGGTGCTCCGCGTGCTGCTCGCATCCCCCGCTGCCCCTTCGTGCGGCGAACGGCGCTCGAGTTGCAGCACTGTGACGAGCGACACGGGTGCATAGTGGAACGGAATGACCCAGATGCGGAAGATTTGCGAGAGGTGCACGTAGAGGATGAGGTTCTGCTTGTCGAATGCTGCACCAGAAAGTGAGCTTCCAACTGCGGAATGGTCGGTCCGACAGGTAGGCAGGCAGGTACAAGGAAGGAAGTCACACGGGATGGCAGCATAGCACTCACCGACGGAATTGATGGATATGTCGACGCGCGGGCTCATGATTTTGTACCAGCGGTAGATTCCATGGATCAGCAGGCGGCTGTTCTTGAACCTGCCAGTCCGACAAAATGGATGCGTAAATGTGGCATTGGGCGTGAAATACTTGTCAATCGTCTCGCCTTGTACCGACGGCGGCGACTGGGTCAGCAGATGAATGACCTGCGATATCTCTTGTTCTGGCGGCGGACGTCAGCGGATGCGGTCGACCATGATCGAGCCAGCCAGATGGCTGCCGTACCTGGGTTATCCATCTTGGACGGCGACGAGGTGAAGTCAAAGTAAAGATGGTTGCGTGCTTTGAAGTTGCAGCTGACGCGCTGCGGCTCCCGGGTTCACTTCACCTTGCGACGGGGAAGACGTGAGCTCCCAGGGCAGCCAGGATCGTTGGTGCCTGACGTCATCCCCACATGCCACCGCACACTCCTCAGGCACTGTGCATAGGTCTGATCTGATCCCTGCGTCCAGAACAACGGCCGCATCACCAGCGTTTGGTCGTCTTTCGACTGCTGCATGCTATCAATTTCTACCCTTCTCCTATGTACAATCACCGCACCTCCTCAGTCAACCTTGATCGACCCGTAAATCTTCAGTACAAACAACCATGATGCGAAGAAACCAATGGCACCTGTCGAAACGCGTTAGTCGAGCAACTCGGCATTCCTCTGTCGGGACAAGACTTACCTGTGAGCACAAAGAAGAGAATGCTGATCAGAGCGCTGTATCCCAGGTACAGCACCCCGCTCGTCCAGCTCCCAAAGCTGAGCGCCTTGACCCAGTACAAAAGTGCATACGCAAACACGTACGCCGCGCTTGCGCCAGCCGTGCAAAAGGCCCTCCATTGCCAGTGGTAGTTTTCGGCACACAAAAGGAAATATATCATCAATACCGTGACGGCCGCGCAGGTGATGATCATTAGCCCGTAGCAGACAAAAAGAAACCCGAACATGTAGTACACCTTGCTGAACCAGATGCTGTTCATGATGAAGTAGAGCTCGACGAAGATGGCTCCAAAGGGAAGTACGCCCACCAGCAACATGCTAGGAAGCGGTCGCAGGTACCCAGAAGTAGGGGGAATCTGTCGCGGAATCTGGTTGGTGCGCACTGGCGTGTCCAACGTCTGGTGCTTGAATCCGACCCAAGACCCCACGAGCGAGAGCGGTACGCTGATGAGGAACCAAATGCACACGAGGGCAATCATGGTGCCAAATGGCACAGCACCGCTGGCCTGTCGCGCCCAAACAAACAGGTTGAGCATGAAGAAAGTGCCAAAGACCACAGCCGGGAGAGCCACTGGAGTGTATACGAAACACTGCTTCCATTTTTCGCCGTGGAAGAACTTGTATACTCGCGACGACGCATATCCGCCGACGAACCCGAACAGAGTATAGAGCAGCAGCATGACCGTTCCCAGGGCTCCACGGTTGGACGGCGAAAGAAAGCCAAGCATGGCAAAGGCAATGGTGAAGCCCGCCATCATGAACAATTGGGCGCCGTTGCCAATGAGCACTGCGAGAGCCAGCGGGTTCTTTGGAGGCCTAAAGACATCTCCATGTACCAGCTTCCAGCCCGAGTCTTCTTGAACACCCTCGTCTGCCAAGCTGGTCCCTGAAAGGTCCTCCAAAGCAAACTGCTCTAGGCGGTTGTACCTCGCAATGTCTTTCCTCAGCGTGCGAATCAGGATTGTCGTGACCATGGTGACCAAGAATACCACGATTACGGCCGAGTTGACGAGGGAGAACCAGTGGATCTTTGGGTCGTAAACGTGAAGATATTTGTCCCAACGCGTTGCGAATGGCGTAGCGGAGGGCCTCCAATAGACACTGTACGTGAACAGCACATTGGTATCGCCAGTCTCGGACAGTACAATGGGTGCCGAATCATCTCCGCACTCTGCCTCCTCCTCATTAATGTATTTTGAGCCCGAAAGAGAGCGCGGCTCAACCAGGATGCCAACTACGCGGTATTGGTTCGGCCCAGCTTGGTGGTAGTCGATGAGAATGTCGTAGTGGTTGTTCAAGACTGGCTTGTCATCCCTGACTGCTCCCAGTGCGAAGCCTGGACTGTAGAAATTGGTGCCATCGTTGGGGTCGTGTTTTAGCTGGCCAGCAGGAAGCCCGTCTATCAACCAATTCAGGTTGTAATTCTGCTCTATCCTCTGGTTGACAAACTTGGCGTCTCGAGGCTCATATGTCTGTTCGCGGCATACTGCTTTGCATGTCTCATTCTTCCTCATATGCAGCTCATACGGAGACGTTTGTATCCTGTCGCCAAACAGGATGCTCCCAAGCGATTCGGAGAGTTGCTTGGCACCGCCGCTTGGTTGGCAGAAGTGGAAGGCTTGGTGGTAGTAGTCGAACGAGAAGACGGACCGTACTTGAGGGTCACTTGGCGAGTTGGCCGGAGTGAGGTGGTTGACGTGGAGCGGGACCTTGTCTCCCTCTTTGTACGAGGTTGGGAGGACTCCAGGCAGATAGTATGAATTAGCCGGGGAGGGTCCAAAGGCGACAATGAGGGACAAGAGTGCTCCGTACGAGCAACGGTCGCTGAGGCGCATGGCCGACGGTTTGCGGGCAACGGGTCGGGGTGAATGTCGCTGCGCAGCAGCTGGCGGCGAATGGTCGGAGTCGCCGCGCGCTCGGCTTCGAGTTGAGTCCGCGGGCGACTCTGAGGACGGAGGAGGGTCGAGCGTCCGAGGAAGGGGAATGAGTTGTGCAGCGGTCCGAAGCAGGTAATCAGGGCGACGGCGAGAGTGCAGGTGTTGTTGTTGTGAGTCGAGAGGTTGCAGGTGCAGCGCGAGGAAAGGTGATGGAGAAGAAAGCTGTCCCAAGTCGGATCATTGCCGGGATGGGGCTCGCTGTTCCCTGCCGCGTCGTCATCATGGCGAGGCCCCGTCAATCCCCAAACCACAACACAGCCATTCCATTGCAGTCACAGTATGCATCTTCAACAATTGAGCTTGTGTATTCACTGCGCCATGTATTCGTGTCGTATGCTCAGCAGGTCTTCTTCGGACCTCTGTCATCCAACCCTCTTTCGCAACCAAGACTACATACCTCCCCGGTGGATGCTTAGGGAAAACCGTGCATGATATCATGAAGACTGAAAGAAAAACTTCAGAAGCCGCCGCTCGCGCGCCTACACCAGCCCGTCGTAAAGCGATAGCGCCGAAACAATTGTCTCGTCCCTCTTGGATCCTTCCTTGAACTCGGCCATGTCCAGGCTGCCGTTTTCGTCCTTGTCCATCATTCGGAATATCTTGCGCACTCGCTTCTCGGGAGTATCCTCGTCTTCGGGAAGCTTGACCATGGAGCCGACCTACAGACCCAGTGAGCAGTGCGCCGTGACGGCAGTCTTTGGACCAACTAACCATTTTATATATCGCCTCGACGATTGCGAGCATCTCGTCGTAGCTGATCTTGCCGTCGCCGTCGATGTCGTACAGCTGGAAGGCCCAATCTAACTTGTCTTCCATCTTCCCTCTGCTCGTGACGCTCAGGGCGCAAATGAATTCCTTGAAGTCGATGGAGCCTGACTTGTCGGCATCGAAGACGTTGAAGACATAATCTGCAAAGGACGACGGATCACCAAAGGGGAAGAATTGCCGGTAGATTTTTTGGAACTCCTCCTTGGTCAGCATGCCCGACGGGCAGTCCTTGAGGAAACCTGCGAGCGCCTGTCAGCGGCCGTCACCAGAGGGAATCTTGGGGCCATACCCTTGTACCACTGCTGTAGCTCCTTCTTGTCGAAGTGGGTTGCCTTTTGCAGGTCGCTAAGCTCCTGCTGGGTGAGCTTGCTCTGGCTGCGAGATTCAACAGTTAGCCCGTGCCCTTGAATCGTCAAGTCTTGAACCGAGGTTCTGGAGAACAATTCGCGCCGCCTCTCGTTTGCAGCGGTTTCCAGGGCGAGTTTGCGCCGCGAGGCATACGAGTCGTAGCCGTCGGAGCCCGGCTTAGGCACCTCCTCGCCGCGCGTTCTTCCGACGTTGATATGGGTGTTTGCAAGCTGTAGCAGCGGAACAGTGGCACCGTCGACATTGTGGAGCGAGAGGCTGTGGCGACGCCGGGAGCGATCAGAGTTGCTGGGATCGACCATGGTTTGTGACGAGGCGGCCAGGGCTGCTGTCGCTTTTGGCGTGGGGCGTTTGGCTCGTCGAGAGAGCACAGCGGCTTCCCCGCCAGGACCGCGGGCAGTGACTGCAGATTCGGCGCAAGCAACATTGTCGCGTAATCAGGGGCGCCTGCCAGGCGGTTCGGGAGGGCGCGCGAATGTTCCAAGAGGGTAGTTTGGGGGAAAGAAAGGAGGGGCAACTTACGATTTACCCATGATGACCGAGTCGGTGGAGTGGTGGAGCGGTGGAAGCTGTCGCAAAGACGGCGTGGAGGGAGAGAGAAGTGGGGAGACGGGGGAGGAACAATGCGGACGAGGGTGCGAGTATGGCGGTGGACGTGTCGTGCGTGTTGTAGCGTGGCGTGTCGTGTGTTGGTCAAGGGCGGGCGGCTGAGAGGTGAGGTGGGTAGGTAAGGTAGGGTGGTAGGTGAGAGGATGGATGGTGCAAGAGCCGGGGAAAGTCAGCGTGCCGGAGCGGTGCGGTGCGGTGGTGGACTTGGTTGAGAGCGAGCGCGCGAGGCGGAGGCGGAGGCGCAGCAGTTGCTTGGCTACGTCAAGGTACCACCGCACCTCTCACTGTGCTGTCCTCGATTCTTTTTTCTACAAGCGACTATTCGCTCGCTCCATGGGTCTCGGAGTTGCCGGGCACAAGTCACGGCGCTCAGGTCCTTCGTCAGGACGCGTAAGGTACAGCATGGCCCTAGGGCGTAGGTGCACATTTGGGCTGATTTATGCTCCTTAACCTTTCTACGGCCAGGTCCAGGTCCAGGTCCAGGTCCAGGTCCAGGTCTAGCCAAGTCCACGCCCACGTCGAGCGGAGCTCCGGCTCCGCCCGCCCAGGCCATCACGTGCCAACACGCGTTCAGGTCCTTCCTTGGCCACGGGCACCTCAGTCCCTTCCGGCCGATGGAGGCGCCTCAATTCCTTGTCCCGGTAAACGTCCAAACAACAACCCCCCGTACGCCTACGATGGATGCCCTGCTCGACGCTCGCTTCCAGCGCGTCGAGTCCGCCCTCAACACCCTCATCGACTCCATCGCCTCCTACAACCCCTCGCAGTCCGCCGTCCTTGATCTGGTCGCTGCCGACGAGGACCTCAGTCGTGGTCTGGAGCAACGTGCGTCTGCCCGCCTGTCTCGTATCCTGCCTGTTTTTCGCTCACCCCTCCAAATAGTCGCCATCCACCAGGCCAACTATCGCCGCATGTTGTCCTTGCGCCACGCTGCAGACACCCTCGACGCGCAAATCAAATCCACCCTAGGCACCCTTGCCGAAACCCGCAAAGAGCTCGTCGCCCTGCCCATCACCACTGCCAGCCCCTCCGCCCGCCATGTCAGCACCGATGAGCTGCTTTCCTACGCAAAGCACATTGGGAAATTCACTGCCCCGCCGGGCATCAAGCCTCCGCCCTCGCTGGACCAAATCCCGCGTCCTGAAGAAAAGCCCGATACTGATGTCAACATGACCAACGGTGGTGGCAACGACCCTCAGCCCCAGCCACAAAGTGGCGCAGCCGACGCAGAATCCAAGACCATGGCCGCCCTCAGCCAGGAACAAAAGGCCTGGCTGGCAGGTCTGAGCAACCTCCAGTTTGTGCCATGGCCCACTGACGACAAGATCAAGCTTGGCGCGTTGGGTCAGATACAAACCATGGTGGAGCAAGGCAAGGATCCGACCGCTGTTCTCTCGGTCGAAGAGCAGGAGGAGCGGGCGAAAAAGGCCGCCGAGGAAGAAGAGGAGCGTCGCAACGAAGAGGAAAAGCGAAAGGCCGAGGCTGAACAGCGCAGGAGAGAATCTCAGCCTTCTGCACCCAACAGAGGGGAGGCTCAAGGAGAGCAGCCTGCGGTTTTTGGAGGATTGGACCTCTACTGATTTCACCGCGAGCGGCGCCGTGCTTCACGCATGTGCGGCTTCGGCTTAAACCAGCTCCACCAATCCAGCGCGTGACCCGCCTGAAAGCGGCCCAACGCTGCCCTGCCCTTCGAAATCTGAAAAGTCGAGATTTTATAGCCTCGCCATAGCCTGGTGATTGTCAAGGCAGCAGACCGGGCCTTTCGACCTCAACCGAGCACCGTCCGCATCCCGTCACAGGCCAGAGCGGAGATTGCGCATGGCGGACGAGTCGGCATGAACATTCGGCCAGCCCGACATGGATTGCCCGGGAAAGGAGTCCAACAAGGCTGCACCGCACGTGTGGCCTATGGAACTCTGTTGGCTGTGGTCGTGGAACAGAAGCCACATGGTTGGTCCGCGGCCCCGGCTTCTGAAGAAACAGCGTCACGAGGAGCTGTCGGAACGGATGGCGAGGAACTCGAATACGGCGTTCCAGATATGGGTACCAAGCGGCGGAGGCGCCAGCGAGAGCCTCACTGGTAGATGCGGCGCTAAGGGTTTAGTAGTTTCGCGCAATAAGGTATAATATGCGGCTAAAGAAACGGCCACGTCGGGCCAGGGGCGCTTTAAGCTTGAGCAGACAGCGGTCAGGTCAGGTCAGGTCAGGTCAGGTCGAAAGCATCCACCATCACGGACGAATTTTGTTGTCACAAGGGACCTTGAACGAGTCATGTCCTGGCCTGGCCGTCAGCCTCGGGGAGCGCGCAGCCGAGTAAACAAAAGCAAAACACCATGCCGAAAAGTGTTTCCGGGGCTGGCTGGAGCCGACCTGAGTAGCGTCGGCGAGCAGCAGCATCGTCCAAGGCGGTCGTCTCAACGGAATGGAGTGCTCCCATCCATTTTCACACCATTGAGTAGCAGCCTACTGTACAGCCGCCGGGCCCTAACCGTCTTACGTCATTCCCGTACCGGCCTCCCGCCGCTTCCTTGGTTGCCAGAGGTCCGCCAGCCTCCGAGACTCGAAAAATGATAACTACAGCCTCCCATCGTCCAGTCGCCTGGCTGTTGTGAGCGCAACACAGCATGACGCCCCAAACTTCCTCCCAAGCCTCTGTCTTTGCCACGCGCCCAGCCCTACGTCCGTCGACTGCGCCCTCGGACACTCCTCCCTTGCCTCAGGATCCCTCAGACACCGAAGACTATGACGACCTCCGAGACGATGCCTCCGCCTTCGCCCAAGGCCGCCCCCAACCCAATGGCCACTCCACTCCCGGCCAGGTCACCACTGGCAGCAGCGCTGGCTCTGTCAGTGGAGGCGACAGCCCACACCATAGAACCTACGACGACGTACGTCCGCCCTCGCTCGACGATGCTTCGTCATCACACAATCGCCGGAGGAGCGTACTCGTCAATTTAGAGCGTACACAAAAGAAGGGAGGATACATTTTGACCGCCGACGACCCAGAAATCCGTCGTCTGCTGCGGAGAGGCATCGAGAGGGAGAACTCAAGCAACGACTCTTCGGCCAAGGCATCCAGTCGCGCTCGCTTTCGGGATCTGGTCTTCACCCGCCAGTTTTCTACTTTTGACCGTCAAAACTCACACAGTCATGACTCAACTTTTCGGGGCTTCTTCACTCTCTTCTGGCTGGCCATGGCGCTTCTTTTGATTCGCATTGCCGCGAGGAATTGGAGAACCTACGGCACCGTATTTGGCGCCAACGAGATATGGAAAATGATGTTCGAGCGAGACGTTGCCGTACTTTTGGCAACAGACGGCGTCATGGTTGCAGTCACCGTCTTCGGGTTGTTTCTGCACAAGCTCATTCTCAAGGGATACTTGAGCTGGGAGAGGTCGGGCTATTTGATAGAGCACGCCTGGCAATTATCTTTCCTCGCCATTACCCTCTACTGGACAGTCTATCGTGAATGGCCCTGGACGCACACCATTTTCTTAGTCTTGCATTGCATGGTTTTCCTCATGAAGCAGCACAGTTATACATTTTACAATGGCTACTGTAAGTTCTAGGCTCCATTGTTTGATGCCCAGCCGCTGACGCTGTCCAGTGTCGCAGATTTACCGGCGCAAGCAGCTCCTGGAAGGAAAACTACGTGAGCTCAAAGACAAGGCGCCCGCTGGTGATTTTGATAGTCCCGTCACATCGTCGGTCGAGAAGCCAGCCCAATCAGACCTCCGCCGCCGGCGACGCTCCTCAACCTCCAAAGCATCAACCAACTTGCTGCAGGAAAAGTCGGCCGTTTCCTCCATCGCCGCCGCCATTGCGTCGGGAGAGGCGTTGGATGCGGAGCAGCTCGAGGCTTTCACCAGAGTAATCGAAGACGAGATTGAGAGTCTGCAAACCGAACTCCGGGGCAAGGCTACCAAGGATGAGAGCGCGTACCCCAACAACCTCACGCTGGCCAACTTTGCCGACTGGACGGTGCTACCGACGCTGGTGTACGAGCTCGAGTACCCGCGGCAAGAGAAGATCAACTGGTGGTACGTGGCGGAGAAGACGACGGCAACGTTTGGCGTCATCTGGGTGATGATGGTCATCTCGCAAGCGTACATCTACCCGCCGGTGACAGAGACGCTGCGCATGAAGGAGGCGGGCATGCCGCTGCTGGAGCGGGCGCGCGAGTTCCCCTGGATCGTCAGCGACATGATGTTCCCGATGCTGCTGGAGCAGCTGCTGGCGTGGTACGTCATCTGGGAGTGCGCGCTCAACGTGCTGGCGGAGCTGTCGCGCTTCGCGGACCGCGGCTTCTACGGCGACTGGTGGAACTCGACGTCGTGGGATCAGTACGCGCGTAACTGGAACCGCCCCGTCCACGTCTTCCTCCTGCGCCACGTCTACCACTCGTCCATTTCGTCGTGGCATCTCAGCAAGGGCTCGGCGACGTTTGTCACGTTTCTGCTGTCGGCGCTCGTCCACGAGCTCGTCATGCTGTGTCTTTTTAAGAAGGTCCGGGGCTATCTCTTTGCGCTGCAGCTGTCGCAGATCCCGCTCGTCACCCTGAGTCGCACGCGCCTGCTGAAGGGGAGGGCGTTGTTGGGCAACGTCCTCTTCTGGATTGGTTTGTTTGTCGGCCCCAGTCTCTTGACCAGCCTGTACCTCATCGTTTGAGGAGTGGCCGTAATTCTCTTGAACCTTGTTATTGAGGATTGTTTGCATTTTCTTGCCTTGGCCTGGAGTACTTTAGTTGCCAGCTTCTTCAACATGTAATTTTCTTCTCCGACTGCAACCAGACTCAAAGAGTGATGAGCCTGTTTTATCGCGTAAGGGCTATGAATATTCTCAGGTCCAGCACATTGGATGACGAATGCTCCCCGCCAATCCGGCACGGTAGCACCCGCGCTGTTTATTGCATTGGTCTACAACGTTTTCGGCGCCAACTGAGGAGGGACCATGTGGAGGGAGGGGGAAAACAAAAAGGTCAGGCTTTATACCTTCCATCGCCTTTTCTAAATGAACAAATGCCTCCACCTTTATGGATACCCCACTTCCTACCCTTCAGCACCTTGTTTCTGCTTCGTCAATCTGTATGCTCTCAATCCAATCGCCTCTCCCATCACTCTCTGACCGCTCACTGCACCGAAAACCGCGGTGCGGGGAGCTAGTCGATAAGCTGATAAGGAGCTGCACGTTCATCAGGGTCCACAGATAAACCCCTCATTGTGATGTTTTCGATTGACCTCACACCTGTTTGGCAAACTTTCGTCAGTGGACAAGGTCGCGCGATCGATTTACTGCAATTGTAGACATGATGTGGCAGGAATTGACGACGGCCACACAGACCAAAGAGCTTGCAGGCGGTGTGGTGCTGGGAATTACTAATGCAAGCGGCGATGATGTAATTCCAGGCGGCATGGCGGCAGGCGGACGGGCAAAGCGGCACGGGTCGAAGAGGTGATATGGGCGCGGCGGGGGACGAGACGAGAGGATGAGACGATTCGAAACTGGGGTTTGGGTTGACCAACCACGCTGCTACTTGCCTTACCTACTCCTCCTTCGCTGACCTTCTCCCTCTCGTGTCTTTTTTGTCAGCTACCTACCTTACCCTACCTCTGACAAGCTCTTGCTCCGTCTTGCCTCTACACCGTCCCTCTCTCAATTCAATTCTTCCCCGTGAGCAACGAGAACCCGCCTTTTCTTCTCGTAAGCCGCCAGTGCCAATTGACTTTGTGGTTAAGAGGATGTGATACTGATCAGCCCTCAGCGCCGAATACATCGCAACAATGGATGCCGCCACGCCAGTCGACCCCTCGACAATCTTCTCGGCCAAAGACCTGGTCGTCGCCATCACCGGCGGTGGCACTGGTAAGCCCCCTCTTGCTACCCCCCTCAGTAGTCCTCTTGAAAGCCCCCACTAACGACCCCTCAGGTATCGGCCTTGCCATGACAGCCGCCGTGTACAAGACGGGCGCCAGCAAAGTCTACATCCTCGGCCGGCGGCTCAACGTCCTCGAATCCGCCGCCAAATCGCTCGACCCATCCGGCAAGACCATCATCCCGCTGACGTGCGACATCACGGCGCTGGCATCCATCAAGGAAGCCGTGGCGCGCATCGAAGCCGACGTCGGGTACCTGGACGTGCTGGTCAACAACAGCGGGCGCATCGGACCGTCGAACCGCGCGGCGCTCGACGCGCAGAGCATCGAGCAGCTGCGCGACGCACTGCTGACGGGCCTGTCGGACGATGTCGACAACGACTTCAACTCGACGCTCGTCACCAACGCGTCCAGCGTCGTCGCCGCCAGCGCGTCGTTCCTGCCGCTGCTGGCCCGCGGCAACGAGCGTCGCGGCTGGTCGACGGCCAAGCTGGCGCCCGACCAGGTGCGCAAGCGCGACGCGGCCAGGGCGCAGAAGGAGGCCGGCGTCGAGCTGTCGGATCACCGCTCCAGCCAGATCATCACCACGGCCAGCATCGCCGGCTTCAACCGCGGCATCACGGCCGGCGTGGCGTACAGCGCCAGCAAGGCGGCGGCGGTGCATCTGGGCAAGATTCTGGCGACGCTGCTCGTGCCGTGGGGCGTCAGGAGCAACGTGATAGCGCCGGGAAGTAAGCGTGCCCAATCTCTTTTGTCGGAATATCCACCCCCCTGTCCGGCTGTCTTTTGCCCCCTTACCCCTTGGCGAAGAACCACCCCTCCCTCCCGCCCTGAAACCAACCATGCTGACTCGACCACCGCTAGTCTACCCCTCGGCCATGACGGGCGAGTCGGACGCCGAGATCATCTCGAGCCAAGTGCCGCTCGGCAAGAAGGGCGGCTTCGACGACATCGCCGGCCTCATCCTGTACATGGTCGGCAAGGGCGGATCGTATCTGAACGGCAGCGTCCAGGTGTCGGACGGCGGCCGCTTGTCCGGCTTCCCGGGCACGTATTGAGCGGCTTGACGAGACGGAGTCAATCAATCAATGCGTGAAGGAGGTCAACGAGGATGAGGTGCAGATGCATGCGGGTTGGGGAGATGGCAAAGCTCTGTTTGCTAGCCGCGCGCTAAGGTGAGGGATGAGATGAGACGTTGTCTGGAGTTCGTCGTGTAGGTCAGGTAGGTCGTAGAGGGAAGGCAGAGCGTCACCGCTGAGATCAGCATATCGATGCTACGAAATACCACACTCCCGCTCCCAACCCAGCTTCAAGTGGTAAGCCTTGGTCTGTCAGGAATGGCTTCAGGAAGAGCAAAAGACATGGCTCGCATACATGCCCCATCTGACTGTTGTTCTCTGAGATCATGCGTCCGACTTGCTCGTAGCCTGGGTATCTTGAAACGTGATGGAGCAAGTGTTCCATTTTGTCGCTGCTGTGTGCCACAACAACCCACGACAACGAGGCTCGCATTCAGGACAGATGGATGGGACGCCGGACAGCATCTCCCAACTTCCCCTAGCCGTATTATCTAGCCATCTACCTACCAACCTCCATCACTCCCTCTCCTCCTTACCCGCAATCAACTCCTCCAAAACCGCCTTCGCCCTCTCAGCCTCCACCCTCCCCTCCTCGCCCCTCCTCATCATCTGGCCCACAAACCACATAACCTTGGCGCTCCTCCCAGCGCGAATCTCATCGACGAGCTGCGGCCGCTCGGCCAGCACGGCGGCGGCGAGGTCGACGTACTCGGCGCGCGACATGGGGCGCAGGAGCAGGTTGTGCTCGGCGACGAGGCGGTCGACGTCGCGGGCGGCGTTGTCGCCGAAGAAGAGCGTCGAGAGGGCCAGCTTGGCCGAGGCGGTCGTGATGCGGCGGCGGAGGAGGAGCAGGAGGAGGCGGGCGAGGGAGGAGGGGGGTGGGAGGAGGTGGGGCGTGAAGGGGGTGCCGGAGGTGGTGAGGAGGGTGCCTAGTTCCATGATGATCCTGTTGGTGCTTGTGGTCAGAGAAGTGTTTTTGTGGGGAAGGGGGGAAGGGGTAAGGGGGTAAGGTAGGTGTTTGACGCAACGCAACGCAACATACCAGTTTCCCGCGACCCTACCCAGCTTCAGCGTCTTCTGCTCTTCCGCCGTCGTCTGCTCGCGCATCTGGCGCACGACGTCGAAATAGTAGTCGAGTCGGTCGCCGCCGTCAAACGCCAGCAGCGTCTTGGCGTCCTTGATCGTCAGGCCGTACTGCGGGTCGTGGACGAGCTTGTGCAGCGTCTGATCGGGCAGCTCGGGGAGCGTGGATGCCAGGTGCTGTAAGAGATCCTGTGTGTGCGCATGGCGTAGAGGTTAGCTGGTGTTTTCTTTCGCCGCGGCGCAGCTCCTGCTTCCGCTGCTCTCTCTCGAGGGTAGGTAGGGGTACTCACGTCGCCGATGATGACGGGCCCCAGGTCTGGATCTGGCATGTAGCGGTAGTCGACCTCGCCCTCCTTGCCGCGCAGCTTGCGCGTCTCGGTGCCGCCCGTCGTCCACGCTCGCGTCTCGCCCTCGATCTTGCCGCCAGCCTCGAGCACGTCAATCTGCCGCGCCATCTCGGCGCGAATCGCCTCCTCAACGGCCTTGAACGTGTTGAGGTTCTTGATCTCCGTCCGCTGGCCCAAGCCCGCAACACCATAGTACGAATGCGGCGCATCGCCGGCATCGCCGCCTCTGCGTCTGACAGAGACGTTGACGTCGGCGCGCAAGCCGCCAGCCTCCATGCCGGCGGTCACGGCGTTGACCGACTTGAGCACGGCCTGGATCTTGCGCACGCAGGCGGCGGCCGTGGCCGGGTGGTGGATCTGGGGCAGCGTGATGATCTCGACGAGCGGGTGCGACACGCGGTTGAAGTCGAGCAGCGACGTGGCGGGCGGCTGCGCCAGCGTCTTGGCCGTATCCTGCTCCATCTGTACCTGCTTGATGCCGATCGTGATGGCCCGCCCGTCCTCGGGCGCGATGCCGTCGTAGTCGTACAGCGTGATGGCGCCGTCGCGCGCAAAGGGCTCTGCCATGCTTGTCAACGAGCCGATCTTGCCGTCGTCGACGACGTCTGCACATTGCTTGGGAGGCCGCTACTACCATAGTACTGCGTGATCTGGTAGCCCGCCGGCTGGTCCTGGTAAAAGTAGTGCTTGCGGTCGAAGCTGCTCTTGCGCTGGACGCGGCAGCCCATGGCCAGCGCCGCGCGCAGCGCCGGCACCAGCGTCGCCTGCTGGAACTGCGGCTGCGTGCCGGGGAACGCCACGTCGAACGGGGCGACGTGCGAGTTGGGCGCCGCGCTGGACGACGTCGCCGCGGGCGAGAAGAGCTTCCGCGCCGTGTTGAGCTCGGCGTGGATTTCGATGCCCACCGTCAATTCCCACTTGTCCAGCCGCGCGTCGAGCGGCGATGCTGACGATGACGACTTGCCCTTGGAGCTCTTGGACCCCGTCTCGGCTCGACGTCGTTTGGCCTCCTCTTTCTGCTGTGCTCGGAATGATAGCTCTTCATGGTGTTGAGGATTTGCGTGTAGGCTGCGAGCTTGCAATTGAGGCACGAATTGGAACGGTCGATTTGGCCGGATTCGAGATTGGAGGCATGATGCGCATACGTATCGTGAGGGTCGAAGCGGGAGCGCCAGCGAGCTCCGCAGTCGAGGAGAGTGCATGTTTGCAATACGGAAGAGCTAGCTGCTCCGCGGAGGTGAATGCGGGCTCGGTCTGCGGCAACTACTTTTTACATACAACACCACAACGTGAAGGACAATGGAACTATTTCGTTGGAAATCCCAGCCATTGAATGTTGCGTGACATGTAGAGACTGCAATCAATCACTACGTATAGATGAAGAAAACGAAATCTCAGTGACAAATCTGCTCCTTTCGCCTGGAGATAATGCTAAAGCAAGACACTTGAACTGGGCCTTTTGAACCCCTCAAACATGACAATGCTTTTCAGAGCTCAGATATAAATTCGATGCTCACTTTCCGGATATCAACAGAAAACCTCTCCTTTTCCATGCCCAGAAGCCCGAAAACCAAACTCCATGCCATGCAACTTATCCCAACTCTGAGGCCCCTACATCCTCTTCTTGAGCGTCTTTCTCCTCTTCGCAAACATGGCTCCAGCCTCCGCCCCCGCGCCATCACCCCTCGGCCCATCATCGACAGCCCGCTTGCGACTCCTGTCCAACGCGCCCGCAGCGCCAGACTTGCCGCTCTTCTTGGCCGTCAAGCGGTCGATGCGATGCAAGCCAGCGCCCAAGTCGCGCCACTCCTCGCCGCCAAAGCCGCCGCGCTGGTCGCGCTTGCCCTTCTTGGCGCGGTCCTTCTTGCTCTCCGTCGGCAGCCGCACCATGTTGGTCTCCTCGTACGTGCGGCGCTCGGCCTCCTCGTCGCGCTCGCGCTGCGACTTGACGCGCCGACCGCCCGACACGATGGTGCTGCCGATGCTGGGCTCGGCCACGGGCGCCGCCGACAGCTCGTCGGCGATGAACTCGTCGATGGCGGCTGACTTCATGGGGCCCCGGCGCCCGTCGTCGCGGTCGCGGTGCGCCTCGGGCATCGTCGTCGCCGTGATGCGAGGCGGCCTGTAGATGCCGTCGGACGGCTCCTCCTTGCCCTTCTTCTTCGTGTCGGCGGCGGCGCTCGCGGCCGGGCGCGTAAAAGCAGCTGGATTGGGGCGATAGGCCAGCTCGTCGACGTCTGGGCCATCTTCGTCTTCGTCGTCGGAGCCAGACTCGGATGCGTCGTCCTCTGAAACCCCCTCCGACTCGTCGCTGCCCGCGTCGCCCATTTTGCCGGCCTTGCCTCGCCCATTTGCTTGTGCGGCTGCGGATTTTTGTGCTTCAAGGCGCACTGCGTCCTCGGCCGCGCGAATGACCTTGTCGATTTGGTACTTGAGTTTGGCTTCGAGCGGGCGCACGCCCTTTTCGAGGTAGAGGCGCAGCTCGACGAGCTTCTTGACGACCTGGTCGTTCAGGTCTGACGCGCCTTCGGTCATGTCGTCGCGCTGGTTTTCGTTGCCTGGCGCATTCTTGATCTTCAGGAGGATGAGGAATACGAGGTTCTGGAGGTATGAGAGGAGGAGCTCGTTCTTGACGTCGAGGAGAGAGATGCCGTCTTTGGGTGGGAGTGCTGCATCCTGGTCGGGGACGGCTTCCGAGGCAGAGGTTAGCGATGTAGTCAGATTCGATAGCAAAGCCGGTAGCGAGTTGTCCGTCTTTGCAGCCATTGTCTTGGTGGCGCGATTGCAGCTTTGAGTTGGAGTTGATCGTCTTGAAAATCCGCCAACTTTTTCGCGGCGCGTCCTTATCGATACTTAGTCAGCCTTATCGCAGACTTGCCTAAACGGGCAATCCCATCACCACTACGAAAATTCGTCGATTCCGTTGGACAGTCAGGTACATGCATGTATTGGCTTTGAGGATCTTCAGTACAACGTGTCCAGCTCCGAGATAATCGACTAGGAAGAACTATCGACCGCTTCCTCAACGTCCCCCAAAAGACTCCACAAGGTTCAAAATGAGCACAGTGTTGCGCCAACAGCCATAGCCTACATTCAACAAAGCCTGTCCTTCAGCGCCCGCTAGCCTAGCCTGGTATCAGCGCGAACGACCAGAAAGCCAAACCCCACGCCTAATGCAGGAAGAGGAAAGAGAGAAAACAAAGATCGAAAGATTCGACCCGGGTGCCGAAACCAAACGCCAATTACCACGCCATGCGCTTTTTCGTCCCCTTGAATAACATCCCCACGTCCCTCACTATAGCCGCACAGCTGATCTCTCAGAAATTCACCGTGACACCGGTGGTCGGCAGAGTGTTCCTCGCGGCCCCCGCCTCACCACCGGGCATCTTCTTCGCACGCGCAAGACCGAAATCAAGCACGTCACTGCGCGGCTCGACGTAGCGGCGCAAGCGTCCCTTGACGCGTACAGCCAGAGGCGCCTGTTCGCCAAAAGGGCCGACCTGTGTGCCCTTGACGAAGACGACTTGCCAGAGCGAGCGGCGGCGGTCGTCCGCGTCGTCGTCGGGCGAGCTAGACAGCGAAGCAGGCGTGCCGTGGGCGAACGGCGACGAGTTGGTGGACGCAGAGAGTGGGGAACAGGGCGTCGACGCGTGGAGTGCGTCGGTGGGGCCGAAGGCGATGAGGTTGAGTCGGGAGGGCACGCGGACGCGGGGGGTCGACCGCGAGTGCGGTTCGGAGGGATCGAGGGCTGCCAGAGGCTTGTGGGAGGAGAGGAGGGATTGGGCGGCGTTGTTGAGCAGGATGGCGTAGATAGGACGGGGGAGAGCGCTGGAGCCATTGGTGTTCTTGGGCCAGGTCGTGACGTTGAGGGTGATGAGGTTAGGGAGGTTTGACAGAGCAGTCTGTTAAAAGATCTGGTCAGTCTTGTGTATCTCTCAACTCGAAGAGGTGCTTTACCTCGAACGCGGCATAGCTTTCGCTCTTTCCAGAGACGATGCTGGTTGCCGGGAACCCAACGGAAATCTGCTCCAAGTACGGACAGTCTGCGCAGATGCGCTCAAACTCTGGCACACTGTACACATGTTCCTCCTCTTTCGGATCCGGTCCATTTGCATGCACAATGAGCTGCTTCAGCGTCTTTCCATGCCTAATAATCCCCTCGGCAGCTGGCAACTCGGCGACATTGGTAATGTCAATCCTGATGTGCTTGAGGCCTGTGACGAGGCAGAGAAAGTTGTCCAGCGCATGAAGAGCGTCGCTCTCTGCGTTATCCGTGTGCTTGAACTCGAGCGTGTCGAGATGACTCGGCAGCCTGTTGCTCTTGCTAAGCTCGGCAAACAAGGTGCACGCGCCGGGGCAGTCGGACAAGGCCAGCTTCCGCAGCGCCGAAAAGTCTATTACGCGGCAGTAAGTCTCGGCGGAGTACCTGAGGTGGATTTTTTGCAGGGTGAGCTCGGCAAGGGGCCACGGCTTGCACTCCTCAAAGGGGGACATGTGGCCGAAGAGCTTGGTGGCGATGAGGCCAGGGCCGGTGCTCGAATCGTGGAACTCGCGCGCCGAGTACAGCGAGTCTGTCGGATTGAAGCTGGCATTGATGACGAGCTTGTCGACGCGCGAGTTTTTGCGAATCAAGATGTTGCAAAAGTCCAGCACGTCTCTGCTGTCGGGATACAGGCCCAAGGCGCGCACATTCTCGGCGATGTGGTCCAAGTCCTTGGAGCCTTCGAGTTGGTCAAGGATGTTCTTGTCGAGCGAAATGCCCTCCAGGAAGGTCATGCGCTGCTGGCGACGGTACAAGAGGAGCAAGTTTTCGGCGGAAAAGGGCTGCCATGGGTGCCACGAAAATCTCTCGAGGATGTTTTCGGGCAGAAATTCGAGAATCATGCGAACGGCAAAGTGGGCCTGTTGGAGCTGATTGCGCTTGTCCTGGATGTCGGCAAGATAAATGTGCAGCCGGCGAATGTGCTGCAGGCCAACATTGCGTGGGTTCAAAAAGGCACCCAGGTTGAGGTCTGCGGTGCTGCCCACGTCGAGGATGACGTCGCGGTAGAGGCTGCGCACGGCAATCTGGTGCAGCTGTTTGCAGACCAGACAGAGATTTCGAAGGTCCGTTGGCCGTAGAACCTTGCGACGGCGTCAACGAATGGTCTTTTGATTGAGCATGCAACTTACATATTCCACTATCATGGACCAAATCTCGACCGAGAGACCAGTAGCAGTGACCAGCATGTTGAGCAAAGGCGGCTGTGGACAAAGATGAAACAGAGAGAGGGAAGGAAAAAGCAGCGAGCCGGGGAGGAGGTAGGAGGATTAAAGAAGGCAACGGCCCCACAAGCGAGAGGGCAAGGCGGGCCAAGACTAGAGCAGAATGAGGGGGATGTAGATCAAAAGCGAGCGGGCGGATGATTGAAGAAGAGGAGGGAGCATCAGCAGTGGCTGGTGAGACGAAGGTCGACGACAACAAGTGAGTGCGTGGGGGAAGCAGCTAACGCGTGCCTGCAGCGGGAAATTGAAGCCGCTTGGGGATTTGGAGTACGGACGGTAGCAAGCACAATACAATAGGTACGGACCGGAGTAGAGAAAATTGTGGGATGCCGCCCGTGAGGCGCAGACAGGACGGGGCGTCGACATTTCTTGGCTGGCTGACTCCGCTGGAGGCAGAGAGGCAGGCAACCTAGCAAAATGCCACTTGCACGCGACCAAAGTCAGACCATTCTGCGCGATTTGCAGCAAGGATGACAACAACCACCGACAAAACTTGCGACACGACCACCGGCCGACCCAGCACCTGCGCTGTGCGTCACTATCCTCTCCTCTTCCTCCGTCGTCGTCGTCGTCGTCGTGGCCATCGTATCGTGCCATGTACTGCCGTGGCTGTGAGACACGAGACGGGTCGACGGTAAACACTGCAGGGGACAAGCTTTCTTCAAGACAGCCCGGCCAAGCATCGCCAGCACTCCAGCCCGCCTCATTCGGCTGTTGCACGCAACATGGAGAGGGGACAACAGAAGGTGAGGTGGAGAAAAAACAACTGTGGCGCACCTCTCTCGGTCAGTCAACGCCGCCGGCGCCTCCCCCTAGCTGCCCCGTTTGTGCCGTCATCGTGGCAGAAAATAGCGTGGCGCCACCCACATACTACCTGTACATACACAACAACCACCGCACGGCAGGCATGCCAGAGAAGGAAAGCACCTTCAATCCCGCTCGCCATCACACCATGTAAGCCTGCCCGTGGCTCGACCACTAGACTCATAAAGCATGCCCGTGGCCAAGATGGGCCAAGTCGTCGCACTGCATCTCGCGTCGGGACCCTTTGTGGTTGGATGCATTCCCTTTTTCCTCGTCCTGCCTGCTGCTGCTGCTGCTGCTGCTGCTCCTGCTCCTCCTCCTCCTCCTCCACGCGTCTCGCCACATACCTCATACACCTGCTGCGTTTCTCTGCTCTAATCCATGACCTCGACAACATCATGTCGCTTCAATTGCTCACGTCGCCGCCTTCATGATTCGCTCCTTGCCTGCCGCTCGCCAGCCACCAAACCTCCCAAAAGTAAAGAGATAACAAAACGGTTTTGTCGTGAGAGAAAGAGGGCTGGAGCCGCGCCCAAGTATACCTCGTCTCCTACCAAGAGAAAGAAAAAAAAAAAAAAGGAGGCCATCCAGATCCAGACTCCCTCGCTATGCAGTAGTGTTATGCATCAACCCAGAATGATGTATGGCACCGCGCTAGGCTCAAAGCACAAAGTATTTTCCAAAGAAAATGAGACACGACCAGCTGCTCCGCTACTCCTCTCCCTCGTCTTCCTCGTCGTCGTCGTCGTCCTTTTCGAACTGCGCGAGCAGCTCTGCTTCCAATGCATCGTCGTCATCTTCGTCCACGTCCGGCTCCTGCGCCTCGCCCGCGTCCACCTCGTCGCCCTCCACTCCCTCTTCCGGCCCCGTCGTGTCGGGACTCGGTAGGCCTGAGGAGTGGTCAGCTGTCGAGACGTTCGTCAGGCTACTCACGCGCTCAAACGCACGCTTTTTACGTCGCTGGAGCTTCGACTCGACCCCCATGTCCGTTGCATTCGAGTCGCTCTCCTCGCCCGAATTCTCCGCCGACTCTGGTCTTCGTTTGCGTTTCTTCGCCGCGACGCCGTTTCTCGTCGCCATGCTTGCGTCTGATTCGAACCCTTCTGGGTCCGATGGCTCGCTCGTGTCTTCTTCCGTGTCACTGTCGCCGAGGAATTCAGCCAGCTCGTCCATCATCTCTTGCCGGTCCTTTTCGTCCATGGTCAGGTTCTTGTCTTCTATTTCCATCGATGGCAAGACTCCGTCGAGTTCTTCCTCGTCCGTGTTCAAGTCATCGCCTTCGCCTAGCTCATCCGGCTCGGTATCCACCGTCCCGCTGTCTTCTGAAGACGACAGGATATTGCTGTCCTCCAGCTCATCCAAAGGCGAGCCTTGGTGACTGCCGTGCAAGCCACGCTCGTCCGGTTCGACGTGTATCAAGTGGGGCGTCTCCGGCATGCGCGTCCATTTGACACAACACTCTCGCAACCAGTCGGTCGTGACAATCTTGATGTGCGCGTGCCGCGCTGCTTGCCGCACCTTTTGCGTGCGCCTGTTCCGGGCCGCCACCACGTGCGTCGTCCTCTTGTTGATGTATTCCGATATGTGAGCCCCGAAACTCTTTGCCCAAACGGCCCATTCCGATCTGATAAGGCGTTAGCGCCACGCTTGCAAATTGGAATCCCCGACTTACGATTGAATGTGCGTGCCCAGTGGCACCACGCCCGAAAACACAATCGAAACACCTTTGAGCACCGTGCGCTTCATTTCGGGCATTATCTGACCAACGTCTGGCACCATGTCCAAATCACCAATGGGCCGCTTCTTTGGGCTCTTTTCGCCTTTGAGTTGCGCGATCCTGCCGCCCTGCACGCCGGAACGTCGCTTTTCGTACAGCTCGTAGAAGTTCCGATGTACCGCGCGGAGATTTGTTTCCAAGTAAGCCAACTCGTCGTCGTCGTCATGCAAGAGATTGTGTCGGTGCTTGTGAGAATCGCTGTTGGTGTCGGCTCCATGCAGTGTTTGCGTTTCGTCTGCCTCAGCCTCGGCGTCCGCCTTGTCAAGCAACTCCTGCCTCCGCAACAAAGGTCTGTTTTCCATTTCTTTTGCTATCGTCTCGTTCTGTTCGTTGGTCTGCTCTTTGAGCAAATCAGGATTGTCGCCTCCGCTCATGGCCACCAATTGATCCTCGAGAGTTGTAGTGTCTCCGTTTTGCGTTGGCGGCAGAGGCTGAGCTTTGAGTTGGGTGGACGTCTCCAGAACGGCGGGCGATTCAGGTTTGGCCTCTTCTCCTTCACCTTCTCCTTCTGCTGGTACTGGTGCTGCTGCTACGCTTACAGTGGGCTCCGCCGGACGCGGCTTTGCGGGCGCTTCCGCTGGGGGACCATCTTGGCGCTTGGGTAAGAAGCTGCTGTTGATGTCGCCGATGCCAACAAAGAAATCGTAAGGTGTCACCTTGATCAGGTTGTTGTTCCAGCTCCAGACGTCTCCTCGGTCATCGATGATGACTACCATTTTCGTGTCCACTGGAAAGATGCGCCGCAGGGTCTTGGCCGTCAAACTACCACTTTCATCACGACTGAGGATTCTGTCGCCAAATATCTTGTGGTCCGGATCTACAAGCTTGGCAATGTTGTCCGCGTACTGCCGGGTGCCCATGGTGTAAATGTGCAGTTCGTAAACCTTGGAAATCTGTTCCAAGAAGAGATTCAAGCCGGGACGTTGTTTGATGTAGTACCAACAGCCCCTTCCGCCTGGTCCATTGTCCTGAAGCTGGAAAGATTGCACGTCTTTGACAGCGTCGTAGTTGGGGTTGTTCGGATCCTTCTGCCATTCGGCTACGGTCGGATCGACGGTCGCGTGGATGATGGTTTGGTCCAAGTCGACGACCAAGGAGAGTTTTTTGTTTGTGAGAAGCCGGCGCTTGGCTTCTTCTTCTGCGTGAACAGCTCGGGCTTCGCTAATCTTGAGCTGGGTGCTAACCGGAGTTCCCACGATGGTGGCGCGGTCGACGTCGCGGACGGTCGTGTTGTAGCTCACTCTGCGCCAGGATGTCAGCGGAAGCGCCCAAGACCGACTTTGTTCACTTACTCGTCCATGTCTTTGCCGCAATTGGCACACATGCCACCCCACTGGACCTCGTGGGAGCACTCTTCTTCGAGCTCTAGGAGCTTGGTGCTGGGCGGCGATCAGCGGGTGCAGGCAGAGCTGGCGCAGGGAGCGCGACTTACCCTTCGCGAGCGATGACGTCGCCCTCTTTGATGTAGAGCTTTTTGATGGCGCCGTCCTTTTCGGCCTCATACTCGGCCGGGAACTTCTTCTTGACCTCATAGTCCTGGCCGAACTCATCAACTTCGGTTACGGAAGTTGTGTAGGTGTAAGAGAAGAGCTTGGCGAACCTCTTCACCTTGTCATCCTGTTTCTGGAGGAGTTTGGTGACGGTGACGGGGTAATGGAGATTTTTCGGCGAGGTGAACAGCATTACTCCTCACATGCTCAGCGCGAGCGCGACGAGTTTGGAGACGGGAGAGGGGGAGAGGTGGGTGGTGGGTCGCGCGACGACGGATGCGCATGCGGCGGGCGATTGCGAAGTTGGCGGGTGCCGGTGAGGTGGGTTCAAGTTGGAAGCTCTGGGAGCTAGGACCAGGGATGATGGAGGGGAGCTGTGCGCGCGCGAACGGAAGGAGTGGTTGGATGGCTTGGTCTGCGAACCAAGGAGGGACTGGGCGGGACAATTGAGGGCGCGTGAGGTGGGTGAGGTGGACGACGGGCGTTGGAGACGCGTGCGCACTGCGGTCAGATGTGGCTCTCGCTTCTTGAGCCGGTGCAGTGCAGTGCAGTGCGATACGATACGATACGATACCGAGAGCCTCACCTCAATGGAGAATGCGCGCTCCATCACAGAGCGGGGCGTCTTCTTTAAGTATCGCCGCCATTGGCCCAGGCACGTGACCCGCCCGTCGGCCCTAGCCGTATGCAGGCGCCCGGTCTCTTTCACGCAACAAAACAACTTCGACCGTCTACATGTCCACTACACTACCTACTGACATGTCCTCGCCCACTGCCTCGCCTTCTGGAAACATCTCTTCGCCCTCGACGTTTCTCGTTGCTCGTCCACCACCACCTCACCTCACCTCACGTCCACATCACCAGGCTTGGCACTTTCCACATCGTCGGCCACGCGAACCCGCGCCAAATCAAGCTTTCTTTGACATGTGTCTATCGCCGTCATGCACTTCTCCCATCTAAATGCGCTTCCCCCGTCATGCAAAGACTCACAGCCCTGACTCATTCCACCGCACCCGTCCAGACAGCCCTGCACGTCGTCATCACGGGGTGCAGCGACCCATGTAGCGCGGATACAGGCAGCAGTCCCGGACCGTGTGCTGTTTGCACAGCCAAGCCAGGAAACGCTCAAGTCCGAGACCGTAGCCACCATGGGGAGAGCTTCCGTACCTGCCGCCGCGTCAGTAAAACTGTCCTTTTGGTCATGTGGAAAGGGGGACACGCACTTCCTCTGGTCAAAGTACCAGTAGTAGTCAGTCGGGTTGAGTCCTTCACGCTTGCAAGCCGCCATGAGCTGCTCGTAGTCGTCCAGTCTCATGGAGCCGCCAACAATCTCGCCAACGCCAGGCATCAAGCAGTCGACGCTCTCCGTGACGCGCGGGTCCTCCTTGTCCCTCAGCATGTAGAAGGCCTTGATCTCGGCGGGGAAGTGTGTCAGGAAGATGGGACGGTTGATGATGTCGGTCATCCTGCGCTCGGCTGCCTCGGCAATATCATCACCAAAGGAATGGGGCTGGCCCTCTTCGTTGGGGATGTTGTGCTCCACCAGCCACTGAATGGCATCCGAGTACTTCATGCGCTTGAAAGGCCTCTCGGGCATCTTGAACTCGGGGTTGAGCGTCTTGATGTGTCCAGCAATGACTGGGTCGGCCATGGAGAGCTCGAGCACGCGGCAGATGATGTGCTCAAGGTGAGAAAGGAGATCGTCAAAGTTGATGTAGTCAAGCTCGGCCTCGATGTGGGTGTATTCCGAAAGGTGGCGCCTGGTCAGAGACTTTTCGGCACGGAACGACTTTTCAATGCAGTAGACATCGCCCATGGACGGCAAACACGTCTCGAGATAGAGCTGGGAGGACTGGGTAAGGAAAGCGGGCTCGCCGTAGTAGTCAAACTTGAACAGAGTCGCGCCACCCTCGACTTGCGTCTGGACAAGAGCCGGCGGGCTGACCTTGCGCAATCTCGTCTCCTTGTAGGCCGTGTGGAAAGCAAACTCGACAGCGTCGCGGACAATCATGACGGCAGAGGCGTTCTCACCACGCAGAGTGAGGTGACGGAGGTCCATGAGCACACTGGGATCCGCACCAGCCGCAACCCTGTTGGTGATTGCTTCCTCGCCGCCAGCGGCCTTCCACTCCTTGTTGATCTTGTAAAAGTCGGCGTGCAGCTCCCGGTTGAGCGGCGCGTGAGCGCCAGCGGGAACCTCGAACATCTCTCCGTAAATCTCCATCGACGTCTCGCGCGTGAGGGTGAGGGCGTCGTAGGTCTTGGCCAGCTTGCCGCTAATGACCACCTGCATGTAGCCATATCCGTCCCTCAAGGTGACAAAGAGAACGTCCTTTTGCTTGCGCTCGCGGTGGACGCGGCCGAGGACCCTGACACGAGTGCCCTTGCTCTCGGGGTCCTTTGCGTTGCGCAGCTTGACGTGGTCGCCGACCTCATCCAGCTTGATCTTGGTAGGAGCGGGAAGGCTGGTGTCCTCCTCAATTGACAGCTTCTTGGCCTCCTCCAGAATCTTGTTGCGCTCCTCCTCTTCCTTCTTGCGCTGAATGGCCAGCTCCTGCTCGCGCGCGGCCTTCTTCTTCTGCTGTTCGAAATAGTTGACAGCCTTCTTCAATGCCGACTTTGCAGCGGGCTTCCACTCCTTTGCGGCCTCATCGTCGGCGCTGGCCGACTTGCGCGTCAGGTATTGGGCCTCACCGGGGTGCTGGAGGTATGCGAACTGGACCGTCTTGTAGGGCGAAGCTTCGGTGCCCTGTTGCGTGGGCTCGTCCTTGCCAATGTCTTCGTCAATGTAGATGGTCGCCATGCTGACTTGTTGCGCAAGGTTGTAGGAGAGGGACTGTTGCCGTTGAGAGCAAAGAGCGACAAGAATGCGTCCAGATAAGCCGAGTGTTGTGCGCACGGTTAGAGTCAGAGGGCAGAGTCACAAAAAGTTCATCTTATCTTATCGATCAACCGCTAGCGTCGCAGCGTTGACCTTTGCCTTTGTTCCGCTCCCTCTTTCATCAACTCTTTGGCTTTCACAACTCCTCTTCAATGATGAATTCAACCATCTTACTCGGTGAATGGACGCGCGAAAGCCATCCCCACAATCATGACAAGATGTCTCTCTGGCCGGGCTGCCGCTACTAATGACAAAGGCCATTTTTCTAAAGCGATAAATGGATTTCCCTCTTGAATATTCGATTTCTACCTTTTACTAATTCTACGATCCAGCTTCTGCGCCCACCCTTGCATGACCTTTCAATGTTCAGGGTTTGCTCAGCAAGTATCCAACATGCCTTGAAGAGCCGTCTTCTCAGCAGAAGTGATGGTAAGGCTATACACCGACTTTACCTTGATCCAAGCGCTAGCATATGTGCAATAAAACGACGCTTTATACGTCAGTCTTGCATACACGTCCAATGACAGTAAGTCAAACTCACCAAGCGGGGGCTTCCACTCATCAGGGCTACGGTCGCCCTTGGACTGGTTGACGTTGTCCGTCACAGCCCAGAGTTGCGGGTTGTCCAAATCGTTCGCAAAGGCCTGGCGCTGGCTTGCACTCCATGAGGACGCACCGGACTATTTCTCAAATCAGTCTCTCGGAGCTGCACAGCCGCCCGTAGCCAAGACCGGAATCTTCCATTTTGAGGAGATGACTCGAGGGACCGCTCGATCAGTCGACAGCCGTGCCATGAGGATTGAAAAAGAAAATAATTTCAGCGTACCTGCCAAGCATTCGAGAGCGGCACCATATGGTCGATGTCGACATCCGAAGCAGCAGTCCACGTAGCACCGTCGTACGGGCTCACCCAAGTACCACTGGTCGCTGCACAGGCGCTGCTCGTCGCGACGTTCGTACCATCACGCTGGAGGACAGTCTCGCGAGTATTGCAAGAGCCGCTGCAGAGGTCAATTATCTAGCATCCAATATCGAGGTGGTGGTCGACGACAAACCTGATGGTGATCCAGTGGTTGAATTCCTGGTCTTTCTTTCAGCTCAAAGTCAATTTGCGGATTCTCATTAGTTCTTACATCGCGGCTGTAACCAGACGAAGATCCTCGCGCAGCCACGGTCAATCCCGACAGCTCGCTCCTGGCCGTCGACGCCGAGGGAATACCAGGAGGAGTAGGCAAGGCCGCCACAAGAATGGGAGACAGCAGCGCGCTGCTCAACGCCAAAAGAACGTGCATGGCTGTCGAACGGATCCTGTATCGAAGCGAGTGCTGGTATGGTTCTGGACGAGCATCCGCACCGTGGGTCTGCGGCCGCAGCCCAGTTTATATGCGCGCGACTCGACGGACTCTTTTTCTTGATTACAGGCGACCTCCGAGAGCTCTGTCGGACGAGACGAGATACCTGGGGCGTTTGAGCGGTACGGGTAGTTAGCTTCGCATTCCCCGTTGTTGTTGTCCGTCCCGGGGTGGGAGTACGAGCGAAGACGGATTGGGAAGGTGGTTCAAGCGGCTAGGCCCACTACTGTCCAAGCAATGGAGCTAACTGAGCCCTACATATTCGGCCTGTTATTGAACTACAGACGTTGCATTTGACCAGAAAAAGAAGAAAAGCAAACCCAGACGATTGGGTAGGCAGATAATGGGAAGAGGCAAGGCGTTCCGCACCACCACTACCACGGTCAACACCACGCGTGCAAGCCAAACCTGCACAACCAATTCAAACGCACGCACGACCAGCGAACGAACCTATCAATTCCTCCGCCCACGCACCTCTCACCCGCCCTCCCATTCGCCGCACCGCTCCCTCGCGCGTCGAGATACGGTCTTGGCGTCGCCGAAGCAAAAGTCTTGGCCCTCGCTAGCCCAGCCAGTGGCCACTCGCTCCACAACGTGCCAGAGGAACGGGCCGGCGCTGTTTACCGCATCCGGCAGTGCGTCAAGGAAAGCTGCTGCGGACGCCCCATGCACGAGCGGAGCGGGAAAGGGGACGGGGACGGGGTTGCTGGTATGCTTATCTGTGAAGCTTAGCAAATATGGAGAGGGTGGCCGGCTTTCTCCACTGTCACTTGCACTGTTTGGATGGAGGTGATGGAGTGGAATGGTGGGGATACGTGGGGTTAGAGGTGTTTGTTGTGCTCTGCTGTCCGTCTGTTTTGCTTGTAGATGTTGTTGCTCAAGGGTCTATGAGGAGCTAAAGTTGGCTACCTATAACTCTGCTAGAGCCTTGAAGGTCTGGCCGTCCCAGACCTCCTCACTCGGAGACCCCTTGGTAGAACAAGAAGGCCCAAGATGAAGACGACAGCAGCACTTGAAATTGACAGCGCAACGCATCACCAGCGGAAGACCAACACACACTCCCAACCCCTCATCCTCACGGTCCCACTCAAGGCGAGTTTCCGCAACGAAAAAGGCAGTACTCGGACAGAGCACCATGCCGAAAAAAAAGTTTCCAAAGATTCCAAGCCGATCCAGGGGACCAGCGAGAGCGGTCATATGGTTGTAGTTTTCAACCGGCAAAAACGCAATCTCGGACGAGTCCTCACTGATGTGCGTAAAGCCCTTGCACCGGGATGGAGAGGAAAAAGGAGAAGAGGAAGCAGCGGGAGGATATGGTTTATATACATGCTTGGTTAGATGGCTTGGGGTACGCGTGAGGCGAAGGCGCAGGCAGCGGCAAAGCATGCGCGTGGTGCATGCGTGAGTCACTGTCTACTGGGGAAGGCTATGGGGTGTGAGGTGTCAGAGCCTGCTGGTGCCTACCGGAGCCCTTTCAATGAAATTCATGTCTATACAGATGGAATCAGTCATTCACTCCCATTGAAGGCATCATGCGTCCAGCGATCGTAAATCTATGGTATTTTACAAGGCTTTTAACAGTGAATGTCCATCAATGATCCGTTCTCCACGACTGTTCATGCATACATGAGTCATCCATCTTTTCCCCTTACACAACTACCTCTGCCTAGTCAAAGATATTAAACGCTGGCTGTCAGTTAGGACACTGACCCATCAAGGCTCCAGCTTCCTGTCAATGTTGAAGAGGAAGCGACCGTTAGGCAGTAGTTTGCCCTTGACCTCGTCCGTCAGCGCCTCCCACTCTTCCGTGTGCTCCTTTTGCAGGTGCGCGGCTACGTTGCGTTGCTCCGTCACTGGCTTCGCTGCGTTGAACAACTTGCCGAGTCTACAGTCCAGGCAATTAGTACCACAATCTGCCGGCGCTAGGGTGGAGGCTTTGACTTACAGATAGGGAGATGGCTTGATGCCAAAGTCGCGTGCGCTGCGCTTCAGCGTGTCGAGAGCCTCTTCGATCAATTCGAGGCCGGCCAAGGCGTCAAGGTACGCTCCCAACAGGTCCTCGGTGACTTCAATGTTCATATTGACGATGCGTTCCCACAGGGCCTTGGTCTTTTCTGCGCCAGATGTTTGCATGAATTTTGCGATAGAAAACGCGACGATGATGCTGGTGTAGTTTGGACCTTCGGTGGAATTGATGATGTCGAGCCAATGACGCCACGCGCGCGCCGGCTCAAATCGCGACACATATGCAATCATCAGCGCATTGTGTAGCCGTGTGTCTGGATCAATAGAGGCATCGAGCTTGAGCAGGTTGTGAATGGCCGAGAGAGGCTCCTCGTCCTCGCTCTGGGTTGCTCCCATGAGGGCAGCAATGTACGTGTCCACAGTCGGTTGTACTTCTGCACGCACATCTTCGCGCATTTGCTGGAAGATATGGGCGGATATGTCGGCGCGTCCACGTCGGAAGAATTCCTTCATGATGTCGGTACGAGTGTCGCGCAGGCACTCCTCGGAGAACATGCCCCGCAGGAGAACATAAATGTCCCAGGCTACGGCCGTCGAAGTCTGAGGAAGAAAGACGAAGGAGACGAGAAAGTCGAAAACTTTGCGGCGCTCGTCCGTAGGAGCCTGGGCCGCATGTGTTTTGAGCAGATCAATGACCTCGTGAAGCTCGTTCCGCTTCATGTGGAGCTTGGCCAGGGCCAGTACCGTATCCATCTCAAAGATGGCCTCCCGGTCGTTGAGGTCGTCAACGTAGTACATGACGGCGTCAAAGTCGTAGTCGTGAGCAATCAAGGCCCGCACCATCTTGTTGGCTGCTCTAATATCCTCCTGTTTAAGTGACTCTTCGCCCACCAAGTTCTTGTACGCTGCTCGAGCGCCCTCGATGTCGCCTTGGGCGAGGCGAGATTCGACCTGCAGACTGTACGTGGTGGCGTTCGGCATGATGCCCCGTTTCTGGCCAAGGAGTACATATCTCTCCGCCGAGTACGCATCCTGTCGAGATGCGCAAAATTCCAGCAACATGTTGATCGTCTCGACGTCGGGCTTAGCTCTCCACCCATCCGCGCTCTTTTGACGGGCCATGATCTGCATCATGCGGTCGACTTCCTCAACTCCTTTGCCGTTTCCAGCCGCCCAGAGTAGTACAGCATCCCAAATTGCTTTGCCGTCTGTTTGGAGATGAATGGGCTGTTCATTTGTTGGCTTCTTATAGCTCAATTCAAGCTTCTCAAGTGTTAGGCGAACGAGTCTCCGCCCATAGGACCCAAACTCTTTAGCAAGACAACACCTGACAACTTCTGGGAACAGTGTGGCCGGGATGACCTGCAGACCCGACTTTTTCGAGGCAATGTCTAGCCATTTTTCCATTTCTTCGGGACTTCTTTTTCTTGCGTAAAAGTAGGCCAAGACATACTCAAGTGGTTCCCTCTCATCTTGGATGGCCCCTGGGAGCTCCTTTACCAATTGATAGGTCCTGAGCAGCTCTGTTTCGTTACCAGCATCTGCAAAGTGTCGCATGACATCGTGTAGAATCAATGGAGATCCGCTCCAATACTTGGGATCAAAACTTTGACTTGTCCTCGGGTCTTTGGCCGCACACTCGCCGACCAAGTAATCCCGCACCAAGGTGGCATGGCCGTTTTGAAGTTGGACGTGCAAGAAAAATTCGTGGGCAGTGGCAGCCCTGCGCTTTGATTCTGGATCCTCGGTAGCCTGACTCTTTATTTGCTCAAATATCAACTCGGCGAGTTGTACGTAAGATTGGGAATTGATGCACGCTGGGTTCCTGACAACGCACAATGCCTTGACCAAATGCTCCCCTGATATCGCTGCGTCTTCAGCCGGCCTAGACCCCTCTTGCGCGCGTTGTTTCTCCCAAATCTTGATCATGTATCGCAAGGTGTCGAGAGCGTGTCTAGCTTCCACGTCGGACAAGGGTTGCGAACGCTCAAATCTGGCCGTGAAGAACTTTCTCCATGCGAGCTCTATTTCGGAAAAGTGTGGAGGTCGGGCTTGGTCCTTGATTGCATCGCTGAGACTGCGCATCAGCGCGAGCGCAGCCACATCGGCAGGTTGTTGCTTGACGTTCAGGAATCGTCCAGGAAAGCCAAAAACGGTGCGCCGCTGGTGACGGCCTTCGAGCGGCAGCTTTTGACGCTGACACTGTTGGAGACTTTGTTCAATGCGGCAGTATAGGCATTTGCGGTGGAGTGCCAGGTTGCTGGAAACGAGTCGGCGGAGCACCGGCCTGGCGAGAGGTGTGGGCATGGCGACGAGGAAGGCAGCTCAGGATTGAGGCTTTGGAGCCAACAGATGTTTGAATTAGAGACGATCGTGAGGCGCCATCATTGATTGTCGTGCGGAGCTTGGGGTTCAAGGCGGAGTGGGAGCTCAATGGTGGTCTGTGTCGCGGAGGTGCGGCGCGGAGAAGATGGTGGACGTGCTGGGTGTGCTCGTCGCGTCCGCAAAGCAAAACTGCCAAGGCGGTGAATCGTATTCCAACTGCTGCGCACCCAGCACCACCTGGTTCCCGACTCCGTCACGACCACCGCCAACCAATCGTCGCCATGTCTCTCTCAAGAGCTACCTTCAGGCCGCTGGCCAACCTCTCTACGGCACCAGTGCGCGCATTCTCCACAACCCGCGTTGCACACCAGTCCGTCAACCCCCCAAACTCGGGTAGGACTACAAATCGCTTGGGAAGAAGTGGGTAGGAATTGAATGGCTGATTTATCTCTAGGACTATTCCCCCCGCGCAACCAACCGACTGGACTAGACAGCGAATCGCGTGACCGTTCGACTCGCTCTAGACCCGCCGGATTCCCAGACCAGAACGCTCCCCAGACGGACAGGCGTTGGACGTTGGCTCAGGAATTGCTCAATGGAGAAAGAGTCGAGATGGACGTTGAACATAGAAGCAAGTCAAACTTCATGACTCGGCTAGGCAAATGGAAAGTGGGCGACATCTATGCGCCGCACGACTTGACGGGCGTGGAAACTGCAAAGTGGAGGAAACGCGGTGTTGCTACTCCCACGTCGGATGCCTTTGATACTCTGGCACTGGACCCACTGAAAGAGTACAAGGTAAGCTCAACACGGTATCAGCCAACTGTTAGCTGTGCTAACACATGGGCGTCTTTCCCTCAGAACTTCTCCATCTTGTCCAACTACACGTCGGAATACGGCCGCATCAAGCACCGCAGGGTGACCGGCTTGAGACCAAAGAATCAGCGAAAGCTCGCCAAGGCCATCCGCAGATCAATAGGCCTTGGGATCATGCCAAGTGTTCACGCCCACCCCGAGTCCATCTGGAACACTTCCAAGATTGCCTTCGACAGATTTTAGTAAATTTTTGGCAAAGAATCGATACAGTATCTCCCAAAAGCGCTGCGTCGGAAGACTTTACGGGTCTATGGGACGAAGCCATGTACCGTCTCGTCCGAGATTTGACGGGGCCAAACTCTGGGGACGAGTGGAGCATGGCTGCAGGCGTCAAATGCCTGTAACCCAGCGGGCTTGGGAAAGGCTCGGCGGCGTAAAAAGGCATTCATGAAATTAACGCAGATGCTTTCTGCTTTTCAAACACTGGGAAGTCGAGGTCATGAGTAGAAACGTGAGGAGAGACGATCGTGAAGCGAATTCTCGCCGCCAAGTTTTGCAAACACGGCAACCCTTCGGTTCCAAAAATCGATTCATGCCCAATTCATTGTAAGCTGTCGGAAAAATCCTACCAATCGGATTCTGTCCAATGACAATCACAGCTTCTGGAAAACACCGTCCGCGAGACCTCATTCAGTCATTGGCAACAACAGAAAATAGATGAGACCCGACACTACAGTCAAGCAAAACCTCGCAAGCAGACACGAAATGAAACTCAGACATCTATGGCGGTCCTCCCTTTCTCACTCCGCCTGACCCCGGCGCATTGTTATCTGGAGGTGGAGGCTTCTTCTCATCACAGCTTTTCGGGCAATAGCACAGCTTCTCCTTGGAGCGTAGCAGCTGTCCCTTGATTTTGCAGCCGTTTTCATCTTCACCGCAAGGGGCTAAGGCCGCACAAGCAGCATCATCCTTGGCCTGTTCAGAAAAACTCATCAGCCCAAAGGTACCCAGGGTAATCGCCATCACGATTGCCTTGCCAAAAGACCGTCCGAGGTTAGGGGAAGGAATGGTTTCAGGGAGACGCACATGGCAGCCGCAGCGATCTGTTCCAGCCCAATTACACGTTCCGCTGAGGTACTTGACATAGTCCGGGATGTCATCCTTGTTGTATTCGTTGGTTACGCCTTCATATTCTTTCGGGTCATGGCAACGCTTGTCGCATGAGGCGTCGTCGGTGCACTAGCGGGGCAGACACCATGTCTTGCTATCAGTCATTCTGACCAAAAGAGGAAGACAAGATTCTGTGAGGCGTGCTTACCTTTCCGAACAACAGAAACGCGCTGTCTTTGAATTCGTCGGCGCGCGTCAACGAGGCCAGGATGCAGCAAACGAAGAGGAAGATCAAGACGGCTTTTGCCATAACGATGGAACTTGCCTAGGAGATGTAAAGGAGTGGAAAGGAAAGAAAAGAATGAGTCTCCTTTGGGTGTGTATAGTGGATGCACCCATACATTGTATGATCGTAAAGAGGAGAGAGAGGTCCCAACTCTTATATATCACTGACTCCTATTCACAGCTACCTCTTCTCCTTGCGCTTTCGAATCAAACGCCACCAATTCCCTTCGTAGAACCTAGAGTGGGTTCATCCAAAGGTTCAACCAAGGGCTCATCCAAGCACAGCAAAGCTTCAGCATACAATAACACTCCAATCAGCTTCACCGCTGCGCAGAAAAGACCCTACTCGCCTTGATCGATTACCCTATTGAGTAGTAGCAAGCGCACTCTCCGCGGTAACAATATCTATAGTGAACTATGTGTTTTAGTGCGGTCAGGAACAAAACTTTCCTCAGTTGTCCATTGGAGCGGCGGAGGGGAAATCTTTCTCCACCATGTCGCGCCATGTCGTCGTCCAAGTTTCCCTGTACGGCCAGTTAGGCACGGAACCTTGTCAGTAAGCTTAGCCGGCGCATCCTTAAACGGGGAAGGGGACCAGATGAAGCTTTCGGGTAGGGCTTTGTAGTTGGTTTCGACTGCGAGCGTTGGTAGCCGGACTGTTCCTGGATTTTCCTACGAACTTAAGCGTCGTCGCGGCTGAGCGTGCTGGAAACATTGCCTAGCTCTTGCCATTCAATAGATTTCACGAACGAAAAGGTTAGCGTTTGGCGGAAGTAGAAGCTTATGACGAGGATGTCACTCGCTGAGCCTTTTCCCCTACTGTTGCATATATGGTTAATTTTTACCTCGCGCAGGTCTTGTCCAGAGGAGAGCTGTTGAAGGGGAAAATTATCACGAGACAGCTTGCCATTTCCAATCGCTGACAACTTGAGGATGAGCCTGCTGATGGGTAAGCATGAATAAAACCTGGGTTTCTGTGGCATGATTGACTCTCAAGAAATGCTGATATATTTTGGTGGGTCTTTCATGAATGCTTCCTAGTCTCCAGAGCTCTTTCGACACGCGATGGAGAAACGTGATTCTTCTCTTCACGACGCCCCACAGCATTGCGACAGAACGAGACACTGGTGAGCAAATGCTGAGATTGCAACCGCAGTCTGTTCTCAGAATAAGCTCTCCAGTGTCTTTACTCTCAGATCGGCAAGACCAAAACTGAAGGAAGGGATGGAAACAGAAGGCTCTGCAATCAGCCAAATCTAGGGGTGCCGCCAGACTTCACACTCAGAACTCTCTCTCCTGCTCGACTTGTTGGACAGGATGTCTTCACATCATTTCGTACCGTTCCATCCATCAACGGCTCCTTCGCGCCAGTCTGTCACAACTCATCAACGACGACAGACTTGCCCCCTCCGTTCCAACCCTCACTCGGACAGCCGCCTCCCCCTTGCCCAACCAACCAAGCCAGCCCTACTCCCCTGCCGGATCACACATGCCGACGACGATGCGCTCGGATATCCTACCTACCCACCAGAAAAAACCCCCCCCCCCCCCCCCCCCCCCCCCTCCCTCCCAACCGAAGACGGACCACGTGCTCTCGCACCATCCTACAGATGTCTTGGGTCACCGCGTCAAAACGCCCGCCACTCGTCATTTTAAGCTTATCACCACTCCACTCCACTCCACTCCACCCCCACCCCACCCAACCGCCCCTTTCAGCCCGTGGCTCTAGCTGACCGTTGCAGCAGACGACCGTTTGTTGGTGCGCCCTCCCCCCACACTGGCTTAGCGGTACACACACACGCACCTGCATCTGTCGTTTGCTGCTGGGGTATGTCCCAACCAGGTGGCGACTGGACGGTGTCTATCTCTGTGCGTTCGACTGCATAGGTACACACATGCATACACACATCCCCCCTGGCACATAGATGTATCTACCCCTTTGGCGGACTGCTTTGCCGACCAGTAGGATCGCCTCTCTCTCTACATGTGCGCCGGCCCCTTGCGTTTCTGCACGCACCACGCATGCACGCACGCACGCTCGCTCGCTCCCCACCACCCACCACCGCACTCTGTCAATCCGTTCACCCCTCCACTCCAACTCCCCACGATCCATCCCGTTGCCAGCCACCCTCCCGCCTGCCTCCTCCTTTGCTTGGCTTGGCCTCGCTTCCCCTTTTGTACCCCCACGCCCATCTGTCTGTCTGCTTTGGCCTGCACGGTCTACTGTGTGTGTCTGTGTGTCTGTGATGTGTATGCAAGGACAACGCCTTCCGTCGCGTCCCTGATTGACGTTTGGCGGCACAGGCGCGTCGCGCGTGTAATCAGCCCAGCCACGAAAATTGACTAATCTTTTTGTTTTTCCCTTTGTTTCTCCCGCTTCCAATGGCGGAGCTTTGATAGCGGACCGTGGGTGGTGACCATGGGAGGTAACTGTGGGTGGTGACTGAGCTTGACTGGTTGACCGACCAAGTGATGGTGGCTGGGAGAGCAGGAGACGTAGACAGGCAGGATAGCCAAGGCAGACAGGCAGACAGGCAGACAGGCAGACAGGCAGACAGGCAGCGCTCCAAAGAGCCAGCCAACTCAGCTCTCCCTCTCCCTCTCTGTCTCGTCCTCCTACCTGGTACAGCGCGCCCACCCATCAACCACCCATCTCACCCAACCCCTCTACCACTCCTCGCGCACCAACAACCGCAGCCCCCGGCGACAGGCAGGCCCACCGCACAGCACGCCCGTCAAGGTCCACCGTAGCAGCAGCAGCAGCGGGCGAGGCGTCACGTTCGTTTCTCTCCTCCCTTCTTCCTTGACCCCTCGTATCCGTGCGCCGCGGTTGTCCACGTAGGTCGTCCATCAACCCATCCATCCATCCATCCTCGCGCTTTAGGTACCTAGGTAGGTAGGTAGCTGGGGCGTGCGTGCGTGCGTGCGTGCGGCGGAACGCTCTCCGCAGTGTGCCTGGCAGCGGAGGGAGCCGGCCCCGCTCCGCTGGATTCCGCCGGCCGGGCGACGCTCGGGGCGGTCGATGGAGGGATGGATTCCGATGGGGGTGGATGTAGGTAGGTAGGTAGGTACCACGTCGCGTTGAGAGAGAGTTGAGGGAAGCTGTTTGGCGGGCGAGCGGGATGAGATGGTGAAATGCCTCATGGCACTGAGACAGCAAAACATCTACATGCCTACTCCTACCTACCCTACATACCTACCTACATGGTACCGAACAGCCGACCCACGAGCCAACCAACCGCCCGTCCGCCCACCCTCAGTCAGGGCGACCAAACATCGTCATGATCTTCCCACCTCAGGCTTACCGACGCGACAGCACGTCCGTCCCCTAACCTAACCGCCTTGACCGGGACCAGCCAGCCGGCCTTTCTGCCGACTCTTTTACACCTTGTTTCCGACTCGCTCAGCCAGTTGGCACGTAAGGTATCCAGCGCAGCGCAGCCCGGCAACCGACAGACAAACCCTCAGACCCTCAGACAGACAGACGAGCGAACAATGATTGATGCGATGCGATTCAAGAGTCGAGATCTGCCTTTGGTTCCGTCCTTACCGGGAGGTCCCTCTCATTTCATATGCATGCATGCGCGCGCGGGCCGGTCCCCGAGGAGCCTGAGAAGATGGGAAGTGATGAGGAAGCAGGGAAAGTTTGGCGGAGGTTTTCTGGCAGAGAGGAAGACTGGATGGGTGGATGGATAGGTTTGATGCGCGCGCTGTGCATGCATGCATGCATCCATCCACCGTACATGCATGCACGCCATGCACGCGGCGCGCGTGTGTGCCTACTCCGATCGCAAACTTCAGGCATTTGTTTAAAAACATACATTCATGTACACACACACACCGGAACCCAACCAGTTGTGCCAACTTGGCTACATCCTACATCTACATGCAAGCGAACTACCATCTTCACCATCTGATCCTAAAGCCAAGGCCGTGCACGCATGCATGCATGCGTGTAATAATACCAATCAACATTCTGCGCTTGACGATCAAAACCTGAGCTGACGCGTCAACCTCCCCCCCCGGTATACTGAACTCTACGTCTGTACCCCGTACTCCACACTCGCCACCGCCGCCGCATGATGCTTCTATTTATTTTCATGTCGCATCAACGTCGTATATGCATGCAGGACGGAGGACCCTGCTTTTCTCTCTCCCCCTGTCTACTAGTCTGCCTGCTTGCCTGCCAGTCAGCCAGTCTAGCTAGCTAGCTGGCTGTGAGGCCAAAAATGGAACAGGTGGCCATCAAAATGAATATCAACCTTCAAGCAGTGCTTATGTAGGAGAAGGTGCAATTTTGATTCGATTCATCGCCTGCTTGATTGCCTACGTGCTTGCCTATTCGTGCTGCTGCTGCTGAAGACATGCATACCTACTTACGTACATACAATCATGCCTACTCAAACCTCCGCCGCAGTTGCTATCGACAGTAACAGTTGACGAATGTAGTAAACTAACCAACGCACCGTAGTCAGTCAAATGACCAAGGAAGGCGAAGAAAATGCATCCGTCCAACGACCACGAGCTCCTCCGACCCCAGAAACAAAATCAAGATGCAAACCGCCCTATCCCATCCCACCCATCGTCCATCCAACGCATCCCGCCATACCAAAACCGACAAACCAAAAAAGTACCCAAACAAGAAGCCAGTATTGAACAAGTTGTGCATATTTCCATTTCCCAGTGTTTTAGGCTGTGATGTGTTGTCTTCTGTGTTGATTGTGATCATTGCATCCCCGGAAGAGGGAGAGAAAAGGGAAAGAGAAAAAAAGTAAAAAAAAAGGGGGGGACGAGAGGTGAACCCGATTCCATACAGTCCTGCTTGCCTGCCAGTACCTCCTTCATACCAGAGTTCCTAGAAAATGACCTCCCTTTCCGAGCCTGCTTCCTTGAAACCTTCTAACAGCCTCCTCCCTTTCTCATACAGTACAACGAGCCGCCGCCCCCTTCTCGAATCCCGCCGTAGAAGTGAAAAAGTTGCTCGGGTGCGCGCGCAGTCTGTTCAAAGCACAGCACTCGCTGCTGCCGCGGCGACATCCCAGACAACTTTTTGTGGGTGTTGGTGGTTTTTGATTAAAAAAGTCCGTCTAAAAATTCATAAGACGCGGGCGTTTCATCTCGTTTTGCCGATTCAGGGTAAGTGAAGCGCGACCGATCGTGCATCGAATCCGTCCTCTAGGTACAAGCCAAAAAGATTTTTGAACAGCTTGAATCCAGCAGGGGCGCGCTTAGGCGCCGTTGGGGTTGGCGGGGAGCGTGCCGGTGCTCTCGCCGAGGAGGGAACCGAGCTTGTTCTTGGCGTACTGGTCATACTCGGGCGCAAAGTGGGGAGCGAGACCGCCGAGGAGGACGAAGACGATGAAGATGGTGAGGCCAAAGACGATGAGCTTGCGAAGAGCGGGGTGGCGGGAGCCGTACTCGGCCCAGGCGCGGCCGCCCTGACCAACGTACTCCTTGAGCTTGTCGGCACCGAGCTTGTAGTAGACGAGACCGCTGAGGGCAATGCTGTAACCAAAGGCCTGGAGGCCGGAGACGGGGTCACGGAAGATGAGCATCGAGGCAAAGACGAGGAGGATGTCCTTGAGGACACCGGACAGGGTGAGGACGAGCGACGAGGTCTTGCCGATCTGCAGAGGGTGTCAGTGGGATTCGGCCGCGATTTTGCCGCGGGGTTTCTTGACGTACCAGGAACACGACCGAGACGTTGAGGAGGAACGCAATAAGAGCGTTGGCCAGGAGCGTAAAAGCACCGACGCCCCAGATGTCAGCCATGGTCATGCGCGGCAGCTCGCTGAACAGGCAGACGACACCGTTCATGATGGCGCAAGCGGGAGCGTAGTAGTAGAGCGAGACGAGCGGGTCCATCTTGAACTCGGAGGAGCTCAGCAGGCGCTGGACCATGACCAGGCGGACGGCCTCGAAAGCAATTCCACCGGCCTGGTAGAGGAAACCGGTCATGTTGAACTTGATTTCACCGAAAGAGGCAATGATGACACCAACGACGATGATGGAAACATTGCCGAGGGTGCGCATGTTGGGGGGCGCGACACCGAGCGACCAGGTGGCCAGGAGAACGGCGACGGGGGTGGTGGCCTGTCTGGCGGTCAGAAACTGGCGCGCTGTCGACAGTGGAGCAGCGAAGACCCACCTTGAGCATCTGGATGAAGGCAACCGAGAGGTACAGGTAGGCCTGGTTACCGCAGATCAAACTCAAACTGAAGAATATGCCAATGGGAACAATGGCGCGGAGATAAACGCGGCCGTTCATCGGCACCTTCTTGCGCGAGTCCAGGACGGTTGTGAAGCGAGCGAGCGACTGGGTCATGATGGTCGCGAACGTCAAGTGCCAGGTGGTCAGGAAAATGGCTGCGAAGGAGGTTAGGCATGTCGTCAATTGCTTGTCGATTCGAAGGAATACGTACGGTACCCTGTAGTGAGAAGGAAAAAAAAAAGTTAGCCATGTGTTGTTTGTTGAGCCGGGGTATCAAGGGAGAGCTTACTGAAGCCGGCAGTGTCGAGAATCCATTTGTTGAAGACGATGACGCTGGAACTCAGCGAGATCCAGGTGCTGCAAAGCGGTCAGCGTACGAGCGGCGCGGTGGCAGCGGGATTCGCAGTCTACTCACGCAATGTAGACGGCGGGGTGGAAGGTGGGCTTGGGCGGTTCGGGCTGGACAGCGTCGGGGTTGACGGTGGGCAGCGTCGCGTTGGCGGCAGCTTCGCGGGGGCTCTCGCCCGAGCTCCTCGACTTTTCGTCGGCCATTGTGGTGTTTGTGGGAGTTGTGGGGGAGAGGGGAGTTGTGAGGAAGAAGAGAAGAAGAGAGGACGGAGGCGCGGGTGCTTCTCGTCTTGTCGTCTGGCGCAGCGGTAGGAGGCGCTTGGACGGGGGACTGGGCCGCGCGGCAAGGGAGGGGAGGAATGGGACACAGAGGTCGAACGAGCGTACGAGAGGGGGTGCGGCGGAGGGCGGTGGTTTAGAGTGGTGGGGTTTGTGGTGGAGGAAGAGAGATGGGATGGGGAAAGGGAGAGGTGGTGAGGTGGTGGCTCCCGTCGTTGGTTATGAGCGAAAAGGCCGGGCAGGGCATGATTGGCTGGGCCGGGCTGGGGCGACTCAGATTGCGCGTAAGCTGTATGGTTGGCTCCCACAGCGGAGGTCATCAAACGGCGAGGGGACCACACAACAGTCCACTCTTTTTTTTTCTCGTCACAGCCAGCCAGCACGGGTGTAACGAGGGCCCAGATTTGCTGTCGGCCTTGCTTTTGGGGGAGGGCGAATTGGACGGGGAGGAGAGGGCACCCGCAGCACAGGCGGCGGAGACGAGGGCGGGCGGCGGACACTCAGCCGGCAGCGGGAACAGCCAGCGCCAGCGCCAGCGCCAGCAACCAGCAGCCAGCCTGCGTGCCGTCCGTCTTACGGTGCGTCGCGGTGCGGTACGGTACGGTACGGGCAATGCAACCTGGCCTCTACGTGTAGTACCTGCAGCGAGGGCAGAGGCAGCGTTTCTTCACCTCTCGACTAAGCTAAGCAGAGCAGCCCTGGCGTCTTATCTCGGTAGCACAGTCGCAACGTCAATCCCTCGCAGGCCCTCGTGGCCCTGGTGCTGAAATAGAATGGCTAGAAATTGCGACGGACCTGAGGGCTGGAGGTGAGGAGGGCATGGTGGGCCCATGACGGCACCAGGACCTTGCAGTTGCGACCATCATTCGGTATCCCGACCACGGCAGGCCAGGCCAGGCCAGGCCAGGCCGACGCACATTGTCCCGCACAGCCAGCCAGTGGACACTTGTCCTGACCCTGCCCAGCTCAACGGCGGACAACTAAGCCAGAGACAAAAGGAAAAACGGGAGGAATCAGTCAGTTGTGGCGCACAGAGGGACGCCGAGCTGACTGCGACCAGCTTCCCGACGGCAGAGTAAGGTAGGCGCCATGTACAGGTGTTGATTGACGTCTCTGCATCATGACTCGGCCAGTCAATCTGCTCGACGTCGATCCCCCTTTTCTCGCTCTGAAACCAAACGGGGGCCACGGCCACGACCACGACCACGACCATTGGAAGCTCACCTCCAACGCACGGCCACGCCGACCAGACCAGAGCAGGCCGGGGGCAGGCATCCTGTCCTGTGCTCCGCTGCGACTGCCCGACTCTGCCCTGCACCACCTGCACCTGCACGCTGGACCTAGACACCTGCTCCTGCTCCTGCCCTGGCCCGAGCTCCTGCTCCCAATTTGGCCGTCCGAAGGATAAACTACCCGTCCCATATTTCGACTCTCCATCACCCTTCACCCTCGCCTCCCCTAAATCCTCGACTCCCCGCCCACAATAAAGTCCTCTCTCCTCCCGCATGCTCACCTTGGCCCGCAACACCCTCAAAAGAGTTCCCAGCTTCCAGGAAATCTTTGATCACGCCTCGTCTGCCTTCACCATGTCCAAGGAAGACATGTACGTCGCCTCATCCATCGCCTGCCTCTCGCTCTCCCTCCCGCTCTCTGCTAACCTCCGCTCTCTCTCTCCAGCTCTGTCGACGTCCTCGTCATTGGCGCCGGTCCTACCGGTCTCGGTGCTGCCAAGCGCCTCAACCACATCGTACGCCGTTCTTCTCGTATCTCCCTCCCGCCGCACCCTCGCTGACCTTTCCTTCGCAGGATGGCCCCTCGTGGCTGATCATCGACTCCAACGAGACTCCTGGTGGTCTTGCCTCGACCGATACGACCCCCGAGGGCTTCGTAAGTCTCCCACATTCCAACCCCGCCAAGTCTGGGGGATCTGCTGCCCATTGTGCTAACCAGTCTAGCTCTACGATGTCGGTGGCCACGTCATCTTCTCCCACTACAAGTACTTTGACGACTGCATCAACGAGGCTCTGCCCAACGACTCGGACTGGTACACCCACCAGCGCATCTCCTATGTCCGCTGCAAGAACCTCTGGGTCCCCTACCCTTTCCAGAACAACATTTCAATGCTTCCCAAGGAGGAGCAGGTCAAGTGCATGGATGGCATGATCGAGGCTGCCCTCGAGGCCCGCGTCTCCAACTCCAAGCCCAAGGACTTTGACGAGTGGATTGTGCGCATGATGGGCACTGGCATTGCCGACCTCTTCATGAGGCCTTATAACTACAAGGTGTGGGCTGTGCCCACCACCAAGGTGCGTCATTGAACTGGACCCCACGCCCAAACCCCCGTACTGACGTTACACAGATGCAATGCGCCTGGCTCGGCGAGCGTGTCGCTGCTCCTGACCTCAAGACCGTCACCAGGAACGTCATCCTCCAAAAGGCTGCTGGCAACTGGGGCCCCAACGCCACCTTCCGCTTCCCTGCCCGCGACGGTACCGGTGGCATCTGGAAGGCTGTTGCCAACACTCTCCCCAAGGAGAAGACGCGCTACGGCCCCAACTCGACCGTCACCAAGGTCGACGCCGACGCCAAGAAGGTCATCCTCAAGGATGGCACCACCGTCCACTACAAGCAGCTCGTCTCGACCATGTCGGTCGACTTCTTGGCCGATGCCATTGGCGACAAGGAGCTTGTCGACCTGACCAAGGGTCTCTACTACTCGACCACCCACGTCGTTGGTGTCGGTATCCGGGGCGAGCGTCCTGAGCGCATTGGTGACAAGTGCTGGCTCTACTTCCCCGAGAGCGACTGCCCCTTCTACCGCGCCACCATCTTCTCCAACTACTCGCCTTACAACCAGCCCCAGGCTTCTGAGAAGCTGCCCACTCTCTACCGCGCCAACGGTGAGAAGACCAGCTCCGACCCCAAGGAGGGCCCCTACTGGTCCATCATGTTGGAGATCTCGCAGTCCGGCATGAAGCCCGTCGACGTCGAGAACCTGCTCAAGGACAGCATCCAGGGTCTCATCAACACCGAGATGCTCAAGCCCGAGGACGAGATTGTCTCGACCTACCACCGCGCCTTTGACCACGGCTACCCCACCCCCAGCCTGGAGCGTGACGGCGTCCTGAAGCAGCTCCTGCCCAAGCTCCAGGCCCGCGACATCTGGTCTCGTGGCCGCTTCGGCTCCTGGAAGTACGAGGTCGGCAACCAGGACCACTCGTTCATGCTGGGTGTCGAGGCTGTCGACAACATTGTCAACGGCCAGGTCGAGCTGACGCTCAACTACCCCGACTTCGTCAACGGCCGCGCCAACACTGAGAAGCGCCTGACCGAGGGCCCCCAGTACTTCAAGACCCTCAAGCAGTAAATGTGATACCCTTTCACTTGTTCAAACTGCGGGGTTTCGAGGCGCTTGGATAAACGGGGAGGCGCAGGTACGCGCCGCTTTTTTCTGGGTGGAGGACATCGGGAGCCACGTCATGGTTTGTGAGCACGAATGATTAGAGAGGGTCTCAGGATATCGACGAGGGATGTTTCAAAGCTTTTTCTTGGGCACTTTCAAACTTTTTTCTTCTCCTTCTGCCCGCTCCTCTTTACTCGGCATGCCGGCTCTTTAGAGGTGAAACCTTTTTTGTACCTTTTCTTCTTTTTCTCTCACCTTCCCCTTTTTGGCAGCATGTTGCATTAGATGAGAGTCTTCTTTTGCAGCGCCATTCAACACAAAAAGATTTTTGACAGCGGCGGCGGAGAAGCCGGCCAGGGTATGCATGGCAGGAAGAGAGAGAGAGCGAGAGAGACGGTTAGAGCGAGCATGGCCTACTAGCCATTCGTAAATCTGCGCACTTGAGTGGTGGCTGGGATGGTTAGAATTTCCCCGAACAAAACATCAACATGACTTAGAAACCGCTGTGTTTTCGTTTTGTGTTTTTCGGGGTGGTTGGTTGACGCGTGGAGCTTAGGTTGTTTTGCCTCCGTCCGTCTCGGCGCGGAGCGAAGCTGAGCTGAGGCTCGCTGCGAGGTACGAAGGTGCGGTATGAGGTACGAGGTACGTACTGCTTGAAACGAAACAAACGGGATTGCCGCGCATGGCATATCGTGTGCATTGGCTTTGTACTTGCATCTGCATACATACTGCAAGGTACCTAGGTAGGCACATGCATATTACAGGACACGACATACTTCTTTCTTCTCTTCTTGCGTTGCGGCTGAATGTGTAGTTGTGACTGCCGACATGTGGGGAGGAGGCTGGGGGGGGGGGAGTGTGCCCTCCCCTGTACTCGGGGAGAGCACCAACAAGATGCGATGATTTGAGTGCGTGATTCTGTCTGTCTGCCTGCCTGTCCGTCTGTCTGCGCCTCGTGGTCCTCAACTGAACAGAACCAGACACTTGGCTTCTCCCTTCTTACCGCAGCAGTCGCCGACGCCCCGTATAGTAATTGTCCTCCAGTGCATATAGCCGAGGTGATGTCGTCATCGACTTTGGGCGCGGATGGTGGGTTGGTTGGTTGGTTGGTTGGTTGGTTGGTTGGCGAATTGGGTTGGTCGGGTTCATGGGCGTTTCTACTTTTAGCCTTTTCTGTTGTTGGTTGTTTACCGTATGTACAGTACAGTACACATGCGACGGCTTTATTGTCAAGGACTGCGTGACTGGGGGGGGCGGCGGTGGCAGTGCTGCATACGTCACCGTTAAGGTGGCCAAGTCGCCTTTTACCACGTATCTTGTGAGAGAGACGGTGGTTAGATGTGGTGGTGGTGGTGGTGGAGGAGGCATTGGAGTTGGTGTTCTCTCCTCTGGAAACAGCCAGACAGACAAGACAGCCTTGCCGCAGCCCAGGCGCGTCCGTCGCGCGTCAAATGGCATTCGATTCGACTCGAGCCGAGCCGCCAGCGTTGCATCGCATCGTCAACGGTCCGTCCGCCTCCTCCTCCTCCTCCGCGCTCCATATTGTACATTACATAGTAAAGTACATACATCATCATTGCGTGCTGTCGCGCCAACCCAGCAAACAACACTTCTCCTTGGAACCGACATGTAAAACGGCAAAAGCGAGGACAGATGAGACAGCACCGTCTACGCGGCGTTTCACCTCGCTGCCCATCACGTCGTATGCGTCCGTTTCGAATCGTTACGAGTGCATCGATGTCTAGTCTTGACGACCAACGGAAGAAGGGAAAAAGGGCGACGTAGGCGAAGGGAGTGCGGCTGTTTGTTGTTGGTCGCCGTGTGGTCGCCTGGGAATTTGCGAGGTGTTTGAGGTTGATTGATGCTGGATGGAGACTGAGGAGAGGATCAACTACCACCCACACCGCACACGGTGCTGCAATGGGATGGGATGGGCGCTGCGCTGGTGTTGATTGGTGGAAGGGCGAGTTGCTTGTTTGTCCGGTTGCGCGGCGTCCTCTCTGCAATTAAGGCAAGGCAGTTGGTCACTCTCTTGTCCATCCATGGATGATGAAATGCGGACGGACGTCTCGCGTACTCATACACACTGTACGCGACTTGACAACGACGCGCCCTGACACTTTGGCTGCGCCTTCGTGCGTCCAGTCCTGCACTCCTGCAGGCACCGCGCGTCATTCTTGCCAGTGGAGACAACGGTCGCGGTCTTGATCAAGAAGAAACAAACACCTCTGCGGTTCTCGAGAGCAGAGTCCGAGTCCAACCCCGTAACCTAACCTATGACCCTCGATCCAGCACATCCATCAGCCGCACGTTCCTGATCCGACAGCTCATAAGCAGAGCGTCGGCAGCGCAGCCCAACTCGCGCCGCGCCAGCTCCAAGTCGTCTTCGTAGCTGCTACTGTCGTTGCTGTGGTGCTGCCCGCGCATCGCCGCCATGATGGCTGCCGCCTCGGCGCACGACATTTCCTGCCCGCTGGCCGTGTCGCTGCCGTGAAGTGTCGAGGTGTGGATGGTCTGGTGGTCGTAGGCGTGCGGGAGATGCGGTTGAGTCGTAGCAGCGGCAGCGGCAGCGGGCTCGACGGTGTTGAGGGGGCTCTGTGGGATGGAGGTCTGCGCGCCGGCGAAGGCGTCTGTTATGGTGCTCGTGTATGAAGTCGCTCTCGTCATTGATGTGACTCCACCACCGCAGCCCACCATCTCCTCAATCCCCACACTCCTCTGCTCCCCCAGAAATCTGTCAACTTCATATCGAGAGACGCCACGCTGTGCCAGCAGTTCGCGCAGCAGGCGATTCTCATGCGCAACGGCGCGCGCCGCCTGCTGGACCGCCGCCGTGGCCTGCACGCCGTGCTGCTCGTATGCTAGCAGCTTTGCCTGCAGCTGAGCGACGTGTTCCTTTTGTTGGGCGCGCGAGCGACGCTGGTTGTCGCGCTGGCGGATGGATGGCGGGATGGCGGATTTCTGTGGTGGTGGAGCTGTGAGGTGAGTGGGATAGATGCGTGGTTAGGTTTGGGGAGGGTGGACGGACTTTGCGTGCCATGGATTCCGGCGGACAGGAGATGCTGAATGGAGCGAGGTGGATGATCGGCGCGGTCCTTTGCGTCTGCTGTGTGTTCGCTCGATTTAGAGGATTGCTTTGCGGCCGCGATGCTGTCTCCAGCGGGGGCAACTACATCACTAGCTCAAAGACCCTGTGCTCCGCCGCCAGCCAATCAGAGTCAATCAGTGACAGCTCTATTCGATGTCGGCCATTCCATGACCACCACTTCACGCTTGCTCAAGAAATGCTAGATTCCAGAAGCTTTTCCTTTTCACTCCTGAACAACCCCCTTTTCCAAGCTCATTTGACCAATCTTTTACCAACTTCGTCATCCCACTCAACACTAGACCAGCACCATGACCCCATCAGAACTGCCCATCGAGGCGAGCACTCCCGCCAACACCAAAGCTCACAGCACCTCGATGACCGCTTCGCCAGCGCTTGATACCGAGAAGCTGGAGCCCACATCTCGAAACGACGAGAACAAAAAGACATCGGCCTTCCAATCGCTCGGCTACCTCGACCGCTTCCTCGCCGCATGGATCCTGCTCGCCATGGCCGTCGGCATCCTCCTGGGCAACTTTGTCCCCGCAACTGGCCGCGCGCTGCAAAAGGGCGAGTTTGCTGGCGTGTCGGTTCCAATCGGTACGTACATTTGGCCGGGGTGGCAGTGTCGACTCAGCATTGGCCGACGTATTTTGCTGTGACAAGCTTGCTGATGGAGGAACGTCTTCGTGTTTGTTCTAGCGGTCGGTCTGCTCGTCATGATGTACCCGATCCTGTGCAAGGTGCAGTACGAGACGCTGCATCGCGTCGTGCGGCAGCGCGGCCTGTGGATCCAGATAGGCTTCAGCGTGGGCGTGAACTGGATCATTGCGCCGCTGCTCATGGTAACCTACCTATACACACCACCCGACCCATCTCCCACCCCCAACACCAAAATAAAAACTCCAAGTCCGGACAGTAAGCTGATCAACGAGGACGCACCGTCAGCTCGGCCTCGCCTGGGCCTTCTTGCCCGACAAGAGCGCCCTGCGCACCGGTCTGATACTCGTGGGCTTGGGCCGCTGCATCGCCATGGTGCTCGTCTGGAACAGCCTCGCCGGCGGCGACTCCGACTACTGCGCCCTGCTCGTCGCCGTCAACTCGCTCCTGCAAATGCTGCTCTTCGCGCCGCTCGCCGTGCTCTTCGTCCACGTCATCGGAGGCCACTCCGGCACTGATGCTGGCCTCTCTGGTGGCAGTGCCTCCTACTCCACCGTCGCCACCAGCGTCGCCGTCTTCCTCGGCATCCCGCTGGGCGTCGCCGTGCTGACGCGCGTCGTGCTGCGGCGCGTTGCCGGCGGCGCGTGGTACGACGGCGTGTTTCTGCGGTACGCGGCGCCGTGGAGCCTGCTGGGGCTGCTCTACACGATCCTGGTCCTCTTCGCGTCGCAGGGCGCGCGTGTCGTGCAGCAGATTGTGGCCGTGGTGCGCGTCGCGGCGCCGCTGGTCGTCTACTTCGCCGTCATCTTCTTCTTGACTTTGTGCGTGGCACGGAGGCTAGGGTTTGGGTACGGCCTCGCCGTGACGCAGAGCTTTACGGCTGCGAGCAATAACTTTGAGTTGGCTATCGCTGTGGCGATTGCGACGTTTGGTCCCGCGAGCGATGAGGCGCTTGCTGCTACCGTTGGCCCGCTGATTGAGGTGCCGGTGCTGCTTGCGTTGGTTTATGTGGTCAAGTGGCTTGGGAACAGATGGGGTTGGAAGGATTAAATTCGCGGCGTCTGCTTGTTATTGTGTCATCAAAAGTACTTGCATAGTGGGTGTCGAAAGAAATGAGTCTTCCTGGGTGTAACTGAAAGAGTGGATGACTGCTCCCAAGGCGCAGCTGTCCCAGTGAACGAACTACTAGGTCCCATCTCTCTCGACATCCACTATGGCTGCAGCATCAATCATGAACGGATCCAAGAGTTCTTTGAAATTTGCCTACCTCGGCCGCAATTACATGTGCAACACTGTTGTCCAACGTACATGTCATCCAAAATGTACAACGCCGGTCCCAAATACTTGCCAACGTGATTACCAAGTCATCAAACAAAGCCTCAATCCAACATGGCTAGACAAAAATATTCCAAGAGTGCTAGTCGCCCTTTGGCGGCGACGGTCTCTTCAAAGGATGTGCCTCGGTATTCAACACGTAGTCGTCCAAGCTGATGACACTGGGCTCCTCGAACAGCAGGTAGAAGTACTTGAGCGTCTCAGCGAGCCAAAAGCTCTCCATGCGATCCGCCTTCTCGACCCTTTGCGTCGTGACGTCGTCAAGCGCCGCGTGCGCAATGGGCGTCCGGGTAAGCTTGACGATGCGGTCAAACATGTCCCAGCCGCGCTCGAGCAGCGTGTCGTTGCCCGTGACGCGGTACAGAACAAACACCGACTCGATGGCCTCGGGCCGCAGGATGTAGCGCGGGTCGGCGATTTTGGCGATGCCCTCGCGCAGGTGGTGCTTTTCGAACAGTTCCTCCGCCGAGTGGTGCGTCGTCCCCGTCTTCTCGACATCGGGCGCGTAGGCCTTTTCGATGGCGTCGCGCCACGTCTCGTAGTCCCAGCCGCACTCGTCTGTCGAATTGCACGGTACGGTGTACATTATTTCGGGCATGATGCCGTTGGGGCTGTTGTCGTAGGCCCACAGACAGCCTTGCGTGAGCTGCCAGCCTACGTCGACGTCCTCCTCCGACTTGAAGATTTTGCCGCCGACGGCGAACATGCCGCCGGCGAAGCACGTCAAGTGCTGGTTCTTGGGCTCCAGCCACACCTTTTGCGGTGGCGATTTGCCGTCCGGGCTCACGTCCCCAACCATGAGTACCGAGTCATTTTTGGGGACCATGGGGCGGTACAGCATGTACTTTTTGATTGGCGAAACTGAGTTGGAATAGAGCTTCTCGTATTGAGGCGTGGCGCCACCAAGGAGTAGATGTTGCTTTGCTACATTAGGACAGTCTTTTCCGAGGGCGGGAAACATACCTTGGGAAGATATTCGTACATGGAGTCGGCCATGCCACCAATAGTAAATCCATTATACGACTTGAAGTCGAGCGTCTTGGCGTTCACGACGACTGGCCACATTCCAGGAAGCTTAGTCTGGCTCTGCTGCTCTTCGAGAAGATTCATGATCCTCGCAATGGCATCGTAGTACTTTGGGTCTCCGGTGGCCTGGCTCAGGCGTGTAAACTCCAAAGTCAAAGAACCAATCTCGGCCAGGAGCACGGTGTCATCGGCCTCCTGCTTTGCGCCCTCTGCTGCGTCCTTGAACTTCCAACGGGTGAGGGGCATGCGGTTGGGCGTGTCAAATGCCTTGTACAGCATTTCGCCCATCTCTTTTGCCTTTTCCAACAGGGAAGGGAATTTCCCGCCGCTGACATCGTACGCTGCCAGGAACCCACCAAGGTAGCGAATGGTCGTCTCAAAGACATTCAACTCGTCGAGAGAGCAAGTGCTGAAGTCTATCAGTTCAATGTCTTTCAACGAGTCTTGGAATTCTTGGTGCAAGCCCATTATCCACAGCGTGTCGAGAGAGTCGACGAGCGTCGCAGCCCAGCCACCAAAAGTGTTGAGGGTACCGCCAGTGAGCGGCGTCACCTCGTCGCTGAGCCAGGCCTTTTTCCTGTAGCCAAGCCATGCGTGCTTGAATTCTTCTCTGACGGCGGCGACACGCTTGAGGCGCTTGTCACGTGCTTCCGATGTTTCATCGTCCGGATTGAATTGGTGCTGGATGCGAGGGATGTCGTTGCCAGGCTTGATCTCGGGCAGCGCAGCAAAGGAAGAGAGAGGGTAATGCTGAGTGACGGTGCTCCAGCTGAATTTTGGATGCTTGGAGGCGGGCTCTAGTTTTGTTTGGTCGTCGTCGGACGGGGTCGAAGCGCCGATTGGAGAGGCGGGCGCCGACGGAGACGGAACGCGCCAATTACGAGGCTGATGCGACAAGTAAAGCACAAAGACGGCGAACGCGCCAATCGCCAGAGAGGCCTTGCGCCTCGCGGCTACCATGGTGCTGTTCGGCTGGATTGAGTGATGGTTGGTAGAGGGCGACGTTTGAGGTTCAGTTGGATAGGTACTCGACTTGACGACGGGTTAAGGTGTCGGGTCGTGGCAAGGCCATCCTGCCTTCAATGTGATTGGCAGACGGCCATGGCCATCAAGGGGAGCGTTTGTTGGGCACCATGACGGCTCAGAACCACAGGGCCGTCGCTTTTTCCTCATTCTTTCGCACAAGAAGAACAGTTGATGGGATTTTTGCCGTCGACGGTCGCGCATCCGCCAAAGGAATGCCAATGGCCTGACAGGCAGCTGCAGGTCGGAGCTGACGGGACCTGGGCTGGAGGCAGCAAATGGGAGCGACCACTCATTCACCAACCATCGTTGACCAAGCTCCAGGTTCTTTGCACACTCTCTACATGTGCTTTCACTGTCCTCCGTCGTGTCCTAGTTTCCTATTCTGTTCCTGCTCCTCCCAGTCCTCTTATTCTGTGCACCCCCGCTGACCAATCACGCCGGACGGGCAAGACTCCGACCACTCGCCATCTTGGTGACTTTGGACTGGTGTGCCTGGTTGCTCTCCGCTTCCGAGCTATTCTGCACCTCTATAGCCGTGAAGCTGACCCATCATTTGCTAGTGCTCGCTGTAGTACATTGCCCGAGAGTCCGCTTCGTGTCGGAGCTGACAAATTCGACGCTGGATTCCACGCACCGTCGAAGACGGTAGAGCGTGCTAACCGCCTTTTGGTGGTGCCCGTCTCTCGAATTATCAGCCATTGGCGAATAGGAGTCCAGAATTCCCAGGTCTTGGGTGCTGCATTTGGTCATGAAGTAGCTAATGTGGATCTCAAAGAGTACACGTACCAACATCTGATGTCACGGATTGCACCTACATAATTGACACGGCGTGTCTATATCAAGCCTGGCCAATTCCCCTTCGCCTTCACCAATTCAATCACTTCTCCTTCATCGCAACCAGTGTCTCTCCCAAGCCAACATGTCTTCCATCAAGCCTCTCGTCCTCTACTCGCACGCCACGGGCCCCAACCCATGGAAGGTGGCCATCGTCCTCGAGGAGCTTCAAGTACCCTATGAGACCAAGTTTCTCGACTTTGCGGCCATCAAGTCCGAGCCATTCCTGTCAATCAACCCCAATGGGCGTGTGCCAGCACTCGAGGACTCCAACACGGGCGTCAAAATTTTCGAGGCATGTGCCGGTTTCAATCCAATGGACGGTGAATCCAACGCTGACGTGTTTGCAGTCTGGCGCCATCATTGAATATCTGATTGAGACTTACGACAAGGAAGCCAAGCTGCACTACACGGCTTCTCCCGAAAAGTACCTGGAGCTGTCGTGGCTGCACTTCCAGATGAGCGGACAGGGCCCGTACTGGGGTCAGAAGGCCTGGTTCACCTACTTCCACTCAGATAAGAACATCACCAGTGCGATTGAGCGCTACGGCAACGAAATCAAGAGGACTCTCGGCGTCATCGACTCGCACCTCAAGAAGACGGGCAAGCCCTACCTCGTCGGCGACAAGATCTCATATGCCGACCTCGCTTTTGTCCCCTGGCAAACCGTCTTGGGTTGGTTGATTCCCGACTATGACGCTTCCAAGGATTTCCCTGAGTGGTCCAAGTGGAACCAGAGCTTGTTGGAGAGGCCAGCTGTGAAGAAGGTCCTGGCCGACAAGGCGGCGGTTGCGCCGAAGCACTGAGAAGGGGGATAGAAACAACATGAGCCATAATGAATTTGCGATTTTTGCTTTCAAGGTGTGAATTGACTTGGTGACTGACTTTTGTGGTGCGTACCAGTCGGGAGAGAATGGACCGGCCACAACTTCAACTGAGTGGTCGGTCGCTAAGGATTGCGTAATTTGTGCCCCTCCCCCACACCTCTCCACACCCTCCTCCTCCGCGCCCTATTCAACTTTACCGCCTGTGCAGCTGCTGATGATTGCTCTCTGACTGTCAACGCAGTGTTTGAATGAGAATCGAATCTTGCGCCTTGGTATGGTCATTGCGGCAATCACCATCGATCAAGAACACCTGGATGGTCGAGTACTACACTGACAAGGCCACAGCACTGAAACACGCCTCATCCAGTGGCCATTCCATGCATGAGTGCAGCTGCAATGCTTTCCGACGTCACTCCAACAGAAACAATCATAATCAGATCAAATCGAAGAACTTCTTGTCGAAACATCCCCGCTAGCCCTCAGCTCTGTTCTCTGCAACAGCATCACGGCTGGTGTTTCATGCGCCACACGCAGCTGAGATGCTCAACTCTTCTGTTGTCGTCATCCGAAGCTCACTCGCGCTTTCTTTTTCCCGTCCAACATCCTACCTATCGGTGAGCTGCAAATAGCAATACATCGACAAAGGCCCAAGGACTATCAAACATCTACTCAGCATTAGTGAGCTTATCCTCGACCGAGCATTCCCGATCACAAACATCGACATGGCGTAGACCACTGGCGGCAGTGCCGCAGTGAGAAGTGTGCACACCGGAGATGCCACTACGGCGATACAGCTTCCCAAAACTGCACTTCTACAAGCATATCGCCGCAGTTTACGTGGGATGGTGGCCATTGTAGCTTCTGGGACTTGCACTCTGGTCAATCACGCTGGAAACCTTTCTCAAGATCGATAAGAAGTCAGCAAAAGATTGGCCAGATACGTCGCACGGAAACTGTTGTAGGAGACGACGCCTCCTGCAGATGCAACAAACAGATTCAAGTCACACAGCTACCCAAGATCGCAAATGTTCCCGAAGCTCAACACTCGCGCATGCAGGTGCTTGCGACATCCAGCCCTAGTCTTGTTTCATACAAGCTCACGGCGATTGCTTCTCTGTCTATTGATAACCAGGACAGGAAGGGTAGCGGACACAACCTCTATATGTTTCCAGTCGCGTACGGCAGTCCAATCACAGACCACGTCACAGCGCATGCACATTCGCCATCCACTCTCAAAGTTTGCAAGACCTGCGGGCTTGGTGCGAGGTCGGCTCATTTTTCTCCAGGTCGGCATCGGTACAGGAGTCTCGGGGGTGATCACAATCAAGTCGTAGCCGATCCCATCAGCAGCAAGCCGGTCGTCCCGGCCTTCGAGGTGAGTTTCCAGCCTCCGTATGGCCGCGATGCCCCCGTTTTACTGTGATCGCTGCAACAAAGTCCGTAAAGCATCCCACGTGCGGATGGATCGTCATAGTCTCGGCATTGTGACTGGCAGGCGCCTGGGCGTCCTTGTCGCTATCACCAACCACCAGACAGGGGGCGGCTACAACCACCAACTCGGATTCAAACAAGCGCCACAGCATCACACGGAATGCCGACCTGGATTCTGGGTCCGAATGGTTGCAGAAGGAAAACTGGAGCACCCAAGGTCTTTGGCGCAGCCGAAGCAACAAGGCACCGCGCGGAGCTGGGTCGTCCCGGAAGTTTACAAGAAAGCACACAAGTGGCTGTCATGGCTTGCGAGATGTACCTTATCAAGCTGATGGAAACGGCCGAGCCAAGAACCCCCCACGGGCCGAATACCCTTTTACGATTAAGGTTGACCCAGACATCTAAAAAATAAGGTTATGGAGGCGCCGGGCGCCGCGCCCCTGCAGCTGGCGCCTTGAGGCAGGTGCAAGAGAATTTGTCGCCGTCGGAGGCCTTCCAGCACCAGGGAACATAGGCGCTCTAGCCACTTGTTTCAACAAAGTCGCTGTGAAGTCCAGGTCCCGCCATGACGAACAAACTGGACATTCTCCAATGACGATTGAGCCGTCCATCACCGACTTTTGTCCCTCGCACGGCGGCCCATGCGCTCACTGCTGATACCTGCCTATCTAAGGTCCGCCGCAGACGAGGGTAAAAATCTCATCGCGACCTCTCACTCATGGACCTGACTATCATTCTTAGGCGGCGCCTGCCGCCCGACTCGCCTCGGGGATGGTGCTTGACACCGCCATTCTCAGCTCGGCGCAGATTTTGAGACAACAACTGACATCATCAACGGCTCGACGTTGGACAGACAAAAGCACGTTTTTCCCGCCCTTTTTTCCGCCTTTGATTGTTGCCCGTCTGTGGGGTCAATATAGGTACACGGATCTCCGGGAGACATTCCGCCGTGGCATGTTGACCCGTCTCTAGCGCTTGCAGGTTTGCTGTTGGCCGTTCGGTGGTGGTCTAGTGCGCTCGGTGGCTTGAGAGGCTTCTGCTCGGCCGTGCACAGTCCCAACCTCACCGAAGACAACAACACCGCAAAGAGTCCGGCCACCATCAAAGCCTGACGCAGTCAACAGCATCGTGTTCGCAAGGCACCTCGCTTCGACTGAATATTCGAGTGTAAAATTTCCGAGAGGGTCCTCCTGGCACCTGAATGCTGTGCCTGACTACAGGGCTGTAACGCGACGTCAGTCATGACTTTTCAGATGGTCTCTGGGAGGGTCTCCAAAAGCCAATAGTAAGCTTATCAGCTTCAAGCATAACAGGGATCCGAGCGGGAAGCCAGGATGTGATGCAGGAGAAGTTGAAAAAACAACAAACTCTGTCCATGGGACAAACAAATCACGACCTGAGGGATGCTCTGCAGTTGAGCGGCTTCGTCTTACGATCACCGTCTCAAAAGCAACATGGTGCAAGCCAAGCTGCAGTGGGCGTCTGCAAGAGCCAGGCGCGCAAGTCTTTCTGCATAAGGCGGAAGTGACAGGCATTGGGTCCAGTGTGTGTGTCCCATCTATGCCCCCACATCATGAGCGAATTCTGCTCCAGCTGTCGGCGATCTGCTCACAACAGCCAGCAACGTGCCAGGCCCGCCGCTTTCGCTGAGCACCGATGGGCACCAGCACACCCCATTGGCAATGGCCAGCACATGGAGCGGTGGAGTCTGCGCCGCATCCATGCCACTCTGAGCCCGCCCACGAGCGGAGCCTTGGCTGAATCAAGCCCTTTTCCTACACCTGGTTGGCCCGCTCTGGTATAAAGGACATTCCGCCCTCAAACTCCGCCTCACCGTATCGTTGTCATCGTCAATCGCTTTCACATAGGTGATATACATTCATCACCAGACGTCCACTCTCTCTCTCACGGACGCTCCTTTCACGACCCACAGCCATCCAATCCTTGGAAGTTGATCAATCTACACAAAAGAACAGCAAAAATGCAATTCTCCACCATCGTCGCCCTTCTCGCCACCACGGTTGCTGCGGCGCCCTTCAACAGCACCATTGAGGCCCGTGGCTTGAACGAGACCTCTGCCCTCCTCCCCCGTGGCCTCAATGTCACGCGCATCGTCGAGTCTCGCGGCTTGAACGACACCTCCGTCCTCCTCTCCCGTGGCCTGAACGACACCTCCGTCCTCGTTGGCCGCAGCGCCAACGTCACTGTCCGCAGCTACAACGCTACGAAGAGGGGCGAGTCCGCCAGCTTCCCTCACGTCAACCTCCCGAAGCCCGTCTCTGGCATCTTCGAGGGCAACAAGAACATTCACGCCTTGCCCAACAAGACCACGAACGATGTCAAGAGGTCCTACGGCAGCTTTGGCACCGGTACGCCATTCCGCGCGTAAAGCACAAGCATGCTTTTATACCATCCCGTTCCCCAAGAAACAAATCCCAAAACCGTCCATTCTTGCACGATGAACAAAAAAACGCGAACGTTTACCGATTCGATTTTCTCTTTTCACCAGGCTCTGGCGAGGAACCCCCTCAACGACAAGAACATCTAAGACGAGCAGACGAAACTTCGGCCTTGGTATCTCCGCCGCAGCCTGCTGTCCCCGTCACCGCAGTCATTCCCGCAACAACCCCCAGCAACGCCACAACCCCTTCTCCATGGAAAAGCCCCCTGCGTCGCCTCCAGCGCCATTTTCGTCGCCAAGAGCTTCGGTTTCAAGCCCAAGCCCAAGACCAAGCCGAACCGCAGTCCCGTAACGCCTCTACTGCCACTGCTGCCAACACGCAGAAAAGGAAAGCAAACGCAAACGCAGCCCCCGTTGCCGCGGCCTGCGCCAGCAGTGGCATGGACGTGTGGAACCGATGCATATTCTGAGTCTTGGGCTCACAGCCACCCGCGACAACCTCTCCTCCCCGACTTTTCTTCATCTGACACCTCGCGCAAGGACTTCAACTTCAACGGCGATGGTGGCGATTTTTGCGCGGTCAATACGACGACTGGCAGCAGGGCCGCCACTGCTACGCGCTGTTGTCGCTGTCTCTTGCGCAGTGCCATGGCGGCGGAGGCGGCAGCAGCACTACCGGTGGACGACTGCGCGCATGTGGCGCGAGTCGCGACCATCACCGCTTTACCTGCCGTCTCCACTCCCACTGCTGATGGCTCTTCATCCTCCTCACCATCTCCCGAACCTCTCGAGATTTCCGCGGCTGCCATTACCGAGCGCGAATTGCCTTCGTTGAGCGGTCTGGGCCGTGGCAACACCTTGATCTCGCTGTGGGTGGCGACGCTTTTCATGACGCTCTTTTGCGATTACGTTTAATGCGGCTTTTTCTCTCTTTTTGTCATGTTTTCTTTGCGCATATCCAGATTTGGTCACAGTGGTCTTTCACGTGGGATGGTTGGGCTTTTTCTGTCTTGCTTGCTACCTAGATGTGGCTCAATATATCATCATCATCACTTCAATCACCATCTGCAATATCGTGCTCATTGGTTTTCTTCTGTTGGTCAAGTCCTGCTCAAACCGCTTGTCAACGCCGCGATAGTTGTTCCATCTTGCTGCCACACCACACATGTCCTTTTTGGGCTTTATCAGCGACGCAGCGTTAGGTCTGCGTGCTCCCCTCCATTCAACGAGCGTATACCTTCGATAGAGATGTCAAAATCACCAAATTCCTAGTCGCTCTTCGTCCACTTTCACATGACTATCTGTCATCCCACTGAATGACTCCCATCCACCCAACCAGGCCTCCTGCCGACCCACCCAGTCGTCCGTTCATTCCATAATCCCAACTGCCGCCATCCCTCCTCCCTCCCTCCTCAGTCCCTCTCTCTCTTATCGTCCACTCCCACAAGTCTCGAATCTAGCCTCCCACCCTCTGTCTCACATCCACCCTCCCACCCCTCCACCTTCCTCTTCCCCATACATCCTGCGTCCAAAGTGCACCTGATGTCGTTCTATGACTATGACTAAGACGCAACGTCTTCTCGTCTTGACCCGACGACGGCGGCCGAGGTCACACCTTCTCCCGCCGCTGCGGCCCCCGTCTCGTATCCGCCGCTGTTCGCAGCTCTTCGCTCGCGGTGTTCGTTGCATCTCGTCATCTCCTCGAGTCGCTCTTCGCGCCTTCGCTTCTCCTCTAGGCACTACATACTTGATCACCTTGATGCGCACCGTCCGCCGTGTACACCACTCACTAACTTTGTTGTGCACCGAGTCGTCGTGGAGACTGCTGTGGGGTAACGAGCGATCTTCAAGGCGATATTGCGGAGAGAAGCGAGGTGTGGCTTCTTCCGTTCTTGCAGATCTGGCCTAGTGACTATGACGCTCCAGAAAGGAAGAGGAGAGAAAGAGAGGCGGTTGAAAAAGTCGCCGAGATGAAGACTCCACGCGTACGAGATGATGAACAGGATGGCGAGTTGGCTAAACGATCGCATCGTCATTGCTTACTGACGACATCACTGGCATCGCACTGCCTCGCCTCGTTGTTGCCAAATCCATATGCTCATGCAAACGCGCAGTCCAGAAGCTCGGGGTTTGTCGTTGCGCGGATCGACGTGATGGGCAGCGCAGCACTGGACTGCAGACGGCGGGATAGAATAGAGCCGGAGAGGAAAGGGCGCCTGCTCTGCCGTCAACTCGCCGATTGCGTTGTTGAAGCCGGAGGACGGCTTTGGTACTGGTGCCGTGGCAGGAGCGCCGACTACACAGGAGAAAGAAATTCGTAGGAGGATCTGTTCACCTGGAGTGAGAACCAGAGTCAATTAAGCAGTCGATGCTGTAGAACGGGTGGGTACTGCTTGGGATTGCGTGTATATTGAGGAGTCCTGCGAACCGCATGCATGAGCGTACGTTGACAGACAACGGAGCCAGAGCATTGGTGACTTCGACAGGGCGCCAATCAACATGGCTGCCGCTCAGAGAGAGGTCTAGCTCACACGACAGGCAAAGTACAGTAAGACAATGATGTTCGATGCTTTTATGATGAGAAGCTAATGCAATCTTTTGTTAAACAGAACATTCCCCATCCTCTCTACAAACAACATATGGGCGAGGAGGAGCGAAGAAAGATTTTGGCTTGACCACAAAACCGGCTCGTCACCGTCCCTGTCAAAGGTACGGGATTCCATCTCGCCACCGCCGCCAGCAAGATGTTCTACACCCGAAAAGAAGAGATGAGAAGAAAAAGACGCGCGATTGGAAGAAACAGGCACCATCTGCGACGGCTCATCGGGCTTCAAGCCATTCGGACCTCGCACTAATGGGTTCGGATACCATGAAAGCGACATTGGAAGTCAGCCGTCGCAGGAGAGACAGATCAACCGAGTTCTTCAAGCAGACATAGCGACAAGCCGTGGGGTGCATGAGCCGACCTGGCAAAATACCCGGCGATCGATTGACGGTCTTCTGCCGCAAACGAGACGCACCCCGCAATCCACATGCAGACATATCCAGCAGCAGTGCCCGCCGTCTTCGGAAAACTCCTGGTCTGTCTTGGCCGGAAACTTCAAGTGGCGCGAGGATTGTGCCGCGGATGGGAACCAGGACCGACCGTCTGCGGGAGGAGCCGAGGAAGGAAGAGCTCGGGGGTGCCGCGCCAGATACGATCGGATAAGTTGGGTGGAAGGTGGACGCGTGGGCCAAGGCAGCAACCAAGGAGGGTTGCGAATTGGGCCACGAGGAGGATGAAGAAGAGCAGTATTGTGGCTGCGGCGGCGTGGGTGGTTGTGGGTATGCAGGGCCACTTGCCACAAACGGACAGGCAGAGCGAGTGATCGACGACACTCGCATAAGCTTGTGCGTCTTGAGTGCGCCGTTGGCCGAGAAGGGAAATGTGGCCTGGAAGGTGCGAATGTTTGTCCGACCAAGATTGAAAGACTTCGAGGTTCCGCGGGGTTGTCACGGCCGCTCGGTTGCTGGTAAAGGCCGTACGAAGTCACGTCTCCTCGTGGCTCTTTGCGACGCGAAGAGGCCCATGGCGTTCCAGGACTTTGCACCTATGATGCTCTAGCCGGAGGCAATACTGCCTATCAATCTGCATGGCTGTCTGTTTGCATGTCTACTCCGGCCACTCGTCCTGGTAAACAGCCGAGTTGGCTATAGGCCCAAACGAACCATAGACTTAGCGACAACGATTGGTGAAAGAAGTTCCTCGGTCTTCGCTGGTAGTTTCCTCAATTTGACTGCTCGCCGTCACATCAGACTTTGAGGCCGGTTGATTGAAGGAACAGTTGGCGCCGGTCTTCCGCCTCCCGGATGATTTCTGCGGACAGCCGAAGACTCGGAGCCAGATGAGCAAGGAGCTCGATCTCGCAAACCACGTCATTGATGATCGCGTCCATTGAATGCGGGGGTGGCAGAAGTGCCGACAACGAGGGTGACATTGTTGCGCCCATGACCAACAGCGTTTGTGAAACGACCCTGTAAAGCGAAAATCGTCAGCAAAGCAGCCACTTTGCCGTTCAGAAGCTGGGGTACGTACGAGAGCGCACCTTGCCACAAATATGGAAGGTGTCCAGCGTGGCTGATGAATCTATTAGATCTCGCGGACTTGTTACCACATGTGTCGATGAACTTACTGAGCCGAGATGTGCTCCAATTGGCGGATGCAAGCTTCCAAGCAACGTCGGCAGTTCTCTTGCACCACCACATCCAGCGCGGCAGACTCGTCATTGAGGACCGCCAAAATGTAGGGCCTGAAGATCGCGGTCCGACAGGCAAAGTACCTCAGACGTAAGACCGTCTGCACCGGGTTGGAAAGCGGAACTCGACTGTGTGGGAACTGAACCGGCAATGGCAGGCCTTCGTACCACTGAGTGAGCTGTAGATCGAGCTCCGACACCAAGGGCTCGAGCTCTTGTATCGAAGTTGATGAGACGGTCTTTGTGTTGATGAGACGGTTGACGCGATTGAGGATGCGTCGCAGACCAATGTCGGCGGTGAAATACCACAACTCATCTCTGCCAGCTGGGGCATCTTCGAGCTCCTCTTCGAAACCACCCGGCAGACCAACATTGTCTTCTAATTGCGCTATTCCGGAGTGAGGAAGATCAAGGTCGGCAAGCAAGTCACTTGACCTGGTTAGCCACTCGATATTGACTCTCATATCTGGTAATGGTCTTACCTCTCAAAAAGAAGCGTATTCCAAAACACTCTTCCCCCAAGTTCCCTTGCTTGAGGCGACAGTCGGTTGGGTGCCCCCAACAAGAGCTGTAGCTTCATGCTTGCACTCGTCAACATGTTCCAAGCATCCAGTGGTCGGACAATGTAGAACAGGTAAGCCGCGGCCAAGAACTGACATTGAGGAGCCAGCACATTGTTCAATGTCAACAGCCCAGGCAACATATTCCAGGCTGCTGCAAAGTAGTTGATGCCCGGCGGTTCGGTGTTGATTGGTTGCTGAGCCATGCTTCCAGCATTGCTGGCTGCTCCGAGGGCCAACACAAGAAGGACCATTGTGCATTCGGGCCCCTCGCGCAGTCCCTTGGAAATGGCAGTCCGATAGAATGCTGCCCATGTATTCGGGTTGACGATGGCATACCAGACGTTGACGCGTGCGAAGAAGGCGTGGACGTACACGTTGGCGTTGGAAAGATCCAGGCTGATCGTTTTGTTCGAAAAGTTCAAAGGTTCGCGCGACATTTCGAGTGAGAGCATGACTTGCGGATCATAGTTCCGTGAAACGAGATCCCGAACCAAAGGCCACTGCAGCAGGTTCAAAGCCGAGTCCGCCTGCGTCTTTGATCCCGTGTTCAAGTCGGAGGAAAATTGGTCACGGCTCCCGAAGCCGTTCAGATTGCTTTGAGACAGCGGGACCATGCCGCTGAGGTTGCCGGAGTTGTGGGCAAGGATGTCGTCGTTGGTACTGTGGCTTGCAGTTGGAGAGTGGGAAGTGAAGTCGAACAAGTTGCTGACTTGAGGCTGGCAGGAGATGTTGAAGCGCAGCAATCCCTCGATGCGGTCAAGATGCTCGAGGATTAGCTTGTCGCCAGCATCCAGCTTTATCCCTGGCTCGCGGTAGACACAGTCTGCATTGAGTTCTGTGCACAGACGGCATCGTGGACGATTACCGTCGCAGCGAGATTTGCGGGAGCGGCAGATCTCACACTGAAAGAGGATGAGTCGACCAGGTTCGTGGGATATGAATACGGAAGTCTTGTTACACGTACCGCGATGATGGCTCTCCTGCGAGGATAGTCGATAGTATCCGTGCTTGGCCTCTTCTTTGCATTTGATACCGAGCCGTGTGGAGTATTGCATGCGGAAACGCCATTGACAATCGACGGATGGGCGTCTCCACCAGCCCGTAAATCTTTGTCGGCACTAGATTGAGACATGTTGCGCGGGCGCTTCTTGACAAAACTGCGTCCTGTAGGGCCTGTTGGAGCATATGCGGGGCCACAGGGAGCATTCAAGCTACTGCGAGCCAGGGTATTGGCATTTGATGAATCCAGTGGATCGGATGAGGACTTGAGCGATGATTTAAGCAAGTGAGAATCGATTTCCGGCAGTGTTCCAAGAGTGAGGCAGAAGTTGTCGGCCAGGTAATGACCATTCGTGGTCGATGTTGGTGCTGACACCGGGCTGAAGTCTGGGGAGGGAGTGATGGGCGTCATGATTGGTGGGTAGGCCAGGCACATTCTCCAGGTACGTCGATGCAGCCGAAGATGGATCCGGTTGTGGCTTGTGTCGTGGTGGGAGTGGTGTTGCGCAGGCGGGGCGTTGGGCAGAAAGGACCAAGACAAAGCACTGGAACTGCAGCCGCCTTGTGAGAGAGTGAAACAAAAAGATGGTGGAGTAAATCAGGTGCTTCTAGACGGGGGCCTGGGGATACAGGGCAAAAGGAATGATGGCACAAGTCTGATATGCCTGGGAATGGGGGTGCCATGTTGTATGTATTTATCCTGGTCTGGCGGTTGACCGAACTGGTGGACTTTGCCGGCAGTGGTTCTGAACGGAGCATTCCCTCTTCCTTGGGATTCTGGAGGCCTGGACGCATTGAGCAGACAATCTCGTGGCGGTGGCAGCCACGCGGGCGGCGAGGCGAGCGTGGAGGCGAGCACGGGCAGCAAGCGTCTGCATCCGCGCGGAGAACGGACTCGCCAGGGTAGTGTAATCCGACGCGCTTCGCCGTCATCACCATGCCTCCACGAGCAACGCGTTGCGTTGATACGCCAGCAACACGTTGGAATATATTAATGGCCAGACCGACGACCTGGCCGCACCACGCGCTACCCTGCGCTTATCCGTCTCGCAGGGCGTTTGATTCGGTCGTGGCAGCACCTAGGCCGCCAACCCGTTGCACCGCAGCCGCGATGACAACCCACGCAGGTCTGCGGAGTGGAGGCCAGGCAGACCAATGTCTGTTGGTGGTTGGGTCCTTAAGAACAAGGTGTTCCTGGCTTTTTGACAGCTCTTCGACCTTGCGACCCACCCCAAGTCCACATCATGCCGCTGTTGTAGAACCACCGTTGCAGATGTTGAAACTTTCATCTCCGACTTTGCGTGGAAGCGCTCGCTTTCTACTGTCCCTTTTCGTGCTTGAGAGTGGCTCGTCGGTCTCCAAATCCAGGGAGTTGATGCTCGGAGTCGCCCCAAAATAGGTGTGTCAACAGATCATCTTGGAAATCCAGGTTACTCGATTGCACGTCTGACCCAGAGGAACCCTGCTTGGAGGCGGATGAGATTTTGACCTGACCTGTGAGGAACCACGACCTCAGAGCTCTGGATATTTGGTGTGCCTGCTGAGAGCCCGTTGAGCTTGTTCGTCTGAGCGTCAAGAGCCCGTGTGACGCTGTGAATTAGCCTTTGTCGTAGCAAATGCTTGCAGCTCGGCTCCGTTTGAAGGAGCAGGGAAATCCAACGTCCTTCGCGTGAGGTTCTGCTACTTGACGTGGGAGTGGGAGAGCCGGACTTGTCTAAGAATACCCATTCCCCAAGGATCCCTCCCACCTACCGGACGTTGGGCACGATGCAGATCCGATCGACATGCGCAGGCCTAGAAGTCTGTCAGACTTGTTGCTCCTTCGGTAACACTCGCAGCGGAGGCCCCTCTTGAAGACCGGTCAGCCCAACGTCTGCTTTTGAGTGGCTTGCGAGCTGACGACGAGGGGGTTAGCCAGGTACGCGCCTGCACCGACGTTTGCAGGTGCTGTTGTGAACCGATCGGGCACCGATCGTACTACTGCGTCTCCAATTGGTGTGCATCCGACGTTTGCTGCCGTGCTTCCCATGGCGCTTGGATCGTTGCTGATGTATGACAATGGCGTTCAAAGCCAGCCAGTCTTGTTCAAGCTCTTTTTGACAAGAAACGTGCATGCATTGACGTACGTGAAACTAGGATCGCGGAAGAGGGAACATGTGGTAGGTGCAATGTCCAGACCGAAAATGACCGGCACAGGTGGTAGCAGAGGTCGTTGACGGAGCCAGAGTAGAAGCCGAGGGGTTGGTAATGCATAGGGCCAGAATGATTGGTTCATAAGCCTGTGTCAAGCTTATCAAGAACACTGCATAAATGAAGAACCAATTCCTGAGCTTGAAAAAAGAAAACAACTAATAAAGGGAGTGGACGTGCTTGGTTCAATTTGTTTGGCAAGCCTCACAGTTGGGAATGAGGCCAGGTTAAACTTAGATGTCTCTTAGCACAGCCACAGGGACTGCACATGGTTTTGAAATCCCGAGCTCTGATTGAAGTGGGTGTAGAAGGCTTCAAATGGAGCCCAAGTGTCTTGGTCCCGGCCCCATGGCGAAGGACCGACGAGGGAGAAAGTTCGGGTCCCTAAGGAAACTTCTTCATGGAAGGAAGGTGCGGTAGTGGTTTGCATCACCGACTCTCGGGAAGTTTGATTCCGTGATCCAGGCAATGAGCCGTCAAACGACGCGGCGAGGCTTTCCGTAAACATCACGGAGGCTTCTGGTAAGCGCTATTCAGCTGTTAGTGTCAGAGAAGCTGCGAGACGGGTACCTGCCTTTGTTCGCTTGGATGCAGTGTGCCGTTTCTACAGGCAAAGTTGTTTTGCAAAGCATCTTGCAAAGCCTTCGCTGGATCAAGGAGCATTCCTCCCTTCGGTCGCTTATACACGAAAGGCTGCCAAGGCCCGAACTACCCTTTGTCCTACCTAGCTGAACCACAAGAACGGCATACGGATCTCACTATGAGCGACGAGAACCGCAAGCCTCGCCGTCCAAGCCAGGATGTTGCAGGGTCTCAACCTGCTGGCCAAGGAGGCAAAGACTTACCGGCTGTGGAGCCCAAGGTGGTCAATCAAGAGGTGACCAGAAGCCTGAATCTTATGTTGGCTCGCATAGCTGATCTGCCAGGATGGGCTGATGCCAACGGCTGAGAATATTATTCGCTCGGCCTTGTCCGCGACTGGGCTGTACTCCGAGCGAAAGGCTGGTGCAGAGGTAAGGCTTAGTCGACATATCCTGGGTAGCGTACTCATGGTTTTGAACAGGGCTCGAACAAACGGTCGCCAAAAGACGCGGCGAAGACTACTGGTGCCCAGATAGCTGAAGCCACGACTGCCGCTGCCGAAACCGTTTCGAAGGCCGTGAAGGAGGTCGGAACAGCAGTGTCAGACTCCGCACACAAGGCCAGCGAGAATTTGGAGAAGGAGGACGATTCTCTTGGTCCTTACGGAAGCCCAGCGACATGCGTTCCCAGCGACATCGATCCCATCGCCGAAGTCGTCCACACTGGGCTTGACCTCAGACAGGATAATAACGACGGAGGCGAGAATGGCAGGGCCAACATTTCGGACAAGCCCAACGGCAAAGGCAATGGCAAGCCAGAGTAATTGTGCAGAGTTGAAGATGGAGTGGACAGAGGTCAACGATGGTGTGAATCGGGCGGCCAGGCAGCTTTTCAAGCAATCCGTTCGTTCTGGGTACTGGCTAAGTATGTCATCAATACATGATATTCAAATCGGTCCCAGTCTGTTGGTGCTCATGTTGCAGGCCTAGAAGGAAGGAAGGAAGACGGAAACAGCCACGTTCGACAGGATCTTGCAAGGTGAGTTGACAATCATGGGATATATCGACCGAGGGCGTGACGCTTGGAGAGCACTCAGGGCTGAAGAGCTCGTTGAGCTCGTTGAGCATCGTGAGGGCGGCTTTCTTCGTGAAGTTCGCGGCTCGTGGGATCCAAACATCCGGAGTAGAGTCAACATGAGGGGCACTGAATTGGTCCGTGAGAGCTGCGGACGATAGCGAATGACGCAAAGGATCAGGACAAGTGGTTCATGGCAATAAGAAAATGAAGGGACGAAAGTGTCGCTACGGGTGCGCAAGCGGGACGGAAGCCTTTCCGCACCGATGAAAATGCACGGGCCCCATGTCGGCGCCCTAGACGCCGACCAGCCAGGGCCTCGTCTACTTTTTTCCTACGCGCAGTTCTGCGACACAACCACACGCTATCCTGTCTAACGCTTTGAAAATGGGAAAAAGAACCCGCAATGAAAGCGCCGTTGCCGATGGGCACCCGGAGCCCAAAAAGACTCGCACCGAGACCGGCGACGCGGCCACTGACGTCGTGTCGCAGGAAGTGAAAGGCGCAGCATCCCAGAAGAAGTCGAAGAAGTCGAGCAAAAGCGAAAAGAAGGACTCCAAGAAGGCTGACAAGTCCGAAACCTCCAAGGAGCCCAAAGAAGAAAAGTACAAGAGAGGAAAGGAGTCGAGGGAACAAAAGAGATCGGAGAAGGAGCGCAGAATAGAGGCCGGCGAGGTTGACCTCGAGACACAAGACGCAGAAGCTGCTGCAAAGCAGGCCAAGAAGGAGGCAAAGCGAGCCGCAAAGGCAGCCAAGGAACATACTGAAAATGATGCCGAAGCTGAGAAGAAGGCCAAGAAGGCTGAGAAGGCGGCTCGAAAGGCCGCGAAGAAGTCTGGCAAGAAGGCTGAAGAGAACGGTGCTGAAGACACGGTCATGGAGGATGCTCCTGTCGAAGCCAATGGCGATGCTTCTCCGGCTTCGAATGGCGACGCCACATCTGGATACGTTCAAGCCGCCGCACTCTCAGCGCTGCCCCAGTCTGAGATTGACGCCTTCTTGTCGAAGCACTTCATCACCATTACCGATCCCTTGAAGACCGCCTCGAAATTCCGCCCGATCGTTTCGTTCGCCCATCTTCCCGTCACAGATGAATCTTTGCGCGCTCCCTTTGCTAGCTTCTCTGCTCCCACACCCATACAAGCCGCGGCATGGCCGGCCCTGTTCACGGGCAGGGACATGATTGGAGTCGCAGAGACTGGTTCTGGCAAGACCCTGGGCTTCGGTGTCCCTTGCGTACGCCACATTACTTCGCTGCCGAAGAAGGACCAAAAGGGTGTCAAGGCGGTCATTGTGTCGCCCACGCGCGAACTTGCGTGCCAGATTCATGAGCAGATTGACAAGCTGGCGGGTCCAGCTGGGCTCAAGACCGTCTGCGTCTACGGCGGTGTTCCCAAGGATGACCAGCGCGCTGCGCTCAAGAAGGCCACCATCCTTGTGGCCACTCCCGGCCGTCTGAACGACTTCATCGACGAAGGCGCCGCGGACATCAGCAAGGCCGACTTTGTGGTCCTTGATGAGGCTGACCGCATGCTCGACAAGGGTTTCGAAGACGCGATCAAGAAAATCATCAGCAGCACTCGTCCTCTGAACGAGCGTCAGACTCTGATGTTTACTGCAACATGGCCCAAGTCCGTCCAGGAGCTCGCTGCGACCTTTATGAAGTCTCCCGTTAAGATCATGATTGGAGAGAACGCATCTGGAGAGCTGCGCGCCAACACGCGCATCTCGCAAACAGTCGAGGTCATCGAGCCGTGGGGCAAGGAGCACAGGCTGATTGAGTTGCTCAAAGAGCACCAAGCTGGTTCAAAGAAAAACGACCGTATCCTGGTCTTCGCGCTGTACAAGAAGGAAGCCACGCGCATCGAGAACCTCATCCGCAACAAGGGCTTCAGGGTCGCAGGCATCCACGGCGACCTTGGACAGGCGCAGCGCACTGCTAGTCTGGACAAGTTTAAGAAGGGCGAGGTGTCTCTACTCGTGGCGACTGATGTCGCTGCCCGCGGTCTCGACATTCCTGACGTCAAGGTCGTCATCAACAACACTTTCCCGCTGACGGCCGAGGACTACGTGCACCGCATCGGTCGAACCGGTCGTGCCGGCGCGGATGGAAAGGCGATCACGCTTTTCACGGAGCACGACAAGGCGCTGGCTGGAGCGTAAGTGCCGATCCCGAGTACCATTTTTGCAAAACTTGCTAACGAACCTACAGCCTCGTCAACGTCCTCAAGGGCGCCAATCAGCCCGTTCCTGAAGATCTGATGAAGTTTGGCACGACGGTTAAGAAGAAGGCCCACGACGCATACGGTGCCTTCTACAAGGACCCGGCGGACATGAAGGAGGCCACAAAGATTACCTTTGACGACTGAGTCGTCTGTCTAGAGCGTAGATACCCCGACGTCGCAGGGTAGAAAGGGAAGATGGGAAAGATGGGTGTTGTCCAAATTTTATTCAAAGGCGCAATGAATTGGCTTGAATCGGGAATCGCAAAAGTTTTAAGTGGTTTTAGAGAAGAGAAGGCTTCATCAAGACGGCACTGTGTTAGATATGCTGCTCATAGAAGGCATTCATCTTGGGGAGAGCAGGAGAACCAGGGTCGAGATTGGACCGAAAACCCACCTGTTCTGTAACAATACTGCCTCTGCATATCCACTTGTAGCTTGCACATAAATCTAGCCTCACATTTTCGCCTCCAAAAGATGTCCATTCAAATGTGAAAGGGGGCAACGCGCGGAATATAAAACGAGACGAAGCCGTGGACGGCGACCTCTCGCCCGCCCGCGCAATCGGCGACCACGGGCAGCCAATCACGTCTGGACCCCAAACTCGCGCCAAGTGGACTACCGCTCGCTGTAGGTCTACAAGAGCTGAGTTGCTCCCCATACTGAGTCGACAAAGTCCCGTTCTTCGACTTGATCGGCACGTTTACGATTGCAACGAATTCTTCGCCAACAGCTCCCAAGCTTTCCAGGAAAGCGCTTGTTTCGGAGATACGCACGCCTCTCAGTCTACATACTTGCCTATTACCTGTCAAGTCACGACAACACCAACGAAATGTGCAAAAAGGCGACTTGCGATACGTGCCGTACGTCTCTCCCTCCTGCCCTTCCGACCCCGTCGCTTTAGCAGGAGTGCCTCGAGCTGGAGAGTCGCGACTTGGTCTACAGCGCATATGATCTACGGATACTCAACAGAACAAAGAGCTGACAGAGCGATCGCAGACAAGACGACTTGGTGGGGCTGTACGTAACCCCAACTTCTACCTTTGCACCAGTCTCGCGACCTCCCCCCCTTCAACTGGATGACCACTCTCTCTTCAACTTCTCGACTTCAAATGCTGCATCCCACCATCCCACCATCCGCCTGCCAGCCTTCTACACAGCGCATCTATCCTTCCACTGCATCGCCCAACCCCTGCCCCCATCAAGCCCCCCACACCCTTCTCATCGTACCAAAATCCACTAACCTCACCCGTTTTTGTAACGAACAGGCGGCAACCACATCCCGAGCGTCATGACCAACGTGCCAGAAGATGAGTGGTGCGGCTGCGATCCCAAGGTCGAGGTCGACGGCAAGCAGTACCCGCCCAAGGGGTCCGTGGCGGCGGCCTGACTAGCTTGGGTCCGGGGATTCTGGGGGTGATTCGGGTGAGGTGTTGGAATGGAGGATTTGAGGGGGGAGAGGATAGGGAAACGGGGAGAAGTGTGCCTGGCGCGTGGGGGATGGCGTTGGTTCGAGGCGTTGGTTGAGTCGAAGGAGTTGCAAGTGGTTGGGTTGATGAATGATGAAGACCGATGGGGATCGGCGTGGATGAGCTTCTGGGGTCCAAGGTACGAGGGTTCGGTACAATGTGATTGATTCCTCTCTGCTCATGCTTCCTCAAAGATGGATGCCTGCGGCAAAAGTGGATTGACGGGCGGAAAGATGTCATGGTGTAGGCAACCAGTTTATCAGCTGTTTGATGCAACACGGACAGGACAGGGCAGCAGCGCGAAGCCTCGGTCAAGCACGGCGAACATGTCAGAATGTCACGGCCTGTAAAGGCGACCTCGTCTTCCCGTGAAGCTGAACGAAGGATCAGCCCCTGTTCCAGTTGCATCTCACGACTGGCGTGCATGTTGGACATGATGGGACTGCCGCCTTGCCCAATTCTGTGTGGTTAAACATGATTCGAACGGACAAGTTGACTTGTTTGGCCTGTCTGGACGTCTCGATGATTGACAGGCCCAGGCGGTGGGATGGATTTGGGAACGCGGCGGAAGGCCGGTCGACACACTGGAAGAGAACTAGACATGGCGTCTTCCTCGGCACGGCACTGTCTTCGGGGCTTGAAGAGAAAAAAAAATTTTTTAGAGGAAAAGGAAAAAAAAAAAGGTGCATGTCGAAGAGGCTCCCAGATCGCAATTCCCAGGCACGCTGCCAGCGTTGATCGACGCAGGGTCTGCGGGCAGCTAGGAGCATCCAGGTCAAGGGCCCCGTCCAGGTCACAATTTTGGTTGCGAGTAGTAAACCCAGGGCAAATCTTTTGGGCAGAAGACAATGCAGAGGGACGAACGAGGGATGGCAAGAATCCAAAAGTGGAAATGGGCTAGCAGTGGTAGAGACGGACGTGCAGAGAGAGGACAAGTACGGCATAGCCTCTTGGAACGGGAGCGAGGGGTTTCGAGGAGATGAGGTGGATAAGTGATGCCTCAGGTGCCGGGCGGGTGCTTTTGTTTCCTCTCGTGTCTCCAGGAGACGGTTGGCGGCGAAGGCTTCTGGAAGTGGGCGGCGGCGGTGGGATTTTGGGGAACGTGCGGCAAATGTTTGACCTACGACGCCGACGACGTTGTTAGCTACGGCGAGGAACGGGGCCTCTTGTAGCCCGCTGCGTCGCGCTGTAACGCACGTCAAACAAGCGCAAGGTGGATGGCAGGTTTCATTGCCTGCCCTACACCTATGATCGACCTGTGAGAAGCGGGTCAAGGACGAGAGGGTGGGGATGGTGAGAGCCCGCCGGCAGAGGCAGGGCTGGCCGTAGAGCTGCGCGGTGAAGGACGCAACTGCAGGACAAGGAGATGGGCATGCATGCAGTTGGCAGCGGATGGGCTCATTGGGCCCGTCATTGGTGTTGGCGTCTGGGAGGTGTTGGCGTGGTTGTGGAGTGGTGTGGTGGTGAGGTGCATCCGGAGTGGTTAAAGGCGTGAGACGGCGCGTGCGGCCAATGGCGGGTGCTCAGGGCAGCGCGGCGGCGGCACATCGATGCGGCGGATTGGCCTGCCCAAACCCCACCATATAACTCACGAGAGGCATGCAATAGCCTCCGTTACCACCCTCCTCTCCCTCGCCCTCCCGCCCGTCCATCAACTCCACCACCGCCTCTCCTCCTCCTCGCCGCTCCTCGCCGACTCGCTCGCCCGCCGCGCTGGCCCGCCGCCGACTCCTCCGCTGTCTAGTCTCTAAGCGACCTCCTGGAACCCCCGCCAGCGTCTACCCCTGGTGCTGTCGTAGCGCCGCCCGGGTGAGTCCCGTCCTCCAAGACAACAACGAGAACGAGCGCTGACCAGCTGCTGCAAAAGCTCCCATCTCTCACTCCCGCCAACCCCGCCAGTCCTCCATCCGCTCGACCACACCACTCCTGCGCCGCCCGCCCGTAACCGCCGCAACGACTCTCTCTCCCACCTTCCTCACCCTCCCGTCTCCCCGCACTACGCTCCCCGCTCTGCTCTCGAGAGACACGTCTTGGGCCTCCAACGCGCGAATCCCACGAGCAGTATCCGCCGGCGCAACCAAGACATAGAGCATACGGCGGCTCGGGCCATAGATTCTCGCTCTCCCGTGTCACCCACGGACGAGGGTCGCACCGCAATCTTGGGTAGGTCACATTGGCTTCGTTCACTGGCTGACGACTCCACATTCAATCTCCATGCCCGTGGTTCATGCGCCGCAAGACCTGGGGGGCCCAGCGCTCTATTGCCAATATCTGCACCTGTCCCATGTTTCATTCGCTGTGCCGCATGGCCCAAGGTGATGTGAAGACAGACTCAACCTTTGGGTTCACAATAGAGACCATAGCTATGTAGCTACACCCATTGGTGTCTACGCTCGGGCCATGCTCCTCTTTATCAACTGCTGCTCTGCTGCTAGTTTCTTTGACCACTCCACCCTTTTTTTCTTGTTTCCGAATCCGTCTTTTTCAGCTCCTTGGCCCAACCGCTGACTAGAACCGCTCTCTCTTTCAAGGCAGCTCTCAAGCGAAAACTCCATATCCCCACATCCATCATGTCGCGCGCTCCTCCTCAAGGAGGATCGAGGAAGATTTCGTTCAACGTTTCTGAACAGTACGACATCCAGGATGTCGTCGGCGAGGGTGCCTACGGCGTTGTCTGGTGAGTCTCGTCCCGCAGATACACACAGGATTCAGCTCCTAACATTTCACAGCTCCGCAATCCACAAGCCCTCCGGCCAAAAGGTGGCCATCAAGAAGATTACTCCGTTCGACCACTCCATGTTCTGCCTGCGCACCCTGAGAGAAATGAAGCTGCTGCGGTACTTCAACCACGAGAACATCATTTCCATCCTTGACATTCAAAAGCCAAGAAATTACGAGAGCTTCAACGAGGTCTACCTCATTCAGGTTTGTTGCGGTCACCCGACTTGCTTGGAATTAGACTGACAAGTTGGTAGGAACTCATGGAGACAGACATGCATCGCGTCATTAGAACTCAGGAGCTTTCCGATGACCACTGCCAGTACTTCATCTACCAGACTCTCCGCGCCCTCAAGGCTATGCACTCGGCCAACGTCCTCCACCGCGACCTCAAGCCCTCGAATCTTCTCCTCAATGCCAACTGCGATCTCAAGGTCTGCGACTTCGGTCTTGCCCGCTCCGCTGCGTCGACCGAGGACAACTCGGGTTTCATGACCGAATACGTTGCTACCAGATGGTACCGTGCGCCCGAGATCATGCTCACCTTCAAGGAGTACACGAAAGCGATTGACGTCTGGAGCGTTGGCTGCATTCTGGCTGAAATGCTCAGCGGCAAGCCTCTGTTTCCGGGCAAGGACTACCACCACCAACTCACCCTCATCCTTGACGTCCTCGGCACTCCCACCATGGAGGACTACTACGGCATCAAGTCCCGCCGTGCGCGCGAGTACATTCGCTCTCTCCCCTTCAAGAAGAAGATTCCTTGGAAGGTCATGTTCCCCAAGACGTCAGACCAGGCTCTGGATCTTCTGGAGCGCCTCCTTGCATTCAACCCCGCCAAGCGCATCACGGTCGAAGAGGCCCTGAAGCACCCCTACCTCGAGCCGTACCACGACCCGGATGACGAACCGACGGCGGACCCGATTCCAGAGGAGTTCTTTGACTTTGACAAGAACAAGGACAGCCTGACCAAGGAGCAGCTGAAGAGTAAGTCGAACCGAGTACATTGTCGCGGAGAAGATGCTGACGCCAGCTACCAGTGCTCATCTACCAAGAAATTATGCGATGATTGCTTCCACTTTACGAGCACGGTTGTAGGCAAATCATGCATGAGAAGAAGTGTTGGGAAGGCCAAAAGGTGAATGGCCCTTGAATCACCTTGTCCAGAAAGATAGCCCGTTGCTCTACATGGATGGGACTGGACGTGATGGCTAGATGAATGGTGGGGTGTATCAGGCCCCGCAGACGACGCCCAATGACAGGAATCAACTGGGGTACCACAGCCACAGCAGCAGCAGAGAAGCAGACAGATGAAAACTTTCGGATAAACTGGGGAATGGACACGAGCGGCATGGAATCTTGCGAGAAAATTGACTCACCTTAAGGGCCTTTTGCCAAAACTGGAGCATCTGAATTGCTCCATCGTCACTTGCCCGCTGGTTTCGTCCGTGCCGCAGGTTACGGCACTTGCCTTTGCTCGGCTGTGTATACCCTTGACAATGCAAAACAGGAGCCAACCTTTGTTCTATGCGGTCCACTGGCTCAAACGTATCCATTCTTTTGCAATGACGCCGGTTCCCAATGTCTTGAGTGGTGATGCATACTCCATATCATACACTGCGCGTCAAGTCCTTGCGTCTCTGGGCCACGACGAGCCTCCATCCACCTTACTCGTCACATCTACCATCACGCCAGCCCGTCCGCCAGCGTTCTTCCCACTTGGAACATTCAAAGACGTCCTTGCCGAGCTTGACATTGACGGCGTTGTGCGCCTCGCACATCCAGCGGCCAAACTCGTCGCGACTGCTCACGCGCGGCGCGTGCACCTTCATCCAGCCCTGGAAGTCGTCGGCGCACACCCAGCAGGGATACAGACTGGCGAAGCTGCGCAGAAAGCCCCGCGCATTGTCCTGTTGTGCCGGCGAGGGCGTCACCGGGTACGTCGCCGTGATGCTGTGCAGCAGGGTCCAGGTGCTGCGGCCGAGGGCTTCGACGTCGGGAGGGCAGTCGGGCGGCGGTTGGGGCTGAGAGACCGTGGTTGCGGCGGCGGTCGGAGAAGACGATGTCGTCGTGCCTTTGGTCTGCGCTTTGGTCATGGCGGCCCACGAGGCGAAGGACGTGCAGGAGCGGCAGCTGGCGGCATGGTTCAGCGTTAGAGAGGCTGAGCGTAGGTGGGTACAAAGGTTGTTCGGCTTACGGCTTGCCGTCCGGGCCCAGCACGACGCCCTTGGGCAGCTTCTTGGGGCCGTCTCCCGCGGCAGTGGTGGTCGAGGCTGGCTGATCATCGTCTCTCCGGCCGGCGGTGTTGTCCATGGCGGCGGTGGTGGTGGTGGCGGCCTCTGGTTGCGCGGGCTCTCCGGTGTTCTTTTCGACGGCGCACAGGAACCTCGAGAGGATGGGGACGTCGGCGAAGGTCAATGGCATGGATCCTAGTTTGGATTCCCCACGGCACTGCTCATTATTTGTCAGACGTTTTGCTCTGCCGTGCTCTACATGCTTCGAGGCGGGCCGTGCGCGCCGTGGTAGACGGAGCGGGCCCTGCCGAAGCGATCGAAGTCATAGCCGGTGCATCGCGCTGCAAGACGTGGACAACCGGCAATTATTTTTTGGGTCGTGTTCAAGCTCCAAACGCTTTCCAACGCGTCATCCCGCGGTTGTCCGCAACCCCACCGCCGTACAAGACTTCGCTTTTTCTCCTTTCTCCCACCATCATGAGCGCGACCTCCACGACTCCCGTACCGCCAAGCGCTGCCGCCGAACAAGTCCCTGTTCTCCTCCTCAAGACCAAATCAACTCCTGCCGACGGTTACCAAGACTTCTTCTCCGCCGCACGCAATGCCCGCTTCGACCCCATCTTCGTGCCCGTCCTGGAGCATCGCTTTCGCTCAGAAGCGCTGCAAGACCTGCGGCGTGACATAGTCAGCGGAGGTTTCAGCAACGACGCCTCGCGTGCCAAGTACGGCGCCATAATATTCACATCGCAACGGGCAGTCGAGGCCTTTTCGCAAGTCGTCGCAGAGCTGCGGTCCGAGGCGGCAGAGCTGGACCTGGAAGACCTGCTCCCCGCGACATTGCCGCTGTACGTCGTCGGACCAGCCACTGCCCGTGGTCTGCGCGCGCTCAATCTCCGCTGTCCCATTGTCGGCGAGGAAAGCGGCAATGGCGAGGTGCTGGCGCAGTTGATCCTCGAACATTACAATGGACTGTCGAGCGCGGCCACGGCGGAAGGCAAGAGGCTTCCGATCCTGTTCTTGGTGGGTGAGCAGCGTAGAGACATCATTCCCAAAACGCTGCAGTCTGCCGAGCTCCCCGAGCACCAGCGGTCGCGTGTCGACGAGGTGGTTGTGTACGAGACGGGCGAGATGCAGTCGTTCCGAGCAGACTTCACGGCGCTGGTGAAGCGGCATGAGGAGGCTGGGATCCGGCAGCAGTGGGTCGTCGTCTTCTCCCCGACCGGATGTAGAGCCATGTTGGAGAGCTTGGGGCTCGTGGATCGGGCGACAGGCAAGTTGACCAGGAGCTTAAGAGACGCGCCGACACGGACCTGGATCTCGACCATTGGCCCCACGACGAGAGACTATCTGGTCAAGAACTTTGATTACGAGCCGGACGTTTGCTCCAAGAAGCCGAGCCCGGAAGGAGTGGGCAGTGCCATAGAAGAGTTTATGCAAAATAGAGCAGAGGCTTCTCAGTCGCTGTGAGCGGCGATTGACGCTAAAATCCAACACATCCTCTGGTGGCCGTCTGTTTCCTGTTCCTGGACGCGCACTGCCTCACTCTGATTTAGTCAATGGGTTGTGGTTCACTTCTCAATGGCCCAGCATTGGATCTTTTTGTCTGCGTGACTGCGGCAACGTGCATCATGCCTCGATCTGTACTTTCCCGATGGAGGTGGTCGCAGTGTTCACTGTGGACCTAACCATGGAGTCGAGTTGCACTGGAACGCGTGCATGACGTCAGCGCGATGAAGCTTAAAGAGACGCGTCCCAACTCTCCTTCAACCTCTCCCCGTCACAAAGCCCACTCTTCCTCCTCCAAACAACACACTCTCAGCTTCGTCTGTATCTATCATTCGATTTCTTTCCACAGGCTCCTACGTTCGAGTCATTCTGCCCAACTCGCATACAAGACATCTCGCAATCACTTCACTACGACAGCAGAGCAAGAATCACCATGGCAGACGGAAAAGCGACCGAGCCTGTGTCGAGCCAGAACGGCAACGGCACGCACAAGCCGCAAGACGAGACGTCGCCTCAGGGCACGAAGCGCAAGGCTGACCCTACTTCCCAGACCAAGGGTGCGCCTTCTGAGGATGCGGCTCCTGAGAAGAAGCAAAAGACTCTCGACGACGACGTCGAGGTGAAGAAGCCAGCCGAAGAAGCCGACACTGCAGATGGAAATGGCGTCGACGCTGAGGAACAGCCGGATGCAAAGCTCGACGGTGAGAATGGCGAGCAGAGTGAGAGCAAAGAAGGTAAAAAATCCGCCAATGCTCACCTCGGATTGCGCCGCTGACACTGCTTCAGATAACGCCGTTGTGGAGTCATCCGACCGCGAGAAGAAGCAGCCTTCCAACATCCTCGAAAAGGGCATCATCTACTTCTTCACTCGCAGCCGAGTTGGTGTCGATGACGCCGAGAGCCCTGATGATCTCCAGCGTTCTTATTTCGTTCTTCGCCCTCTTCCCAAGGGAGCGAAGCTGACTGACGGCGCCATCGAAGACACCGACAACAATCGGCTCTTCGCCCTGCCCAAGAAAGTGCTGCCAAAGAGCCCCAACGACAGATTCATGGCCTTTGTCGAAAAGGCCAACGCCAGCATGAAGCAACTCAAAGACGAGTTCTTCGCCGGCTCTTCTCACGAGACCAAGACTCGCGGCACGCAGCACCAATCGCCCATGACTCCGCTGGGCGAAGGCGTCTACGCCATCACCGAGACCAGCGGCCGCAGCGGCCACCTCGCCTACATGCTTACCATCCCGCAAGAGCTCGGCGAAGTGCAGCACGAGATGGGCATCCGCAACAAGGGCAGCTTCGCCGTCAGCGTCAAGAACCCGACGCGCAAGGGCCCCGCCAACGCCAGCCTGCCGCAGACCCCCGACTTCCCGCAAGAGCTCCTCGACGAGTTCCGCGGCCTGGCCTGGGTCCCCGTGCAGCCCAAGTTCTTGGACTACGCCAACGCGCAGATTCTGCTGATTGGCGAGGGCAACGCGGCGGACGACCATGTCGGCAAGGCGCTCGATCCGACGCGCAAGGACCAGAAGAATGGCGATAAGGAGACGCCTGCTGAGGAGCTGGAGAAGCTCGAGCATGAGGACGAGCTGCGTGTTCAGCACTTGCATGGCGACGATACCGTCTTTGACGACTTGAAGCTGAACTTGGATGAGTATCCCAAGGTGCCGACGACGTGGTGATGAGACGGGCGGCAAGCCAACTTTTCCACGGCGTATGTGGGCGAAGTGAGTTGCGTGAACGGACGGGTGGATTGGTCGACAGACGGGCGCTGAGCGGAGTGGAGTTGTTGGATGAGTCATAAGTCTCTCTCTCTCTCTCTCTCTCTCTCTCTCTTTCTTTCTCTCCTTCTCGCATTCTTGCTTGCTTCTTTACTTGCTTACACCGGCGCCGCCTCCTTTTCCTCTAACCTCTCGCCTCCTTGCCCGGGACCAACAATCATGCGCCGCTCAACAAATCCCGTCAGGCGGAACCACTGGCTCTCCACGTGGATATGGCTGGCTGACTGGATGGATGAAGGAATGAGTGGCTGGACAGCACTGGCGGCGCAAAAAGATTCAAACCCTACAAACGTAGATAGGCACGTACATGTAGCTAGACGAGTGGTTATGAAGAACCAAATCACAATCTCATCTGGCAGTACGCCACATCGTGCCCTCTACCCATCATTTTTTTGCTTGCTTCGTTGCTTGCTTAGTCGCTTGTTTGCCTCAGCGCGAGGAGGTGGTCAGTCTACCTACGTCCGTTGACGGCGCGGCGACAGGACACGACTGGACCCGATATCGGCCTCCCTTCCTTGGCTCCTTGCATCCTCCTCTTCTTCCCAGCTCCCTAGTGTCGTTCTGCCATCTCTGGGAAGCGGCCTATCTGCACCCACCGCTTTGCTTGTGGGGTGTCTGTGGATCTAGAGGAGTTGTCATGTGGGTAAGTGGAGGAAGCCAAGGCACTGGGCGGCGAGCAAGCTCGACTTTGGCTGCTCTGTCGGGAATCACGATGGTACGGGAGAGCAGATGCCGAGCCAGATGGACATGCACATTCGTGTCGGAGTGTACTTCGCCGTTGTTTAGGTGGACTCGATAGCGAACGCCAGAGGCCTCTCCGATCAGGAAGCAAGCAAGTGGCAAAGTACGTCAGATACAGTACAAGCGCCAAGTAAGAAAGCAGACCCGAGACCCGGCACAGGTGGCCGGTTATCCAGACAGGCTGGGCTGGTGGCCTGCAAGATGTGGCAGGCGACAAGGCAACAGGCTAGAAGCCACCAGCCGACACAATCAGTGAAGCCCGATAGAGGCGCTGCAGACTTGAAAGGTGGATACAACGTCGCAAGACAGGCCAACAACGCCGAAGACACGCGAGCAGTAATGCAGCAGCTAGAATGTCAGTCTCCGTGAAAGGTGCAAAAGGCCAGACAGGCAGCGAGCAAGCTTCTTTGCATTCTTGGTAGTTGGATGATTGGGTGTGACTTGCAAAGAGTAGCAGTAGTGGTTCGCTGAAGACGGAAAGACAAAAAGAAAAGAGGAGAGAGAAGTGTGAGTGAGAGACAGAGAGGAGCCGCGGCCATCCCCCCAAAAAGAAAAGGGGGGGCTCTTTTTCATTTCCGAGGAAAGCAGCCCGGGGAATAATTCCGTAGTCTCGAAAAACAAGTTTCCATATCCCATTCCCTTCAGAGTGTGATATCAATCACAACCAGAGCTCATCGAGGACCGTGTTCATGGCCTTTTTATGCATGAACCGCCTGAGCCTGTTGAGAACCCTTCAACGCCGACCAAGTAAATCGTGTAAAAAGCCTTTGAGCAGAATCCCAACCCGAGCCTTGCTTCGAAAGCTTGGGCCGCTGCTGCTGTTGCTGCTGCTGCTGAAGGCGAGTTTTCCGTCCGCCGCCGTTGTTGGCGGAAGGCGGCTGCACCCCAGAACGTCGTCGGCTGGAGGAGCCCGACGATGCGCCAGAAGAAAATGATGATGCCGAACTATTAGAAGAGCGACGGAGTGCTGCGAGGAGCGCCGAGGCGCCGCGCTGCACGTCGCGTTCGTCGCCGTTGAATCGTACAGTGTGAGACATGGGCCTCTTCGTCCTCGTACGCGTGAGATCCACAGGTTCCTGCGCAAATATTGTCTGGGGTGCCTGGCTATCGCAAGAATTTGTTCCCGTGGATCTCGCCTCATGCTACTCGATACCGTGTTCGCGCTTGGCAGCATCTAACTTTTGCTGGCGGGCCTCGAGACTCTCTTCTCTCCGGTTCATCTTTTCTGGCTGGTGATATAGTACTGGAGATGAGATGAGTAATGGGCTTTGCGAGCTTTGAGTTGAAAAATGACGTACCCACGAGGTAGCGGTTCTGGAAGTTGAAGCCGTTTAGCTTATCGCACGCCTGCTTGGCGTCCATTACGTCCTCATAGACAACGAATGCAGTTCCCTTGGTGTTGTTCGCAATGCCCTGGCGAATTTGACTATGCCGCAATGGTCAGCACCGCGTCATGGAGATGTAAGGGCGCATGTGTCGAGCGAGATTGCGACATACCGAACAGGACCGAACTTGCCGAACAGGTCGAAGAGCTCCTCGGGGGAGACGTTGTAGCTGGTGGCGGGGTCAGCATTGACAGACTTGGACGGGCCTCGCGGGGGCGCCAAAAGTACCTCAGGTTTTTCACGAAGAGAGCTCTGGGTGGACATGATGGTTAGCATGGTCTTGTGCTTGGAGTTGGAGGCGCGCGAGTAGCGAGTCAAGCCCCAGAGTGGCTCACCGGTTGACTTCGGGGGCAAGCTTTCCGCCGCGACTCATAGCTTGGCTAAAGTTGTAGTGGTGAGAGTGGTAATGGGCGCTGGAGAAAAGGTGGTACTCCGAAGAGTGGTGGATGTAAAGGATGTTGGCGGAGGATGCATGCGGAGCGATGGAGTGGGAACCGGGACAGCGCCAAGTCGTCACGTGTGAGGCTTGGCGGCCAGACGGACGGACTTGAGGTGGACGACTGCAGCAACGGTGACTCTTGCAGCAGAGCAATCAAGCCCTTCGCCGGCGTCTACGAAGACATCGATGTAGGGCTATGGAATGCATACGATACTGTGGCATTGGAGGCTTCCATGACCCTGCTACCATGTGGAAGCGCCCGTGGTCTTCCCATACAAGTCAAGTCCACCTATTGCGACTTGGGCTGCGAAGAATCGCCAACCTGGGATATGAGTTGGTTGAGAGCCCGGCCAGCATCTCCTCGCCGAAGCGCTTGTATACATATTTCTACATAGGTAGTCGCACCGTCGTCGTGCAATCGAGGATTCGGTGGCGCAAGCATCGCTGCGCTGTGCTGCGCTGCGCTGCGCTGCGCCTGCAGAGGCTTGGAGCAGGCGCCGAACTGAGCATCGATACATGGGTAAAAGTAGTTTGCAAGAAAAGTCGCAGTCCAACCGTATGCGAATGCTCTGCTGGTCATCCACTGGCTCTTTGTGTTGGTTGTGCTGGCCCAGCGCATGCGTTAGTCTTGTGTGTTCTGAGGGCGCGCTTTTGCGGTGCGGTCTACTCCTCCGCCAGCCGCTAGCTTGAGTACCTCTCTCACCCACCATCCAACGTCGAGTTCCCCTCCACGCACCGCAGACCACGCCCTCGACAACGCACGCGGCCTGCCATCCGCCGAGCGCTGCTGCCATCTGTTCCAACCGGGAATGAGTGCTCAAAATCTCCAGCGCTCAACTCTGCCCGTCGGCGCGCCGTAGCCGGTGGTCCTCACACTTGCGGACCTCCGCGGTTCCCTTCACCTCTACCGACTCCAACCACTCTGCCCCAGGACGGCTACCCGTGCCAAAATGAAGCTTCGTAGCTTCAAACAAACTCCTTCCGACATTCCTCTCCCGCCGCGGACCCCTTCTCCAATCCACCACCTGATCGAACCTCTGACACCAACGTACCCCACCGCACACAAAGATGGACCACTGTCCGCCGCCCGCGATCCCAATGCTGCCGCCTCTGCTACCGCAATACACACTTCCACACTCGTCAATGGCCGAGGAGGTCAAGCCAAGGGATTGCAGAGGGGCCACAACAACATTGAAAGGGCTGCTCACCAGTCGCGTCATGCCCACACCAGACAGAATCGCGGTTCTTCTCACGGCTCCCCCATTGATGCGCTCGCAGATGTTGCGTCCTCGCTGGCATCGAGTCCAGTTTTTGCGCAGCCCGCTACCATAGCAATACAGCCACACGCCTCCCCGCGACCGACGACGCGCCCATTCGCCAACGGCTCGCGACACATACACACAGCATCGGACGTTCAAGACTATCGTTATGTTCAGGCCCAGAATTATGGATACGCTCATGGAAACGACCTTGAGGAGCGACCATCCAAGCGCGCTCGTTCGGACGCCGGGAACTCCCATTTATTCCTTCAAGGCACAGCGAGACCTGCAACTAGCCATAACCCGAGCGGCAACTGGCCCAACGGCTTTGGCGAAAGTGTCTTTGGCGCAGGCCTCGCCCCGTATGCCTCACCATCGATCAATAATCTGGAGCTAGACGTTGCCCAAAGTTTGCTCCAGCTAAGGAGCAGCGGAAGTCTGGATCAGTGTAGCAGCGCTCGAAAGTCGATGCCAGCACTCGACAACAACTCTTCTCGTGACGGTCTCGCCAACTGGCACCCAGCGTCCGTACACGGACTCGATCCATCGATGCAAAGCTTTCGCCCAGATTCCGGTCTGATTGATGGACATCAGGCGAGACACCGCCATTCCATTGCCACCTACCAGCCAGAGCCCTTGCTGAAAGGTACAGACGCTATCGAAGCAACTCCCAGTTCGCAACCTCCTCCGAAAACGCAGACCCACACCCCGCCAGAAGACGTGCCTGATCTTGCCAATACAAACAAGACCATCGAAAACCCTCCTCGGGCCGAGGGGAAAAAGGGGAAGTCACATCAAGGTTGGCCCAAGGGAAAGCCGCGTGGTCCTCGCAACAAGGGGGCAACCAAGAAGACCGCAAAAGTCGCCAACAAGGTCACCGAACTCGCGGCAGTCCCGCCAAAAGAACAGGGAGTCGATCAGCTGCAATCTCCCCAAAGTCTCAATGAGGTCCCACCTGGCAGCGCCTCTACAGAAAGGAAAGAGGTTCCACCTCCAGAGCAGGATCAAGAGATCCCGCACCGGCCTGCTCCAGTTCAGGCGACTACAAGTACGGCTAAGCGACGCAACTCCTTTCCTGATGGCCATGGCTCTGATACTGCGAACCCCACAAAGGATAAGCTGCCGCTGGACAGAGCCGCCTCTGTGCCACCTGATAACAGCATGCTCATAAAGGCTTCGTCTTCTGCGGAGCCAGAACAGCTTCCGCGACTGGCCCCGGCCCCTATCGAGGAAGAAGTCACAATCTGCGCTGGATGCAACTTTTCACGAGGACCATCCACGGGCCAGAATGATCAATGGATCGGGTGCAACGGGTGTCAGGGTTGGTATCATTTCGCTTGCGCTGGGTTCAGGAACGCAAAAGAAGTAAGCAGCGTTGACAAGTTCTACTGTCGAACATGTAAGCCAAAGTTTGGCTCCACCACCTGTAAGTGCCACTTTCTGGATCACAGCCTATTGCTAACGAATGCAGTTGTCCGCAAATCTAAGCGCGCCCATACGGCGGTCGATTACGCTGGCCTTAACGAAGGCGTCCTCCGAACCTCTGAAGATGAGCACGAACACCACTACATCCAGCCGATCAAAGACGGAACGTTTACCTTTCAACCTGAGACCTTCCCTCGCATGCGTCCTGAACTTGTGACTGCTGAACACTTTGAAAAGAGCGGTGGGTTTAAGGAGCCTATCGTCATACCCGCGTGTTGGAACCCACGACCGAAAGTACCTGGCACAGATACGGAGATGGCCGACGCAGCACCTGCAGCTCAAGATGAGAAACATGACGGATTTTACGATGATGTGGAATATGAGACTGCGCCTGACGATGGACAAGATCTTCTCGACATGGTCATCCCGGCAGATCTCACGGTGCGCAAGGTTGCAGATCTATATGGCCCCGAAGAGAAAGTTGAAGTCATCGATGTCAAGTCTCAAGAAGGAGAAGATAAGAGATGGAACATGGCCAAGTGGGCAGATTACTACGAAGACGAGGGCGAAAAGCCCGTCCGCAACGTCATCAGCTTGGAATTCTCCCACAGCAGACTCGGACGTCTGGTGCGAAGGCCAAAGGTCGTGCGCGATCTCGATCTGCAAGATGCGGTCTGGCCACAGGACGAGACTGCCAAGGGAAACTTTCCCAAGGTACAGTTCTACTGTCTAATGTCAGTCGCCGACTGCTATACCGACTTCCACGTCGACTTTGGAGGCTCCTCAGTCTTCTACCACATCATCAAAGGAAAAAAGACCTTCTTCTTCATTCCGCCGAAGAAGCAACACCTTAAGAAGTACGAGGAGTGGTGCTTGTCGCCGGCGCAAAATTTCACATTCCTTGCGCACGAAACGAAAGAATGCTATCGGGTCGATCTTTCTGAAGGCGACACGATGCTTATTCCATCTGGTTGGATTCACGCCGTCTGGACACCTGCCAACAGTCTTGTCATAGGTGGCAATTTCCTGACCCGCTTGAACTATGGCATGCAAATCCGGGTAGCCGAAGTGGAGAAGAATACAAAGGTCGCGAGAAAGTTCCGGTACCCCTCCTTCCAAAAGGTCCTTTGGTATGCAGTCCTCCATTACCTCCAGGACGATCCTCTGCCCCCATCCGTGTCCCAACAATTCAGCGAAGGAAAACAATTCTCCCGCAGCACTCCAACCTACCTTGAACTGGACAAGTTTGGTCACAACTCGGATCCAGGACCGGAGAACTACAATGCTCGCTACTATTCCCAAAGTGAGCTTGAAGGTCTGCCAGACCTCGTCAAATACATTTTCCGGACGGTCATGATTTCGCAAGGTTGCCTTGAAGGCATCACTCAAGAGGTCCGCAACGCTGTGACCAGGTCTATTCCCAAGGGCCACGGCGAACCCCTCGAAATCATCAAGACATTCGCCATGTGGACAGCATGGAAGCGAGGCAATGAGGATATTCCGACATGGGCACATCCAGATGCAGAGCTCCCCGATACTGGAGTACCAGGAGAGAAGAAACTCAGCAACGCCGCCCTGAAGAGACTCGAGCGCAAGGCATTCATCGAGAACTACCGCGCAGCCGCCCCGGAACGTGCACAGTCGGCTAGATTGCGGACGAAGGCATTGGAAGGCGACAGTGCTGAAGCAATGTCCCTGGTCAAGCACACCAGTTCGCCCAAGACCTCCGTGCTGGGTCCAAAACGCATCGCTTGTGATGCATGTCGCAGGCGTCGAATCAGGTGCAAGCACAAAGATGAAGTGTCGTCTCCTATTTCGCCACAGGCGAATGCTTCCGGAGAGCGACGGCCTAGCGCTCCAATCGTCGCTGTCATGATGCCGTCGCCTCTGAACCCTGAGGCCGTATCCCCGTTGAACGGTATTCACCCGCAGATTGTCAATGGCCATCTTCCTGCTGCAGTCGTTTCGGACGTTCCCCAGTCTGCAGAGATTCCAGAAATAAGGCGGAGAAGCAAGGCTTGCTTGGATTGCCGGAGGAGCAAAGTACGTGTTTATCTAGACACTTTGTATGGCTCGCATGCTTACGATTCTCTAGCGACGTTGCATACACGATGAACACGGCAACGTAGATCCGGTCAAGGCTCAGGAACAACCAGTTCCGCGGGGCAGACGGCGTGTCAGTGGCGGAGACGAAGCCGATGGGTTCAAGACATCGAGGCTAGACAGCGGTCTCAATTTCGGCCAGCAAGGACTATATCCGCCACCAGAACAAGACTTTGTTCCGGATCATCAAGAAATGATGGCGCCTAGTGCTTACCCCCAGCTCTCAGCCGAAGAATCTTCCGATGTTCTCATGGTTGATGCACATTCTGTCGACGCTCAACCTGAACCACAACCACCGGTCGATGCCATGAGTAGCGTTATAGACCCAATGCTCGAGAATTACCCTCAATTCGGAACGATCGACGAGGAGGTCGATCAAATACAGGTCAATGGGGCACATCCTGTTGATCTAGCCACAGCTACGGAAGTGCAAGTGCCCGACTCGGGTGACGTTGCTCTCCCGAGCACGGAGAGTGTGCACGAGGTGCCCGTTGCTCCCATGGCTCCCATGGCACGCATGATCGTCTCTACCAAGCAACCCTCGATGATTGGTGGCGAACCGTCTCAGCCAGTCTCTCCTCACGGCCCCAATGGTGTCCAGCAATCCTCGCCGTTGACAGAACTCGGCAATTCTATGTCTCCTGAGCGGCCGCGCATGGAAATGCTGATCGACCCTGCACTCGACTCGCCTCTTGAACGTCGACAGTCTTTGCGAACCTCTAGGCCAGTAGAAAGGTATTCGGAAACGGCAAATTCTACGCGCTTGTCACAACCGCCAAAATCTCGCCGTACCTCTTCCAGGACCCCTGCACCAGCAAAGAGCCCTAGCATCAGCGGAAACAGTGTCAAGGCGCCACACACTGTAACTCCTGCAAGACAACGAAGAAACAGCAATGCTGTCTTGGAGTTTGTGGATACAGCACCTAATAGTGCAGCGAAAACCGTGAGCAGCGAGCCAAAGCAGCGCACGCTGAGCCAATTGGAAAACCCGGACCAAAACGAGGCCAGCATGAGGTTGATTAGAGAGATGATGGCAGGAGACAGGGGATTGCGGCGGCGAGGGTCAAGGTAAGACGTTGTCATTTCTCGCGTGGCGTTTCTCAACGGTGTTTCTTTCCTCGAGCTTTTTGGGACGTGGTGGTGGCAGTTTCAACGTAGGAAGTGCAGCTGCACATGTCCATTTGGAACAAAAACAAAACAAAACGGAAGAGGCCAAAACTGGTTCGGCATGGCAAATGGAGGATACGGTAGGGATTGGATGGAACTTTAAAGAGCTTTGTCAGGTGCAAACCTATATTTTGTGAGGGGGCGTTGTACAGACATCTGAGAGCATCATTCGCGTCTCAACAGTTGCTATTCTCTCTCTTCGACCATTTTTACTCTACGTCTATCGCTTCTAGCTTTGGTCGCTCGTTGCGGGTGGAAGGTGTGTCATTCATTTATGGTGTAGAGGGGTGGCGTTTAGATTTTGTTCGGGTCGAGGTCTCCAGAATGCTTGATGCTGTGGGAATAGCTCATGCCTGGAAGATTATCGTCGCGGGTCTTCTCATCGTGGGTGGCTTTGCTGCTGTTTATATTTTCTTTGTCTCTTTACTCTCTCTTATAATAGTTGTTGATTTTCTTTTCATTAGCCGTGTGGGAGGCATTTTGTTCGTCTTTGCTGCGGAGTCTGGATGGTGCGTGAAGGAAACTGGTAGTTAGGTGGATAGAATCATTTTGCGCAAATGCATCTGTAGTTCACAAGTTGCTCTGATGCTTTCGAGTGATGTGCGAGATTTGCAGCCAGACTAAGGACTGTTTGCTAAATCTACGTGAGAATCTCAATCCAATCGGGGTGCCGTGGTGTTGAGCTCACGCCGATCATGCTCGGCCGCATTGACCCGTCAGGGTTCCCGTTCAAGACAGCTTAAGCGCTTGGCTAACAGCACAACGTCTCTTGCTGTCACCTCCGGCAGCCTCCGATGATGAGGTATCAAAGGATTGATAACCCGGATGCAGTTGCCGATCGCAGTCACGGCCAGTTACAGCCATGATCTGTGTCACGGGCAAGCGGCAGTCGTAAGAACGCCTCCGACTGGTCCACAACCTAAGACCAAGGCCAGGTACATACACGAAGCATCCTCAGGTACCACGCTGACACGACATACCGCCTCTCAGACCACTTGACTCGGATACATTCTTTCCTCGTACCTTTGTAACAGCTTCATCCGTTGGTCCTCAAACATTACAACTCCTTCCTCCACAATCTATACCTAAGCTCTTAGTCCTTCCATCACCATGGACACCTGGCTCCCCCAAGAAGTGATTCGCCGCAAACGCGATGGCTTTGCGCTCAGCACCACCGATATCCAACGCTTCGTGGCTGGCATCACCGACAACACACTCTCCGAGGGACAGATAGCCGCCTTCGCCATGGCCGTGTTCATGCGAGGCATGGCGCTCGAAGAACGCATCGCCTTCACTGCAGCCGTACGCGACAGCGGGCAAGTGCTGCGCTGGGAGCTACCAGGCCCGGTCGTCGACAAACATAGCACGGGCGGCGTGGGCGACTTTATCAGCTTGCCGCTGGCACCGCTGCTGGCCGCTACGGGCTGCTACGTTCCCATGATCAGCGGACGCGGTCTCGGACACACGGGCGGGACTTTGGACAAGCTTGAGAGCGTGCCCGGCTACAACGTCTTCCCCAACCCGGAGAAGTTTCGAGACGTGGTGCGCGAGGTGGGCTGCGCCATCATCGGGCAGACGGCGGACCTGGCGCCTGCGGACAAGAAGCTATATGCTATCCGCGATGTCACAGCTACGGTCGAGTCGATCGACCTCATCACGGCGAGTATTCTGGGGAAGAAGCTTGCAGCAGGGTTGGACGTACTGGTCATGGACGTCAAGACTGGGAATGGCGCGTTCATGGCGAAGCTGGAAGAGGCGGAGCGCCTGGCAGAAAGCATTGTGCTCGTGGCAAATGGTGCTGGAGTTAGGACGAGGGCTCTGGTCACGGACATGGGACAGCCGTTGGCGAGGAGCGCTGGCAACGCCGTCGAGGTGGAGGAGGCCGTGGCGCTGCTCAAGGGCGAGGTCAGAAGTGAGCGCTTGTGGGAGATTACCCTAGCCATTGCCGAAGAAACCCTCGTCGAGGCCCGCATTGCGTCGTCCAAGGAGGAAGCACGCAAAAGTCTGTTGGAGGCTTGGAAGAGCGGCGCTGCGCTCGACCGCTTCCAGCAGATGATCACTGCCCTGGGTGGTCCTGCGGACTTTACCTCGAAATACGAGGACTATGTGCCCAAGGCTCCGGTCGTCAAGCCCATCTACGCAGACAAAAACGGCGTGGTCAATGAGGTCGACACCAGGTCCGTTGGTCTCGCCGTGGTTGCTCTGGGTGGAGGTCGAAAGCGCCCATCCGACGCTGTGGATCCTGCCGTTGGCTTTACGAAGCTGGCTTTCCCTGGCGAAGCAGCTGATTCCGATCACCCCATCGGCTTTGTGCATGCGCAGACTGAGCAGCAGGCTGATGATGCTGCTTTGACACTTAAAGCTGCATACTCCATTGGCGAGGCAAGCGTTTCGTCCACCTCACTTTCTGTTTACAAGCGGCTTTAGACGCCATTGATTTGGGCATCACTAGACCAGTAGTCAAAATAAAACACAGAATTGGACTTGCTGCTATGCTGTGGACTTCGAATATCTAAATGCCCAAAGTGGTAATGCATATCACGTGTACTCGCAGCACGGGCGTTTCCGCCGTACTGCATCATCGCGAGAGGTTGATCCCAGCTCAAGCATCAACTTTCTCCCTCACGCCCCGCGAACCGCGTCCACCCCACCAACCCACCAGCTTCAATACGAGGGCCAAGCAATCGTGGACGCGCGCCTAGCCCGCACCCAATTTGAACGTCCTCCGATCCATCACACGCGAAAGCTCTCCACGAAACCAAAGATCCTCGCATGCCGAATCGATAGCAGCCGCCACTGCTTGCCTCACCATCACCTCCGTCCACAGCCTGCAGTACCACACAAATTCGCCTGCGCGGCGCCGCCTCTCCAACCTACCTCATCGATCGACCCACGCTCCCGCCATGTCGTCCATCCCCGCCGAAACACGCGTCTGGATCAGCGACAACCTGCTGCGGCTAGCCGGCCTGTCGGACCCAACAGTCGTCGACTTCGTCGCGGCCACGGCGTCAAGCGCCAAATCGGCGCCAGCGCTTGCGGACAAGCTGGGCAGCTTCCTCGACGACGACGCGGGCGACTTGCGGGGCTTCGCCGAGTCGCTGTTTGCTAAAGTGGGGAAGCGCGCGGATGCGAAGGGCAGTGCGGGCGCAAAGGAGAAGGACAGAGATGGCAAGGGCCAGCGCAAAAAATACGCGTTGTTGGATATGGAGGAGGATTCGATGCCGCCGCCCCCACCCCCAGCACCGTCGGTGAGAGACGACAAGGAGAGGAGCGAGAGGCGCAGAGAGAGAAGGGATCGGAAACGTGAGCGGAGTCGTGATCGGGAGGACAGAGACAGGCATCGGTCGAAGAAGCTGCGGCGCAAAGATGTTGACGACTTTGAAGGCCGATGGGGCGATGAAGAGTTTGTCGAGGAAGAGGCAGAGGAGGAACCTTATGAGGGATCGAGTCCAAAGAGAGCCCGGTTGGATGATGGGTCTGCGAGTCCGCGACCGTCGGGCAGGGGGAAGGACGAAGAGCCGGAAGAAGAATTGGACGAAGAAGAGAGGGATCGGAGAGAAAGGGAAGCGTTTGAGAAGAGGCTGCGAGAAAAGGATGACAAGTCTACGAAAAAGGTCGTCGAGGATCGCACGCAAAAGGATGCTGCGCGACGAAGAGCTCTAGCCGACGATGCGGAAGCTAGAGATGCTGCCCTGTCCGACCTGCGGTTGCGTTCGAGGCAAGAGTATCTCAAGAAGAGAGAGGCAGAGCAGCTTGCTCTGTTGCGGAAACAAGTTGCGGAAGAGGAAGAGGAGGAACGCCGAGCTGCCCCTGGCGAACTCACACAGGCGGAGCTGGACTCTTTCAAGAGAAACAGAGAGACGCTGCAGCTTGCAGAGGAGCGTTTGCGTGTGGACGAGCACACAGATGGCTACGCGCTTCCGGAGGACTATATCACAGAAAAGGGCAAGATTTCGCGGAAGAAAAAGGAGGAGGCGCTTTACAAACGCTACGTTGATCGCGATGAATACGGCCGCGAGCGATTCGTCACGGAGCAAGAGGAGTGGGAGAGGGAGCAGACGGCAAAAGCAAAGGCTCAGATTGCACGTCCAGAGCGCGTCAACGAGGGCGATTATGAATACGTCTTTGACGATTCGCAAAAGATCAACTTCATCATGGACCAGGCGCTGCCTGGCCAGAGGCTGAGCAAAGAGCAGCAAATGCTGGCCAAACAGATAACCGCCGCAGAAGCCAAGGCCAAGTCCATCGACGAAACCCGCAAGAGTCTCCCCATCTACACGTGGAAAGACCAGCTCATGGAAGCAATATCGCAGTATCAATGTGTCGTCGTCGTGGCCGAGACTGGGTCGGGAAAGACGACGCAAATCCCGCAGTTCTTGCACGAGTCGGGCTACACGTCCAAGGGCGAGAATGGCGAAGCTAAGAAGATGGTTGCTTGCACCCAACCCAGGCGTGTGGCTGCCATGTCAGTCGCCGCGCGTGTGAGCGAGGAAATGGGCGTCAAGCTGGGCAAGGAGGTCGGCTACTCGATCCGTTTTGAGGACAATACAGACCCCAAGAACACGATTGTCAAGTTCATGACGGATGGAATGCTGCTGCGAGAGTTTTTGACGGATCCGAGTCTGGAGAATTACAGCGCCATCATCCTCGACGAGGCTCACGAGCGTACCTTGGCGACTGACATTCTGTTTGGCTTGCTCAAGGACATTGCAAGATTCCGGCCGGAACTCAAGCTCATCATCTCGTCAGCCACGGTTGATGCGCAAAAGTTTAGTGAATACTTTGACGATGCTCCCATCTTCAACGTGCCAGGCAGACGATTTCCTGTCAACGTCTACTACACCCCTCAGGTATGCTTACACTTGCTCCACTCGATTCTGCGTACTAACAATTCAACCCAGCCCGAAGCCAATTACCTTTCGGCAGCCGTCACAACAGTGTTCCAGATCCACATGTCCCAGCCTCGAGGAGACGTTCTCGTCTTCTTGACTGGCCAGGACGAGATTGAGAAAATGGCCGAAGACTTGGCAGAGACGTCACGGAAACTGGGCTCGGCAGCACCAGAGCTCATCATCTGTCCCATTTATGCCAACCTACCGCAAGAGGAACAGGCCAAGATCTTTGAGCCGACACCGCCAGGAAAGTGCAGAAAGGTCGTATTGGCCACCAACATTGCAGAGACATCGCTCACGATTGAGGGCATCGTGTACGTCATCGATCCGGGCTATGTCAAGGAAAATGTGTACAACCCCCGGACAGGAATGGAGTCGCTCGTGGTTACGCCGTGCAGTAGGGCGTCGGCCAACCAGAGAGCTGGTCGTGCTGGCAGAGTCGGTGCTGGTCACTGTTTCCGACTATACACCAAGTGGGCCTACTACAATGAGCTGGAGGCCAACACGACGCCAGAAATCCAACGGACGAATCTTTCGAGCACTGTGCTGCTGCTCAAGAGTTTGGGAATCAACGACTTGGTTGGGTTCGACTTCATGGACGCCCCGCCGGCAGACACGCTGATTCGGTCATTGGAGCTGCTCTATGCTCTGGGGGCTTTGAACGACAAGGGCGAGCTGACCAAGAGGGGTCGTCAAATGGCCGAGTTCCCTGTCGACCCCATGGTGTCTGCTGCCATTCTCAAGGCAGACCAGCTCAAATGCGTTGAAGAGGTCCTCAGCATTGTGTCCATGCTGGGCGAGTCAGCTGCTCTCTTCATCCGGCCAAAGCAACAGAAGATTCACGCAGACTCGGCTCGAGCACGGTTCACGATGAAGGAGGGCGGCGACCATCTCACGCTGCTCAACGTTTGGAACCAGTGGGTGGATGCCGACTTCAGCTACGTGTGGGCCAAGGAGAACTTTTTGCAGCAGAAGTCGCTGAGTCGGGCGCGAGACGTGCGCGACCAGCTTGCTCGCCTTTGTGACCGAGTCGAGGTCACGATTGAGGCGAGCGGAGCCAACGACCACGTGCCGATTCTCAAGTCGTTGCTGGCAGGCTTCTTCCCCAATGCAGCGCGGCTGCAGCGCGGCGGCGACAGCTACCGGACGGTCAAGAATGGCATGACGACGTACCTGCACCCCAGCTCGGTACTGACCAAGACTGGCGACAGCCCGCCCAAGTTTGTGTGCTACTACGAGCTGGTGCTCACGAGCAAGGAGTACATGCGCAATGTCATGCCGATCCCGAACCCGGCGTGGCTGAACGAGGTGGCGCCGCACTACCACAAGATGAAGGACCTGGAGAGCCTGGGAGGGGACGGCAAAAGGGTGCCGCGGGGAGGGCCAGGCGGCGCGAGTGGGAGCAGAGTGTGATGTAAGGTGGTTGGAGTAGTGGTGTCAATGGTGTAGATAGACGGTAAATCAATGACTCGTCTTGAGGTGGGCGGGATTGGCGCCATGACGTCTATGGGCGAGCGGCAGGGAAGTCATGGCCAATGGAGCCTCCCCGCCGCACCTGTCATCAAACATGTTTAAACGCTGCTCCCGACCGACCTTCCAAACCTTTCGCCTCTCACCACGAGCTGCACACAAACCTCACCTGCATCTCTCCTCGTACATTCCACTTCGCCTAAGCGCCCACGCCCTGCGAGATCCCTAGGTAGCGCCCCACTGCATGCATGCACGTCAACTCCTTTAGCGCCCGCCCGCTCTTTGGCCAACTTTAGCCGCTGGAGCAAACGGAACCTACAAAAGCTGCCGACTGCTCCAACCGTTGCCCAAATGTAAGCTGGTCTTCATTCTTTGCTCCACTCCCAAAAGCATTTCCGTTGCCAATCTTTCCGTTTTGTGGCTCTTTCTCTGCTGTTGTGCTGTTTCTACTACCTACACCATTCCATTGAAACAATTGCGACTACTTCAAACATCTTTCCTCTCCCCTTCAAAATGGCCATATTTGCGTACCCTCCCCATCCTCCTCCGCCTCCTCCGCCCTACAATCAACCGCCGGCATTTCTCGCGCGCGCGCCGTCTCGTTCCCGCTCGCTCACAGTTCTCCCCGTTCGCAACAGGAACCGCTCGCTCTCAATTCGCTCTGCGCGGAACAGGGACGGCAGCGAGGGCACGCCCTCGTCCAAGCCGCTGCCCAAGCACCGCTTCACCATAACATCGCTGCGTGGAATGCAACAGCCGGAGCTTTCGAAGCGTCTGTTCAAGCTCATCAAGTCGGAGAACCACGCCATTAGCGCCCACGAAACCGCCGGAAGAGAGCGCGCCAGCATCGCCGCGCAGTTGAGCGAATGGGGCGAGGCCACGGGCGATGATGCTGTATCCGACATCAGCGACAAGTTGGGCGTGCTGATGGCAGAAATTGCGGAACAGGAAGACCTGTACTCTCAGGGCTTGGAAGAATATCGCGGCGTGCTGAAGCAGATTCGGAATACCGAAAGCAGTGTGCAGCCTAGCAGAGACCACAAGATCAAGGTTTGTTTACCAAAGCTCCCGGGTTCAAGCATTGAGTGAGGCGTATTGCTTGAGGCTCGATCGAAACAATTGCTAACGCGTCTTGCAGGTTTCCGACGAAATCGCTAAATTGAAGTACAAGGAGCCGCAGAGTACCAAAATCGTACAGCTAGAGCAAGAGCTGGTCCGCGCTGAGGCCCAATCCCTGGTGGCCGAGGCGCAACTCACCAACATTGTGCGTTGACCCATACTCCTCACTCCGCCACCCGACTAACCTGGAAACAGACTCGTCAAAAGTTCAAAGAGGCCTACTCAACGCATTTTGCGGCAGTCATTGAACGCGCCGAAAAGCAGGCACTCCTGGCCAAACACGCTCGACGACTGATCAACCTCCTTGACGACTCGCCAATCGTCCCCGGCGAGTCGCACCCACCTTACGCCTCGTCAAGTTCTCCCGAAGCTGCTCGCGAAGTGCTCAACGACGCTGAAGATGAGCTGCGCTCCTGGCGTCCGAGCTGGGAAGAAGTCATGAGCATGGCAGGCGGCGGCCGCCTGGGCGTCGGCGGATTGGGCACCACGGCGCCCCCACCGCAAGCGCAGTCAGAGTACGGCGGCCCGGTCAGGGACAACTACTCCGAAACTCAGGGCGGCAGTACTGTTGGAACTGAAGTCGAGTCCGACTTGCACCCGGCACTGCGGTCGAAGCCGAGAACCACCAGCGGCGAAAGTGAGAAGAGCAGGACGCAGCAGAATCCGCCATATCCCATCTCTGAGGCAGAGAGAGAAAGAGCAAACGCAAACGCGGTCATGATTTGATCTTGCAGAGGACGACAATTCATTGTCAATGGACACGTGCGGCTCACATGAGCGGTGCACTACTAATGGGGCAAACCAAGTAATACGTTTGGACGGGCAGAAGTAAGGCTTGATATGGCTGGCAGGCACGCAAACGGGGCTGAGCAATTTGATAAATTGCCGTTGCTGCATCTCTTTACGCTGCTGTCTCTCTCATTCGCCGCCTCCATGTCAGCTCTTGCCACTGTTTGTGGGCGATGTGGAAGGGACGGGTGGGTTTTGTTTTTACGACGATTATGATACCAACACCAATACGTTATGTAGCGAATCTGGCGGCTTGGGAAGGAAAGTTAGTACAGCTGCACGCAACGGTGCTTTTCTTTGTGGCAATTCTGAGATTCTCCACTTGTGTCGCTTGTTCCTTGAGCAATGATTGCTGAACCATGACATGCATTCCTCGACGTTGGACCATCACTTTATCCACCAGGCGTCTTCAAGTGGCCGCATCTGTACAGGAATGGAATTGTTCAACAGTGTATTCCGCACAAACACAAGCATACACGCGCACGCCATGGCCTCTGGCTGCGAGGCGAATCTGACAGCTTACCTTGTATTCCTGAATGTTCTCGTGGTATCCGTCCAAATCCCCACGACTCCAGCAATTTTGGCACACACACCGCGACATCCTCGCTTCTCTTCCCGACTACTCTGGCAGCGCGGGCGAGTTGGATTTCTCGCGCAAAGACACCTGTTGCGCCGTTCTCGCTTACAAGCAGCGCTTACAAGCAGCGCTTTCTTGCTCCGATGGTGCGTAGGCCCGATGCGTTGTCTCGTCGAGCGGTTTGCAGGGCGTCTAGGTGCGCTGAACACACGTCGTTTGCGCGCAGAGAGTCGGTGAGGTGTGAGGTGATTACTTTCGTGCGGTCGAGGCGCTTCTTTCGCTTCTTGCAGCTGGCCAGGAAATTCTTCTGGGGATGTGAGGAAGACAGTGGACATAGTGTTTCGTGAGAGCGTGCTCTGAAAGGTATTCGCTGTCCTGGAGCCTTTTACCCTTCTGAGATGGGCGAGGAGCTCAGTGGCAAGTTCTGGGCCTGGAAGCAACTCGACTGGTTCCAGCGGGTAGAGTCTACCGCCCGCCGCCGCGTCCCAAAACTGTCTCGCCTTTCTGCACGTCGGCGCGAGAAGGTTGGAGGTCAGGTAGGTGAGTGAGCCGGTGGGGAGGAGAGCGCGCGCCGTCGATATAAGAGCGCTGACGTCCCTGCGCCCACTCGTCTTCCCTTCTCCACCACCCAGACAGGCCTTGACGTTGGATAGACGGCCGACTTTTTTTCCTGGGAAATCAAGGCGGAAAACGGTAAATCTCGCCACTGTCATCGTCGTGCCGCCGCCGCCTGGCTCTTTTCAATCCTCCTCTTTCGGTCAACCCACCGCATCCTCCAAGCCAACACACTCTTCTTCTCTTCAACCCATCATCACCACACACCAACCTGCCAACGAGATACGCGCTTGTGTGTTGGACGACCATGCCAGCCAAACACGCCCATCGCAATAGCGATGCCGAGCTAGCTCAGTACCGCTCGCTCCTGGGCTCATCGACGCCCGAGAACAACGGCATCACTGGCCTCACCGAGGACCTACTCAACGCGCCCCTCTTCTCCTGGAGCGTCAAGCGCGCGCTTTCCTCCACGCCGGCGGCCTTCACGCAGTACGCGTTGCTCGGCCACGAGAGGCGCCCACACCGCGGAAGAATCGACTGTGACGGCATTAGTGACGCACAACAAAACAATGAGCCTGAACCACTCTTTCTGAACACCAATGCCCCGTTTTCCGCCTTCCTGTGCGGTGCCCAGGGCTCCGGCAAGTCTCATTCCCTCTCATGCATCCTTGAAGGCTGCCTCCTGCCGCACGTGGCAACCATCGGTCGTCTGTCGCAGCCCCTCGCGGCCATCGTCTTCCACTACGACGCGTGGAGTAGCAGCGGCGACGGCAGCAACGGCGGCGGCATCTGCGAGGCGGCGCATCTGGCGTCGCAGGGCGTGAAGGTGCGCGTCCTGGCCAGCCCGAGCAATTACTGGGCCCTGGAGAGGGCCTACCGCGAGGGCGTCAAGGGCGGCAAGGTCGAGGTCGGCGTGCTGAGGTTGAGCGAGGGCGATTTGAGCGCGAAGAGGATGCTCACTCTCATGGCGTTGGACAGCAAGGATGGCCGCGTGCCGTTGTACATGGAGGTATGTTGGTCTGTCCATCTTGCTCCGTGAGAGCGAGTGCGTTGACGAGGAGCCGTCGTGTGTGCTTTGCTGAACGACTGCTAATGTGCTGTTTGGTGAGCAGGTTATCCACCGCATCCTTCGCGATATGGGCGCCGCCGCTCAAGGACGAACGGGCTTCGACTACAGGCGCTTCAAGCAGCTCCTCGACGCCGAGCGCTTCTCCGCCGACCAGCGTGGACCGCTGAACTTGCGCATGCAGTTGTTGGAATCCTTGATGAACCTGCCTTCATCATCGCGTCTGCCCAACACGCAAAAGTCAAACACCACCACGGCCAGCCTGTTCGCGCCGGAGCCCGGAACCTTGACCATCGTCGACCTCTCCGACCCCTTCATCGACCCATCTAGCGCCTGCACGCTTTTCGGCGTTGCGCTCTCGCTCTTTCTCGAGCACGGCGCTTCGAAGCCTCTAACAGGCCGCGTCATCGCTCTCGACGAAGCTCACAAATACCTTTCGACCTCTTCGGAAACGGCTTCATCGGCGGCCGCAGCCCGCTTCACATCTTCTCTGCTCTCAGCCATCCGCCTGCAGCGCCACGCCGGCGTGCGCATCGTGATCGCTACCCAAGAGCCGACCGTCGACCCGCGGCTGCTCGACCTGTGCAGCTTGACCATTGTCCACCGCTTCGGCAGTCCCGCGTGGATGGGCGTCTTGGGACGTCACTTGGCCGCCGGAGGAGGAGCCAGCAAGGGCCTCGCGCACCACGTCGACGACGCCGACGGCGTAATGAAGAACTCGGACGAGCTTTTCGACGAAATCGTCCAGATGGGCGTCGGCGAGTGTTTGGTGTTTTGCCCGAGCGGTGTTGTGAGGACCGATCAGGAGGTGGATGGCGGCCGAGGCGACGAAAGATCGGTCAGGAGGCTGGGAAGAGAGGTCTTGAGGTGCAAGACCAGAGCTAGAATCACTAGCGATGGTGGAAGGAGCATTTTGAGCATGAGAGAGATGGGCGAATCTCTGAAGGAGATCGAGGAGCAGCAGGTGGTGCAGAAGACAGGACAGGAGGCTACAAATGAGGAAGAAAAGAAAGGAGGACGGCATGAGAAGCGTGCTAGGAAGGCAGTCAAGCAGCAGCCAGCTCGTGAGTAGGAGGGATAGAGACTCCGGCAGGAAGTGAGGGAAAAGAGAGGATGGGGCGCAACGAGAGACGAGCTACTTGGAAGGTCAAGCCAAAGCCAGGTCGTGAGAAAAGGGGACGAGGGGATCGCAATGGTCACAGGGTGAGTCAACAAGGAGGGAAAAGCAGAAAGAGGAGACAGGATTGGGGAAGATTGGAATCAGAGACCGGTCTAAAGAAAGGGAGTAGGTAGACGTCCAATTTTGGAATAGAAACGGGCAATCCGCTTGGATAAAGGGAACAGTGTTCAAGAGGACAACGTGAGAAGTGAATCAGCAGGACCAGCGCCTCCCTGAACACGTCTGTTCCTCCTCCCAGCGAGGAACCTTCATGGCTTTGCCCCTCTGACCTCACAGTAACACAGCAGGTCTCAAAGCTTTGACGCTGACTGACAACTCCTCAGGTAAAGCCATAGTGGTGAATGACGGTTTCTAGGTATGGCCATACCGGTGAGGGACTGCTCTCAGGGCGATATAGCCAAAGTGTAATATTTTCCTCGACACTCGCTGTAGGATTCGACACGTTATGCGAAAAGGGGTCGCCGGGATCTTCGTTTTCATTGCGGATACGGAACAGGCGACATTCCAGAAGTCTTTCTCTGGCATATCCTCGACTCGAAGACCACAGAGCCAAACTGTCTGCCGAGGGCGTTAGTCCCAATAAGTCGGCTCGGTCGTCGATCCGGCTTTGCACATGCAGCGTCCCGCGGTGATTATCAGCGGCGGCACAACCCCTCTACCACCACACCTCAAAACACGATCCTTAGGCATCTAGCAGCCGATATGTCGTTGAGCTGCCCGTCTCTTGGTTCCGCTCCACTGTAAGTTCGAGGGCAGCGATATCCTGTTCGGATACTTGTCCGGCCCACGCGAAGCGAGATCTGATCTTGCTCGGCATGAGATCACGCAATCCAAGAGACGAGCCAGGGTTTGGTAGTGTAGCGGAAGGGTTGGAGATGCCGAAATTGCGCATGCTCGAAGGTGAAAGGGGCGCAGCTGGGTCCTGTATCTGATCCTGGATAAGACACGCTGAATGGTTGAGCGTTGAATCGGCGGATTAGGATCTTGAGGTTGAAGATTGTTTGCCCTTGTGATCCACTGGTGACACCAGATGGTCGAAGGCGCCGAGGTGAGAAGATATTGCTCGCTCTATAGACGTGATGGCGTGCATAGCGCTCCATTCGATTTGTTTTGCCACTGATTTGCGAACGGCTTTCATGCAGGACCTGGAGTTTCTGATTACGGCATCATCAGCTGTGGTGTCCAAACATCCGCAGTTGGAAAAAGTTCGGTTCTCAACAACTATGCCACAAAAGACGTCCCGGTTCCGCGTGGGGTTGGAGGTAATTCTGCGAACTCGCAACAAGCTTTCTCTTCCTACGCTCGTGGACGTCAGGATTCGGAAGGTCACTCGCACGTAGGCTCCGATATTTTGAAAGATGATGTATTCCCGCACCGAGACCACATGTTTGCGAGATTTTGGCAGTAAGAGGCATGCAGTGCGGGCTCGCGGTGCCTCGGGAGTCCACCCACACGCAAGTCCATCATCGTGCGGCAATCGCGCTGATAATCTGAATCTTCGGCAGTCTTTGCCGTGACTTCATCGTGTGGCCGTCCTCGAGCATGCTCGTGTGCAGCGTCGCCGGGACGAGCAATTTTCTGCAGCTAACGACAAGATGAAACCGAGCATCTGACACAAGACAGCGAGGATGGAACACATGAAACTGTTCGACTGTCCAGAAAGGTTTGACAGCTGCATCTTTCATCTTTTGTTCAGTATCAAGCCTTGAGGATGTCTTTGGCCAGATCTTAGTCAGCCCGGAAACTAAGCAGGGGCTCACACGGACGGCTCGTCGGTTGCAGAAACCGATTCTCAACGTTTGAAGTTAGACTGAGGGACTGTGCCGATGGACCAGGACCTTGGAAGGGTGATCTTTTGCCAAGATGACCCGAGGATCTGGGTTCGTCCGATGAAGTACCAGGACTTGGAGCTATTTCGAAGCGGTAGATAATAACCAAGCTCTGAAGTGGTGGAGATCTTCGCATTTGACATTTTGAAGAGCCCTGAAACACTTGGTCTTCCAAGGATCACATGGCAGGATGTGAAGGTAGTGTCTAGTAAGTGGTAGGATTTTGCTTTGGGTTGGCAGCTGTAACGCAGCCTTCGGGACAGCTGGAGACGTGTGGAGCTCGTGCTGGCTTAGTCTTTAAACACAGACTACTGTTCCGCCCGCACAGACAAGGGGCGTGATGGTCTTTCATGCCTTCCCCTTCACTTTCCGATTGATGCCATGTAAGGCATCCAGAGCCATAAGGTTAAGTGTCTCAGTAACCGGGTCGAAGGTAGCCAGCCTATATTCTGTGATCGAAAGATTTGCAAAGCCCAAGAGTCGCTATCCGGGAAACAGGTTGTACGTCCTTTGCACAATGGCTGTGCTTACTTTTCGGTGCACGCTGTAAGCCATTGCCTAGAATGATCAGCGCCCAGTCTGCAGGTTTATCAAAACTGCCGTGATGATGAAATTAGTGCGTAAAGGCGGAGGGTGAATTAGGGAGTTCTTGCTATAGATTGATTTAAGCTATGCTGGGTTTAATAAATAGAAGTGATAGATAATACGAGTAGGCCACTCACATCTCGTGATATACGAAGAGCTTTGCCGAGACGGCAACGTATCATTTGTAATGCGAGGATGAATGCTGCCTCAGGCGATTCGTGTAGTAGTAAGCTGTTGTGCGGGACAAATTGACCTTCATCCCAGGGGCATGGTGTTCTTTCCTGAAATAGTAGGAGGACAATGCCTGTGATGGCCCAAAAGGGATCCAGGACGGTTCTTTTAGGAAGGCATTTCAGGGATAGGTATCCAATGTGGTGGTGTTCCTCGCCACGAGCTGCCAGACCGGTCGTCAGGCTTGTCCCTCGGGCATGTAGATATGAACATGGGACTTCGGTGATGACGGCATATCTTGTTTAACTCAAGTGTCCAGTCACGGGCGCTCATACAGAGAACCGAGATGCGTCGCCAATGGCATCGGGGATTTTTTTTTTTCCAACATGATCAGTGGTTAGATGGAGATGGGCTTTCAGGGTGGAAGCGAGGTGGTGGTTCGTGTCCACAGGGATCTCCCGATGATGAGTAACCCACGTCACTCGATGCCGGATTGGACGGAGAGTTTGCACAATAGTTGGCTCTGGCTGCTGGACACCATGGCTTGCAACGGGCAGACGATTCGGCACGTAGCTAGCTTTCGGGTCTTGTCAACGGTGTCTGGCGTGGGTACGCAGGGCTGGTGGGTCGGATCAGATTACCGCGGGCGAAAATGGGAGCAAAGTGAAGGGAGAAGAACAGGAGTTGGTTGGTGTGTGTGAGAGCTGGGGTTGCAGATGGAGCGGGATCAACGCAGGGTTTGACGGAGGCGGCTAGGCCTAAAGGGGAAGAGCTTGCGAGGCGAGCGTTCCGCGTCATGCTAGCGCAAGCTTCCCCCAGCTTCACCATGTCTGCATGTGTCGAGCTCATGTTTCCCTCGTACCTATTTCGCGGTAGGCTTTTCTGTCTGCCTAATGACCGTCGCACTCTCTCTGCATGCAACGCCCTAGCAGCATGTACCTGATGGCACCAGCGTCGTCCTTTTTGATCTGACCAGTTGGCCCATTTTCTGGCGCTGGTCAAGGTCATTCATTTCTCAAAAGTCTTCGACCCCCCGGCAATCACTGGACTTATATACCCGCTTTCCGCCGGTGCGTCGCGCATACGGGGTCCTGGCCTCCGTTCTCTTGCCTGTTACGGTCATTCTTGCGATTTTTGTTCCTATCTAGCCTCGCAGACTATGGTCTATACCGGCAAACCGAGTCGTGGATGCCAGACATGTAAAAGCCGCAGGATCCGCGTAAGAGACCTCTCCGCCTTACACCCCATACAAGATTGGTCTTTGGACCTTTGCACTGGATTGGCTGACCGCATCCCAGTGTGATGAAGGGCGTCCGACGTGCCAAAAATGCCAGAAGTCTGGTCGATCTTGTCCAGGGTTTCCGGACGAGTTCGACCTCATGTTCCGCAATGAGAATGCCGCCGTCGTCCGTAGGGTGCGCAGGCAGGCTTCCAAGACGAGATCAAGTCCGACAGCTACAAGTTCGAGGTATGCGGGCGCCAGTCTTATGTTAACGCGCAACCGTTCCATCACTCTTTCAAACTGCAAAGCTTCCGGTCCTTTTATATTCTTGCGGCCTCCACCATCGAACAGCTCAAGCGTGTGCATCCTTGGCGTAACGCTCCAGCCATTGTGACCGTTTTACTTTCATGCGAACACGAGTCTAACCGAGCAGGCCCAGCAGCGAGTCTCCGAAAGACGGTGATGATGAAAAGCGAATCCTTCCTCCCGCACAGAGATCGAGCGCTCCGAGGACAGATTCTTTCAATGTCGCGGACCAATCACCGTCGAAGAATACCCAGCGCCCTCAAAAGCTGACTTTCACCTCTACTATCAAAACGCCGATCGAGACGCAGGCTACTTCTTTCTTCTTCCAAAATTTTGTCATTCCTCCGAGACAGTCAAAGACAGTAGATACTTTCCTTAATTGCCTCGTTCCCTACTACAACTCAGCCAACATGTCGTCCGCTTTGCACCTCGCAACAAATGCGGTATCACTATCCGCTTTCGGCAAGGATCCAAGTCGTGGAGCAACAGCCCAAGAAGCTGGACGAGCGTATGGCAAAGCTCTACGCAAAGTGGGAGAGGCTTTGCAAGACCCAGCTTCAGCGGCAACGGATGAGACAATCTTGTCCATTCTGCTCTTTGCCCTGTACGAGGTACATCCCAACCACAAGCCTTTTGCAAATTGCCGCGGCCTCCCCGCTGAAGAAATCCAAAACCTGTGTTGAGAAAGATGTTTGATGCCCCCGAACAGGTACGCTGACAATGCATGCAGTCAATAATGTCTACCAACGATTCGATCACGGCTTGGAAACATCATATCAGCGGCGCCGTAACTCTGACCAAGTTACGGGGCGCAGATGGCTTCTCGACGGAGCATTCTCGCCAGATTTTCCATGCGGTAAGAGCCATGATGGTAAGTCAATATTCGGTGTATATGGCCAACCCAGCTAAACTTCTGTAGTTGTCCACTTCGATTCAAAAGTGTATAGCCATTGAGGATTTTTCAAGCAGCAACCACTGGCATATCGAAGACGAAAACCCGCCGAATCGACTTACCCTCATGTCCATGGGGGTCGCAAATATTCGCGCGGAGCTCAAAAAAGTCCTAGATATGCCGGATGGCGTGCAGAAGGTGACCGAAGCTCGAAAATTACTCGAATCTGCGATCAAAGTCGACAATTCGCTGCAGACGTGGTGGGATTGGTTGCCCGATAAGTGGCAACCCAGAACCGTGTCCATGGTCTACGAGTTAGATCCAGATGTGCAGCAAGCCGCACGGTGGCTGGGACCAGTTCACGTCTACCCTGACATTTATGCTGCTCACGTCCTGAATGACTACCGCATCTGTCGCATCACGACCCAGACTGTCGTCCTTGCGGCTTGTTCAGCAATCTCACCGGATCTTTCAGATGAAGAAGCCGCGGCAATGACAAGGCGCGCTCGTTATATCACTCAAACACTGGTCGACGACGTCTGCGCTAGTGTACCCTTCCACTTGGACTACAGTGTGCAGCAACAAGCCGATGTAGGGCCACAAGACCGGCAAGGTAGGATTTGACCACAACATCATACTGTACTCTATAGGCTAATTTACGAACAAGCTGCGGAAGCTCTAGGCGGCTACCTCCTGGTTTGGCACATTTTTGTTTGCGCCAACCTCGAAACCCTATCTCCTCTACAACGTTCGTGGCTACAAGGTCGTCTCAGCTACGTGGGTCGGGTCGGGGTTATCCAAGCTCAAGTCTTGTCAATGGTCCGGCGCCGTGAGGACGCAAACAAGTTCGACAGCCCTGGCCCGGCTGGACCCATTCCTGGACCTCTGACTCTGTCAACGGCCACGGAAGCTTTGAGCGGCATGACCCTCGATGCGGGCATTCAGAGCTTGAATTATGACGAACTTGCGCAGCGAGCCGCTGGCCAAGTCGGGCATGGCACGAGGCTTCCTGCAACGGTCCAGTCAAAGTGATGGTTCTGGCTGGAACCGTACCGGCTCCAAAACATCACGTATCTAGTCTTGTAATTACATGCCGACTATGTACCATGAATGGAATCTGTTGGCGTTGGAAAAAATGCATCCACACTCAGAACTGTATTGCTTCTGATTTTGCTTCCTTGGGTCTGCTGCCCCCCGTGAGACTAAAACATGCCACCCGGACACATCTTGACTTTCAAAATAGGAAAATAGTGACAGCTCCGAATAAATGGAACATACGTTAGCAGCATTTGAGCATGCTCAACTAAGTCCCGAGTATTCATTGCCCAAGCCGGGGGCATCGACCAACGGCATCTATGATGTAAAGACGGCTTGTGATTGGCTGTCGGCCGAAACCACCCCCGGATTGCCAAGCGCGTGCCCCAAGACGACGACCCTCCACCGATCGACGACATCACCATCCAACCACACACAATGGCTTCGAGATTCAGTCCATTTGCCCTGCGATCGAGCATCCGGGCGGCCAGATGGGCACCGCGGCCCCAATGGCGCTCCTTTGCGACTACTTCCCGCGCGCAGAGTGATTCGCTCATGGTCGTACGTGCTCTCTCCACGTCTCGACGGCGCCGACAACAGGCCGCCATGACATCCGGGGAATAACCAGCTGACGATTGTGTGGCCATCAACTACAGCACAGGGACACGCCCGAGAACAACCCAAACATCCCGTTCAAGTTCAACGAGCAGAATGAGAAGCTCATCGAAGAAATCCTCGCCCGCTACCCGAGCCAGTACAAGAAGGCGGCCGTCATGCCGCTGCTCGACCTCGGCCAGCGCCAGCACGGCTTCACCAGCCTCAGCGTCATGAATGAGGTCGCCCGCCTCCTGGATATGCCGCCCATGCGCGTCTACGAGGTCGCAACCTTCTACACAATGTACAACCGCACGCCCGTGGGCAAGTACCACGTCCAGTGCTGCACAACGGTATGGCATGACTTCGGGGGAATTGGGGAACGCGGAGTGGACTGAGGGGAAGATCGCCATCATCATCAACAGGACACTGGGGCTGACAGCCGCGAAAAACAGACGCCATGCATGCTGCGCAACAGTGATAGCATCATGAAGGCCATCGAGGAGGAGCTGGGCGTCCACCCGGGCCACACGACCCAGGACGGCCTGTTCACCTTTACCGAAGTCGAGTGCCTTGGCGCGTGCGCCAACGCCCCCATGGTCCAGATCAACGACGACTACTACGAGGACCTCACCGCCGACAAGACAAAGTCGCTGCTCAAAGCGCTGAGGGCCTCGGCCCAGGCCACGGGCGAGGCCGCCACCGGCGTCGACGCTGAAATCAACCCCCAGGACAGGACGTACACGGCAGGCGGTGTCAAGATTCCGGCGCCGGGCCCGCTGAGCGGAAGGCAGACGTGTGAGCCGCACACGGGTTTGACGGCTCTGACGGGCGAGCCCTGGAGCAATGAGGTCTTTAGAAAGGATGGCGCTCTCGACGGTTAGATTGTAAAGTATGACGAATACCTCAAACAAGCAATTGTACGATGGGACTTTTTGCAGCCCTTTTAGGGTGCTTCCAGAAGCGGTCATAGAATATGGCAAACAGAGCGCGAATACACGGTTCTTATTTATCCTGTGTCAAAAGCCGTCAGTGGCATTGGTTCTGGAGACGAAGGATAAGTTCCCGGCCGTCTTCGAACGAAACAAAAGTTCCGGCCACAACTCGACTGGCCATGTCGTGAACAGAGCGACGTTGATGCATCAACAGCGTCTCCTTTCAACATCTCTGCGCTTCTGTTGCAACTCCCTCGGAACCTATGATTAAGCTGTACAGAGCTAATCCGTCGAGTCAAAGATTCTCTGAATTGAGCAACTTCAGGCCAACATTCGATTGAAGTGGGGGGATTCGAAAGTCAGCCAATTTCTTCATTACGAATTTGATTGAATTCTGCATGACTTTGATTGGCCGCCTCCTAACATCAAGAGTGACACAGGGGATGACAAAACACTTTTGAAAGGGTTCTTCCTTAAAACGCCCATACACTTTTCCCCAGTAGGTCCGTAAATAAGATCCACAAACGCCAACGCTGTGCAGCAAAGGAAGCATCCCAAAGCCCAGCCCGGTCCGGTCCGGTCCGCATGGATCCCATCCCGCACACGTCCCATAGAGAATTTCCGTTATTCCTCAGTCGCCAACACCATCTTCTCCCTCTCGCTCCTCCGCCTGACTTCGCCCTTGCGGCTATGTCTCCTCTCGTTCTCCTCTCTCCGCTTGAGGGCGGCAAGCTCCTCCTTCTTGATCTCGCCTGCCTTCTTGACCGTCTTGGGCACGTGCCTGTGCCGTGCGATACGCCGAACCTCGGGCATGTGCTTGTAGCGCTGCTTGAGCGCCTCGTCGTATTCGAGCTTCTGCCGCTCGGCGGCCGACTTGACGCCTTGCCGTGCTGACGCCTTCGCTCTCCACAGCCGCACATTGCCGTCGTCCGAGCCAGAAAGAATGTAAGAGTTGTCGGGAGTCCAGGCGCATGAGAAGACGCGCTGCATGCGCTTGGTGTGGTAAACGTCGCGTGAGTGGCCTTGCCCGCGCTGCCACAGCCGTACGCTACGATCGTAGGACGCAGACACAAGCTCTTCGCCCGTCGGCGACCAGTCGACGTCCATGACGGCGGCAACGTGGTCTCTGAGGACGTTGAGCGCGCGCTTCATGTTCCGCACGTCGAAAATATAAACATTGTGGTCTTCGCTGGCGGCGGCAAAGTTGAACGCTTCCATTGGGTTCCAGGCAATGGCGTTGCAGGCCAGCGTCATGACGGAGCGGTGGAGGGGCGAAGACGTGCGGAGGTCGTACAGTACAATGGAGCGATCCGATGCGGCCGAGGCGAGAATCGACGTCTCTGTCTGGTTGAGGGAGACAGCGTTGATCGTGTCAATGGCCGTTGGCCATGCGATGGTCTGCGTCGGATTCGAGGCTGGCCTCGTGGTATCGTAGATGGAAATCTGGGAGGAGGAAGACACGGCGATCGCTGGGTCACTGCGGTGATGGGTGATGCTGGTGAAGGCGCCTTGCCCAAGCCATGTCGCAATCGGCCTGCTGCCAGAGGTCGTCTGGTACGGGTCAAACATCTTGACCGTCTTGTCCGTTCCGCAGGAGAGTATCTTTCGGTCGCGCGACCAGGCCATGCCGCGGACCATGTTTTCGTGCGCCTGCGCTTGCCATATCTCCTCCTGACTCGTCAGATCCCAAACCTTGACGACTCCGTCGCCGCTACCACTGGCAAAGTGCTCCAAGGACTCGGGATCTTTTGCGATTGAGTAGACTCCGTCGACGTGGCCCTTGCCGAGTTGAGCGAGGAAGGGTTTTGCAAACATGCGGTCCACTTTGGTCGCATTCAAGGCCCTCGTGTATTCCCGAGCTCTCTCGAAAGGATGTAGTGCCGGATCCAGGTTGCGAGGCGCGCGGGCGACATTGGTGCCCGGTGCCTGATAGTCGGCCGCTGAGCGGGAAAGGGCTTTGATTTTCTGCCAGCATGTCAGTCTCCGTAAATTCAAGGCGAAGGTCAAGAGATTAGCATACCATGTTGGTGTGTGCGGAGGACAGGGTTCGCCGCAACGGCGAGAACTTTTGGACGTCAAAATGCTTGGCGCGGCCTGCGGGCGGTGAGCTCGAAACGCCGACGCCGACGCGACATCAGAGCTCCGGTACGGATCCAGCTACTGCCATCAGCCAGACATCAACAACCTATCATCACCACGCCGGAGCATCTCCCCGCTCATTTCCTCTCAAACCTCTCACGTCCTCCCTAGACTCACCCTTCCACCACCCAAGATGGCGCCAGCGGCCCCCGAAGACGCAAAGAGGATAGCAGAGGCCCAGAAGCTGGCAAAGAGTGAGCCGGGAAAGGCAGAGGCCATCTACCGCGACGTACTCTCCAGCGACCCGGGTTCCAGCGATGCTGCAATCAAGAACTTTGAGACGGCCCTCGTCTCCCTGGGCGAGCTGTACCGGGATCACAAAAAGGTGGACGAGCTGGGGGAGCTGATTCGGCAGACGCGCTCTGTCATGTCGACGTTTGCAAAGGCGAAGACGGCGAAGCTTGGTGAGCAAGTTATCCATCGGCATCTTCACATTGACTGACTCTGTGAACAGTCCGTCAGCTTCTCGACTTCTTCACCGCCATCCCCAACACGCTCGAAACCCAAATCACCGTCACCAAGTCATCCATCGAATGGGCCGTATCCGAGCGGAGAGGCTTCCTCCGACAAAACCTCGAGACTCGCCTCGTCTCGCTCTACATGCAGAAGCAAGCCTACTACGATGCCCTTACGCTCATCAACAGCTTGCTGAAGGAGCTGAAGCGCCTGGACGACAAGCTGGTGCTCGTCGAAGTCCAACTTCTCGAATCGAGGGTGTACCACGCGTTGGGCAATGTGCCCAAGGGGCGGGCTGCGCTGACTTCTGCGCGCACATCGGCGGCATCCGTATACACTCCGCCACTGGTACAGGCAGGGTTGGACATGCAGAGCGGAATGCTGCACGCCGAGGACAAGGACTTCACCACGGCCTTTTCGTACTTCATCGAAGCCATGGAGGGCTACCACTCGCTGGACAATGAGCAAATGGCGACGTCGGCCCTGCAGTACATGCTGCTCTGCAAGATCATGCTGAACCAAGTCGACGACGTCAACAACATCATGACGTCGAAGCAAGCGCTCAAGTACGCGGGCAAGAACCTCGACGCCATGAAGGCCGTGGCGCGCGCGCACGCCAACCGCTCGCTCGAAGAGTACGAAAAGGCGCTGTCAGACTACCGCTACGAGCTCGGCTCGGACCGCTTCATCGCGTCGCACCTGCGGCGCCTCTACGACGCCATGCTCGAGCAGAACCTGATCAAGGTCATCGAGCCGTACTCGCGCGTCGAAATCTCGCACATTGCCAAGACGGTCGGCCTCGACACGCAGCAGGTCGAGCGCAAGCTGTCGCAGATGATCCTCGACAAGGTCATCATCGGCGTGCTCGACCAGGACGCCGGCTGCCTCATCGTCTACGACGAGACGCAGCGCGACCGCGGCTACGACGCCGCCCTCTCCACCATCGAGAAGTTGCACAATGTCGTCGACGTGCTGTACACGAATCAGGCGTCGTTATTGGAGTAGGCAGACCAAGTGCGGGTACGGGGAGGCGGCTTCTGGGGTGCATGGGTGGAATGGGCGGCGATGGTATAGGGCCTTGAATGGGACGCGCTAAGTGTACCATAGGATAGAGCGGTGACCTCCTCTTTCTCATCGCGCAAATCGTTGACGCGAATGGCATAATATCATGACATGCATGGCAAGAGCAAAGCGACGACTATGCCGACTGTGACAGGGCGTCTTTGGTATTGTCTCCTAGTGGAATTGGCGAAAATGCATCAACCACGACTTATAGATCAAGTGACAGCGCACACAAACTCGGCTCCATCCGCCAGCAGACCGTGTGCAGTAAAATGGACAGATCCATGCCACCACAGCAATGTGCTCGAATCAAGTCACTCGCCTTCCCAGTCGAAATACCTCGTGCTACCGAGACACAGCAAATGCTCTCCTTCCCTCCCTTCTCTAACAGCAGTTCCACCACTACCACCACCTCACCCGAATCTAGTATAGATGAAATGAAACGAATATGCACGTGGTCGAATCAGAGCTCCGTCGGATGGACTTTAGAGGAGGAAAGGACGGATACAGCAAGGGGAGAAAGAGGAGTAAGGGGTGGATGTGTGGTATTGAATCCTTAAGAGTGAGCGAGAGAGCGAGAGAGAAGCGAAGACGTGAAGGAAAGCATAGCGGCTTGGAATGGGAGGGACGGGATGGGACACGGCGGGTTTGGTTTCGGCTTTGGTTGAGTTGTCGTCGTCTGCCCGCGGCCGTGTACATGCAGTCGTATCGCCTGCTGTTGCTACTGCTGCTGCTGCTGCTGCTGCACACAGTGGGGCACGGCGGTTCTGGTGGCGTATCGCTGGGCGGCGCGAGCCTTGCGACCCATTGTAGCGTTCGTTCTCTTCATTTGTCGTCATGGCTTGCCTCACATCGTCGTCGTCGTTGTCCTCGTTGTTGCATCTCCCACAACCTTACAACACCACAGCGTGATCGATCCTTGCACTCGGCTTTTGCCCGCTTCCCGCCATCGCCCGTCCAAGAGACCAAACGAACCGCTCAAACAGCGCGGCTGTTGCAAATCTTAAAGAAGAAAAAAGCAGGTGAGGTGGTGGATATATGCGCGACGGAAAGTATCGACGGGTTGAGTGTGTGACGGACAAGCAGACAACAAAAGCGACAAGGACTAAGGCGGCACGCAGCGGCGCCTACAGCTTCGCCTCATCCTTGACCTCGCCGACCTTGAGCTTGGGACCGTATTTCTTGAGCACGCCCTCATTGTGATACTATAATGAACCGGTTAGCGCACGATCCTACCATATCCTCACCCTACCCATCCTCCCCTAAGCTTCTCCGCACCCAAATTTGCCCAAACCCGTAATAAACCACGGCAAAAAGGGCAGAGAGAGAGAATGAAGGAGAAAACAGAAAGGAAGTGCAAACCAACCTTCCAAAACTGCTTGCTCGCGTCCTTGCCCCCGACGCGCTTCAGGATCTTGCTGCCGCCGGGGTGCTCGTCGACGAACGAGGCCAGGCTGTACACGTTGTGGTCGATGATGATGTAGAGGCCGTCGTCGACGGATGCGCGCGCCGCGACGTCTTTGGGCGTGAAGGACTTGTCTGACATGGTTTGTGTACGTCGGTTGGCGGGAGACGGGAGAGAGAGAGAGAGAGAGAAAGAGGGCGACGGCGGCGCGGGGAGGGGTATGCGATGGAGGGACAGAGGGACGGAGGGAAGGGTCTAGAGCGGACGGCCGACGGGGAAGGTCGTTGATATACTGCTGCTGTATGTGCCGCGGCTCGGCCCGCGTCGTTGTTTCGTGGGTTTGGTTTGGTTTGGTTGGTTGGCAGAAGCCGCGCAGGAAAGAGGATGGATGGCTGTCGTTGTGGACGAGGCGATGGGCTTGGTCGAATGTTCCTTCGTGCAATAGAAACAGGTTGGATTGGTGAGAGATGCAAGGCGAGAAAATGGAAAGAAGTGACGGGGGAGGATGATGGATGCTTCAAAGGCGCATTCATTCCCGACGAGGGCGCGGGGCGGAACCAAGGTCCCCTCACTTCCTTACAGCTTCCTTCCTTCTCCCGTCCGGCAGAGCAGTGCAGCGTGGTACACATCCAGCCGCTGTCTGTCTGTCTGTCTGGTATCCAAGCATACGGTACCTTTAGCAACCCAACATCTCAGCTCCTCTTCCCCTACCACCTCCCCTAGGCACATCCAATACCCATATACCTCACCCATCGCAACCACCCTCACCTCACCTCACTCACCCCACCCCACCCCACCCCACCAACGAACCAGCACACCAACCAAACAGCCGAGGTCCATTCCATTCCACTCACCACCAACAGCGCCAGTCCAGTCCAGGTCAGGGCAGACCGCGGGCCCAACCCAACCGCTCGGGCCCCCATTCAACCTGCGGCTCCGCAGCGCACCCCACCGAAGGCAATAATGCCAAATGCGCGCCTCCTCATTGGCTGCATGCCTACCACCTACCTCAGTCCGCCCGCGCAACCACAACCGAAGCACGCGAGATGACGCGCGCCCGCGCGCACACCACCGCTTGGCGGCTGCGTCCGGCCGGCTCCTGCCCAAGTGCGCGCGTGCGTGCGTGCGTGCGTGCGTGCGTGCGTCGCTATTTTTACCCCCCCCCCCCCCCCCCCCCCCCCCCACCCTCCTTGCCCCTCCGTTGCCTGGCCTGAGGTTGGTGTCTCTGGGCCCGACTGGGCTGGGTGCGACGCGACGCGGATGTGCGTGTACGCGCACGCTGCCGTCGTCACGGCATGCAGAGGGGTCGTGCGGGTGGGCGATAAGGGGGGGGTGCGAACGTGAGGAGGTCGCGTGTCGTCCGGCGGTCGTGTTTTGCCTGGCACACGGTGATGAGGTCGGGAAAAGGGATCCGACACTTCGACGGCCTGCACTGAAGGGGGGGGTCGGGGGCGTGCGGGCTCGCGGGGGCCCGTCTGTCCGTCCGAGCTGGAGAGCATCCATCGTTGGATGGTAGGGTAGGTTAGTGACGACTCGCCGTGTGGCACGCGGAACGCAAAAACAAGGCTCGTAATAGTTGCAGATTTCTCTCGATTTCGCCGTCCAGTCGTTCACTCCGCCTGTCAGTCGGTCGGATCTTTCAATCTACCCATCCCATCCCATCCCATCCCGTCCGCCCCGTTTCATCTGCTCATCTCAAAATCCCGTATTCCCCATCTGCGCTCCCTGACCTGACCGACATCTCGTTTCGAGAGAGGAAAACATGTCTGAGCCCCGTCTCGTATTCCCAACCACCCGTCCGTCCGTCTCGTCTTGTAAGAATCGCCCCGTCTTGAGTAAGTAACCCCCGTCCTGTAGCTCCAGACACCGTAACGACCGACACCGAGCGGAGAGAGTCTCCGTCAAAGAAACATAGATAGATAGGAAACAGGAGAAGGAAACAAGGAACAGAAAGAAACGAGGAAGTGTGAAATAGTGGTATCTCAACTCACTGAAACGCGCAATCTTTTCCCTTGCCACAGCGTCGGTTGCGTGGGGCATATCGCTGCCACAACGGCAGGGAAGAAGACAGGAAACAGCACAAGAGGGAAATATCAGAAAGAAACACAACGGGAAAAAGAAAGGGAATCAGAGGCACGATTACCCCAGACCGGTAGTTTCCGACACAACCGGCCAAACGAACGCCATTCCATGCATCCATGACACCGCGTCCCTCATGCAACAGGCAAGGGGAATCCGAACATTTGAAACAACAAGCGGGGAGATCAATGTCCGTCATCAAACTCTGCGGGCTCGAGGATCAAAACAAAAAAAGACCCGGCAACGCCTTTCAGCCTGTAGCAGAATCCCGGTCCGATCTTTCTCGGCGGAGCGAAGGCAAAGAGGCTAAGCATCGACGAGAAACGTGAACTTGCAGCACTGTTCGTGCTGGTGGTAAAAATGTTCAGAAAGAACTGTCATGTGCCCAAAGCAAAGACACAATTGGGTGAGTCGTCATCTTGCACATTCAGAGTTTCTCAGACGAGGAAGGCCTTGTCCAAGCTGCGCAAGGCCTTGGAGTCTTCCCCGAAGCCCGATATCCGGTTGTTCACGTGCTGAAGATGGCCGTTGGGGCTCCGGCTCCCTTGGCGGCTATTGCCGCTGGTATCGCTTCTAGTTTCGGCAGGCTCAGAGGTGCCGTTTACGAGAGCGTGGATACTCGGAAAGATCTTGCCCGTCGACGTCGTCGGCGGTCCCGAATTGGTCTCGCCGTTGGTTTGAGCGTCTGCGGCGGCCGCGGGAGGCGGAACCTGCTTGCTTGGTGGCGAGGCCATTGGCTTGCCATTGGTGATGGGCGCCGAAGTATTGACCGGGGGAAGTTGTGGCCCAGAAGTGGTAGGGGCGGGCAAGGCGATTCTATCTTGAGGCGGCTCATAATGTGAGTAGGGGTGGGGCGGGTATCCCGGTGCCGAAGTTGGCGGTCCGGCTTGTGAGATTTGCTGTGCGCGAGGAGAGAGATTTGGTTGATGTTGCTGCTGAGGAGCGGCCAGGTGATGAGGAGCGAAGGGGTGTCCGTTGGTCATGGGCGGAGGCGCAGGCAGACCCGGCGGAGGGCGTTCAAAAACGGTTGGGGCCGAGAACCCAGGATGAGGAGGATATGGGTGCGGATAAGGATGAGGTGAATGGGCAATGTAGCCCGGTGGGGCTGGGCCGTAGTAGTGAGCGTAAGCATGCGGCGGTGTCCCGAGGGGAGTTGGGGGCCAGCTGCCCGGCGGTGCATGGATTGCGTAGGAGGGGACTGGAGGGCCTGCTCTCGCGTACGGAGATCCCATCTGGTGTGGCGCCGTGGTGAAGGGTGATCCGCCCATCGGACCTCGCGTGACTGCTGGAACGTTGGATTGCTCGTTGACCGACGATTCGGGGTACATGCCCTTTTGAGGACGGATGTGACGCAGAGCTAAATACACATTAGCGGCAGTGACGCAAAAATGTCCCAGAAGGCTTACTTGGGTCCTGCGATGGTTGCATGAGGGTCTGCGACGTGGGGCTTGCGCGCGAGTAGTAGCTGATCAGGTGGAGGTGCTGTCCTTGCGAGGTGGTGATGCTGAAAGACTGCTTCATCAGACCGTCGGGCTTGTAGCGGTAACCGTCGTCGGGCATGGTGTCTTCGTCAGAGCCGTCCTTTGAACCGGAGTCGGACTTGGAGCCCGACTTTTTGGGTGCAGAAAAGCTGTTGCCTCCTCTTTTGCCCTCCATTTCGCGATAGGTCAGAAAGCTTCCGGATACCCTGCTGGCGCTCCATGATTTTCCGTCGGTCCACCTCCTCATGCCAGCCTCGCGCTCATCCCAGACGAAGACGGAGCCGGACTTGATCTGCTGGCGTTCCTTTTCGGACAGGCGGCGCTGGACGCGAGGCAGCATGCCGGTGCGACATGCTTCAAAGAGAATGATGGCGTCGTTGGGGGTTCGTACGTGGCCGTGATAAGTCTCCATGGTGTCGAGGGAGGTTGAGCGCAGCGGCCAGGTGGTGGCTCAGAAGCGCAGAGGAGCGAGCAGGCGACTAGTAGGGCGGTGGGTACAAAGGATATAAAGTTTCGGTTAAGCCGACTGCAGAAACACCGAGCGTCAGCCAAGCCATGGTACCGGCTGAGCCAGAAATGATTTTGAGTTGACGCATGGGACAAAATTAGGCCAGCAATAAGCACAGCGGGCAGTCCTTGGGGATGCTTGGAGCCAAGGGTGGGCGAGCTGCGGTGAACCTCGCACGGAACGGGGCGGGAGAGGTGTTGGCAGCGGCGGTTGGCGGGCGGCGATCTGAAACAGGAATAAAGTTGCGACGCAGGACTTACAGTCGAGGTTAAGCTTGAACGTGGTGGTGGTTGCGATATTATCCTCGAGTTTGCGAGCGAGCTTCTTGCAGAGAGAGAGGGTGAGAGGAGGTGGGGCGGATGGGCGTGGCGGCGGTGGGGGTCGAGGTCGAGGTCGAAGGAGTCGTGGACAAGGACCAAGGACCAAGGGCCAAGGAGGGACAAGTGAGAATGGACTGAGTGGAGGAAGGAATGTGTCGTCTTTTCTTGGGCGCGTGGGAATGGATCGGCCTTGGCCTGCTTGGAGTGGCGGACTGGTGTTTGCTCAGAGCAGTGCCCTTGTTGGGGCCCAGTGCCCAGATGGCATCAGTGCGCAGAATAAGCGTTTCCCCTGCCCGACCCTAAGGCTAACTTTAATTCAAAGTGCCGCGCAAACATCAACAAGCTCCAGCGTAAGCCCGCCGCGGCCCCCAGCGCCAAGTCGCGACGTTTTCTTTCGTTCGTTCGTTCGTTCGTTCGTTCTCTCATACAGTCAGCGGGCGCGCCGCTATGCTTGATGCTTACAGCGCGCTGTCTCAACTCAACGACTGGCTACATGTGGCTGGCAGCAAGGAGGACTGACTGCGCACATCGCCATCTCTCCACCCTGACCCAGCTCCAGCTCTCTCGCCTGGCGCCGCCAAGCCTGTCTTGCGGAACGTGCTAACCTCCTGAGTCGCATCCTCTGCGGGTCCGTCGGATTTCCAAGGTCCAGGGCCACGTAAGCCGCCAACGACGCATGCCCGGCTGTGACGTCCCCACCACGACCTGGCGCTGGGCCAGAGTGGGAGGGACGGCCAGCGAGCAGGAAGTGTCCATGTGCGTGTGGGCGCTGTACTGTACGTGCCGGCGACGTTGGGCCAAGACCTGGAGGGTGGGCGGCCTGGCGCCTCAGTCATGGGCTCACGGGGGTTGCGATAAGGCTTTTAAGCTTAAGGCTTTAAGCATAATGACTTGCCCAGCGGGAGCAGCGGCATTTGCCCTCGCATCATCCCCGTCCCCGTCCACCCAAGCCTGCCTGCCACTGGACACGAGCACGGGCGCGCAATCTCGATGCGACGGTCCAGTCGCACGTTTGCGGCGCAGATGGTTTCTCGCACCTCTTTTTTGCAGAGGAACTTGCCGCCAGCCCATGGCCCTTGGTATGGCGCCGCTGTCAGGCCGACAAGGTTGGCCGAGAATTAAGGTAGAAGCCAAGCTGCGCGATTGACGGCGCTACCAAAGGCTTTGCTCTCGAGTCCACAACCAGACTGCTGCTGCTTCCGAGCTCCGCTGCATCTCGTCTGCGCTGCGCTGCGCTGCAATGCAATGCAATTTGCCAGGCCCCGCCCTCAGTACCGCCCACACACGCAAGCTCTTTTTCCCGATGATCCAAAGTCCGAGGCTCTGCTCGCCGTCCGTGGGCCAAGCGCCAAGCCAGCCCAACCAAGCATCACGACTATGCTTATTCCCAGCTGCCATTGGACCACTGCAGCCTCGTGTTAGCCTCGGCCAGGCCAAGACGCCCAAGTCCGTCCCCCGTCCGCCGGGCACAGCCGTCCTGCCGCCAAGCTCAGAAGCCTCTTGTCCTGCCTGTCTCTTTCAGACTTGTCATGGCGCGCATAAAACGCCATTCCAACATCTCGGGTCTGCTTGAGCGACTCTTGTCAAGCACTCGCCCGGAATACAGCGGCACCCTCGTATTCCACCACCACCACCACCACCACCACCACCAACACACCCATCCCGTCCGTCCACCAGGGTAAAATCGTTCGCTATTTTGCCAAACACAGGTAAAATCCTGCGTCTGCCGTGTGCTCGTCTGTCGCTGTTCATGTCCACCGCGCGCTTCCACAACTTACAACTTAGGCGCGTGCCGCACGCAACAAAGTCAAAAGCCGACACATATCCAGCCTCCCAGAGCCATCGACTTTGGCCACCGAGTCAGCAGCACCATCGCATCTCGTTTCCTAGCTTCCACTCCATCTCCAAACCATCTCATCGCGATGTCCGGCAACCATCTCCCTCTCCCATCGCCTTGGCTTCGCCTGGTCAAAGCTTAGGTGCGCGCTCCCTTGCACTTCGACATGCTTCACAAGCCCTCGACCGTTGTTGGAAGCTCGTCGCTCTTCTGACCACCTCATTCGTGCCATGTGCGCTCATCATGATTGGGCGGAGCTTCCCTTTCTAACCGGTTCATCGCCATCCCTGCTCACTCCTGATCTAGCCAAATTTATTGAGTTTTATGGTTTTTAGAGTTATTGCTCGGCGCGCTTAAGTCGTTGGCTTATGGATGGCTGGCTGGATGGGGGATGGATGGATGGATGACCGGCTGGCCTTGCTCGGGCACTAGCCAAGGGCCTGCCTGGGGTCTCGTGTCCGTCTGGGGAACACTTCGAGACAGGCACTCGCAGCGGCAAACTGCACACGCCAAAGTGCCTCCTGCTGCTTGACAGCTGTGAGTGCGCCTCTGCAGGGACAGGGTCGCAGGAGGCAATCCTTTATCCGCATTCTAACCTGACCAGCCAGCCAGCCCTCCAACCCATCTCTCTCTCGCTCTCGTTCCGGAGCCGAACAAGCGACCCGAAACTTCATCGTGCATTGCACATTTTGGACGTCAAGTCGAACACAGTTTACATACACCCCGTCGTCTCATCACGCAAAAACGAAATGCAAAAGAAGAATAAGAAGAAGGTCCAAGCCCAGCCGCGCCACCTCACACTTTGAACAACATACAATTTAAGCAACAAGGCCAAACGATTAACCGTAGGTTCTTACTTCTTAATTTTGCGCGTTTGGCGTATTGGCCATGAGCGGCGGCGGCGGCGGGTCGCCTGGAGATTGCGATGGCGAGGCTTAGCGAAGTCTAAAGGGAAGTATGGGTAATGCAATGGTAATTATTGATCGCTCCCACAGTCTTCCACCGCACGAGAAGAGCATTTTGGATTTGGCGAGCGAGGGTGGATTCTACGAAAACAAGCCTCCCTCAAATCCCGAAGACTCCCATAATTCTTGTTGTGGACCTTGCTCCTTCTGCTTCATTTTTGGTCCTGGTAAGCGCCTCTGGCCGAGCCAAATTCGGACGTATCATGTTCGTTTTTTCTTGTTATTCATCAACTTTCTTTGATTTCCTTTCGTCAACTGTTTCTTCTTTGGCGTCAAGCCTCGTCCTCTTGCCGCGCCTGCAACTCTCGCAACTCAACTCTGAAACTCTGCCTTTTAGCCTCTCGTCTGTTTAGTTGGCCAGCAACTGCAGCATCCACCCTCTCCTGCGGGAGCATCTGCAGCAAGGTGCAGCGCACCCACCCACCCACACGCTTGACTACAAGCAAGCAAACAAGCAAACAAGCAAACGAGTCGTCGACCAGCATCCGCCGTCCGACTCTTTTTGGAAAGCTTCTGGAAATTTGCGTACGTCGCAGCCCGAGGACCTCCGTACGCTTAAGCTTCCGGCCACTTGGCTGATTCGCAGGGCCTGGGCTAACCTGGCATATCCGCGCTGGCTGGACTTGCATCTCTCAATCGAGTTACTTTTCCCCGGACCTTTTCGTCCTGGGCTCAATCGCCGTCCCATGATTCGACGGATCGTCCTGTGGGCGATGTTGGCCTGCCTAGGTAGGTTGGTGAGGTGCAGAGCCTAACTTGCCTGGCATGAATCTGGCTGTGTTGTTCGACAGTGGAGCAATGTACATTCCTACTGTACCATTCGTTTCAGTTTGCCCGAGTAGTTAGCCGCTTGCGTGCGAGCTTGGTGTGTCTTGCGGACATGCCTTCAGCGTTGCTGTTCATTGCGTTCTCTCCACGTTTCGTGCTTGTCTTCGTCTTGCCTTACAATGACTTATGCGCGTCTCGCCGATCCACTCGAAAAGTTAGTAGGGCGGTCAAGCCCTCGACAGTACCTGTCGCAAGGTCTCACGGGGCCATCGAGAACCATGCCAAAGCGCTCGCTTTTCTCTGCGAATCAGGCGGGCAGAAACTTGAGCAGCACTTACTTTCTTCCACAAACGGCGATCAAACAGCGTGGACCGGCCGACGGGATCATGGCTCCGGACGAGGAAGAGGAGGAGCAGACCATGGAGGAAGTCGTCTAGCTTCGCCTGCCGCGCCTGCTCACGCAAATAGACGGGCGCCAGCGAGTTTGTCCAGCTTCATGGAATCATTGACACATCAATCTCGTGTTTGCTTGCATACGTCGCATCCCTTCGCTCACTGCCTCTTCCTACTGCTGGCTCCCCCACCGCCGGTTTCTCTCCCAGGCCTCCACGTATTTTCTCAAGGCCTGCTCTCCTCTCGTTCCGAGGCCATATGTTGATCCTCTGGTTCGCGGTACTCGGGCGAACGGCTGCCATTCCGCTACCAGCGGCAGAATGGCTAGATGCGTGCGTTCTTGCCGTATCTCGCGCTGACCTCGATTGCAGAGGATTTGGTAGGTTGTGTTGTGGTACTGAACCACACGAGGGCGTTGAAAGAGATGGTTGAGTGCGGCGGAGGCGATGGACGGGCGACGATGAGGTGCTTTCTAGGGACAAAAGGTGAGAGAAGGGAGAGAAGGAGACGTCTTGTGACAGGCCACAGAATCCGGGAAGCTGTTCAGCGGTTGATGGGTCAGTGCCACTGTGGTGATGCTGATGGTGATAGGGATGATGATGACCAACGCAGGAGTAAACTTCTGCTGGTACCTCGCATCAAAGGGTACCAGATACCACAGTTGAGGAACCATTTGAGATTTGTCCAAAGCGCGCCAGACTCGCAGAGCTCCCCAAGGTATTTCTTTCCCACTCTCTCGTTCTTTTTCAACCTCTTCCCCCTCCTCCTCATCGTCCTCCACCACTTCACGACACCTCAAAACCGACCTCACCCAACCAACTCATCAAAATGCATTTCCCCAACGCGCCCCTCGCCCTCATCCTCCTCATCACGCTATCCCTCACCCTCCTCACCCTCCCCACACCAACAACTGCCCGCGCCGTCCGCCACCACTCCTACCGCCACGGCCACGTCGCGCTCTCCTCACAACCCTACGCCCGCAGCGCCCAAAAAACGCACAACGCGCACAACAACGCGCACAACAACGCGCACTCTCTGCCCCACCACCACCAACACCACCATCAGCACCACCAAAAGCCGTCTCCTACGCACGGCGCGGCCGCAGCGAAGGAAAAGGCCCTCAAGAACCCAACGCGCTTCCACGTCGCCGCCGTGCGCGTCCCGACGCCGCGGCCGCGCACGCGCATGTCGTCGTTTCGGCGCGTGTGGGAGTGGGGGCGTGGGCGTGTTGTCGGTGGTGGTGGCAATGTTACTGCTGAGAGTACCGCCGCTGCTGGGAATGTCGGCGCCAACAGTGGTATCGGACATGGCAAGAGGGACGGGCCGAAGATGAAGGCGGTGATGGGGATTTCGAGAGATGAGTTTGTAGGAGCGGGAGTGGGAGCGTAGAAAGAGCAGTTGTGAGATGGGGATGAAGTGATTGTGGGGGCGACACTGCGATTGTTGCTTCACGTCGTCATTTGGGGCTAAGAGATAGGACATACCTATGCTTTTTCGGGCTTCAACCACGGGAAATGCAAGAAAACGTCTGCTGGGCGGCGAAAACAGATGCGCGAGTGTGTTCACAATCGCAAAGGCTTGTTTACCATCGCGCAGTGATGAAGCCAAGGGGGGAGATCGAGGGGAAGACTGGACGTTGTTCCTGTCAGGGGGTGGTTGAAGAGGTATATCGATTCCATGTGAGCTGATCTTTTTCACTCCTCCGGATGGCCGCCCCTGGGGAGAGTCGGGCGTTCGTTTTTGTACTTCACCGCGTCAAAATTGATCTTCGTCACTTCACTTCCCACCTCCAACGAACCTATATGTATGCCACTTCGCTCAATACAGAACACTCATCGACTTGCCGGGCGACACCCACCCTAAAAACTTCGTGATGCGCTCAGGGGCATACCGCATACTCCTCACCACCTCCCACCCGACCCCTCACACATCCTCCCCACCGACGAAACGATATATACCTCACCCAAAACACCCAGCAACAACATCATCAATCGACCTCCTCCTCTCCAACGCATCCACCTGCAAGCTCACCGGCGGCTCCGCCCCAGCAACAACATCTCTAATGGCGTCCAGCGCAGCGACGAGAGCGGACAATTCGAGCTTTTCTTGTGCGGCAACAGCTACGTCTGGGTCGTTCGCAGCTCCGTCGGGGTCGTTCTCAGTGCCGAGCCAGGCACTTCGAAGAGAGCTCTCCGGCCGCCGCCTCCCGGCGCCCCAGTCCCATCCGCACGTTGCACGCCGCACGACAAAGCCATGCACAGCTCTGAGGCCCTTCTTGACGTAAAACTTAGCAACGGTGTGCGTTACGAGTCTGTGCGCGCAGAGGCGGAGGAGCCAGACAGCTTGCAGGCGTGTGGAGGAGGGAAAGGGGAAGGATGACAAAGACGGGAGTGCTAGGAAGGAAGACGAAGACGGCATGGTGGTCAAGGGCAGCGATATTAGTAGCGGCAGGAGGAGTGGTAGTGTGGCTAAGAAAGCTGCGAAGGCTGCCACAGCTGCGGTGAAGGCGAGTATTGGTAACGGGTGCATGTTTCGGTGGTCCTGTTGTGCGGCACGAAGAGGGCAGTGGCCGTGAAGGCGCGCGTTTTATGGACACTGGTGCTGATGAGGCTTTGGAGTCATGAGACCGGAGCTACTTCGTCAGCATGCTGCTCAAGAGCGACCCAGGGGCTGGGACGATGCCGAGTGATCACTGATAGTCGTTGTCCACCGCAGCCATTGCCTTTGAAGTTTTGCCCATCACCAACGTCTCCAATCACTTTCAGTCTTACACGACACTTGACACCTTTGCAAACACATTGTATGACCTGCATTGATTTTACAAACGACAACACCTCGGGAAGAGATGATGGAATCGAACTGCTCCTTTTTATCGAGTTCCTTGCTGACCTAGTTTACCTGTTTGAAAATAACCTCTGCCTCAGGTGATGAAAAACTCGCAGACCCACTGACACGGGTGAAGACTTGGGGGATGTCGAGCAGCAATCCGTGGAATGGGTGGAAATCGCCACTTCCAAAAAAAAACACAGGCGCCGACGATTACCTGGAAACCGCAGACCGTACCGAACCGCTCGAAACCTGATTCGCATCATCAATTTTGAAGAGATCGACTGGCGAGGAAAAGCCCACGACCGCAGCAATCGAGCTTCAGAACTTGCGGCTTTTTGTCAATGGCTTAGACACAAAGGAATTGGGCATTTCACTCGGCGGTGTCCAGGTCGTCGTGGGCGGGGGGAGGGGGAGATTCCTCGCCTACATCTTCGTTAGCCATGTGCCACCGTACTAGACTATTCCCAACGTACGCTTGTCGGCTCCACTGGTACCATTCTCGCGTTCGCGGTCTTCGTCGTCGCGGTCACGGACGTCGCGCATCTCCCGGTCACGGTCGCCCCGGTCACGGTCGTCAGGGCTGCGAGAACGGTCGCGGTCGCGGCGGTCGTAGTCGCGGTCACGGCGGTCGTCCTTGCGAGGCGAGTAGTCGCCGCGACGACGAGGAGGAGTGACGCTGCGGCCGCGGCGGGGGGAGCGGTCACGCCTCGGTGGGCGGTCAGCGCGGTCACGGCCCGAGTCGAAGCGCCACGACGCAGAGGGTGGAGTGCGGGCCCACTGGGATTGTTGTCAGCATTGCAAAGGGGGATGCCGGCTCTGGATGCGTACCTCGATCTTCAGGATGTCGTCACGTCCGATGCGCTTGTTGTGCATCTCATGATAGGCATCGTCAGCATCCCGACGAGACTCATACTCCACAAACGCGAAACTGGAGCGAGACGGTCAGAACGGCCAGGACTTGTCGTCCGGGGGCAGGGACAAGGAGGGAAACTTACAGACGAGATGAAGCAGATCGCGGAGCTGGAATGTCACAGCGCACAAGGCGACCATACCTTCGTGTGGAAGTTAGATTGGGCGTTCATCGTCGCATCGCGGAAGGACAAGAAACAGAGAACGGGGTGGTCGGAGGTCCAGGAGCGTCGATGAGGGCTATCTACATGACGGGAGGAGCGAGGAGGGAATCGATAGATCGATCGGTTCGGGTCGGAAGTGCAATGCGGTAGAGAGGAGGTAGGCGAGTCGACTTCACGTATCGTAGAGGACGTACCGTTCGAATTCGTATGCGAGGTCTCGGGCGCGCGTTCCGTGAGAGAAGCCGGTCACGTAGAGCGTGGTGCCACCGCGGCCAGACATCTTGAACGAAGCCTTCGTGTTGAGGAGCACAACGAAGAGCGATGCACGAAGATGCAGTAGACGCGTGGGGGTGAGGGTGTCCAGAAGAGAGACGAGGTGTTGTGAAGAAGAGACGCGGGAGCAAGTTGCAGTTGGGCTTTGAGGTCGCCCCGGCCGCGGGCGTGGATGAACTTCGGTCCGAGAGCCTCCCGTCACCGGCCAAAGGTCAGGTAAGCTCCAGTCTCCGCCACGCCAACGCCAACGCCAACCTGCACGCACCGACAAAGCCGTGCTCCACCTCTACACACAACTTTCAAACATCCTCCGCCACCCGCACCACCTCCAAACCCACCTATTCTTTGTTGAACGACGTCGCCTGCCTCGCGCCTTCACGAATACCCTCCTTTCCGCCGTCCATCGACCCGCACGCCTCCTCGCGACTAGCCCACCGCGCGCCCGCCACTCCTGCAACCTGCCCGTCGTCGCGCGACCCTCGACCCTAGATCCCGCAATCCACCGTTGACCCGGGAATCATGTCGGTCGAGCTCCAGGTCGGCACGCCTCTGGCCAACGCCCTTCAAAGCGTCGTCCAGCCCAAGCTCGCCGAAGTTGGCTGGAGCAGCGGCGCTTCAGACGACACTGCGCTTTCCGAGTACATCATCCTCATGCTTGTTAATGGCAAGACTCAGGAGCAAATCGCCTCGGAGCTGGCCAACGACTTGCTCAGTCTGGGACCCGACGATCCTGACGCTGCCAATTTTTCACGATGGTTATTCGAGCAGCTTCATACCCTCAACTCGCAATTGAACGGCGACGCGTCAGGATCGTCAGAAACGCAAGGCGGTCAGCGAGCTTTCGATGGAGACCAGGCCAACCTCACCAACCGACCAAGCCAGGATGCGGAGATGGGTGACGGCACGCAAACTTCAATGTAAGGCTCTTGCCAGAATGCAACAAAGTCTAAGATTTACGAGGCTAACCAATTCACACAGACCAACTGGTCCAAAGGCCATGCGCAACGGTAACCAGACCGGCCGCGAGAAGCGCATGATGGGGCATTTGAGCAAGGCCATGGAACGCTCCAACGACGCAGCTTTACATCGTGTGAGAGGCGGAGGTGGGACAGGGCGTATAAACTCACATGCTGGCAGAGAAGCTCCTAAGGGACCTCGTCATCAGGCAAACCGCAACATGGCCATCATGAACGGCATGGGCGGCATGGGCGGTATGCCGGGCATGAACGGCATGGGCATGCCCGTTCCTGGCAATATGATGCCTCCACAATCGCAAATGTCGCAAATGGACATTTTCCGGACTTTCGAGGCCATGTCAGCTCAGATGGCACAAATGTCACAGGCTTTGGCAGCAAAGGGTCAAGTGCCGCCGCAGCAGCCCTATGTGAACCCGGCGTTCCAAAAGAATTTCCGCGGCGGACCCAACCAAGGCAAATCCTTGTTCGATCGAGTTGATCCCTCTTCGCGTCCAAACAGGAGCAAGCCCCAGCACATTGGAAAGAAGCTGCAGGGTGATACGGACATGGGTGAAGGTGGTGCAGACGCTGGGAACAACGCGGAGGCGATGGACGTCGAATCGAAAGACAAGGAGCCCTGGGATATCATGTGCAAGTTCAACTCCAACTGCACCAACGCAAAGTGCCCCTACGCGCACCAGGCACCCATGGCTGCTCCTGGTATCACCGTCGACCTCGGCGACCAGTGCTCCTTTGGCGTCCGATGCACAAACTTCAAGTGCACAGCCAAGCACCCTTCGCCTGCTCAGAAGATGGAATTTCAGCAGAAGAACCCTTGCAAATTCGGCATGCACTGCACAAATCCTGGCTGTCCATTCCAGCATCCGCCGAAGCCCTGCCGGTTCAACGAAAGCTGCACCAACCCTGATTGCAAGTTTACGCACGTCGACACCAAGTGCAAGTTCACCCCGTGCCTCAACCCGCACTGCTTCTTCAAGCATGACCCGGGCCAACGGGCTGCGAATGGATCTGGCAAGGAACATGTTAGCGAGAGGAAGTTCATTGACGAGAATCAGGAGGAGGAGCTCATCTTGCCAGCAAAGTCGCAAGAGTCAGAGGAGGCGCCAAAGGCGGAACAGCAGGAGCCCGAGATTGCGGCTTAAAAAATGTCAGCCAATGCTTTCACAACCATTGGACGGAGGACCATGTATGAGATTCGATTCTGGTGTGGAGACGAAGGGTGAATAGATGCCCTGTGCGAGCAGGGCCACGGCGTTTTGAATTTGGGTGGTATGGACAGGACAGCACGAGCTGCCTTGATTCCTCAGTTGGACGATGGACTGTATGTAGATGCAAATGGAGAGCTTCTGGGACCAATCATCTTCAAGGAAAATGGCAGTGACATGATGTGGTGAATTCAAAGTTTGAAATACCCTGCAGGGTCTCGAGGCTCAGCAGCCAGTTAGGGTGTCCGCCTCCACGTCGATTCACGTCACCCCAGCTGCGGCCATTGACCGTAGCTCCCAGCGCCAGAACCTCTGCGGCACAGCTTGCCTCATTCTTCCCGACACCACGCCATTGATGCTTTTCGAGCGATGCAATCACGCAGCCATGTCTTGCTTCAAGGCGCTCGAATCCCGCGTGCTTCGCTGAACGCGTCCGTCGGTTGCGGATGCGCGTCATACAAGCTGCCGCGCCGATGCTACGCGACCCAGCGACCCCAGCGACCCGCACCCAAAAAGATTGCTGTACTCGGCGGCGGTATCACCGGCCTGACGACGGCCTACTACCTGTCCAAGTCACTACCTAACGCTACAATCACAATCTACGAGGCCAGCGGCCGGTTCGGAGGATGGCTGCAGTCAAAGCGCGTGAAAGTACCTGACGGCGGAGGATTCGTTACTTTCGAACAGGGACCGCGGACGCTGAGAAAAGGTCTCTGGGGGATTTTCACGCTCGAACTGGTACGCCCTCGCTATGAAGATCAGATGGCCATTGCAAAGATAACACTCGCGACTAGCTCTTGGAACTCGGCTTGCAAGGTGACATTAGGGGTGCAACCAAGGATTCCGTTGCCGCCAAAAACCGATATTTCTACGACCAAGACCACATAGTACGCCTACCAAGCTCCATAAAGGACGCCTTATTCTCCGGGGAAAGGGTAATATACACTGCTATTAGAGAAGTTCTTTTCGAGTGGTGCTGGAAAAAACCGGAATTCGGACATGGCGACGAATCCATAACAGACTTTTTGGCTCGCCGCGGCTTGAAGCAGACTGGTGACGATTTAGCATCGGCCTTTCTCCATGGAGTGTACGCCGGAAATATCGACGAGTTGAGCGCCAAAAGCACTCCTCCATTCGACAGATTGTCTCACCTAGAGCACGCGAACGGCAGCATTACAAATGGACTTTTGGCCAAACAAAAAGACTTTGTTACCGTACCAACGAGATTGCAAAAAATGTCCAATCATCGTCTGCCACTGGATATCTTCAGCAAGAACCCCAATTTATTGGTTTGGTGGGTAAACACCTCGGTGTTTGCGCTGAAGGACGGCCTGGGCAGTCTTGCAAACGTGCTGGAAAAAAAGCTTATCCAAAACCGTGTTGGTTTTATAAGAGAAGGGGCTACAAAGCTCGAGAAGTCTTCGGATGGCATCACGGTTCGTAGTCCCTTATAAAGAGTTGACTCTGTCAAGCACTAATTTGTTCTTGCAGGTACACACACAGAAAAAGACCAGCAGCATCCTCAAAACCTATGACCTTGTCATCTCTGCACTACCAGCAAAGACAACGGGCGAGATTGCGTTGGCTGGACTACGCTCTGGGACGGGTTCGGCCTCATTGGCAAAGAACCGCCAGGCCATGAAGGAAGCGTTCAACGTGCCCACTGTTACAGTGATGGTGGTCAATCTGTTCTACAAACAACCTGGGCTCGTGCCACACCAAGGGTTTGGCTACTTGATCCCAAAAACGGTTCCAGGAGAGCAGAACCCGGAAAGAGCGCTGGGAGTCATCTTTGACAGTGACATAATACCAGGGATGGACTCTGCGGGAGGAACCAAGTTGACCGTCATGCTAGGCGGGCATTGGTGGAACGGATGGCCCGAATCAAGCCTGCCAGACGAGGAGGAGGCCGTCCTGGCCGCAAAATCGCTTCTCGCAAGACACCTGAAGATCGAGGCCGAACCTGTGTTGACAAATGTCGCTCTGCAAAAGGACTGCATCCCGCAATACAACGTGGGTCACCAACAGAAGCTGTATGCGGCTCATGAAGCACTGAAAGAGGTGTACGAAGGAAGGGTCCGGGTTGTGGGTAACTCATACTATGGCGTCGGAGTACATGATTGCGTTGTCGCGGCAAGGCAGATGGCGGAGAATGTCATGGAGGAGGTGGCAGAGGGAGTGTTGCACAGCGGTCGTACTGGCCTAGAGGCTTCGGCCGACGAGCATCTAAGTGGCTGGACTCACTACCGGGTGCATCCTACTGTGCTCAAGTTGATGTAGATTGGAGGTTGCGAGAGTCATGTATTGAGGGATCCGGGGAGAAGAAGATAGAAAGCAAGTCATAGCCACGCCAAGGGCGAAGACAATGAAAGCCAAGAGGGGTGACAAAGACCATGACGACGCCTTGGGCGGAGTGCGAGGGTTGGGTTAATGTTGGGTTGGCGGAGGGTGAGGCGGGAGTCTTGACCTGCACCAATCAGCGGCCGGCCTCGTTCGCGCCGTTGGCCGGGTTCCTGTGCTGCGCCTCCGGCTCCGTCCAGGCTGATGCGGTGCCATTGCTGCTACCGCACTACCATTTATCTTCCCTCTTCCTCTCCCTCGCCCTCGCCTCCACCCGTCTCTCTCCACCTCTTCCACCTCAGGCCCTGTCGTCTTTCACCAGGCCCCCATTCCATTCACCATGCCTGCCCTTCATTCGTTTCAGAAGCGAGAGTAAGTCCCACGTCCCATCCGTTCCCGCCGCGACACAACGGCACCGTATCGACGTCACTTGGCGCACGGCCTCCAAACAGGACCTGAACACAACTGACACTTTTTCCAGTGACTGCGTTCGCGACAGCAATGGAGAATTGTACTGCAACAACACCCCGTGGAGCGACTGGGCTCGCTGGGTCGTCCTCGTAATCATCATCGTCGCCTTCTTCCTTCTCTTCGTCGTAAGCACCAGCGCCACCACCCCAACACAGAACCCAATAGAAGTCTAACCTCACCACCACACAGGCCTGCTCCTGCGTCACCGCACGTCGCCGCCGTCGCATGGGCCGCCATCCCATGTGGGGAACCGGCTGGGCTGCGCGAAACGGTCACGGCGAAGCTCAGTACGTCGGTCCTCAACAACAGTACGCGCAACCCTACTACAACCCGAACCCGAACCCGCAATTCGGCGCCGCTCCCCCGCCGCCAGCCTACAGCCCGCCGCCGGGCGGATACTACGCCAACGGCGGCCACCAGGGCAACTACGAGATGGGCAGCATGCCAACGTCGCCGCCGCCCGCGCACCCGCACGACACGCGGAATGCGGCGGGAGAGGCCGTGTATGAGCAGCCGCCGGGTCCGCCACCGAACAAGGCCAGAGAAGTTTGAGATGCGGCCGTGTGGTAGCGATGCTGTCGACGAAGACACGATTAGGCGGGAATCAATTTTGCTCTCAAGGACCCTTTTTTCGCCTCCTTGCGTCCAGGGCGGCTTTTCTCTGGCTACGATACAAAAATCCATTTGAACAGACTTTCTCTGCGCCACGCTGTATGCAAACATGGCCTACATTGCAACACGCAAACAACTCTCATGGCTATGGAGAAAGAAGTCGATGACAGGTCTGGGACGGATTCGGGTAATGGCGCTAAACTGGTGGACCCACGGTACGGACAATGGGGCTCGGGAATGGATTTACGGGTATGAGGGTATTGGGATATGTGTGTATGGGCTGGGACACCTGAACCGGGGCAACGCACGCCGAGTGTTTTGACAGGCGGGAAGGGAGGGAAAGGCCGGCCTCCAGGCTTCTGTTTTGCCAAACGAAACTCAGGTCGTTTTCTCATCCTTTCCAGCAGGCACCGCTTGTCCCAAGTCTTCGGAATTATACCTATTTGCTCTTTTCCTTGGTACGTATCGATTGATCGAGTCAATGAAGGCGTCTTCGCTGCTGTTGCTACACGCGCTCTTCACAGTGCGGCTGCTTGGTATCAACCAACGACCCAAAGCTTCTTGGCTCTCTGCTTACGAAACATGTCAACATGCTTAGAAACATCGTTACCTGGCCCCGGTGTCAATCGTCGCCTCCTGCACTCGACTCTCTTCTCATCGCTACGTTCCTGTATGGATGGGTACTCTTGCCACGCTTACTTGCCGTACCTTATTCACTAAACCACGCTTCCCTTCGCTCGCCCACGCCACGCCTACGCCACGCCACCCGCCTCCCTCCCCCACACGCATGTATCCACACCCACCCACCAACCAACCCACCAACCAACGACATAACCAACGCATCCCAAGAATGCTCCCGGCCTCCACCGTTTCTCGGCGTGTCCTCCTGGCCTTCCATTTTCTCGACAGCGTACTCGACGTTATTGTGTCTGCGGGACGTAGCTGGCAACTGAAGCTAATGCAAGGAGGTATGTATGGCCGGACTGCACCGGACCGCACCGGTCAGGAAATAGACACGGCGATGCAATGCGCCTACTTTGAGTAGTGTGGGGAGAGTGTAGACGCCGGTAGAGTGAATTAGGGAGGCGTGTTGGCGGAGCCGCACAGCAGCGCCTGTACATCGACTCTGAAGGCATCTGTAGAATAGCTGGGACTGAGCATTTAGCCAGCATAGCACAACAATTTCAGCCTCGACTCTGGCAATGTTCACGGCATTCTTCTCACTCCCCGAGCCAAGAATTCGAACATCGAGGTAGCAGATCATCGTGTCGTATCATGTACGGCGGCACAGCCTCAACCTCAGCATCAGCCTCAGTCTTAGCCTCAGCACTGACAGCCCAGCCAGAAAGATGGTTAGACAGTGAAACAGCAGCAAGTCAGAGACTGGCCGATTATTATTGACTGACTGTCCAACTGGCTGCCTGCGGCGCGGTCCAATGATATGTGTGCGACGCGACACGACACGACAAGACGGGATCGGATGGTGGCGTGTGCCAAGAGGCCGACGACCCAAGACTTCCAAGGCTTAGGCTTATTTTACTTTTCTGTTTTTCTGTTTGTTTCTTTTTCTTTTTCTTTTGTTTCGGCCAGCTGGCCAGCCAAGGATAATGTCGTCTTCGCCACTCGGGGTAAGAAGGGGGTGCGGGGAATTGGACAAGGGGTGAAGGGGGGGTTTTCTGAGGAGGTGGATATGTCGGGGGGCCGCAAGGGCTCGACGGGATGGTGATGGGTTTGGTTGCTCTCATGGAGTACCTACGTAGTGCAACCGCTGTTTGGAGCTTGCAGCTGGTAGCCGGCTACTTGCTACATGCAAAGGGGTATCGATGTCAAACATCGTACTGCCGTCTGTCCCGCAAATCTAGATATCAAAAGCAGTCCATGACCCTACTCTTCCGCACTCCCATCCTCCTCCTCACTCGTCTTCTTCTTGGCCTTCGCACCCGCCTTTCCAAAACTCAGTTTAGTCTGCTTGCCGCCCTTCTTGTCCTCGCGCTTATCCACCTGCGCCTGCACCCGCTCGCGCTCCGGCCGGCCCCTCTCCTGCAACTCGGCCTCCAGGCGTGCAAACTCGTCGCTCGCCGCATCCATCCCGACCAAGCTCTCCAGCAGCTTGATCTCTCGGGCCCATACGGCGCGGTCCTCGACCGTCTTCCCCGGAGTTTTGGGGTCCGGCACGTCGATGGGCGTCTCGAGGACCATGGGGAGGCCGCGCAGGCGCGGCTCGTTCATGAGGGCGTGGAAGGCGCGCAGGCCGAGGAAGCCCGTGCCGATGTTGGCGTGCAGGTCGCGGCCGGAGGCCAGCGGCGCCTTGGAGTCGTTGAGATGCAGCGCCTTGAGGTAGTCGAGGCCAATGACTTGATCGAACTTGTCGAGGACGTCCTTGAAGGCGCCGGGCGTGCGCAGGTCGTAGCCGGCGGCGAAAACGTGGCACGTGTCGAGGCAGACGCCGACACGGGCCTTGTCGCTGACTTGGTCGATGATGGCGCGCAGTTCTTCGAACGTGCCGCCGATGGTGTTGCCTGTGAAGACGGCCATCGTTTCGAGCAGTGTGAGAACGCTGCCTGTTGATGGGTCTGCGTGCGCGCGGTTGAGGTTTGTGGCGAGCTGCTTGAGTGCCTCGTCCCGTGTTGAGCTGGCTGCGTTGCCCGGGTGGAAGTTGTACAGTTTGATGCCCAGCTGGTGACAGCGTGAGACATCGTCCAGGAAGGAGTCGTATGCTTGCTGAGTTCGCTCCGGGTCCGTGTGGGCCAAATTGACCAGATATGATCCATGAGGGACAACGTCCTTTTCGCTTTCGTACTTGTGCTCTTTACACGCAGCCTTGAACATGATAGCAATTTCATCCTTTAAAGGCGGATTTGCCCATTTCCGCTGGTTCTTGAGGAACAGCGCAAAAGCGTTGCCACTGCACAGTTGTTAGATTTTTCCAGGAGTAGATGAAGACAACCCGCTCACCCTATTTGATTGCTGTTCAAAATGGCATTTTGCACACCTGGCAGCAGTCAGCATCGTCTTTCTGGGCCCCAGCCAACATGTTCGAGCAACCATACCCCCAGAAGCGCTCACGTGGGCTCCAATCTTGTACGAATGGCCCACTGTCCGCTCAGCAAACGGCGTCGCAACCTCCTCCTCGCCCTTCACCTTGGTCTTGCGCTTGGTCTTCTTAGGCGCCGCGCCGTTCTCGCCGTCCTCAGCCCCCTCGTCCTCTTTCTTGACCTGCGCCTTTGGCTTCCGCCCTGGCTTCTTCGCCGCCGGCTTTGTCTCCACTTCCTCGCCTACTTCAGCTTCCTCCTCATCCTTGACCTCAATCTTGGGCTTCCTCCCTCTTGCGCTCTTCTTCGGCGTGCTCTTTTTTGTCTCGGCCACGCTGTCGGGCTCCCCGTCGTCTGCACTCTCCTCGGCGTAATTGGGCTTGGCGGCTCCGCGCGTCGCTCTCTTGGTGCGCTTAACAGGTTCCTCGGCGTTGACGTCGTGGTTCTCTGCGCCGCGCTTGCGTGTCGAGGCGGTGCCTCTGGCTTGTCGCGAGCGGTCTGCCATGGATGCGATAGGAGCAAAGACGGTTGGACGGGAAATGCGGATGCTGCTCCCTGTTGCGTAATGGAAGAGGCTTGGAAGAAGACGGCGACGGCAAAGAGCTCCGGCGGTTGTGAACATGAATTGTGTCGTTCTATGGTCCTGCGATATCGACGTAGACGATGGAACGCGATGGCGACCTCAGAAGCACGTCCAGGGCATCGCGACGCGTCGCGCACCGATCAGATTGCGGCGGAGCTGCGGCTACGCACAGACCAGGTCGGCAAACCCTGCGCGGGCTCAAAAAGACGACTCGACGACTCCTCGCCCTCTCCATTCAGAAAAACCACGGGACCTCTCACTTAACCGGCCGGAGCCTTCGCGTACCGTGACGGTCATTCGGGTCCCCAGATGGACTCGCATGTCAGTGCTGCCTCTCTCCCCTTCCTTGCGGTCGGGGCGATGCAGTCGCCGCGCTTGCCTGCCCTGCCCTTGTCGCTGGCGGGGAGGCTGGCGTGGACGCGTGTGTGTGCGTACATTTTTTCGTCTTGATGTTTGACTCTGGGACTGTGTCATGTGTATGGGAGGGGAAGGGCCCCCTGGCTGTTTTTTGGCTTCACGGATGGCAGAGTTGTCGGTCCTGGAATACAAACTTGGCCTTCATCTCCTCTGCCGTCTTTCTCATGTCCATGCTTTCGAAGTCCCGTCTGGTGCTGTTGTTTCGCGGCACCAATACTCGATGGATGATACGAGGATGTCGGAGACTACATACAAAGTGCCGACTATCTGGTTTCTTGACACCCGCAACAACCTCACACGAGACAGGCTTCTGTTGTCGCGGCACCAGCGCCACACCATCATCATGTCCTATCTTCCCCGCGTTTGAGCACGGCACTGCCACTGTTGTCCCGGTAAAACTGTTCGAAGCTCCAGCTGAGGCACAACAGTGGACCAGAAACGCAAAAGCGCATAGTTGAGCTGTCAAATTTCCCTCCAGTCTCTCCTCTGCGGTTGACGTGATGCCAAACTGGTTTTTGTCTCTTCTGTCTATGTATCGCCGCCTGTCGCATCTCCACTGCTCGCCGTAAGGCCGCTTCCTCGTGCATCCTTCAATCTCCGACTCGACGGGCTCCTCCTGCTCCTCCTGCACTCGCTGTCATCGCAGTGCAGGAGACTTTTGTGGGTGTTTGCTTTCTCGTTTCAGCTGCCTAGTCTGCCGCCCAGGACTACCGGCTCTGGTTGCCAAAAATCGACGAAGCGCGGGATTAAAATGAGTAAATGGAAAAAGATGTCGTTGAACTTCGTAACGGCGTAACATCTCAATAAGTCATGAATTACAGTACGGGGAAATGTTGATCAGGAAAGGTTTTGGAAAGGAGTGGAGGAGAAGGGAAGACAAAGGAAAGTACAAGCTGTGAATTGATCAAATGAGGGAATGCTCAAGAAAATGGGGATGAAAGAGTCGATGGTTCGTGGAGGAGAGATGGGCAGATCAGAAGACCACCAGTATCGCTTCTCTCGGACTTGGTGCATCTGAACCACGACCTTCCGGATCTCCAAAGCGTCTTTCAACTCAAAAAGCTGAACCCGCCTTCCAAGGGCTTCGCGGGCTCTTGGGCACAATCGCCTTCAAAACCCGGCGCGTCGTTGCCGCCGCAGCCTCAGCCTGCATGGCGCCAGCTGCTCTGCGAGAATTGGATCGCCCCGGCCGCATTGGCTCCACGTACGACGCGTCGTCGTCAAAGGGGTTCTCGCCCGGCGGCAAACGCGGCGTGGCCGCCACGACGAAGCCGTCATCAAAGTCACCCAGCACTTCCGGCCGGTCCAGGTCGAACGGATCACTCTTGCGGCGCCGGGATTGCGAGCGCTGTCCGAGGTACGAGTTGCGTCTGCTGCTAGCCCGAGAGCTCTTGGGGCTTGCGCCTCGGAATTGAGGTCGTCCACGGGTTTCTTCGGTGTTGTTCGGAACGCCTCGGTGTGGCCGCGAGTAGATTGAGCTGCTTGGGAGGGGAATCACAGGTGGACGATTGTTCGAGTCGTAGCTGTCGGTGCGGGAAGGAGGCAGGATCAAGATGCTGGCAGGCCGATTCTCCCGTTCGTCCACCGAGGGAGCTGGACTGTTGGCGAGCTGCGTCAAAGGAGAGTACTTGCGAGCAATTTTAAGCGGCGCCACTTCGGCAGAGCGATGGGCTGGAGACGTGTAGCCTGAGTCGCGAGACGAGTGCTCGGGACTCTTTTGCTTTGACTTTGATGGCAGTCCCTCTCCTGCAAAAATCGCTTTTTCCTTGATGGGCCTGATTAGGTCGGCAGCAATGCTCCTGCCACCAGCTTTTGAACGGTTTATGGGATCCATGAATCGGTCGACCGAAACGAGTTTGCGGAGTCCCTGGGATATTTCCACGCCGTCGGGAGGGTCAAGGAACGGATTTTCAAAGTCACTCCGATCAGCAAAGGCTGCCGCAATTGTTGGGCGACTGGGAAGGGTAGGAGCAGCATTGTCAGGTCTACTCGGTAGGGTCACGTCGCCCATGTTTGCGATGCGGATGGAGACGCGGTTCGAGTCGGCAAACGGATCCAAAGAAGCAACAGGAATCTCGGGCGGGAGAGCTGACTGGAATGAGCGTGTGCTGTCAATGGATGGAAGACGTTCGCGGCCAATGCGCCTCTTGAAGCTGTCTGTAACCTCTTGGACGCTCTTCAAAAGAGGCGCACTGGTCGATCTGTTGTGTCCCGGTGGTTGATTAGATCCAGCGGACGAACGGGCCTGGCTCCCACGATTCGCACGATTTGCACGAAACGGGCGGTTGGTGTTGAGAAAGGGGAACGGCGAGCTGATGCTGGGCGGGTGTTCGCGGAGACCAGAACTGGCATTGAAGCCAAACCGTGACCCGCCAGTCTTTTTATCGGATAGCTTTTCAGTGATTTCGTAAACGCGATTGCGTTCTCTCGTCTTTCTCACACACCAGAGAAGCAGCAGGCCAGCCAGAATGACACCAACAAAGGACCCAAGAACGACACCGGCCACTGCCCCAGGAGAAAGACTACGACCAGCGTCATTTTGCGCAGTAGCGGTGGGAATCGCCGAAAGAGTAGTAGAAGCTACATATTGTAAGCCAATGGACTCTATACGGCATATCTGAGCGTACCCGAAAAGGCTGCAGTAGTGGAAAGGTCGCCAGTAGAGGTCACAGTCTGGGAAAACATTAGCCAAACCAAGGGAATCCAAAAATGGCCCAAAGCAACTTACACTTCCACCAGCTGTGATGGTCGTGGTAACTCTCGGGACTCTGGTACAACGCTTCCCGTTGACCGTGGTAAAAGGACTGGGAGGAGTGGCCATCCATGCAGGTTCAAGATGCAAGCAGCTTGAAGACAGCTGTGGACATGGCGCGCAACAGGGAAAACGGAGACCAACGCGTCAGCGCGGGGGACGAGGAAGAGGGATTATAGGAGGTCTCGGTGGCTCATGGGGAAAACACAGCACGATGGAAAAGGGTGGGAAAAGATCATGCTCGCATGGTTTCAGGGTACCGCGTCGAGGAGCGACTTGGCTATAAGCGCCGCAGGCTGTGTATCGTCAGGCGGACCAAGGCTCGTCCGGCGCTGATGCGACAAGTTGGGGCGCGTCTGGGCCATGGGTGAGGGTCGAGGCATGAGATGGGGGTGGATGGTTGTGGAGAAGGACGGGAGGTGTCGTGGGTGGTGGTTCTGCTGAGGTGGTCAGGCAAGCAGAGCAACGGGCGCACCCGCTGCAGGCGACGACATGGACCAGCAGCATCGCATTCCATCGAACCTTAATCCATCCATCCATCAATCTGTCTGACCAACTATCCCATCTCTGCTACAGCATCTGGACTGGGCAGGCCTGCAGCTCTCCCGCGACGCACCGCAGCGGACGGGAACAAGCAAATCATCCGGGCTGCTGCTTGTGCGTGGACTGTGCCGCACCTCTGGACACTCAATGCCGCCCACGTCTCGTGTGAAACCTCGCAACATCCTCTCCTCCCGACCTCCCTTGGCCTCGACCAGCCATGTTTGCCTTTGGTTCCAGCTGTAAGTCATCCCCTCCTCAGCCACACCTCCCGGCTCTGCTTCACCCTCGACGCGCCCCCGGCTCGCTCTCGACGCCTCCAAGCCCCGTCACCTTTGCCATCTCGCGCCACAGCTTTGGTTCCAGTTCCCCTGTGGCCCTTTTTCACGTGACCCGTGTTTTCAACTCTCCGGCTATGCCTCGAAGCTAACATCATCGGCTGCAGCCTCACTCATTGCGGGAAGACATGATCCCGACAAAGAGCGGGCCGATCCTGGCCAGCCCACGCCCGTGAGGTTTCCACGCCTCAACCCTGAAAATCAACCAACGCCCAAACCATGGACGTCACCGGCCGACGCTCCAGACTTGTTTCGCCAATTCACGCACATCAGAAGGCCCGTCGATATCACAGCTAACCTCTTTACTTCAATGAACATTGAGCTCAACCAAGTCCACGGAGTAACCGACATTGTCACCGCCCTGCCAGACGATGCTTCCTCCTACCTCCCACCAGAGTCATGGAAGAATCTCGACGCAGCAGGCGACGCTTCTCAGGACCATCGTCTCCCAAAGCGTCTTCTCTGCAATGGCAGAGAGTATCCAGGCCGTGAAGAGTTCACCATACGTCTTAAGGAGATTATGAATGACAACTATCATGCATTTAGCGCTCTCACGAGAACTCAAATCCCAGAAAAGAAGCCACCTCGTCTGGCCCATTTTCGAAGGTTTTGGGAGGGCCTGGACAACATGGCCTACTACTGGGACACGAGTCGAGACGTATATGTACCATTGCACGAGCAAGAGGAGGATGCCGATGACCAAGATGGTCCAGTACAAACAGAAACGCCCAGCAAGGACGGAAAAGCGAGTGAAAAGGTCAAACCCGCTGGAGAAAACGAAACCGCAGCGGAAGAGGACGCGGGTCACACCAACAACTCGGAACCGCGAAAAAAGGCCAAAACGCAGGATTCCGACGGCAAAACAGACTCGCCACGGCCAGGCCAGGCGCAGCCAGCGAAGCTTAGTCCGCCAAAACCAACCCGCGTTACCGAAGTGCGGGCCAAGTTGGTCAACGGAAAATGGGTCGAGACCAAGTCTACGGCACCGAAGACCAAATACAAGGGCATGCGTATCGGCAACGGCCGCGGCATGCCAGAAGGCTATCGCACCGACACTGTGCGCGGCTTCATCGAGCCGCTCTCGTGGCAGTACGGACTGGCGCTTGGCCCGCACCGGCGGCCGCCGGCGCTGCAGATCCACAAGCTGCGGGTTCCCGTGAGGGTCAGCTCGGCCGTGTGGAAGAGCAGTACGGACCGCCTCAAGGCTCGGCAGGGCATCGTGCAGGGCCCCGTGGCGGGCATCCGCTGCGCAGACTTTGTCGAGTTCTCCGAAGACATCGCGTCGACAGCCGGCCAGCGCGAAGCGCTGCTAGACGTCATTCGCGAGATTGGCAGCATCTTGTGCATTGCGCAGGAGCGCGCGCGCGAGGGCAAGTCAGAGCGCAAGCCTGGCGAGGGCATGTGGTGGACGACGGCGCCGCGCTGGGGAGGCGGGCCTGGCGGCGAGGTGGGCGAGGGCCGCGGTGACAGCGATGGCCCGCTGGAGAAGGCCAAGGAGGAGAAGGAAGAGCGGTCGAGTAGTAGAGGCTCATCATCGTCGTCGACGAGCCGGCGAGTGGCGGCCAAGAAGAAAACGGCGGCCGAGGCGTGGGCTGACTTGAAGCCGGGCGTGGGATATTGGGACCCCAAGGTCGAGTATGAGGCCGTCGGCAAGGACAGGAGAAGCGAGTGGGACGATGTGAGTGCCGCCTACCAATACACCTCTCGAATCATCAACTAACGACATCTCCTAGGTCTTCTCCTTCTCCTCTCTTAACCACCACGTGGCCCTGCTTCACCTCCACGTCCACCCGGCGTACCTCGACTTCCTCCAGACGGGCGAACTGCCATCGCCTCCGCCCGCCGACCCCTCATGGTCCCGCCCCGTGCTGCGCCGCTCGCGATGGTACGACTTTTTCAGTGTCGACGACCGCGTCGAGCTGTTCTGCGGCTTGTGGGGCTTGTTTGGGTGGCTGGTTCGGACGCAGCCGCCGCAGCAGCAGGACGGCGACGGAGACGTCGAAATGAAGGACGCTACGTAAGCGAGTGCGTGTGTGAGCAGATAGATGAGGTGTCGGCATCGCACTCGCGAGCTTTATTTTTCTCGGGACGAAGCATTTGCGTCGTTTGCATTTGCAGCAGCAGCATCGTTTTGATCATCAGCGTTTGGCATCAGGTTGCAGCGAGCCAATTGAGCATGCAGTCAAGATTTCATCATTCTTTGGAAAAGGCACAGAACACTGCCCTGTGTAGAATAGGCACTTCACAAAAATGGGACATCGACAGGGAGGGGATGCAGAAAGAAAAGGTTGACTAACTACACTATGCAAGCACTCCAACGCCCCCACCTAAATCTTGCCCTCGCCATTCTTCTCCTTCTGCTCCTCTTCCCTCCTCCGCCTCTTCTCTTCCTCGAGCCGCCGAAACAACCCCACGTTCAGCGGCATCGGCTCGCCAAGCCACGTCGCGCGCTGCGTGTGGTCGCGCAGGTCGTCTCCCGTGTTGGGATGCACGAGCACCGACAGCGGGCCGCGGTGGATCACCAGCCACGCGATGAAGGCGCCAAACTGCGCCGGCGTGAACAGATTGACTTCGAACATGCCGACGACGTGCGGGCCGATGGGCCGCGGGAAGAGCGCGTAGGTGCGCAGTTCGGGGACTGCCAGGCGTTAGAGGGGGGTCTTGGTCTTGCTTTGAGAATGGATGTGGAGAAGGGGGGGAAGTGACGCACATTCCCGTCGCACGCGCTCCCAGAGGCGCGTCGCGTACTCGACTTGCGCGGCGTCCGTTTGGTAGAAGTAGATGTGCGCGTCGAAGCCGCCGCGCGGGCCGTTGTCGATGGGCTCGGTGAAGGCGTCGTAGGCGCTGCTGAGTGCTGCGGCCGGTGGGTTGACGTATGACTTGCCATCGGCATTGCGCTCGCTGCGTGTTTATTGTGAGCACGTGGTTGGTTGAAATGCAGGAAAGCGAGAAGTGGTGGCTTGGTTCGAGGGCATGATGGGATGAGGAAGGGACGGGAAATGGGCTCTTGCTTGCAGGAAGGCTGGAGATTGGAATAGTGCTATGGGTGGATTTTGGCTTTCCGACGAAAGACAGATAAGAGGAAAGCAAGAGAGAATGAGAAGACGACGTACTCGGACAACGGTGGCAACCCCTCGTACCCCTCGAGAGGATCCGGATAAGTGTACAACGACGGGTCGGCCATTTCTTTCCAATTCTTTTCGGTGCAGGACAAAAGATTCCAATCCCAATCTCTTTTCAAGCAGGTTTTGTTGTAGAGTAGTTTCGTAGAAATCAAAAAGATGACCCGGAAAGGCAGAAGAGCTCGACTGCTAGAAATAGTTGAGTGCCAGTAGGATTCTTGGTTTCAATCTTGCGAAACGATGAACCGGATGCTGGAGAGTTGGATTGTAGTTCAGTGACAGAATATAAAGCAGATAGGCAGTAGGTAGGTCTGTAGGTCCGGCAGCACGTCAGGCTTGCTTACCTGATGCAATGCAGGAGATAGACGGGGCGTTCCCGAAGCAGAACTGGGCTCTCCAAGAATGAATGTATTTGTCAGGCGTATTCGTATATTTTAGTGTAGTCAAGTAGCCGTACGGAGTAAGGACTCGCAACTGGTTGTGCCTGTAAGCACGCTTTTCAGAATGTAGTTGATGCTTGTTGTGTCTATGCCGGGTCAATGTGGGGGAAATGTATCGAGGTGGCTCGGGTTCGGGTGTTTTTCTACAAACGCGACTGCGTCCGATGATTGTAGACCTGAAGACCGAAAGTTCTTTGCGCCTGAAGCTTGTTCCTTACAAAGCGCTCCATTCTCTTTTCTTCTGGCATAGGCCAACCGACCGACAGGACAGGGAAGCCAGGTTACGCTGGGAACATTTTCTATCGCCTGCGAGCATTCAGTCAGCCACGCGCAATGGCCGCGCCCGAATTCCGCCGCGGAATGATTCCCGTCCAATCCCCTCCCACCCATCACGTCATTCTGGACTGCATCGCGCCGGGCAGCGCATCCATCACGGCTCCAGCTGAGACCACGAAGAACCACAATCGAGAGAGTGGCAGCTACGCGAGTAAGAAATGCGAAAGAAAAATATGCTTTTCGCTAAAACCGGGCCTGCCGACCAAGTCACCTAAGCTTGAGCTTAATTGCACGGAGAGCCGCTTGGCGAAAAGCTGCCGCGCATCGAAGGCGACGGGAGATAAGATGGCAAAGGCTGGCTGGCTTACAAGCTGAGAACATATACGTGCGAGAAGTGAGGCAGAGACAGAGCTGACAGGCTGATCCTGATGTTGTGGACTATCACACCACCATGGCAATTGAGCGCCACTCGTTCACCTCTCGTGCCACCACCATCAGAACGATTCGACTGATCGTTTCCTCCGTCTGACACCCGCCAAGCGCTTTCCCCATCCCCGCACTCATGCGCTCCGCTTCCGCCCACCGCACAGAGCGCAATGCCCAGCCCTGGGCCGCGGCGTCGCCAAGGGCTCCGCCGAGACGTCATGGGCAATGGGCTCAAGGTATATCCAACCAGCACTGAGCAAAAGCAGCAGCGAGAAGAGGCCCCAGATTAAATTGATTCCGCCATTCCTGTTCGGCGAAGGCGCCGAGCGGCAGCAGGAGGGTAACAAGCAGTGGTAATTTTGGCTTGTCTAGTGCGTGGTGGGGTTCTGGGTGTCCCAGTTTGGTCGCTTTGCTTGTCGATGCTTTGACCTCCCTTGTGGTTGCTTGGTCTCTGTGGATGATGAGATGGGCTGCAGCTCGAGCTCGCTCCCCTGTCTGCTAAGACGCCGGTTGATGCGAGCGAGGCCGCATGTTGAGTTGGACCCAAGACTGGCCAAGCGCGGCCGAGCTGCGCACAGTCACGCTGCCGACAGGGGAGGCTGCGAAGCTGGCGGGTACAAAGTTGAGAGTGGAGCCATCGATGTCTTGGAAGATTTCGGCTTTCCGTTCCCCGCCTGCTCGCCTGTTCATACTCCTTGTCCTCGTGCTAGAACAAAGACACAAGAGCTGTCGTCAAGTTTCTTTCAAAACAGGGTCGTCATCAATCGTCCATCAACACTGTTGGGATATATCGTTGCTTTGCAACCGCCGACTTTCGTCTTCCTCGAACCTCTTACTGTCGGAGGCCGCGACCATAATCATCATGGATGTCGTCCAGCTCGTTAAGCGTGCCGGTGGTGGCAGCAGCGGAGGAGAGGATCAGTCGCACCGCTTCGTGGATCACCCATCCCTTGGACATGAGCTTGGCGTAATGTTTGGGGGCATGGCCGCAATGGTTCTGAGTAAGTGGGCTTCGCAGACTGATCCAGACAGCGACTGATGCTTTCGCATAGGTATGGGTCTCTTCTGGATTTGGTGGGGAATCAACCTTAAGCGCGAGAAGAAGCTAGAGGCCAAGAGAATCGAGGGCTTGAGACAGAGGGGCATACTGAAAGAGCAGCTACCTCAGTCGTCGGACGAAGAACCCCACAAGACTGGATAGAGGAATTGGATGCTGCGGCAAGAGTTGGGAATGTGTCTGTATTTGGACCTTTGATGAGGTCACTGATTTGATGTCAATTCAAATATAATTTCAAGACTGCAATATATCTTTTCCATCGTCATCACCTCTCGTGTTGAGACTGACCTCTTTCGCGCATCAACTACTCCTTGGTTTCTTTGAACAGCTCGAGAAACGCATCGGCCTCCTGAGCACCACCCACAACATACTTCTGGTTGATTGTGAAGTTTGGCACGCCAGAAATGCCTCGCAACTGCGCCTGTCTGACCTCATGGTCAACCTCTTTGCCGCCCTTGTCACTGCTCAACCAGTCCTTGACTTCAGCCTCATCGAGCCCGGCCTTCACAGCCGCCTCTTGCAACACTGCATGGCTGGTGATATCCTTTTCGTTTTCAAAGTACGCCGCGAAGAGCTCTTCGACGACCCTGGTCTGCGTATTTCCGCCCTTCTGCTTCCCGAGCTCTATCAACCGGTGCGAGTCGCGAGTGTTGCCCGTCTTGCCTCCCCACTTGAAGTTGATGCCATCCAGCTTTCCCGTCTGCGTCATACGGTCGAGCAGAGCCTCGGCCTGTCCGGAAAATTTGCGCTGGTAGCGTTCGAACTTGTTTTCACCCTCTTTCGGGGCCGTGGGGTCGAGGTAGTACGGCTTCCATGTGATGGAGAATGTGTCCGTTGGGTTTTGCAATTGATGCTGAGAAATGGCTTTGGAGAGGCGACGGTGGCCCACGTAACACCATCTGGGGCAGTTTTAGTAACTGAAGTGCGCGCAATACGGGACGAGAGCTCTGCTGGGGACATACGGGCACACTGTGTCGGAGACAATGTCGATTTTGAAGTGTGTCATTGCGCGTCTGAGAGCCACTTTGAACAATTTTATTAGACACTGGCGTCCTTATTCGGTCCCTTTCGTTTGAGTAGACGAGCGCGAAGAGGTAGAGGGTGTTAGGAGCTTTGGAAGCTCTAGGAAGCTGTTGTAGCATGCCGTCGATTACCAATCAATCTTCGGAAGTTGCCCCCGTTGAGATCCGGTCGCTCCCATGACAAAGCTGAGCTTCGAGACGGCGGAAGGATACCGACATGGCGAGAGATAGAGAGAGTAGCGCTTCGGAGCCGTCGCTGGAGAGAATGAAGCTGATGATCAAGTCGGGATGACCAGAAGTCGCATTGCATAGCTCTGGGGGACGTGCAAAGCTAGGGACCGGGGAAATGTCGTGGCCGGCCATGCTCAGCGAGTCCCTTGGAGGTTCAGTGGTGGCACACACAAAACAGCTAGCAGGCAGATGTGGAGCGTCACCCGCCTAGAAAAGCTGCAAACAAGAAGCACTGACACTAAATCGAGTCAGAGGATCGAGAAGCGTTCAGACATCTGTAAGACAAGGAGCATTCAACTACAACTACTGTCATCCGCAATACAGTAAGCCTCCAAATAACCTTCCTCAGTATAACAACTCCATGCTGGGAATCGGCTTTGCATGGTTCCTCAATTGTTGCTTGATGGGAATGGTGCCGTTGTTTCTGCTGATGACGCAGCCGGTAGCGAATGCCGGCATCCGATCGCCATGCAGGTTTCGTGTGCCTTGCTCACTTGTCGGTTTCTTAACATCGAATTCTCGCCTGTGCCACTCAAAAGCCCATCTTTGACTCGTTTCCCTTGCATTTGCGGTCCGTCCTTCTCATTCACGATGCGTATTCCTCTCCATCGCTTGTGGCTCCTGCCTCTGATTTCCGGCATTGCCTGGTTCATCACGCTTTTATCGTTGCTGTTAAGATGGGTTGCAAGAGGGACCCCAAGATATCCCGGTCAGAGCAATCCCTACGTTGCCTTCATATCAGATATCGCCGCGTTCGAAATGAAGCCCACATTTCTTGTCGGCGCCTGCATCACGGCAGTCGCCTTCATTGGAACAGTGTGTGCCGTCCACTTTGCACGCTATGATCACCGCATGTACGGCATCGACGATTTCTGGTACAAAAAGTGGTCTTCGGCGCTTGCCATGGTTTCCGGAGTAATCGCCGGACTTGGTTTGATCTTATTGGCCATCATGGACACCTTTCGATTTCACGAGGAGCATCGGGTCTTATTGTTTGTGTGTTTTTCGGGACTGGCGCTATCGTCTCTATCCACGACGTTGGTGTACTTTGACCAGACGAAAAAGCCTTCTCCTTTCCGCCTGCTGCGGCTCTAGTACGTGCATTCCCGGCCCTGGTAAAATGATCGTACCTGCTGACCATATACAGCTGCTCTGCAAGTGCCACCATAGTGGTTATAGAGGTGGTTCTGGGCGTCGCGTTCACAATACTGATGTACATGTCGTTCTGGAGGACTGCCGGTGTTCTCGAATGGGTCATGGCCTTCACTGGCTGCTTTTACATGCTAGCTTTTGTCGGATTTGTTGCGTAAGTTGGACTGACCACGGGGTCTTGCGGGGTGAAAGCTGCTGACATGATTAAGGGTGCCACCGGAGGGGATCGATGCTAGGGAGCATGATCCCCTACTGCAAGAGCCAGCAGGCAGCTCTGTATAGAGCGGTTTCTGCTATGAAGGCCGTGGAATTCAAGAAAGCGAAGCTAACCTCGAAATGGGAGCGTTTGGATTACGGACCGTCAGAGTTGCTGTCATATATCAGCACATAAAAGTCTAAATCCTGCGAGAGAAAATCATTAGATAATGGACTGGGATAGATTCTGCTACGCAAAAAATGTTTTGTTTTCGATCGAGTGGCTGTTTTGGTGAAGAAAGACTCCTGTCCAGGGTCGCGCCACAGTGTTAATAGTTGGCATTTAGATACCCGTCCTGAGCTGAAGCTGTGGATTTTTATCCAGACATTGTGACCGGCACACCGGTCTTGCGCTAGGACGGTGATTGACAAAGAGGCAAGCCTTCCCAAAAACGGATGAAGCATCGACGAGCCCACAAAGCGGTGATGTGACGAGTGGGGGGATCACGCGGTGGATTGGTCGACGATGTTAAAAGTGAAGAGTCGGCTCCTCAAGACGAGCGCCAGATGACGCAACGAAGAAGGCGGTCCTGGAGAATCTAGCCCGTAAGAGTTTGACGCAGGCGTGTGGGGCGTAGTGTGCCACCTGTGACCTGGGAGACGGAAAGGGAAACGAGGCACGCGAACCAGCAGAAAGCCGGCCCCCCACCTGTGAGCGAGCGAGGGCAGGGAGACGGGTGAAGCTTCAGAAGATACATTAGACATTATATTGGTCGGTGGGTGGAGGGGGAACCTAGGAGCTACCGTATCCGACGCAAATCCCCCGGCGCACCGGTGATCCTGGCAGTTTGGACGCAGAGCTCGAGCCAGAAACCTACGTCAACCAGGACAGGCTCAGGCTCAGGCTAGGCTTGACCATCGACTCTCCACTCTCTCCAGCCCGCCTGTTTCTTGCAACTGCAACACCAAACTCCCTATGCTTCCACCCCGTTCTCCCCATTCCCACTCCTTCTCATCTGGCAGCGCTGCCCCCCCGCTGCCTGTTCTGGCCCCTCGCCGCACCTGCGCTCCTTGACGCCCGCAACTCCCAATGGCGTCCAACGACCGATCTGGCGAATCCTCCTCGGCTTCAACGGTGCCCGCCACGTCAAACCATCCGCAGCCAGCGATACATGTCGCCCAGCCATCCTCCGAAACAGCTCCACAATCGTCTCGCGACGCTTCTACGCCAACTGCTACCAAGAAGAAGCGACACCGCGGCGGCAAGAAAAGAAGGAGACGCCAGTCTTTTGCTGCGCCGCAGTCCGACCACGATGCCCATTCCGATGCGCATGAGGCTGAAAGACCGTCTCTGGCAGAAGTAAACAGACAAAAGGCAGCGACCAACAGCTTCTATCGCCTGGGCCAAAACAGGAGCAACACGAGCCTGGAGAGCGAGGCATTACTGGATCATCGGTGAGTACTCCGCGCCTGCCTTTGGCTCTGTCTTTCTTCATCTAACTTTCTCAGCGACCAAGGACCACTCCCAGTCCGACGCTCGAGCACCATGCAGGCCAACTTTTACAGCCCTCGGGCCACTCTGCCCTTCAATCGCAGTTCTCCAGTCAACCGACAATCCCAAGCTTATCCCTTCCCTGTTCGACGGACGGATACTAGTAGATCCAAGCAATCTTGGACTGGAAGAGCCCTTGAAGAGGACCCCGAAGAAGACAGTGTGGACGATCGCACTCCTTTGATCAGGAGAAACAGTCCAAAATTCAACACCAATGGCTTTGGCGGCATCATAGGCTCGTCTCCAGGACTACGCTTCAGCGAACGAGCGCGGAGAAAGTCTACAACGTCTCGAGAATCCGACTCGACCAGGAAGCGGCCTGGCTCAAGGCCTGGTCCAAACCAGCACAGACTGCTCCCTGGCGACGATTATGACATTAATAACCCTCCATCAGTACCCACGAGCCCTAATTTGGAACCGGATCTGGGCTTTGACGATGTCATGCTCACCGGCGACCTTGATAGACAGAGATCTCGAGACTCGGATCATCGACCTAATCGCGACATTCTAATCGACATTGACGAAGATGACGCCAACCATTGTTACCACTCTGACCACTCGCAAACAGACGCTCATCGCCCCTCTGCCGAACACCCAGCCGAGAAGGACGTGTGCTTTCCAGCAGACCTCATGTCTGAATTCGGCCGGGAGGAGTATGCCCATTACACAGAGGGTGCTGCGAGAACTCGTCGAAAGAGAAAGAAGCCATGGCCAAACCTCAACGTGCTCGAGGAATGGGCTGCAGAGGAGAAGGAGCAACGGAGCATTGACGGCATCCGTGCACGCAAGGTCAATGAACCATTGTTGGTTGATGGCAGGCTTAGGCCACAGAAAAGAGTGTGGCACCGTGAAGATGACGATGCGCCTTTCAGGTTCACCTACTTCAACGAAGAGTTTCAAAGCACGCTCCACAGTCATACTCTGTCAGAATTGCTCCAGGAAGGACAAACTTTTCGCGACTTGTTTATTCCCGAGCCTCCAGTCCTTTCCGATGACAGCTCCTCCGAGTACGAACCAGAACCTCTCTCAAAGGTACCTTCACAGGTAATGAGTGGTGACAAGAGGTTACAATCTCCTGGTGGCGAGTCCATCCGGAGGCAAAGTTCCAGACTCAGCAACCACAAGCCTCACTTGTCAGGGGACCAAACAGGCCAGACCACGCCAAACCATTCCATAACCCCACGACAAAAGGAAAAACGATATGGAGCACGCCCGGTGTTTTGGCTCGACGTCATGTCACCAACGGAGGCTGAAATGAAGGCTCTGACTCGGACATTTGGCATCCATCCGCTGACACACGAGGACATCATGATGCAAGAAGCTCGCGAAAAAGTTGAACTTTTTCACAATTACTACTTTGTCAACTACCGAACTTTTGAACAAGACAGCAACAGCGAGGACTTTATGGAGCCCATGAACATCTATTTCATCATCTTCCGCGAAGGAGTGATTAGTGTTCATTTTTCGATGACGCCTCATATGGCCAATGTGCGGCGTCGAATTCGCCAGCTGAGCGACTATCTCATACTCAGCTCGGACTGGATTGCGTATGCCATCATCGACGACATTACAGACGCATACGCTCCTCTTATTCAAAGCATCGAGGATGAAGTTGACGAGATTGACGATGCAATCCTCCGACTACACAATCCAGAGGAAACCACATTGAACAAGCCAAAGGGCATCAAGTCCAAGGAGGACATGGAGAAGAAGTCTGAAGTAGGCGACATTTCTACAGGAAATTCGGGCGGGAACATGCTACGGAGAGTCGGAGAGACGAGAAAAAAGGTCATGGCACTGTACCGGCTCTTGGGCAACAAAGCCGACGTCATCAAAGGCTTCGCAAAAAGATGCAACGAGCAGTGGGAGGTGGCGCCCAAGACTGAGATTGGGCTCTACCTGGGCGATATCCAGGATCACATTGTGACCATGACGGGCAACTTGAGCCATTACGAAAGGTCAGTATCACCATGGCCGTCTTACCAGCAGTACTCAACTGACTCGTCGTGTCCAGCCTTCTTTCCCGCGCCCATGGAAACTATCTGGCTCAGATCAACATCCGCATGAATGAGCGCGCCGAACAAACCAACGATGTGTTGGGCAAATTGACTGTCCTCGGTACGATTGTGCTGCCCATGAATATCGTCACGGGCATGTGGGGCATGAACGTGCTCGTACCCGGCCAAGATATCGACAGTCTCTGGTGGTTCTGGGGAATCACGGCATTCCTAGTGCTCTTTGGAGTGTCGTGCTTCTTCATCTGCAAAAGGTACCTGAACATGGTCTTCCTGTAGCGCGTTGTGTCTTAAGATACCCCCACCTCGCGATGCTTGCCATTTACTGCGGAATTATTATCTTTTCATGACGGCGTGGTGGGTAGATCTTGATTATGCGTGCACATTGTCCGGCTTCACTCTGATGCAGACTAATATCTCTTAGGTACTACAAAATTGTCTAACTCGAGCATAAGTAATAGACGGCAAGGTTTGCAAAAAGCAGGAGTTGGTGGTTCGGTGGCTGGGTCGCAGACGCATACGGTTGGAAACCTGGTAGATTTGGATTCATGGGGTGCGGCCTAGGTATGCCGAGTTGTCATGTCATTCTAGAAGAATAGAACGCGTAAAGCGGGGTTGAGAAGCAATTGAAAGTGGCATCATCATAATCAACTTGATCTCTGCCACAATGGCGTCAGAAGAGGACCCACGGCTGTGATGGCTCTCGCCAGCTCTTTCCACAGTTCAGGCCACCGCAGCAGATACAGGGTCGCCGCACGGGTCTTGGGCCTGTTTTGCGGTACGAGAGCGAGCCCTTCACACACCTCAGCCACAACTCGACGGCTTCGTGAGATGCTCGAGCCGCACTCTGTTCAATTGCATCTTGCACAGCCTCGGTTGTCGCTGCGACCGCTGGATACTCACCGTCGTCAAGACTCGATTCAATCGAGTAATGGCCCCAAAAATGGAGCTGGTGGTGGCCGTATCGGCAGGGACCGAGCGGTGAAGGGGGGCCCCGCCAACGGACGGGCCGTCGAATGCACAGGTCCAGAGTTGGCCGCCAGCTATATCAATCGTCGGGGCGTCAACAATGCCGCCGAAGAGCCACTCTTCCTCTGCCTTCACCGAGCCTCAGGCGCCCTCCTCTGCATCTGGAACCTTCTTCGAGAAAAAATCTGACAAAATGTTTGGCTTTGGCGGCGAAGAAGTCACCAAGCTCGAGGTCGAGAACATCGACAAGACCTTCTCGGGCAAAAGCATCGGTAATTCATAAAGAACCCCCGCCGCCCTCTGTCTCTCTTTCTCTCTTCGACCCTTTCACCTGCTGATGGCTGACCCACCAACAAGACCTGATCTCCAAGCCGCTGGGCTCCGAAGTCCTCGCCGTTTCCGATGAATGGTTCGCCGAAGCCGAGAACCTGATCAACCCCAAGGCGCCCATCCGGCGGCCGGGCGTCTTCACGCACGCCGGCGCCTGGTACGATGGCTGGGAGACGCGTCGGCACAACCCCGAGGAGTTTGACTGGGCGGTGATCAAGCTGGGCGTGGCGAGCGGCAAGGTCAAGGGCGTCGAGATTGACACGGCCTTCTTCGACGGCAACCACGCGCCGGAAATCGCCGTGCAGGGCTTCTTCGCCGGCAGCAACGAGGACGCCGACGAGCTGGTCAAGGACCCCGAGTTCGGCGGGTGGGAGACGATTCTGTCCAAGCAGGAGTGCGGCCCCAGCCAGCGCCACGGCTGGCTGCTGGCCAAGGAGACGGAAAAGGCATACACGCACGTGCGCCTGCAAATGTTTCCGGACGGCGGCATCGCGCGCTTCAGGCTCTTCGGGTCGGTGGTGCCCGTCTTCCCGGCGAGCGTCGACGAGGCGTTCGACCTGGCGGCGGCCGTCAACGGCGGCGTCGCCCTCTCTTGCTCCGACCAGCACTTTGGCACCAAGGACAACCTGCTGCTGCCGGGCCGCGGCGTCGACATGGGCGACGGGTGGGAGACGAAGCGCACGCGCGGCGAGCACATTGACTGGACCATCGTGCGGCTGGGCACGCCGGCCGAGATCGAGCGCGTCGTCGTCGACACGGCCCACTTCCGCGGCAACTTCCCAAAGCAGGTCCAGATCTTTGCTGGCGATTTCCAGCAGGACCCCGGCCACGAGGACCCCGGTTGGGTCGAGATTCTGGAGCCCATTGGCACCGGACCCGACCAGGAGCACGAGTATGACGAGGAGGTGCTCAAGGATGTCAAGGTCAAGGCGTACTCGCATGTCAAGCTCGTTATCATTCCCGACGGCGGCGTCAAGCGTTTGAGGGTGTTTGGCAAGAGGAGGGCTTGGTAGAACTGGACGGAGTAAGTGAAGGAGCATAGGGAGATACCCGGTGTGACGAAATGCAACGTTTGCAAACGAGTCCATTTTCACCCGTGGAAGTGATGGCGCGCGGCAATCGACTACTGCACCAAACCCCCAGTGCAGCCCGAATCTGGCTTCCTTTCAAGCCTCTCAAGGTAGGTCTTTGGATCACAAGATTCCTCTCTCCTTTTATTCCACAATGACGTATGGGACCGATTGAACCGAGTTGGAAGCCCTTTCTCGATGCCATCCCGGTTATGAGGTCCCTAGAACAACACTGCATGTTTTACAGGTCGTCCAGCTGCCTTAATATCCAGCGGATGACTTTACTTTCACGCTGACATGTCTTGGAATCCTTCTCCTGGCGACTTTGAAGCGCAGAAGGAAGGCCAATGGGGGGAATAGCTCAAGCATCATAGAGCCAGGAACATATATTAAATGGAATCTTCAATATGTCAAGGTGATCCACATTTCCGGTACCATGCTCCTAGTCTCTCTGCCCTGCATGAACAGGCTAGGCAGCCGGGAAGCAACAAGCAGCGGCGCCAGTCAAGGTATCGTCACAAGTGCCGTCTCGCCTCTCCGGCTCGCGTCGTTTCAGCTGCGTCTCGCGCGTCGTCCCGTTCCCCGTCTGCCGTCTGCCGTCTGCCGTCTCGCCAATCTGATTATGCGCAGCATAAAGCGAATCTCGATGGAAGACTGAGTTCTCCCTGCTGCTTGGTCGGTACTTCACGCTGCGAATCGGCATGCGTCTGCCTGTACCAGGTAGTATGTAGATGCATCCCAGACGTGCTCCCAGCTATTGGCCATCACCTGCTCTTCCCGCACCGCTGGACATTCTTGGGCTAGCCCGCTGGCGCATCCAACGCAGCCCAACTTCGCACTACCACGCATATGCCCTACTTACCTAGGTGCCTACCTACCTACCCGTCCCTCTAGCCCTCACACCGCACTACAGCCAAACATACAAAACCCGCCTCGCCCCATCCCCCAGCCTTCGTCACCCTACAACAAACGGGACCACAACGATCCGAGCCGGCCTCCAGCACACACCTGCCCCACGCCGTTGCTGCTCGGCTGATGCGTCGTCCCCAGAGCGAATCTGCTCTTCTCCTTTGCGGGGGTTGAGGAGGTGAAAACGGCTTTTTTCCGCTCTCCATTCTACTGTTGCTGTGGATGTGAGGCGTCTTCCACCGTTGTTACATTCTTTGTGGGTTGGACGGGGTTACAGGCGAGGCGCGTTGGGTCGGTTGGATAGGTATTGGCTGTTGTTGATGGGGTTTAGATGATGGAGTTGATTAGATTTTGGCTATTGGTTGAAGTTGACAACCACTTCGGAGAGTAACTGGCTAGTGAAGCTGTGACTTCCAGGAGAGAATGAGGAGAAGAGATGGAACATTTGATCGAAAGCGTTAAGATGCCCAATTGAGCAACCTGTGTGCACAGACCACTCGCACTTCCTTGCCCCGCGTGTGATTGGCGGCCGGAGATCCGCCTATCGATAGTTGAGTACACTTGACCGACCCCTGCTCATTTTTTGTCTGGCTGGGAAAATCTGAGGAACCGCTCAACAGCGACGCCTCACCAGCACACGCCCTCTCCCCCGAAAGCATCCTCGCGAGCTCCCTACCACGCGCCGCCTTCCTCACCAGCCACACGACACCAACCTCGAGCCCAGGCGCGCTATACAACAACTACAATGCCCAAGGCGGTCAAGGCAAAGAAGAATTCGGCGGGCGGCGGTGGCCCGTATGCCGCCAACGCAGCGGCCAAGACCAAGGCTGCCAATTCGATTTTCAAGATGAACACGGATTTGGGACAGCATATTCTCAAGAACCCGGGTGTGGCGCAGGCGATTGTGGACAAGGCGGATTTGAAGCAGAGTGATGTGCGTCCTCTAGCCCTTGACCGAGTGCTTGGGCGAAGACACTGACGAGGTACAGACGGTGCTCGAAGTAGGACCGGGAACGGGCAACCTGACGGTCAAGATACTGGAAAAGGCGAAAAAGGTGGTGGCGTGCGAAATGGACCCGCGCATGGCGGCCGAGGTGACGAAGCGCGTCCAAGGGACGCCGATGCAGAAGCGACTGGACGTGCTGCTGGGCGACGTGATGAAGACGACGCTGCCGTACTTTGACGTGTGCATCTCCAACACGCCGTACCAAATCTCGTCGCCGCTCACGTTCAAGCTGCTGGCGACGCAGCCGGCGCCGCGCGTGTGCATCCTCATGTTCCAGCGCGAGTTTGCGCTGCGGCTGCTGGCCAAGCCCGGCGACAAGCTGTACAGCCGCATCAGCGTCAACTGCCAGATGTGGTCCAAGGTCGACCACATCATGAAGGTCGGCAAGAACAACTTCAAGCCGCCGCCGCAGGTCGAGTCGAGCGTCGTGCGCATCGTGCCCAAGAACCCGCGGCCCCAGATCAGCTACGAGGAGTGGGACGGCCTGCTGCGCGTCTGCTTCGTCCGCAAGAACAAGACGCTGCGCGCCAGCTTCTTCGGCACGTCGAGCGTCATGGACATGCTCGAGGCCAACTACCGCACCTTCTGCGCCCAGAACGACATCGCAATCGACGAAGGGCCCACCGCGGCGGCCGAAGACACCAACATGGACGTCGAACAAGACGAGGAGGAATGGAAGGGCATCCAAGACGGGGACGCCAACGACATGGACGTCGACGACGACGACATGCCCGCCTTCTTCAAGGAGCAAGCGGCCGAGAAGTTCCGGCTGCTCAAGGCCAAGGGACGCGGCCGGAAAAGGGGCACGCAGGTGGCGGAGCTGGTGCGCGAAAAGGTGCGCAAGGTGCTCGAGGACGTGACGACATTGGCAGACAAGCGCGCGCGGCTGTGCGACGAGGGCGACTTTTTGAAGCTGCTGTACGCGTTCAACCAGGAGGGCATTCACTTCAGCTAGTGTGCCCTCTCCCCGGCAGTTGTGTGAGCATTGTTGGCGGATTCAGCGAGCATGGATGGCGTTTGGCATACCTGGTATAAAAGGGCGTTGGAGGACGGATATTTGAGATACCTTTTTCTGTTCAATCTGAAATGGAGAGCAGCTGGACGAGCGAGCGACAGGGGAATGTGGTGTAAACGGTGATGACGTTTCGAAGCCAGAAACTGAAGGGGGGGCTACCTGTAGGTATGGGACCCAAGTCCGGGACCGGTCCGGCCCACAACGGGATGGAGGACATGTTGGGATGACCTGGTGGGATGCGGCAGCTAGTGTAGGGCTGATGGACGACAGTTGACAGAGCAGAGGCAGCAGAGTCAATCTTGACCGGGCTTCAGCGCAAATGACGACGAGGCCGGCGTCATGGGCTGCGTGTCGCCTTTTCGGTTGTGCACCATGCCGTCACCAAGATTGGGCTGTGATGCAGTGAAGCGAGTGAGTCACGATGGCGAGCGGCAGCCCTCACCCTCCATGTCGGCCGCTGAGCAAGCATCTTCTTGATTGTTGTGTGGTGTACAGGTATGTATGTAGGTAGGTGAGATGGACGATACCATGGCTGATGGTGCGCGACTTTTCGAGCGAGCTGCGTGCTGCCTATCGCCGTGATTGGTCCACAACGCGCAGGGTGTACTCGACCTCGACAATTGAAAAGTCCCTCTTCGCCAGTACCATGCATGATACAGCACCTCCAGAGAAGGGAGAGAGAGAATTTAAACAACCTAAGCCAGCCCAGTGCCGTCACGCCGGTTTGGCCTCTGCTCTGGCGCATCTCATGGCAACACGACAAGTGAAACGCCGTGTGGAACTTGGTCCCGTCCCCGCCATGCGCCAGCTGCGTCGCCAGCCAATCCGCCGTCAAAGCCTCATGTATCGTCCGGGGCCCTGGTCTCTCTGTCTTGACCATCGCAACATCCTCTTCGCCTCTGATCTTCGCCCTCCCCGCCTGATTGCTGTCTTTTCCCCTACCACACCACTCCCTCCCGAGCCCTCGACGCCCTCGCCAACTCGCACTATAAAATCCACCGCTCCCCGCGACCCTATCCCTTCCGGCCCCCGACCTCTCCCTCGCTACCGTTACCCTTTCGTCGTCGATCCCAAGGCCTCCAACCCAGCGCGCCGCGTCGTCCCACACCCCGCCGTCCTCGTCCACCGCCCGCGCCCGCCGCGTCGCCATGGCTCAATGTTGAAGCCTGAGCCCGCAGAGCCTGGGATGTATTTGTAGCCGCCCTCATGGCGGCTTTTGCCCAAGCTACTCCGACGCCCGCCGCGGTTCCCACGCGCACACGAGCACCCTCGCATACCAAACTTCTGCCCGACGGCCCTTGCAACCATCGCAACACTGACCTCGGCCCCAATGCCCCCGTCTGCGGCTGCCAGCGCTTCTGGTGCAATGACAATACCACCGTTGGAGGACGACCTGTAGAGATTCCGTGGTGCGTCTGCGGCCACCATGCGTGCTTCCACGCTGCTGGCGACCCGCCTCCGGCCTCGACCAGCGTCCACCTCGAGAACCCCGCGCCATCGCAGACGACGAGCTTTGCTGGGAAATTGGCCATGGACGATGCGGGCGCACAAGATCATGGTCGTTATAGACCTGTAGAAGGCTCGCAGCCAGACCCGGTTTGGAATGTGTCCAAGGCGGGCTGGCGGAATCCCGCGACGCCTATAAGAAGAACATCATCAGGCAGTGACCCCGTTAGGAACGCGCCACAACCGCCAGTCTGGGCGACGGACCACCAGGTGGGCTCGTTTGGAGCCAATCCGTCTCCTCTCCCGAGCATTCCCTCCATCTGCCGCCTCGGGTCGAGCGATCTCCGCCTCTTCAATAATCCAAACAATTCCATGAGCACCGAGGTTGTGCCCTCCCCTGTCCTTCCTGGGATGGGCACGTCGATGCATTCCACGACCGAGGAACTGAACCGGGTTCTTACAACACCGACTTTCGCTGGCGGAGGTTTTCACAGGACCCTGGAACCGCACAAATGGCGCGAAGCTTCCTTGGACCCAACGATCCAAGATTCGACGGATGGCGAGAGCACGCGACATAGACCCAGCCCTAGTAGGACCTTTATGACCCAAGTCCTCGCTTCGCGGACGGCTCGAAATTCCAGAGCTCCTCGTCCAGTGCCACAAGCTCTCGATGTTGCGCAGAGTGCCACTGAACTTGCAACAAGCCCGGAGAATACGCCTGACTTGAGGTCATTCGATCACAATGTGCAAGAGACTAGGGATTTGTTGAGCAATCTTTGCGACAGCCTTGCCGATGTAGAAAATGTGGACGACCGCGCTGACGTGAAGAGAGAACCTCGTAATAGTCCTGAACGGGAAGACGCCCACGCGAGCCAAGACGGCCGTGCCGAGTCCCTTACCACGTCGTTGCGCAACATACCACTGATCCTGCAAAGACTGGCACCGCATCTCAATCACTTGCACCAGCATTTGACTTCTTATCCAAACGTCTCGACAGACATACGGGACATACAGAGTCGCGTCCTCTCTCTAGAAAATGCATCTTTCCAACATATACCACCAGAGGAGATTATGGAAAAGTTTGACAATCTCGATGTCCGCGTACTTGAGCTGGAGCAACGGCTGAAAGACTATTTGGCGGAGTGTGATTTTGATGGAAGCAGCAAAGACACGCTTGTCGACAGCGACGCGTCTGGCCATGACCCCAAGGATACGATCCACCGTCTCGAGGCGCTCGAGTACAGGATGGAAAGCTTGGAGGCTACCTTGCCCTCACCCTCGAACCCTTGGGAGATTGAAGTCGTGTTGCTGCCTTGGGGCAAGGACTTGAAGGGCCTTTGGTTCTCCGCTTCCGAGTGGGAATCAGGCATCACCACCGGCTCGCAGTCGTCAGAGGAAAGGGCGCAGTCCGTCAGCAGCTTGTCGTCAATGAAAGCTCAGCCACTGCTCATGAGCGCCCAGCACTTCGAAAAAGAAGCCATTGATCGCATTTCCAACACCTCCCACGAATCTGCATCTCTGGAGGAGTGGTACCCCCGAGCATGCGGCCGCAGCGGTGTCGCCTACAAGCGCCTGGAGAGTCGTGGTTTCGTGCGCAGGGTGCAGATCAAAGATTCTAGTGCAGGACATATTCAGACGAGAATCTGTGAAGAGTTTGACTCTTTGATAGATCTCGTCAACACGTCGCGTCGCCCTCTGGAGGAGGAAGAGAGCCAAATGTCAAGGGAAGAGGAGGACTACATTGATCTGCACGGGCTGCGCGCATCCGTCCTGCCTTTGAGGAAGAAGAGAAAGGACTCTCAACTCCTGCTTCTGGGGGCTTCGGAACTGGTCACGGCCTCACTGTGGACCGCGCAATTCCTCGCGTCGGGCGTCATGATGCGGGCCAGGGGAGGAGTCAAGCGGCTCTACATGACCCATGGCGCCGCGTACAAGCAACTGGAAATGGGCGAAGAGGATGGATGGACATGGGAAAACATCAAAGAGCTCCCGCGCTTTTCTCCAAACTCCAACGTCTACGACGAAGGCGGCGCCCATGATGAGCCTTGCTGGGACCACAACCCCAACTTTGATCCGCCGCGCGAGACGACAACTTCCTTCGTTTCAAAACTCAGCCTCCGCACCGGCCGCAACCCCTCGCAAGAGTCGAGCTCCCCAGGCTTCGACAGCCAAGGGAACGAGTCTTCTGGCTCTCAGGCAACTGCAACCACAAACAATTCAAAAGCGCCCATGACCCCTCAATCCGAGCTCCCGAGCCATGCACAATCGCTACGCCCGGCTCGCCGTATCGAACGCACCCTCTCGGCGCCCATGCCACATCTCGACAGACAGCACTCGCAACCGTTCGCCTCAAAACGACGCATGACCGTCTCGTTCAACGGGGACGAAGAAGAAGAGGAGGAGGAGGCCAGCCGCCGCGCGTCGCTCGAAACTGCTAATGCCCGCAAGCGTCGCCGTTTCCAGCATTCGTCGTCCAACGGCAGTGCAGACACGCACAGAACCTCAGTCGCCCTTATAGGCGCGGGCAATGCCACACGCGGCGCTTTCGGATTCACGCCACGCCGTAGCCGTGAGCCGTCCAGTCCTCTGCGCAGCCAAGCAATGAGCGCCGGTCCTTCGACGACTTATGCGTACCACGGCGGCCGCGACCCAAGCATTGCCAGCGGCGTGGGTGTACGGGCAGGCTCCGTCGCCGCCGCCGCTGCTGCTGCTGGCGCAGAACATTGCAAAGGTGCGAACACGCCCGGAAACGCCGCCGCTTACATGACGCCGTTCAGCGGCATGGCGGAGGGAGGCGGCGCATACAGCGACGACTTGCCCGAAGGCGGCGACACCGAGGTCGACAGCAGCGGCGACGACGAAGACGACGAAATGACAGACGCCGCGGGCGACAGAGCCGCCGACGAGACGGCTGCGGGTGCGGATGCGGACGCCGAGATGAAGGAGAATCGACCGTTGATGACGGCGGCAGCGGCCTTGCAGGACGGCGGCGGCGACACTGACTTTGAGGGATGCTCTGGAGTCGAGGGCGACGATGATGACGACGATGACGATGTCGACGACAGCGCTTTCGACTCGGACGAGGAGATGGACCTGGTGCAGCACTTTGACAGCGACGGGATGGAGTACGGGCGGCGAGAAGGCGAAGAAGAGTACTTGCGACGGAGCAGAGGCCTCGAGCATCGCGGGCGAGTCCATCAGCCTGTCGTCGATTACACCGACGAAGAGGCTGTGATTGAACATCCGGACGACGAAGATGACGACGATGACGACAGCAGCAGTAGCAGCGGCAGCAGCAGTTACAGCAGCAGCAGCCTCGTCGATAGGGTTGGTGGCGGCAACAGCGTCGCCGCTGATCCGCGAGCGCGGTCATCGGGCGAGGAGGTGCAGCGTGAGCAGCGCAGCCATCATAGTCACAGCCACGGCAAGAGCAGCAGCAGCAGCAGCGACGACGACGAGGTCGATCTGGACGACGATCGCACGAAGCATCTGTACGTTGGCCTCTGGCGCCCGCTTTCTTTGATCTTTCTTCCCTCGGCCCCCCCCCCCCCCCCCCCCCTGAATGACAGCGAGGCAAGATGATGGAAGCTGACTTGTCATCGCGTCTGCAGGTGAATCAGTCGATTGTCGTTTGGCCCCGGGCGCTCCTCCACCTCCGCAAGCCGCAATCCGACATCGAAGGCCTGGCCGGGCCTGCCGCTCTGCACTGGATTCTGCTGGCTGACTGACTGACCGTAATCGAATGTGCGTATCCTGTAAATGCATCATGTGAGATATCGGACCAAGGAGGGCACCTCAAGGTAAGGTAAGTAAGGTAGAGACCAACGGCGTCCAGTCCAACACACGAGAGGAGCAGGTGGGGGGAACAAACGGAGTTTTGGACTGGTGCAGCAGGGGTTTGGATTGATTGTTTGAAATGAAGCGGGGTTGATTTGGATTGAATTGATGAAGTTGGGATGGGATGCGCATAGACGGACTTTACAGACAGCGCTGCTCTTGTACTATATATGCAATCTACCAAGCTCTTACATGCCATATCTAGGTAGGTAGGCAGGTAGGCAGGTAGGTAGGTGCCTATCTATCTACCTGTACCTACTTTTTCATGCCACCATACTGCGCACTCAATCAACCTACTCACTCACTCTCGTCCTACTTATCCCCTGTCCGCTAGGGAGCAAAGAACAGAGACCAAAACAAAGGAAGGCCTGCGTGCGTGATATGTGTATGTTGGTATGTATAAATATGTCTACGGGTATCTTGCTGTTATCGTCGTGTCCTCTCCCTCCTTCTCTTCATCCTCCTGTCGTACGTACTTGGCTGTGTGTGTAGCTGCTTGGGTATATGCTCTGGTAGCCTCTGTTCGCATGGTATTTCCGATTCTCTTGCTCTTGCTCTTGCTCTGACCCTTTCTCTTTCTTTCTCTTTCTTTCTCTGAATGGCAATCAGCAAGCCAGTCAGCCACTCCTCCTGCGCTTATATCTTCTCTCGCCCTCCCGTTCTTCCTCTTCACCTCTTTCTCACGCCCATTCTGAAGCAAACTTTCCCATCGAAAAAGCAAAATTGAAAAGAAAAAAAAATTGCAATGCCATACTCATCCTTGATCGCATCCTTCTACCAGCCACCATCAGTCTGCATTGAGCGGCTCCTCTTTCTCTCATCGTCCTCCTCCTGCAGTCCATCAATATCATCAATACCCGGCACACTGAGCCTTGCTGATGAAGACGTCCTCGGCCGTGGCCGTCTTGATGACGGCGATGGCGGAGGTGACCTGGACCGATCGACATCACTTCCGCTCTCGGCGCCGCTGTCCTCCTCGACGACCATGATGTTCCGAAGCGCCGAGAGGGTTGGCGACGTCGCGGCGCGAGCGATAGGGCCGGCTGGGGAGGGAGGAGGAGTAGCAGGCCAGTACCGAGGACGAGGAAGAGGACGTGGACGTTCAGCCCCGGCGACGGCATCAGGGGCGTCGTCTTCCTTGTCGTCTTCCATCTCCTCAACCATGCTTTCCGCATCTGGCGCTGCCGCGGCGTTGTCAAGTCTGGCAGTGTGTCCAAGGCCAACGGCTGGCACCGCGCCGACGACGGCACCTCTCCACGCTGCCTCCTGGACTGGACGCAATCTGCCGCGCCGGCTCATGCTTCTGCTTCTGCTCCTGCTCCTTCTGCGTCCTCTGACGCTACCCGCACTTGATTGCTCTTCGACCGCAGCAGTTGTGATAGCAGGCGAGGCTACGGCGCCGCCCAAGACACCCATGCTGGTAATACCTGCACCACGCACCTCGTGCGCCGGACCGGGGCCAAGAAGGGCAGTCAGTGGGCCGAAAGCTGGCGTGAAGGGGTTGGGTGCTGTGCAAAAGGGTCGGCGGCGCGTCGGGAACGGGAAAGGGTAGCTGTCGTTGTCGTCGCCGTACGCAAGTCCAGATTCCAAGTCAGGGTCTGGAGAGGGGCAGTCGCTGAGCCTGGACTCGTAAAGGGGTCTGGATCTGCTGTAAGAATTGGTGGGCCGAGAAGGGGAAAGTGAGGTCCGGGTTTGACGACGAGTCGCGTTGTTGTTTGAGACGGATAGGCTGGGAGCACCCACGGTGCCGTTTGTCGCGTTGGCTCTGGCGGTTATGTTGCCATTTGACAAAGCCGTCGTGTGGCCAGTGTGAAATCCACTGCTACCATTGCTGTGAGTGCTGTTGCGATTGCTGCTCCCGCCGCTCTGCCGCTGGTCGATATCCAAGTCCGGCATGCCTGTTTTTGCGCCGCTTGTAGAATCCAGCGGAGGTATGTCGAGAGATAACGGTGCGCCGTTGAGCTCCTTGAGCCAGCGTTGCGTCAGTCGGCGCTTCAAACTGGCCATTTGCCCTAGATCTTGGGCCGGATCATAGGCTTCCGCGCGGATTGTGCGGTCAGGGTCGTACCAGAGTTTTACTAGGCGCCACTTGATGCCGTGAAAAAAGCCTCCGCGTGGGTTGATGTCTTGTCGTGGGCCATTGGGCGACCAAAGGCGTGGATAGAGGTCGGAGAACTCGTGGAAAAGGTGCTCGTAGGCGCCACGTTGGACGGCCGAGGGACCAGACTTGTCGCCGAAAGACGAGACATTCTTGAAGGCGAACATCAAAAGAAAGACGAACGCGAAGAGCGGGACCAGGCTGACAAAGTACCATTTGATAGATGGATTGTTCTCAAAGGTATCGACATTCATGCCGAAGAAGCTGACCATGAACGTCCCAGGAAGAAAAATAAACGTGATCCAGCTTAGTCGCCACATGCTGGCATCCATCCGTAGTCCTTGACGTGCGTCGCGAATTTCGACCGATTTGTACATCATGTCGTTGAGGTTGCCGGTCGGCTTGATGAGATCCTCCTGAACAGAATTGGCCAACTTGTCAAAGTCTTCAGGGACCGAAGACAGCCACTCGTCTACGCCTTCGTCTGCGGTAAGCTCCTTCATCATGATCCGTGTTTCTTTTGCAATGTCAAGGTGGAGATAAATCAGCTTCTCTACCTTGAGCCATTGGGACGAATTCATCCACAGCTCAGGGGCGCGAGACTCGTCGGCCGGATTGTCGTAAATCTTGTCCTCCAAGATGCTGACGTGGGTCTCGCAGGCACGCAAGAAGTTTTCCCACGACATGGCCAGGGATTTGAATACATCCTTGAGCACCAGGTCCATGCACTCGGCTACGAACTGTTGGTCGGTAACGCGCTGCTCCTTCTTCACAAAGAAAGGGAGCCTCCTCCAGCGCGACTCTATCTCGTTCCTCGCCTGAATCAGCGTATCTTCCGGACTCCTGGACTGCGCTTGCTCGAAAATGATGATGGTGTTGCTATTGTCAAGATCATCCGGTCGAGGGAAATAGCCCTTGTTGTGTCTCTTTTTTGCCTCTTTCCCTGATTTCACACGCCGCTGGAGACGCATGTACTCTTGGTACTCTTCTTCGTTGTATGGATCGCGCATGTCTAGCTCGTCGGTGTCGATCGGCGGACCTTCGTGCTTTTGAACGTACACACTAAGCCGTTGCACAAAGACGTCGCAGCCGTATTTCGGATTCTCGGCGGCATCATACCAGTTGAGCTCCATCATTTTGACACTCTCGTCGTCGGAGCATGTATTGTACTTGTGCGCAGTATAATGCCGCAGGTAATCGAAGCCAAACGCGCAGCGGCTGATGCCACGCCAAGGGTCGCGTTGGGGACGAAAGGTTCGGCCGTTCAAGACGGGTTTGCCGGCGCGTTGCTGTGGTTTCTCAAATTTGGCCCAGCGCCCGAATTCGGAGCCTATGAGATCGTCTTGGTGTTCCATGTTGAACTTGCGGAGCAAAAAGCGCGTGGCCCAGGTTGAGTTTTGCACATGGATGACGCGCAAGAGGGACGAGTCGCGCTGTTGCTTGTTGGCGCAATAAGATCTTAGTTCTTCGATCCGATGAAATTCTTGTGCGACGATTTTGCGCTTTCCAGTGTCCGACTTTTCTGCTAGGTGTCAGTAAAATGTACTGGTGGAGGGACGTCTGCGTACCTGAACCGACATAGTCAGTGAGCAGTACTCGGCCATCTAGCCAATCTTTGGGGTTCCAAGCCGTCAGCCATTCAGGACCTGGGCTACGTCTGCGTGAGTGGAGCGAATGGCGATGATGGCGGGGAGGGGAGGGATCCCGGGCTGGGTTGGTAGGGCTGGCAGGGTGGACTGGGGAAAACGTGGTTAGCTTCGGTCGCAGCCGCGCGGGAATGGAGCATACCGGTGCGACGATTTTGGCTTGTGTCTTGAACGGAAATGGAGGGACATGGAGCCGAGGCTGGCGGCGTCATGGTGGCGGCAGGCGAGTGGTTAGCTCACCTCAGTCGCAGCAAACGTTGAAAACCACGACGACAGGCCAATGCAGGATGAGTGGTGAAGAAGAAGAAGAAAGGCGACGAGGAAAAGAGATTTGTACAACCGCAATGCTGCCTACAACCTAAGCAGCTCAGGTAATATCATGTGCCTTCCCCAGTGAGGCTCGCAGGTGATCAGTGCCGAGGCTGAGCCCCAGCGTGCGGTGAGGTGGTAAAAGTAGGCATCGACGGAGTCACTCGGTCAGCTCCTTCCAACCTCGTCAAGCCCGAGCCTCAGCACTTTGGGGGCCGTGACCGTGACCATGACCATGACCAGAACCGCAGCAAATATGCATCTCGATTGAGCGTCCGTCGCAGGGGGCCAAGGGCCAAGAAGTACCTGCATGTGGACCTTGTAATAATTGAACACTAGGTCCGCGGACCCCAGACCTTCTTTTGCCCATCCTTCAAGGTGAGATTCCATACCTCGCGCCCATGCCTCCAACGCCAGAATCCTTTCCCAAGTCATGCCTCGCGCCAATCAAAACCCCAATGCCTAGTCCGTCTTGCCGCCCATGACCTTGGCCGCCTGCACTGCATTCATCTTTTGCGTCCAGCCCGGAGCCGGCTGGAACTTGCGCACCGTGCGAATCTCGTCGGACGCGTAGCCGGGGATGCGGATGTTGTAGTTGCGCTCGAGCACGCATTGGATGTCGCGAATCTCGAGCTGCGATGACTCGCGCAGCTTCGCCAGCTTGCAAGCCGACGTGACGACGTTGTCAAGGAAATCGTCGGCAAGCTGCAGCATCGCCTGTGACGTCGTTAGTGAGTGGGCGTTGGCTCAGCCAAATGACATACCTCTTCAACCTCAGGTCCCAAAGTCTCACCCGTGGGCAGCTCGCCCGCTCCCGTAACCTGCCGGACAAGTTCGTCGAGCTTCTTCTTGCTGAGCACGCGGCTCTCGTCGCCTTCGAGGTGGAATTGTGGGTGAGCAGACACGACCGGCTGGCCGAGCATGCCTGGAGCGCCGTTGCTGGGTCCTCCCATGGTAGGTCTGGCGGGTCCCATGTTGACTGGATGTGGTGGTTGTGGAGGAAGGTTTTTGGGGATTGGCATTTTAGGGTTGGTCATTTGCTCGCTGCCGGCGCGATTGCCCATGGGGTAGCTCTGGTTATTTGGCTGCTGTATTTGCGGCGTAACACGTGCCTCGGAGTGAGTCCGTGCTGCAGCGCCCATGGCCTGCCCATGCGTCAACGGCATGGGACCGCCCGCACTCTGTGGATGAGGCGAACCTTGGTGCATCTGGTTCATTTGGGACGCTTGCTGCGGATTCAGTGGTGGTCGCTGTGGGTTCATGCTCTGCTGTTGCTGCTGCTGTTGCTGCTGAGGCTGCTGCGGAATCTGGCCGGGTACCTGCTGTCCTGGCGTCATGTTTCCCCCTTGAGCAAATGTAGGCTGCGTCTGGCCCTGTTGTTGCGGCCCCGAGGTCGCAGGACTCATTGATGGGCGGTTGGCATTCATCTGCTGCTGCCGCGCAGCTTCCATTGCCGCGTTATTTGCCATCTGAGGGCCGGGTCCTTGCATGGTTTGATGCTGTTGCGCCTGTTGCTGTGCCTGATTGGCTTGTCCAGGTGCTTGCGTTTGCTGGGCCTGGGGATGAGGCGGTTGTGCATGTTGCTGCTGGCTTGGCTGCGTATTCGGTTCGGGCTTTACCTGTGGAACCGGTGTCTGCTGCGGTGGGGGTGGTTGTTGTTGCGGTGTTTGCCTTTGCGGACCTGGCTGGTTTGGCTGATTCTGCGCTCCCTGATGTGCCTGGCCTCCTTGAGGAACTTGTTGCTGCGGTGATCCTTGTTGCTGCGCCATGTTCCTCCAGTTGTTTTGCTGGTTTCTAAACTCCTGAACGTTCCTTTCCAGAGTTTGGTACTGTGCTTGCAACTGATTCTTCTGAGCCTCAAAGTTGGCCGGGAGATCTTGCCTGTTCGGGTTTTCGCTGATCTGTTGCATCCTCTTGATTGAAGAGGCAACCTGCTCCTGCCTAGCGAGCATCTGCAGATAGGTCTGCCGCAACTCCTTTATTTTGTTGTCGGCTTCTGGGGTTCCGTGCGGCATTCCTGAGGGCAGTTGGATCGGAAAACTTTGAACATGTTGCAGGATCTTAGGTGGAATCTGGGGGCGCGCGCCTTGTGGTTGATTTGGTTGCGGCGCTGGATGTCCTTGGGCCTGTTGGGGAGCCTGTTGCGGTGCTTGTTGCTGCGGCGGCGGCGGCGGCTGCTGCGATGGCTGCTGCTGTGGGGGCTGTTGGTTCGGCTGTTGAGGTGGTTGTCCCTGTGGCTGTCCGCCTTGACTCGGGGGACGATCGCCCTGTTGTTGAGCAGCTCCGGGTTGGTTTTTGGCCTTCCACTCATTAACCTCCTTTCCCATTCGTTTCGTAAATTCAAACAGCTTCGTCACCGCCGCTTTGTAGTCGGTGCTGTCCTTGTCGGACCGGCTTATCGTGTCGTACAGATTGGCAACGCCTCGAGTGTAGGTTGCTTTCTGGGCATCGGATAGATGAGGCAGCGTCTGGATCTGGTTGACGCGAATGCCAGGAGGCAAAGGACGGTTCTGGGTCGGTCCCGAGGGTCCTTGCTGGGGGACGTTGCCGCTCATGATGAGACAGGGCGTGATCGGATGGGTGGAGTATGGACGACTGGTGCCAGCGCGACGAGTCTCAGGCTTCACGCGACAGCCGTGACGGGGCTAGGGACGTGGAAAGATCGGCTAGGGAACGTGCGTGCAAGGACGCGAGATGAAGGTTCCTTTGCAATGGGTGTCGAGGGTAAGGATGCGACCCGAAGGCGTGTGGGTGAGAGGAGGAATGGCTGGAGGTTGATTGAAACTTTTGGATAGGCTTCGCGGTCCGCCGCTGGGCGTGGGGGAGTTAGGTTGGCTGGCCCTAGCTTCTACCTCAGCCGCCCCACGCCGTCGCCGCAACTCGGGCATCCAGGGCGCTCGTCTCAACTCGAACATCGCAGATGTCGTCAGGTAACGTCGAAAGAGCAGTCTTTGAAAGTGATACGACTGTTACAAAGTGCTGTCAGCTCTACTGATTCTCAAAGCACAAAATCGACTTGATTCGCGGTCAACGCACCTTTTCCTCGGATCATAATGCTTGCTTCTGCCACTCCCACAGCACTGGTCATTTTCAAGTCTCTGTCGAGGAAATTTGACCTACGCTGGCATGTGCCAACTCACGTTCAATCATGCGCTGTCTGTGAGTCCAGTCATTGAAGTCCAACCTTAGGGTTCATGAAGATGCTGCCTTAGCCGAACCTCGAAAATGCATGCCAGGCGCCTGTTGAGCGAAAGCTGCGACAGAGTATTCGCTTCAGTCCATGTAAATTGCGAACCTTTTGCTGGCAGTGAATGATTGCGGGTACGTTCTATCACGTCCGCTAAATAGCCTACATTCGCTTCAGTCCATGCGAATTTGGCGCGCCGAATGATTCAAGTACTTTGCGCGAAATGAAGCGAAAACGCCGCGCCTGCTCTTCAGTACACTTTTCACGGCGTTACAATATTCAGCTTCAACTCACTTTTCTCAGGAGCACAATGTCACTTCATGGACTTGTCTCTTGTGAAATTCTGTAGTGAACTCAACATGACTATAAATCTTCCGTGGATAATTTTCTCCCCCCTTCAACTTCAACACTTCAAGCCTTCAAGATCACCATTCGCCCTTCAAGCTCTTCTTCTACGTTCAGAAAACGCATCCAAATCTCTCACACTGCCGACCGAAATCCGGGTTCAATTCAAACGCATCCAACACCTTCACCTCCAATTCGCAATCAGAAAGGATGCCGGGCAAGACGACAGGACCGATGGGTAGACTGATGGCTCTGTAAGATCATGATCTATGGCCACCCCTAACACCAAAGCAGCTTACTGACAGATGATTCCAGGGTCAGCCACGGGTCGTCGATGTGGAGACGCGGATCACGCAGGGCCATCCTCTTGAGCCCAAGAACCACTCTTCGCGTCGAGACCGCCAGTCCAACTGAGATCGACGAGGCTTCGCACAAGCGCAAGCACCAGGGTGAAGGTTTCAACCTCCTCCTCACCCCTGGTCCCATCGACGTCGATAACCAGTCAGCACGCGCTGCGACTCCAGGACACCAGCCATCGACACCATCGACACCGTCAGCCGGCGACCCTGCCGTTCCCCAGGAGGTCGACGGAACAGAGCCCCTCGTGTTCGCTGTTGGCCGCAGCATTCAGAACGGAGAACGCGTCGATGACCCCGAGGCCATGAGCGTCTGGACTGCGACCCGCCGCCACCACGTTCCGGCAGGCCGACCCAGCAAGGCGCAGAGGCAGCAGATTCAGCATGCCAGCCAGCACGTCGTCGCCGAAGTCCTGATCTTCAACCGCGACGAGATGGGATTCGCCTCGGGCAGGCTGGTCGAGAAGAGGCAGCTGCTGACTCTGTACGCCACGCAGATGGAATGGGAGGCCTTCATGGCGGAAAGCTTGGCCAACGGCTGGACCAAGGTTACGGGCCAGAGGTTGTAGTGGAAACTTGCAGCAAGCAGGACAAATCGCTGCTCACGGTAAGCCAACGTTCGAGGAGCCGAGGATATCCGACCTGACAAACCTCTAGTAAATTATCCTTATTCATGACGGCCGGCGACGACGACTACGAAAGTCCGACGAATGAGCGCGTCAGGGGCTACCTCGATTCATTCCCAGGGAGCATCCGACATCTCGTCTCAAAGTTTTTGGCATTGGGTTCCATATTGATATCCCGGCGCTGATCCGAGTTCTTGAGCGTTTTGGAGACGAAAACCGGGTGTGAGGTTTGGCGGTTTGGCTTGAAGTCTTTCTCATTTTTTGCTTTGCTCTTTTATTCTAGTTGCCTGGTTGGCTCTTCACGTCTCGTTTCCTCAACTGATCGACGCCGTCTATTTCAACCGCGCCAGCATGCTTCTTTTCAGTGTCGACTTTGAGCTCGCTACTTCTCTCAATCACCCACGTCTCGGAGATCTCCTTCCTTTCCACCTTCTTCTTCTCTTCGCCCTTTGCCTCCTTCACTCGCCGCAGGTAACCCATGTAGATTGCAACTTCTGCAAAGGCGACGACACCACTGCCAGTCATGCTCAATGCCAGCCTCTGAGGCGTGCTCCAGTACCGCGCTGCCATCCATATTGCTACACTGCAGGCTATGATTGAGACGAGTACGTTGATGATGAGGGCGAGCTGGCGGTTGATATCGGCGTAAGTGACTTCGTCATCTTCGTCTTTCATGAGGTCGGCAGGGGAAATAGCAGAAGGGTAAGGAGCGGCATTGGAGAAGCGTTGCGCGTAAGTCTCGGTGGGTGGAGGCGGATTGAGCATGCGCTCGTAGGCGCGAGCCTCCTCGTCGCGACGCAGGCGCGCCATGAGCTGCTTGTATTCATTGCTCTTCAAAGGTTGTCAGCAGCGGCACGACAGCGCTCCGGCAGCAGACTCACAGGCTCGGGCTTTGGCTTCGGTGGAGGAATGTACACTCGAGAACCGCGAAGGAGTTCATTCAGGTGGAATTGGTATTGATTCTGGGCTTCATCTATCGGCCGATCATTGTTGTCATCTGGCGTGTTCAAGCGGGCTTTGAGAAACTCTGATACGTCAATTAGTTGGCCATGGGATATGGGCTTTCCAAGCTCTGGGTCCGACAGCGACGGCTCGGATGGCGGCTGGAGCTTGGTCATTTGCTCCGCATCTGCCAGGTCAAAACACTTGTGGACAGCCGCCACGGTGGCGGGTGTCATGGTCAACAAAACCATGGCGACGAGTTGTTGTTGGGGAGCTGGAGATGCACAAGGTGGAGTTGTGTCGCGGCGGCGAGGTCACAGCTGGCTGGAGTGCCCTGGGCTGGCCGTCGCTTGGCGCAGATCCCTGGTAGTGGATTTTCCGAACAGCGCCGTCATCGCGTCAACGCTTTTCCCAGACCCTCGATCTGAACTTCGATTCTTTGCCTCCCCAGGTCCTATCCTGCTGCCAAGTTTCCCCAGGATCCTCAATTCCGGACGGTGCAGCAAAAAGAATGGCAGGCCGGACATTAACCTCGCCGGCCGTGGCCCGCGCGACATCTTTTGCCGCACACCGTCCGCGAACATCTCTTTGCTCAAGATGTCTTCGCTCGCCCTCGACCAAGTCCTCTTCCTTTCCTTCCACATCTCTCTATTTTCACCCTTCGAGGCGGCGGGAACAGTCCAACTGGGCGGCAGCCGTTTCGGCGGCGCAGAACTACTTCAACAATGGTCCAGATCCCGCGTCCCCCATTGCTGTTGACCCGTTGCGCAGCGTGGCGAAGGAGATGAAGTTCCTGACTGGCAATATACGTCAGCTTCTGGGCTCTGGGCACCCAATGCTTGATACTGTAGCCAAATACTACACCCAATCCGAAGGCAAATACGTGCGGCCCATGCTCGTCCTGCTCATGTCGCGCGCCACCGCATTAACGCCCAAACCCGCTCGCGCCTCGCCTTCGCCGCCTATAAACAGCCCCATAGCGCCTTCGAATATCCTGGTCGACGAGAACCCTTCTGCGCCGGAATACGCGCCCCTCACGTCGCAGCCACAAGAGAATGGAGGCGCTGAAGAATCCGACATCCTGCCTTCGCAACGGCGACTGGCCGAAATCACGGAGCTCATCCACACTGCCTCGCTGCTCCACGACGATGTCATCGACCACTCGCTCGCCCGGCGATCCGCGCCGTCTGCAAACATCGAATTCGGAAACAAGATGGCGGTTCTGGCTGGAGATTTCCTGTTGGGAAGGGCATCGGTGGCGCTGGCGAGGCTGCGCGACCCGGCCGTGACGGAGCTTTTGGCGACCGTCATTGCCAATCTGGTCGAGGGCGAGTTTATGCAGCTCAAGAATACGGCCAAGGACGAGAAGCACCCCGTGTGGACCGAGGACACGGTCACCTATTATCTGCAAAAGACGTACCTCAAGTCGGCGAGCTTGATCAGCAAGTCGTGCCGCGCGGCCGCAATCCTGGGCGGCAGCACTCCAGAAGTGGTGGAAGCTTCGTACCAGTACGGCAAGAACCTGGGCCTGGCGTTCCAGTTGGTCGACGACATGCTGGACTACACGGTGTCGGCCGATGAGCTCGGAAAGCCCGCCGGCGCGGACCTAGAGCTGGGCCTGGCGACGGCGCCGCTGCTGTTTGCGTGGAAGGACAATGCTGCGCTAGGCAAGCTGGTTGGGAGGAAGTTTGCAGAGCCAGGAGATGTTTTGAAGGTCAGTCCAGCCTTTTTGTTGTTTGGACGGGACCCTGGAATCCTTTGACCCCTTTCCCCCGCATTTGGCTAATTTTCGTCATAGGCTCGAGAGCTCGTTGGCCGCAGTACTGGGCTCGAGCAGACGCGCGCCCTGGCGCAGCAATACGTCGACAGCGCCATCGAAGCCATTAGCTTCTTCCCCGCGAGCGAGGCCAAGGACGGCCTTGTCGAAATGTGCACCAAGGTCATGAAGCGCAGGAAGTAGAGACTCGGGTCCGCTGCTCCGCTCTTGTTGCTGTTACTGTTGCTGTTGATGACGATGACACACATCTAGCTGTTGTTCATTTCAACTCTCATCATCAAAAATTTCCGAACCTCCCGTTTGATACCTCTTGTACAATAGCACGTCATAGAGTGGGCATACACACTGCCGGGCATCATCATCATCATCACATTACTCTGTCCATCTTCTCTCTCTCATCCATCATTATGGCTTTTAGGGCTCGTTGGAGATGTCCATCTTTTCGTTTTTTTCTCGTCTGCAGCCGGAGCCGGAGTGTATACAAAAAAAGAATTTCCTCCTCTTTATGAGACGCCGCTACTCCACACTGTCTAGCGAAATAAAAAAAAAATCAGCGTATTCGGAGACTATCATGTGTACAGATCCCTCTCGCCGTCTCCCTCTCTTCCTTCTTGCTTCCTACTCACTCCTCCCCCAGACCCCCTTTCCCCTCGTTTGCCCCCTGCCGAGGCACAAGCACCCGCATCACCCACTCATACACGGCCCACTGCACAGCATTGACCACGAAAGCGCGCACACTGCACACGCCCAAGCCGCGGAAAAACACGGCCGCGCCCTCGTTCGCGTACGCCGATTTAGCGATCGCCCAGGCGCCTCGTGGCTGCGTGTGCGTTTGCGGGACTGACGCGTGGGCGTGAGGAGCTGGATGAGTTGAGGAAGAAGGAGGGGGTGGAGACGTGGCGGTGGCGGCGGAGGAGTGCAGGAGTCGCGAGCGTTCGCTGGGGTTACTGGTTGCTGCGGTGGCAGGCGAGGAGCGATTGCAAGCGACGCCTGGTGGTGGAAGCCCCGTTGCCAGGCTGTCTGCGGCGACGGCGCGGTGCAGTGCTGGTTGTGTCTGGACGCGGGTTTTGATGACGTCTGTTTCGGCGTTGAATCAGTCAGTCATCCTTCGGTTCAGCGGGACCTAGTAAACCCCTTTAAGGCCCGGGGACGGAAAGGAAAAGGGACAACGGGATTGTTGAGAGTAGGCAGGTAAGTAGATGGGAATTGCTGACCTAGCGGGAAGATAGACGCCCATGTGACGACGCCGGCGAGACCACCGCACAGCAGCACTGTTGCGGGCGAGTCTTCGACGGTGGGCGTTGATGAGGAGGCGGACGAGGAGGAGGAAGACGAGGCAAAAGTTCGTTTGCAGAGCTCGTAGGACCAGAAGCTAGGAGAGGGAAAGGGTGTCTGTTAGCATTGAGTTTGTGGGTTGCTTGTGAGACAGTTTGGTCGACAGTGGTGAGTGGATGATTGGAGATGTTGAGGTCAGACGCTCCATGTTGTTGAAGCTGGCTGGCCTTCAAAAGGCCAGTGTCGTTGGATATGGTGAATTGAGCCTATCCTCGCGATGCAACTACACTAGAAGCGCGTGACTTGGTGGAAGTTTGCGATAGTAATGGAGTGGAACGACTTTCTTCAGACGCGCTTGACGCTCAGTGCAAGCTTTGTGGTTTCCACTCTCATCCCAAGGTACTAACGAGGACAATGCTCGAAAATGTAAAATTCAACCGTCAAGTGCCACAGTGTCTGCAAGACAAAGACTACCGCCGTTGGACGAAGCATCAAGATAGACCGCTTCAAGTGCACTTAGATCCGATAGCTCTCATAAAAGATAGATGCAACAATCGACGGCAATCACACACCCATGAAAAAAGGGAAAAGTACTCACTAAAAAGCATAACCAACAGCATCTCTAACAGCCGTAACAACACCACCGCGATAAAACCCCCTCAAGCCCTCAGCCCGCCACGTCTCTCTCGCCACAGCCCACGAGCTGACACCACCACCACCGCCGCCAGCACCACCACCGGCGGCAGCAATGCCAGACAAGGGATCGTACACCTGCGCGCGACACTTGACAAGCTCCGTCGGCGCCGAGACGACAAAGGTAGCAACGCCGCCGACGGCGCCGGCGAGGAAGACTTTGCCGAGGGCGTTGGGCGATGATTGCGAGGTGGGGTCGGGTTCGCCCAGGAGCAGGAGCGTGCGGTTGTAAGAGACGAAGAGGAGCGCGTTGAGGGCGCCGTAGCCGAGGACGGGGGCGGGGATGCCTGGGAAGAAGGTGAGTATTTGGGTTGGTCTGGGAGCGCTAGATTTGGGAGTTGAATCAGAGTAGTGATGTGGTAGCGATGTGGGGATAGTGGGAGGGCGTGGTGAGCTTTGAAAGATGTTGTCCAAGTTAAAGATTTAGTAAACAGTTGCTGGAAGAGTACAAGAAAAGGCATCTAGAGCAAGGGGGAGATAGAAAACAAGCGTTTGAAGTCTAGGAAACCACACGCTGCCGGCCTATAGTCTTTGGCGTCTATGTGGCTGACGCAGGTACTTGCCTGTACAACAACCGCAGAAACAGAAATGGTTCCAATCCTCTTCAGGAGACTTCCCCATATTCAGACAGTAATTCAAAAAGCAGCAATCAAAGAAATTTAAGGAAGCTCCAATTACCTCTAACAAAATTGCTAGCAGAATGCCAATTAGCAAACGAGGGCGTTGTGCCGGCGGCGGTGGTCGGTGCTGCAGGGCCAGCTTGCAGCCGAGTCTTGACCAGGTCGAGCGGATTTCCAATGAGAATACCTGCAGCTCCGCTAAGGTAGCCGGCCCAGAAGTCTGCAGACATTGGAATAACGACGGCGCGACGAGGTCGTTTGTTGATGGTATGTGATGAGGTCTATGGCTAGCTCCACGCCCGCCCGTTCACCCCACGTGGGGTAGGTAGGTTAAGCCCGGTTGCCGGTTCCGGTTGGCCGATGCCGACCGAGGCAGCCCTGAACCATGTGGGCTCGAAACGAAACCACGCCTCGCCGTTATTCAAAACAGAGCCTCGACTCGTGGCAGCATTTTTAAGTCACTTTTCTATCGTGTCTTTACAAGAAAAGAAGCCGCTTTTGGATTCAAGATTATGACTACCTCGTCAGAGGAAAAGGGAGAAGATGTGATGAGGGGATCTGCAATCTGAGTGTGTATGTGTGAAGAGTGACAGCTACATGATGCCTCAACCGCCTACTGTCCTTTTATTGTGACGTCGGAGAGCGAGAGAAGGAGCTCAAGGAAAAGAGAAGAGGGGGGAAAGAAAACCCAATGGGCTCCTCAACCTGCGGGTCAAGGCCCTGATCCATCGCCGAAATGCCTTTTGTGTTGTCTCGTCGACCGCCGTGAAAATCAACAAACACTTTGATTCCCCAAACCCAAAGTTGGAAGGCTCTGAAAAAGAGACCCGTGACTGCAAGCCATTCCGCAAATAATGGCTGAATCATGCACTCCTCCGCTATGAGTGAAAGACAAAACGATCTGAAGACGATGAAAGGCTGCTGGCGGCCTTACATGATCTGGTCCTGGGTGAGACCGGTGGCTTCGGAGTCCATGGCATCGCTGGGGCCGCTGAGGTTGCTGTACTTGACAAAGGACAGGCCAAGCGGGCGGCCGCCGTACTGGTACCCAGTAAATTTGGCTAATGAAGAGGGTTAGACAAGCGACTGCTTTGCGGGCCTGCGAGTGACTTACAAATGGCGGTCTCGGCGTTGTCGGGCGAGTCAAACTCAACGACACCGGTACCACGCGAGCGACCGTTGGGCTCGTACTGAATTTCGGCGCGCTCGACCTTTCCAATGGTAGTAAAGAGTTCTACGAGATCCTCGTTGCTCGTAGACCAAGGAAGCTGGCTGTTGTTAGCATGCAATGCTGAAGCGGCCTCGAGCAGCACTCACGTTGCGGACGTAAATGACGTTGCTCCTCTCACCACCGGCAGTGGCATAGTCGGTGAAGGGGTTGGGCGGACCGGCGGGAACGCTCGCGTCATAACCCATGCCACCAGGAGGAGCAGCACCAGCACCGAACCCGCCGCCGAAGCCTCCACGACCGCCGCCGTATCCACCGAACCCGCCCCGGCCTGGAAACCCTCCGCGACCGCCGAATCCTCCACGGCCAAAGCCGCCACCGAATCCACCCCGACCAAAGCCAGGCGGGCCAGCAAAGCGGTCCTCCTTGACTTCAAGGGCGCGGCCTTGCCAATCGTATCCGTTAAACTGCTGGATGGCGTTGCGAGCATCATCGGGAGTCTCGAAGACAACGATGCCAGAGCCCTTCATGCGGCCATCGGCAGTCTGGTGGACGTCGGCGCGGATTACGGAACCGGTGTGGGCTGAAGATGGATGAGCAAAATGAATCGACTGTACAAAACGTGGGCCTTGCTCACCAGCTTGGCGGAACAAATCCTTGAGATCCTGCCAGCCAACGTTGTAGGGGAGCTAATGGCATTGAGTCAACAAATCGAGCCCTTATCAAGTTAGCAAAACGCGTGGGGTGGGGGCAACATACGTTGGAGACGTAGAGCTGGCGTCCACCGCCTCCAAAACCGCCAGGAGCGCCACCACCGCCATACGCGCCATCGAATCCACCGCGGCCCATGCCGCCGAAGCCTCCGCGGCCGACGGAGGGAGGAGCAGTGAAGCGCGGCTCGGCCTCGCGATCCTTTTGCAGGCGCTTCGTATCAGTGACTGTGCCGCATTCGGGGGGAAGTAGACTCACTTCACGGACGTAGACGAGACGTCCCATCAGGTTTTGGTTCGAAAGGGTTTGGACGGCATTTTGTGCCTGTTCCCTGGTGGCATACTCCACGATCCTGGTTCGGGTTAGGTTTGAGCAGTGTTGAGGGGGGGCCCGGTTGACTTACCCGCATCCCTACATGAACCCTCGGGCACCAGTCCCATCCGTCAATCCAATTGTCCACAAAATACCAAGAGAAACCAAAGAGACCAGCCAAATCAGCCCACCTTCGACATTCCATTGGGAAGTAGCAACACATCGGCAAACAAGACCTCTCCGGCTGGTTGGGGGCGAGGCGGTTAGCGTGGGGTGGGCAATGTTTGGGGAGGGGGTGTTGGGGCTTACCCTGTCGCATGAAATCTTTGAGATGATGCCATTTGACATCATAGGAAAGGTTGCCCACGTAGACGCGGCGGTCCTGCTGGGACTGCTCGCGCAATGAGGCCATCATTTGTTCCTTGGCGACGGCCTTGTCGTCGAAGGAGCGAGAAGAGGGCGCAGCACCGCGAGCCTGAGAGTAGGAACCCTGCTGAGACTGAGCGCCGGCAATGGGCGAGCGCGAGCGACGGTCGCTACGGCGGTAGTCGTCGCGGCTACGAGAGCGGCTGCGCGGCGAGTATGAGCGACGGCTGCGACGAGGGCTTCGCGATCGACGACGCGGCGAGCGAGATTGATCGCGCTGGGTGGTGTATGCGGTGTCAGTAGTGGTAGTGTCCATGGCGGACGGAGCTCGGCGGACGGGGCTTTATAGGGCGTCGGGGAGAGCTCGCTTGTGGAGAATGGGAGAGGTGGTGTGGGATATGAGTGGAAGTGCTGAGTGATGGGCTTGGGAGCTGACGGGACATGGACGGGAGTGGGAAAGGAAGCTGCAGGTTCAACCAGGCCCGTCGGCCAAGTCCCGCAGCTCTGCCGCCCGGCGCGCCATGGGCGACGACACACCCCCCCAACCACGAGGGATGAGCGCTCTGCGGCTCTGCGACGGGCACCTTGGTGGACGGCATGGGACCGACGGGGCCATTGATTGACTGATTGACTGAGGTGGTGGGGACCGACCTTGGATGATGCTGCGGCAGAGTGGACGCAACGAAGAGAGAACAACGGCACAAGAAACCAACAACAACGACGACGACGACGGAGAGGAAGAGGAGGACGACTCCAGTCGCGGGGCCTCGCGGGTCTATAGGCGCAGCAGCACAAAAGAAAGTGAACCCAACCGTCAAACCAATGCAGCTCCAAGGTGGGACAGGGATAATCAATAGAGGCTTTGCCAGTCGGAAGCGGAAGCGCATGCTCTGGAGACCATCACAGCAAAACGACCCGGCCGACCGGGCACGGCTTGGACACCTTGAGGGTCACCATGTCATGGGCAGTACCTCAGGCCCATACTTTGGCTTCTGTTGCCAGCTTCACTTCCTTCTGGCCTGTCCGGGTCTCAGTCTCAGCGCCGCCAGCCCACGCTACACCCAATCGATACAACCCAATACTCGTCCCCTCGCACAATGCACTGCACTCTGCCTCCCGTCGCTCAATGCCGTTGATAAGCTGCCCTGCCGCCGGCCTTTCTTCAACTGCATGTAGCTACCTACATACCTTACCTGCTCGTGTCAGCGCTGCACCTCGAGCTCCACACCCGCCGCTTGGCTGTCGTCCCGGATCCCCGCACATCTGTCGATGACCGACTGCCTACACAGCCTGCCTCGACATCGACCTCTTACGCGAATCACATGCCTCTCGACTTCCTCCAGCTTCAACTCTCTGGATCCTGCCGCTCCGTGCAGCATCGACAACCTGCAAACGCGGGGTTGCCCGCTGCATCCCGCTCGACCTTTGGACCCTGTCCGGCTTGTGCATCACCGCCGACTCGACCTCAGTCTTTGAAACAGCCTTGTCCTTGCACAACTCCCATCCGAAAGCTTACAGTACAGCAATTCATCCAGGAACCGTGAATTCGACCCGACTGGCTGCGCCAAGCGCTCGCACAAAGCCTACGCCCGACGCGACACGAAACATGCAACAGGTCGGAACTCGAGGACTCGAGGCTCCTCTGTTTACATCACTGCTGCTGCCCGCGCTCCCATCCTCACGTCTGCGTCATATTGGCAAATGGCTTTCAGGGAGCACGCCACACGCGACGCCCTCATACAAACGCAAGCCCTGCGGCCAAAACTCGGTCCAACATGGTCCATGTCGAGAGCGAAAGTCGGACAGCATGAGATGCCAAAGATGAAACAAACTTACCAGGCACCACCAACTTGGCAACGTCTGACAGCGGAAGCTAAGCGGGAGGTCCCGCCGTTTTCTTCTGGCTTCCTTGACCATTTTTAATTTGGGCTCCCAGTAAGCCGGCTACTGCGATCCTTCGCCTCGTCTCGGAGATATCTTGGACTTTGTCCCATGTGGCCTCCCAGTCTCGCCTTCTCGTCCCTTTCCAATGCCTGTCTTAAGATATGACAATTCCTTCTTCGCCCCTTCTCATGCAAAAAGTGATGCTATCCCGAGAGTTGCCCGTTGTTATCTCTGAAGAGTCCGAAAATCGTATCATCATGGCCATATATAAAAGCGTCCCTGACTCCCACCAAACCTCCATTTGCTTCACACACACGTCGTTCGAGAACACATGATCCACGGCAGCCATGGCAGCAGAACACATTCACCAGCCGATTCCCATGGCAGACAACAATTCCGAATCCACAAACGTGGATACCAACTCGGACTCGACCCACGTGGCAGCCCCGTCTGCTCAAGACTTTGCTGAAACTGGATTCCGACCGATGCAGAGCAATCAACAAGAGAGACGCATCAGTGGAGAAGAGCTCCTCAATCTCCCACACCGGACGCTGAGCGCCAATGCCGATTTGGCAGAATACACCTCGGAGACGGCACAGGGGCAGATACTCAAGGAAGTCAAGTCTCATCACACGGGAAAGACTGAAAGATATGAGCTCGTCACTTGGAAGATTGACGACCCGGAGAACCCTAAGAACTGGTCCAAGGCCTACAAGTGGTGGTGCACAATGTGTGTGGCCTTCACCTGTTTCGTGGTCGCCTTCAACAGCGGTGTCATCACAGCCGATATCGAAGGGCCGGCTAAGGAGTTTGGCGTTTCCAGAGAAGTGGGCTTCCTGGCAATCACTCTCTTTGTCGTAGGATTCGGTGTCGGTATGTCAACCACATACTTGGTCTTTGGGAGCATGACACTAACTAATCGCTCACAGGTCCCATGGTGTTCGCTCCCCTCAGTGAAATCATCGGTAGAAGGCCAATCTACGCATCAACCCTCTTGATTGCCGTCATCTTCACCATTCCCGACGCTGTCGCCAAAAACACTGCAACGCTTCTGGTGTGTCGCGCCATTGACGGCATTGCTTTCAGTGCACCCATGACACTTGTCGGCGGCACGCTCGCAGACTTGTGGAAGAACGAAGAGCGCGGTGTCCCCATGGCCGCTTTCAGTGCAGCACCGTAAGTTCAGCCCCCCCATTTACGTGCCCGTTTTGCAAGCTGCGTAGCTAACCAGGCTCCAGATTCGTCGGTCCCGCGGTTGGTCCTCTTTGCGGAGGTTTCATTGCGGACAACTTGGGCTGGCGATGGCTCTATTGGATCCAGCTTATCCTCTCCGGCGTCTCTTGGGTTCTCATCACCTTCACTGTCCCGGAAACCTACACACCATCCTTGTTGGCAAAGCGTGCAGAGAAGCTCAGGAAAGAGACTGGCGATGACAAGTACGTCACTGAAGAAGACTTGGACAAGCGGCCCTTTAGCGAGCGTCTCACCGTCTTCTTGCTCCGTCCATTCCAGCTGCTATTCTGTGAGGCCATTGTCTTCTTCATCTCCCTCTACATGTCTGTCCTGTAAGTTGCCTTTCTCCCTTGTGTGATTACACAAACTAACCACAAGTAGCTACGGACTTCTTTACATGTTCTTCGTCGCATACCCAATCGTTTATCAAGAGGGCAAAGGCTACAGCGCATCCATCACCGGCCTCATGTTCATTCCTCTCGCTCTCGGCGTCATAGCAAGCGCTTGCTGCGCTCCGTTCGTCAACAACCACTACGTCAAGCTCGTGCAGAAATACAACGGCAAGCCACCGGCAGAAGTTCGTCTCTATCCCATGATGATCTCGTGTTGGTTCATCCCCATCGGTCTCTTCATCTTTGCCTGGACGTCGTACCCGCGCCTGCACTGGATCGGCCCGGCCATTGGCGGCTTTCCTGTTGGCTTCGGCTTCATCTTCCTGTACAATGCGGCAAACAACTACCTGGTCGACTCGTACGTGGACCAGGCGGCATCGGCACTTGCGGCAAAGACCTTCATCCGCTCCTTCTGGGGTGCAGGAGTCGTGCTCTTCACAGAGCAAATGTACCACCGCCTTGGCTACGAGTGGGCGAGCTCGCTACTCGGCTTCATTGGTCTAGGCTGCTGTCTCATCCCCTACGTCTTCTTCTTCAAGGGCGCGGCCATTCGCAAACATTCCAAGTACGCGTACGGCGGCGACGACGCCGAAAACCAAAACGAGAAGGGCCAGGCCAAAGAAGTTGCCGGTGATGCAGAGTGATGTCACCGAGCTGTCTCTCTGATACCATGGCCCAAGGAAAGGCCCAGCAGGGCCGATCCGACTTTTTTTGGCTTCGAGTAAGCTTAGGGCCGAAGCGCCCCCATCATCGGACACGACTCGCTTGCTGTCCATGCATCGCAACATCACCAGTTCACCACTTTCTTATCTTTTCGTGCTTGATTTTTTGTTTTAGATATCCACGGTTGGTTGCTGCATAGAGTAAAGATTTAGATGGACCTTGATGGTTCGCGACGAGAAGAGGATTGGGGCATTGGCATTGTGGCGGCGTTTGTGCATTCGAAGGAAGGGAAAAGAACAGCCACGGTAGACATGGCGTTAGATGATTGCATAACGAGCAGACGGGCTGGTAATGGAAATGGCGATGTACATGACGTACAGACGCTTAGAGTCATGGTATAGAAGACTTGTAATAACAAAAGAGGCAATGTTTCATCAGGTGCACATTCCTAAAGCAGTGAAGAGGGCGGCCCCTGATTACTACTCCAGATTTGGTCAGCGTCAAGAGGGCGAAAATGGCGCTTTGCTAACTCCTAACTCCCTTGTCGTGACCGTGCCGACTTTTCGAGGTCTGGGTCGATGCAACCGAGAGAGCGATTTGGCCTGACGGCGGGGAGACATCCGGGCGCTCCGCGCATAGATGCGGTACAAACCTAGCTGGAGGAACTTCAATCGAGTCTTCATCATGACGTCCCTCGGGAGCATAGGGCTGAAGTGGCTGGTGGAACATGCTCCGGGCACGACGCCATTGCCGTCTTCTGGACGTGGACAGCAGCCTCAATGGCTCGCGCAGGCCGGCGTGGTGAGACCGTCTGGCGTCGTTTCGAAAATTTCTCGCCCTGAATTTTTCTTCGTGGGCGGCGGGGACGCTATACCTCTAGAGACAAGCAGGACCGTGATGACTCGCTGGCATGGCGATGCTGTGGGTTGCCGACGAGCTTGCAAGCCGGGGGCAGATCGCGTCAGTGACCGGGAACAGACACCGCAGCACGGCAACGGCAACGGCAACGGCAACGGCATCAGATCAGTTCACCAGGCGCGCGCGCGTCGGCGTTGGGCTTTGCGCGAGGGACTGACTGGGTGCGCGATAATGGCCAAAAGAGCAGGGGACGGGGACGGGACGGGGAGCAGCGATGGCGCACGATCCACTCCCACCTGCGCTGTGCTGCGCTGCAACGGCACGCCCTGATCCGCCAGCTACCTGACGCTACCAACGCTTTGCGTGCCGAGACGCCGGTCATCTTTCTTTACTACCGCACTCTACACTACCTCCAAACCTCTCGCCTGCCCCTCCTCCTCTCCATCCAGTCCCATCGTATCCGTCCTGCAACCCTGACCCTCGGCCTCACCCTCACCCTCACCCTCGTCCAATCCATCCCAGCAAGCATGCTCTTCGCCCGCCGCCGCTGAATCAATCACATCAAATGGAGCCCATGGATTCGCAAAACCCCGGCGCCTCGTCCGCCACCACCCCCACCGCGACCTTCAATCCCCAAGAAGCCTCGCGCTCCGACGTCGACGAGATCCTCCGCAGAAAGAGAAAGGCAAGGGAGTACAAGGCCTGCTACCCGTGCAGGCAGCGCAAGGTCAAGTGTGACCAGGCCGTTCCGTGCAAGACGTGCATTGGTATGTCCTGTCCATACATCTGACGCATCGCCGCGCCACTGCCATGCTTGGAGCTCGGTCGCCGCTGGGCCTCTGAGCACTTTGCCCTTCTACGCGACCGCTGACTGTCCCAAAAGCCAGAGAACATCCTGAATTGTGCACCTATCATCCTCCGGCCGAGTCCCACCCACCTGCCAAGCGTCTGAACCATGGATCCAACAATGGCACCCTGGAAAGCCCGTCTGGTGGGCTCAGCATTCACTTCAATGTCAACGGCACGGTGACGCTAGGCCGTGAGGACTGGGAGAGGCTATGCTCCAAATTGAACTCGGTGGAGCGCTCGTTGATGGACTTGAAGACCACCATGAGGGTTGCTTCGGAAGGCACGGGAGCACAAAATGGCCACACAGAGTCGGCCACGGGCACACCCTCGAGGGCATCCGCGTCGGAGCCAAGCAATCAACAGCAAACAAACACTCAAGGGATCCACACGACGAACAGCATTACGGGTCAAACCGTCCATCTGGGCAGCAGCTCGGTGCCAGCGCTAGTCATGGCTCTGGGAAAGGGTGAGGGCGGAAGCGCTCCGGTTCAAGAGTTACTGGGCAAAAACGTCTTGCCGCTCTTTGGACTCGACAACGAAAGTGCCACGTACCCCTTTGTGGATCTTTGGGGCCTCCCCCACGGTTCGATGAACCGAATATATGAGTTGTGCAATGCATTACCAAACGATTCGGACTGTTGGAACTTGCTCAAATACCACAAGGAAACGGCGCACGTCGTATTCCCTGCGGTTGCGGACATTGAGAAGCTGGAATCGGAACTCCTGAGGTTTCTCATCTCGCGCGGCAGTTCGAGGACACAAGAGGACGGTAGCATAACCGGAGTCACCGAGCAGTCGATATTCGGAAAAGACTTGCACTGGGTCGGCCTCTTGTTTGCCGTGTTGGCGTCGGGATGTCAGTGTTCAGCGCTCCCCCGAAAAGAGCGGGAGTTGACTTCGCAAGTCTACGTCTGCTGCAGCTTCGAGTGTCTGCGCATCACAAATTTCCTGTCCCACTCCCGGCTGGAAACGATCCAGACGCTGCTCATCCTGGGCAACGTCATTTCCAACAACATGAATGCCGGCGTCGCGTGGTCCCTCCTTGGGTTGACGATACGGCTGGCCCAGAGCCAAGGATTGCACCGCTCTTGCCCATCCTCCATATCAGAGGAGATGAAGCTAATACGCAAGAAAATATGGTGGACCGTCTTGTGGCAGGACAGTCTGCTATCAATCACTTACGACCGGGCTTCTTCAATGAGCACAAACGAGACGGTTCCGCTCAACCCAGAATCGAGCCCTGGCAACAGGCCGTACATTGAATGCATGTACCGGCTTTGCAAGGTGGGCTTGGACATTGTCAGCGAACGATCTTTCAATCACGACGTCAATGAGACAATGACGAGGATAACGCAGCGTCGCCAAGAGATTCAGGACATTATGCTCGATGCCGCGGATTACCTCCGAGATTCGAGAAAATGCCGCTCGATGCGCAATCAGCTCGAGCATTGGGCGCTCTACCTGCACATGTCCTACATGATGTCGGAGCTTTGCCGGCCCGCCATAAGCCCGGCGCTGGCCGAGCACGAATTGGCGCGTAGCACGCGCAAGGCCTGCATCGATAGCCTGACCAACACTGTAGAGGCCTTCCTGGGCTTGCAAAACATGACCGTCTTCGCCTCGCGGTCGTGGACTGCGGTGCACCGCTCCATTAGCTGCGCACTGCTGCTGGGCATCCTCAAGGAGCACGAGCGCAACGAACGGGCTCGAATGCTCCTCGAGAAGCTGATTTCGGTACTAACAGAGATCACGTCCAAGGTCGACCCCGCCGAGCTGTCTGCGCCCATTACCCGCTCCATGATGGCTCTCCGCAAGCTGCTCAACATGGCAGACTCGGCCAAGCAGAGCCTGCCGTCGCTGAGCAATGTCGGCCAGTCTGTCGTTCCAGCCTCATCGTCGGCTGCCACCCCGCCGCTTTCCAACTCGCTCGCCTACGGTCTGGACGACATGAATGGACTGATGGGCGTGGATGGATTTGGCTCGCTGGGACAGAGCCCGCTCATGTCGGATCTCGACTCGGAGCAGAGCCCCTATGCGCTCATGGACAGCATCATCTGGGGTGTCAAGAAGACTCCGCCGGGTTGAAGGACTGTGAAAGAAAGAGATCAAAACGAAACAAAGACTAGGGGAACATGTCCTAGGGAACACGTGCATGCGTCTCAAGGTCCAACATGCGGCACTACGGCATACTGCTTGCCCGCTTGGTTGGAGTATCACTTCCAGGCGTTGACACGCGGAGGTCGGAGCCTGCAGATCTTCGCACTCTTCATGGATATGGGGTCAAAGAACCACGACTTGGAGACTGCAGAGGGCCATGTGGGAGATGCAAGGAAGGTCGGGCCTTGTCTCGAGGAAACGCACACGATGAAGGACCGAGCTTGAGACATCGCAACGAAAAAGACGTGGAGCCAAGCAGGAACTGCACAAACGTCAGGCAAGGAGGGGATGGGACTGTACATAAGGGTTCAGAACGGCGTGAGGGTGGCAAGTCGAGATGAGGGACACGCAGGGCGGGTTCTGGAGTTGGTATACTGGTTTAGCGTTCGGAGTACCTATGTGCAACATGAAAATTAAAGACATGTCAAAACTATCATGGGCTATTCAGGAGACGGCAAAACATATAAAGACGTCCAACCAGGGCCATGTCGTCGTCGAGAACGGTTTCCGGCTGCACGGCGTCGTCGGGAGGGATGCGGACTTCCGACAGCTTCGGGTAAAGACATAACCGACGTTGGTCCCGGGGACCGGCTATTGCGAGGGCGACTTCGGCTTGGAGAGGATTGGGATTTTTGGCCGTGATTTGCGCGTTTTGGATGGTTGATTGGCAACAGGGCAATAGAGGCTTCGATGCCAGGGTTCAGATCAAATGATGATTATCGGTGTCGAGATGGTGCTGTGGTCTGGTCTGGTGGGTTGCGGGATTGTGGGGCAAGCCGAGCTGTGCTGTGGTCCTGGCGGCAGCTCTCGTCGTCGTTGCGGGGAGGGCACAGCTCTCATCCGTCATTGCTTACCGAGAGAGGGACCACCTCAGTCAGTCCATGGCCGCCGCCCGCTATTACCACGACGTGCTGCCGCCGCTTCGCTCCGACGGCTGCTCGTCGTGATTCCTCTTCTTTCCCTCTCTTCTCAATTGATCCGTCGGCAGCGAATTGGCTCTGTCTCTTGGATACATGAGCTGTTGAAAGAGTTGGACATACCGTAATACCACACCTTGCACTCTCCACCATGCCGTCCTCAGCGACCCTCTTTTCGCGCACCGCGAGGCACTTTGTCTCGCCCAATTCGTCAAAGGCAGGCCCATCCTCAAATGTCTCCGCAACGTAGCAGCTAACAGGTAGCAGTCGGTCATCCTTGCGCGTACTTTCGCGTCGTCGACTCGGCGCTTCGAGATCAACAAGGTGCTCCCGTCGGCCGCCGAGGCAATCAAGGACATGAAGAGCAATTCGACGCTGCTCTGCGGCGGCTTCGGGCTCTGCGGCGTTCCGGACACGCTCATTAACCAGGTCGAAAAGACGCCTTCCATCACGGGCCTGACGGCCGTGTCCAACAACGCCGGCGTGGTCGGTTCCGGGCTCGGCCTGCTGCTGGCCTCGAAGCAGGTCAAGAAGATGATTGCCAGCTACGTCGGCGAGAACAAGGTCTTCGAGTCCATGTACCTGTCGGGCGAGATTGAGCTCGAACTGACGCCGCAGGGCACGCTGGCGGAGCGGTGCCGTGCAGGCGGCGCGGGCATCCCGGCCTTCTACACGCCTGCGGCGTTTGGCACCGTGGTCCAGACGGGCGAGCTGCCGCTCAAGCACAACGCCGACGGCACCGTCGCGGCGTACAGCAACCCGCGGGACGTCAAGATCTTCAACCAAAAGTCGTACGTCATGGAGGAGGCCATCCGGGGTGACTACGCCTTCATCAAGGCGTACAAGGCGGATCGCCTGGGCAACGTGCAGTTCCGCTTCGCGGCGCAAAACTTCAACGGCGCCATGGCGCGCAACGCGGCCACGACCATTGTCGAGGCCGAGCATATTGTCGAGCCCGGCGAGATTGAGCCCGCCGCCGTTCACGTCCCGGGCATCTACGTCAAGCGCGTCATCCAGTCGACGTCGCCAAAGGGCATTGAAAAGGTCGTCAACGCCAAACCGGCGGGCGCCGCCGCCGCCGCCAGCGCGCTGGGCTCGGGCGACACGGCGTCGAAGCGCGAGCGCATCGTGCGGCGCGCGGCCAAGGAGTTCAAGAACGGCATGTACGCCAACCTGGGCATCGGCATGCCCATGCTGGCGCCGTCCTTCGTCGACGCCTCCGTCGAGGTCCAGCTGCAGTCGGAGAACGGCATCCTCGGCCTCGGACCCTACCCGCAGGCGGGCGCCGAAGACCCGGACCTGATCAACGCGGGCAAGGAGACGGTGACGCTGAACCCGGGAGCCTCCGTGTTCGGGTCGGACGAGAGCTTTGGCATGATCCGCAGCGGGCGCATCGACCTGACCATCCTCGGCGCCATGCAGGTGTCGGCGACTGGCGACCTGGCCAACTGGATGCTGCCGGGCAAGATCAAGGGCTTCGGCGGCGCCATGGACCTCGTCAGCAACCCGGCCCAGACAAAGGTCGTCGTCACCATGGAGCATACGGATAAGAAGGGTCGGCCCAAGATCCTGAAGCAGTGCGAGTTCCCTCTCACTGGCCGCAAGTGCGTGAGCAGGATTATCACGGAGCTGGTGCGTTGATTCATTTTTCCCCTCTAACCTCACCCCTTCAAAAATGACCCTATGCTAATTATCCTCGCCATACAGTGCGTCTTCGACGTCGACTTCCTCTCCGGCCTCACCCTGATCGAGCTCGCCGACGGCGTCACCGTCGACGAGGTCCGCGCCAAGACCGAAGCCCCCTTTAAGGTCGCCGACAACATTCAGCCCATGCTGTAAAGCAAGCTGCCCTGCCTTTGTGAAGCTACGGTGTCGAGTTTGGAGTTGTCGTGTGAGAGTGCCCGACGGATGTATGGTTGCCGAGTCTGGAATATGGCTGGGACCACGTCGCGTCGAGGCTAGTCGAGTCGAGTCGTGACAGGGTGGGTTGAGGAGTAAAGACAAGCGATGCGATGGATGTGAGGAGCAAAGAGGAGGAAACGAGCCAGCCATCAGCGTCGCGGCGGTGCAGTGCGGTGCGGTGCGGTGCGAGGCTTCTCCACCGCCCGCCGCTTGATCTTTTACACCACGGATGGATGGGTGGATGGATGTGGTCGACTTTGAACTGGGAAGGGACGGAGATGCAGGCTTGATTGGGCGAATAGGAGACGAGATGGAGCGCCAGCAAGAGCAGACGCGAGGAGTGAGATCGATGCGAGCGAAAGGATAGAGATGAAGAGTTGGGACCGGTGTGCGTGGCACCTCTCCACCGCCTTGTTTTGCTATGCGATTTTCATCTATATACCAAGATCAATTTACATGCGCAAAAGACGAAGAGAAGAGCGCAGACGCTGACATACTACCGGACTGATAATGTGACGTTGATGCGTCTATTGATAAATGCTATGATAGTCGTCGTAGTAGTAGTATCTATTGTAGACCACCACCCACCAGGTGACGGACCAATTGACCGGCTGATTGAGAGGCCAGTCCGGCTCTCCCAACCCAACACCGCTCTCTGTCTGTCTGTCCGTCCGCCTCACCCTTGCCCTCTCCCGTGCGCTTATTTGCACGCACACATGCCACCACCGATCTGACACTGCTGCCACAGTACCTTCCCTAGCCTCACATAGCCGTTCCATCTCATCCATCCACAAATGCATGGACGTATATATACATGCACAACTCAACCATCGCCACCGCACTACCTTCTCCTCTCCGACTCGCATGGTGCTGCCGGCTGCTGCCATCGCATGCCTCATTTCGTTGCTCGTGCGTTACTGCTGCCCGAATCCAAGGGACGAAGAGAGAAAAGAAAAGGAACAAACGAGGAGCAAGCCGAGCAGCCACCCAAACGCCCGTGCCCGTGCCGAGAAAGAGAACGAGAGAGAACGGGAAAGATCCAAAAGGCCACCCACCGCACACAGGCAGGGTGTATGTACCGAGCGGTGCGTGGAGCGGCGCACGCACTCTCTCCCTCGCTTTCGAAGAGAGCGGCGGGAGCAGCTGGCTGACCTGACTCCTCGGGCTCCGCAGACGAGGCGGCCGGGTTGGTGAAGCGACAAAAGGCGAGTGCGGTGTAGATCGATGCCCACTCCAAAGAAGTCGGAGTCGCAAAAGGCAGGCGTCATCCAAAAAGCAGAGAGCAACAGCGTGTCCGTTACCTCATTCGAGTGCAGCCAAGCAAGCAGGGCTCAAAAGCAGGAAGGAAGGAACCCAGGCGGCTAGAGAAACTCAACAAGAGGTGATTATTTTCGCAAAGCCCGATTGCAATCCAAAGGCTCGAGTCATCCAACGCTGTTCCAAACCAAAACCGGAAAAAAAAAAAAAAAAAAAAAAAACGTAACAACAAGGGGGAATCAAAGGATACAGTAGTCATGAAAAAGGGACAAGAAATAGAGGGAGGGCCAAGAGAAACCCAAAAGGACACCCCGCTCAAACCAAAATAGAGTCAAGAATAGAAGAAGGACAAAAGAATCCAGCAGGACTAGCCCAAGAGGAGGAGGAAGTGAAAAGGGGCGAACAGAAGTAAGTCTACAGTATCAACATGGCCACGCCCAAAGCGACGACCAGCCCCGCCAAGCCGCCCTTGCCGGGAGGCGCCACGGCGGCCGCTGCGCCATGGAGACCCAGCAACTCGTCTTGCGTGCCAAACGTGACATTTTGCGGTATTGTGCTGTTGTAGCAGTTGCCGCCGGCAATGTCGAGATTGGTCAGATCGTCCGGGACCTTGAAGAACATGTAGGTTGTCTGGTTCAAGTCCTGGAAGCCGGACGTATCGTACGGGAACTTGTCGTCATCCGTGGCAGACGTGTTGCGCAGGAAAATGCACTGCACTTGGCCGGGGTACTGCTTGGCCATCTGCGGGTAGTCTTTCATGATGTCTGAGTTTGAGGTGTCGGCGACGAGGATGAATTTACGTTGCGGGAACGTCTGGAAAATCTTGTCCAGTAGGAACTTGCGAATTGACAGAGTGGCGCTCACGTCGCTGAAATTGAGGGGTCGAGTGTCGAAAGAGCCGCCAGGGTAGGTCTTGTAAATAAAGTCCATGTAGTTGCGGGTGACCTGGGCAATATCAGCACGTGTTAAGCCTGGCAAGGGGCGGCTTTTGAAGATCAGGAAAATCTCACCTGTTCCGGGGTCGTAGTCAAGTAGTGGAAGTGCGTGTCAGGAAGGGAGCGCGACCAATTGGCGTAAATGTCCGGCATGTTCAGCCAAGGCGTAAAGGGGCGGGCAAAGGAATTGAGCAGTCCTTCTTTGGGCTGGTAGATTTTGGTGACTCGGAGAATATCATCCACGTCAGAGATGACTGTCAGACCAGTGGGAGGAACCAGGTAGGCCGTGGCGTTGCCAATCTCACTGCCATTGGCGTAAACGTTGAGGCGCTGGATTTCCTGCGTCTCGTTACCGGCGAGGAGGCCGCCAGTGGTGTTGGCGATGGGCAGGAAAACATCAAAGTCGCCCTCCCCAGTTGTGTTGTAAGGTAATGTCAAGTTCTGATCTCCGCCAGCTGGAGTCACGGCACCACCGCCTCCCGACTGCCCGCTGGAACCTGCGCTAGGTGCGGGCTCTAGGTGCATCTGAACCGTCTCATTGCCCTGTTGGACGACAAATATCGAGGCGGTCAAGTTTCGCGCCTGGTCCTGCTCTGACGCAGACAGTTGATCGATATCGGTCCCAATGAGGAAGACATTGGCCAGGTCGTTGAGCTTCTCGGTGGTGGTGTTTGGCTGCTTGTAGACGTTGCCGTGGAACCGAACGTTCCAACCCTGGTCGGTCCAATTGCCATAAGGGGGAATGTTTAGCACTGAAGTCGGAAGAGCAGCGAGTTGGTCGTCGCTGAGGCCGAGGGAGGTCTGGACGGCCGATCCAGAAGGAAAATCTTGAAAAAAGTTGGCGACGCCTGCAAAGGTGTTGGTCAGCATCCAAAAGCATGGTCAATGGGAAAAAGCGGTCGCGTACCGTCGGCGACGTAGCTGGGAATGTTGGAGCCCAGCTCGGTCAAATACGACTTTACATCGTTCTTTGCATCGTCGATGATGTTGCGGCGGTGCAGCGTCTTGGTAGGATCGTTCAAGGCGGGCGAAGGAGTAATTGCCGGGTCGGGAGCAGCAAGGGGAGCTTGATCGTGCACGCGAGAGCCGTGGTGTAGGGCAGGATGGTTGGTGGGCTCTGGAACGGCTGCAGCGAGTGCGTACGCGTCCAGGAGGGCGACGAGCAGGGTTGCCTTTTGGAGCATGGTGTCGTCGATTGATCGGCCAGAAGTGGGGAAGCAGTCGCCAGTCGACGACGAGACGATGGGAGAGGGATCAGGGAGCGCAGAGGAGGTGAGGAGGAGCAGAGGGTCGAGGAGGGTGATAAGCAGCGCGGTCAATTGGGGGGACAACGAAGTGGATTTTCAAGGACAAGGCAAGGCTGGGCTGGGCTGGGCTGGGGTAGGGTAGGCTGAGACGACTGGTTGGACGCAGGACCTGAGCCGGGAAGGATGTGCCGCCCACTTCGGTCGGGTCGTGGCTTGACCTGCCAGCACCGCCGCGGTGACATCACCTACTGTAGCGGCCGTGCCGTTGTCCGTCGCCAGTCCACTCCAGTCCACTCCAGTCCACTCCACTCCACTCCCATCAACCGCACCGGAGCCTCGATGATGTGTCTGCTAGCCTCGTGCTGCCCAACTCGGTCTACCGGTACAATCACCTCCCGCAATCGCCGCCATCGTGTTCCTGCATTCTGAGACCATGGCTCCCGCAAGAAAACTCTCTCTATACAACCCCCCGAACTTGGCGCTCCAGACCCCACTTTGGTCCACCACTTGCGCTCTTTCTCCCTCTCTGCGACGGCCTTGTTCTGATACGAGGCCAGGCATTCACCCGCCGCGCCTGTGAGGTCAACGCTTCTATTTTCATCCACGCTCAAATGCACGCTTCCCACTCTGACGTCGGCGTTTCTGCTACCATGTACCGTGTGGGGCTGAATCCATCTACCGCTGGCCCCCATGCTGACCACCATCGTCAACGCCAATTGACCCTGCCCTGCCATGTGCCCGCCAATCCCAACGCCCGCCATCCAAAAACGCCCATATGCACAATCCATTTACACCTTGAAATCCGGCACGCTCTTGGCCTTCTTGAGCACCCGGTGCCGCGCAAGCAGCTGCGAGATCATAAAGTGGCTGACGTCTTCGTCGGCGTAGTACGACAGATGACTGGCAATGCTGGCCAATAGCGAAATATCAAACGCCCCCCTGCTGCCTGTTAGCCCGCCCGCGCTCTAGACCGTCCCCCACTGAAATGCACTTACTCTTGGATGCTGTAGTCGACGCGTCCGTTGCTGTTTAGAGCCCGCACCTTGGCCTCCTCTCGCCGAAGCTTGCGGCTTCTATCCTCGAGCTCTTGCCACTCTGCATTTTCGCCAAGCTCTCGCTTGTCAGCCTCGCTCCCCTGGCTCGCTCGCCTCTTCTGGAATCCAGAGTAGAGCGTCTCGATTTCCGAGTCGATCAGCGTCGGTGGATGCTGGCCCTCGTCGCTCGAATCCGTCCGAGTTGCGTCATTTTGCTGTGCAAGTTTGCGCCTTCTCTCGTTGTTGGCGCTCTCTGCATCCGCCGTCGTTGGAGACGCAGCAGAGGAGATGACACCGCCCGAGATGTTGGTCCCAGCACCAGCAGAGAGAGGAACGCGCGACTGTGCTCCGCTGTTGCCCTGCTTTGAACCATCGTCGGCCGTGATACCCAGGCTGCGGTTGAGCAAACTACTGGCGATTCCAGAACTCAGGCTGGTCCAGAGACCCGACACGCTCTGTCCGACGCGGGCACCGATGCCCTGGAGACCTTGACCCACGGGCGCGCCAAAGATTCCTCTCTTGGTATACGGCAGCGGCTGCGGCTTGAGAATCGACATGGCTGGAGATATTAGCGGCTCGAGCCGGTAGCTAATCGGATCCGTAGGATGGAAAATATTGAATAGGCTCTGGCATTTGGGAGACGATGTGGTAATCTCAAAGTGATTTTGCTGCGACATGGTGGCTCCGCTCATGGAGGATTCACCCATGAACGGATCGTCAGTGCTTCCCAAGGGACTCTCCCCTTGGAACCCGCGGCGCATTCCGCGCGCGGCGATCCTTTTTCCACGCAGCATCTGGAAAAGCCCAATGGGAGACCCAAGCGCATAAAAGTCCTCGACTTCAAAGTCCAACTTCAGCCCTTGCTCTTCATTGCGCCGCGAGTGGTGCCGGTGTCGCTCTCCATGTGCCCGTTCCTCTTTCTGGCGGCAAAGAATGTCGAACATGATGGCGGATCCCAGCGAGTGTCCAACCAGACTGACCCGTCCTTTAAAGTTGGGATTCCGTTCCTTGAAGAGCTTGTACGTCCTGTTGCATTCCTGCACAACGATGCGGGAGATGTGGCCCTTGTACGCCGGACTCTGGTACAAGAGGATGTCCAACGCCAGGTCGCTGATCAAGTTTCGCACCGCCGGCACTCCCTCTACAGTGATGTTTTCGAGGCTGGGGTACTCATCGTCTTCGGCCGAGTTGGCATCACCAAGATCAAACTCTTTGCGATTGTGCTTCAGGCTCTGCCGGGGGAAATCCAGTAGGTGACGCCACACGATTGGCAGGGCCTGGACGCGACAGTTCTTGGTCGGCTTGTCGACTTCCCCATTCAGCGCTTGAAGGTCGGCCGAGCTAGAGTAGACTGACTTCATCGTCTTGCGCATCGTGTTGACATCGTGCACAAAGTTGACAGATTCAACCCTCATGCCTAGGCGTTGGCCAATCCCGTGGGTTACTAGAAGTAAGTGCTCAATCTCTCTGTCCTGCTCGTCGCCCTCTTGCTCTTTGTAGTCTTCGCGGATTTCTCTTTCTGCTCGCCTGCGTACTTCCTCTTCCTCCTTGGACGGGTCCTCGTTTTGCGCCGATGATATGAGATTCGAGACATGGCGTTCTAACGATTCTTGGCGGCTTTCGACAGGCACTTCGACTTCCGCATCGCTTTGGTCGCCTGATGACGGCTCGCTTTCCTGCTCGTTTTGTCTCACAGCGTCGCTTGTCTTCGTTTCCGTCTCGATTTCCTTGCCGTCTTTGGTCTTCTTCTTGGCCTTTTCTTTTTCCGCTTTCAAGTCTACGAATCCACGGATCAACTTGACTCCAGCAAAGTGACCGCCGCCTGCAAATCGTTGATACATGGTGCTGCTCATCCGTGAAAGAAAATCGTCCGTCAAGAGCCAAGCGGTGGTAGAGTCTTGGTAGGTAACGACCGAGTTCATGTGGGCTCCAAAAAGTCGATGCGTCTTGGTTTGCTCTTGCAGCGGTAGGTTGTCTTCCCAGTCTTGATCCTTCCCAGTGTCCTCCATTTCTTTATCGAGACCTACCGAGGCTTTTGGAGAGTGCATAGAAGCGGATCTCGAGACTCCCGAAGCTTTTGACTTGTTCGGATCTTCGCCGGGTTGCATGGAAGTAGGGCGGGATTTGGGTTGAGAGACAGAACGAGACCGTTCTACGAAACGCCATGGCTTGACTTTGATATATCCTTCCTCAAGCTGCGTGGCAAGATTCTCATCGCAGGGTCGAAGCACGGTAGCGCCGTCTAAGCTCTACCATTAGGGAGGCTCGCCAAATTTGGGGAATGCGTACCTTGGTAGAACCACGTCCCTCTTCGGACCTCGTAGATGGGTCCGAGCCAGTAAGCAGGAGAAAGCTCCCTGTCTTCGACATCGACATCAAACAAAAAGTCCTCATTCACAGGAACCTTTGCTTTGAGTATGCCGTTGGGTTCGGATCTTTCCCATCGGACATGCCTTTCCTTGATTTGCCATTGCCTCGGTTCCTCCCGTGTAGATTCTTCGGCATCGCTAACTTGGGGCTGCTGTTTGTGTCGCACGGCGGCGTCTGCCTCGTCACACAGCTTCTGGAAAGTGGCTTCGATCGCGCGCGAATCTCCTGGAGAAAAAGGATTCCATTTCTTGGGCGGCTGTAATTTTTCAGGCTTCGAGGACGCTTCGAAAGGGAGCGCTTTGCGTTTCGGGACCTGGATGTAGCATGGCGTCTTAGTGTCCTGATACTGTTTCGATAGGCTAATCGCTTACATCGACGGCATGGAACCACTGGACCGTAGGCAACGGGCAGTCCTTGGGATACTTGGAAAGACTCAATCTATGCCTGTTGCTGACCGTGTGGTCTGCACCGCGCTGTTGTACCAGACTGATCTCTGGAGGCGTGTCGCCGCCCTCGGGAGCTGGGTGCGTCTTGGGAGTCTGGTTGCGGGAACCCCATGGCGAAATGGCGTTTATTCCAGCGGAAAGATACGACGACGACTTCGCGTCCGGCGCAGTCATGTTGCGGCCGGGCTGGCCCTCACGGGCCTGGAAATGTGTTGACCACCACGATTGCGGGTACTTGGAAAGGTTGTCCACGGACAGGCCAGGGACGCTGTGACGCAGGTAGTGAATGAGCGAGGCAGGGATGCGGGCCAACGTGAAGAATGTGGAGAGGATAGGTATGGCAGGGGAGCAGTAGAGCTTGAAACGAGAGAGAAACTAGAGAACAAGTAATGAGGCGGAGATGAGGCTAAAGAATGGCGAGTTGAGGGAGCATGGACGAGGGACGGAGCGTTTCATGACGTTGACGCCGTAGGGCTGACCAGACCGACTACTGCAACGGAACGGACGCCCGCACTCGCACTGGACTCGCCCCGTAGGTACCTTGCCGACGCGAGAGGCCGAGCTCGCTAGCCGCGACTCCCTCCCTACATCTAACAGTACGCCAGTCCTTCACTTCACCCTTGCTGCTCTCTTCATTCGCTCTTCTCCCTCGCCATCTCCACCGTCCAGACGCCCTGCTCCACAACCGTCTCACACTTCCTCGGCACGAACCGTCCCGCATGTCAACCGAAAGCAGCCGGGCTAAGCTTCTTTCTTTGCACCCGGGCCGTGCAGCCTACCTCGTACCGCCAATCGATTCTGAACAATCGACTTTCAATACTACGGAGATCCAATTTCGCTTTCTTTACTTATCTTGCGCCCTGACGTGCTCGCTTTGAACGGCAGTCCGTGTTGCCCTTCTTTGATTCTTCCGGAACATCGCCAAGTCCAGGTCGCCATTGCCAACGCACTTCTTTCGGCTCGGCAGAGTCATTTTTGCCGACACCGTGAGCCATGATCAAGTAGCAACCATCTCGATGATCACGGGAATAGAACCGGCCGAGTCCTCATTGCACCTCTTCCTTCACGCACTACCCTCCGCTCGCGGTCGAACAGTCGAGGGGAATCATTTCCTGTTCGCCGCTGGAAAAGAGATGCGGCCCAAAGTTGCTCTACTGGGCAGGTGGCCTAAAACCCGTGTGTGACCGCCCATGGCATCTCGAACCGGCCTGCTATCGTGGAGCACCTTTTCCAGAAGGCCACCAAATGCAGTAACCTCAAGCGCTTGCCCCGCTGCTGTTGTTTGTAGTCCACAAACCTCGGCACTCTTCAAGCTCATTCAGGGCTTGATCATCTGTCCTCCAACGCTTGTCAACCTGACCAGTGTCAGCAATTGGAAACAACAACTTCGTATCTTTGCAATCATGACGACACACGAATAGACGCTGGCCTAGTTCAAATTCAGCATTCACACCATCATTCGGGAGCAAGCAGACGGGCTCTAGACCTTTGTCTTTGAAATGCTGCATAAGCGAGCCACAAAGCTTTTCCCGTCCACAGTCTTTCACTATAGTCCAGTCGAGTCAGGAGCATGATTTGCGAATAATCCAAGGTTCGCCTAGCTCTGGGGCTGTCAAACTGAACATAGCACACCGCAATGCATGACATGCACATGCACAGAGCAACGCCTGTGCTGCCAAGTCCTCAGTCTATACCGAGAACAACAGGGTCAAGACACTGGTAATCTGATAACAATCTCTTGTTCAAGAGCAAATCTGGTTCGGATCGCCGGCTCATAACGCAGGGCACCTTGGTCTGAACGAAGGGCTGAAGACGTTTGGGTTCCCCAGGTTACCTCAGGTACCATTCACAAACCACGTGAGCCACGGCACTAGTTCTGGGTGTGCAGCAAATGGCCGTTTGGATTCATAGCGATTCATTCGTGCTCGTTTAACGCGCCAGCAAGAAATATGCCTAGGCATTACGCCACCATCGAGAAGCGGCCTCATCCATACACCTTATGTCTCGACTATAGGAACGCTTCTTTGGAGCTCACTTTCCGACTCTTTCGTCGTTGACCAACTTTCACTTACATTGTGCAGAGCAGTTCGCAGACATCATCTGCAAAAACCAGCCAGCTCCAAGCTGGAGTCCTTCGCCACAAAGGTACAGCTGGTTGTACGGTTTGACGTGGCCATCACACAATTCGCTTCCCTCGTCTCGCGGAGCAAGAACCCTGGTTTGTCTGCCGTTTAGCGTCTGCGGAGTCTCTTGCCCTGAGACAAGAGTCTTTGAACAGATGTGCGAAAACGAGTCGTCATTCCACGGCGGAGCAGAATTTTAACTTGGCGACTTGCTTCTGCCCAATCGATGACGGGCCTCCTGTACCGAGCCACCGGTCAAACTAAACCGCTACAATAAGGTTGCGCTCAAGCTTCCGCGTGGGAAGGCAACGCGGTTGACGTCTCGCGTGCAGAATTCGGAATGGCATCAAATCAGCCAATGCCTGAACTGTAGCCACTATTGCTCTACAATTTTTCGTCGCGAAGGTCTTACTCGGGAACGTTTAAGGAAGAAGTAAAAGCGAAGTGCGAGGATATCAATGTCACGGTAGATCCCGTACGCCCGTCGGCAAATACGATGTCTGGCAGTAGTGGCCTGCAGGACCAGTGGCAGGATTCCCATCTATGTTGAACAGAGCTAACGAGATTCGCAGTTCTATGAGGGGAGGCTCACATCTTGAAAGATTCCACCAATTGAATCAAAACCGCAACTCAAGCAGTTTGAACTACGGTTAGAGCACGTTGCGACTGCGTCAGACTCGGTCCGCCGGCGTCCGCTTCGTACTCGACCATCTCATTTCCTTGTCATGGGGTCAATTGCATAGCCCTCCTTCTCCCAATGATACGGATGTCACCTCGCCACCCAAGCTGGTTTGATTGAACACGAATGGCTTCTCTTACAGTAGCGGTTCATCCCTTTGAGCGGCAGCAGGTGAGGACCAAACGCGTGTACAGACATGCTAAGCTGACTCGCCAGCTTGGTGTTCAATGGGCCGGAAGGTCCAGGAGAAGCCTTGGTTGATGGATTTAGCTGCAAAGACCAGGATTCTTCCCCGCGTTTTGCTCAGCATTAGCCTTTACCCCACACCCAGCCACCACACCCCAGTTTTGGCCTACGCTGCCGGGCCCGCCCAAAACCTTAACTTCAGGATGGTGCTGTTCAGCATGTTGCAAGTGGACAACAATGGCGGGCGAAACCGACCCTAAGCGACGTGGGCGGTTGATCAGGACTTCTTCTTCCGACGTATCCTGTCATGAGGGTACACAAAATTGGAAGAGAGGGCAAGCTTAATGCGGGGAAATAAGCTGAGGCGCCTCCCGCTAGAAGCTCCCCCTGTCTCCCGCGACTGGGGTTTGACGTCTGTGGGGAATTCCGGGTACCCGCTGCATGGGACTGACATATTTGAATGCGGGGCCGGAAACACCCAGTGAAGCCTCAGTGTGGTCAGAGAAGTCTTCAAAGCTAATAAACGGTGGCCATTCGACAGTAATCGGTGTTCTCGTCGAAGCTGTATGCTGTTCTCTCCGTCATTCCTCCAACACAGCCGCGCATACAACCGCTGGCAAGTGGGTCTAAGGGGGTCTGCAGAGCTAGCTCAAACAGGGGTAGCTGCGTATGATCACTCAGGGTGGCTACTCGGGTGGCTTAGGGAAAAAGACATGGCTCATCCTTGCCAGTATCAACTCCACCTCAACTCCACTTCAAGTCAAGCCGCAGGAGGACTTTGCTAGAAATCACTTGGAAGCCATCGTATGGGGCAAGGCTTGTCGACCTTGGCACCAACAAGTCGACAGGAACGTCAGAGACCCGGGAAACGGCTTGCGGCATGTCACGTCCCAGGGGTCCATCTCTCCAGTAAAATGCCGCCAACCTCGAAAGCGCCGGCCACTCCCAGTTTCAACCCTGCTTCTGGAGCGGGGGCACAGGGCTTGTGCGGCGCTCAGAAGGACTTCTGGCTGGCCTGGCACAGTCTCCACGCATCAGCAGGAGCAGTAGGCGCTCCCCATGCCATCCGGACCTCGACAAGATAACTCTTGGGCTCACAGGGTTGATACTGGCCCTTTGTCAGCCGCTCGCCGCTGCTTCCTTCGTGCCGAAGATCGAACGAGCGGGGTTGCTGAGGAGATAAATATGGCTCCGCACCTTGCATCTGTCTTTGATCTAGGCCTGGGTCGAATTCTGTGAATTGCCCTCCTGCTTTTTGACACAACTTTGCACTTTTCTCCTAGTTTGTTTCAACAAGATTCATCATGACGATTCCAGACGAGGTTGACATTATTGTCGTCGGTGGCGGCTCTTGCGGGTAAGACGTGCTGAACCAGTAACTCCCACACCCACGTCTAACAATGATGGCAGCTGCGTGGTGGCTGGCCGGCTGGCCAATTTGGACCACAGCCTTCAGGTGATGCTCATTGAGGGCGGTGAGAGCAACCTGAACAATCCTTGGTAAGTCGAAAGTTGGTCGATGATTTGGAACCGGAGCTGACTTTGGAAAAGGGTGTATCGACCTGGTATCTACCCACGGAACATGAAGCTCGACAGCAAGACTGCTTGCTTTTATGAATCTCGTCCCTCCGAGTGGCTTGCTGGTCGTCGGGCTGTCGTTCCTGTTGCTCACGTCCTGGGAGGCGGCAGTTCCATAAACTTCATGATGTACACCCGTGCCTCGGCTTCAGATTACGATGACTTCCAGGCAAAGGGATGGACCACCAAGGAGTTGCTCCCTTTGATGAGGAAGCACGAGACTTACCAACGTGCCAGTAAGCTTAGAGCCCCCACGAGGTAACGTTCTCAACTGACGGCGCAGGCCAAAACCGGGATATCCACGGATTCGAGGGCCCCATCAAGGTTTCATTCGGCAACTACACTTACCCGATCATGCACGACTTTTTGCGTGCCGCTGAATCGCAGGGAATCCCGACCACTGACGACCTCCAAGACCTCGTCACTGGCCACGGTGCTGAACACTGGCTGAAGTGGATCAATCGGTATGTCTTCTTGCGTCGTCTAGTTTCGCAAGCTAATATGGTGTCAGTGACACTGGGCGCCGATCAGACTCGGCCCATGCCTACATTCACTCGACTCGGTCCCACTACTCGAACTTGCACCTTGTGTGCAACACCAAGGCCGACAAGGTGGTCATCGAGGGCGACCAAGCCACTGGCGTGCTCACCGTCCCCACGAAACCCCTATCCCCTGACCAGAAGCCTAAGCTCTACAAGGCTCGCCGGCAAATCATCGTCAGCGGCGGCACTTTGAGCTCGCCTTTGATTCTCCAGCGCTCTGGAATCGGTAATGCCTACCATGTGCGTTTGTGCCCTGGGACGATTTTATTGACAGGATGCAATAGGTGACCCGGAGAAGCTCCGCAAGGCTGGCGTCCGCCCCATCGTCAACCTCCCCGGTGTTGGTCTCAACTTCCAGGATCACTACCTGACCTTTGCACCTTACCGTGCGAAACCGGACACCGAGTCGTTTGACGATTTTGTCCGCGGTGACCCGATCGTGCAGCAGAAAGTCATTGATCAATGGTCAGTTGTTTGCATATGCTTGCCGAGAATGTTACTGATGTTTTACCAGGAACCTCAATGGCACTGGACCCATGGCCACCAACGGCATCGATGCCGGTGTCAAGGTCCGTCCTACTGAGCAGGAGTTGAAGTGGATGGACTCTTGGCCGTTCCCCGAATTCAGATCGGGATGGGAGAGCTACTTCAAGGACAAGCCCGACAAGCCCGTCATGCACTACTCGGTCATCAGCGGCTGTAAGAAGTCTTCTTCTTTGCCTTCCCGACCTCAGCTAACACTGCAACAGGGTATGGCGACCACATGCTCATGCCGCCGGGCAAGTTCTTCACCATGTTCCACTTCCTGGAATACCCCTTCTCGCGTGGGTCGACGCACATCACGTCTCCCGACCCATACGAGACGCCCGACTTCGACGCAGGCTTCATGAACGACCGCCGCGACATGGCGCCCATGGTCTGGGGCTACATCAAGTCGCGTGAGACGGCGCGCCGTATGGACGCGTACGCAGGCGAGGTGCAGAGCATGCACCCCTTCTTCCCGTACGACAGCCCGGCGGGTGCCAAGGACATGGATTTGGCGACGACCAACGCGTATGCTGGACCCAACCACTTGTCGTCCAACATCACGCACGGCAGCTGGAGCCGCAAGCTCGAGCCGCCGGCGAAGGCTGCACCTGAGGTACACCTCAATAACAACAAGGCGCACATCCGCGGGGATCTCCCGTACAACAAGGACGATCTCCTTGCTGTCGAGGAGTGGGTCAAGCGCCACGTCGAGAGCACCTGGCACTCGCTCGGTACTTGCTCCATCGGCCCGCGTGGCGGCAACAGCATCGTCAAGCATGGTGTCCTCGATGAGCGCCTGAATGTCCACGGCGTCAGGAACCTCAAGGTTGCTGACTTGTCCGTCTGCCCCGACAACGTCGGCTGCAACACGTAAGTTCCTCTCTACGCTTCCTCTCCTCTTGCCCAAGAACCATTCAGCTAACACTTGCTGCTAGTTACTCGACTGCCCTCCTCATCGGCGAGAAGTGTGCCGTTCTCACCGGCGAGGACCTCGGCTACACTGGCGCCGCTCTCGACATGAAGGTGCCCAACTACCACGCCGTGAGCGAGGTCACGCACCTGTCGCGCTTGTAAGCGCTTGAGTGTCTGCAAGAACGGTCGACCCCATGTCGAAGGAGGTTGTTGACGATGACGACGCTGTGAATGAGTTGATGTTGACGAGTGATGAGGAGAAAGCGGTGTTGTCTTGTTGTTGTGAGCCGGGTTGAAGTGTCGATGATGAGGTCGTGTTGGAGGAGGAGGAGGAGGAGGAGGTCGCAAAAGTACCGCTTGCCGCCGCTGCCGTCTTTTCGCCCCTATCCGTTACGTACGTCGTCGGTTATCTGCTTTCACCCACTGCAAAGTGCGGTCACGAACCAAACACAATATTGAAAGCGAGGAGGACGTCAACCGCAACCGGTTGACTGCACAAACCTTGTCCCCAAGCCCCACGCACCCCCTTCCCTGTCTCTTTACATTTCTACTTCAATGATACTATGATGATGGCTTCCCGTCGGTCTCTTCCCTCGGCGCCGCGCTTTGCCTGTGTGCGTTTTGGAATGGCTGTCGTTTTCAAGGCTTGGCTTGTTGTGGTGGTTTCGTTGGTGGTGTGGTATGTAGTCTATTCAGCAAGTGGAGTTGTCTTTCTGCGGACTATTTCGCCGATGCTCAAGTGTGTGTACACTGCGCTGATGCAAGTCCTGTTGTACCATGGCGAGATGTTAGACTGGCCATGTATTGCTCTCAGCCAGCCCTCCGACAAACTCTGCAGGCACCAGATTGGGGGATTGTATGAAGTCCACATGGCAGAACGCGGGGAAGCGATGAACAAAAAGTAAGTGATGCTTTTGCAGAGTGCTAGCCACTCGATATGGAACCCGAAGACTACCCAACCAACCCATGTATATACACCGAACCCCTTGTAAATGCGAAAGCTCTCGACCCTGCCAAACTTCTCTAAATCTCCTCCATACTCCGTCTCCCACGTCCCGATGCTCACGGGTCGACCTTGAACTTCATCTTGACGCCCATGGCCGCCAGCTCGACATCCAAAAACCGCAGGACGCCCGGCACGGCAACGACAGCCACGTCCTCGCCGCCGACCCACCGGACGCCGTGGCCGTCCTCCCAGACCTCGCTCTTGGGCTCCCAGCCCTCGGCGCGGTGCGCGCAACGCCTGCATCGGGTGAAGCCCGAGCCCTTGCGCATGCGGCCGTAGAGGCCGACCGTCGGCGCCGTCGACAGGAAGCTGCCGCACTGCCGGCAGATCCAGGCCTTGGCGTAGTCGGAGCAGTTGAGCAGACGGTCCTGCAGCAGGTGCGCCGTGCCGTGGGCCAGCAGGGCGTCGCGCTCCATCTCTCCGACACGGATACCACCACCCTTTTTACGGCCCTTGATGGGCTGGCCCGTGAGCGCGTTGGTTGGACCTGTCGTGCGCACTTGGTACTTGTCGTTGACCATGTGACGCAGACGTTGGTAGTAGACGACGCCGATGTAAATGTCGGCGTGCAGTTCTTGACCAGTGATGCCACTGTACATGGGCTCGTTGCCGTAGTAGTTGTAGCCGGCGGACTTGAGCTGGTTGCCAAAGTAGTCGACCGCGGTGTTCTCCTCGTCGAAGTGGAATGGCGTCGAATCTTGTGCGAGGCCGTGGAGGGCACCAGCCTTGCCAGCGAGCGACTCGACAAACATACCAATGGTCATACGGGACGGGAAAGCGTGAGGGTTGATGATGACATCGGGCTGCATACCCGACTCGCTGAATGGCATGTCGACCATGGGCCACTTTTGGGACATGACACCCTTTTGGCCGTGACGGGAAGAGAACTTGTCACCAATGACGGGAGAACGAGGGATGCGAATCTTGATGCTGATTGCCTGGAAAGGGTCGTTGCCGCCCTCAGTGCCAAGGAGACGGACTTCCTCAATGAATCCGTCTTCGTCGTCCTTGTATTTTTCAAAGTGGGTTTGAGCGTCGCGGTTGACGTAGGTATTTGTGGCCGAGTCGAGAGAAACATTGTGGTAGGCGCAAAGAATATCGCCCTTCTGGACCAGAGTACCGATAGATGGAAGACCGTCATCGTCGAGCTTGGTCCGCCACTCGGCCTTGATGAGGCCGTCTGGAGCAAAACCGAAGAGCTGCGTGATGTTCTTGCTTCCCTTGTTGCGTGCATTCTCGCTCAAATCGACCTTTTTCGTCTTGTAGATGGTACCGTGTCCGAAACCACGCTCATGGGCCGACTTGTTGATAATCATGGCGTCGTCCATGTCGTAGCCGGTGTAAGAAATGACAGCGACAACGGCGTTCATTCCGTTGGGGAAGTTGTCAAGGCCATACTCGTTGTGGAGTGGCGGGCGGACCACCGGAGTCTGGCCAGTCTGTAGCCTGTACGCCTTGTTGTCCGTACGGTAGTGGAGCGACGTTCCCGGAGTACCCATCGACTGCTTACCCATCTGACACTGGTACATGTTACGAGGCGACTGGTTGAAGTCCGAGAAGGGCGTCTGGTTGGCAACAATGGAGAGAATGTTCGTAGGATCGTACTCTACGTGTGTAGAGTCACCAGAGACGATTTCCGGTTCCGTGCAAGCAATCGACATGAATGGTTGTTCGAAAGGACCGACGTAGTCAAGCTTGCCAAGAGGCAGGTACTTGACTGGCCTATACATACGGGCAGATTGGGAGAACATATATACACCGGGGTACTGACCGCCGGTAGAGCTTGGGATGTAGCCAATCTCAAGTTCCGTGGGGACGCCGTGGCTTCCCTCGACCTTCCAGTATCGAATGGTGTCCGCAATCACCTTGGATTGCGCAGGAGAGCAGAATCCCAGTAGACGGCCGTCGAGCTGGACAACGACACTGTCCTCCAATGTGGCGGCAGAAACGCTCGAGACACCAAGTTGTGCCACCAGGCTGGGGATGGCCGAGGCATTGACGTCGGAGGTGGAAATCTTGCAACAGTGCGCAAGATGGTTGAGCAGACCACAAGGACCACCATCGGGAGTGTGTACAGGGCAGAGGAAACCCCAGCTCTCTGGCAAGAGTTTTCGGACCGTGGTTGTCTTCAACTCGGCGAAGAAGCTGCCTCTGTGGACCATGCGGAAGTGCGAGATGAAACGGTAAAAGTTGATCTTTTCCGCGACGACGGTGTAACCAGAAGTCTGTTGAAGATCGAGGCCACTGGTACTGACAAGGTTGCCAGTGGAAAGGAAGTATTCCAGAGCATTTCCAATGTTCTCGTTTGTCCGTCTCACTATCCTGCCGATGAATTCCTTGTGAAAGTCCTCGTCCGTGAATGGTCTGTTGCCCTTGGACCGAGACCAGTCTGCCGCAGCTCCGCGAATGGACATGAGCCAATCCTCAATCTTCTCCTTGATGATCATGCCGTAGAGGAAACCACCGAGAAGAATTTCCTGGTTCTGTACGGCATCGGGGTTGTCCACCGTGCATTCGCCCTCGACAAGCGAGTAGAGTTTCCTGACCATGAAGAGGAGCATTTTGAACTTGTCGGCATCTTGGCTCTCGGTGACGTTTGAGGATCCCAGGTGCGGCAAGACAATTCTCCTCAAGAACTCGGTACCAGCGTCCTCGTCCGTCGTGTCGTCTGGAACTCCGAGCACCACCTTGAACTTGTTGCCAAGATAGGCCCGCGTCTTTGCCTTGGAATGCACACCGTACGCCTTGTACGTGCGGAGCAACAGTTCCACGCGGTCAGTCACAAACTGTTTGTCTGTCAGACCCTTGGAGTTGGCCTTTCCAACCAGGCCCTCGAAAATTTCCCTGTCGTTGGTCTCGGCCAATGCCTTGAGAATCATCATGACGGGTATCAAGTATTCGTTCTTTCTCCACGAGAAGCGGAAGGTGACGTTTCCATCGCTAAGGTAGTGTAGCACGTTTGTTTGCGACGTCTGATCAGGGCGCACCGAGCGGATCTGGATACCGAACTTGGTGTACGACGGACCGCGATTTGTGAAGGAGGGCCGGATGATGGCCATGGGGAAGTTGCGCTTGCCAACAATGAGCATTCGAATGAGCTTTTCGTTGCCGTTGACGATGAAGTAACCGCCCAATTCCTCAGTCTCTTCCTTGGCGTCAACCAGCTGGGCCGGGGTCATGTTTTGCAGGTGGCACTTATTTGTCTGCTTGCCGTTAGCAAAGAGTGACTTCTGAAGGTGCACACAAACATACCCTGAGCATAATGGGCACCTGTCCCAGCTCACGGATCGACTCGTGCCATTCGCCATTGTTGACGCGCCACTCCAACCTGGCCCTCAGCTTTCCTCTGTAGGTACAATGCCTCTCACGGCACTCGGACGGCAGGATGTTGCGGTTCTTGACGGAAAATTTGTTGGTGGCAGGTAGGGCGGATTTGTCCAAAAAGACGTCGCTCACGCGCAGGCTCAGACGATTGCGGGGAGCTTCGCGGTCCTCGGGCTTCAGGTATGGGTCGCCGTCGAGAAAGGTCTTGATTCCAATGTCCTTGAGACCCCTGTCGATGAGTCCATTCTTTACGAATATGGCATTGAAGGAGTCGATGTGCGGTTCGATGGCAGCAGCAAGGGCCGGGTACGCGGTATGGTCGGTGGGCGGGTTTTGGAAGAGCTTGTGCCTGCGCACAGTGTCGTATTCGGTGGACCACTTTGTGTTGGTCTTGGACCTGGAGCTGTGACGCGAGGGGGCCGCGGCGGGGGCCATTGCTGCCGTGGTGAGGGAGGGAGAGAAAAAGTACTGGGGTGCTGGGATGGCGGGCCGCGCTGAGGGAAATGGCGCGGCGGTGGAGCAGCCCAGGGCGCAGGGCGAGGGAAGCAGCAGCGGCGGCGGCGGCGGTGGAGGGCCAAAAAGCACGCTGAGCCTGGCAATGTATGGGGTGCCGTGGGCGTGGGCGTGGAGGAGGGCGTCGTGGATTGAGGGTTCAAGAAGCAAAGGAAGCACTTTTTCAAAATCAACCGCGGCGCCACGGGCACGGGCCACGCGTGGGTGACGGGCAGTCCGTCTTCCCGCAAATCCAAAGCCAAAGCGGTGCAGCTCCGCGCCGCCCACGCCCACGCCCACTGGACCTGGCTGCAAATGGCTGTGTCGCTCAGTCCAGCGTCTCTTCTCTGCAACAAGCTCTGCTCCATTTCTAACTGCTAAGAGCTTACGACACCCGTACCCGACCGTCGCCCTGCCGCCTCGCCCAACAGCACAACGCATCCCCCCAGCGGCCAACCAAAGCGCCAGCGAGCTCGACTGGAAGCCCCGCACAGCCAGGCCATCCCGGGCTCACTCGTCGCCTTCGTCCTCGCGCTCCCACCAGCGACGGGCTCTCCCGCTCCGCAGCATACCTACCTGACCTGACCTGACCTACCTTAGCTGCGCTGCGCTGCGCTCTGCTGTTGCCAACTCTACTGAAAGAAGCCTCTGCCCTTCGCCATGGCTGGCTTCTTTAGACGCATCTATGATTGGCTGCTGCGCCTATTTTGGTGAGTCCATGTCCCGTCTGCTCGCATCACGTCGTCATGTCCGCCAGCCTTCGGCCCGCCCAGCCTGCTCGGCCTCTTGTCGCCTCGTGCAGTGCAGTGCAGTGCAGTCCAGTCCACTGAGACAAGCTCGACTCTGTGCTGTGCTAACCATGATGCCTTTGTGTCCACCAGGGCGACCGAGATGGACATTACCATGATCGGGCTGCAAAACGCCGGCAAGACGTCGCTGCTGAGGGTTCTGGCGGTGAGTACCACAATGCCCATGGATGGTAAATAATCAGAGCACTGACGTGACCAGGGCGGCGAGTTCACAATCGAGTGAGTGCACCAGAGACCCCTTCCTTCAGCTGTGTGACGGCGCTGGCACGCGTCCATGGGCAAATTTCGGCTGACGCTCCAACTTGCAGCTCGATTCCCACCGTGGGCTTCAACATGAAGCGAGTCCAAAAGGGCCATGTGACCTTGAAGTGGTATGTATTGCAAGGATGTTTCCGAGGGCCGTCATGTGCCTTGCCCAATACGCAAGCTGGGCCGGCGGCTGCTGAAAGCATCGGATGCTGATTCTTTTGGGCACATCAGTTGGGACCTCGGAGGCCAGCCAAGGTTTCGCTCCATGTGGGAGCGGTACTGCCGGGGCGTCAACGCCATCGTGTATGGTCCCTCTCAATGTCGTCGGCATTCGTCGTGCTCATTGGTCGCAGATTCATAGTCGATTCGGCCGACAAGGACGCGCTGCCGGTTGCTCGAGAGGAGTTGCATCTCTTGCTTGAGAAGCCCAATCTGGAGGGCATTCCGCTACTGGTGCTTGGAAACAAGTCTGATCTGCCAGACAAGGTTTCGGTCGACGAGCTGATCGAGGCCATGGACCTGCGCTCGGTATCACATCGCGAAGTGAGCTGCTACGGCATCAGCGCAAAAGAAGAGACGAACCTGGACGCGGTTCTGCAGTGGTTGATTGCCCGTGCCAGCAGATAACGTGAGAGCGCGCACGCCTCCAAGTCCGACCGCGACGTCGTTTGCGCATGGGCCGAGCGATTCGGCGATGATCATGACCAACCCATCCACACCTCTAGCCTACCATGGATACGGCTGTCAGCTTTATACGACATGTGGTAACGAGACACGACGTGACGGAAAGAGAAAGCAAAGGCCAGCAATGGTCGCCCACTTTGATTCTTCATCTCCTCGAGCGCAAGCGTTTCCTTGTATTTTAATTCGACTTTGGCTTGCTTGAGCTTGGAAACTGTGGATTGGAACGAGAGTGGCGCAGGCGATCAAAGGAGAATTGCTCGATTGGGATGGTGGCGGCCAAGGGAGGTTGGTAGAAGTTATTCAGTATGTCTTCCGGTAGCATGCAAGAGGCATTCCTAGGGAGGCGGCGTGGCACGGCCGGCCAGCCAGCCAGACCGAGCGGACGTCGTGGGAGCTTGAGAGCAATGTAGGCCAGATGGGTTTCCAGCATGAAGCAGACGAGACCAAGTGACGAATGACGGCGGCAGTCGTCGAACCAGAGTCAATTGACGAGGAGAGAAGAGAAAAGAATTCCAGACGCGGCCGTGGAAGAAGAGGAGAGGGCGCATTGAGATATTTGACCCAAGCTGCGGTATGCACTGCAACGCGTTGCGCCATGATTGGGCCGCTCATCCTCGCCCGCTTCTCTCCAGACGGCGACCCCGGCGCCGCTCCTCAGCCGCCTGCGGTGCGGTGGGTGCTCGACTCCACCACCACCACACCACGTCAACTTGGTTCTCCAACCTGCCCATATCCATCTGAGACAGCAGCCAAACACGGCCGTTATGCGTCTGCCAACCACGCCATGCCACTGCCACTGGCGCTCGCGCGTGCATCTTACCGGAAAATATGTCGGCCACTCTTCTTGACCACGGCCCAACGGCGCAACCAAGACGACTCAACGCCTCCACCTGTATGCACCCGAATCCGGACACACCTTGTATGGTCAGCAAGTCATTCGTTCATCGACTGCAAGCCGCCAAGTTTGCCGTGCGTCTGTTACTTCGTCACGAGTCAGCCTGCTTCAATCCCACATCGACCTGTGGACTGAATTTGACATGGCAACAGGAGTGGTATGGAACCGGCTATAGTGGCGCCTCCCGGATGGAGGAATTGCTCCCGCAACTCAAGGGACTGGGAAGTCTTCTTGACAGTCCCCTTCTTATCCCCATACTCCTTCTTGGATGCGATATACGCCGTACTCAGGAATTCTGCATGAGTGAGATTGAGCCACGGCTCTTGCAGGTCGAAGAGGTGCTCCGAGTCACGCGCCCTGGCCAGATCACCGGGAAGATTGACATTTTGCTACATGAAAAACATGGCGAGGACGGGGATTACACGCCTTTGCCATTTGATGAGGATAGGCCCTACTACCAAAGGAAGCCAAAGATGATCAAGCTCATGACCGAAATCAACACGCTCACGACGGAGAATCTGATTGCTCTCAGTGTACCTTCGTGGCAAATGCGTTTCGCTGGATTCCTGAAAACTTTTCTTGACGAACCATCCAAAATGTCTACCTCCCAGTACCAATTCTCCCGTTCAGAGGAGATGGATGACATGATGAATCATTTCGCGTCCGCTGCTGCCAACAACATGGACCACATACAACAACTCAAATCGAGAATGGAGCTGCAACTTCAAGTTGTGAGTAGACGCTGTACTTGAGCTGTCCTTGAGGTGCTGACCTTTCAAAAAGCTATACCAGTTTATGACGCAAACCGATAACCACCTCCACGCAACTCTTGCTGCTGCTGCGACGCGTGACAGCTCCGCCATGAAGACGCTCGCTTTCCTGACTGCTTTATTCCTCCCAGGAACATATGTCGCTGTATGTGATCAACCCCTCCCTTCCACTGTCTTCCGTCTAACCTCGTAGACTCTCTTTTCAATGGACATGTTCAACTGGAGCGGACCCAAAGACGCAAACGGTGGTACAGAGACAGCCACGACGACCACAGTCAGCTCGAGCTTCTGGATCTACTGGATCGTCACGGGCATTCTAACCTTCGCTGTCATTGGGGGATGGCGTATATGGTGGAAGAAGGAAAATGGTCGGCATACGGAGCAATACAAAACATTCCTTGGCATGCTGGACAAGAAAAATGACGAGCGCCCCCTGGAAGACGACTGCACAACCAACGGCTGTCATGCGGCTCGCGAGGAAAGCGAGGATGACGACGGCGAAGAAAACGAGTGTCGAGGTCGTGCCAAGTTAAGAGGCGGTGCCGGTAGCAATCCTGTCAACTGGCTTTTGCGAGCTGGCCACGCACTGGGTCTCGAAAACGGTGACCTGCGTTCAATCAGGAGCACCACGGACGCTAGCAACGAGGCAGGTCCCTCGGATGCTCAATCCGATCTCGCTGTGGACGTCGAAGCCGGACTGGAACGCCCAGACGAAATGGACATTGACCATGAGCCCGAGTATGAGCAGCATCCGGAACTTGAGCTGCAAGAAAAGATCCCGCCCAAGAGCCGGCGCCGCTACAGCCACAGCCTCTCTTCGCGCCATCGCTATCCGTATTACCTGAAGCGCGAACCTGAACGATCTGCCTCTTCCAGTGCCGTTTCTTGCACCGAACCAGTCCTTGAGGACACGGGCGGCGATGCAGAGGCTCCGGTGTTGCCTTTGCCTGCCACGCCTCCATTGTCTCCTCACCCTGATCCTCCTAAACACCCATGGACCTGGTGCATTGATGATTCAACCTTCAATCCGAAGCCGTCCGAAGTCCCTGGGACAGAGGATTTTAAAGCTTTGGCTGAGCCAAGACTCGCGACAGAGCAGCACGAAGTCAAGGACTCGCCATGCTCTTCTGCTGCTACATCGTTGATGTGCGTCAACAGTCCCGGTCATGTGCAATAATTCCCGGACGACCAAACAAAGATAGCAGGTGCAGCGAACCGCGAGTTCATGACTAGCAAACGCGGTTCGAACAACGGCGAAAGCAAAGAGTTGATGGACGGGGTGTCCATTGGCGAGACGCGCGATTTGAGGAAGACGGCGCGCGTGATGACAGTGGCACAGTATGAAGAAGCACGTGTACAAGCAGAAGAGCCAGAACGTTTGAAGTCATATACTTTACCACCACCTCTCCCTCCTCCTTTTCACACAATGAAAGTGAGCATGCGGTGTGGCGTCAAAGATCATCTGGAGCCCGGACAGTTGGAAGGCATCAGACAAGCTGCTATGTTGGGGGAAGAAAGAGGGAGGGAGGGACGGCAGCAAGCGTTCGGAGATCAACTCGAGGCTCAACTGAAAGAGCAGGAATCCTTCCCTCCTCCTGATGCAGCGCCATCACCGCAGTACTTCACCGACTTCCTGGCCTGGCTCGAAAACCCATCTACCAAAGCAACGATGGGCGCCGAGCCATGGGAATCTGCGAAAATCTCAGCACAGGGGGGAGACTGGGAGGGGCTGGAAAATCTCCAATGTTTTCTCCATCGGTGCGACTATGAGAAATCTGACCAATGGCCCTCATACCGTTATTGGCAGATGCTACACTCTGCTCCAAGGGTAATATGTGAAAGGGTCAAACGCAACTGTTCGCGGCGAAATCGAGGAGTCACACAACCATCAATCGAGCGGGAAGCGCGAGCAGAAGTAGTTGGAAGCCAATCCTCGAGTTCTCTATCGCTACCGCTCACCACCGAGCCGCAGAGCGTCGACTCCACCGTTCCGCAAGGACCAACATGTTTCTGCGGATGGCACTCAAACCCAGGGCCGCAGGGCGAACTACCTGTCCCTCACGACCCGCCCGTGACACTACCATCCAGACTATTAGCCACATCCTTCTCACCCCCATCGCCCTTCAGGGTTCCCGGCAGAGGCGACAACAACGCCAACGATGGCGGGCCCAAGGGCAAAGAAAAGCAGGAACAGAACTAATACGAGGGAGAAGCGCAACTTGCGTCAGGAGAAGAACGCCAACACCACTCACACGCATTCCAGCAGCAATCCACATCAGCGAATCCCCACGGCGGCATACTCGACGGCTTGCCCGTCACGCCAATTCCAACGCCAACACCAACGCCAACGCAGCAGCTGCTCGACCCAGCACCCGCCGAAGTCCAGCAGCGCCGCGACCGCCTGGCAACGCACCCGCCCGTCGTGCGGCACCTGGCGGAGATGCGAAGGCAGGCACTGCGGCGTGGGTGGACTGCGGCACAGATCGGCCGCTTGAGGGAGTGGCATCTGGTTCGTTTGGCGAGGCAGTGGTGGTGTGTGCAGCAGCGGCAGTTTGTGAGGCAGGGGAGTGGGGTGGTGGTCGCGGCGGCGGCGGTGGGGCTTATGCCGGGGGTTATGTCTGATGGTGGTGGTGGTGTTGTTGATGGGCGAGGCGGACTGCACTCTGCTGCCCAGCAACATCATCACCATCCGCTGCTTTCCCTGACGCCGATCACACCAATTCCCCTCTGTGGCCTAGATTTTGACATCTCGACAACGTCGGCTGCCACGGAGCAGCGCCGTGAGGACGCAGGAAAACGAGAGAAAGGAGACGACCAGGTCCAGGAGCAAGAGCAAGAGCAAGACCGCACACGCACCGCAACGCAGCAGCAGATGGAGACGCTCAAGGCCATGGCGAGAGAGGAGGAAGAAGATGGGCCATCCCACCAAGCCCAGCAGCAACAAGAGCAAGGAGCAGCATCGCCGCCAGACTCTCCCCTCTTTTTCCTCCCAACATGACCGCAGGCGTCGGAGCAAGCCGCCACGAGCACCAGCACCCTGCCATTACTGATGCCGCGGCACCCAAAAACAACAGCACCATCGCAGGCGCACCCGTCCCCGTTGCCAGCAGCAGCCGCTACTCGCAGTCCACGGTGGCCGGCAACGGTGGCAGTATTCGCTGTTCCCAATCCTAACCTTTCTTCGGCAGTGGCAGACGCGGATGACGACTTTTTCTGTGCCGACGCCGACACGCGCGCCGACACGGGCTCTGTGTCAGATTCGTGGTCTCCTGGAGGAGAGGACGCTGTCTAGCAACGGGGCTGCTGGGCATGCATGGGGAAAGGGGAGAGTGTGGAGGTGAGAAGGAGTAGACGGATAGGGCATGAGTGCGGCGGTTGGCAAGCTGAGGTAGGTAGGTAGGTGGACGGTTGAGGCCAGATTGTTCAGTTCGAATAGATGGAACTCGGCGGCGCACGCATCTGTAGTCTGTGGCATTGGCTAGAACAACACAGCTGCGCGTTGGAATGACGCCAGATACTCGTTGAAGTTGCACACTTCATCGTTCGTTTGACTCATGTTTTTGCGTTGGTAGGTATCTTTAGTCTATTGTAGTGACAGACGGCCGGACAAGGAACCTAGGGAATCAAGATATTTCCATTGCTTTTGTCTTCTCTTTCGAGTACGCTTCCCCCTGTCTGTCTGTCCATAAAAGCCCCATCCAAGGAGAGCGCCGGTACCCTGCCAGCACAGCCCAGCCCAGCCCATCCATGTATATTTGTGCGCGCCACCTTGCTGTATGTCTGCCAACCAATTACGCCATAATGCCGTCACCGCTAACATCATCTACATTTTTTCCAAGACGCCATTTTCTTTGCATCTGCTGCGTGCATGAAGTAGTTCCTCTCTTTTGACGCGCCGTCTTGTTTCCCGAGTCTTGTGATTCAAAAGCGCGGGTGCAAAGTTCAAAAAAGATTAAAGAAGAGTTCAACTGCTGTTGTTGGCGCTGACGTCTGCGTCGCCGTCTGTTTCTGCGTCCTTTTCCTCTGCGGTGAGGACAAAAAAGCATCAGTGGATTGTTGCTTGCAGGCGAGTAGTGGTGTACGAAGGGGAGACGTGGGGAGAGAAAAAGGGAGAATGACAAAAAGGAAAAGAAGCAGACTCAAACGAAGCAAACATGAAAAACTCCGCAGACATGAATGAAGAACAAAAAAAGGGCAAGTGCAATCACAAGGACAATGATGATGGTCAGGAGATGAAGCCTAGGAAATGCCCGTCTTCATACCGAGACCGTTGCGAATCTTGTCTTCCTGCCGGACGACGCTCATGGGCAGGCTCGTGCCGATGCCGAAGAGGACGAAGGCGGCCCATTTCCAGCGGAAAGGGTTGACGAGAATCGTAAAGACGAACCAGTAGAGAAGTTCGCTGTAAGTGAAGAATTCAAAAGCACCGCTAGAAGTACGTAAAGGTTAGTTTTGCAAGTTCAACGAAAGAAGGCAAGAATCGGGAAGGGATAGAAATTGTAATATACGCACCCAGGAGCCCGTGATTTGATCCACCGCGTCATGTCGATCCACAGCTTCATCAGGCGCTCTTGTGGGCGCGTCAGCGGATCCACCAGGTACATGAGCAGGAAGCGCGTGTAGATGCCAATGTGGTAGTTGCCCACGGTGCCAATTGCGTTGACGTAGGTGCAGTTGTTGCAGCACACATCCATGCGGCCGGGCGGGAATGTTTGCAGGTACCAGTTCGGCGGCTCATACGGTTCTTGGAAACAATCGTCGGGCAGGAATGATAGACTTGGTCGCGTGAAACCTGTGGCCATGATGACAATGTCGCCCTCGACGAGACGCTCGTGGCCCGGCCCGTTTTTGGGCACGCCTTGGGATCGATGGTTGAATTTGATGCCGTTCTCTTCGAATCCCAAAATATCGCCGCGCAGCCACTTGGCTTTCCCGGAACGCACGAGCTCTAGGACGTCGTTGTTTACCATGGGGGTTTCTTCGAAGAGGCCTTTGCTGCCCGGCGGCGGGGAAATGTCCTTGAGGTCGCGGTAGAAGAAGAGGCGTAAAATCTTTTCGGGAATCCAAGAGAGAACGGTTTCGGAACCGAGAACGTTCATGGCGAGCAGCATGTCGACGACTGGGTTCCGCGGGATGATCCATTTCTCGGAGCGTGCAAGAACAAAGGCTTCTTTGGCGTCCTCGGCCACGACGAATTCGAGAGCTTCAACGGCACTGGCTCCACCACCAACGACAATGACCTTCTTGTCCTTTGCAGATTTGCCATCGAGATCGGATGAGTGGTAGATTTCTCCCTTGAACTTTTCCTGGCCTGGGATATGCGGCATCTTTGGGTCACCGCAAGTTCCAACAGCAGCAATGACGCCGTCGAAGCGACCGTTGGAGGGGTCGTTGATGATCCAGCGGCCCGACTTGTCCTTGTAGACTTTGGTGACACGGTTGTCAAATTTGGTGTGCTTTTCCAGGCCGTAACGTTCCCAAAGCTCGGTGATTTGGCTCACGATTTGCTGGCGATCCGGATAACCATGGCTCCATCTGACGGACGGGTGGAAGCGATACATGAGGCTGTGGATTTGCAGGCCAGACGTGTTGTTCACTTTGCTCCATATGCCACCTAAAGTTTTGCGGTTGCCGGCTTCAAATATGGTACAGTCGAATCCATGGCCGACGCAGTGCGACGCGGCAGACACGCCAGTCAAGCCGGCGCCAATGATGGCAATTTTGGGCCTGCTAAGATTGGCATTGGGAGGCGGAGGAGTGGGAGACAGGAGCTTGTCGAGCAGGAATTGAAAGACGTCGAACAGGAAGAGAATGGGATGAGAGAGGAAGCGCTGTATCAAAGCAGTGATTTCCATTGCGAGTGACGGAGCCCAATGGAGCGGTGGAAAGAGGGAGAACGAAGGTGGAGACAGAGAAACAGCAGACAGCGGGTCTAGGAATAGGTGCAGACGGGAGGCTACATGTAATGTAGGAGTTGCATCAGACTGAACTGAACCAAGCTTTTTCGAAACGTGCCGGCACGCAGACGGACCTGAGCAGGGCGATGACGTCGCTGCACAGGCGGAAGGGAAGGGGCCCGGGGAGCTGGGTGCATGTGAAGGAACGGAAGCCGCCCGCGAGTCAGCCTCAGGCCTCTCTGCTTCCCACAAGCAAACGCGCCAGACTTTGGCAAACAAAGAGGAAAATGCAACAAAGTGCACAGCGTCGTTTTCCAATTGAAATGGACCTTCTCCTCATCATGGCACTGCACCCACAACATCCACGAAACCATGGCCTCGTCGCGTCGCAGAGACCAAATGAAACCCTGGGCGGGTCATGGAGCTCAGACCGGGTCCCAGCTGCCGTCAGACCCTCGACTCGACCATGCCGCCGCCTTCGCGCTCGACACTTCACCATCCCAACCTCTGGACGACACTAACACCGACGCCGACGCCGTTGGCCAAGCTCTCGACCAAGTCAATTGCGATCCCCAAGGCTGCCCCTACATTGACCGCACCGACGCGCGCCTCATCCTCGACGAGCTCTGGGAAACTACTGCACCGCATCTGCCCTACGACGCACTCCTGCCAAACCGTCTTCAGCCGCTACTGCTTGCGCGCATCCTCCACCAGCGCTTCGGGCCCCACCAGTTCGTCGACCTCCTTAGCGTCATGAAGCCTCAAGCCACCCAGACGGTCGACAAGTTCCTCCTCGAAGTCGGAAATATTCTCAGGGCAAAGGATGGAGACAGGCTGCAGGATTACTTGGTCTTTGAGCCACGAGGCGGAGGGTACCCCCCAATCTATACCCAGATGATTGTTGAGATCCGGGAATCCTTCCCCAAAGGCACAGAGGACGCCCTCGAGGAAAAATGCAATCGAGCTCTGCCCGGACTTCTCGAGTTGGAAGATGGCTCCTCTTGGTCCGCTTTCATCCGCTTCATTGCGCAATACTTTTGTTTTCTTCGAGACTTGGATGTCCAAAACCTGGCCACAAAGCAGCTCGAGGCCTACAACCTCCTCTCTGAGCTTGTGCAGTAAGCCAGACCCTTTCGATCATGCCATTCGTCCTGTGCTGATGCCTTCAAAGAAAATGCACCAGCGCACTCGGCCACGGATCAATGGGAATCATTCTCCTGCCCACTGTCCTGGCATGCTCCCGCATGCTTGCAACCCTTGCAATCACCCTCGATAAACGACCAGAGCTTCTCGGGCATATCCAACAGTCGGCGGGTAGCAGTGGCGGGGAGGAGAAGCAGACATTGGGTGAGAGGGCGGTCGACGTCCTGCGAGGCGCATTCGTCACCTGTCTGAATGACCGAAGCGGCTCTCCAGATGGGATCAAAGACGGCAAGCCAGAAGGCAAGCGCGTGGGTATCTACAAGATTGCCAACCTCTGCCTTAAAATCCTCTTTCAGGTGAGAAGAAACACGATGCGGTCAGAACTAGTGATTAACAACTGGCACAGTCTCGTCGGTCTCGGAGCGCAGAAACCATCTTCACCAACATCCACAACCAGTCTCCGCCCCTGGCCATCTACCCCTGGCCCGAAAGAGTCACTTACCTCTTCTATCTCGGCCGCTTCCATTTCTCCAACAGCCACTTTCATCGCGCACAGCTTGCCTTGCAGGCAGCGTATAATCAGTGTAGCCCGGAGCGGTTCAAGCAGCGTCGCATGATTTTGATCTACCTCATCACGTCCAACATGATCCTAGGACGGTTTCCGTCCGAAACTCTTTACCAGCAGCCCGAAGCAGCAGGACTTCGGGAGAGATTCCAACCCATTTGCCGAGCCATTGCCAAGGGAGACTTGTGCAGATTTCGGCAGCTCACCGACATTGAAAAGGGCGAGCATGCAGACTGGTTCCTCTATTTTCGCATCTTGCTGCAAATTACGAATCGTTGCGAGGTTCTCGTCTGGCGCTCTCTAATCCGCCGGACCTTCATCCTCCACGGAGACAAGGGCGACGTTGCATCTCGGAAAGCACCAACTGTCGACCTGCAAGACCTCGTAGTGTTGGGTCGTTTCCTGGAGAAGAAGTACGCAGTGCCCGAAATGATTACGTACAAGGGCCCTGGACAGAGACATCCAAACTGGGCGTTCATGTCCACCAAACCGGCCAAGAAGGACCTCTACATAGATCCTGATTTCCGAGGCGTGCAAGGCATCGAGCCGGAATTCCTGGAGCCAGACATGGACGAAGTTGAGAGCATGGTTGCTTCACTCATTTCGCAGGGACTCCTCAATGGATTCATCTCGCACAGGCAATCGCGGTTTGCGATAACGGGAGCAAAGAGGAAGGGTGCACTTGCTGCGGGATTCCCCAGCCCGTGGCAGGTCATCAAGTCGAGGAACCCAGATGATGTTCCGGGCTGGAAGCAGCAGAGTGTGGCGCCAGGAGCAAATGCGTTTGGGGGCGCGAGAGTAGTGCGGCTAGCCGGAGCAGCGCCTGTTGGATCGGGCTAAGGGATCAGTGGGTTCCTTGGGAGTGTTGGAGATTCTTTACGAGATACCCATGGCGCTTGCATTATTGGAGATTTGAGAGCTGAGAGGCTCGTTCATGTACAATGGGTTCGCATGGTGAAAACGGCGCCTGAGCGATTGAAAAGCGATACCGGGAGGTACAAATCAAAGACAGTCGGACAATGTGGAGTGAGCACGCCCACAGCCCCTGGATCCGCGTGCCTGGATTGAGTGATTGCGTACAGGGTGGCTAAATGGTGGAGGCCGCCTGGATCTAGAAATGGGCATCTGTGGCATCTGGATGGCAAGCGACATGAACAAATCATTACGCAGGCGAGCGAGTCTATGATGTCGCAAGGGCGGGGAAAGCTAATGGCATGCCGTTTTGTGGGCCGACATTCTCACTTGTTGGACACATGACGTCACTGGCACTTGCCAGGTACATACATATTCAAAGACACTTCTCCGCATGCAGCAATTGTCTTGCACTCTACCACAACATCCCAATCTTCACATCACTACTGTAAGTCTTGTCGCCAGATTAGAAGCACCAGGAGCAAGAATCCCAGTTGAGCTGGGAGCTCCCTGATGCAACCAACAGTCAAGCATTGAACAAAGCTCACACCCCAGCAGCCACCACTTGCACGAGTGACGATTCACGACTCTCTTACATCCAACGCAACACCATGGCCACCTTCAGCAACGCAGACACTGGCAGCAAGCCCGCAGACCCCTATGTCCAGGCCAACACGCAGGAGCCCGACCTGAAGACCAAGGTCACCGACCTGGTCAACTTTGCAGACAAGCACAAGTTCTGCATGCTGACGACGGTGCAACACGGCGGCCTGCTTGCAAGCAGAGCAATGGCACTTGCAGCCAAGGTTGGTGCCGCAGAAACAAGCTCAAGCAGCAAGCAACAGCCAAGCTCACGCAGTGTTTCCAGGAAGCCAACGGCCTCGACCTGCTGTTCCACACCAACACGGAGAGCGGCAAGACGGACGACATTGCGAACGATGCCGATGTCAACGTAGCGTTCATCACGCCGTCGGGCGAGTGGGCGTCGATCAGCGGCAAGGCGAGGGTCGAGACAGACCGCGCAGAGGTCAGGAAGTACTACTCGCCGGCGCTCAAGGCGTGGATTGGCGACTTGGGCGACGGAAAGCACGACGGCGGCCCCGAGGATCCGCGGATTGGCATCATTCGCGTGCAGACGGTGACTGCGCAGTACGCCATCAGCAACAAGGGCATCGTGGGCAGCGCGGTCGAGTTTGCAAAGGGCGTGGCATATGGCGAGCCGCCGGCGGTGAACAAGCTGCGGAAGATTTCGGTCGAGGAGGCGTCGCTGTGTAAGTTTCAGAACCCATGATGCGAGGTTGGTTTGGTGGTGATGAAGGCAGCGAAGGGGTGGCTGACATGATCTTTAGGGCGCTCGAGCCCGCAGTAGGCCAGGTACCGTGGGTGAGCGGGATGCGAGTCAGGGAAGCCGGGGTCGGGCCTGTTCAGCCAACGGCGCGAGGCCGGTGGAGATGATGGACCCAAACGGGACTAGCAGCGCTTGCTGAAATGCAGATGGGCATTAAACGCCCAAGAATGGAAATTTTGCGTCGACAGCCTCCATGTGCCCGACCAGCGCCCGCCAAGCTGCGGAATCATCATGTGTGAAGAGACCAGCAGTGGCAGATAGACACGGCGACCGTGACAGAGATATTGTTTCGGGGCCGTTTGCTGAGTGTTTGGCCAAGTGGACGGGCAAGTTCCCTGCCCTGCCCTGCCCTGCCCTGCCACGGGTCGGCTCACGGACAGCACACGTCCCCGTCGATCATTGATGGACGACATCAGATGCGTAAGCCGAGCATTCCAGCGGCATGGAAAAGAGCAATTGATGGCCAGCCGCCAGAGCAGCTGCGCTACGTCTCAGTCATGGTGTTGCAGCGGCGCATGGAGCGTACCGTGGATGGGCAGCTCGTGCCGTCGTGTTTTGGCGCCGTCAGTGGCCCAATCGGGCAAGGCGCCAGGGTCGGATGCTCTAATTTCCTGGGGCGCATGCTCGCATCCTACGAATACACCCTCACGCTCGTCATCTTCTCTCTTCTCTCCCTTCTCCCACACTGCTGCCGTCGTTCTTTTTCCTGTCGCTCCCTCGCCTCTCGTGGCCGTGCAACGTCTGTGATTGTGACGGTGCGCCCGGCTGCCGCGTCCTTCGTTAATCGTCGGCCAGTCCGCTGCGCATCTCGTCGCGTCGCATCGCATCATCATCCGCCGTCGCCGAGCCTCTGTTTGCCAGCCGTCCCAAGACTTCAGACTCCTGTCTCTGACCCAGCCGTTCCTTGCATACACGCGACACTCGGCACGCAGAGCAGGCCTCGGCTGCGCTTCCTCCACATTCACTCCAAACAAACCATTCATCCCTGTCCTTCACTTGACCCTTTTCGTCCTGCCGTCCTCGCTCTGTCTATCCTTCACCCTTGACTGCAACTGAAGGCCGTTCGCCACCATGCCGGCTCACGAGTACATGGCGCAATTCGCGCGCCGTAACCTCGTGGGAGACGCGCCAGACCCTGCTGGCCTCGACGGCCGCGATATCAAGACGGTCTACTCCATCGTCTACTACACTGCGCCGAAGACTTTCGATGGGCCCGCCGTCTACGTTACCGACACGTCCAACTTGCCCTCTGCTGGTGGAAATCAGCCTGCCACGACGAATGCGCAGCCTACCGGCAAAAACAATCCAAACTCCGTCACGGACCAGACGACCTTGACCACGGCCATTGTCAAGCAGTCGTCTCCTTCGAGCCTGGCGACCACTTCCTCTTCGGAGACTTCCTCGATAAACATTACCCAAGTCGCGTCCTACCTCAGCCTGTCGACAGTTCCCACCGGAGCCGCCGCCTCGGCCATCATATCCGCCGCCAATGCCAGAAACACTGGCGACCCAGCCAGTGAGTCGGCCAGCAAGATGACTTCTGGTGCCAAGGCTGGACTTGCCTGTGGCCTCATTGCTCTGGTTTCGCTGTTCCTCCTCACTGCTTGGTTTTGCCGCAAGCAAGCCATGAAGAAGAGACAGCAATTCCAGCAGATGAATGAAAAGCAAAACAACAACTCCAACGAAAAGGGCATCTTCAACCAGGACATCGCCCCCGCTCCCGTCCCCGCCCCGGTTCGTGGCCCAAGTAACAGGACCACAAAGACTGCGTCGACGGCCCCACGTCTCAGTATTCGTCCCGTCACGCAGTTTGCGCCCAACTTCAACGGCGGCCAAAATCCGAGCCCTGGAATGCACGGTGCCGCCAACCCGGCCCAAGATCCCTTCCGCGATCCTGCCCCGGCCAAGCCGAGTCCCTGGGAGAGGCGTGGCGCTGCAAACGCGGCCAACGACCCGGCCAATCCTTTTGGAAACCACGCTGAGATTGAAAACACCGTCGACCGTGATGCTGTCGCCTTGGACACCCCCACTGTTCTGCAGACTCCGACTGCTGCCTTTCCTCCAATGCCGCCCCAGAATGCTAGTCCTCCCGCTCCTCCGCCGGCTCCTCGCAACGAAAACGTGGGCGTTGCTGCAGCCGTTACCGGTGCCGCTGCCGCGGGACTCGCACCTGGTGCACTCCGCGCCGCGGCTGGTAACAATAAGAGCGACATGAGTGTCGACTCCAACCTTTCTGGATCGACCGTTGCCACTCACAAGCACCCCGTCAGGGCTGAGCACGAAATTCCTATAGTTCCTCCTTCTCCTGGTCCAGCTCCTGCTGGAGCTCTTCCCTCTGCGCCGGACTCTGACCGCGTGCACCGTGTTCAGCTGGACTTCATGCCATCAATGGCTGATGAGCTTGAGGTCAAGGTTGGTGAGCTTGTGCGCTTGGTCCACGAGTATGATGACGGATGGGTAAGTTTGTTTCTCACTTTTGAAAGACAGTCCATTGACGTTGTTCCAGTGCATGTGTGTCCGCTTCGACCGTTCGGCTTCTGGTGTCGTTCCTCGTAGCTGCATGTCTCAGCAGCCCGTCAAGCCGATGCGCAAGAACGGCCCGCCTCCTACTGCTCGCATGCCCCCTCACGCTCCACGCAACCGCGCCCCGTCCAACTCCAGCCAGAACCGCCCTTGGTCCCCCGTTCAGACCCGGCCCCAGACCCCAGACAACTTTCCTTTCCCTGCTGTTGCGCCTCTTCAAGGCCGTAGCTCGCCTGGTCCCAACGGCAGTCCCGTCAATCGTCCTCGTGCCAACAGCCATGGTGTCTTTGCTGGCCAGCCTGGACGTGCTGGATCTCCCATGGGCCGCCCTCGTGCTCCTAGCCATGGTCCTTTTGGCCACCCCGGCGGCATGTCTCCCCAGTTCAGACATGGTCAGGGTCGTCCTCGCACCCCCAGCGGAGGTCCTATGCCTGGCCCGCTCACTCCTCAGCGTGGCAGGGCTTCGCCCGGTCCAATGGGTCGTCCTCGTACTCCCAGTGGGGGTCCTCAGCCTGGCTACTCTCCTAACGGTGGACGTAGCTCTCCTCGTGGCCGTCCTCGTGGCCCTAGCAACGCTTCTCACAATGGCGGTGCCCGTCCGATGTCCCCTCTCAACCCGGCCGCCATCCGCGCTCGCTCCAACAGCGCTTCCATGTACACCAGCCAGCTCCGCGGCGGTGGTGGCGACGGCCCTTATGCCGCTGCCGGCCTCCCCATGTCCCCCGTCGCCGTGCGCCGTCGCTCCAATTCGGCGAACCAGCACGGTGTCGTGGTTCGCGAGGCGCCATCGAACATGCCAGGCCCGCTCAACGGCCAAGCCTTCTAAGCTGCTGCCGCTGCTCCGTTTCGCGCGCGTCTCGTGGTTTCATTTGCCTGCTTAGCGTTTCAGCGAACGTGGCTGCCTGCATGAATTCTTTTCGTCCCTTGGCCTTTCGGATACCCACTTGCTCCAGGTCGACATTGGTTCGACAGAAGGCTTTTCCCCCCGATCGACTTGCACTGCGATTTCTCGACCCCTCCCGGCATCGTCTGCGCATAATGTTTGTTTGCTCTGACAGCTTCTTCAGCCGTCAATTGAGCCAAATCGGACTGCCAGTCGGTGAATCACCCGTGAGGGTCCCTGCACCTGTAAAATAGACATCGGCTCGCCCCTCGTTTTTTCCTTTTTTTTTTTGCCTCTCTTTTTTCTGACTTTTGCATTGCATGCTTGCATGGCTGGACGGACGGGATGGACTCGCACTGATTCACGGCTCGATGGGTGCAATGGGGGTGGTGGTTCGGTACGGGTGGAGCGGCGGGAGTCACTCTTCGGAGTCACTGCCCTGCTGCTCCTCCCTTTGCTTTCTGCGCCTTTCACTTCTCACCCTCCTATTTCGGCATTTTGCTTTTTTTCTTTTCCCGTTTGTGCGTTGCTCTCAGCCACTGCCAGCTGCGTCTACCCTCTCCTATTCTCGCTCTCACGTCAAAGTCGAAGTCTTCCACTTTCTCGCTGACACAAGGACATTCGGATGGAGAGACGAGAGGGTCATTGTACAGTATACACACCGTCACAACACACAAACTCTCTTCACACCGCCACACACACACACACACACACACACACACCGCGCTTTCCATAGTCAGCCTGAGTCTGAGCTCGCTCTTGGGTATTTTCCGTCTGATCTGCGATCGGAATTGGGTCTTGCCTGGGTGGAAATTGAAGGTGGTTCTAAATCTAAAACTACTTTGCTTCTTTGAGATTGTCGTCTTTCTTCTTGTTTACTAACGTGTTGACGTGTAGGCCGGAGCGTGATGTAGTGGTTGCTTGTGGTGACTGCTGCTGTGTGGGCAGCTTAGCTTCTCTCCATTGACTTGAGGCACCTGCCCCTAACCGCCCTCTTTCCCACGCCCAACACACACTTCACAACAGACAGCAAGAGCGCAGCCCCCTCCCCCGACTGCGCAGGCTAGCCGTGCTGTCCTTGCCCTCGGAGTTCCCGTCGCTCAGACGACACGGCTGCATTGGTACATGTAGGCGTGGACTGCTTGGTGTTTACCTCGATTGTGGCAGGTGGGATACGCCTGGAAGTGCCAGCAGAAGAGGGTACTTGTAGTGGCTTGCCCCCGGCGTTGGTTCTTGTTTTGTTTCCATTTGTCCTCCTCACACTCTCTTCTCTGCACGCGATGCACGACTTTCACTCTGCAGTATTCCGGCTGACCCGTTGTGGGCTTCCAAATGAATGAACACCTTCTTCTCTCTCGTCTCTCCTTTCCGTCTTCTAGGCGCTGAGTTTACGCTTACGATCTCCCGTTTGTCTTCCTTGCTTCCTCGCGTCTTTGTTGTCCACACTCCACATGCTTCTTTCCCACTCTTCTTCTTTCTGAATTGGGAACATATGAAGCTTTGCGACAAGCTTGTCCTCATCGCTGGTCAGGCTCAGACTGCACCTATCTGCACCCCTTTTTCGACCCGACGACGAAGGTGGCGATACCGCTGAGTCGCAAATGGACGTCGACTTCGTTTTCCTGGAGACCTGTGCACTGGAATTCTTGGAAAAGACTCGGCCAGACAAAACCGGAAGGTGTCATATTCGATACCGGAATCAGGGGTTTGCGATGTTGGTTCAAGGGCGCAAGTGCAGAAACGAAGCACATCAAGTAAGTCCTCTCCTCACTCTCCTTTTTGAGATTTTATGAACCTCGACTGACTTTTTTCGAACAGATACACGATCTTCCTCGTTCTCAACGCTGTGGTCGAGCAGAGCAAATGCCGAGACTGGCGGTTCCACGTTGGCAGTGCTGGTCTGCTCGGACGCTGACCAAGTCGGAGTCGTGAATATCTTTCTGAGGGCTTTTCTACCTACGGCAGGATGAGCGTCAAAAATAAGTGAAACGGCGTTTATGACCTCAAGGAGTCCGAAGACCACGAGGAAGACGCGTTCGGAGCAGACCATTGCAATTTCTCCGAATGTCTTGCTCAAGTGGGCTGGATGAATCTGGGGTAGCTCGGGATGCAGCGCAATGAGATTTCTCGCAGTGGTCGCGCCGGCGCAGTTTCCCGGACGCCCTACGTCCACTCAAGGCTTCCCACCTGCCGCTGGAGGTGCTCACACAGTCATCCTGAACGACTGCTATGTCCTACCCGCCCAGCCCGTTCACGATGCACGCCAGGTCAAATACTCCTGAACGTCACGGCACGGATCTTTAAGGGTACAGACGACTTCCTGTTAACCGTGGACATTTCGGCGGTTTTTGCCTCGGCAAAGCAAGCTGTGCAGAGTGCCTTTCCTCCCATATGGAGCTGCATTTCTGAACAACTCGACTCTTCGATGGAGCTTCACATGGCTTGGACCCGAAGTCTTGAACAAGTTCGTCGGTCACTCGGAAGAGAACATGCGGAAACTGTTTGCAAAGGCCGAGCAGGACAAACCAACTGAACTCAAACTCATCATCTTCGACGAGTTGGATACGTCTCTTTCGGCGATATGCGGGGACTTTCCGATGATTCTTCGCTCAACTACGAACAGGGCCGACGAGACCTCTCGTGCGAAGTTCTGTCGACTACAGGACCGCGACAAGCTGGCTCAGTGCTTCGAGTGCGGCGGCCAAGCGGACCTTCAGCATCTGAAGACGGGTATAACTCTTATGCTCTGAGGACAAGAGCCGCAAGGTGGAGATCATCGACCTGACTGGCTCAGACGACGACAACGACGACGAAGCGCTCGACCAGTATCTCGAGAAATCGGAGCTGGAGTACCAAGGAGTGCGAACGGGCAATGGAATGTCGGGTACGAAATGTTGTGGAGTTCAATTTTACGAGCTGATGGCTGAGATTTGCTTGGAAGGAGTGGAGATGTCGCTGTAGTCGGAGAATAGTTATCCATTGACACATGCAGACAACGACTTTGAGTCGAGTTCTATTACGAAAACTTCATAGCTTTGGCGCGGCGTGGAATGAATTTCGTGCGAACATTCGACATGGTCTCCGTGAGAGCGTTTCAACGATGCTCCCTAGACACATTCGTGCAGGTGGCACATCGACGACCGCATGGCAGTCGACGAGGAAGAACGATCGGATGGTTGGTGATTAATGCGATTTGAATGTGTCAGCTTTTATGAGATATGTGGCGGATACTGTACACCAAGAGTCCGTAGAGATGCATCCGAAAACGTTGCCCAGAGCTTCAGTCCCGCCGTGGGCGATTGCCGTCTCTTGAACTCCATGCCTATTCACATAGCCTTGCCCCCATCCCGACTCCAAAATTTTGCCCAATGCGCCGTGGAATGAAATCCGAGCCGTCGGCGCCGGCACTGACGCACCGGCCCGGGGAGAAGAAAAAGAGGAGAAATCACTCCGACTCCTCTGACCTGACAAAATCGACGTCCTCGTCCTCATCCTCGTCCGAGTCTGTTTCATCGCGGTAGCGACGCTGGACGACGTCGGCGATCCACGGGTGCTCGAGGGCTTCGGCAGCGGTGATGCGCTTCCGGGGGTCGCACTCGAGCAGCAGGCGCAGAAAGTCAATGGCGTCCTTCTCGTCGTCGTCGAAGCTAGCGAGACGCTCGCCCGCCTCGTTCTTCTTGTTGCGGTTGGTGCACCACATGATGATCTTCTCAAAGGTGTGGCCGTGGTCGGAGTAGCTGGGGATGTTGGTCTCGAAGACCTGGCCGTGCAAAAGGGCCGTCTCGCGCATGCGCGTCTTGCCAAAGATGGCCGTCAGCTCGAGGAGCGCGTCAATGTCGTCGGCGCTGTGGAAAAAGGGAAAGCGCCGTGTGAGTAGCGTGAGGAGGATGACGCCCGCGCTCCACATGTCGATGGCTGTCGTCTGCGCGGTGCATTTGAGGAGGACTTCTGGCGCGCGGAATCCTCGAGTACCGGCACGGTTCGCGCGCCGGCTGGGTCGCGTGTCGTTTTTGGGGAACGTGGGAACGTGGTTTGGATTGGAAGCGACTGTGTTGGCGTAGACGCTGTTTTTGATTCTGCTGTGGCGTTCGCGGGTGCCCAGTTCGCAGCTGCAAGAGTGCCAGTCGACGCCCTGTCTCTCGGCCAATCCAAAGTCCACGAGAACGCCGCGGTTCTTTTCTGGTTGATAGAGGAAGTTTGTTGGTTTAATGTCGCGGTGCAGGATGCCATGTGCGTGGACGGCTTCGAGCGCCGTGAACAGGCTTCGAAAATACAATCGATAATCAGTACAGTTCATTTCTCGGTAGTAGTCCCGAAAGTCATGATGCTGGAAGTATGGGAGGACGGCAATGACCTGGTCCTGGTGGCGGAAGGCAGTGATGAGCGGACAGACCGAGTCCGAAGAGCGAAGGTCATGGAGGAGTTCAAGTTCGTTGAGTATTCGAAGGGGACTGCTCGTGACGTAGATCTTTTTGATTGCGACGTAGCGCGGTTTTTTCCGCTTGAAAGATTGTCCAACCCCCTCTTCCTTTTTGGCGTCTAAGTCCCAGTCATTTTGGTGCGAGTCGTACTGGAGGTCCTCGGCCTTGTAGACTGTGGAGAAGGTGCCTGGGTCGCGTTAGCAGCGGATTGGGTGCGCGGTGGGGCTCCGTTTGAGACAGACCCTCTCCGATGCGATTGATGAGACGGTATTTCTTGGAGATGCCTTTGAAGCTCTCCTCGAAGCGTTCAATGTCTTCGGCAACGCTTTCGTCGATTATTTCCTTCTCGTCGCTGTCATCGATGGTGCGGCCACTCTCGTCCAGCGTGTCGCGACTCTCGTCCATGGAGTCTTCGACGTGGACTGTGTCTGGTCTTGTCATGGCCTCTCCGTGTCGCTACAATGGCGCGAGAGGGACACGATCGGGGTGGACGAGGCGTGCAGTTGGGTGGGTGTTTTGCGGCTTAAGAAGTGCGGTTCACTCGACGGTAGCGGCAAGTGGCGCGCCGCGGGATTGAGATGTTTGTAAACACCAACCGCGCGGCGCCTTCCGCGGTTTCTGCTCCACCTCCGCCTCCGGACAAACCACCAACTCGACACCTCACCACCACCACATGCGCCCCGTCGCGCTGCCATCATGGGCGATCGCACAGAATTCGATCTGAGCGAGTCGCTCAAGCTGTTCCTCAGCGACCCGGCCACCATCCTTACGCCCGAAGCCCCGTCCGACCTGACCGATTGCGAAAATGACCCTTCGTCGCTCACGACCGCCGTCATCAACGGCGCCTTGTACCCCGTCGTCGACGCCATAACAGACAGCCCTGAAGCTGTCGCCCAAAGCCAACACTTCGACACGCTGCAGTTCTTGCTCAAGTGCGCTCCTACAAGCCCTCCCGACATGGTTGCCCGAATGCCAGAACCTGACTGCAATTTGTTTGCTCAATCTAGGAACTCGTCCTTGCTCCCCCCGACTGCCCTAGGCAAAGTCCTCGATCTCGTCGTCTCTGGTCTCTCCGCCGAAGCCAACGCCGCAAATGCCGACATCGAAGCTGATGAACAGGAATCGATACAGCACCACAAGGAGCTGCTGGAAATGTATGGCTTTTTGCTGTACTGGGCAATCTCAGCCGTCGAAGCCAAGGCGGCGGAGAAGCCGGCTACCAGCAGAGGAAGAGGCGGAAGAGGAGCAAAACCAAAGGCGGGTTCAAAGGACGACAATTGGGATTCGTCGACTCAATTGACAACAGCAATGGAAAACATGTGCAAGGTCATGAAGCTCAAGATTTCGCGAATTTTTGTCACAACCTCCGAGCGGGACACCTTCATCGGTCTCTTCACCCGTCCCGTATACCTCGTCCTCGAAAACGAAGCCCGTGTCAAAAGCACTGCAATCCGAAAGCATGCTTTCAAGGTCCTTTGCATTGCGGTCAAGCACCACGGCCACGCGTTTGGTAATTTTCTGGATAGTTCAAACTTTGGACTGCACTAATGAATTTAACAGGCGCGCAAACCTCGATTATTCAAAACCTCTCGTACTTCGAACATCTCCCAGAACCCATGGCCGAATTTCTCCACATTCTAGCAGACCAATACGACTATCCACAGCTGACGGAAGAGATTCTGAGGGAACTGAGCAACAAGGAGTTCAACAGCAACGATCCGAGAGGCCCCAAGTCCGTTTCTACCTTTATTACCAAGATTTCTGAATTGGTTCCCCACTTGGTTGTGAAGCAGATGACGCTGCTGGCAAAACTCCTGGAAAGTGAATCGTACACTTTGCGCTGCGCGATCATTGAGGTTTGCGCCAACCTCATCTCCATGCTTAGCAAGCAGAGAGATGAATATGAGGACCGCCGGGAACACACCGAGGGACAAATCAACACCTTCTTCGAAGTCCTTGAGCAACGATTCCTGGATATCAACCCCTACTGCAGGACACGAACCATTCAATGCTACACTCGGCTCTGTGACGTCGAGACGATTTTCCCAGTCTACCGCGAAAGGAGGCAGAACGCCGCCGAGCTTGCCGCCAGAAGTTTGGAGGACAAGAGCAGCCATGTTCGCCGCAATGCCATCAAGCTGCTCGCCAAATTGGTTACCACACATCCATTCCAATCCTTGCATGGTGGCCAACTCACCCTGGATGATTGGATTGAGCGTTTGCAACAAGTTCAACAGGAGCTGGAAGCGCTTTTGCCGCGTGGAGAAGCAAACAACCAGACCCAAGTCGATGCCACGGTAGACGAGGGCTTGCTTGACGATGCAACACAAGTAGAGGCTCCAGCACCAGTTGCGCCTACCTTGACCGACGAGGAAAAGCAGGCGCTTGTGGAAAAAGTGCAAGCTTTGGACAAGTTGACCCGGACCAGGAGGTACTACTCTGACGCCATCAAGTTTATTGAACTCATCCATGCATCATCTGCTATAGTTACCCAACTCCTGTCGTCCAAAAACAAGAGCGAGGTCATTGAGGCGATGGACTTTTTCACCGTCATCGACGCTTACAAGGTCCAAACTTCGCGCTCTGGCATTCGACGGATGTTGCGCCTGATATGGACCAAGGGGAATAGCGATGAAGGCAAAGGAGTCCAGGCACACCTGATTGACTGCTACAAGAGCCTCTTCTTCGATGCGCCGGACACCTTTGACACCAACAGCGCCGCCAACTTTGTCGCTCGAAATATGGTCAGCCTTACTTTTGGTGCCACGCCAGCCGAACTCATTTCGCTGGAACAACTTCTTAGTACGATGATGAAGCAAGGCACAGTGAGCGACCACGTCGTCGCAAAGCTCTGGCAAATATACGGCGCTCAGAAGAAGGGTCGAGAGACGTCCAAGACTCAGCGTCGTGGCGCAATCATCGTTCTCGGCATGCTGGCCCTTGCGGATCCGAACGTAATCGTCAGGGAGATGGAAGTTTGCTTGCGGATAGGACTCGGCGAGTATGGCCGGAGAGACCTTGGGCTCGCGAGATATACCTGCGTAGCTCTGCGGCGAATGAATCCAGCCGCGCAAGCAAACAAGGGAATGACGGCATCCACCGCCGTGAAGATGCCAAACGATCACGCCGTTTTGGCCCGTCTTGCCGCGGCCATGGACATGGGGTCGGAAAGCAATGAATGGTTTGGGTTTGCGGAGCAAGCGCTCGACGCCATTTACGCGCTTGCGAAGCACCCAGACACTCTTTGCACCGAAATCATTAGGAGAAAGACAAAGGAGGTGTTCGCCCCCCAGCTGGTCCAAAGACCATCCACAGCCGGTTCTCAGGGGAGCCAGACAGGTTCACATGGCGCTGACGAGCGCCCTCAAAGTCAGGGCTCAGAAAAGCCCTCAGAGTCCGACGAGAGCAAGCAGAGGGCCACGCTTGCCTTTTCTCAACTGCTCTTTATTGTTGGCCATGTTGCGATCAAGCAAATCGTTCACCTTGAACTCTGCGAACAAGAGTTCAAGAGGAGAAAGGCTGAAAAGGAGACCCAAGCTGCCGCGGGCAACAAGAAGGCTGAAGCCACCCCAGCAAAGAGGGGCTCAAAGAAGCAGGCGGAAGAGGAGCAAGATGAACTAGATCTCATTGGAGCCACCAACGAAGACGAGTTCACGGAGCATCTTCAGTACATTCGCGAGCGAGAGCTTCTCTACAGTCCTGAGGCTTTGCTGTCGAAGTTTGGGCCGCTGGTCGCCGAGGTTTGTGCGCAGAACACGCTATATGCAAATAGCACGCTGCAAGCGCAGGCAGCTCTGTGTCTCGCAAAGCTCATGTGTGTGAGCTCCGAATATTGCGAGGCCAATCTCCCCCTGCTTCTTACCATTCTCGAGCGCAGCAGCGATCCTGTGGTGCGCAGCAATCTGGTCGTCGGTCTTGGTGACATGGCCGTTTGCTTCAATCATTTGGTCGACGAAAACACCGAATTCCTGTATCGTCGTCTGGATGATCGCGATGTCTCGGTCAAGCGCACATGCTTGATGACCTTGACGTTCCTGATCTTGGCTGGCCAGGTCAAGGTCAAGGGTCAACTTAGCGAAATGGCCAAGTGCCTGGAGGACGAAGATAAGAGAATTGCTGACATGGCACGCATGTTCTTCAGTGAACTGGCAACCAAGGACAACGCTGTTTACAACCAATTTGTGGATATGTTCAGTGTCCTGAGCGCAGACGACAGACTTGGGGAGGATTCGTTCAGAAAGATTATTAAATTCTTGTCTGGGTTCATTGAAAAGGTATGTTTTCGTCCCGTGACTCGAATCAAGTTCTCGGTGTTGACCCAATTCCAGGAAAAACATTCAAAACAGCTTGCTGCCAAGCTTGCTGCCCGATTACCACGTTGCGAGACAGAGAGACAGTGGAACGACGTGGCCTACGTGCTCGGCTTGCTCCAACACAAGGATGAAGAGATATCCAAGGTTGTTTCTGATGGCTTCAAGGTTGTACAGGCGTCCGCATAGGGGGTCACATTCAGCGCAAACAAGTGGGAGGACATTTTTGGGTTGGTTGGTCGGTTTGAGAAAAGGCGTTCGGGTGACCTGTAGAGTCGGGGGCCAGCAAGGCTTGGGACGATTGATCTACGAGGCGGTTTGGGATTGTGGACGGCAGGACGGAGTTCCAGGCCTGCTCATGAGATGGTGGTTATGCTTGCTTTGATTGGAATTCTACTTGATGCGTTCCAGCTTTGCTGTACAAAATCTAGCGAGGACGTGACCGTGCTGGTCTCGGGGATTCAGTGCCCTGCTCTCTCGACTCTGAGCGTATTATACGAATATGCCCCTGTCAGTTCGCGAGCGCCTCTGCCTTAGCCATTGAAGTCGGCGACGCAGGCTTGTGAAGGGGCACAACAATACAAGCTCGCAACTCGGATCCTCCACGAGCAGTGCCAATATTCCGAGAACTGGATCTCGAGTGACACGGGTCTTGTCCCAAGCCAAGTCTTTGGGCGTACGGTCCATATCAAGTTTCCTCTTTTCAAAATGCTTGTTCATCCGTCGGAACAATGGGGGGCATGGGCTGGTCATAGTCCATCATAGAACCCTTGAGCGCAGTCCCCTCCTTGAGGAATAGAACCAGTCTAAACGCAGTATTCCCATTGAGATAATAGCGGTGGAGTCTCTTGCTTCTCAGGAAACCGAGACGTTCGTACAAGCGCAAGGATGCCGTGTTGGACGTTTCAGTCTCGAGAACAATCTCGTCGGCCTCGCGCGCCGTCATGGCATCGATGGCCAACTTGACCAGCTTGCTTGCGATGCCTTGGCCACGCCAGGCCTCTTGCACAGCGAGCATGGCAATGTATCCGCGGAAGGTGCCAGAGCGATGAGGTTCGAGCTTACAGATGATGACGCCGATCAGCTTGGATTCGTTGTCGAGGGCCTAGTTTTTTCCTTCGCGTCAGCAAATATTCCCCGAGGAAATAAGCAATTGGCACAGGGGCGTGGCCAGGTACCATGTAGCACAAGTCACCCCATTGGTACAGGAAGTAGCGGTAGACGTAGATGCTGTAGGGCTCGGAGAGGTCCTTGGAAATCAGCTGGCGGATGGCGGGCAGCCAACGCTCCTCCTCGCGACCATCATACTGGACATAGCGCAGCTGGTCGGCGTTGGGCGCAGACATGGCGAATGCGCATGGCAGGGGACCTGGACGGCCGGCGAGGAGTACAGGCAACGGACGAGCGAGGGCGTCAGCGTGGCTACCTGGGGCGGATGACGGGATGGGAACGGTGGTGGGTGGTGCAGTCGCGTCCCGCGGCGGCGAGCGAGCGAGTGAGCGAGGTTCACATGCCCAGGCACGTATGACGACGCTCGAGACAGATAGCAGATACGAACCTAGCTTTACATTCGCACCCGGACCACCTCTGCACAGCTCGCGCGGAGCTCAACCATTTCGCCATCACTTGCTCGCTTGAGAGGTGTACCCCAGGCGCCATGTCCTCCTCTCTTCGTCGACGCGCCGCCGGCAACAGCGGCCAGGATGCTGCCTCCGACGACCAAAGCCGCACCTCCGCCAAAGATGATTCCTCGTCGCCCGCGCCCAAGCGGACCGTACAAAAGAAGCGCTTTGGCAGCAAGAGATGGAACTTGTTCGTCCTCGGGCTCGGCGGCGTCCTGGGCATCGTACTTGCCGGATGGTTCGCCCAGAACAACGAGATGATAGACCTGGCAGCTATTGCGGACCTGAATCTGGAGACGATAGCGGACATTCTGCCTGCCGGTCTCCTCCAGGACGCAAAAGACTTGCAAGTAAGCCTCCAAATGTGGGGATGGGGGAGTTTTTTTGTGAGCCGGCCGTGTGCGGTGCCTTGTGGCTTCAGTCGTGCTTTTCTTTGCTTTTCAACCATTATATTTGCACAGGATGATTGTGCACGCTTGGACTTACAATGCGATCAACTCTATAGAAACACGAGCGCGAAGCGGTAAACTACGATTCGTTTGCGGTCGGTCTCCACGCGCGATCCCAAGGCGTGCAAGCCTCCAACCCCGTCATCATGGTTCCCGGCGTCATATCGACAGGTCTGGAGAGTTGGGGAACCGAGGAAATATCCAGACAATACTTTCGCAAGCGCCTTTGGGGCAGTTGGACCATGATGAAAGCTCTGGTCATGGACAAGCCCAACTGGAAGCAGCACATCATGCTGGACAAGAATACTGGCCTGGATCCGCCCGGCGGTATCAAGTTGCGGGCTGCCCAGGGTTTCGATGCTACGGACTTCTTCATCACGGGCTACTGGATTTGGAACAAGATTTTGGAGAATCTGGCGACCATTGGCTATGACCCCACGAACGCGTTTACGGCGGCTTATGACTGGCGACTCTCGTACATGAACTACGAGAAGCGGGATCAATACTTTACCCGTCTCAAGTCCCACATCGAGCTCGCTGTGAAGGTTTCCGACAAAAAGGTCGTCCTGCTCTCTCACAGCATGGGCTCACAAGTACTCTATTACTTCTTCCACTGGGTCGAAGCCAAGGGGTACGGTGATGGCGGCCCCAATTGGGTAGAAGAGCACGTGGATTCGTGGATCAACATCAGTGGCTGTATGCTTGGTACTCCCAAAGGAATGCCCGCGGTCCTGTCTGGCGAGATGAAAGATACTGCTCAGCTGAATGCTTTTGCCGTCTACGGCGCTGAAAAGTTCCTCAGCCGCTCCGAGAGAGCAGAAATATTCCGCGCCATGCCAGGCATCAGCAGCATGCTACCCATGGGTGGAGAAGCAGTCTGGGGAAATCACGAGTCTGCTCCGGATGACGCCCCTGGACAGAACAACTCCTTTGGTTCATTCATACGATTTAGGGAGATTAACGGCACCACACATGGATACAACAACATGACTGTCACAGAGGCCCTGCCCTTCCTCTTCAAGCACAGCGAAGAATGGTACAAGGACATGATCACGAGCAGCTACTCACACGGTGTAGCGCACACGAAGGAAGAGATTGATCGCAACCAAGACATCCCGTCGAAATGGGTCAACCCATTGGAAACACGTCTCCCACTCGCACCGAGCCTGAAGATATACTGCTTCTACGGCGTTGGCAAACCAACGGAGCGGGCCTATTTCTACCGCAAGGACCACGACCTCCTCTCATCGCTCAACGTCACCATGGACACGGGCTACACTTCCGGCGAAGTCGACCACGGCATCTTGATGGGCGAGGGCGATGGCACAGTCAATTTGCTGAGTACGGGCTACATGTGCGCCAAGGGATGGAAGATGAAGCGATACAACCCCGCCGGCGCGCAGATCAAAACCTACGAGATGCCCCACGAGCCGGACCGGTTCTCGCCCAGAGGTGGCCCTAACACGGGTAAGTTGAGACGTTTCAACTGATGAATGCGAGCAGTTCTAATGTAATGGACTTTAGGCGACCACGTCGACATCCTCGGCCGCTCTAGCCTCAACGACATGATCCTCAAGGTCGCCGGAGGCAAGGGGCACACGATTGACAGCCACATCGTCTCCAACATCTTGGAATACGCCGACAAGGTGGCCATTCGAGACGACGACGAGTAATTCTGGGACGGTGCGTAGACTTGCGGTTTTTTCTTGCATCGAAGCGGCGTTTTGGTGGTAAGATTCTTTTTGAGTGGGTGATACCAGTAGATTTCTGGGGGCGGAAGAGCCTCCTGTGCCATGACTGTTTTTTTGGACACGAGAAATTCTTGGAGCGCGCCGCATTGTTACGCCGTCGTGGAAGCTTAGCTCATTACTTTTTGTTTCATTCACTGTTGGAATTCGAAGCTTGGAGCCGGATACGGCCAGAAGAAATTGGAACATGTCAATCTCCTTCATTCATTTCATTTTGTCTGCGTGTCATCACGCCCCTCACCTTCTACGGTCCTCTCGATCGGCCGCATCGATTTAAGATTAATCACAAAGCAGAGGCGACAGTCCAACACAAGGGCCGCCTATCTCTCCAGCTGATTGACGCGCTGGACTTGCCAATCGAGTTTGTGGCCCAGCCCGTCCTTCCAGTGCTTAGCCTTCCCGAGTTTCTGAATCCACTCGACAGTCTCCTGGATCGAATCGCAGTCCGTCAGCGCATTCTGCTTGAGCTCAACCACAACGTGCAAACGACTGCCGTCCCAATCGCGCCGAAACTGCACCCTCTTGTACGTCGAGATGTTGCCGGCGGGATAGATTGCAGCGATCAGCGCCGCCACGCGTCCGAAGTACCTCAACGCCCACAGATCCGTCGAGATGGCCTTCAGCCGGTCGTATAAGTCCGTGTTTATCGGATCGAGCGCCTTGCGCCCACCGTACCTCTCGCATAGACCGACAGCAAGCGCGGCGCGGTCCTCGTGACTGAGGCCGTGGGCGCCCGCCAGCGCGCCGGTGATGGTGCTCTGAAGGGCGCAGGCGGCATTGACATCCTTTGACAACGACGCGTGCAGGAACATGGATCGTGCCAGCGCTTCCACGAAGCCGCTTGCTTGCAGCGGGCGCGACGTGTGCGGGGCCGCGGCGCGCAGGAGCTCGCATACAGCAGAGGCTGAGGCATCGGACAGGGCGTTAGGGGCCAGCTTGGTGGCGACGGCGAGGGGATGCTGCTGACGGATTTCATGGGGAAGACTGGCGAACAGCGCGCCCTCTCGCACGCCGCCCTGGCAAAAATAGATGTTGTGGAGTTTTGGGACGGCTTCGCCGACACAGGACACGAGGTTTGCCACGGCGGGAATCTGGGAGATGCGGCGCTTCGACAGACGGTGCATTTTTAGGAGCTTGCTGTTTTCTGACTTGGCGCGGACGGCGGCGGCGATGGTTTGCGTGTCGTGGAACATTTCTGCTGGCACGTTGAAGCCGTTGATGACGGGGATGGGGTAGGGGTTTTGCGGGTGGTTGTCCATGAGCGCGAAACCCCAGCCCCTGAATCCACCGCCGGACAGGTAGAGATTGAGGCGGCCTTGAGATAGGTCCTTCTTGAGCTCGATGGGCAGATTGAGGCTTTCGTATGCCTCTCTGAGTTTGGAAATGATAACGCTCTTAAAGTCGTTAGATAACAAGACTTTTCGTTTTCGTTTGGTGGTTTACTCACTCGCTCTGGGGGATTATGCGTGAGAGCCGCCGCTCCGTATGGTAAGCTCACAGCCGACTCAGACTTGAGGACCTCACCCTCGCGGGCGCATATCCACGACATCTGAGTGCTTCCACCGCCCAAGTCCATGCACAAGCCCCGCACCTGGTGGAAGCTACTCGCGATGCCGAACGCACCATAGTCACCTTCGTCTTGTTTGGACAACAGGCGGACACTCCAACCGGTGCTTTGCTTGATTGCCGAGAGAAAGTCTTCAGAGTTGATCGCCACGCGAGTAGCTTCGGTTGCGAGCACTTGGATGTTTTGCTCGTCGACGTCAAAATCTGAGCAGATGACTTTGAAGCGCAGAAACGCCTTGACAACTTGCTGAATGACGTCTTCTGGAATCGGTCTTTTCTCTCCATTAATCCATTGGGCATCGTAGAGTGAGAGACCTAGCCTGTCTGAATACACGGTGGGCAAAATGCGCGCGGTTCTCTCCGAAATGTCGCTGATTGAGAACCTGATGCCATTGCTAGAAGATTGGGGCGGGGTCAGCTACCTGTTTTGGGGCGATGAAACAAGAAGCTGAGTACCAGAAGACTCGGCACTTTTAAAGGAAGTTTCATTTGACCGTGGAATTGGAAGAATGTTCGGTAATTGGAGTTGGGCAAGGCTGAGAATTGAGAATGCAAATACCTGCCCATGTCTATGACTGCTTTGAAGTTGGCCATGGTGTGTGTTCAGCCAATACTGATCTTGGAACAGCGTGAAGGTCGCGGAGAGAAGGATTGGGATTGTGAAGTTCGAAAAGGAGAGCAGTTTTCAAAAAGTCGGAGGCAAGACAACGTTTGGGGGCCAGCTGTCACGGCAGACTGGGGTTAAGCTCTCGGGTGCGCTAGTCTCGAAACGGCAGTCGTCTCAACACCACATCTTCGACATCCCTCCTCCTTTTATCCTGTACAGCTGCATCCTCTTTAGTCCCTCCTTCAAAAAGCCATCCGGATACTACGGGAATTCTATTGATGCAATAATACACGTCTGGGCTATCAGCCCGCTTGTATGCTGAGTCGCTACCACCCAAAAGCACGACATCAAGACTTCTGAAACCGTAACTCTTTCTATTCGGAGTTTGGGAGTATTTCACACAGACTAGTTTTTTTCTTGTCGTGGTTCAAGATGTACAAAGAGATGGGTAAGTCTCACGAGCAAGGGCCAATGTGCAATGGAATGTTGAGTGTGCGTGTTGTGCTGGTCTTCTGCCGTTGTGAAATGTATCGTGAGGAAGGCGCAGTTGACCTGCTCCTTCCTACACGCAGGTTTATCTAATCGTGCCGATTTTGTTTGTTTTGAATCTTTTCTAAACTTTTCCCTCCGTTTCTGCTCAACCTCCATTGTTCCTACAACTGCGTTTGCCGCGTTCATTCACCTTGGTGCCGCCGAGTGCCTTACCCGTCGCGTTGGCGACGCGTCGCCCGTCACCTCCACATCAAAACACTGCGAGTTCTTCTTTCATCATGACTGACACCATCTCCTCCTCAGATGGTGGAGTCCTCCTCAACGTCCTGCCCATTCGCAGCCGCCCGTTGGCCGCCTCAGCCGCCATGGACGACACGCAGACTCGATTCTTTGCCGGATTCCACGATTACACCATCGACGACAACGTTGATTCCCTCGAGAACTTCAGGCGCTTGTCGGGCTTGCGCAACTGGGGCGTTGGCAGCACCCTCTGGCGCAGCAACTGGCTGCACTGCTTCAACCGCACCTACAGCGACGCGCAGTATCCGTTCAGAGGCGAAGCCAGTCCCTACTTCGACCAATTCGACAACTTCTTCACCAACCCGCGTGCCTCTATGAGACAGCAGTTCGCCCATCTCGCCATGCTCATGGGCTGGAGGGTGGGCTCCAGGCAGTGGAAGGACCAGTGGACTGAGTATCTTCGCATGGAGTTCGCGCACAACTACGGCACCAGCGCTTCAAACCTCTCAGGATGGCAGAAGCTCTGCGAGGAAGTTGGTGAAGTCCCAGGCAACTCGATGACCCAGTGCAAAAAGGTAAATCCTTTCTCCTCTTGATTGTTCAAATCTTGACTAATGCTTCGATGTAGACGCTGAAGCGCCTCTACATCAACATCGTCAACCTTCTCGAATGTCGCCACAACTTCAACAAGGACCATGGAGAACACCGCCCTGTTCCAGCGGCCGGCCTTCCTGGCCTCATCAAGTTCTCCGACTACCGCTCTTTCAGCAACTACACCAAGGCTGGCAAGATCTTCCCGAAGTCTCGAGCGAAGGCGGATGGCTTGCTCAAGGCGTTTCTTCGCGAAATCTTCCACCACCACTAGGTGCCCGTCAGTCAACAGGCATTTCACAGTGTCTGGAATCTTCATGGGTCCCGAAATCGGACTGAGCAACCGCAGTAGGCGAATGTACGAAGGATCTGAAAAGCGGCGTTGGTAATAGTGGGAGAAGGATACTATGGGAGAGCCATACTGGGAGACCTAAATGCCCTAATCGGCAGTCTTCCTTGTTGGTTGAAACAAAAGTTGGAAAGGATCATCCAATTTCGGTAGCCGGACAATCCAATGACCAACTTTCTCCCTTACAACGACCACTCCCGCTCTTGAGGACGGCTTAGTAGTTTTCCAGCAGTGTTTATGATTATGTGGAAAAGCTGACTTGTCTTTTTGCGTGCGTACTTGCACACTGCATTTAGTTTGAACTTCAGTATATGGTGCAAGATCCTCAATCAGAAGAGACCTCTCAACAACGGCTCAGCGTCACCATATTTCCGTCAGTCAAAGTAGGTTGCATTGATGTCGAACCCCAAGACATCATCATCCCTGCACCATTCAGCTCATCATCATTGCATTCTGCGGACCAAGGCACAAAAGGAAAAAGTTATCTTATAAAGAGCGACTATGACATAAATACAAGAGAAGCCTCGACGATTCCAATCAATTCAGACCCGTCTGAAGACATCGGGACATGTGCGCGTATATGTACAGCGACAGAGGGGAAGCATTAAGAGATTTCAAGCGCAAGCAGAGCAGGAAAAGAAGCGGTCGACTTCAAAGCGACAACGACGACGACGACCGAGAGGCGCGTCTGGGCTCGATCGGCCCAAGAAGACCAAGAGCAAAGGGTATGGGAGAGTGATATCTTGCCGGGCAACAACAACAACAACAGCAAAAACGAAGATGGAAAACGAGGAAGAAGATGAGTCAAAAAAGAGGAAGAATTATTTGGTTCTGGCTTCCAAAGACCGCGCAGACTCGTGTTTGGGTCCATCTCCAACTAGCAGTCAGTCAATTCATAAGACAAGGGAGCCATGGAGACGAGAAAAGAGAAGATGAGTAAACAAAAAGGACTGGCGACAAAAAGAGAAAAAGAAGCGAAGCTGCCATCACGTCATTAAAGTGTCTTCAGACAGCAGTGTAGGTCCCGCTCGTAATCTTCTTGACCGTCGCCACCGGCTTCCAGGTTGGGGCAGCAGCGGCGGCGCTGCTGCTCGGACCGCTGTCGTCGGCGAAAGGATCCGCCTCAGCGTCAGCGCTTTCGCCACTCGGCGGCACCATTTGCGTGACCTCCAACCCACTTCCTTGGCCAGCGGCCTGCTCTCCGCTGATCTCCCACCGCGCTTCTGCGTTGCCAGGCCTGGCCTCGCCCTCGGTGAAGAAACGTGCTCGGAGCTGCTGCGCGGGTTGATCGCTGCTGAGCGTGACGGCGCCAAGGCGCCAGTAAATCAGGTTTCTGTCTTTGGAGAAGGTTCCGACTGGTTTTGACTGGCAGTGCGGAGACTTTGCGCCGGTAGGGTCGAGGTGGATGACGAGGACCACGTTGTTGAGGGTGATGCTGGTGCGGCCGTGCGCGAGCTTGAAAGCGGGATTGAGAGAGTAGCTAAGGATCACAGACGTCTGAGTCGGCTCAACCTTCCATGCCGTCGATAGGGAGATGGGCGCAAAAGAGGCCACATTCGAGTCATCGAGATGCACCTGATATTTAAATCCCACTTGCGTCCTCGTGATGCTGGAGAGGCTGACCGTGTAGTCGCCAGCTCTTTCTTGCACTGAGTCGATGAATGTTGGGTTCGGCGCGACCTTTTCGAGGACGGGGAAGTTCTCCAAACGAATCGTTTCATTTCCAAAAGGAACCGACAAGTCGATGGGGTTGTATGCCAATGCAAGCTCTCCGATGACAACCGCCTTGGTGACGTTGCCTTGCACAAACCAAGCACTCACGGTCTCCACAATAGAAGAGTTGAGACCTGGCTCGTGCAGGTCTGGATGCTTGACGGTGTGGCTGTGGGCACTGCTCAATGATCGACCGGAACGAATCGACTGGGTATCCGACGCGGGGGGCTCGTCGCCGAGGTTGAGGCGGTGGCTATTCGGTCGCAGAGGAGATTGTGGCCTTCCTGAAGGCGGCGAGGTTGGCGCTGTTACTGGAGACCCAGAGGATGATGCTGTTGGTACAGGTGGTACCGGCGGCATGCTGACAGGATCTGGGAAAGGAGGCACTTCCGTGGCTTGAGGGGACGGCACAAATATCGTGTTGCGCACGTCTCGCCTTCCTCTTGTTGTACCAGAACGTTTTGCCGGAGCCGTTTGCTGTTCTGGTTAGTAAATACACAGACCCACAAATGTACAGAACGCTCACCATGCGCAAGGTGTTGGCTACACTGGCCATGGCTGCTTGGGCGTCGCCGCTATCCTCTTCTTGAATTGGGGCATTCCGTATGTCGACTTTAAATTGAGGCGGTACATTTTCCCTGGGAACAGTTGTGAGCCAAGGGAACCCTCCGCACACGATCTAGCTTACCCTGCGGCCTCGGCCTCCGCTTGTGAGAAAAGATCAGAGGTAGTAGAAACGCCAGGCATGGAGTAACCTTCAGCGTCCTTTTGTGGCTACGGCCTCATTAGCATCTGCTTGAGATTCTCAAATACTGTAATGCTTACTTCAGGTGGCGTCAAAGTTGATGACGTTGGTTGCAGAGGTTCTTGCAGTTGCGGGATGCCGACGTTGAGTCCTCCATTGACAACCTCCGACTCCGCGATGGGCTGGTGCTCAGGCACAGGGGGGATTCCGTTGGTGCGGTCAGGAACAGTCCTGCCAGGAGAGACCATTGACTCGCTGGCGCTCGGTGAGCTTGGAATCTGACTTTCGGCGAGCCGAGATGGCGAGGAAGGTCGATGATCCGCGTCTCTCGACTTGCTCACACGGCTGCCAAAAGATGAGAACGCTGAGCCAAAGTTGGCAGTGGATCTTCTATCAGGAGAAGTTGCACGGGCATACGGCACGGCGCTCTTTCGTCGTCCTAACACGGTTCCAAGGCGTTTAAGTCCAGAGAGCCCGCCCAGCTTTTGCTCATGTACTATGGATGGTGAGCGGGGTTCCTGGGACAGATGGGACAGAGCAGGCGGCCTACCTGAGCCCGATCTCTGGCTTGACCCATCGTCAGGGGTAGGAGGCGGCTGCATGCTTGGAGTTTGGACGGCGCTGGGTTGTCCTGGAGTCCTGCTCGTCGTCCTCTCGATTTTGGCCTTGCCATCTGTGGTTTTGAGAGCAAACATTTTGACCTCGTCGGCAGTCTGCACATCGAGTATTAGGCTCAGACATTGCTCTGTTGGGGCCCGAGTCCGGTCGATTTGGTCAAGTTCCAGGGTTTGAAATTGGGTGAGAGCATCCCGTAAATGGTTGATCCTGCTCTCATCAACTGCCTGGAGCTGCTCGTAAACGTAAGGCGCTTGGGATTGCCATTGCTGCAAGGCATTCTCCACGTCCGACGTAGCATTGGCGACCTTGCCTGCGGGAGCCTTTTCGCCCTTGCCCTTCAGCTTATCCGCTCGCTTCTGCGATGCTTCAATCTCCTTTGCCATGGACGCCATGTTCCCGCTAATTGTGGACATGGTCTGCATCTCTCGGTTGGCTTGTGCAAAGTCGCGGAGAGTGCGCTCGACATCATGCTCCAGCTTTGCCGCAAAGGAGTGGTGCGATTCCGCGAGGGCTTCGGTTGCGCTGACGATTTTGGTCCAGGGCATCGAAAACACACTGCTCGCCGCTCAGTTCCAGCACCACAAACTCAATTTTGGAGCACCATACCCTAAATCGGCTCCGGAGTCGAGAGGCTGCCTTGCAGCAAGTTTTCGCAGTCCTTGGGCATATGCGTCTTCCAGCCGACGTCGCTCCTGAAGACTGCCGTGAGTATCCGCGGGGAGGGAGGGAGGCGGGCGGGCGCGAGTACCTGGAGGAAGTCGGCGACGTCTGCATTTACTTTGCTGATGTGCTTCAAGCGCTGATTCAGCACGGCCACGGCCTGGGCGGGCTCGAGAGAGTCCTGCGATGCGGGCGTCAGTAGACTGGCATGGTGGTTGTGAGGTGAGGATCGGGTGGAGCGGGCTCACCAGCATGGCTGGGTACTCTCTCCTGGAGAGGTCCATTATGAATGGCAAGATTACAGTAGACGACGCCGGGCAGTCGGAGGGAACGATGACATAGGTAGAGGGAAATGCGCAATGGCGAAGGTTGTTACTCGGCGGCGGAGGTCGGTCTGGAGCTGGACTGGAGCTGTAGCTGGGTACGGTAGGTAGGTTCGTTCCGCTCGGCTGGGCGGCCGGTCCGCTCGCTGGGCTGACATGTAGCTCTGCTTCCGATGCATCCATCCTCTCGCACCCTCACGGACCAACAACCTGTTACTCCTAATTTACCGTCAGCACAAATTCCATGCCCCCCGTCGTTTGTGCTGGTCCAATCCGTCCCGCTGTCAAGTTACGGCTAAATTGACTCCCTGTCTTTCGTCTAGGGCCGAGATGGACTGGAGGGCGGCCGTGAGCTTTTCAGAGCGCCTGGCAAAAATCGTCAAAATGTACGGCACGTTTACGACCTGGGGAACTCCAGCTGTCCAATTGTCCCTTTCATCTCGCTTTCCGGCCGGTCGAGCACTGTAATTTTTCCCTCTTCATTTGGCTCACCAACGCAGAACCCATAATTACAAGCTTGCTTACCCAAATGTCCCCCCTGTCGACGTGAGCAAGGAAGCTCAGGCGCTGGAGGGTGGTGCCTATGCCGATGCTGGCTCATTTGTACGTAGTCGATGTGATTCCAGCATGACGTTCTCTGACCATGCGCAGGCGGATTACGAACATTGCTGTAATTCCATCATAGAAGAATTATCGCCAGAAATTGCCTCTTCCGGTAACGCAAATGCTCAGCAGGTAAGCGTATGAAAGCATGGTTGTTCAGCTCGTGAGACCAACATTCGATGCAGGCTGCCGAGGACGAAGACAAGGATCTATTGGCAGGCCCTCACGCCGATATTGGCAAATACAAAGGCGCTGTGCATTTCCGCAACGGCTTGTTCTCCGAAGTCTACAAAGCCCGCAAACCTGATGCAGGGACTGGTTCAAAAGCTCAGAACGGATCATTGGTGGCATTGAAGCTGACGACACCGGCCATGATGAGTGCACCCCATGATTCTGAGAGGGAAGCCCGAATCTTGTCCAAAGCAAAGTCTGAAGAAAAGAACATTGTGCCACTGCTAGAGACATTCTCCCTATCTGGTGGGCGATTCGTCCTAGTATTTGAGTACATGCCGTGGGATCTGGACCACCTTCTCCAGAAACAGATCTCTTCGAGAACTCAGATCCAGTCAATCATCAAGGACCTGTTTGTAGCTCTTGCCCATATCCATTCTCTGGGAATCCTTCATCGGGATATCAAGCCATCCAACATTCTTTTGAAGTCGCCCTCGGGGCCAGCGTTCCTGACAGACTTTGGCATCGCATGGCTGGATGGAGACAAAGCTTCCGAGCCTGCAGACCAAAAGATTACCGATGTTGGTACAACACATTACCGAGCACCAGAGTTGCTCTTCGGAAACCACCGCTATGGCTCTTCACTGGACATGTGGGCTGCCGGATGTGCTGTCGCCGAAGCCGCGTGTTTAAACGGACAACCTCTGTTTGACTCTGGAGAGTTGGGCAGCGACCTTGCGCTTATCCAAAGCCATTTCAAGATCCTGGGTACTCCTGATTTGAAAGTGTGGCCGGTAGGTTAGCAAGACATTGGGGAGAAAAGACAGACTAACGCTTAATCAGGGAGCGAAGGACTGCGACGACTGGGGAAAGATGGAGTTCTACAGGTATGCGCCGAAGCCATGGGAAGAAGTTTTGCCAAGTTGTGATGGCCGCGCAAGAGACCTTGTCAGCAAACTCGTCGCGTACGAGAGCTCGACACGATTGACAGCTGCCGAAGTAAGTCACGGCAATGTTTTTGTGGCGGCACGCCACATCAGTCGGATGCATGGACTAACCCGAGATTCTAGGCTCTCCGGCACGAGTATTTCCAGAGCTGAGGTCTTGACAAGGCGAGAGGCTTGTGGAGGTGGCACATTGCTTGGGACTAGTGGCGTTCAACGGAGATGAATTTATCAAACTAGGAGGCATGGTGCACGCAGCGGGAGGTAGGATAGCAACCACGAAAAGAATTTCTCGATTGCGTCTCACCAGCAAGCACCGAGTGTTGATTCCAAGGCATGTTGGTGGACGACGGGTGGTGGTGTTGTTGTTGCGTCGAGTCCCTGCAGCAACGTGGGCGAGGGCGAGCTGGCGCCGGTTCACTGTCATCGCTTGCCCCACGTTTCACCTTGGTCGCTCGACTCGCAACAGCCAGGTCGGCTCTACCAAGACAAGACGCCTCCACCTCCAACTCTCTCCGGCACAAGGAAGCTCCGTGGGCAGATCAATTTATTGATTGCCGCCACAAGGCCACTGCTTGCTGCGCGGTCTGGTTTTCGCTTGCACCCGCAGCATTCAGTTTGCAATCGTCTCGTTTGCGCCGTCCGTACCACGCTCCCGGCCGACAGTCCAATTGGACAAGCCGGTCCGCACATGCCCCCTCGCCCGAGGACGGCATATTAACTCGACACCTGCCGTCACCATGGCCTTCTTATTCAGCCGCAACAGGCAGCGGAACAACATGGACCTCGTGCGGTCGACCAAAGAGACGCTGATGCGCGTGGCGGGCGAAGACAAGCCCCAGGCCAACAGGGCCGAGGAGGATCTGGCGAGGAACCTGGCTCAGATGAAGATGACGCTCTCAGGAACGCCAGGTACGATGGGCTCCACGGGCTCGTGTGACGAGCACTGACATGCGACAGACGCGGACGTGAGCCCCGAGCAGGTTTATCAGCTTGTCAATCTGATATGCTCCGAAGACGTCCTACTTCTGCTGGCCCAAAACATCCACAAGCTGCCCTTTGAGGCACGCAAGGATACCCAACTCATAATATCGAATGCCTTCCGATACAAGCTGCCCGGCAGCCCCCACGCCGAACCTCCTGCCATGAACCACGTCCTATCGAACCGACCCGAGGTCATAATAGAGCTTTGCTACGGATACGAGCGCAGAGAAAGCGCCATGGCATGCGGAGGAGTACTTCGCGAGGCATTGAAGCACGATGCGGTCGCGGCGTTGATCTTGTACGATGAGCCTGACCGGAGGGGGAAGGATATGCTGGCCCACATTGACCCCACCGTTCCCTCGACCGGCCAAGGCGTGTTCTGGAAGTTCTTTGAATGGATCGACAGGGGAGCGTTTGAGGCTTGCGCGGACGCGTTCAATACGTTTAGAGTGAGTGCCGGGCTGAGGGGCGGCGAAGCGAGAGAGCAACCGAGGGGCTGACGGGGAACAGGACATTCTGACCAAGCACAAAGCGCTCGTGGCGGACTACTTGCAGGTCAACTTTGAGCGCTTCTTCAAGACTTACAACACGGTGTTGGTGCAGTCGGAGAGCTATGTTACCAAGCGGCAATCGATCAAGCTGCTCGGGGAGCTCCTGTTGGACCGTGCGAACTACAACGTCATGACACAATACGTTGCGTCAGGAGACAACCTGAAGATAATCATGAAGCTGCTTCGCGACGACAGGCGCATGATCAACTACGAGGGCTTCCATGTGTTCAAGGTGCGTTTCGAGGGAAGAGTTGGGGGGGTGACGAGTGCTGATGGAACGACAACAGGTGTTTGTTGCAAATCCCAACAAGTCGCTGGCCGTGCAAAAGATCTTGATCAACAACAGGGACCGGCTGCTGAGATTCCTGCCGTCGTTTCTGGACGATCGGACAGACGATGACCAGTTCACGGACGAAAAAAGCTTCCTGGTGCGGCAGATTGAGCTGCTTCCGCCAGCGCCGACGGCACCCGGACAGCAGGGACAGCAGGCGGGGCAAGCGTAGGAGTGGGTGGAAGGGCAGCGTTTCAAGGCGAATAAATTGAGAGAGCAGGTGGTTTGGTTTTGCATGGAAGGGCGTTTCTGGGCAGGGAAAGAATGGGGCGGGCAGGGCAGGTCAGGTCGCGGCGGAGTCACGGAGCACCTGCAGCGATAATTCACGCGAGGGCAGAAAAGGCCTGTGGGCGCAGATGACATTGGTGGGTGGCGGGCGGGCACGAGGACGACAGTCGGACTGGACGATGGGGGGGTCTTGAAGTTTGCTTCAGCGGTGATGTCAGAGTCGGCAGGGAAAAGGCGGGCAGCCTTAGGAGGCTCCGTCGGTGTCGGCGGCGGCGTGGGCCGCGGAACCTGCCCGGGCTGGAGGGTGTTTTTGTGGATGGGCAGGACAGCGAAGCAAACGGGAGCGCAAAGGGCGAGGCGAGGCGACGCAGGCAGAGGGCGTCATGTACCGTATCGCATGATGATGGATGGTGTCGAGGTTGAGGACGCAGGTGAACCATGTCCGTCCCGTCAGTCGCAGAGAGAGCCGGCCTGGAGCCGCCGCCGGGCCCTGTCGCGAAATACGTCATCGCCCTTTTGGCTCAGCACAGGTCTGCACTGGCTCTGGCTCTGGCTCTGGCACTGGCTCTGGCTGGCTTCTGTTCCCGCCCTAGTCCAGGTAGGCCTTTCCGTTACTTGCGACCTTGCGTCCGTCGTTCTTCGCGCATTCAGAGTCCGCCTCACCCCAGACTGCTGCACCGCAGTGAACCAACATTCCACCACCTCCCTCCCACGTCTCTCAGGTCTGATGTGGCCTCCGCGCAGCATTGGCTCCTCCTCTTCCTCAGCTCCAGTCGTCCTGCGCCCTCAAGAACTCGGGCCCTGGCAGGAGACGGGCACGGCGATATGATCACAAATTCAACGCCGCCTTCTCCATCACCGTCTGCTGCCAGAGCCAAAGGCGGCTCCCACGCCCACGCCCACTCCCACCCGCACTCGCACTCGCACTCCCACTCCGCCGACCAAGAGCCCCAGATCCAACTCCCAACATCCACAGCCACGACCACTACTGCTACCACGACCACTCCTCCCGCTCAAGCTACCAGCAACCAGTACTTCGCTCCAGACCAGACTCCCCCTTCTCGTCCGTCGCTGCATCGATCCTCGCGCGTCTCCTCCCCGCCAAGCGATGAAACGCCTGCGCTGAAGCAATCTCTTGGCTCTGTGCCTTCGACCACCACCACCACGACCACCACCGCCTCTGCTACCACCACCACGCCCGCCGTTGCCGACCTCCCACCCACTTCCCACCCTTCCTCTCCCGCCGCCAATGCCGCTACTGTCTCTGCGACCGCCGCTCCTCCCCCACGAGAGGCGCCCGCATCCAACCCAGCCCTCGACGAGATCGACAGGTTGAGGCACGCCGTCAATGCGAAAATGGTCCTGAGTCAGCAGCGCGCTAAGTTGGGTGCCATGGGTGGTGCGCCTCCAAGTCCTCGCTCTCTGGGTTCGCGCAGGGTCTCACCCGTCACTGAAGAAGCTCACGTCGAGGCCACAATATCTCCCTCGCTCGATGCTGCCTTCAGCAGTCCCGTCCCTACCGGTTCGCTGACGACGTCGACCGAGTCGACCGAGTCGTCTAGGACTGTGCGCGGCAGCGTCCCCGCCACGCCCGCTCAAATGCCTATGCGGACCCCGTCCTATCCTTTTCCATATGTGCCTGGAAGCACTAGATCCTGGTCTTCTTCATTCCATCAGCCATTTACTACTTTGTCGCCTACCGTTGGCGCGCTTAATTCCAAGGACGAAACCCCGCGAGAAAGGCAAATGTCGGGCGTCAGTACTCCGGCCCCCGTCGCTGCGAATTTCATGCCCCCCGGCTCCTCAATGCCTGTTGTCGAGGACATGCAGTACCCTACGCCTAATTTATATGACCTCACGCTGGTGCTGAGCTCCGAGCCTGGGTTGGACGCCTGGTGGGCGGCTGTTACAAACATCATGACGGACTGGTATGGAGCGGAAAGGGTAACGCTTGCTGTGCCAGCTGACCCGACCGACATTGAAAATGTTCCTTGGGGGCAAAAAGCGACCTTTGGAATCAATGGACCGCCTCAGACACGAGCGTCGGCAAGAATGCACCACCAGTCAAAGACGAAGGATGCGAGACCCAAAGACGGCAAAGCCAAAGAGACAAAAGGCAAGGATTTCAAGAGCGAATGTGTGGATTCTACGCAAAACGAGGCGGATTGCGAGGTGAACAGAAAAAGAAACAGGCCAAAGCTGGAGTCGCGGCATTCGTTTGCTGGACATGAACGCGTCAAAAAAGAAGGCGAAAACGAGAAGAAATCAGCCGAACGTCCGAGTAGACCGCGCGGGTTGATGAGAACAGCAAGCCATGCATTGCATAATGTGGGCACGTCAGAAACGCCAATCCCCATACGCGAGCCCGCGATGCCGGCACAGTTTCCTCATTTCCAAAAACAGTACGTCCAGGAGTCTACCTTTAGCGATCCCGATTTTTCCAGCATTGGCGAAGATTTGCACATTGGACGTCACGCAGAGGTCTTTCCGGTGCTACGCGCGCTGGACAATGAAGCGCACGCGCTTATAGACAACGCTGGCGTCAATCGGGTCTTGGAAAGAGGCAAGCTGGTCACTCTTACGCGCGATTACTCGACGACAGAGCCTTCAGAGAGAGACAACAGTGGACGACTTGGCGCTTCGAAAGCGTCCGAAACGAAGACGACAACTTCAAAGAGAGATCCCTCTCATATGACTTCAGAAAGCCGAAGCAGGGCGAGTACTCTTGGCGGGGATGACGTCTACCGTCTCAAGCTGGCTACGCATTACGAAGAGTACGAGCAGTATCCGAGTTCTCCATGGGCTCAGTCTCCAGCTCCATCGCCCGCCATCCAAGCCAACCCTGGCGAAAACCCCTTCTTTGCTGGGGCCAATGTCGATGAAGAATCTTTCAATCCTACTGGAGCAGGCCCAGATTACTCTCAGTTTGGACCAGTGGAAGCTATTGGCGTAGACCGAGCCAGTACAGTTACTCACGTTCCTCTGATTCATCCTGTGCTCTCTCAGGTGATGCAGCCTTTTGACACTGAGACTCCAGCTGATACTCCGGCCGAATCCCGTCTACGCCAGGCAGCGTCTACTGCGTCGTCGGAGATACCAGGTTTCCAAAGAAAGGCGCCGATAGCCATCCTCTCGATGCTGTCATCTACTGTGCCTTATCCGCAGAACCTCACACAATCCTTGAAGCTTCTTTCTCCGCACCTTGCCACTACGTTTTCAAACGCGATGCATTTTTGCAACGCCCAGCGGCAAGTCTTGGACTCTCGCCATCGGCGGTTTGACACGAGCCATCCCCCATCAGGCTTCACTTCGGCCTCGGCAGACACCGAGAGCTTGGACGATCTCCTCCAGCTCGACATGGACCAGCTCAACGAGTCTGCAACGGGGAGCATGACAAGTCCTTCAGAATACTCTGTGCGCTCAAAGAATAGCCCTGGCGGTTCGCTTGCAGGTACACCTGGGTGGGACCCGTCATTATTTGGCTTTTCGTCGAGCAAACATTCCGTTGGAAACACCCCTGGTCATGTACTTGGCAGTGACGTCGTCGACAGTTACTTCGATGCCAAGAAGAAGACTGCCGGTAGTCGATCTGGCAATAGTGGTGATACACCGCCTCCCATGGACCTCAAACCCACCAGTCGCAAAGTGGTTTCGATTTTACCACACGAAGATGACGACACGACGCCAAAGCTTGATCCACAGCCCACTGGCAAGACACCACTCAAGGAAAAGCCGCAGGATTCCACCTTGCGGGACCGCGTGAACTCTCCCCGCAGAATGAGCTTGCGATTGAACCAGGCAGAACGCGATCACCAGCGACAGCACAGCTTCCTCCACTCGTACGGAGCCGACTTCAGTTCGTCTTTCCAATCTTTACCTGCGGCTACGACGCCTCTTCGCACTCCTGCCATCCCTCATGGCCACGTCAGGAGCGGATCAATGTCTGAACGTCCCGACATGCCACCTCCTTCTGAGCGGCTACTACGGACAATAATAGACTCGCTTCCCGTCCAGGTCTTTACAGCTGCACCATCAACTGGGGCTTTGACGTGGGCCAACACCAAGTTTTTAGTCTACCGGGGCCAGGATTCTCGTCAGGTTCTGCAAGAGCCGTGGGATGCGATCCACCCGGAGGATCGCACCGAATACACAAACATGTGGACCAGGTCTCTAAGAACCGGCCAGCAGTTCCAGCAAAAAGCTCGCGTCAAGCGATTCGACGGTCACTACCGCTGGTTCTACGTACGCGCTGCGCCGTTGAAAGACAAGCGCCAAAATATCGTGCACTGGATCGGCACCAACATGGATGTTCATGAACAGCATCTTGCCGAGATCAACGCCGCTCGACAGCAAGAGACGGCAGCGTCCGAGGCAAAGTACCGGGCACTGGCGAATTCCAGCCCGCAAATAGTCTTTGCCGTCACCAAAAAGAAGGGCCTTACATTCTGCAACAGTCAATGGCTCACTTACTCAGGCCAATCAGAACACGAAGCGCAGGGTTTAGGCTTCATGGACTATGTGCACCAGGAGGATATTGTCAAATGCCGTTTGCCCGACTTTGAAGACGATTGCGCGACACCCAAGAATGTCCCTCTCTCCATGCCTGCTGACCTCAAACGCTCGAATTCTCTTTCCAATGACTCGAACGCTTCGAGTGATTCGAGCGCAACCAAGACGGTGATGAGTCCAGGCGCAACGTCTCCAACAATCCACATGCCGCAGACAAGACTTTCCAAACTTGCCGATACAGGCATCCTCAAGGTGACGAGAGATCCGGACGGGAGACCATCTTACTCGACAGAAGTTCGGCTGAAATCGAAGGACGGCTCATTCCATTGGCATCTCGTGCGAATCTTGCTGGCAGAGCCCGTTCTACAGGGTGAAGACGAGGAAGAGACGTGGTATGGAACTTGCACAGACATCAATGACCACAAGCTCCTGGAGCAGACTTTGAAGGAGACGATGGATGCCAAGTCGAGATTCTTGAGCAACATGTCACACGAGATCAGGACGCCTCTCAATGGCATCACTGGCATGGTCAACTTCTTGATCGACAGCAACCTCACATCCGAACAGATGGAACATGTCAACATCATCCGCAGCAGTACCGAAGGCCTACGAGATTTGATCAACGACATTCTCGACCTGTCTAAGGTCGAAGCCGGCATGATCACTTTGTCTATGGACTGGCTGCACATCCGGTCGCTAATTGAGGAAGTCAACGATCTGACTTCAGCCATGGCAATTAACAAGGGTCTGGAACTCAACTACATTGTTGAGGAAGAAGTCCCGTCCATGGTCAAGGGAGACAGGTTCCGGATCCGGCAGGTCCTGCTCAATGTGATTGGAAACGCCATCAAGTTCACGCAAAAGGGCGAAGTGTTTGTGCGTTGCAGAATGGCTGACAACCAAGACTCGATCGAGCCAGGAAAAGAATCACTTGTCCAATTCGACGTCATTGATACAGGCTCTGGATTCACTGAGAAAGAAGCCGAATACCTCTTCAAGCGCTTCAGCCAGATCGATGGAAGCAGCACAAGACAGCATGGGGGCACAGGACTTGGTCTCGCAATTTCAATGCAGCTGGTAGAGCTTCACGGCGGCAAGATGAAAGCTACCAGTGTTCCAGGGAAAGGATCGACTTTTACTTTTACCATCAAGTTTACGCTGCCTTCCAGCAAGGAGCAGCCCCCGGCTGAAGCTATGAGCTCCGCAACTCCATTCCCGACACCAGCTGCACCTCCTTCTACGCCAGTCCGCCCTGCCAAGCCCGCCTCCCCGATTAAAGCTCCGAGCAACTCATCCATCAAGGCAGCTGACTCGGCATCTTCGTCTGCAAGTTCTGATCCTTCAATCAGGACTGGTCGCACCAGTCTCCCCTCAACACGGTCATCGGCTTCGTCCTTTGTGTCGGACACTAGACCTGTGACTATGAATCTTTCTTTGCCGCATGACTCTTCGAAAAGAGCGGAATCAAGCGAGTCCAATGAGTCGACTTCCACAGTTCGACAGGCCACAGAAGTCCCGACCAAGGCAGCGACCCCACCAGTTGCAGCTCAGCCTCCGATGTACTCAATCTTGGTTGTCTGCCCTCTGGTCTTCAGCAGGGATGCGACGGTCAAGCACGTCGAGATGACGCTCCCAAAAACGGTGCCTGCTCAAATCACTGCCCGAGAGTCTATCGAAGAGTGTCGCAGGATGATATCGAGCGATGATCCAGTAATCTTCACACACATCGTCCTTGTGCTGCACGAATCCAAAGAAGTGCTCGACTTCACCGAGCAAGTCTTCAATTCGCAGTTGCACTCGAACACAAGTGTCATTGTCATCTGCGACCTTGTCCAGAAACGTGAGATCATGACAGAGGAACGTGCACGCACGTACGACAAACTGGTTGGCGAGCGCCGCCTGCGGTTCATTTTCAAGCCGCTCAAGCCGTCGAAGTTTGCAGTCATTTTCGACCCCCAACGAGAGAGGGAGCTGAGCACCGATCGCAACGAAAACAGTGCGCAGCAGGTGGCAGTCAACCAGAAGATGGTATTTGACGACATGAAGCGACGATTGGGCAACAAAGGCCACCGCGTGCTGTTGGTCGAAGACAACAAGATTAATCAAACGGTACGCTGGATTCCTTTGCGAATTGTGTGATTGATTCTGACTTGAGCAGGTACTCCTCAAACTACTAAGCAAAGTGGCGATCAACGTCGAGACTGTCTTGGACGGCGTGGAATGCACAGACGCGGTCTTCTCCAAAGACCATGGGTATTACTCCATCATACTCGTAAGTTGAGCCGTGTTTGTGACAAATCACGCGGAAGCTGACTTTGAGTAACAGTGCGATCTTCACATGCCGAACAAGGACGGATACCAAACATGCAGAGAAATACGCCAGTGGGAGAAGCGGAAGAAGTACCCGCACTTGCCGATAATAGCACTGTCGGCCAACGTGCTTGGAGACGTGTACTCGCAGTGCGTGGATGCCGGCTTCAACTCGTACGTGACGAAGCCGGTCGATTTCAAGGAGCTCAGTTCGGTGATGACGAGGTTTTTGGATCCGCTGGATCCGTCCAAACCACACGAGTTCATGCGACCGCGGAAAGAGTAACGAGCAGCATCATGCAAGGGACCAATCCATCTATCTCACTGTTTGCAAGCATTTCACCGAGAAGGAGGAGGACTAAGCCGGCGCATATTGCATCTGGGGAAAGGACAATGACCAGGCGAATGGCGCAGGGGCTGCTTACAAAATACCAATGACAGGGCATACTTTTATATACCTTTCGAGTTCGTTTCGGGCCTTCGGCGGTTCTGGTACTGGGAGGTGCCTCTTGGGGGCCATTCGCGATGCGATGGCTGCGCGTTTCATTCTTTCATTTGCCATCTTTTTGTTCGTGGTCTTTCAGTCTGGCCTTGAAGCGTCCACGCTTGCGCGAGCTGCGGCGGTGGTGGATACGACGGCATGCATTAGCAGAGGGCGGTTGGAATTCTTTGGACGCAGCATTCAAAACTGTAGTTGACGACGCGAGGTTTCAGGGAGTGGACAGAGGCGAGCGGGCGAGGGGTCGGCGTTTGTAGCTGGCACGTAGCACGAGCAGTGTAACAATACGAAGAGAAGAATTGGCACAATGGTGGTTTGGAGGTCTGGGCGGGGCGGTGCATCACGCTTGGAGTCGCTGGGGGGTCTTGTTTAGCCACCCTTGACTCGGCCACCCGCGCGATAGTGACCCTTTTCGGCCCTGGCGCTGCGCTAGCCTTTGGATCGCCCAGTGCCACTGCCCCCAGAGGCGTTTCATCACCTCCATCTTGTTGCTTACCTACTTACCGCACCCTCAACCTGCTTCCCCACCGATCCACTCACCATCGAACTCTCTGCCCCCGCCGCCTCTTGGCTTCACTATCGCTCTTCCTCTCCGCAGGCCTCGGTCGCCGCCACCGACTCGTTTTCCTCCCGTCGTGTGCCCATCTCTACCATTACGCCCTCGACCCGTTGACTCGTGCCGCCCATGCGGCTCCAACGAGCCCTGTGCCCGGCGCGGGCGTCGCCGCTGTCCCTCCTCTCTTTCGCTCTCCTCGCCTTGTCGTCACACGCCGAAGCCGAAGAATTAAAAGTAGAAGCCACCAAAAATGTCACCTGCACCCGCAAAACCCACGAGGGTGACGTCGTCAACATCAACTACCGCGGCGTGCTCAAGAGCGACAATACAGTCTTTGACGACAGCTACAAGAGGGGCTCCCCCATAGGTTTCGAGCTCGGCGCAGGACAGGTCATCCAGGGCTTCGATGTGGGGTCGATGGACATGTGCATCGGGGAGGCGAGGAGGTTGACCATCCCGCCGGAGCTTGCTTATGGCGAAAGCGGCGCCGGTCCCATACCACCCAAATCGACGTTACGTAGGTCGAATCTCGTGCTACCACAGACGCGTGCGCTGACATGTCTCGAACACAGTCTTTGACATACAACTCATGGGCATCGAGGGTGTGACGCCAGATAAAGCACCGACGCCGGAACCGCCCCCGCCGCTACCACCGCTACATTCTGAGGAAGGGCAACACGGACACTCGGAATCAGAAGGACAGCAGCACGGAATACAAGGCGGACCGAAGAATGACAAGCCGGAGCATAGGGGAGAGTGTCGTTTGCTAGGCCCCTTTGCGCTCGTGATTCAGGGCGCCCTGGGAGCCCTGGCCTTACTTTCGCTGGTTTGGAAGAGATGGCGCGAGAGCCCAAGACGACCCGTCAAGGTCTGGTCCTTTGACGTATCAAAACAGGTTGTGGGCTCTATCCTACTTCACTTGGCGAACCTCTTCATGTCGATGCTGTCTTCGGGCGATTTTCAAATTGCCGCGGAAGAGAGAGTCAAGGCCGTGAGGCCAAACTTCATCAAGGGCAAGGATATGCCCAACCCTTGCTCTTTTTACCTCCTCAATCTCGCAATAGACGTAAGTACTGTCCCCGCTGGCTCGCAACGAGGCGAAACTAACAGGTCCCAGACCACGCTTGGAATCCCCATCCTCGTCTTCTTCCTCCGCCTCTACCACGCCCTGTTCCTCCGCACAGCAATGGCCAACCCCCCTGAGTCCATCAAATCTGGCAACTATGGCCAGCCTCCTCGTGCCACATGGTGGCTGAAACAGTCTCTGATATATTTTCTCGGTCTCTTCAGCATGAAGCTCTGCGTCTTCTTCATTTTCCAAGTTTTCCCGTGGTTAGGCTGGGTCGGCGACTGGGCATTGCGCTGGACCGAGGGCAACGAGGCCGTCCAAATCGCCTTTGTCATGTTCATTTTCCCGGTGGTCATGAACGCGATACAATACTACATTATCGACAGCTTCATCAAAGATACCTCCGGTGGAGACGCCCATTACGAGGCAGTGGGTCCTTCGGATGAAGACGACGAACGACGGCGGCTGCAGCGCGACAGCTTCGACGACGACAGCGAGGACGAGACGTATGAGCACGCACGAGGAAGCCGCGACCGGCGTAAGCAGCTGTCGCGAGCCAGTACGCACGAGGTTCTTAAGGAGGCCAATCCGCTACCCGTCCCCGAGTACCAGACGCTTCCCGGAGATGGTGGCAGCTCTAGCAGTCCGCGGAGCTTGGAAAGCACGGCAACGAAAGAGTTAGAGCCGGAGAACAGATAGAGCAACCCGGCCCTAACGAATTTCATTTCTTCAGCCAAAGTTGAGGCGCATACTCGTATACTCATGGAGCAGCGCGTTTCCCAGACGAACACATACATACCCAGGACTGTCTGATCCGGGCTCAGGCACACAGACGACGTCCTTTTTTTCCCTTGGTATTCTTCTCTCTTATTTCTTCCGGAGCGGCACGGCATACGGCTTGGGGGGGAACAGGGGCGTGTCGCGGGGCGTTTTTGTGCCATCTTTTTCAGCAATTTCTCCTTGGCTTCTTCTAGGTTTGGGGCGGTGTTGTCTCTTGTTTATTCCCCTCCTCCTCCACTTCAAGTCTTCTTGCCGCTCGGAAAATAACACGTCACAAGCCGCGTTTCGACGCTGCCTTTTCTCCTCTGCCTCTCTTCTTCTCGCTCTGCATGACTCGGTGCCAACCAACCATCCATCCATCCATCCAACCCTTTCGCTTTTCATATTCCCCCGCAACTTTCCTCTTTTCGTCGTTTCCTTGGCTGGAATGCGTGGATGGGCTGCCCGCCGTGGTGTGCAGATGGCGCGCGTCAATTGGTTGAGACGGCAGGGGAGACTGAGAAGGACTGGCTGGTACATATGGTGTGGGTAGAACGAACAGCAACTCTTGCGCTCTCGTGCGCTAACGTCACTGCCTGTACTGCTGCTGGTGTCGTTGATGAAAGCCGTATGTCAGCTGGGAAGAGGCGACGTTGATATTGCGGGCATTGACGTGGAGCACCTAGACGGTGACACATATCATCAATCACGTTTGCAAAGACAGGAAATTCGTCGTCGAAAACTTGGAGCCACGGCTCTGAAGCCCGCTACTCTGTCTTCCTAACTCGTCCGCTCGCCCACCCGAAGCTGCCGAGCTTTCATCATCTTGGCACCGCCCGCTTGCTTGCCACCTGGCTCTCTCGCTCTCTTACTGTCTTGACGGCGGGTGAGCGGGTGCGGCGGAGCAGAGTGACGTGCACATTATCATTTGCTTGTCTGGGCTCTTGGCGCCGGGGCGGAGGAGTGCGGATGGAGAAAGCAATGAACGGACGGGATGGGATGAGCAGGGTAGACGGGAGTTGTGAAGAGGCGGTGGGTTTGGTGTGTGGTGGATGGCGGGCGGAGGCAAGACGGAGGTTCGCGTGGTTTCAGGGGGCGGGCAAGTTGGCGAGGGGTCGGTTGCCGTTGCTGCGCTTCGCGTTTGACGGTAGCGCGTCGTTGGGGTCTCTCGCTTGCTCTCGCGATTTCGCGCGAGATGGTCAAGACAGATGCGCGTCCGAGATATTTGGGAGGGTAGATGGGCAGCATTTCGCTGATCATCAGAGGAAGAGGGAGAATGGAGATACTGCGTGTGATTGAACCGCTGTTTGGAATTGCCGCGTTGCAATCGCGATCAATTTTTAAGGACGGAAAGAAAAGGGTGCTAAGTCCGCTTGCAATACCGGGGAGTATTATAATGGTAGCGGCGAATGTGTTGTTCACGTAAATTAAGCGCTCTCCCTGATCGCCGCCTTCGCGCTCGCAATCGCCTCCTTGGCCTTGGTGATCTCGTCGGTTGGCGCGGCCTCCTTGTTTGCCTCCTGAGACGCATGTGAGATTCGTGGCCAACACCTGGACTAGGCAGAATAATTGCTGCTGCACTTACCAGTTCGTCTTCAAGCTTGGCGACGGCGTCCTTGATCTTTTCGCCCAGTGCAGGCAGCACGTTCTTGGTCTCTTCCAGGGCTTGGCGCTAGATTCGTTAGGGCTGGAGTCAGCGCTGATTGTGGTTATGGTGTTGTATTTTCTGCAGACGGACCTCTTGCTTCAACTGGTATTCGGCATTCTCATCGGCGGTGTCGGTTTCGAGCTTCTGAATGCGCGCCTGCTGTTGCTCGAGCTCCTTGTGGTAGCTGGCCTCCTCTTTGACGAGACGGATGACTGAAGAAGAGAGAACGGCAAGTTTCGAGGGTGGCGCCATGATGGTGTCTTTTCTTTTTTGTGTTGAATGTTGACAAGTCGGGAGAGGCTCACGCTCAAGGATGGCTTGAAGCAACTTGGTGCACGGCGGGACAGCAGAAGCCTACGATTGGCTGAGCGCAGGCAAGAACGCGCTAACCATATTGGGCTCAAATTGAACGCGACGCGAACGCGTCCCATCGGCCAAACGTTGGCGCTGACCTGCATGCCCCAAGCGCCCCGAAACTTCAACACTCAGCGTCGCCCGCGTCCTCCACCACCGCGTCGCTCCTCACTCTTCCTCCTCCCCACAACCCTCCCCCACCCGCAACATGTCCTCCCCGGCGCCAAGGCGCTCCACTCGCAGCTCAGCGTCTGCCACTCCCCGGCGGAGCACGCGCAATTCTCAGGTCCCTCAGAGCAGCCCGTTGGCTGCCGGTGCTGACGAGCAGCTGCGCTTCGAGGCCTCTCAAGGCTCACAGACGCAGAGCACTCCCAGAGCCCGCGTGCAGCAGCAAAACAACGTTCCGAGCTCGTCGCCTCTGTTCTACAATACCTCTCCAGCCAATGGTTCGGCTCCCATCAACGGTGCTAATGGCGTTGACGCCAGCTCTCCGACAAGACACCAACCGGCTAGCACCGATGGTGACAGGACACCGAGAGCATCGGCAATGAACATTGGGGGTGAGTGAATGGCTATCAATCGATGGTCTTGATGCTGACTCTCTAGAATCTTCTCCCATCCGCTACGCTTCCAGCTCCAGTCCCACTCGCGCCCGGCAAACCCAGCGCGAGCCTCGCAGCAGCAGCAGCGCCCTCTTTGTTCGATCCGGTGGTCTTGAGTCGGCAGCTCGCAACCGTCGCAGCGACATCCACTCGGACGTTTTTGGCAGCTCGAGTGCGGCGCGTAGCCGCCGGCTTTTCGTCGACGAACATGGCAACACATCTGGCGCCGCCATGCAATCCGACATTGCAACATTTTCGAACCTCGATCCTCACACTTCTGAGGCAGAAGCCTTGGGCGGCGAGTCTACCAGAGTCATCTGGGGTACCAACATCTCGATCCTGGATAGTTTGCACAATGCTAAGGACTTCTTGCGCAACTACCAGAAGAAGTACCGCTTGATTCAGGACGGAGAGCTCCTCGAGGGGACCAACTTGCCTTCGGACCACCCTGGGAGCATCAAGCCTTACGCACGGATGTTGAACACGATGCTTGACATTGGCGTCATTGCGCTGAACCTGGACTTGCGGGACCTCAAGTCCTACCCTACTACCCGCAAAATGTGGCACCAGTTCTTGAACTACCCACAAGAAATGATTCCCATTTTTGATATGGCCATCAAGGACTGCATTCTGGAGCTGGCGCGGCAACGCCAGGCCGATATGAGGCAACAGGCACAGCAAGCGCAGAGGCCCCAACGCGGACGGGATGGGAGCTCTCTTCCTCCAGCACCGAGCTCGGAGATGGACGCCCCTACTCCGATGACTGTCGATGGGACTGGTCAGGATGATGTGCCTGATCTCGAGAGCGATGTTCACAGCAGGATTTACCGGGTCCGGCCGTTCAACATGGACGAGACTATTAATCTGCGAGACCTCAATCCAAGTGGTAAGTAGGCGAAATCCTCACCTTGTAGCACTTCTAACGCGTCTCAGATATGGAGAAGCTTGTCAGTGTCAAGGGTCTTGTCATCCGGACGACGCCCATCATCCCGGATATGAAGGATGCGTTCTTCAAGTGCTCGGCTTGCAATCATACCGTCAAGGTCGACATTGACCGCGGCAAGATTGCCGAGCCCACCAAGTGCCCTAGGGCTGTTTGCGACCAGCCGAACTCCATGCAAATCGTCCACAACCGCTGTGGCTTTGCGGATAAGCAGGTTATCAAGCTCCAGGAGACACCAGACAATGTCCCTGATGGCCAGACGCCTCACTCTGTTTCACTCGTTGCGTACGATGACCTGGTGGATGTCTGCAAAGCTGGTGACAGGATCGAGGTCACTGGTGTCTTCAAATGCAACCAAGTCCGCGTCAACCCGAGACAAAGGACCGTAAAGAACATTTTCAAGACCTACGTCGATATTGTACACATTCAAAAGGTTGACAAGAAGAGAATGGGCATCGACACTTCGACCGTGGAAGAGGAACTGGCCGAGCAGACCGCTGGCGACATCGAAGAAACCCGCAAGGTGACGGAAGAAGAACTGGAGAGAATCCAAGAGATTTCCAGGCGACCCGATGTCTACGAACTTCTCTCGCGCTCTTTGGCACCGAGCATCTACGAGATGGATGACGTCAAGAAAGGAATCTTGCTGCAGCTCTTTGGCGGCACCAACAAGTCCTTTGAGAAGGGAGGAAGCCCGAAGTACAGAGGAGACATCAACATACTTCTCTGCGGTGATCCCTCGACGTCAAAGTCTCAGATTCTTCAATATGTCCACAAGATTGCTCCTCGCGGTGTGTACACGAGTGGCAAGGGCTCTTCGGCGGTCGGTCTGACGGCGTACATTACTCGCGACCCCGAGACGCGCCAGGTTGTCCTCGAGTCCGGTGCTCTCGTCCTCTCGGACGGTGGTGTTTGCTGTATCGACGAATTCGACAAGATGAACGATTCGACGCGCTCCGTCCTCCACGAAGTCATGGAGCAGCAAACAGTCTCTGTCGCCAAGGCAGGCATCATCACCACCCTCAACGCTCGCACATCTATTCTTGCCTCTGCCAACCCAATCGGCTCCAAGTACAATCCAAACCTTCCGGTGCCTCAGAACATTGACCTCCCGCCCACCCTCCTGTCTCGTTTCGATCTCGTCTACCTCGTCCTGGATCGTATTGACGAGCAAACCGACCGCCGCCTTGCTCGCCATCTTGTCGGCATGTATCTCGAGGACAACCCAGATAATGCTTCTGCCAACGAGGTTCTCCCTGTCGAATTCTTGACGGCTTACATTTCATATGCCCGCGCAAATGTGCAGCCGCGCCTCACTCAAGCCGCTGCCGACGAACTCACCAACGCATACGTTGAGATGCGCAAGCTCGGTGAGGACGTCCGCGCTGCTGAGCGCCGTATCACGGCGACGACGCGTCAACTCGAAAGCATGATCCGACTTGCCGAGGCACACGCAAAGATGCGCCTGTCGCCTACAGTCGAAGCGTCGGACGTGAACGAGGCCGTCCGGCTGATCAAGAGCGCACTCAAGCAGGCGGCGACGGACGCGCGGACGGGCTTGATCGACATGGCGCTCCTGACGGAGGGCACGTCGGCGAGCGAGCGCAAGCGCAAGGAGGACCTCAAGGCCGCCGTGCTGAGCACAGTCGACGACATGACGCGCTCCGGCGCTGCGGTGCGCATCGGCGACTTGGTGAGGCGGATCGGCGAAGGCTCCAGCGTCAACGTCGAGACGCAGGAGGTCGCTGACGCGTTGAGAACGCTCGAGGCCGAGGGCAAGGTGCAGGTCAGCGGCCAGGGCGCGCAGAGAAGCGTGCGCAGAGTGACGGCCGAGGCTTGAGTTTTCTCTTGATTCCTTTCTCGAGACGAGTTGTATAAGGCAATTGGGTTGGGTGTAGTAGGTTGGCTAAGGCAGGGCCTGGGAAATGTTTGGACAAGGACGAAGCGTCGTACAAAATGTGGTCGGGTCTTTGCGGTGGGCGTTGAGGCGCAACGACGACTACTTCTCTTTCTGTTCATGATGACTCTTGCAGTTTGAAAAGATATCAGTTTTGCAAGCTATGGCTTTCTTTGACGCCTTGCCTTCTCTCAGCCTCTCCTGTCAGTCAGCCGTCTTGCTGTGCACTTCGGCTCACCCGTTGGTACACATACGACCGTTATCTACCGCCTGCACTATGCACCTTCATACTTACATACATACTCTTTGTATACAGCTCTCCATCGCAACGCATAAAGGATACCATCACTACCTCCAAAACTACTTTCTAACATATTCCTACATTTGCTGAATTTTTATTGCCCAGGTCAACTGGCATGTAGATGCCCTTGCAAGTCACCGAGTTCCGCATGATATGCGTGCGATTGTACGACCACCACCGACACAGCTGTCCGCCTGTTGCGCTGACATAGCCGTAAGAATCTCCCCCTTCTTGTTAGCATTTTCGAATTTCCCCCCTTCGCAGGATTGAATCGCTTTTCCCTTGACGTATTCTCCACCTAATTAATTCTCTGTCACCTCACTCCCTCTCGCTTTCTTTTCCGCTGACAAGCAGACCCAACCATGTCCAGCCACTCCCCAGCCAGCGGCATGAGGCGCGTGTAGGTTACATCACGCTCCACGCAACTAAGCGTCCACCTGCCCACACATGCATGCATGCACGGAGGCATATGCAAATCGCGGGAACGCCGACGGCAAGTGCGGTGAGGCGGGTAGATGCACGCACGCGCGCTTGAAGCAAGCTTGACGCATGCAAGATGAGGTGTAAGTACAGTCACCAACAAGAGAGTGTGCTGAGAGAATGGCTGTCATCGGCAGCGCCGGCGCCACTGCCGCATCACATGCGCGTGAAGTGACGCAACACGCGCAGAGTTGGTCGTAGCAGCATGCGTGGACAATTTGTCGGATGGCTCGACTCTGTATCTGGACAAGGTTTTTAGGCGGCCGACAAAGAAGGTAGATGATGCCTTGGGTTGTGAGGGAACCAGGTGAATGAGTAATTCAGAGGTGGCTGTGGGTGGACCAACCGCAAAAGATCCCGGGGATGGGAGGAAAAAGAGTAGACAAACGGGTGGACGACTAGGATTGCACGGGACGGTGACACTCAATTAATCGGGGCACAGCAGTTTCAGTAATCCACTTAATTAATGCTAAGTCTAAGGTCTATTAGGCTAGGATAACTAACTAAAGTACTACTCCTAATATTCTACTATATATATAACTTCTACCCTATAGCTTACCTCCCTTTTTCTTAAAGTTAATACTAGTAGATTAGCTTTACTAGGCCTAGATCTTAAAGTAAATCTCCTATTTATTAGAGTATACTTAAAGTATCTTTTCTACTATATAAGTTACCTTATACTAGTAAATAAAATAAAAGTAATATTAAGTAAGTTACCTTCTCTATTACTATTTTAGTAAATATATACTACTATCCTTTTAATATTAGACTATCTTTAGGTCTATTAAATAAAAGAGTAATACTTAAAATACTATCTATAAATAAGTAGCTAGTAAAGAAAATACTTTTATTATTATCTTACTATTATTATAATAGTAGTTATAAATAAAAGGAAACTAATTATACTAAATATAAGATAATAGAAGAGATATCTTTAATCTATATTCTCTATATTATTAGTATTATTAATTACCTAAGAATCCTTAGTCTATTTAATAGCTATAGCTAATTTACTATAACCCTTAGTTATCTTTATATACTTTCTAGTAGTTACCTACTTAGTACCCTTCTTAATAGTAATAGAGTTAACCTTATTATTATTAGACTTATCTACTATTATATTAGCTTTTATATTTTTAACTAGCTACTTAGGAGTCTTCTTCTTAGGACTATTAAATTTAGCTAGCTTTAATAGCTTAGAGTTAATAAGGTTTACTATAGTAGATTTATATTAATTTTCTTTATTAGCTACCTTTATAAGGTTATTATAGATAGCTATATATTTACTATACTTCTAGAAAAGCTCTAGAGTTAAAGTAATATTCTTAGGGATATCTATAATTAGAGTAACTAAAGATATTAATAAGTAAATAACCTTAATATTAAGATCTTTAACTAGTATTAATCTACTCTTCTTAAGTTAGTAGTTAGTAGTATTAAGTATATTTTTAAGGTCTATTACTTATTATTCTCTTAAGTTAAATATAGTCTTTAGTAGACCTATATATTTCTTATAAGGATTAAGATATAACTTAATCTTAGTTTATATACTCTTAATATACTTTTTATATTTAATATCTTAGTAAGCCTTTATTTTTACTAATTTAATTAGCTACTTAATATTTATACTAAGATACTTAAGACCTAAAGTATCTATAATAATAGGTTAGTCTAATATATAGAAGATTACCTCTAGAAATATTATATCTTTTATTACTACCTCTTCTTTAATTAATAGTAGTATAGCTCTAAATTTACTATTTATTAAATAATATACTTAGGTAATAACTAAGATCTTATACTAGTATAAATTACTATTAGTCTTATAATATAGTAGATCTAATTAGTATAGAATATAATAACCTCCTTTAAAGAGATATTTATATATATAGTCTATTAACTCTAAGTTATCCTAAATTAAATAGTATAGAACTAAGTTAACTTTTAAACTTTCTTTCTTAGTAGTATTATTTAGGAAGTTCTTAATAAGCTATACTATACTAATAAATATCTTCTTATTATAGGTTAATATCTTAGCCTTTTATTATAATAGGCGTACACGCGCCTATATAAGTACTAGGGCCAGCATGGATAAACCTAGTATTATATAGTTATAAGAAGTACAAGCCTCACCTTAGATAGCAGCCTGCTATAGCTCAGGCTAAAACCTATAGGCTGGCACCAGCTACTATAGCCTAGCACTAGCTACTACAGCCCTAGGCAGATACTACATAACAGCCTATTAATACCTTACCTTTATAACTCACCTAATAATAACTAAGGACCCTTATATAAAGGATAAGAGATAGAATAGTATAAAGAAAGGACTAGGAAATATATAGGTAGTAAGTATCTTTTATATTTTATTCTTTTAACTTATTAGATTTAATAGAGATATATATATATTCTCTAGTAGTTTACCTTTAGCCCTTACCTATATAATAAGAAATCTATAAGTTATAATAGATATAAAAGATTATTCTAAGTTTTAGCTCTATCCTACTTCTTTACCTATAAAGGTATTATAATATTTGACCTAAGTAATATTATATGCAGCTATAGTCTTATATAAGACTACTTATTACTTTTCCCTAGTAAACCTAAGTTATCTTTATTAGGCGCATTAGTATCATCTAAGGACTAAGGAGTATTAAGTATATATTAACTATAGAAGTCTTTAGTTAAGGCTATAGGGCAGTATATAAATATCTAGGAGGCATCCTATCTATAACCTGCTTAAGGGATATTCTAAGTAGAAGACTATAAAGACAGTATGGCTAAGAATAAAGCTAATATATCTAGTACTACTAAAGGTATTAGTACTAGTTAATTAACCTAATAAGATTCGTATAAAGGAACTAAAGATTTATATAATACTAGATACTTATTAAATAATAATAAGAGAGGACCTACCCCTATTCTCCTATATAATTTCTACTTAGTCCTAGTAGTAGAGGTAAAAGAATGTACCTAAGACCTAGGGTCAACTTGTACTATTTAAGCTCTAGTTATAGAGGCGTTTATAAAGGTACCGCGCTTAGATATTAATTAATTTAAATCTAAGATTATATCCTTAAATAAGTCTTAAGTATAGTAGTAACTAAACTATATATAAAGGCAGAACTAGGCTCTTAAGTAAATACTCTTAAACTATACTAATAGACTAAGGGAAGCCTTAAGGGAAGGATATATTAGGCCCTCTTTATTAGCTTAGTACCTAAGACCTATTACCCTCTCTTAAGATCCTTCTACTAGTAGAGTAATAAGGACTCTTAGACCTCCTCTAACCTATATAAGGGAAACTACTACTAAAACCTCTACTTTATCTTTAAGTAGTAAGAAATACTAAAGTAGTAAGGTTCCTAATCCTCCTCTTCTTACTAATAGAGAAGACCCCTTATATAAATACTAGACCCTCCTTATATAAAATAAAATTAAATAAAACCACGATTACTTTACTAAGGATATAGTAGAGGAGACTAAATAGAATATTACAGGTTATATTATTTCCTATATTAGTAGAGAAGTCTTATATTACCTAACTCCTTTTCTTACTTCTTATATAAAGGCTAATAAAGTTACTCTAGATAAGGATATCTTTAAATTCCTAGATAACCTCCTCTAGAGTCTATATAAATATAAGGATATAAAGAAGTAGTTATACTCTCTTATATACTATATTCCTATAGACCTTTAGAAGTTTTAATTAAACTTTATATAATTGGCCTTAGACGCAGATCTTCTCTAGGAATAGTAGAAAGAGGACTTTTATAATATAATAGATCCTCTCCTTTAAACCTATATAGTTACTATAGAGTAAGATAAGGATGTCAACTTTTATAAGTACCTCTAATAAGCCTACCCTATTACTTAAAGTCTTAGTAACTACTATTCTAATTATAGAAAACTAATACTCATATCATGTGAGGATTAAGTAAAGAAGAGATAATAAGAATAAGTAAAGATAACTACCTTAAGTAGTATAAGTACTTTATCTTCTAGTTATACCTAGGCGCGATCTATATCTAGGGCTCCCTTATACAATATAACCTATAAAGGTAAAGTAGAAGTCTATATAGAGATTAGACTATATAATTACTACAGCTAGTTTAGCTATTTATAGAGATAATACCTATAACCTAAGATAAAGGTAATAGAGTTAGTTAAAGAAGAAAGCGCTAAAGATATCTATATAAATAAAGGAGATTAGTCTTTATTAGAAAATAATAAGACCTAGGTAAAGTCTCCTACTATAGGTCTAAACTTAGAGTAATACACATTAAAGGTTCTTATATAAATCTTAGTTACTTTATTAGAGGTATACCCTTTACTATATAAACCTTAATTATATCTAATAGCCGCGCCTTAGAAATTCATGCCCTAGCTAATACTAGTACTAGTAGTATAAGTTTTATTTACCCTAAGCTACTACTAACTCTCTAGTCTATAGGTGCTGTAAAAAAGAGAATAATAGGTAAAGGGCTTAATATTACTAGGTTTAACTAATATATAAATAAGAAAGTTAATTTTTACTTTTATCTTTAACTCTATTTCTAAGATTAAATGGTTTCTACTTATACTTTTATTTATAATATTAGCCGTAATAACATGATTCTTAGGTAATAGTTTTTTAACTAGCATGATGTCCTTCTAGACTATAAATAATATAAACTAGTCTAGAGATAGCTACTAGTTAACTAGTCTTTTTAGCATCTTTTATAACTACTAAAAATCTCTGTGTAAAGTAAAGAACTATAGAAAGAATACTAAGTAGATATAGACTATAGAGATAAAAAATTTAATAAATACCTTCTTCCCTCTATATAGGTTATTAAGGGAATTAAATTCTAAACTTAAGATGTATTTAAGCTTTCTATTTATAAAATATAAGTTATACTAATAGAGATCTATACTATCAACCTTATATAAGTCTAAGCAGCTATTAAAGATAAGGAAACTAAGGAATTACTAGCTTCTAAGCTACTAGCTGCTTATAAGGAATTTTAAGATGTGTTTTCTAAAATAGAGTCTAATAAGCTACTACCCTATTATATAGGAGTTGATTATAAAATATCTCTTATATATAATAGTCTACTAGAGCTTCTGCCTAGTCCTCTCTATAGAATGTCTCTAGAGCAGCTTAAGGCTATAAAAGAGTATATTATTAAGAACCTTTAGAAAGGCTTTATTACTAAGAGCTTTACCACCTATACTTCTCCTATTCTTATAGTAAAAAAGCCTAGTAGGGGATAGAGATTTTATATAGACTACTAATAGCTTAATAAATAAACTACTAAGGATTCACACCCCCTCCCTCTTATTATAGAGTTACTTTAGTATATTAGAAAGGGCAATATTTATACTAAGCTTAATATTTAATAAGCTTTCTACCGCATCTATCTTACTAAGGATTCTAAAGATAAAACCACTTTCTATATAAGATATAGGTTATTTAAATACTGTATCTTACCTTTTAGATTAAGTAATAGACTGGTAGCCTTTTAATATTTTATTAACTAGGTTCTCTTTAAGTATTTAGATAATTTTGTTATGGCTTTTATAGACAATATGCTTATTATCTCTAAAGACCCTATAGAGCATAAGGAACAAGTAAAAAAAGTACTAGTAAGACTATAAAAAGCAGGACTATAGGTAGATTTAAAGAAGAGTAAGTTTTTAGTTACTTATATAAAGTTCCTTAGATATATCGTTTCTATAGAAGGCATTTAGATAGACCTAGATAAAGTAGAACCTATATAAAACTAGCTAATACCTAAAACCCTTAAAGCTCTTTAATCCTTCCTAGGTTTCTATAATTTCTACTGATAATTTCTCCCTAACTATAGATAAATTAGCTGACTATTAGAGAAACTATACTCTAAGGTAAAATAGTAACAACTAGGACCCCTAGAAGAAGAGGTAATTTAGTAACTTAAGAAGCTAATATATAGTAATATACTCCTAGCTAACTATGACCCTACTCTTAACACTTATATAGAGACTAATATAAGTAATAGAGTTACTATAGGCGTTTTAATGCAGCTCTAATAACCTTTATATAATTAGAAACTAGTAGCCTTCTACTCTAAGGTAATAGCTAATATAGAACTTTATTATAGAATTTTAGATAAAGAACTACTAGCTATTAAGAATAGACTAGAAGAATAGAGACTAATACTTATTAGCCTTAAAAAACCTTTTCTTATAATTATAGACTATTAGGTATTAGAGTACTACTCTACTAAACGACAACTTAATTAATAATAAGCTAGATAGTCTAAGTTTTTTATAGAATTCTATATATAATTCTCTTATTAACTAGGAAAGGAAAATATCATTACTAATTATCTTACTTAAAAATAAGAAGACCTAAAGACTTAGAAAGAAAAAGTAAAAGCTATATAAGAGATATGTCTTATCCTACTAGAGACTATTATCCCTCTTTCTATTTTAGAATAAGAACTTCCTCCTCTAGTATTATTTTTAGATAAACTCCTCTACATAAACTAGGAAGATTCTAAATTAGAACTCTAGAAATAGAAAGCCCTCTTAAAGGACCTTAAATAAAGAAATAGTTAGGAACTAAAGGATGGTCTTTTACTATAATATAGTATACTCTTTATACTAGATTATAACAACCTCCGCACAAGAACGCTTAATACTTTATATACTATCTATATAACTGCCCATTCTAGTATTATAAAGATGCAAAAACTCCTTAAGTAATATTACTATTAGCCAGCTATAAATCGCACGATTAATATTTATAGGTAAGGATGCCATATTTACTACTAAATAAAAGAGTTTTATAATAAAGACCTAGGCCTTCTATAACCCCTAGAGATTCCTACTTAACCCTAGTAACACCTAGCTATAGATTTTAAAGAGATACCTAAAGACTAAAAAGGCTATAATGCAATTCTAGTTATTATAGACTAGTTAAGTTAAAGAACCTTTAGCTTGCCTTATATAAAGAAGATTAATACTAAAGGAGTCTCTAGGCTCTTTTATAAATATATCTACTATATTTATAGAAACCCTAAGTCTATCCTATCTAACTAAGGCCCTTAGTTCATCTTAGTATTTATAAATAAACTATATAAGCTGACTAGTATAGAGCAGCATTTTAACTCATCCTACTACTCTTAGACTAATAGTATTATAGAGATTATTAATTAGCATCTTATATAAAGATTAAGACCTTTTATTAATTACTTTTAGAATAATTAGTCTAATCTTCTACTATTAATAGACCTCACACAAGTAACACTTCCTTATAAAGCTACTAGACTTTTACCTTTTAAGATTAAGTTAGGATATTCCCCTTAATTATACTATAACTAGTAATAAAGAACTAAAACCCCCTAGTAACTAGAGAAAATAGCTCGCATAGTAGTATAAATACTATAAAAGAGAAGATAAGAAGCTTTTAAATTTATAAAGAATCTTATTCTTAAATCCTAAGAGCATATATACTAATAAGCTAATAAATACCGTCGCGCGCTAGACTTTATAGTTAGAGATTATATCTATATTAAGAAAATAGGATGGTCTACTAATTAGCTAAACCTTAAATTAGACTTTCCTAATACTAGACCTTTTAAGATTATAGGAATAGAAGGACCCTCCTATATCCTTAATCTTCCCTTATATATAAAGATAGTCAACCTTTTTTATACTAATAGGCTATATAAGGCCGAAATAGAACAGCTTCCTAGTTAGGAATATACTAAACCTAAACCTAAGATTATTTAAGATGAGCCTAAGTGGGAAGTAGACTATATTTAAGCTAGTTAAGTCTTATATAGGAAGCTTTAATACTAAGTTAAATAGACTAGATATAACTAAGATGACTAGTAGTATAATATAAGTTCTTTTAGTAGTATGCTATAGAAAATTAAAGAATTCTACTCATTATACCCTATTATAGCAGGACTACTAAAAAATCTAGAAAAATAGAAGGCTACCTTCCTTTAAGAAGAACTATAGATTAAAATAGAAAGTAATAATAAAACAAGTTACTTAGGCCTATAGTAAATATTATAAAGATATAGAAAGTAGACTAATTAGTTTACTATCTACTCTTATATAAATACTATTAATCTTAACTTCTACTCTCTAGTCTCTCCTTTTTACTACTTATTCCCTACTATCCTCTTCTTTAATTTCTACCCTTTACTTCTTCCCTTTTCCCTTCTTCTTATTATAATAGTTATTATATAAGACTGTCTCCTCTAGATCCTCTAGCTTATTAGGCAGGATGTTCTACTTAGCTAAAGCCTAATTAGTTTAATCCTCTAACCTAGCTTAGTAGTATAAGTTCTAGAACTCCTCTATATAAATTTTATCTTCACGCCTCTTATAATAAGCAGGCAGCTTGGTACCCTTTAAGTTACTAATAGTATAGTCTAAGTTACCTATACCCTAAAGGTAGTTGGCGCAGCGGCCCTATAAGAAACTAGGCAGGTGGTAATAACTAATAAACGCGCGAGTGTTAGTGTTATTATAATACTTAGTACAGCTAATAGGGTTATTAATTCTAGTATACTAGATAAGAAAAGCATCGCGCGAGCTAGCTTAAGTTTTAACTAATAAGTAGTTAAATTGCTAAGTAGAAACTATAATATGTAAGTGAGGTATGCTGTTACCTAAGGCCAAGATGCGTTTAGTATACTCTTATACTTTAGAACTACTAAGGCGCGCCTATATAGTTAGTTAGATAAGAATCCCTTATATTAGTAAGATAAACTTACTTGCGCGATACTCTCTATATTCTTATAAGGAATATAAAGCGTTAACTTAAAGTCCTACTTAATAGGTGCCTTATTAGAGCTAACTGGTAATACTATAATGCAAATCTTACTGTTGCTACTATTATATGAAGTAGTAGGCAGTAAGTACTTAGCTACTAGAACCTAATAAGCTATAGGATTATAATAATAGCGCATATAAGTAGGCTCTTTACCTTCTTCCTCTAAAACAGGCTGCGCGACAGTAAACTAGCGGTAATATAGTATAATGTGCTAGTTAGTAGCAGGCTATATAGCTATAGATGATAAACCTCGCGTAATAACTAATAATACTAATTAAGTAGAACCTGATACTATAGTATGCTATAGGTAAAGCAACAAGCCTGTAGCTGTTCCTAGCTAAATAAGTAAAGCCTAGCCTAACTAAGTCTTTATATAAGTATCCTCCTCTATAATTATATTAGTTGGCAAGATGGGACGATAAAGCAGTAAAACCTAGATATATAATGCTACTTAATAGCCTAGATAACAATTAGTAATAGTCTAAAGAGATAGAATTAAAGTTTACTTACCTTAGAACTCTATATAATAGTCCTTATAGATACTGCCAGCTAAAACAGCTCTCTAAGCAAGCAGCGACTATAATAGATTATAAATAACGCTATATAATAACGACTTAATACTGTAACTCTTATATAATAGTAATAAGTCCTAATAGACTAGACTATAATAAGCAGCAGACGTATTAAGCGCACGGCGGCTAGGAATGTCTACTTTACTATTAGTAGGGTATAAATTATTTAAATTATTAGAACCTTCACGCGCGACAGTTAGTTTACCAGATTATAGCTAAATTAGACTAGGGCAACAATATACTTTAATAGGGAGCTTTAGATATAGCTAAGTAAGATAGTAACCTTCTATAGGTCGCGCAGTAAAAGAGATAGTAATAGAAAGAGATAGTATAGTAGTAGACCTAGACTAATAATTATACTTTATAACTATACAGAATGCTTAAATTACTAAATTACCGCCGTTATATATTATAAGTCTGCGCCTATATAAGCGCCTATAGCTACTAATTCCTATAATTTTAGCTTCTCTTTAGAGGGGGCATGTCACAATAGGCATATATATACCTATATAAGTACTAGGGCTAGCATAGATAAACCTAGTATTATATAGTTATAGGAAGCACAAGCCTCACCTTAGGTAGTAGCCTACTATAGCTTAGGCTAAAACCTATAGGCTGGTACTAGCTACTACAGCCTGGCACTAGCTACTATAGCCCTAGGCAGATACTATATAATAGCCTATTAACACCTTACCTTTATAACTCACCTAATAATAACTAAGGACCCTTATATAAAGGACAAGAGGTAGAACAGTATAAAGGAAGGACTAGGAAATATATAGGTAGTAAGTATCTTTTATATTTTATTCTTTTAACTTATTAGATTTAATTAAGATATATATATATTTTCTAGCAGTTTACCTTTAGCCCTTACCTATATAATAAGAAATCTACAAGTTGTAACACCTTTTAAAGTAGTAGCTTCTTCTTTATAAGCTCCTTCCTCTACTCTAATATTAGGCTAGAGGTATAGTAGGATAACTATTATCTAGATATATATACTAGTATAGTACTAGTACTATTACTAAATTTAAATAGCTCTATTAGAGTAACTCTTATAGCCTTAAGAGAGATATTATTACTATCTATATTATTATTTATCTTAGGATTATACTTCTTTTTCTTATTAATACTAAAATACTATATATTATCTTCTATTCCTAAAGTTAGGGCTATTAGAGAAGTACTTAATTATATAGCTTAAAGACTACTACTAGTATAGTCTTTATCCTTTTATACTCTAGATCTATTAATACCTTTATCTTTCTTATTAATATACTTAGAGACTCTTACTACCTAAAGGTAGAGGTTATTAATAGTAAACTAGGGGTCTATCTTATTATCTAGTATAACTAGTCTATCTCCTATATATATAAAACCCTAGTAGTAGAGATTCTTATAGCTATTATTATCTAAAAAGATAGTAGTATTATAATCTACTAATTTATTAGTAATACCTAATATTTAATTATTATCTCTTAGGACTTACTATTCTTTACTAGTATCTAAGTTATACTACTTATTACTAATATTATAGTTAGATCTAGTATTATAATTAGATCTAGATTTTAAGTTATAACTATTAATACTATCCTTATAAGTAGATAAGGTAGTTATATTCTTAATTATCTTTATAAAATCTAGCTATATATTAAGTAGTAATATAGATCTTATTAAGAGTTTCTTATTAGAAGGACTAAAGTTATTAGGACTATTAAGATAAAGTAGATTATAATCTAGTATTTTCTTATATAGTTTACTACCTTTAATACTAATCTACTAGTTAATTAGGTCTATATACTCTTATAGACCTTCCTACTCTTTACTCTTACTAGTAGTATTATAGTACTAATTATCTTCTTCTTTAATACTACTATTTATAGGAGACTCTTCTCTAGTATCTAGTATTATACCTTTCTATACTAGTAGTAATAGAATTATAGGAATACTAGATAGCTAAGGATATAGGTCTAGTAGTAGAAGGAGTATAGTATTAAGATAATAAGGTTATATAGTAGTAGAATTATAGGTTAAAGGGCTAATAATAAGGATAAAGGTAGCTATTATAAAAGATAATAGGTTTTAATATTAATAGGGAATTATCTACTAGGTCTAATAGGGCTAACTCTTAGTTATATAGTATCTATCCCTTAAGGTATATAGTCCTAAGCTACTTAGTTATTATAAAGGTAGAGGGTTAATAGTATTATAGTAGTAGAAGGTAAGGTAGTAGCTTTTATAACTAGCTAATCTTCTTCCTCTATAGTCCTTAATATATTATTATCTAATTTCTATTATTTACTAAATTATCTTTCTTCTTTTATCTACTATACCTTATTAAAATCCTATCTCTTAAGAAATACCTCTCTTACTAACTAATAAATATACCTCTAGCTAGGAAATTATCTAGTATACTACTCCTATTTCTTAATACTCCTATAGTTTACTTACTTACTAAAATTAATAACTTTAAGCTAATTACCTATTAACTCCCTTTTTCTAGCCTATTACTTAGTATAGGTTAAAATTAAAAATACCTAAATACCTAGAATATATAAATATAACTCTACTTAGTAGAGAAAGAGGGTAGCACCTAATCTATAGACTAGAGATTTATTAAGTCTAAGCTATATAGCTTCTAGTATTTAGGATATACCTTATTATAGACTTTATTAGGAAACTCTATAATATTCTATAACTATTCCTTAGTAGATAGTCCTATCTATTATATTTTTAGCCTATCTACTTTATACTAGGTCTCTTTTTATAGTTGCTCTACTAATTTAGCCTATACTTTATTATTATTAGCTAGTATTACTTACTACTATATTTAATTCTTAGTAGTAGTATCTATTATAGCCTTCTATCCTAGTAGTTAGTTATACTACTTATAAGTAATAAAGACCTTAATATTATTAATATAGTATATACTAATAGGTAATTCTAAATAAAGGTTAGTTAATATAATAGACTAGTTTTTAAAGTATACCTATAATACCTAGTATAGTTCTATCTACTATAGTTTAAGTTTCTTTCCTCTTTAATTATTAAGGGTATAGTATCTTAGTAATACTAAGTTACCTTATAGTAGGGGTAGCTACTATATTATATCTTCTATCTATTAGGCTATCTTCTATTACTATACTAAGTACTTATTAAGTACCTATTCCTAAATCTTATTAAGCTATATAAGCTATACTTTAAAATTAATAGCTACTATAGTCTTATCTACCTTAATATTATAGCTACTAGCTTTAAATATAGCTTAGATAGAATCTACTATAATTATAGATATTATATTAGGCTACTTATATTATTAAGGTTAAAATCTATAAAGAAGCTTATTAGATAAGAATCTATATATATAGGAAACTTATAAATTTAGTATATATATAATATTATTAAGGAGTATATTCTACTTATATATTTATTCTAATAATTCCTAAATATATTTAATAATAGTATACTATACTATCTTAATATAGGATTCTATAAGGCCTATAGATTATAGATATCCTATATTACTATAGAGGTACTTAATCTTCTTTATATCTAGTAGACCTATAAAGTCCTTTCTATAGAAATATAAACTATTATCTATATAGGTTATCTATATCTAATTAATAGGCTTAATAATAGTATCTTCTAGATTCTTAATTATCTCTTTTACTATTACTCCTAATAATATATAAATCTAGACCTTCTTAGTAAAGTAGTTAACTATTATAAGGATATAATAATTACCTTATACTATAATAGAAGTTAGGGGTCCTAGGTAATCTAGAGTAACTAAATTAAGGGGTTATAGTTATATAACTAGAATAGTTCCTACTAATAGTTAAAGAGGTCTAGTTAGTTAATATAAAGGGTATAATTAAGTATAGTCCTAGGTATTCTTTAAGTAAGTTAGCTAGTAGTAGTATCTAATTAACTTTACTAATATAGGGTTACTTCTAAAATAGCTATAAGAGTTATAGTATTTATATAATACCTTTAGTATATCTAGCTCTTTAATATACTAACTAAGTTTTCCCTTTTACTTTTTAAATATTAAGTAAGGTAGACTAGTCCTAGGCTTAATAAGGATAAAATACCTTATCTAGTAGTAGATTTTTCTTATATATATAGAATTTAAAGATATCCCCTTCTCTAACTTAAGTACTATATCTATTAGCTTATATTAGATAATATCTCTATACTAGTAGTCTAATATTTAGGGATCCTAATAGTCTAGTCTTCTAGTAATAGTATTATCTATAGTACCCCTATTAATAGTAAATACTTAATACTTAAAGCTATTATTAAAATTAAGCTTATTATATAGTTAGCTAATTTATAAAAGTCTATTAGCTACTATATTAACTTATCCTAGAATATACTAAATATCTAGATAGAATTTAGAAAGCCTATACTCCTATTATAAAATTCTACCTATTATATCTAGTAAGTTAATTATATTAATTAAGGTAATATAATTAGTATATACCTTAATAGGGAATTTTAAACCTATAATAAGCTAATATACTTCTTTAAGGTACTAAACTAATACTAGTACTTCTAATTTAGTAGTCTTATATTATATTTTAGTATCTAATAGACTATAACTTATAAATATTACTACCTCCTATTACTCTAGTAGTATAGCTAGTATAGATATACTAATAGGAACTATAGGAATTTAGAAGAGTATACCCCTTAATCTAGTCTTTAAAGTATTAATAGATAGGTAGTACTAGTATCTCTTATCTCTACCTACTAGTATAATATACTAGATTACTTCTTAGATCTTCTTAAATACCTATTAGTATAGCTTATACTATATAAACTCCTTAATAATATACTTCTTCTTATACTTCTTCCCCTTTTTTAACTTATTAACTAGAACTATCTCTATAATAAGAGTAGTTTTAAGGATTTTAATAAGGTTAGCTCTTTCTAGAATATAATAGTATAAGAAAGGTAGAATATCTATAAATTACTTTAATTTAACTTTATTATATAGAGGTACCTAGTTATAGAAGGCTTTAACCTTATTAATAGAAGGCTAGTAACTCTTAGGTATCTTCTAAAATCCTAGAACCTTAATAGTACTATAGAAGAACCTTAACTTTTTAGGATTTAAGGTTAGTTTAGCCTATACTATATAAGAAAAGTAAGCTTTATATAGAAAGTTATATAGGAAGTTAAAGATTACTACTCCTCTAAAAATATTATTAATAAAGTAATAGAATACTAGGAATCTAGATAACTATTAATTAAGAGGAGCTTTACTATATAGTCCTAGAATAAAACTAGTAACTAAGTCTATTAGCTTAGTATATATTACTAGAGTACTAGTTAGGCCTTAACCTATATATATATAGGTAAGCTAACTAAGAGTTAAGGTAAATATAGTCTTATATATATTACTTAGAATAATAGGGACTGCCTAATATCTATTAGAATAATCTATAGTAAATATATACTTATACTATAACTAGCTAAGCTTATTAAGTATTAGCTTAATTTACTTTATAGGATAAGTAGACTTCCTAGTTATATTATTAAGGGTATAGAAGATATAGACTATCTATAAATCTTTAGACTTCTTATATAGGAACTAGGTTTTAGTAGACTATTCTAATACTATATATTTTAATACTCTAGCCTTTACTAACTTAATAAGATTATTAGTCTACTAATACTCTTCTTCTAGAGTATATAGAGGTAGCTTTATAGTATAGGGCTTTACCTAAGTATATATTAGGATATAATATTTAATAAGGTTAGTATATAGTATATTCTAGATCTTCTATATAAATATATTCTACTAAGTCTATAATATTATCCCTACCTTCTTTAATTACTATATATCCTATATTAGATCTCCTAAGATACTAGGGTATTTATCTAGCTAGTCTTATAATACTATATTACTAGGAGGTTATTAGATTTTATATTAGAATTTATATAGATATTAGCTAATAGGGAACTAGTTCTAGATTATAAATATTAAAGTATCTTTATTATTCTCTACTTCTATATAGAAAACTATAATAGTATTATTATACTATAAAAGTACTCTATTATAAATCTTATTAAAACTAATATCCTTTAGTAGTAATACTAGGAGAAGCCTATATTAGAATACCCTTATTTTTCCCTTAATATTAAGATTAGAGAAGTAACCTTTATTATAATAGGTATATATATACCTATATAAGTACTAGGGCCAGTATAGATAAACCTAGCATTGTGTAGTTATAGGAAGTATAAGCCTTACCTTAAGTAGTAGCCCGCTATAGCTTAGGCCGAAACCTGTAGGCTAGTACTAGCTACTACAGCCTAGTACCAGCCACTATAGCCTTAGGAAGATACCACGCAACAGCCTATTAATACCTTACCTTTATAACTTACCTAATAATAACTAAGGACCCTTATATAAAGGATAAGAGGTAGAATAGTATAAAGGAAGGACTAGGAAATATATAAGTAGTAAGTATCTTTTATATTTTGTTCTTTTAACTTATTAGATTTAATTAAGATATATATGTATTTTCTAGTAGTTTACCTTTAGCCCTTACCTGTGTAATAAGAAATCTATAAGTTATAATAGATATAAAAGATTATTCTAAGTTTTAGCTCTATCCTACTTCTTTACCTATAAAGGTGTTATAATATTTAACCTAAGTAACGTCGTGCGCAGCTATAGTCTTATATAAGACTGCTTGTTACTTTTCCCTAGTAAACCTAAGTTATCTTTATTAGGCGCATTAGTGTCATCTAAGGACTAAGGAGTATTAAGTATATATTAACTATAGAAGTCTTTAGTTAAGGCTATAGGGTAGTATATAAATATTTAGGAGGTGTCCTATCTATAACCTACTTAAGGAACATTCTAAGTAGAAGACTATAAAGATAGTATAGCTAAGAATAAAGCCGACGCATCTAGTACTACTAAAGGTGTTAGTACTAGTTAATTAACTTAATAAGATTCGCGTAAAGAGACTAAAGATTTATATAATACTAGATACTTATTAAATAATAATAAGAGAGGACCTACCCCTATTCTCCTATATAATTTCTACTTAGTCCTAGTAGTAGAGGTAAAAGAACATACCTAAGACCTAGAGTTAACTTATACTATTTAAGCTCTAGTTATAGAGGTGTTTATAAAGGTACCGCGCTTAGATATTAATTAATTTAAATCTAAGATTACATCCTTAAATAAGTCTTAAGTGCAGCAGCAACTAAACTACACATAAAGGCAGAACTAGGCTCTTAAGTAAACGCTCTTAAACTATACTAATAGACTAAGGGAAGCCTTAAGGGAAGGATATATTAGGCCCTCTTTATTAGCTTAGCACCTAAGACCTATTACCCTCTCTTAAGATCCTTCTACTAGTAGAGTAATAAGGACTCTTAGACCTCCTCTAACCTATATAAGGGAAACTACTACTAAAACCTCTACTTTATCTTTAAGTAGTAAGAAATACTAAAGTAGTAAGGTTCCTAATCCTCCTCTTCTTACTAATAGAGAAGACCCCTTATATAAATACTAGACCCTCCTTATATAAAATAAAATTAAATAAAACCACGATTACTTTACTAAGGATATAGTAGAGGAGACTAAATAGAATATTACAAGTTATATTATTTCCTATATTAGTAGAGAAGTCTTATATTACCTAACTCCTTTTCTTACTTCTTATATAAAGGCTAATAAAGTTACTCTAGATAAGGATATCTTTAAATTCCTAGATAACCTCCTCTAGAGTCTATATAAATATAAGGATATAAAAAAGTAGTTATACTCTCTTATATACTATATTTCTATAGACCTTTAGAAGTTTTAATTAAACTTTATATAATTAGCCTTAGATGCAGATCTTCTCTAAGAATAGTAGAAAGAGGACTTTTATAATATAATAGATCCTCTCCTTTAAACCTATATAGTTACTATAGAGTAAGATAAGGATATTAACTTTTATAAGTACCTCTAATAAGCCTACCCTATTACTTAAAGTCTTAGTAACTACTATTCTAATTATAGAAAACCAACGCTCACGTCACATAAGGATTAAGTAAAGAAGAGATAATAAGAATAAGTAAAGATAACTACCTTAGGCAGTATAAGTACTTTATCTTCTAGTTATACCTAGGCGCGATCTATATCTAGGGCTCCCTCACATAATCTAACCTATAAAGGCAAAGTAGAAGTCTATATAGAGATTAGACCGTATAATTGCTATAGCTAGTTTGGCTATTTATAGAGATAATACCTATAACTAGAGATAAAGGTAATAGAGTTAGTTAAAGAAGAAAGTACTAAAGATATCTATATAAATAAAGGAGATTAGTCTTTATTAGAAAATAATAAGACCTAGGTGAAGTCTCCTACTATAGGTCTAAACTTAGAGTAATATATATTAAAGGTTCTTATATAAATCTTAGTTACTTTATTAGAGGTGTACCCTTTACTATATAAACCTTAATTATATCTAATAGCCGCGCCTTAGAAATTTGTGCCCTAGCTAATACTAGTACTAGTAGTATAAGTTTTATTTACCCTAAGCTACTACTAACTCTCTAGTCTATAGGTGCTATAAAAAAGAGAATAATAGGTAAAGGGCTTAATATTACTAGGTTTAACTAATATATAAATAAAAAAGTTAATTTTTACTTTTATCTTTAACTCTACTTCTAGGATTAAATAGTTTCTACTTATACTTTTATTTATAATATTAGCCGCAATAACATGATTCTTAGATAATAGTTTTTTAACTAGCACGATATTCTTCTAGACTATAAATAATACAAACTAGTCTAGAGATAGCTACTAGTTAACTAATCCTTTTAGCATCTTTTACACCTACTAAAAGTCTCTATACAAAGCAATAAACCGCAGAAAGAACATTAAGTAGATATAGACTATAGAGATAAAAACTTTAATAAACGCCTTCTTCCCTTAGTATAGGTTATTAAGGGAATTAAATTTTAAACTTAAGATGCTTTTAAGCTTTCTATCTATAAAATACAAGTTACGCTAATAGAGATCTATACTATTAACCTTATACAAGTTTAAGCGGCTCTTAAAGATAAAGAAACTAAGGAATTATTAGCTTCTAAGCTACTAGCTACTTATAAGGAATTTTAAGATGTATTTTCTAAAATAGAGTCTAATAAGCTACCACCATATCACATAGGAGTTAATCACAAAATATCTCTTATATATAATAGTCTACTAGAGCTTCTACCTAGCCCTCTCTATAGAATGTCTCTAGAGCAGCTTAAGGCTATAAAAGAGTATATTATTAAGAATATTTAGAAAGGCTTTATTATAGAGAGCTTTACTACCTATACTTCTCCTATTCTTATAGTAAAAAAGCCTAGTAGGGGATAGAGATTCTATATAGACTACTAATAGCTTAATAAATAAACTACTAAGGATTTACACCCCCTCCCTCTTATTATAGAGTTGCTTTAGCGCATTAGAAAGGGCAAGATTTATACTAAGCTTAATATTTAATAAGCTTTCTACCACATTTATCTTACTAAGGATTCTAAAGATAAAACCACCTTCTATATAAGATATAGGTTATTTAAATACTATGTCTTGCCGTTTAGATTAAGTAATAGACCTATAGCCTTTTAATATTTTATTAACCAGGTTCTCTTTAAGTATTTAGATGATTTTATTATAGCTTTTATAGATAACATACTTATTATCTCTAAAAACCCTATAGAGCATAAGGAATAAGTAAAAAAAGTACTAGTAAGACTATAAAAAGTAGGACTATAGGTAGATTTAAAGAAGAGTAAGTTTTTAGTTACTTATATAAAGTTTCTTAGATATATCGTTTCTATAGAAGGCATTTAAATAGACCTAGATAAGGTAGAACCTATATAAAACTAGCTAATACTAAAAACTCTTAAAGCTCTTTAATCCTTCCTAGGTTTCTATAATTTCTACTAATAATTTCTCCCTAACTATAGATAAATTAGCCGGCTATTAGAGAAACTATACTCTAAGGCAAAATAGTAACAACTAGGACCCCTAGAAGAAGAGGCAATTTAATAACTTAAGAAGCTAATATATAGTGACATACTTCTAGCTAATTATAACCCTACTCTTGACACTTATATAGAGACTAATATAAGTAATAGAGTTACTACTAGCGTTTTAATACAGCTCTAGTAACCTTTATATAATTAGAAACTAGTAGCGTTCTACTCTAAGGCAATAGCAGACGCAGAACTTTATTATAGAATTTTAGATAAAGAACTACTAGCTATTAAGAATAGACTAGAAGAATAGAGACTAATACTTATTAGCCTTAAAAAACCTTTTCTTATAATTATAGACTATTAGGCGTTAGAGTACTACTCTACTAAATAACAACTTAATTAATAACAAGCTAGATAGTCTGAGTTTTTTATAGAATTCTATATACAATTCTTCTATTAACTAGAAAAGGAAAATATCATTACTAATTACCTTACTTAAAAATAAGAAGACCTAAAGACTTAAAAAGAAAAAGTAAGGGCTATATAAGAGATATGCCTTATCCTACTAGAGACTATTATCCCTCTTTCTATTTTAGAATAAGAACTTCCTCCTCTAGTATTATTTTTAGATAAACTCCTCTATATAAACTAGGAAGATTCTAAATTAGAACTCTAGAAATAGAAAGCCCTCTTAAAAGACCTTAAATAAAGAAATAGTTAGGAACTAAAAGATAGTCTTTTACTATAATATAGCACCCTCTTTATACCAGATTATAATAACCTCTGCATAAGAATGCTTAATGCTTTATATACTACCTATATAACTGCCTATTCTAGTATTATAAAGATGCAAAAACTCCTTAAGCGACATTACTACTAGCTAGCTATAAATTATACGATTAATATTTACAGGCGAGGATGCTATATTTACTACTAAATAAAAGAGTTTTATAATAAAGACCTAGGCCTTCTATAACCCCTAGAGATTCCTACTTAACCCTAGTAATACTTAGCTATAGATTTTAAAGAGATGCCTAAAGACTAAAAGGGCTATAATATAATCCTAGTTATTATAGACTAGTTAAGTTAAAGAACCTTTAGTTTACCTTATATAAAAAAGATTAATACTAAAGGAGTCTCTAGGCTCTTTTATAAATATATCTACTATATTTATAGAAACCCTAAGTCTATTCTATCTAACTAAGGCCCTTAGTTCATCTCAGCATTTATAAATAAACTATATAAGCTAACTAGTATAGAGCAGTATTTTAACTCATCCTACTACTCTTAAACTAATAGTATTATAGAGATTATTAATTAGCATCTTATATAAAGATTAAGACCTTTTATTAATTACTTTTAGAATAATTAGTCTAATCTTCTACTATTAATAGACCTTATATAAGTAACACTTCCCTATAAAGCTACTAGACTTTTACCTTTTAAGATTAAGTTAGGATATTCCCCTTAAATATACTATAACTAGTAATAAAGAACTAAGACCCCCTAGCAACTAGAGAAGATGGCTTATATAGTAGTATAAATACTATAAAAGAGAAGATAAGAAGCTTTTAAATTTATAAAGAATCTTATTCTTAAATCCTAAGAGTATATATACTAATAAGCTAATAAATACCGTCGCGCGCTAGACTTTATAGTTAGAGATTATATCTATATTAAGAAAACAGGATGGTCTACTAATTAGCTAAACCTTAAATTAGACTTTCCTAATACTAGACCTTTTAAGATTATAGGAATAGAAGGATCCTTCTATATCCTTAATCTTCTCTTATATATAAAGATAGTTAACCTTTTCTATACTAATAGGCTATATAAGGCTAAAATAGAACAGCTTCCTAGTTAGGAATATACTAAACCTAAACCTAAGATTATTTAAGATGAGCCTAAGTAGGAAGTAGACTATATTTAAGCTAGTTAAGTCTTATATAGGAAGCTTTAATACTAAGTTAAATAGACTAGATATAACTAAGATAACTAGTAGTATAATACAAGTTCTTTTAGCGGCGTGCTATAGAAAATTAAAGAATTCTACTTATTATACCCTATTATAGTAGGACTACTAAAAAATCTAGAAAAATAGAAGGCTGCCTTCCTCTAAGAAGAACTATAGATTAAAATAGAAAGTAATAATAAAATAAGTTACTTAGGCCTATAGTAAATATTATAAAGATATAGAAAGTAGACTAATTAGTTTACTATCTACCCTTATATAAATACTATTAATCTTAACTTCTACTCTCTAGTCTTTCCTTTTTATTACTTATTCCCTACTATCCCTTCTTTTACTTCCTTCCTTTTCCCTTCTTCTTATTATAATAGTTATTATATAAGACTATCTCCTCTAGATCCTCTAGCTTATTAGGTAGGATGTCCTACTTAGCTAAAGCCTAATTAGTTTAATCCTCTAACCTAGCTTAGTAGTATAAGTTCTAGAACTCCTCTATGTAAATTTTATCTTCATGCCTCTTATAATAAGCAGGCGGCTTGGCACCCTTTAAGTTATTTATAGTATAGTTAAGGTTGCCTATACCCTAAAGGTAGTTGGCGCAGCAGCCCTATAAGAAACTAGGCAGGTAGTAACAACTAATAAACGCGCGAGTATTAGTATTATTATAATACTTAGTATAGCTAATAGGGTTATTAATTCTAGTATACTAGATAAGAAAAGCATCGCGTGAGCTAGCTTAAGTTTTAACTAATAAGTAGTTAAATTGCTAAGCAGAAACTATAATGTGTAAGTAAGGCATGCTATTACCTAAGGCTAAGATGTACTTAGTGCACTCTTATACTTTAGAACTACTAAGGCGCGCCTATATAGTTAGTTAGATAAGAATCCCTTATATTAGTAAGATAAACTTACTCGCGCGACACTCTCTATATTCTTATAAGGGATATAAAGTATTAACTTAAAGTCCTACTTAATAGGTACCTTATTAGAGCTAACTAGTAATACTATAACGCGAATCTTACTATTGCTGCTATTATATAAAGTAGCAGGTAGTAAGTACTTAGCTGCTAGAACCTAATAAGCTGTAGGATTATAATAATAGTATATATAAGTAGGCTCTTTATCTTCTTCCTCTAAAACAGGCTGTATGATAGTAAACCGGCAGCAATATAGCATAATAGGCTGGTTAGTAGCAGGCTATATAGCTGTAGATAATGAACCTCGCGCGATAACTAATAATACTAATTAAGTAGAACCTAATACTATAGTATGCTATAGGTAAAGTAATAAGCCTGTAGCTATTTCTAGCTAAATAAGTAAAGCCTGGCCTAACTAAGTCTTTATATAAGTGTCCTCCTCTACAATTATATTAGTTAGCAAGATAGGACGATAAAGTAGTAAAACCTAGATATATAATACTACTTAATGGCCTAGATAATAATTAGTAATAGTTAGAGATAGAATTAAAGTTTACTTACCTTAGGACTCTATATAATAGTCCTTATAGATACTACTAGCTAAAACAGCTCTTTAAGTGAGCAGTAACTATAATAGATTATAAATGACACTATATAATAACAACTTAATACTATAACTCTTATATAATAGTAATAAGTCCTAATAGACCAGACTATAATAAGCAGCAGATATATTAAGTATATAGTAGCTAGGAATGTCTGCTTTACTATTAGTAGGGTATAAATTATTTAAATTATTAGAACCTTTACACGCGATAGTTAGTTTACTAGATCATGGCTAAATTAGACTAGGATAACAATATACTTTAATAGGGAGCTTTAGATATAGCTAAGTAAGATGGCGACCTTCTATAGGTCGCGCAGTAAAAGAGATAGTAATAGAAAGAGATGGTATAGTAGTAGACCTAGACTAACAATTATACTACGCATATAGAACGCTTAAATTGCCAAATTACTACTATTATATATTATAAGTCTGCGCCTATATAAGCGCCTATAGCTGCTAATTCCTATAATTTCAGCTTCTCTTTAGGGGGGGCATGTCATAATAGGCGTATATATACCTATATAAGTACCAGGGCCAGTATAGACAAACCTAGTATTATACAGTTATAGGAAGCATGAGCCTCACCTTAGGTAGCAGCCTACTATAGCTTAGGCTGAAACCTGTAGGCTAGCACCAGCTACTACAGCCTAGTACCAGCTACTATAGCCTTAGGAAGATACTATATAACAGCCTATTAATACCTTACCTTTATAACTTACCTAATAATAACTAAGGACCCTTATATAAAGGATAAGAGGTAGAATAGTATAAAGGAAGGACTAGGAAATATATAGGTAGTAAGTATCTTTTATATTTTATTCTTTTAACTTATTAGATTTAATTAAGATATATATACATTCTCTAGTAGTTTGCCTTTAGCCCTTACCTATATAACAAGAAATCTGTGAGTCGTAATAACCTTCTTAGAACCTCTTATTAGGCTTCTCTCTATTATAGACCTTAGTAGTATAAGTATACTCTATTAGCTCCTAGTACTTAATATATACTTATTTAATTAGATATTTAGAATTAAGGTACTTATAATTCCTAACTTATAAGATTTTATAATATTAAAGTCTCTTCTAATAGTATTATTTATAGGCTAGCTAATAGTTATCCTATAATTTATTAAGAGGTTAACTATTATACTATTTCTCTTTTACTATAAATAAGTATAGGTCTAGGTAGTTTTCCTATAGGGTAATATTAATTAGGTATTTTAATAGTAATAGTAGCTCTCTATTCTAATCTATCTTTAAGAGATACTACTAGGTTAGGACTAAGGCTACTACTACTATATATACTACTATTATTAGGTTATCTTACTTATATATAGGAAGTCTAACTAGTAGGAGATTCCTACTTACTATAACTATAGTAGATATATCTATTACTTTAATCTCTATACCTAGTATAGGTTATTAAGTCTTAATAATATTACCTAGGGAATAGTAATAGATAGTAGCCTTCTTATTAATTTCTACTAAGCTAGTTATAGTAGCTAGGGATTCTTTACTCTCTATAGAGTTTACTTTTATAGTTATAAGTCTTACTAACTTAAGGGATACTACTATAGGTAGGCTAGTAAATTTATAATACTTAACTATAAAGGGATACTATATAGAGGGTAGTTAAGATACCTTAGGGTATAATATTATTAATTTAGTATTACTTACTAGGTCTTACTCCTTAATACTAACTACTTCTAGCTTAATAGTTAGTAATATATATTTCCTAAATATCTAGAATAGTAAGTATCTTCTAGATTACTATTATTTAAGTTATAGTTCTTAGTATCTTTACTTATATTATAGCTAAAACTATTAGGACTAAAGTCTAACTTAGAAAGTAACTTTAATAAATATATCTCTACTTCTTCTAGAGTAATATTATTATTATCTCCCTTCTCCTTATTACTACTATCCTCCTTAAGTAGGTCTAGTAGTTTATATAGAGGTAGGAATATTAATATATTATCTAACTTATTACTATTAAAAAAGAATAGCTTAATATTTATCTTCTCCTTAATAATTATCTCTAGTAGGTTCTAGGGAAATATAGTATAGTTTCTAAGAATATTAACTAGATAATTATCTAGTCCCTTAATAGTTAATATTTATACCTTATAATTCTTATTTACTATAGTATAGTATAGCTAAGGTTAACTAAGTAAAATACTCTATAGGTTAGCTTAATTAGTAACCTATACCTAGACTAAGAAGTCTATATTTATAACTATAATAATAAAGTAAATAAAGTAATATAAGTAATTAGGGCCCTTAGTAGTATATATCTAATAGAGTATATATACTATATAGACTAGTAGCTATATTATCTAGACTATCTCTTTAAGGATAAGATTTACTATAGTACCTATATTAATAAGGACTTCTCTTACTCTCTAGAGATAGAAATCTAGATTATTACTTAATTAGTATATAATAATAGTAATATAGAAGTTCTTAATATATAGGTTACTAATACTATTATTATAGAATAATATAGTTTCCTTATAGAATTAGATATTTATAGCCTTATTTAGAACCTTCTTCTTCTTCCTAGTCCTCTTAATAGCTAGGCCCTTTACTAATAAGGTGTGTACCTTAGGTAATAATTAAAAGAGGTACTTTATATAGAAGTCTAGGAGTAATTATATCTTACTAATTACCTTTATAAAGTTATAAGTAGGCTAGTTTAGTATTATCTAGATAATTAGTAGTTCTATAGCCTTCTTCTTCTTCTTAAGCTTACTTATATCTACTAGCTTATCTTTATTAAGCTATATAGGACTTAAATAGCTAGAACTAGTAGTAGATTAGAATAGTATCTTTAGAGGATTAGTAAATTATATATACTTAGCTAGTATAGGTTAAGGTATCTAGTTCTACTACTAGCTAGCTAGCTACTAGGTAGTACTATAGCCTAGAGGTTAGAATCTTAGTAGTAATAATAGGCCTAAGTTACCCTAGAATATTAACTTCCTACTAGCTAATAAGAAGGGTAGCTAGTCTTATAGGTAGGACTTCTATATAGATAGAATAGATAGAGTACCTATTTAGGCCCTTATAAAGGAGTTACTAGTAGCTAACTACTAAGGCTTCTAAGGAGTCTAGCTATTTAATACCTACTAGTTATCTAGTACCTATAGTAGAAATAGGTTATATTACTTAGATTAGAGAACTTTATTATTAATATTACTTATATTATTAACCCTAGCTCTCTTTATAGTATAGACTTCTTCTTTAGTTAATTCTCTTTAAGCCTCTATAGTAAAACTCTATTAAGTAGCTCTTCCTAGACTATATTAACTCCTAACTACTATACTTTATAAAAGTAGTAGTTTAAGATATTATAGATCTTAGGTAATACTACTCTACTTTATATTCTATATAGGAAGTACTCCTCTATAAAGTAGGTATTACTAGTATTAGGATTCTACTAGCTATTATAGGTTTCTAGAAATTTATATAATAATTAGTTATTATTCTAGTACTATTTAGCTTTATACCTATACCTCTCTTTATATATTCTCCTAGTATATAGATACTTATTACTATAGTAGTAGTTAGGTTTATCTTTTTAGTAATTAAAATATAGTAGCTCTTAGTAAGCTTTCTAGAGTTATATAAACTAATTTAGGTACTATTACTATTAAGTTAACTAAGTATCTTATACTAAGAACTATTCCCTTAGATACTACTATTAAGTACTTAGTTAATAGGAGTTAGTCTACTAACTACTTAGCTAGAAAGAATTAGATTACTAGTATAAATTACTCTACTAAGGATTTAGGCCTAGTTACTAGCCTTAGCTACCTTAGAATTATAATCCTAGAGGTAGTTAATTATTCTACTAAAAGCCTAAAGAAGCCTAGTTAGTCCTATTATTTACTCTATAACTATAAAGGTATACTTACTAGGTACTATTACTAGTTATATTTATTATAATAACTTACTTAAGAGCCTTATATATTAGACTAAGTTAAGCTCTAATAATACTACCTATTATCTAAGCCTATTATTTATCCTTAATTATATATTATATCTTTTAAGTTTATTCTAAGGCTAGGCCTCTAGGTATAGAGTAAATAATATCCCTAATAATAGTAATTATATTATTAAATATTACTAGACCTCTCTATCTAGTACCTCTTTTCTATCTAGAATTACTCTAAACCTATATTAATACTAGCCTACTAGTAGTATAGTTATTAAGATTTTCTATAAAGTACTTAATAACTACTTCTAATATACTAGTACCTATAAGCTTAATAATCTTCTTAGACTTAGTAATATATTCCTCTAGAGGTATTCTACCTTAGTAAAGTATAATAAAATCTTAGTATACTTATTTTACCTTATACTAGCTCTAGAGTAGGAAATACTTATATAGGTAGTTATAAGTAGTCTTAATATTATTATAGATACTATTATCTAGGCTATAGAAATACTCCTTAGCTATACCTTTAAGATAATTCTCTAAGAATAGTACTTATATAATATCTTACTCTTTAATTAGGAGATATTAGTAAATAATTTAAGATATAATTATATATTATTAAGTCTATTATTTAGTATCTTTTCTATAATAACCTAAGAAAACTATTATTATAATAGGTATAGAAGTAGATACTACTATTCTAGCTAAATATTTAATAAGTTTATACTATTCCTTTTCCTTATATACCTTCTCTTCTTCTTTCTAGTATTAAGTCTCTTCTACTAAGTATTAAGCCTCTTCTACCTTCTAGTATTAAGCCTCTTTTATTAGGTATTAAAGTTCCTTCTCTATATTATTTATTATTTTAAATTAATAAATTTATTTAGATTCTATAATACTTACTAACTCCTATAATAAGGATAAGCCTACTTATAGTAGACTATAAGTTACTAAAGTCCTATTAGTAGTACTATAGGTATAACTAGTCTAAGTACTCTATATATATTAGCCTATATAAGTATAGTTAATATTTATATATAGATTATATCTTAAGATATAGGAAACTTACTAGGTCTAACTAAATATTAGGCTTATAGGGGATAAGATAGAGGAAAATAAATAACTAGAAGAAGTAAATAATTTAAAAGATTATATTTTAAATAGTTAACTCTATAGAGACTATAATAGAATCCTTAAATAGGTAAGCTTATTAATAAGTAAGTTAAAGGAGCTCTAAATTAAGGTAAGAAGATAGATAATAATAGGATTAATAATAGCTAATATAAAAGAGATAACCCTTTAGATTAATAATAGTAAATCTTAAGATTAGTATTAAAGAGTATAAGGGGTATTTAATACTTTTAATTTACTACTTAAATCTAATAGTACTAGGTTAATTATTAATATAGTATATTAATAGGGATAACTTCTCTTAAAGTAGTTAGAATCTAGATCTAGACTAGTACTTTTCCTAGTAGTAGTTAAGATAAAGAACTAATACTATAATAAGTAGGAGTCTATTAATAGAGAGAGGTATTATAAATAATAAGTAGAGTATTAATAGTAGTATAAAGTTTAGTATAGAGAGTAGGTAAAGAGGAGACTAAAGGTTAAAAGAAAATAAAATACTAGAGTAACTATAAGACTTAGTTTTTTAGCTCTCTCTTAGATAACTACTATCTTTATAGTAGCTACTACTATTATTATAAGGAAACTACCTTATAATAATAATACCTTTCTACTTTAGGACTATACTAGACTATACTCTAAGTTAAAAGTCCTAACTATTATTATAGCTAGAGATATATAAGATAAGTAATTATTTTCCTAAAGTAATAGTATAATATCTATCTAATAGTCTTTATTTAATTTTTATAGTTATCTCCTAGTACTACTAGTAACCTACTTAGTATTATATAGTTTACTTAGTATATTATTTACTTAATAAGACTATCTCTACTAGCTTAATATATACTCCTACTACTTAAAATCTAGGTTACTTAATATACTAAAGTCTATACTATTAACCTACTACTAATTCCCTTATAGTAACTACTAGCTAATACTTAATTAATTAGAGTATAGTAGTTTTAGTAATCTACTTAATTAATACTAAGTCTAAGGTCTATTAGGCTAGGATGACTAACTAAAGTGCTACTCCTAATATTCTGCTATATATATAACTTCTGCCCCATAATAGGAAGCGGGCGGGAATGTGGTGCAGATAGGGAAGAGGAGTGGGTAGTGTAGGGAAGCGGGACGACGGGGCGTTGAAGCAAAGTCTCCATGTTGTCCGTCGACAACGTAAATTGGATGACGAGATTTCGATTCTGAGCAAACAGTGCTGCAAAAATGATGATCGTACTGTACTAGATTAATTCGAGACAGGAAGTAAATTCCGAACGCATTTTTGGAATCCAGTCGTGCTCCGGAAGAGTTGTGAACGACGTTCTCTGGACAATGTCTCTTGAATCACAAATCAGTTCCCGTTTTCCACCACTCACTTCAGCATGATCCAGGAGCGTGTTGGCTGACGGGCGGCCATACCATGTTCCCAACCTCCTTCCATCACCCACACTGCAATCCCGCCTCTCCACACACGAAAAAAGATGTTTTCGGGACGAAACGGAAGTCAGCAGTTGCGCCACAAATACCGTTGTTTTCAGTCGCAAAGCTTGTACAGAACTCTGTCAATTCAAGTTTCTTTCGCTTAAGGTTAAGCATGATAGAGTTACCGTGACACCTCGCTCCCGTTTGAACTGACAGGACAAGCTTCCCGTTCCGCGTTAAATTCCTCCCGCCGTCTGTCCACAAAATCATGTCGCGCGCACGTAACGTACGCATGTCAGTCCACACCAGCGGAACGCTTCCAACAAAAGAAGGTTTGTTGTCTTCGAGCACCAGTATGCCAGGGGCAGGAACTCGGCCGTCGACGAAATCGGAACATGTCCAGACACCACAACAGCAAAAGGAGGCTGACTGAGCGCGTGAGCACACCAACACCGCCAAATAACGACGACCGACAGGCTAGCGGCTCCGGCTCCTCGAGGCGGCGGGCGCCGGCGGCGCGTTGCACCTATGCCAGCCACGTGGAGCCACACGCTCGCTCCCTCAGGTCTCTTGAACCAGTGTACCAGCGTACCAGCGTACCAGCATTCGGGCGCAACCGCCGGCCAGCCAGCCCAGCCCAGCCCAGCCAGTACGCACGCACACAAGTAAGCAGGCGAGCAAGCCAACGAGCCCTGCGGGTTGAAGCTTAGTTCCGCCTCTGCGCGCTAGCGCTGGCTGCTAGGTCAGGGGCACGCGGGCTAGATGCGAGGGATTCCTCGCGTCGGGCTCTGCCATGCGCGCGCGCTCTTTTTCCCTGTCCATCTCTCTCCACAAGTGCGTGAATGCCCAGGTATGTGCTGTACTGTAGGAGTGCAGCAGCCGCCCGACAGTCGCGTGTCGTTGGTTATGGGCGCAGTAGCACCGACCCGTCACTTTTGTCGTGCTGTAGTTAATCAGCCCGTAGCTACCTACCAGCTAGCCAGCTAGCCCGGTTCGCTCGCTCGCGCGCTCATTTGAAAAATGGGCTGTGCTGCCGAGGTCCTTCTCCGAACCGAACCAAATTTTGGCTCTTCGCGATCCGGTCTGGCAATACGAAAAGCTCATTTTGGCTGCTGCCGAACGGCGGCCGGATGCTTTGGGTTGGTGTGGTTGGTTGGTTGGTTGGGTGTGTGGCTAGCTGTGCGCGAGCTGATCCGAGTGGGAGAACGCTGTGTCGCAGAAGCACGTAGCATGCGGAACGGAAAGCGAAGGCTCGTCGGGACGCTCGGCTGCGCTTCTCGGTCGTGTCGTGCGCGTGGTGACGTCCGTGGTAGCACGGTGCGAGTCTTTTTCTTTTGACCGCAGGGTTGTGTTCGTTGTCGCCATCACGCGGTACGAATGACTGCGCCCTCTTCGGATAGGTGGACAACAAGAGTGTCGTGGATTCTTTCTACTCAGAATTACAGCATTATCGTACAGTGGTATCGTACAAATCTGTCCAGTTGGACGTGGTGGTGGATTAAGTAAAGAAGCATCGCCATTTTTGAAGAAAGACATCATTTGCCTTGGATATGCTCTGAAATGATTCGCAGTTCGTCAACGCTCCAAGGTCAGGACCAAGTGGATGAGGGAGTCGCGGAAGAAAGGGGGAAACAGTCTACAAGGAGTGTCTCTACTTGAAGGCGGGCAAACCGCTGATGTGCTGATCGAACTGGAAATGGGTATGGTGAAGAAGATTAACAAATTCCGCCCGCTGAGTGCATGCTGCGCTTCTAGCCCCGTGTTTCGTGATGAATTGGAAATTCCCAGCCTCTTGCTTATCCAGATGAGATGTTTGGCAAGCTGGAGGAAGCCGGTTTAGGGTGGGTGCGAAATACGAATTCGTCGGCCGTGAGACGCGGTCTCCAGGCAGGACAATGCCAAAAGCCGCTCGAGGGTGTGCCGTGCCGCCGTCTCGTCGAACAAGAAGAACAAAAAGAAGAAGCATGATTCGTCAACCGCAAACACCCCAGTAAATGCTCGACCAAGCAAAAGATCAACAATGATGAGGGATAGTCGAGAATGTGCACAAAAATGCGGCCTTCAGCTACTCCCACGGCCGTTACGCTTCTGCGTCTGCGAAATTAAAAGCTGAAAGGAGAGCTTTACTCGCTGGTGTCATCATCGTCGCAAAGTCCAAGGAGAGACTGGAGTCCGCCGGGCTTTCCGTGCGTGATCTGGTCCAAGATCTGAATCGCTCCGATGCGTTCAGGGAATTCGCAGCTCTCGGCCGCAGGGCGGTAGGTCGCAGAGGTGACGGAGATTTCGAGCCCCGAGGCGATGTTGTTCGGGATGACGGTGCCATTGGCCTAAATTGCGTTTGACGTCAGTTAGGCTCGTTGAAAGGGACCAGCTGCAGTCGGAAGGAATGGAGGGAATGGGAATAGACTTTCTGTCCACTGGATTGGGATCGAGAGCCTGACTTCCCCATGACAGGTGTTTGTCGAGGACAGATTAAAGTCGGGTCGCCGCAACCTTAATTTGATGCCATGGGATTGCATGTGCACCGGGATTCTGGACTTGGCGGGAACAAGGGGAAGGGATTAGTTGTTGAATAACTTACCGCAGTAACTGCCCACGCCATATTCTGCTGCAAAAATGGAATCATTTCATTCGCATCCATACACGGGACGTCGCCGTTGGAGACACGCTTCTCCAGCGTGTTGGTGATCGGGATGGAGCCGTACAAGGCCGTGTTTCCTGACCGACCAGGTGCCATGGCCGTGCCAACGAAAAGACCAGAGGCTCCGAGAAGGCTCTCATCTGAGCGCCACTCGTCAGGGTTGTTGTTGTACGGCCCGAGGAAGACATAAATAGAACCGGAACCGCCAAGCGCGAACTTGTCAATTTTGTAGTTGACCGAGTACTCAGTTCGCGTCTGGTTCTTCTTGGCCGCGCCGGAATCAACTGAGCCAGGCTGGACAAATGCCTTGACAGTGTTAACGACGCCGTCCATCATTTCTTCAACAGCGTCACCAAGTTTGCCGACAGTTCGTTTAGTGGGGTGACCAATGGTTGGCTGGCCGTAGAGATTGTTGACCGTGGTCCTCAGGGCGTTGATATCGGGATTTTGAGTCTCTGGGTAGTCGTAGTGCATCTTCTTCCAATCCCGACAAGATTCAGACGTCCAGAAATTGCCAGAAGCGTCCGAATGGAAAGGGGTCAAGGCTGTTCAATGTCAGTGCTCGATCGATTCCGAATTCAAGATTGAACCCTTACGAGAGTTGGCATCCTGCACGGAACCAGCGTTGATCGTGTACGTCGAGTAATCCTGAGTCTCGGGTAGCACGTAGCTGTCCGGATGCAAAGCCTGCCAAATGGCCAGCACTCTGTCAACTTGAATGTGGTGAAGCATGAAGAATGGGTCAAATGCAGACCAAGGCACCTCGAGCATATTGCCGTTGGCGCCTCCAACGTAGTTGTGCACCCAGCCATGGATCGTTTCGAAACTTTGATACTGGGCCGGATGATAAGAAGCCATGCTGCTGACAAGCGTGAAGTTGTCATAATTGACAAAGAGGTCATAGAGTGCGTCTCTCAGTTGAACGCGGAGCGACTGCATGCTGGACTTCACTTTGCCCTCAGTATTCTGAGCGTCTGTAGTCAGGCTTGTAGGGTAGCGCAAGGTCGTCTGGTACTGCTGGAATTGGGGTTCACTCGGATCCGCCAAGTCGCTCGGATTCAGTGGGTGGAATCGGTATTGGTAAAGGGGATTGTCGATGACTTGAGTGCCGTTGGGAAGCGTAACGTTTATCTTGGGAGAAACGATGAAGTCCGGGATATTAGTTTCGCCCTCAGGGGGCAAAAGCGCCCAATCCAAGTACGGCGCTCTGAAGGTTTTCGCCGCCTGCACCCAGGCTGCCTTGTCCGGGCTCTCGGGCAGAGCATTGGCGACATCTTGGACGTGTCCCCAAAGCAATTGCTGATCTGAATTAATTTGCGCATCTTAAGATGATTGGCAGAAAACAAACCTCATAGAGCGCCGCATATGGCCTGTGCCAAGTCATGAAAATATTGGAGCTGTGAACACAGTATCCAATCTTGTTGTATCCAGTTGAAGGGACACCGTCCCAGTCCTTAAAGGGCATGCCGTGAATACCTTGTCGTTGCGTTAGCCGAGAATCATGAGGTGGTAGCTTCGGGACTTACCCATGACCGAATACCATGATAGCTTGTCCTCTTGATCCATCGCCTGAAATTTTTGCAATCCGAGGAGATACAGGCTCCATTGCTCTTTACTCCTTTGGAGATCTCTAATCTCTAAGCGCAATTCGGTTGAACCGCTGTCGGCGCCTGTGATGGCAAAAGTGCCCCCGCTGACCTGACGACGTGATAGAGTTTCCGGTACGTGCGGTTTGCGGCCAGAATCCACGGGAGAACAGTCTCCAGATGAGATCAACGCAGACCCCGACAACGCCAATGTGAGAAGGCGAATCGGGAGACTGGCAGGCATGTTGGCGTAAGTGATGAGATTGTTGCAAAAACGAGTGTTGTTGGAATACAGACGGCGATGTGCCTATTTTGTCTGTGCGAGGCTTCAGGCCCGACTGGGATGCAGGATTCCACCTGTGGAGACCCAATTGCACGTTTAACGAGTGAGTGGACGGGGATGAGTGGAATGCCTTGTCGATGGACAGGCCGGGGACAACAGACACTTTAAACAAGGCCAAGAGGGACAAAAAGAGCGGCCGCGGAAGATATGGAGAGTACGCAACCCATGTCTCAGGCGGTGCAGAGGGCCGGGTTGTTTTTTAATATCAAGAGGAGCTTGGCCGGGGTGGGATCAGGGAGATGGGGATGAACGCCGTGCGAACGGCCCTGGTCGCTGGCTTGCCGGCGGCGGCGTCATTCTGGCGAGGTACAACAGACGGTTGCAAGCTCGGGCAGCGCCGTGTGAAGACATGGCAGAGGTATGTGATGTGGTGCTGCAGAAGGATCGGGTACAGGCTGGCGCACAGACGAGGCGACCGAGTAGCGTGGTGCGTGGCGCAACTGGGACGGAACCGGTGCGATCCTCCTGCCATGGAGGCGGAGGCGAGGCTGGGAACCAACAGGAGATGTGGACAGGCTCGAGATGTGCGGCCGGGTTGATGGCGATCACTCGAATGAGTAAGTGTCGCCATGTAGTATTGCAGGACTGTGTTGCGCGACCTCGGCCCATCCAGGGTCCTACCTTGCCCATGCGCCCTGCGCTTTTGTTTCTCTCTCCCTGAAACCTCGACCGCTTACACCGCCTTCGCTGCCATTTCCATCTTGCTGTCCTCAAAGTGCAGCGGGACAGAGCCTCTCTTTGAGTCAGCTTGCGCCGACGTCCGTCATCAACCGTGTGCTGTCTGAGCCGCCGCGGTTGCACCCATTTTATTGATTGCCTTCAATCGGGTTTGCCGCACATACACGAACATTTCGACGTGCAAGTTGACTCCCATGCGCTGGGCCGCTTCCGTGACTGCCCCACGCTGCTGAGGAGCCCGAGGCCGTGGCGCCATGCCCCTGCATTTTCGTCTGCACACGCGCTGTGTGCACAGCTTGCGAAAACACATAGTGAGATACCACCGAATGACGCAAGATAGAATTCTCCCCAAGCTCTGATCCCGGGTAGGACCCTCTCCCGCCCTGACAGGTTGTGCAATGGGCCGTCAGAAACAGTCAGGGTACGAATTCCAGTTCCTGAGAATGGCTTTCAGGTCTCACTCTGGTGAAGATCAGCCAAGCGAGAACCAGGTGGAAGATGTCGTGTGTGGTTGCACCTCTGTCGCACGGCGCGTACACGTCCAAAGGACTTTGTTGACGTGCCGAAAGCTCATCCTGCTGGAGCCAGCTGTAAAATGAGGAATGCGCAACCTCGTATTTGGACCATTGCGCTTGATGCTGTCAACTTTCGGCCGTTGTATCGGTAACCCTCAAACACGAGGCTGTTGTAGTTCAAGATAACCACGGCCGTGGTTGTGTGGGTGTTGACATGGACTTGGATTCCCATGACGATGAAGCAAGCTTTGGTCCGTGCTTGCCGACAGCCCTGACTGTTAAGCGAGCAACTCCATCAATCCGTCGGTTACCAAAGCTCCAGAAGCAAGAACAAGAGTTTCAGCAATGCTAAGCTGATGGGTCGGCGACAATCACAGTTGAGATGCCCGACTACTACTGTACTTCGGACATGTTTCAATGCCGCGCTTTTTCGCTGAAAAATCGAGCAATTTAGACGACGCGATTGGACTGATGCGAGAGAGGGCTAGTTCCAATGAGGGCTACCGCGGAGAGACACGTCTGGTGAGATCGGAAGTCCATCTGGATACTGCCGGATGGGATTGAGTAGACGTCATCTGTTTGCAGGCGAAAAAGGGTTGATCGCGCAAAAGGCGGCAAGGTTCGAGATTTCACATCGATCAGCGCAAGGACCTCCCTGCCAGGAATGTTAACCTCTCGCTCACTTGTAAAAGTTCACACGTTGATTGAGGATGGACACACCAGAATGAAATTGCGATGACTCGGATCCCTTACCGACGCCCGTCAAAAGTTAGAGACATCGAGGACGCCAGGGAGGATGTGGTGGAAAAAGCTTGTTTCGTTCTTGTCCGAATCTGGCATCTCTTCCATGCATCATGCACATCACGCACTACGACATCAGCAATCCCAGCCACAGGCGTAGAAGTATGACATGGGCGAGACAAATTCTGGATTTGACGATAGAATGTGAGAAAAACTTCAACCGACCTCAGGCCACGGGTTTACCGCAGGACTCGGCTTCTGGCTCAACAACACCAAACAATCAAAGCGAAGGACATCTTCAATGCATCAGGAGCTAGGTTGCGTATCCTGTAAACCGTTTTCTTTTGACAACCATTCGTGGGACTTTGGGACGGCTACTAATTCGTCGCATCATCCGGATGGTCGCTCTCGTTCCTCGTCTCTGTGCCATGGAACGCATCGCCAAATGCATCCCCTTCAAGTCCCAAATCCAAGTCATCGCCGCCGGTATAATCCGCCAATGCGTCACCAGCTGTGTCGAACGGAAAGTCAGAGCTGTCGAACATGCCGGGGGTGTTTCCGGCCGCAGAGGCAGGCGCTGATGTTGCTGCGCTTTCCTGAGGCTGTGCTGAGGTCGAAGTCTGCTGTGCGTCGTTGCTCTGCCCTTGAGCTCCGCCAGCTGATGGTGCATTTTTGCCCCGTGAGTCCTCGGTAGATGCATTGTTGGTTGTGGCGGCTGTCTGATTGTTTGAGTCAACCATTACCCAGTCGTCCCCAGTCTTTTCGCCGGGGCCGTCTTCTAGGGCCGTCATGTCAATGTCCAGGTCCATGCCGTCCATCAAATCAAGACCACCGTCGCCACTCTGTGCGTCTTGTTGACTCTGCCCTTGACCGGCCAAGGACGCTTGGTGTTGTGCTGCGGACGCGGTGCCAGCTTGTGATTGAGCATTTGGAAGAGAAACAGGTGGGACTTGTAACGAGGAGCTTCCAGGCGTGTCCACCAACGAGGTGGAGGTGTACTGGTCTAGAAGTCCTGCAGCGGTGTCTTCGCCATCCATTGGTGTATCCTCAAGGTTTCCATTAGCCTCGCCACTTGCTGTGAACTGGTCATCTGCGTTTGTGTCGTTCCCGTTGCGAACCGTCATCTCAGACTGCTCGATGAGTCCGCCCTTGTCTACGCAGTTGACATTCTTGCGGGGCGCAATCGTAACACCTAGTGACTTTTCCACCTCCTGAACGATATCACTAGCTTTGGCACCTGATGCGTCTTCAATGGCCGGAGGTGGTGGGGCGACTGAGAGGCCACGGTTGGTCTGCGCCTCGTCGAAGGCAGTCGCTCTGAGCTTTCTCTCAGCCTCAACGTAAGTTTTGCTCTTGGTCAGCGCGGCCATTTTTTTCGAATGCTCGGTTTTCATTTTCTCCAACTGTTCCTCCTCATCTTTGATGAAGTTGTTGACGCGGTCTTCAAGCTCCTTGAATTTCTCTACACTGAGCTTCTCATACTCTTTGGCACCGCCTCGACCTGATACGAGCGATTGGGGAGTCGGAGTGTCAAGAATGCCATCGGTGAGATGTGCAAGTCCACCCACGAGCCCCAGGCCAAGGTCCAGAGGCTTGATCGTTCCGGCCGCATAAGGAGATGAAAAAACCTCTTCCATCCATTCATGATGCTGAGTGTACCTCATCGTGCTGATGTCTCGGGGCGTCAGGTGGTCCAGCAAATCGCCAATTGCAGTGTTTTCCTCGTCCTCGATGGTGCTGTCGTGGACAGCTGGTGGCGGTACTCCTGGATGTACTCCTCCTGGCATCTGCGTCGGAGGCATCTGTCGAGGCCTTTTCGCAGGCGATGGTCCAATGGCTGATGCTTGGCCTTGCTGGTAAAATTGAGCTTGCCGAAAGCCCGGGCCTGGCTGCATTGGGTTTCCAGAATACATGCCCATGGGTTGCCCATGACCATGAGGCATCTGGCCACCCGGCGCGAAGCTAATGTTGGGCCAGTTGTGGCGGTCGTGCAGCATGAATTCCTTGCGCGCCAATTGACCCTGGCCTTCAAGGAAGCGCCGCTCTTGGATCATCCTTTGCATTTCCGCGTTGAGAGGGACGCGCGATGTCGGTATGCGTGCTTGAGGTTCGGACTGCGAATAGTGCACAATCCACAGGTTTGGTTCAAACATTGGACCGTTGGGTGAAGTCTTGTGGACCAGGCGGTAGCGATGTCTTTGATGCAAGGTGATTTGCTCATATCCGGGTCGATATCCGCTGCGGCGCACCAGAATTTCCACAGTCTGCGCATCAATCAGCGAGAGCAAAGTTGGACTTGAATCGCTAATCTCACATAACCACGTTGAGAGTCAAAGGTATAAGTTTGCTCAGGGTCAGCCCACATGTATCCATCGCTGGCATACATGCTACCCCTTTGATTGGTGGGTTGCCATTCTAGAAAGACTGTGCCGTCGCCCGGGGGCGCCTGGAAGTATTGCCATGACACTGGCGCGCCGTCCTTGACGATGCGTGGGCCACTGAGAAGATATTCGACGGCCTGCTCGACGGAGAGTGTCGCAAGCGTAGGGTAGCGGTAACTGGAGACGAGGTGAACATGCGGGAGCTGTGCGGCGCGAGATGTTAGCCTGACGTTGGGGCAGAGAGAGGTCGTATGCGCGGCCCGTACAATGAAGTTTGGCACGCCCTGGCTTGGGTCCTGCATCGCGTGCAAAAGGCGCAGATCGCCTGCGCGGAGGTTCGAGTATGAAGATGAGTGTAATTGCAATTGACGTTTCTTGGAAGTGAACGCGATGCGTCGAACGCGTTGGTGGTTACCGAGCTGGGAACAAAGGTCGGGCGTGTCCCCAGCCGCAAGTCGCTGAAACTCGCGCACAGGCCACCTAACGCTTACTTCAGCATGCCTCCAGCATTTGGCTCAGTCGTCAGCGGTTATGTACGGTAAAGGTACCTCTGTAGTTTGGTGAGAATCACAAGCTATCGACAACCGATGTGTAGGCCCGAGGTCACCATATATCCCGCTAAAAATGCACTGTTCTAATGATTGCGTGTGGGCCGCCCTTCGAGTTCTAATCGAGTAAGTTGCTTGAACGAGTTGGACCCCGTCCAGCGACCCTTGGACGAGAAATCATACAGGAGACGTATGGCATAAAGGTCTTGATCTTCTCATCCCAGAATCTTGAGCCCGCCCTTCGTCTTGCTCTGCTTCTTCTGTACGCCTGCACCCGTGTTTGCGTGTCCTCGTCCTCCGCCTCCGCCTTTCCCGCCCCTGTTGTTTCTCCTATCATTGGGCGCAGTAGCCTTGATTTCGGTGGTGCTCCGCTTGATGAGAACAGGATGACTGCCAATGTACTTGCCCTGCATTTCTTTGGCGGCTTGGAAGTAGTCATCGCCGTTGCTGAAGCTAACAAAGCCATATCCCTTGCTTTTGGTGGTTCGTTTGTCGCGCACGACGCGGGCCTTTTGGATAGACGTGTATCGAGAGAATGCTTTGTGGAGAGACTCGTCTGTGACTTCTCCAGCCAGATTTCCGACGAAGATGCGGAAATGCGCAGGGTCCCACTCCAACAAAGATGAGTCTTGCCAAGTCTTGCCGCCTCCAGACCTCACGACTGTTTTCTGCTTGCCATCAGCGCCCGAGACAACGGCCGCAACGTCTGTGTCCGTGTTTGCGGCAGATTGCAGCTCCTTGCTGCTCATGCCAGCCGCGGATCCCATCTTATCACCTAGAGGCGTAGCATTTGCGTTGGTTGCGCCAAGCGTGGCGGCCCTGGGGCCCTTGGAGCTCCCGTCATCTCTGTTGACGTACGCGCTCTGCCACTGGGCTATTTGCGCTTCGTATTCGGGATCATACGAGGCGTTGGCGGCACCGTAGCCACCGCTGGAAGCTTGACCTGGCGCTGGGAATGGGTTGCGAATCTGTGGGGGAGTGGGTTGGTGATAGGGGTCGACGCTCGGCTGTGGGTAATATGGCGCCTGGGGTTGGTAGGCGTTGGAGCGATGTCCAGCGCCCGTGTAGCTAGACTGGGCTCCTGGGTAGGCGCTTGGGGGTTGGGGACCAGCAGCTACTGTAGGGGATTGCGACTGCCATGACTGAGGGTTGCTGGCCACGGCACGCGGCTTGAAGGCAGTAAAGGCACTCTGCTGCGACTTGCTACTTGAGTTTGGACCGGGGCCAAACTTGGAGAAGGCGGGTGGCTGGGCGGGCGGAGGAGGACGCGCCGGCAGCGAGGGATGAGGTTGAGGAGTGGTCGACGACGACTTGGGACCTGAAGGCGGAGGATGATTCGACATGATGAACGGGTGCGCGACGCTCTTTGCGGAGTTAACGAGACTTACAGCTCAAGCTCGTCCGTCTCCGATGCCGGTAAGGTAGAATGGGGCGGAGCCAGGCCGGGCCGTGCTCTCTCGACGTCTCGACGGGCGGTATCCGTACGGGAGCGAGGGGAGGGGAGTGGAGGGGAGGGGAGGGGTGCGGTGTGACTGGGCCGAGAATGACGATGGCAGGCGGCGCACGGATGGTGTTGTTGAGTTTTCGTTGCTGCAGCGGCGGCGCGCTGACACGCAGGAATAATAATCGCGAGCGGGCGATTAGTAGGCTGGGCCGGGGCGGTAGGTAAGCAACAGCGTCGGTCGAGTCGCGATGGTGACTTTGGCTTGTTGGAGGCCCTGCACCTGCACTGCACCTGCATCGGAGGCCCGGCGGGATTTGCTCGATGGCTTCGGGGCGGCATTCGGGGTTGGGACCGGGACCGGGAGCGATGGAAGATGCGAGCGGAACTCTGGGTGAGGTGGACGAGCACCATTGTGTCATAGGGACCTGAGGTGCCCATGCCCAGCCGAAAAATCCTCAGCCCCGCCAAACCAATCGAGAGGCGTCTCGTCCATCCCACCTACCCGACCCGACCTCGACCTCTCCTCTCCGTCCACCTCTCTCTCTCTCTCGTCACCACCCCTCGCCCCAGCAACACCTCTTCCTTCGTCCAGAAGCCTCACCATGTAAGATCCCTGCCCAGAGCCCCATTCTTTACCCGTCCGCCTAAGACGACTGCGAGTGCCCGCCGTGGCCCCGTCTTATAAAGCAAAACCGTCTGCTCCCGCATATCGGCCCTCCATCATCCCTCTCTCCTCTCCTCATCCATCTCTCACTCTCCTCTCTAATCCATTGACCCTCCTCCAGACCATCCGCCTCATCTCCACCTCCATCCCATCCAGCAATCATGTCTTCCGCCGTGTAAGTCGCCCTCGCCCTCGCCCCCTCCCCCTCCCTACCCCGCCGTCCGGCGTCACGGAACCCCTCCATCTGCGGGTTCAGCTGAGCCGCCGTCGGCATTTGCTTGGATGCCGATTTCCATTTCCCATCCTGTCGCCCCATTGACGAGACAATGAATCTAACTCCAGCGCGCGTCTCTCCCGCATCGATGTGGGAGGACCTGCGCGCACCGATGCTAGTGGTGACTGGGGTCTCATTGGTTTGGTAAGTTCAGCCCCGCAGTGCCCCTCCCTCATCGATTTTGCTCTAACAAAGTTTCCAGGCCGTCAGTAAGTCAATTCGCAGCTCGCATCCCTTGGGACCGCTTCTCACGATCCAACAGTGGGCCAGAACCTGATCCTCAACGCTGCCGACCATGGCTTCACCGTTGTTGCCTACAACCGCACTGTTTCCAAGGTCGACCGCTTCCTTGAGAACGAGGCCAAGGACAAGTCCATTGTTGGCGCTCACTCCATGAAGGAGTTTGTTGCCAAGCTCAAGAAGCCCCGCAGGATGATGATGCTTGTCATGGCTGGCAAGCCTGTCGACGGTAAGGGACGGCACGAGCCGAGGCAGAGGGCTAGTTGGCTGACCATGTCCAGACTTTATCGAGCAGCTCATCGAGGCCGGTGCCGAGCCTGGCGACATCATCATCGACGGCGGTAACTCCCACTACCCCGACACCAACCGCCGCACCAAGTACCTGGCCGAGAAGGGCATCCGGTACGTCGGCGCTGGTGTTTCCGGTGGTGAGGAGGGCGCCCGCTACGGCCCCTCCATCATGCCCGGTGGTAACGAGGAGGCCTGGCCCTACATCAAGGACGTCCTCCAGAGCATCTCTGCCAAGAGCGACAACGAGCCTTGCTGCCAGTGGGTTGGTGACGAGGGTGCTGGTCACTACGTCAAGATGGTGAGTTTGGAGCTCCATCCGGCAGCCTCTGCAGTTACTTACCCAAACAGGTCCACAACGGTATCGAGTACGGTGACATGCAGCTCATCTCCGAGGCCTACGACATCATGAAGCGTGGTCTTGGTCTCTCCAACAAGGAGATGGGTGACGTTTTCGCCAAGTGGAACAAGGGTGTCCTCGACTCGTTCCTGATTGAGATCACCCGTGACATCCTCTACTTCAACGACGACGACGGAACTCCTCTCCTCGAGAAGATCCTCGACTCTGCTGGTCAGAAGGGTACCGGCAAGTGGACCGCCATCAACGCTCTCGACCTCGGCATGCCCGTCACCCTCATTGGCGAGGCTGTCTTCTCTCGTTGCCTTTCTTCCCTCAAGTCTGAGCGTGGCCGTGCCTCTCAGCTCCTGTCTGGCCCCTCGCCCAAGTTCGAGGGTGACAAGCAGGCTTTCATCGACGACCTTGAGCAGGCCCTGTACGCCTCCAAGATCATCTCGTACGCCCAGGGCTTCATGCTTATGCAGAACGTGAGTTGACTGATTCATCAACTATCTGCCGGTTGCTAACAAGTTTTGCAGGCCGCCAAGGAGTACGGCTGGAAGCTCCAGAAGCCCGAGATTGCCCTCATGTGGCGTGGTGGCTGCATCATCCGCTCCGTCTTCCTGAAGGACATTACCAACGCCTACCGCTCGAACCCCGACCTCGAGAACCTGCTCTTCGACGACTTCTTCCACAAGGCCATTGACACTGCTCAGGCTGGCTGGAGAAACGTCGTCAGCAAGAGTGCTCTGTGGGGTATCCCTCTGCCCGCTTTCAGCACTGCCCTCAGCTTCTACGATGGCTACCGCACCAAGGACCTTCCCGCCAACCTCCTCCAGGCCCAGCGTGACTACTTCGGTGCCCACACCTTCAAGATCAAGCCCGAACACGCCAGCGCCAAGTACCCCGAGGGCGAGAACATCCACGTCAACTGGACCGGCCGTGGTGGCAACGTCTCGGCGTCGACCTACAACGCTTAAACGGAGATGCGTTGGTGAAGTAATTGGAGGACAGAGGATGACCATAGAAAGGCACTCGGCGCGCGTTCTTTGAGGACGAACCGGTCGTTGGCAAATTCGTTTTTATCTCCAGTAAATGACGTAGATTGAATACATTGCATGAATGATGAAATTGCATCTCATTGAGCGTTTTTCCAACTGAAGGAATCGAACGTGTCGGAGCGGTGGGATGCGTGGGTGGTGCAGGTACCGGGGACCTGAGTCGAAACGCGCGCACTGACTCGCCCGGCCATCGTCACCCCAGGCAGGCCAAGGTGACTTTGAACCTCGAAGCTCGACCAGACGGCCCTCTCGCAACACCCCACCAGCAGACCGCCCTCCCGCGCCGTCTCCCTTTGTCGTCGCTCCTTTCCCTCCTTTTAATGCGGTCGCATGCCGCCTCAGCACCAGATCTGAGGGAGCACGCAGCCTAGACGAGTCCGACCAGCCAGTTCGCGCGCACCGCAATGGCAGCGGACGGTAAGCGCCTCTCTACCGCCGGAAAGGTCGCAACACCCAAGCTGGGAGACCAGTCCATCCTCAACGACTCGCATCTGTACAAGATCATTGGCAAGCGGTTCGTCCATCGCGCCCCCCTCGTCCCCTTCGTCCTGCCAGCCTGAGCTCCGTCGATGCCTGACTCTCCCCTCCTCACATGCGAGAGCGCGCCGCCAGTCTCAGCCCTCGCGGCACCAGGGCTGGCCGACTGGGGGCAGCAGTCTTGCTTCTCGCCACAAAACGAAACCGTTTTCTTCGACCAGAGAGACAACAGTCGCATGTTTGGCTGACGCATGGGTTTGGCACAGGGTCAAAATCACAACGACAATCGCCGCCGCGACGAGCAACAATAATGGCGCCCTCGAAGGCGTCGTCTACGCCGCGGATCCGGTTCTGAACATCCTGGCCGTCAACACGGCTCCCGCGCCGCCGAACCCCGCGACGAACCTGGCCAGCCAACCGGGCAACTACCACGTGATTTCGATCCCGCACATTCAAGACTTCAAGATCCTGGCGTCGGGTGGAGGCAGTGGTGGCGAGGATGGAGCTGTCGCCGCCGACACGGTGGGAGGCTTTGAGGCGGCGGTGCCGAGCATCGGCACGCTCGACCTGGGAGCGCTGAAGCGGAGGGAAGAAGAAGCCGTCAAGAAGCTGATACAGAAGGAGGCGACGCGGGGACGCGGCGTGCCCAAGGAGGCGCAGGAGATTTTCGACGCCATTAACAAGACGTACGTATAGAGCTGAGAGAGGACCCGTCCCCAGGAAGAGGACGTCACGACTGACGACGAGACACAGACTTCCCGCGCGCTGGCACGAGCAGTCCATCGTCATTAACGATGCGGTGATTCTCGGCCCTCCCTACACACTCAACGACCTCAAGGCTGGCGAGGGCAAGGAAATGACGCTCGCCCACATCAGGAAGATCATGGAGAGCCATTTGGCGAAGAAGAAGGCGTCGGGAGGACAGCCGCAACGGCCTGGGGTAGCCACTCCGATTCCGCCCCGAAAGGGCGGTTGAAGGTGGCAGGCGATTGGGTGCGACCGGCGGGCGGCACTGGGTTGGTCGGTATGAGCATTCTGGGAGAGTCGATGTTTGGCGAATGGCGAAGCATCTGGAGAATCAAGAGTTCAATGAGATGGGTCAAGACGTTGATACGATGGCATGGGATGGCACGTCTCTTGAAGGTTGATCGGTACTACCTAGTGAGTAGAGCAGTTCATCCATAGAGGACAAAAACGAAAACGGTTCAAAGAGCGTGAGCGCGAGCTCCAACTCCACGTCCCGTCACGTTGCAATTGTGGGCTGATCATTTCATGAAATCGCTCTAATCATTCGCATAGCATCTTTGCCAGTCTACTTATATCAAATCTCCACAGGCTCTAGTCCTCTCGTCTAGTCCGGTCTAAACCAAACTTCGTTTATTTGCCCACGTTGGCGAACCTCAAGTAGGGCTTAACCTCCTTCACGTCGCCAAACTTCTTCTTCGCATCCGCGGTGCTGACGCTAGGCGGGACAATAACGTCGTCGCCGACCTGCCAGTCAATGGGGGTAACGACGCCGTTCTTGTCGGCCGTCTGCAAGCTATCAATGACGCGCAGGACCTCGGCGGAGTTGCGGCCGGTGCTGGCCGGGTAGATCATCATGAGGCGGATCTTCTTGGCCGGGTCGACGATGAAGACGCTCCGGATGGTGAAGGGGAGGCCCTTCTTGGCAATGTCGCGCACGTCGTCCTCGGTCACCATGTCGTACAGGAAGGCCACCTTGCGCTCGGCGTCGGCGATGATGGGGAAGGCGAGGTTGGTCGAGGCCACTTCGTTGATGTCCTTGACCCAGTCTTGGTGCGAGCTGAGGTCGTCGGCGCTCTGGGAGACTTTGTGTCAGCATGTCTGCGCGTATCGATCGGGTGCCGTTCGTTCTGGTTGTATGCTGGACCGCCCTTCCTCTTGCTGGTGTTGCCAGTTGGGATTCAATGGTGGCAGCAGAAAGACTTACAAGTCCGATCATCTTGACGTTGCGCTTCTCAAATTCGTCCTTGAGCTTGGCAAATGCGCCCAGCTCCGTTGTGCAGACGGGCGTGAAGTCGGCCGGGTGCGAAAACAGAATGGCCCAGCTGTCGCCCAACCACTTGTGGAAGTCGATGTCGCCGTGCGTCGTCTTGGCCTGGAAGTTGGGAGCTGAGCACGACGAACTGTTAGCATTGTTTGCAAAGCTTCTTTGCCCCCCATCGGAGCTACGTTGGCAGGTGTCGAGGTAGCTCCCAGAGCTCCCGCCATATGGCTCTTTTCTATGGCTTTCTTTTCTTGGACTCTTCTGCGATTCTCCCTCCGGTGTGGTATGCAATTGAGAAGTTTCACTCACCAACAGAGCCGAGACGCAGACGCGGCTGCTCCGCAGGTACCTGCAGGAAACGGCGGAACAGAGGCGCGGCGGGGCGCTGGACGGCCTGAATGCGCGTCGTCGGGCGCGCATGAGCAGCAGCGCGCAGGCCGCTGTTGAAGGCGCGAGGAGCAGCACGAGAAAGGTACGAGGCCATGGTTGATGAGATGCTGAATTGGTGTTGAGGAGGAACAATGGCTTGTCTGCTGTGATTGCTGTCTTGGAGCTTCACCCCGCTGCGCTGCTTAGAAACAATTAATCCGCCGACATGGCGTCAGAGCGCGACGTCGCCGACTGGACCCGGATCCCGTCTGACAGGGAGCTCCCCCCCGGCAGTCGGTCTGCTCTGGGATTGGCCGGCCTGTTCGGCATCTTCGGCCTTTGCGCGGCGTTGCTTTCAACGTCATTTGGCCGCTGTTGCTGGGGGCATTCTTTCAATGACCATTTCTCCAAGTCTCTCCAGATAGAATGGTGTTGCCTCGTCATTCCCGTGAATGAACGAGACTACGTACTCTCGATGGCCAGATCATCCTTGCTACACGTGGTTTGTGGGGAGCACATGGCATACACCATGTTGGACGGCATTCTTCCCGATTCTTCGATCATCGGTCAACGAACCCGGTTCAAAAGCATACTGGATCTCGAGGTAGCCCATCAGTGTCGGTTCTGGTTACACATGTCATCCGTAGCTTGGAGACCGACTTGGGTTCGCATTAAAGGCTTGTAGAAATCGTAATCGGACCGCTCTCCAGAGGTCGAGAAGCTCATGAACGGATCACTGGAATCTGTCAACTTGGAAGGCTTGTGGAATTACTCGCATTGACGGTCTCTGCGTAGGCTCAAACTCCACCCAACCTTAACAACTGGCGAATAGATTTTGGAGAGTCATTCAAATTCCATGATACGTTAGACAGGGCCGAGCGGTGGTGAGTGCTGACTTGGTCAGGCAGGAATTCATTGAATTCAAAAGGACACAGACGATGAGACCCATGGTCCAATCACCGATACATCACTGGAGCCCGTTAACAAGTTCCAGAGTTCGAGAGCACAGAGAGAATGATTTCCGTGGTGTCGATTTCGCGCAACTTTCTTGTCGCGTTGGCAATTGTCAGTTGGCAATCCTATCATATAGTCTCGAATTCTTGGATTCCACTCCACTCTGGTATACCTGCATGACCTCGTCAGCCGGTCTCTACACCATCAAAGGCAGAGCCGCATGGGTACATTTTTCCCAAATCCCCAAAACTCCGGTGCACCTGCCTTCCTTTGTGATGCATGCTGAGACAAAATTTTGAAATTCCACCGTAAACGCCGAGACAGATGTCATCCAACGTGCATCTTCTCAAATGACCCATCTGTAACTCGCGTATCGGCCTGCCGTCTCCGACTTCCTGATGATCTTGACGACCTGACCTCTCCGTAGACCGAGGTACCTCGCGACCGGGTCGCCCTGCTGGATGCGCGGAAGCTGGCTCTCCTTCAGGCGGTAGCGCTGGAGAAGGGCAGCCTTCTCCTCGGCGCTGAGGAGCACATGCTTGGGAACGAGTTCGTGGTGGGTGATGTTTACGAGGAGGTCCTGTTCCATGAATGTCTCCATGACGAGCGGCAGCAGGGACGGAATGATCTTCTGGGCAGAGCCAGTGACGGGGACGGAGGTGATGTAGATTCCGACAGCGAAGTTGTTGTTGTTCAGATAGTGACCGAATTTGCGAATGTGGGCGACACCAATGTTCGAGTCTCCATTGAATTCGACCCAGCAGTTGCCCAAGGTCTCGGTGGGTTTCTTAGGGTTGTACAGTTTGTGCCTCATCTCGTCGCCTGGGCTGGCAGAGAAGGAAAGTCGGTTGCGGCTGCGGCCTGGATGTTAGCTGGCAGCCGGCGGGGGCGGAGGTTCCAGGCTGCTTACTCGACATAGCCGGAGCCATCGCAAAAGCGTGACCTGAATTCCTCGAGCGGAATCCGGTATTCGGCCTCGGGCATGATGTAGCCCTAAAGCTGGAGCGTCAGTGCCAAATCTTCACAGCTGCGAAGCGCTGTGCTCGTACCCTGTCGTGAACAAGCTCGTGCACAGTGCGCCAGGCACGCCAAAGCCTGGAAGCTTCGCGCTCGGCCTCAGTAGATCTGCCGTCATCCATTTCGGTGGCTGTCGCGACGGGAGAGCGGAGGTGGGTGTGGGGTGGACGGAGGTGTTGCGGTGGTGTTCGCGCGTCAAAGGTTCAGAGAAATCGAGCGGCGCGCCTTCACCGCCTTCCGAAAGTGGCCTTGGCTCCCGCGTCAGCTTGCCCTCGACTTCTCCACGTCACGTCAACACCAAACAATGGCAGCGCCTCAGATTCCAAATCTGAATACTCTCCGCGCTGGGCGAGGCTTGCGTGGACGCGGCAGGGGCGGTCGCAATGGTCCACCTGGATCATCTGACCGGAAGAATGAAGACCAGGATAGCATTATCCAAAAGACCGACAGCGATGCGTCCCATTCGAGGATGAGCGCCGTCGAGTTGGGGTACCTTGAAGATCCTTTTGCCAAAGATTTTGTCACTGAGCAAGTGAATCGACGATTCCCAATCATCAACAGAGGTTGGCACCAAACTCCACTCCAGATTCATCTTGCTGAGCATCGGCGCAGGAACCTATGTCCGCAGCGCAGCCATAGATTGTCTTGTGGACAGCTTTCTCAGCACAAACCCCGATCAACCAAAGCAAATAGTCTCGCTCGGAGCTGGAAGCGATACTCGATTTTTCCGCATCTTTTCAAGGAGGCCCTCCATCGCCTTGACTTATCATGAGATTGATTTTCCTGCCAATACGAAGCAAAAGATCACAGCAATAAAGCGCACCAACCATCTTCTGCAAACTATCACCTCACGCCTCCCAAATCCTGAGGAGCTTTTCATATCCGCAGATGAAACGTCCCTGACATCGCCTGTCTACAATATCCACGCTCTAGATCTGCGGACATTGGCTGAAGATCAGCCGACCACGGACACTTCCAATGCTCTTCCAAAGCTGCCAAATCTGTCTCCTACCACGCCTACTTTGCTGCTGTCCGAGTGCTGTCTTATCTATCTGTCGCCCAACGAGGCAGACAGTATTCTCGAGACCTTCACCACCTCTCTAATTCCTGCACCCACCCCAGTGTCTCTGATAATCTACGAGCCAATCAGACCATACGACGCTTTTGGCAAGGTCATGATATCCAATCTTGCAACACGTGGCATCGTTCTGCAGACGCTTAAGAAGTACTCGTCCCTGTTCCGCCAACGCGAACGTTTGAAGAAATTCGGTTTCGGCAGCGGGCAAGGCGCGGCGGATATCAACTTCATCTGGGAGGAGTGGGTGGCAGAGAGCGAAAAGGAGAGAGTCGGCTCGCTGGAGATGCTGGATGAGATGGAGGAATGGGTCCTGCTGGCCAAGCACTATTGCGTTGCGTGGGGTTGGAGAGATGGAAATAGTGACATCTTTGGCAAGGCTTGGGAAGCCATCAAAGCCCAAGATGCTCCAGATGATGAGGAGATGGGCTGAAAAAGATCGGAACTTGTTCAAGTCAAGTCAAACGGAACTCCTTGGAGCACAAGGCCTGTAAATGAATATACGAACCTGTTTGGCCGCGATTCTCATGATTCTCTGTGCAAGGCAAATGATGATCAATGTACCCACTCAAAGAATTCAAAGTATTAGAGTCACTCCATTTTCTAATTTAGGTATGGATTGAAATGGAAGCTTGATAGGCGACGTCATACCACGTGTTCACGTAGCAACGCGTTTGAATGACGGGAACGTCTCCAACGCGACACCCGCATTCCATCTTCAAGCTTTCCAACACTCAACCTTCCAAATGGCGCATAACCAGCCAAACGATCTACACAACGTTTCAAAAAGTACATCTACCAACGAAATATTCCTCGCCTGGCAAGACTGCGACGAACCACCGCCATCGGCGCAACCCTTGCCACCGTCCCCAAAAGCTCCCACGCCTTTACCAGCAACCGAAACGCCCAACGCAACCCACCACAACGGCATCCTAAACCCCGCACAACCCAGTCGCAAACTGTTCGACCCCTGGAATTCGTCCTCAACGGGTCACCAACGTGCCGAAAACCGCCTTTCGGGGAGCACATCGTGGAGGGCTTCGCGCAACGCCAAGCTTGGGGCGCAGTTTCGTGGAGGAGCGGGCGGTGGCAAGAGAGTCGCAGACACGGTGGGAGCGGGAAGCGAGGCATTTGGGAAGGACGGTAGAAGGCAGGATGGCGGATGGGAGAGGGGTGCAAGCGGGCTGAGGGAGAGAGGTCAGTTGGCGATATGGGAGGTTGGGAGGGAAACCAAAAGGAGACGAGTCTCTGATGGAGGGGAAGAGGAGAAGAACAGTGACAGACAGCATGACCATGGCCAGAAAGGACAAAGAACCAGGGCCGCCGAAGAGCAGGGAGGTGATGGAGCGCCGAAAGAAGAGGCAGGAGACTTGGACGAGGATGCTGAGGAAGAAGACGATGCGCCACTGCCACCGGAGAGCCAGATATTTCGAAACCTTTGCTTCTACATCAACGGGTCGACAGCGCCAACCATATCCGACCACAAGCTCAAGCGTCTGCTCGCGACTCATGGGGCCACGACATCAGTTGCGCTGGGCCGTCGCAGCGTCAGTCATGTTATCATCGGGCCTACGGGAGAAGGAGGCGTTGGAGGCGGTCTCGCAGGTGGAAAGCTGCAGAAGGAGATTGAACGGGTGGGAGGGAAAGGCGTCAAGTATGTGCCTGTCGAGTGGGTTGTCGAATGCGTCAAGAGAGGCAAAAGACTCCCAGAAGCTGGGTTTGCTCATCTGAAGGTTGGAGCGCCGGCTGGTCAAAGGAGCGTTCTTGGAATGTTTAAGCAGGGCGACAGTAAATGAGCTTGAGCAGGACTTGCATCGATTTGGGCATTGTTCTGAGAAAAGCCATAGGCTATGTATGCATTGGAGAGGTCAGACATCAGCAAAAGGCTCTAGAGGGACAAAATGATACCCCAAGTTACTTTATCTTACCTATTCACTGAGCTTGACAAGCGAGAGGAATTCACCAATCCACTTTGGTAGGAAAATTGGTGATGTTGCGTATATTGCCAGTAACCGTAGGTTTAATATCAATAACTCGGTGCCGTGGTGTAGTTACGCGGGATTGCTGTTGCGTCATATCATGGCTCCGGTCGCCCACCCTGCTAAATATCAGCAAAATGCCTGCCTGGAAGCACTGGGAGCGCAGTCAGTCCTTCTGGGCTGCACTGTACCATCTCCTGTAGTTGTGAAGGTTGGCTAGATCAAATGGGCCTTTAAAATCTTAGATGTGCTCTCTTCGGAGCAAGTATCCACACGTCTGGGAAGATCACGGTTCCTATATTAATTTTTTTTTTTTTTTTCGGAGTTCAAAACTCAACGCCTCCACCTTTTGCTTGCGGGTGCACCCTCTTCTACTGGGGTCACGTCCTTTTGCAGGCTCTTCTCATCATTGGAAAATACTTTTCTGATGTGTTGATGATGAGTCCATAAGAGCTACCATTTCTTTTGACACGTGTTGCGGCAGCCGTGGCATAGTATCGTAGGTGTTCATATTTCCTGGATTAGGCTGCAGCAACGAATGGCTGTTTACTCAGTGTAGCAATAGCAGTTGATGAATGCTCCTCAGGCACAGCTATACCAGTAAACGAGTGCTCCTTTAATGTAACTGTAGTAGCAAATGAATGCCCCGTAGATGCACCCATCTAGCGTGGAGGTCTCATTTCTTGACAATCACTGTGGTGGTGTTGCGATTCGATGCAGCGTGCCGGCCGTGGCGGAGAGGTACCGGTAGATCCGTCAGAGGCCCGAGCTCGCGTATCCGGCGTCCGGGTTCCTTCCGCCTCCGCCTCCCTGCTGCCGGTTAAGGCTGCGACTGTGACGTCCACAGTGCCAGATCTCCCTCCACGACTACCGTACCACTTCACATCAACCAACACCAGTCTTCTCCTTCGCCAGTCCTTCCTTCCTCACCCGTCTCTTTGAAACTTTCGCTCCGTCTCACGAACGCTCCCACAGCCGCAGCATTAAATCGCCGCCTCCTGCCGCGCGGAGCTCTTTGTTCGCCGCAACCCCAGCCACAGGCCGCTCAGCTGTACAACTATTGCTACCGGCGCACACAGCTCTTGCAATGTTCAATCGCGGAGGCCCGTTTGGAAGTCGCCCGCAGGGCTCTCCCCAACAAGGCGGATACAATCCTGTCGGTCAACAGCCTCCCCCTCCAGGCTACGGAGATCCGCGAATGAGAGCATCTGGACTGCCTGCTCGTCCCTCTCAGCAAATGCCACCGCCAATGCCTGAGAAGCATTCCGCCCCATACGCGCGCTCGTCGCAAGGCCCTGGAGGTTCCAAGTCACTCCAACCAGTCAAGAACGCCTTTGGAGACCTGCTCATCTGGGGAAACATGTTAGGGAGCATTCACAATCTGTGTCGTCCTTCCTGATCGCTGACCTGACCATCAGTGCTGCCGTATCCACTCAAGACTTCCCACCCGGAGGCCCTCACACAATTATCCTGAACGACCACTACGTCCTCCCCGCCCAGCCCGTTCAAGAATGCCCGCCGGGTCAAATAGGCCTCAACGAGGCCCAGCGATCATGGGCGCAGATTAGCATATCGCCGGGAGCATTCGTCACGGCAAGGATCTTTGAGGGCACAAACGACTTCTTGTCGACCATCGACATCTCGGCGGTTTTTGCTTCAGCAAAGCAAGCTGTCCAGAGTACATTCGATCAAGAACAATTCAGCGCGTACTTCATGAAGGTAGTTTGCCAGTGAGGGTGGTACATGATGGTTTGCTAATCCGATGACTGCAGACTTTCGGTGGTCAAATCCTCGCGCCCGGACAACAGTTGTTGATGAGCTTCCAAAGCATACGATTTCGCCTGCAGATTCAATCTGTCAAGCTCGGAAATGTTACGGACATGAGTCAAGGCGAGCAGAATGACGACGAGCGGACTGACCCGAATGCCCGTGGTATCCTACACAAGGGAACGCAAGCGTTCTTCCAATCTGAGGCGGATAGTCCCGTCGCAGTCAAGTTTTCGTATCCCAAGGGCAAAAAGCTTCAAGCCAACCAGCTTCTAAAGTCAGGCTTCAAATTCGAGGACTTGAAGATTGGCGGCCTCGATACCGAGTTCAAGGCCATTTTCCGGAGAGCGTTCGCTTCGCGTCTTTTTGGAGACGACCTCGTGGAAAAGCTCGGCATTCAGCACGTCAAGGGTATTCTCTTACATGGCCCGCCCGGTACCGGAAAAACACTCATTGCCAGAGAGATCGGAAAAATGTTGAGGATAGACGAGGACCACGTGCAAATCGTCAACGGCCCCGAAGTCTTGAACAAGTTCGTCGGTCAGTCGGAAGAGAACATTCGGAAACTATTTGCAAAGGCCGAGCAGGACAAGAATGAACTAAACCTCATCATCTTTGATGAGTTGGACGCCGTCTGCAAGCAGAGAGGCAGCGGTGCTGGTGGAGGCACAGGTGTTGGCGACAGCGTTGTCAACCAGCTGCTATCCAAGCTCGATGGTGTCAACCAGATGAACAACATTATCCTGATCGGTATGACGAATCGTATGGACATGATCGACGAGGCTCTGCTGCGTCCTGGTCGTCTGGAGGTGCACATGGAGATCTCCCTGCCCGATGAGAAGGGTCGTGTGCAAATTATCAACATCCACACCAAAAACATGCGCGATAATGACGTCTTGGCTTCGGACGTCAACATCGAGGAGCTCGCCCAGTTGACAAAGAACTTCTCTGGTGCTGAGATAACTGGTCTAGTAAAGGCCGCCACGTCTTATGCGTTCAGCAGGCACATGAAGCTTGGAGACAAGCCAACAATCTCGGAAGATGTCTCTGAGATGAAGGTGCGCCGGGAGGACTTCCTCAACGCCCTTGAGGAAGTTCAGCCCCTGTTTGGTGTCGCCGAAGAGGAGCTTGAGAAGCGCATCCAAGGCGGCATCATCCATTACAGCTCAATTATCAACACCATCCTCGAAGACGGGAAGCTCTACGTCAACCAGGTTGGCAAGGGCAACACTCCTGTCCTTTCCGTTGCGTTGCACGGCCCTCCAGGCAGCGGAAAAACGGCACTTGCCTCGCAGATTGCGCTGTCGTCGGAATTCTCCTTCATCAAGCTCATCAGTCCCGAGGACATGATTGGATACAGCGAGATGCAAAAGGTGCAGCAGCTGGACAAGACGTTCCGAGATGCCTACAAGAGTAAGCTGAGCGTCATTTTGATTGACAATATCGAGCTGCTCGTCGATTGGGTACCAATTGGACCACGGTTCAGCAACACGGTGCTCGTGGCGCTCAAGGTACTGCTGGGCAAGCAGCCTCCCAAGGTAAGATGAAACGAGAAATATCTGGGACCAGAGTACTGACACGACGCAGGACCGCCGGCTTCTCATTCTCGCAACGACGACGGAGAGGTCGGTTCTCCAGCAACTCGACCTGTTTGACCGGTTCGACTTTGACATTCCGGTACCCAACGTGCAATCTCGGAAGGAGCTGCAGCTCGTGCTGAACGAGTCGGCGTCGTTTGGGCCGGAGCAGGTGCATGACATCATTTCGGATGTGCCAGACCAGATTGGAGTGGGCATCAAGAAGATCCTTACGGGTATTGAGACGGCTAGACAGGACCCGCGAGACGTGACGGGCCGCTACAAGAGGTTCTTAGAGACGTCGATTGCGGCAAATAAGTTTTTGTGAGCAGGAGCGATGGCCGGCGTTGTTTGGGCATGTTCTGTAGAAGAGTCTTCATGAGTAGGACTGGCCACAAATGGGGAGCACTCATGTTCTTCGACATGCAATAGACTGGAAAAATTTGCCGGAGTGATCAAAAGTTTTCAAGCACTTGTCGTAGAGAGGACCGGGAGACAACCACGAGCTCCAACTCGAGGAAGCCTGGTTTGTGTATTCCAGGAGCTGAATGACCACGCCTCGGGGAGATTCGAGGTGGCAAACCAAGCAACTGGGAGCATCCATGACAGCAAGCACCAGCACAAGGGTTTCGCAGAGGCCGGGGGAAAACATGGCAGCAATCAGAAAAGCAATCACCGTGGCTGCATGGCCGTTTGTCTTGCACGACATGTCGAAAATCAGGCGACGAGACCAGGGGGCGGAGCGGGGCGGTAGTGCAACGTTGGTGCAGGAGTATCAGATTGACAGACCAGACCACGCGAGATGGGGAGTTTTGACAGGCAGGTCGGCGATGGGGCGCGACTTGAGCGGCAGAGTGCTGTTGTGCCCGTGGCTATTGGCAGCACGCGGTGTGTACTGTGAAATAGGCTGACGGCAGGCCGTGAGGTCACTCAATCTGGCAGGCCGTTGTACCATCAATCGTAGCCGTGGTACAGTACATTCGTTCACGGCAGACAGCAGGGCGAGGCCTGTCTGCGGGAGGTCGGCCCTGGCGTCAATCACCTACCCGCGTTGGAGGGAGGAAGTGCTTTCGGGGGTGTCCCCAGCGCTGCCGTTCAAGATAGTCCACGAGACGACAGGCCGTTCCTGGACGGTTGCTGGTGCTGGGCGGGCCCCCTCGCGTGGCATGTATGTACCATGATATTGACGTGAGGCAGAGTTTTTTTCCAACTTCTGCAGTATCGCTTGGCCATGCAGGTCAACGGTTTCACCAATATGGCCGCCGCCGCCGCTGCCGCTGCCGATGTTGACCTCGCCGCTGATGCCATGGCTCCTGCAGCAGCTGGAATGGAGGAAATCTTCGTTTGGTTGACAGGCAATACGAGCAAGAGACGGGTAGAGGCAGTTCTTGAGACGGGCTGGTCAGCGTCAGGCGTCCCTTCGCTCGTTCTCTCGCACGAGGCCGCAGCGTGTGGTCCCAGCAAGGACGCCAATTCGGGATTGTGGTCGCGCAGGCGCTACCTTGGACGGAGCTGTGGTACCGCCAGTGGGTGGTGATGGCGAGGTTCGTTCTTCGTTGTCTGTCAGACTCGATGCGCACCGGGGGCGGACGGGATCGCGGGCAGCGGGCGACAGTCACATGGGATAAGCAAAGGAGCAACCTGGAAAAGATGTCGCGCAGTGCAGTGCAGCGCGTGGTGAGCAAGTGACCTCGGACGGCTGCGAGCGGCGGCCATGCAATGTTGGTTGTGTCGTGGTGGACCATCTGCCACTTCACCTCACACGTCGTCGCCTCTGCAGGCGCGTGGCCCAATCGTCGTCTCCCAGGTCGCCCGGCAGTGACAACGCATCAACTGCTCTCTCGTCTGCACCGCAGCGCCTCGTCCGAGTCGCCGCAAGAGGTGGGCTGCCCGCCGCCCTCGTTGGCCTCCTCGTCGAAGCTTTTGCAGGGGCCCAAAATTGTAATTGGAATTTTCCTTTCCTTGGCTTCTTCCATCCGCCGACAACCTCACCTCGACTCCCTCGACCTCTCCATTTAGCCTTTCTGCCCAACCCAATTCCTCTCTCCTATCGCCTCCCTCCATTGTCCTCTTGGTTAGCGCCATTGGTCCTGCATTGGCCTGGCCCTGTGCCAATTGCACCTTGCTGATATCAATGTACGAGCGTCCGGGGCGTATCCACCCTGTCGGGACCAAACAGCAGCACCTCCCACTCCGTCATCAGCGAGCGTCTTTTTGGAATTGCGCCGGGAAAACATCTTGCCTGCCTGCCGACTGGCTCAATCTGACATGCCTCCCTATCCGTACCTCTACCTGATCGATTGCTCACCCCCGGTCCATCTCAATCGGGATATGCCATGGCAGCAGCCTTTGGTCTGCCCCCAGCTGCACGCGGCACGCATCGGCCGTGGCCGAATATGACCACGGCCACAGAAAAGCCAGCATGATGTCCTCTCAACGACGTCTTTGTCGTCAAGCAACCGTTTGCTGGGATCATGGATCCACTTCCTTTTCACTAGCGTGGCAGCCTCTGGTCCCGGTCCGGGGGAGGGGAAGGGCACGTAGGTTAGGGTTGAGGCAAGTATGGTGAGTAAGGTAGGGTTTCTCTACTTTCGTCTTTTGCCCCCTTCCCGTCGACCCTTGACCTTGCTTGCTTGGCCTGTCCTTGCCTGTAGCTGTCATGTTGGACCATGCTCACCCCCATCCATGCCATGCCATGCTTGGCCCAGGCCTGACCGGCCCGGGTCCAGTTTACTCTCTGCTCCCAAGGCGGGTCTCTTCTGATAGTGTCAAAGCGGCGCCAGCCGATGCAGACGGATGGGGTTAGGCATGGATCGGGTCCTGCGTGGGGTGTGGGTGGTCGTATAAGCGCATGAGGGCTCAATCAATTGTCAAGGTCGGGGTTCACGGAAGGGAAGAGAGAGAAAAAATATCCATGTTGGCTCACGACTCCCCTGACCTAAACCAACTTTCTGGCCGACCACCCGGACCTCGCCGCTTGCTCCTACCTTGTCCAGCTCTGTGCTGTCCGCCGAGCACTCCCTTTTCATAGGACATTCGCCGTCCGTTATGCAGGCTCCATCACAGCCTGCTTGCTTGCTGCCTCGTCTTGCTACTGCTGCTGGAGCGGGGTCCGACGAACTGGCTTGCGCGGCTTGGATGATTCGTGCCAATCCCTTCCCTCATGCTCCTCTGGCTTGTCATGACCGGATGAACGTACGGCGTTGATGTGCGATAATGTGCCGTAGGGGCCGGAGGGTCTCGCGCACTGGCCCCTCTATCCCTACCCTCCCAATGCCCCCGGGATAGACGCGGTATAAAAAGGGTTCGAGGGCGGGACTGAACCTTCTTTTCCTTTGACTCTGTATTCTCCTCAACCTTGGTCTCAATTGCACATTTTGCCTCCCGTCATCCTCAATCGAGACCTTCCTTGCAACCGCAAGTCCACCAGTATACTTAGTTGAACATCACTACAACACTACCCATTTCATCATGCCCTCGACTTACTACCAACCCAACCCCTCCATGCCGCTCGCCATGCCGAGCAAGCGCTCCCCCACTCACCACGCGCCGCACCATCACCATCAGCCCTCTCACAACCCGTACGCCATTTCCCCGCCCGAGACCGCCGACTCGGTGACGACGGGAGGACCGCCGTCGTACGACCCGACGGCCACGGGAGCGTCAAGCAGCTACGCGGGGTCCGAGTACGAAGCGAGCGGGCCCGTCGGCGGCGGCGGTTATGTGGGAGGAGGCGCTGGCAGCAGCGCAGCGCGCGAGGCCGGCGGCGTCGACCTGCTCGACTACATGGGCGAGCGGTTGAACGGTGCGTTTGACGTGCTGGGCCTCGAGCGGAGCGTACAGATGCAGTGTCAGACGTGAGTCTTTTTCTCTCCCACTTTCTCTCCATTTCTCCATCCATGCTGTCATGGACTCGTTTGAGCGAGGTCACTCCAAAAAGGCTCGACTGGCGCGGAACGACAGCGATTGTGTCTACTACTCACATGAGGGACTTCTCGCTGACAAGCTCTCCAGGTCCGGCGAGCTCAACGCCAAAACTCGCGAGTTGCTGCAGTTGCAGGCGCTCGCACGCCAGCGCCTCGCGGCCACGAGCCGCAACTTCGCCGAGGGCATGAAGGCGGCCAAGGAGGTGCAGCGCGACCTGGAGTGGACGCAAAAGCGCGTTTCGTGAGTACTGTGCGACTCTGCGTCTATGGGGGTGATTGGACTGACATGTTTTCAAAAGGTCGATTAACCAGCGCGCTGCTCGCAAGTATCCAAACGAGTACAAGATGGCCAGCGAGCGGTATCCGGCGCCTGTCGATTGCTAGATTGGCGGACAGACTGATCGAATCGGCGGACCAGCTTTGCTCGAGCGCGACTCCAAGCGACCAGTTCCTGAGAATCGCCTGCGTTGGCTGCTCCATCTTTTGCTCTCTACACGCCTGAGCCCATGGCGTTTTCCAGCCTCCTCAAATCTCTTCGACCGCGACTCTCTGATCTGAACGACCGACTTTGAATGACGATGACACGCTTGGATTGCATCAGCAGGACAGGAATCTGCTGCTCGTACGAAAGTTTCGAGACGAAAACTGAGAAAGACACTACCACACGAAGAAGATGACAACGAAAGAAGATGAAGAAAATGAAGAAGAAGCACGACAGAATTTGAGTCTGTCACCAGCATCAGCATCACGACCAACGCCGCAGCAGTTTCATCTCAATCCTTATTCTCACGCCGTCAGTGAGCTCGCCACTCTTCTACCCTGACGAAAAAACCACAAGGCCAAACTCTACAATCAACAACACCCCGCCCTCGAGATCTCGCGAAACAGCAAGCCAGCAAAACGAACACGACCAAACAACACCACCGACGTCCGCCCTACCATAAGGCTGAGCACATGCTTCTTCACGAATGACGACGCGGCAGCCGATCCGGTCGATCTGCCACGCGCAGCAGCGGCGCGCGACTCCACACGCCGCCGCATCCTTGCCCACAAACCCTCGTCTTTTTTGCTTTTGCGCCTGCTCGTCATCTACAGACGCAGACGCCTGCAACTGCGAACATGGGTGCCAATGCGAACCCCAGACAGCACGGCACGAGCCACAAGTCCATCCGTGCCTCTTTCCCTGGAAGACCTACCGGCTGCGGCTGTGGACTGGGGTGTTGGTGCTTGTTTTGCATGATTGCTTTTTTTTTCTTTTTCTTCCGACCCATAGGCGTTGCGGGCCGCGCGCGCCGTGGGGCTTGCTTCTGCATGGACGCACCTCCTCGCTCAAGGCACGCAGTATCTTCAGCCGGCCAGACGGACAGACGGACAGAAAAAAGACGAATGTGCAAATGCCAGGACCGGGCTAGCACTTTCGTCTGGGATGGAGTGGATATCGCTTACGCTTGCGGCACCTCAGCGTTTGCAACCAACACCAACATCAAGCGAGTAGACAGGCATCGCCAAATCTGCGTTCCTACCTGCACGACTTCTGGCTTCCTCTTTTAAAATCCCTATCCGCATAATCGTCCGTCGGCTGGGTCGTTGGTGCCGTACACTTGTACAGCGTTCCTTCGAAATTCCGGCAGTACATGGCGAGGTTACCAATGCTGTCTGCGAGACCACACTGTCCAGATCGTCTGCACCACACCACGCAGGAACAGCATGCCAGACGTCAGCCACATCAGCGGACGCCGCCGTCGTTGCCACAGCACAGCACGGACAACGGAGACAGCCGGGTGGACAGGGGCTCCACATGGCCCACGTGCATGAACTGGAAGCATGTGCAGCGGGAGCGGGAACGGCAAGCCAGGGATCGAAGCGAGCGAGCCAGCAAGCCACAGGATCGGTTCCGGCCGGCTGACTGAATGACTGGCGAGCTGGGTATACCAGCGATCACGTTCTGCGGGGACGGCTAGACGAGACGAGATGGCGGAACGGGCCGGGGGCGAGCAGTTGCGGCGCAGCCGATCGCGTGGAGGAGAGGCAGGGCGAGGTGACGAATGGGAACGGCGGCAGCGGGACCCTCGGATGGATCCGAGATGGTGGTGTGGGTGAAGCAACAGCCAGGGGGTGGGCTGCCTGGTGGATCTTTTCTTTCGTTGCCCTGGCTCACTCCGGGGGAGGCACACATGATGATGTGGACTTTAGGATCGGTGGGATGGCGTATGTTGCTGCTGCTGTTTCTCCTGCTGTGGACGAGCTGCTACCGTCTATCGTTTCTTGCGGTATGGCGGTAATCTGATTTGCGATGTCCGTCCCAGATGGGCGAAGGCTTTTTTTTGCCCTAGGCGTTGAGAAGTCCAACAATAGGTGATCGAACTGAATGTGAATTTCATCCTTTTGAATCTCGTGCTCCAAGACCACAGCCGAGTGCTCTTCGGCGTAACCACCATGTCTTGGAATGACAGCTGCCGGAACACGGCCACGAGGCTCCTGTGAGGGTGGGCTGCATTTGTAAGTGGGGTTGCCGTCCTGTGGCCATGCCATGCCATGCCATGCCATGCTCTGTTCGCCCAATGCGGGTTCTTGTGCAGAAGATGGCCTGGGTCTTGTGGTCCGGAAGTGGAGCCGTCATGCGTGTGCCATGTCTCGAGCCCGTGCAGAAGGAGGGGATGGGACACCGCCAGCCACTGGGTTGAAACAGTCCGATCAAGGCGCCGGCTGTATTAGTGAGTCAATCGATGCGGAGATTTGCTTTCTCCTATTCATGTAATTGGTTAGGAGCTAGAGGTTTGCGTCTGAGCGTGACGATAACGCGGTCCGGTGAATTTACTGCCGGTCGACCGAAATCGCGAGATTGTAGAAGCGAAGATACTGCGCGGCTTGAACATTAATGGTTTGTCGTTCCTGTAGTGTCTCATCAAGCCTCGTACAGCCTGCGAGTGCTTACAACGGTAAGCTTTGTGAAGGTGCCTCGAGCTTTTGTATTTTGCAAGACCGTCTCCCGCAGACCAGACTGGTTTTGTGCACGCATGCAGGAAATGGAAGGTTTGAGAGAATCAAGATAATGAAAGACACGGAATCGGGTGTTTTCTCGTGCAGGATATGCCCCATTTGTCGACGACGGTTGGGACTAGTTGATCCATTGCAATTGAATATGTTTGATGCTGCTTGCTTTCGTCTGCAAGCGGAAGATATTACACCTTGAAGAGGCCCTTCGAAGCTCGCCAGGTTGCCGTTGGATCTCTGAGCAATCGTCAATCATTGATGGACTCAGGTTGCAGGTTCGACTCGGCGAGTGCGCGAGCCCCAGAGCCCCAGAAGCGCAATCTTCCATTGCTCTCGGATCGCCGAGACGAGGCAGACGGTGACCAGACACTTCGACCCTGGGGCAAGAATCCTGTCAAGAACGTCTTCATGCGAATTTGTCTCACCTCTCAACTTCCTTGCCTCTCAAGACGCGTCCAGGGGTCTTCGATGAAGCTTGGCAAGAAATAAGCAATGTCACCATTTTTATCCCGAATACCGTTCCTCAAGGCCTGAAGGTCAGGTTCGACGAACGTGGAAGCAGGTTGAGTGTCGGATGTCTCGGGCAAGGAAGTTGTTGGAACGTCGGCCCCGGTCAAGTCAGGAACGATGTTTGAAGGTCCCGTCGAGGGCTTTTCTGGAAGCTCTTTGCCGCGAGCAAGGAAAGCAGCAAGCCCTGTTGGAACAGTTTCCTTGTTCTTTTTTGGTTTCTCCGCGGATAAACTGCTTTGGACTGCCATGCGCTCTTCGCTGTGACTCGGCCCACCTACGAGGGAATTAGCACCTGCATAAATCTGTACGTATAATACCGGGGCCATAGAGATAGTGCTTTGACCAGTGCTATACCTTGTCCTTGAGGCGGTGTCGCAGACACCATGTCTGACTGAGCGGTGACTGTCTCGGCATCCTTGGATTCTGTGGGGGCGCCAGGTGTATTTGTGGCTTTGCTTCCCACAGATTCCACGTCGTCATGGTCGGCTCTTCGCTTGCGTGGAACAAGGTCTGCCAAGTCGGCACCTGTGGTCATGTTGGTGAAACAATCTGGCTTGCGGCTCTTCGTTATACCTTGGTCACTATTGGCCTGGCGTTTGCGGGGACCAAGTTGAACACGGTTGGTGCCTGTACCAGCTTCTACTACGGCCTCTGCGCGTACTGGTTTTCCCGACTTTTTTGCTGGCCCAAACGAAGAAAAGCCCATGGCTGCAGCAAGGTCGGGATCGACTTCCATACCGACAGTGTTGTCGTCCATTGTGACCAATCAGGCGCGCCGAGCCAAGTTGCAAAAGGACGTGGGGTTGAAGCAGATCTCGATGGCCACGACGGCCTGAAACGACACGCGCTCGACTCGATCCCGACGCGTCGGTCGCGGAGAGATGGGACGGCGGAAGCGGAACGTAGAGGCGGAAAGTAAAGTTTTTGTTGTTGTTGGGGTGGCAGGCGGAGTCTCTTCGTTTGGCTTCTGCGGTCACCATCAGGCGCAGCGAGAAGGCGGGACGTGGTCCAAGCTCCTGCATCAGCTGGATCCCATCCTGGCCCTGGCCATTACGCATATCGTCACTCAAGACTGCCGAGTCCCCTTTGCTCGCCTCTGGATCATGCCAAACCCTCTCAACTTCCTCTCCCGCATGCCGTCCCCGGCGACATGAACGGTAACTCGAGGTCTTTGAACTCCCGCCGCTGGCAACGGCCTACGGTACCCTCCCTCTTCCAACCAACCTCTTGCTTCTTTTCCAAGACTGACACCGCCCAATAGCTTCGACAAGCAACCTTCATCTTGCCCAGCACCGGCGAACGTATTCGACGAGCCTTTACCCTTCGATCTCCTCCCCCAGAGGAAGACGACGAACGAGCTCCATTACTGGGCAATAGCTCCCCTTCGCCCGCTGCCCAAAAACAAAATCGCACTGTCCAGCGCGTCAAGCATGTCTCGCAAAAGGCATACGGGCTCTTCACCTCCAAGGTGGCCGTAGAATTGTTCAAATGTTCCATTGCCTACCTTTTGGGTAGCATGGCGACATTTGTCCCCCCTATATCGGCCTTCCTTGGGAACAACGACGGAAAGCACATGGTTGCGACTGTCACGGTCTACTTTCACCCTGCTAGATCGACTGGGAGCATGATAGAAGCCACATACCTTGCTCTCATAGCATTTGTATATGCCACGGTCATATCATTTGCCAGCATGGCCGTGACCATCGCCTTTCGCCATCTCCATCTGTTGCAACTTGGTCACGCCATCGTATTGGCAGTCTTCCTCGGCGGTGGATTTGGCTCGATTGGATGGATCAAGCAAAAACTCGGCAACCCGTTGGTCAACGTCGCTTGTTCGTTGGCGTCTCTTGCACTGATCACTGTCCTGACCAAAGAGGGTGCTGTTCAAGCCGGCCATTTCTCGTACAACAAGATCTTCCAAGTATTAAAGATGGTCATCATGGGCATAGCAGCCTCATTCTGCGTCAACATCCTCATTCGCCCATATTCGGCTCGGAAGCAGTTGCGAGATAATCTACGGAAGGGCACAGATTCCCTCGGCGACATGCTGACAATGATTACTAGAAGTTTCTTGTCAGGATCTGAAGAAGAGCTCAAACACCCCGAGTATCTGGATGCCTCCAAGAATTACAAGGCTGTGTTCAACCTAATGAAGAAAAATCTGGGTGAAGCCAAAAACGAGCATTTTGTTTTGGGAACCGAAAAGGAGTACCGAATTGAGGCTCGACTTGTCAAGTACGACCTGCTTTTCTCTGCACGGGATTACTGTGCTAACAAATCTAGATGCATGGAACGTCTGTCCCAGAATATCGGTGCTCTTCGCGGTGCGGCTTTGACTCAGTTCACCCTGATTTCGAAGCCACCAAGCGCTGGCACCAATACTCCTCTGACAAGAGTCAACTCAACCGACTTCCATTTTCCGTCTTTGCACTCGCCGCACCATAGCCAGTCCGGATTAAGCCATCTTGCGGCAATCGAAGAGCTCGGCGAAGAGAGCAGCAGTGATGGCCGTGATGGCCACTTGTCGAGTTCTGCCATATCTTATCCTGCAAGCGGGACCCAAACAGCCGAGTCTCCGTCAGACATTTTTACGATGTTCATCTCCCATTTGGGCCCGTCTATGAAGTCGCTTGCCTATACCTTGAAAGAAGTTCTCGACGAACTTCCCTTCGGCCCGCCTCCCGACTACACGATTGCAGTCAATAGGCATTTCAGAGGCAGCCTGATCGAGGCAAACGAATTGTTCAAAAAGGCAAGGAGGGAGGCATTGGCGGCCATTTACGCGAACCGCAGCCTCAACAGGAGTAGACCAGTTGAGGTGCTCGCAGACTATGAAGAGGTTGCCGCCAGTTGCGGGTACTTTAGCTCAGCTCTGCAGGATTTCGCCGAAGAAATGATTGTCTACCTAGACATTTTGGAAGAGCTCAAAACCAATCTGGAGCAGAAGCCAAGAAAGCGATCATGGAACTGGATCTTGTTCTGGCGGAAAGTCAAGACAGACACCGTCGAGGAGTACAGGCCAGGTATTTCTACGCACCGTTATTCCTTTCAGAATGCCCTACTAACACACAAATAGATACCCCTGACATCATTGAGCACAATGAGACTCAGGGCCTGTCACATGGCATGCCAGACCTCACCAGACGGCAAACCGATTTCAACCAAGTCGAAAAGGTACACCGCAAAGCAAAGTTGACCTACCGTCTATGGCAGTATTTTGGCTTTCTCAGGAGAGAGGACATCAAGTACGCCATCAAAGTCGGCGTAGGTGCCATGCTCTATGCAATGTGGTCGTACATCCCAGAGACTCGCCCCGTCTATTCTCATTGGAGAGGTGAATGGGGTCTCGTATCGTACATGTTGGTCTGTTCAATGACCATCGGCGCCTCCAACACCACTGGAATCCAGCGATTTGCTGGTACCTGCTTGGGTGCCGTCTTTGCGGTCGTTGCGTGGACAGCCTCGCGTGGGAATGCTTATGCACTTGCATTCTTCGGTTGGATCGTTTCCATCTACTGCTTCAATTTCATCGTTGCGAAAGGCAAGGGTCCCATGGGTCGCTTCATCCTGCTCACGTACAATCTGTCTTGTCTCTACGCATACACGCTTTCTGTTCGCGAGGCCGAGGGCGACGACGATGAGGGCGGAGAAACTCCAGCGATCTTCGAAATCGCCCTCCACCGTGTTGTGGCAGTCATATCTGGCTGTATCTGGGGCATCATCATCACTCGTGTGATTTGGCCTAACAGCGCCCGCCAAAAGATCAAAGACGGCATCTGCATTCTGTGGCTTCGCATGGGGCTCATCTGGAAAAGAGACCCCTTGGCCATGCTGGTCGAAGGTGCCTCGAAGTACTCCTACATGGACATCCGGGAGTCCATTGAGTTGCAACGGTTTTTGACCCATCTGGAAGCCCTGCGGAAGGCGGCCACATCCGAATTTGAGCTCAGCGGGCCTTTTCCGAACAAGATCTACGGCAATCTGCTCAGCACGACCGGCAGAATGCTGGACGCGTTCCACGCGATGAATGTCTTGATCACAAAGGACCTCAAGGCTACCCCGGGAGAAAGAGAGTTGTTGCAATACACACGAAAAGAGCGCATACAGCTTAGCAGTCGCATCAGCCACTTGTTCTCTGGTAAGTTGCCGACCTCGCACGTTGGCCATTGAGCTTCGACACTGACTCCCTTCTCCAGTCATGGCATCCTCCATGAAAATGGAGTACCCTCTCAACGATGCGCTGCCCAGCGTCGAGCACACGCGCGACCGCCTGCTGGCCAAGATCTTCGAGTTCAGGAAAAACGCGGCAGAGACGGATAGCAATGTCGCTACGGACGAAGACTATGAGCTTCTCTACGCATATGGTAAATCAACGTTATTGACCCTCTTACATTCGAAATATAGCTAATACGTTTTGTAGCGCTGGTCACCGGACAGCTCGCGCAGGACATTGCGAATCTTGGACAGGACATTGAGCAGCTATACGGCGTCCTCAATGAAGACAACCTCAAGCTGCAGTAGGACAACCACCAACTCTACGCGGTATGAAGACGCAATCGATGGGAAATAGCGAATAGGGAAGCAGTATCATCAACAGCGATAGCGATACATTGGGCATGGTTATTTGGGCATTTGGCATCCGAGATGGAATTCAATGTGTACCTGGAGGAAAAGGGAAAGGGGAATACCGGGAAATTTGCCTTGCTCCTCCTTCACTCTGCCTTTCTGTCTCCCTTCTACTCCCTTTTGGGATCATGACGACACGACTGCATTCTGCTTTGGCGTTTGTACACACTAGCTTGTTAGGCACTAGAACAGCGGATGCGTCGATTGATAAGCTTTGGGCTCTTTGCTTTTTCTTTTGAACCGGGATCGAGATGCGGCGTCCTTGAATTGTCTGTTGTCGCTTGTCGCGATCTAGACAACGACGTAACGACGTAAAAGTTGCAGCAAAGTTGGAGTAAAATCAATATCAAAACGCTCTGGTATTCGAAGCATGCATGTAGTGAGCGCATGTACAAACTTTTCTATCTAAACGTGCCAAATCTTTTCCCTTTTTTTTTTTTTCCCTTCTCCACAAACGCTGAAACCAAAACCGAATCCATGAATGAAAGCAGGATCTAGGAGACCACTCGAGTGGAGGGTGGGACCACGATCCTCCGCCCTTGTTTAAGACCGCATATTTGTAGTTCCTTTCCTGTTGGTGGTGGTGGGTGTTGGTTGTACCGCGGACGCCGCAACTCCTGCAACAATGAGAAATCGGGGGGTTGAAATTAGACGAGCAGGACAGCGTTGACGCAGCCGTCGTTCTCAGGACTGTGAAGATTTGGTTAGTGGTGGCTCTTGAATGAAGTGTGTCGTGCGAAGGCAAGGGCTTGTGGTTTGGCTGGCTTACTTGTTTGTCACCTGGGCATAGCGGGCCCAAGCCACCTTGCCGGTGGTCGTGGTCAGACCCAGCTCGCTGATGTTGACCTCGACGACGGTACCCCGAGTGAGCACACCAAGCTGCGTGCTCAACGGGTTCTGCGGGTTCTTCTTGACACCGAGGATGGGAAGCTGCACTGTGACACCGAGCTCGGGGTGCGTGACGTTGGCCTTTTTGTAGCGGAGCGCCATTGGTCTGAATGCCAGACGTTAGCACCTCTTTCAAATTCCACATGACGGTGCTCCTATTGAGCGAAACTCACCTGATGAAGCGCTCGAACTTGACGGGCCGTCTTGTAAAGTCGGGGCCGACAAACGTGGGCTTGGTGATGACGCGCTTCCAGCCCTTCTTGGCCGTCTTCTTGCCCGTCTTGACGACGCTAAACATCTCCTCCTCCGAGATACCGCGGACCTTGGGCAAGGGCACGCTGAAGCGAGCGGCCTTCTCATTGCGCTTCTGCTTGATGGCCGACGACAGGGCTTTGGCGTTGTTCTCGGTCGAGCGGTCGAGCAGGTACTGGGGCAGGGGCGTCGTCGACGGTTCGGCCGCGTCGGCCGACTTGACGTTGCGCTCCTCGTGCGCCTTGATCGTCTTCTTCAGCTGGATCTTCTCCTTGCGGCGCTTCTCCTGGTACAGCTTGGCCCGCAGGCCGCGCAGGTTCTGTGCATCCTTGGAGGCCCGGTGGCCCTCACGCGCAATCCGCTTGCGCTTGCGCTCGTCGTGGTCGAGGCGCTTGCCGTGCTGCTTCTGGAAGCGCTCGATGTACTCGTTCTGAGGCATGGTGGTGTTGGTTGGTTGTGGATGTGTTGCGTGCTGATGGTGTGGCACCGTCTGAACTTTTGGAGAAGTCGACGAATCTCTGCCTTGGCGGTGTGGCGCGGAGATAAGATAAGAGCACGGACCATATCCGCAAAACACCAAGGAAAGAAGACTTCAGCATCCTGCACTTTTTCTCTTCGCAACTCTTCCATGACGTAGCATCAACGAGGACTGTCTTCTTCTCTATCAAATTAGAACATTGTGGTCTTTTTCTCACGGCTACCATCCAAGGTCTGGAGGATTTCGAGGGCGATCATGCTGAAAAGGACCCGTTGAGGGACGCTGAGCAGCTGTAAAACTCCAGTCTTCTGTACGAAACTGGATTCGCGTGCCTTTACTTTCTCTTCTCTCACAAAATCCTTGATGTTGAGTCTACACGCCTTGAATGCGTCCACAATGTCGGGGACTTTTCGAACACACGGCCTCTAACAGCAAGAATCCAGGGGCCAGCATGCTCGCTACGCCCTAACCCCCCGGGTCTTGAAGCTCTATGCATAAGAGCTCTTACGCCGCTGGTGGCACCGAAGTCGGCCGCTAAGGGAGTCGTGAAAAAGACAACGGCCCCGAAGGAAAGAGACCTGAGCATTGGAATCTCTGCCTCTGCCAGACGAGGACCGTTGCAAGCAAACTGGAGGCTTGAGATCAGTTTGACGGTGGGGGAGAACGATCAAGATGTGGAGAAGTCAAGTCGGAGAGATATAGATGTCTCAAGGGCGAGATCGAGAGGGTCCAGCCTCATCCCGTCGGCCGCCGAAGGAATCAGATATGTCCCCCCTTCCCCACAGCTCGATCCCATCTATATCCACTTAAAGGGCAACCTGATGAGGACAGCTGCCTATCCAAAACATGACGGACCTCGGCAAGCAACCAAGTCGTGAAACGCGGCCTTTGTGCTGCATAAAGCTGCATCCACTCGAGGACACTCTACACCGGTCTATGAAGGGCAACGAAACGTTGACATTTTTTTGTAAGGAGCACCCCGAAACTCGACGCCACGTCGTCCATCAATGATCATTACATACAAGGCGTATGATATGATACATTAGGAACACGCGCGCTTATCGATGGCCGCACGCAATAGACCCTGCGCGCCACGAGCGATCGTCATGGAAAAGGGCTTTGCGCCTCGGCAACCTTTCCAGTTGGCCGAACTTTGTGTGTGCAGAGTGAGCATAGTCCTAGCATAGAGGATGTGCAAATGTCCAAATTGAGCCCCGGCGGCGGCTAGTCATTGAATGTCCAAGACCAGCAGTGGCAGCGCTAGGAGTGGCACGGTAGAGTGGTGTCTGCAGGATTCTAGACCGTCGAAACGGCTCATTTAAAATTCGATTTGCGCGGTGCTTTGCTGCTTGCCGAAGGAGTTCTCAGGGGAGCGTATTGTCAAAATTGTGCTCTTTCAGCACGATTCAAGACGACCACAAAGTCGCCCGAGCCTCGAAGCTTTGATGCGTCCATGGCACTGGACGCATAACAGTTGTTCGGCAAATACGGGGAAGGTGAGCCGTGGTCGGTGCTGTTGCGAAACTACTCAGCGACGTTCATTCTCGCGAGTTGTCGACCTGAATCAGTGTGGAGGATTTCAAATAGAAGAAGACCAGAATCCTTGTCTCGGGCCAACGAGAGGACATGACTTCCTTTTGGGAGGATTCTATCTCCGTGCTGCAACAAGACGAAGACGTTTGAAGAGGCTGACGACCCGCCGCACTGTCCTCCATGTCCACGTGGATGATTCGCAGCTTTGCCCTCGGAGAATTCAGGCGCTCTGGGGTCATGTAAGGAGCGGCCGTTGCAAAGGCCGGGGTGGGGAAAGAGTTCCAGATAGCTTTGCCCGTTTTCGTTGACTTGGCAGCATCTCGACTTTTTCGTCTTTCGGTAACCTCGTCCCACGACCGACTCCCTGTCTGTCTGAAAAGTTGTCTCTGATTTCAGGCCTCGGGACATCAAGCAGTACTGAACGTTCGCTTGCGGAGGCATGCCTAAAAAATCGCCCTGCAGATGGTGTTTCTCCGTGGTCGCCCAGGGTGGAGCACACGGTACAGGCAGCAAGTGGAGAGATTTCTGACACCCTCGGACGGACTTGTCGTGTTGAATTGGTCCGCGCCGCACCAACAAGGTGCAGAGGTGATGTGCAAAAGGCTTTTAGGTATCGTCTCCTAAACTTCTCCGTTCTCCGGTGATGCAGCGGTGAGGCGGTGAGTCCACGTTGCACCGTGGAAGGGCCAGCGGCTGTAGCCGAGAGCGTGGGCGGGAGCCGTGATGGGGTATCAAGATTAATCTCTCCCTTTGGGATATTTGGCATAGTTGTGGGCGGAATACGGTAGGAGGCGCTCTCACCGAGATTTGGAGAGGGAGAGAGGAAAAAAAAAAAAAAAAAGGGAAATTCAAAGCCACCGCCATCGAAACGCGGATCGATTGATCGTCGTATCGCACATGTGTATCACCATCGTGCTGCTGCCATGTGCCATCGGTCCACGAAATCGGGATGGATTCCTCCCGCCGAGGATTGTTTGAACTTTGTTGATGACTGTCTCTAGATGGGCCGTTCAACGGCTTCAACGGAGGAATGTGCAATGTTTGAAGTAGTGAGGATGGTGGTAGCAATGACGACCCGAGCACAGAAACACAAGGACCGCGGTCGGACATTCAGCAGGGACAAAAGCTGCAGCTGGAGCGGAGGTGGCAGGGGGGGATGGGGCCATCTTGATGCCCTTTGGCGCGAATTGCTCAATTTTGTGTAGACACAAGGCTGACTCGAATAGCACTGCAGGCGCGCGTCAGCGGCACGGCAAGCGCATCGAAAAGGTGGCATCTGGAGCGATGCAACGCAGAGCAGACACAAAGGACGAATAAAGAGTCGGGGGATGGCGAACGGAAGACGAGGTGCGTTTTGCGGAGATGGCACCGTGACGTGACGAAGCGAGAGGCGCCAGGGCAGGTTCGGCGGGCGGCAGGGAGCGGCGCGGATCGGGCAGCAGCAAGCGCGGTTCCTGCCTTCTGTTGGCTTTCAGGGTTACCATGTCTACCCGTACGTCTCTCTCTCTCTCTCTCTCTTCTGGCCAGCTCAACCACGACGTCAACTCTCCCCCACCATCCTCCGTCTGCTCCACTCGCTCGACCTCGAGTGCCACTGCCGAGCTGCCCAGCCTGCCGACTCCCGACGACGCCATTGTCGGAGCCCGGAGCTGCTTCATTTCACACACACGCCCGCAAGCCCCTCGCACGGCTCCCTAACCCTCATCTCGACAAATGGACCGTTTGGCCTGCGCCTGTGGGCCCGATCGGTTGTGACCCAGCGTCCAGCTCCTGGCAGCTTCCAGCCCGTTGTAGCGCGGAAGCGCGGATCAAGCTACCGCAGACGCACCATAGCAAGCATCATCGCTGACATCGACTCAGACAAACCCCCAACCGCTGCCTGCTGCATGCAAGCCCGTTGGATTTCGGGCCTGCACCCTGCAAAACTAGCCGAAGGACCGTCATACGTGCGGTGCGCTGGTATTTTGTGGGATGATGGAGAGGCTGCTGCAAATCGGCACAGCACACGCTAACCTGAACATGCAAAGGAATCTCCACCTGCACATACTGTTCGAGCACGGCTAGCAACTGCAGTGCTGGGACTCAGGAGTGGGAGCGCAAGAAAACAGCACAACATTAGTGAAAGATGTGCATCGAAGGAGAAGAGATCCAATCGAGGGGGTGGAAAAAAAAAAAAAAAAGAGAGAGAAAAGGTGTCCACTGCAGGACCCATACCGTTCGACCATTTACCCAATGCAGTCGCAAACGAGAAAAAAGCAAAAAGCATGAAAACCGGGGACCATGGGCAATGACTTCATCCCTCTTGCGCGTTTCGCATCACCCTGCAGAATTCGCTTCACGACAAGTCGTTTGCCGCAGCGACGGAGTCGAGGTCTCGCCGGGACACTGCCCACAACAACACCTGCCCGTTCCCATGAAATAGCGGTGCACCTTTTGCACGCTCACCGCCGTCCATCGTCACTCAACGTGCCACAATGACACGGAGATCACGGCCTGGCAGGAATGCAACAGGGTCCACTGGTTAAAGTCCCGGTACGGCACTGCTCGCGAGAGCAAGTTACCCACCCACCACCGCCCTCTCCGCCATTTCAGCTGCACTCCCTCGTCGCTTAGTCCAGCATTACAAATGCCCCTGCTTTGTGGTCCTCTCCTTGCTCACATCGTCCTCGCCTCGTCTCGCTATGACCTTCTGGCGACGGCGAATATTGACCCTCAAGCAAGGAGAATGCAGAGAGGAAAAGGAGGCCCCGATAAAGGAGGTGTGCTGCGTGCTTTCGGTCGGGCGATGACGGACGCCAAACAGCACTTGGTAACGACACAAGTTGATGCTTGACAGATGTCGGAAGATGGCGGGCTGTGGCGTCCTGCCCGCCTGGCACTGTCTGTGCCGCACTTGCTCTGATCTCAATAAACACGCACACACACATCACTACTGCTACTGCATCGGCAGACGAACACCTACGTGTTGGCAGCGGTAGGATTCTGACAAAAGTATGTACGAGCTGCAAGCCATGATGCCAGACGGTAGGTGTAGCAGTGGCAGGTAGATCCGCAGCAACGGAACCAGACCAAAGCCAATAGTGGCCAAGGGGCCGAAAAAAGATGAACAGGTGGATACATACACACCCAGCCCGATGGGCTCCGATATCCGTAGAGGGAGAGGGAGATGCAGACTGGCGATTGGCTCTCTCGCCGACTTGTTTACTTGTATACCTGCCTACTTCGTACCTACGGTCCAGCACAGCAGACAGCCATCAATCTATCCATCCATCTATCTACTATCTGCGCACCCCTACTTTTGCGTGCCCCATCTGACTCGGATACACCCAACTCTCTTGACATAAGCTGGCTGGCTGGCTGACTGATGCATGTCAGTCGTCATCTGCGTCTCTCCCTCCCCCCTCCCTCCCTCCCTCCCTCCTTGCCATCCATCCGCTCCGTCTCCCGTCTCCCGTCTCCCGTCTCCGTCCGCCCGCCCGCCCGCCCCTCCGCTTAATCAAGTGCTCCGAGAACCTTCTTTATAGATGGGTTTAACAGGTACGCGCGTTTCCAACACGTGCACGGGCAACGCAAATCACGACAAGCCGGGCTTCCGCACACGCAGCACACAGGCCACGGCCCAACCACTCACTCATCAGACGAAACAGTTTTTGAAGTGTTTTAGTTTGCTTTCCTTTCCCTCAATCTCTCCTGTTGGTGTGTATATGTACAAATGTGTGTGTGTGTGTGTGTGTGATCTGGCTGGACAGGACAGGACAGACGGTTGATGGATGGGCTGGCTGGCTGGCTGGATAGGTAAAGTAGGTGGGTAGGTGGGTGGGTGGGATATAGAAAAAAGGGGAAGGAGAAGAAAGAAGACGGAAAGGAGTAAAAAGAAGAGGTGGGGAAAAAGACGAAGAAGCACTGGTGGGGTTGTTTGAAGCGTGCTGCCTGGCCGTCTTTCTTCTTGCTTGTTGTAGGCTTGCACTCGCCTAGTCTGTTTGGTGTGGTGCCGTCCGTTTTGCTGTTGGTTTCTTCTCCAGCGCTTTGTGATTGGCGGTCTATGTGCTCTCGCTCGTCCAGGTGTCCATGGTGTAGGACTGGTCCGGGCAATTGCCGCTCCTTAAACTGTCTTTTCATCCTGTGCCACAGATTGGCGTCTTGGTCTTGAATAGCGGCTCATCTGCATGGGATGGACGAGCGAGAGATCGACACCAATGCCCGGGTTCGCAGATGCATGGAGAAGAAGCGAGGCGGTTGATTAGGCGCAGTTTAGTGGTTGGACAGACATATTTGGCGAGCGCAGTGCAACTGGCTGCAGGCAAGCGCAAACTGCAGTCTGCACAGCGTGTGTGTCGGTGGACAGCAGCAGCAGCGGCGGCGGCAGCTGTCATGCCGTTTGCGGAACCGCGTGTGGCCTCGGTGGCCCCAGCCTGCTGCAGATAAGACCCCACCCACACCGAACATGTAGACGACCCGTTGTGGAATCGCCCCACGCACCATGCCTGCCTGCCACCTTGAGACTGGCACCGGCGATTGTTTGGTGGATGGATGGATGGACGGGTATACGCTGGTGGACAGACGGCTAAGCGGATGGACGTGCGACGGACCCATGTAGGTCTCTGCGCAGGCAAGCGAGAGCGTGTCGCTCCATCGTCGGCCCCTTCGCTAGGGGCCAACAATGGCCACGGCAACGTTTGCTCTAACAAGGACGGAATTCCCAGAAGTGGAAGACGTTGCGTCTCCGCGCGTGCGACCAGAGTAAAACCAACCAAATCATGCGCTCGGAAAGAGGGAGCAAGAAAAAAGAAGAAAGGCAACAAGGGGATTACAAGAAAAAACAAAGCAACAAAAGCCTGCATGAGTCTCATTCAGGCGTTGAATCTAGAACGGCTATCATCGGCTAAGACAACAAGGTGAAGCGCCTGCACGGAAAGACTGGTTAGGAAAGAGGCACAACGGACAAAACAAATGGTAGAAAATGGACACACGAAAACATTGACTGAAACACAAAGCACTTTTTCAAAACGCGCACATGAAGGCGGCGGTAGCTGGTAGCTGGTAGTAGAGAACCACAAAGGGAAGGAAAAGAAAAGAAGATGGTGAGAATATGTGTGATCGGACAACACCTGACCGCAATGCACCCTCCCAACATGCGACGCCGTGGCAAAAGATAGAGGAAGAGAAAGAAGAGAATGGGAAGGGGAAGAAGAAGAAGAGATAGAAGAAGAAGAAAGGGAAGAAATCCGGAATTCTCTCGAGAGGAAGAAGCCACCTCGGCGGCTTGTGCCGTGACATTTGTGTTGTCCCCTTCCCGTTGATAACTCCCTAAACGCCATGTCCCATGCACGTCTCTCTGTGCGACACAAGAGACCCAAGGAAAAGAAAAGTCCAATGGTTGTTCTGGAGACAAGGTTCGCGCACGTTGGCAGGCCGAATCCGCGTACGGCTTAATCCAAAAGCGAAGTTGAAAAATGGTCCCTCGGAGGACAAGGGACGCACATTCACGCGTACCAAATCTTCCACTCCATGAAATCCTGTCTGTAGATCGCAAGTCGAAATGGGGTCGACTGCGAAGCTCCGGCTCGAGGCATGCGGGGCTGGTTTTTGTTGGTTTTTGTGTGCCGTGCTTCGTGGTTGTCGTCATGTTGATGGGCCGGCACAGGTTCGCTCGTCTGCGAAAGTTGGGTCCATGACGCATCGAAATGAAACGCCATGCGTGCGTCCAAGTCAACCGTGCGCTGGCGGCATGAAGGCGTCGCAGGCTGAGAGGGTCCCCGGCGGTCGCGTAAACGGAGAGGGCCCTTTGCTGGCGGGCGATTAGAGAATGACGCACTTGGGCTTGTGCTCCTTTCCCCCTCGACCCTTGTCGCGGCCACCGCCTCTTTGCACTGCGGCAGGCGTCCTCGACTTGCCTCCCTTGGGATCGGAGCTCTTGGATGCCCTTCCAGACTGCTGCCTTTGGCGCCTCAGTTGACGCACGACGTCGTAAAAGGCCTTTTCGACGTTGACGCAGTTTTTGGCCGAAGCCTCGACAAAATCGCAGCCGAGCTCACGAGCGAGCGCGCTTCCCTCCTGGGTGGAGACTTCTCGCTCCGTGACTCGATCGCACTTGTTTCCGACGAGCATTACAGGCGACGGACCGAATGAGCCAGAGCCAGCAGAGGTGGCGCTGAGGGGAGATCCGGGGTAGGTGGGTGAACCTGAGAAGGCCGACTCCTTGACGCGCTGTATCTGGTGGTGGAACTTTTGTATGCGAGAGAAGGAGGCGCGCGACGAGATGCTGTAAACCAAGACGAAGCCTTCGCCATCTCTTATCCATTGGTCCCGCAGTGCAGTGTACTCTTCTTGGCCGGCAGTGTCCAGAACCTCCAACATGCACGATTGGCCGTCGATTTGCACCTGCTTGCGATACGAGTCCTCGATGGTGGGATCATACGTCTCGACAAAGTGGTTCAGGCAGAGCTGCGGCGCGTTAGCGGGAGGGGAAAGGGAGGAGGGGTTAGGTTGGGAGCGAACGAACCTGGATGGTCAGAGCGGTTTTACCCACACCACCGTCTCCCAGCACCACCAGCTTGTACAAGGTCATTTTCCCCGCCATCTTGTCGGAGTGATGGATGAGCGCAACAAGGGAGGGGTCGAAGCAGAAGGGATGCAGCAGTGAGGGGGCGCGTCGAGGTGTGGAGGAGGGAGGGGGGGGGGGGGGAGTGGTTGGTGTTTATGTGGCGGAGCGGCTTAGAAGAAAGTCGTCGTGGTTGGCGTCGTGGTCGGCGGCGGCGGCGGCGGCGGCGGCGGCGGCGGCGGCGGCGGCGGAGGCGGCAGCGGGAGACGTGACGAAAGAAGCTTGGATCCTTGCGTCCAGGTGACAGGTGCACAGCGGGCAGAGATGCGGTGCCGGCAGAAGAGGGACTAGTAGTCGGAGCACGAAAAGGCCGCGGCTGAAGGCTGCCACGTGTGGAATGGGCCCAGTTGGGTAGAGTCGGCTTGCAACGAGGGGCAAGCCGGAGTGGGAAGAGGAGGGTGGAGCGAAGACGGAGAGGGAGAGGAGGAAAAAGAAGAGAGGAGTGGTGAGAGAGGTGACAGGGAGGAGACGAGACGGGGGGAGGGCGGGGTTGGGCGGTCGGCAGTAGCTTGGTAGGTACAGTAGGTGAAGATGGTGTTGTCTTGGGCGTTGGTGAAGTCGGTCGGCTAGGGTAGGATGGAGGTTGGGGGCCCAGTTGCAATGGAGGGACTCGACGAGAGGAGAGTGAGCAACGAAGGAGCTGGGCGGTGGGATTAGGGTGAAACGAAGGTGAGGAGAGTGGCGTGTAAGTACGACCTTTGGGCGCTGTGCGAGTCGAGAGGATGGCCGTTGTGGGCGGTGGGTGCAGGAGGGAAGATCTGGGCAGGGCGACACGTGAAAGGGCAAATGGGGACGGGGGGGACGGGGACGGGGACGGGGACGGGGAGCCAGGTGGGAGCAGTGTCCAGTGCGAGGGGAGGGGGCGCGTCCGCACTGGCCGTCAAGAAATTTTACGAAAGGAGATGTCAAGAGTGGGTAACTACCTTAGCGGACTGGGCTGGAGTGGAGTGGACTGGACGAGGCCAAGCAAGTGAAGCGAGAGACAATCCCCAGTCATGACAATCCGTCCGTCAGTCAGTCAGTCAGTCGGCAGGCAGGCAGGCGGGCAATCCACATGCAGGCAGCGCAGAGTGTTGAGGGGCAGGGGCAGACGAAGACGACTGGAGGGCAGAAGGGCAACACGGCCGTTCATTATTGTCATGATCAATTTTGTTATTATCATTTCGCCAATCCACCACCAGTGCAGTGCAGTCGACGACGGCAGGCAGTGCAGGAGTGCAGCTGGGGCAGAGTCAGTCAGTCAGTCAGTCAGTCAGTCCAGGGAGGCCCAAGGGCAGGGAGCCAGAGCCAGAGAGCCAGAGAGCCAGAGCCAGAGCCAGAGCCAGAGCCAGAGCCAGAGCCAGAGCCAGAGCCAGGGAGCCACCACTACCACCACCACTACCACCACCACCACCGCAGGGAGACAGGGCGCGCTTCCCCGACCCCGCTGTTGGTTATTGATTGGCCTGCCTGACACGACCCTCCCCGGCCGCCAACCACGCCGCCGGAACGGGGACAAGGAAGCGAAAAGAAAAGGAACAAAAAAAAAAGAAAAAAAAAAGAGAAAAAGAAAAAGAAATCATCGCCAGCATCTTTGCCTGCCCGCATCTCTCCTGCCTTCCCACACAGCTCCCTGTTCCCAGGCTGGCCGCATGCGCCGCACCGCACGTGATTCTGTTGCGTGTACACCTCAGGTACCTCACCTCACGGTACTCTTTTCCGAGCGGGAGGCGGCCCGTCAGCACCTATCGCGCCGGGCCCCGATGAGCGGAGCGCCGCCCGCACTGTGCTGCCCTGTATTCATCTCCCTGCTAATATTCACTACACTACCCTTTGATTCTTCATTTCTTGTATATGCTGTGCTCCACGCAGCCCCAACGACGAGTCTTCTCAACCTCTTCCCCTCGCCCTCTTGCTTGCTCTTCCGTTGCCAAACTCGGACTTGGGTCGGACATGCATGGCTGCTCCACGCGGCCATCGGCTCCTGCCTGCTGCTCGGCACCGACGCTCCATCCCGCTACCCGTCCCACGCCCCAAGCCGGATGCTGCACTTTCTACCTACCACCCTTCCCCCCCCCCCCTCTGCATGTACCAAAACACCACACCTCTCCTCTCCCATCCATCTACAGCTTCGCCCGCGATTCCGTCGCCCTGTGCACATGCTTGCCCCGATCCAAAAAATACTCCTTGACCCTCGCCCGCGCAACCTCGACCGCCTCGACGTCCTCGATCGTCGCCGGCACCTGCACCTCCTTCTCAAACTCGCCGTGCACCGCATTCTCGACCAGCTCCTTGAGAACCCGCCGCAGCGTCTTGCCCGACCGCGTCTTTGGAATCATGCCTTTGCCCTGCACCATGCCTCCGAGTCTGGCAATGCTCCCGATTTGCTCGCGAACCGCCTGCTGCACCTCTGTCTGCAGCCGCGAGTCTGGCACTGCAGACATGCTGGACCCCTGGTGCTTTTGGACCGTCACAAACGCAAACGGTAGGTGGCCCTTGACTGCGTCTGGCACGCCCACCACACACGCCTCGGCGACCTCTGGGTGCGACGTGATGGCCTGCTCAATCGCTCCTGTTTCCTTGTCGTCAGTCTCTTTCCTATAATTCCAGCCCCAAAACACTCACCAGTGCTGAATCTGTGGGCCGCCACGTTGATCATGTCGTCGGACCGCGACATGACATGGACATAACCGTCCTCATCCAAGATGCCTGCGTCGCCCGTGTCGATCCAACGACCATCAAACCGCTTCAAATACCCTTTGTAGAACCTGTGGTCGTCCTGCCACAGCGTAGTCATCCCCGACGGCGCCAGCGGCATCCCAAGCACCAAGTTGCCCATCTGCCCTCGCGCCACCTCGTCGCCCGCCTCGTCGACCACCCTGACGTCAAACCCAGGCATGGGCTTGCCCGCCGAGCCCGCTCGAATCGGCAGTGGCTTGCTCCCGTCGCCCGCGTTCAAGGCCAGCCCCGAAATAGGCGACCCGGACTCGGAGCTCCACCAGTTGTCGTTGACCGTCGCCCGTGGCGCGCAGTATCTTGCTAGCAGCCGCTGGTACATATCAACGATGCTGGGCTCGCTCCTCTCGCCAGCCAGGAACAGAGAGGTCAGGCTGCGCAGCCCGCCGCGCCGTCCCACGCGCTCCAAGAACGCATTGTCGCCGTCCTCGCGCCGGATCGCCCGCAGTGCCGTCGGTGCCGTGAACATGGTCTTGACCTTGTACTCCTCGGCGATGCGCCAGAAGGTGCCGGCGTCGGGCGTGCCCACGGGCTTGCCTTCGAACAGCACTGTTGTGGCGCCCGCCAGCAGCGGCCCGTAGACTATGTAAGAATGTCCAACTACCCAGCCAATGTCGGACGCGCAAAACATGACATCGCCTGGCTTCAGGCCGAACATGTAGTGCATGGAAAAGTCGAGTCCTACAGCGTGGCCGCCTGCCTGCCGTAGAACGCCCTTGGGCGAGCCCGTCGTGCCTGTGATGCTGGTAAGTAATTTTGATTTTGCACATAGTGGCAGCAGACGTGATGGACAAGTCACTCCACACTCCAGTCTAAACCCTCCCTGTATCCGTCGGAGTCATGGGTGAAATGACGCCCCCATGATTACTCCTGGAATAAGTGAAGACATTCTCGCAGACTCTTGTGGAAGAACAGACGAAGTCTTCTGACCGCAGACACCACCTAGCTGCCAACAAAAAGAAAGTCAAGCACTCACCACTGGTGTAAATAACATACAACCCCTCCCCACTCCCCACAGGCACCGCAGCCGCCCTAACCCCCCTATTCCTAGCACTCTTAACGCACCTCTGCCAATTCCTCTGGCCCGCCATCTTATCCACCGGATCCCATCTCAGTTCACTCCTCTGCCACACGAGCACCTTGTCCGGCTTGTACTCGCAACGCGCGAGCGCGCCCTCGACCAGCGGCTGGTACGACAACGGGCCCTTGGCGCCCTCGATGCCGCACGAGGCCGTCAGGATGGCGCGAGGCCGCGACGCTGCGATGCGCTGCGCGAGCGACGACGCGCTGAAGCCGCCGAAGACGACGGCGTGCAGGGCTCCGAGGCGCGCCGTGGCGAGCATGGCGACGAGCGCGGCGGGGATCATGGGCACTGTGTTTGCGAGGCGGGCATCAGCAAAGGAAGACCAAAGCAGACCAAGACCACCACGGATGGGACAAGAGGGACGAGTAGGAAAATTGGTCGTTGGTTGGACGCACTGTACACGACAACGACGTCGCCCTTCCGCACGCCCTCCTCTCTCAGTGCGCCCGCCAGCACCTCCACCTCGTCCAGCAGCGCCGCGTACGTGATGCGCTCTTTCGCGCCGCCCGCGACGGGCGAGTCCCATATCACCGCCACGTCGTCGCCGCGCCCCGCTGCAACGTGCCGGTCGACGCAGTTGTAGCTCGTGTTGAGCTGCCCGTCGGGGAACCACGTCCAGTGCGGGTGCGTTATCGACGCTGTCGAAGAGGAGGAGGACGACGACGACGACGATGAGGCCGCCGGCGCATCCAGCGTCTTGCGTCCCAGAGACAGCGCGGAGCGCGGCGCCACGTCCCAGTGCAGGTGCGCCGCTTGCGCCAGCCAGAAGCGCTCGCGGTCTGCGAGGGAGCGCGCGTGCGTCGTTTCTTGCGCGTGTTGCGGGCTCATGGTTTTGATATGTCCCGTCGTTGAGTGGGTTGGTGGATGGAGGCTAGCTTGGTGGCCTTCTACGCTGCTTGCTTTGCCCTTCGTTCTTTTCCTTCTCTTTCCTCGCTCTTTGATTCTTTTCTTGTTTAACCTTTGCGCGCAGAATCGGATGTCTTGATAGAAGGTGTACCGGGTTGTCGACGTGGGAGATGCACGGTGACGTCTGTCGCGTCGCACAGGAACATGTGCTGGTGTTCGAGGTCTCTCAATCGAATTGCCCAAGTACGCAGCTCAGCCTGTTGCGCAGACGAATGAGAACATGGCCAGGAACAGGACTAGCAGTCGCGGGTTACAGTAGTGCAGGCGCGTACGGTATGTAGCCCACGACGACGAAGAGAAGGCAGAGCGTCTGTCGTTGACGCGATCAGCCTCGGCAATGCGGGGAAGAGAGGTGCGGCGGCAACGTGTGTATACAGCGTGTGCTTGTCCACATCTCTCTACAGCTCAGATGTCCGTTGTCGGCAACCAGGCGCTACCTACCGCAGTTGCATTCGCTCCAATCCAGTGCGGTCTACTCCGGGCAGAGACGCGATTCTGATTCCGCACTTGGAGAGGAGGGCTGGCTTAGTCGCCCGTCCGAACCGCTGCAGCTACCTTGCCTTACTACATGTACGAACGGTACTCGGACCAAGCGGGCAGCATCCATCCAGCAACAACCTACATGCCACCTACGCACCGCAGCATCCACGGCACTCGGCGCGTTCTCAGTCCGCAGGCCGCACACCTACCTCCGTCCCCTGCCCGCCACACGCCCTCATCGGATTGGACAAAGGCGCTCGCGTCTTCCTCGTCGACGCGACGAATTGGGCAATGCGGTCCCGCGGCTCGACAGATGGCACGCACATACATAATATGTATGCGTGAGATAGGTCGGCAGCGGCAGCAGTCAATTTCGCTCATCTAGCGTCCGATGCCCGCTGCCCTTTTTCTCTCTCTTCCTGGCTGACAAGGTACCACTTGCCAGCCGGCGCTTGTGAGAAGACAGGCAGTGAGAGTGCGTGGAAGGGTGGGAGGGTGGGATGGTGGGGTGCATCGAGTGAGCGCCTTGGTTGTCGAGACCGCAGTCCCCGCATTGAGTGCGGAGGTTCCCCGCCCCTGATCCCCACACCTGGCAGCAGTTACTCAGGCACCAGATGGTCGTCAGGTCCGCGAGACGAGGCGTGACGAGACGAGACGAGACGAATCAATCCTTGTCTGCCCGCATGCCTGGACGCGGGTCCGCGGGTTGGGGTCCAACGGCATTTTCCCTCTATTCCTTTATTTTCTATTTTTTCCTTCTTCATGCATAGTGCGCCGACTTGATAGCAGAGTGTGTCAAAGTCAAAATGACATGACGCTATAGAGCGAAAGTTTGGGGCGCCGATTGCTTTACGAAATAGTGGCACGAGTTGTGGCATGACTGCACTCTGATAAGATGAAAGAGAAGTGACAGATTGCGGGGAGATTGGGCACGACATTGGGGGACTTTTTGGGTTCAGGGATTCAATTGAAATCCTGATAGTTTGTCTGTCTACTTTGAAATTGGCGATACTTGGGACGGCTTTCCTTTTCATGGCGAGAAGGGCAACAAGCTACGCGTCTTAAAAGTCAATGGCCGGACGAAAGACGCAATAGACGGCGCTGGGTATACCCATGAGAAGCAGCTAGCTATGGTCTTCTCTCTCCCTTCACCAAACCGTTTTTCAACGACCTCGGTTAAGGGCGTCTGTAGAACAAGATGCAGATTCAGAAAGGCAACAATTCTGTCCCTATTTCCATGTCTCGAAAAACAACATACCCTTTTTCTACTCCTTCAAAGCAACCCTGCCATCTTGCACCCGACCAATGGTAAGCAGCACAACTCGGGGGTCCGAGCTGCGGCCCGTGCGGATCTCCCGCCGGCATCGCAAGCGAGCGAGCTGAAGACTGACCTGACTGCTACCGTACCCCCTTAGGTACTCGCCCCTAAAGCCATGCAACAACAGCGGCCGCCACACGGAGCACTCGAATCATCTGATGGCCACAGTAAAGGAAAAGCCACTCAGTCTGCCAGGTGGGCACGAGGTCTGACTAACAGGCAGCATGCCCAGAACAAGACGAGTTTTGAGCCTGACCTCAATTGCACTTGTTTGCAGGTCTAGAACACCTCGGGCGAGAATGATTCGTCTCGCTTGTTTGCCGGCGTGGCTTGCTCTAGACTACTCCTCCTACTCCTCTCGCAGCTGATGAGGCGCTGCTGAGCTCGCCACCACGGAAGGATTGTCGACAACACGGATACGCGGGAAAAGCGGCAGTTTGGCATGAAGCTACGTGCTTGTTCACCAGCGCAGGATTTCTAAGACAACCAGAGTGGTGTGTGCGCTTAGAAAATCAGTTCATGTCACGAGTGACTCGAAGTTTGCGTCATGGTCTTTCGCGTTTTTGCCGTCAAACGTCGTGGACGAGGAAGAATACAACCCGTTGGAAGACATGAAAACAAAAACAAAACTCCCGACGACCCGTTGCTTGTCGTCATTCTCGCGCGCTTGAGATGGCTGTCTGCGTGTGCGGGTAGGTAGATCAAGAAACAAAAGAAACCAGTAAATCAATCAATCCAGAAAAACTTCGACTCAACCCACCCCAGCCCAGCTGAGCTCAAAAAGACAGTCGACGCAACTGCAGCCATCCGGCGCCTGTCAACACAAGGCAGTGTACCTTTAAAAAAAAGGAAGACATCCTCGAAACGACCGCAACAGTAAAAGTCAGGCTAGCCACGTTCGGCCGGCTGGGAGGTGGCTGCTGGCCATGTGGCTCGCCCGGGGGTCCAGACTAGACCTATCGTCGTCATGCTATCATCCCTTTGCTCATTTCTCGTTGCGTTCGTTCGCTCATTCGCTCGCTAACTAGCTAGCTAGCTCACTGTTTTCTTGAGCTGTGCTGCTCGATTGAATGCCTGTGCTTGTTTTTACTGCTCTCCACAACTCAGACTCTTTTTGCCGTCTGTTTACACACACGATATCTGAGTGTTGTTGCGCGTGGTTGGCACCTGGCCGGCCCCCTTTTGTCGTCTCTGCCATTTACATCGTCACATTCAGGAGTGCTAGTGACAACAGACAACACTGCTTCCTCGTCTCGCTTTCTAGGTGTCCCTCGCTGCGCCTACCCCCCTCAGGCCGCTCGCTGCGCTGGCCGGGACGCACAACCACACGACAGACAGTCCCGACACCATCACAGCTCTCGCACTCGCCGCCGCCGCCATGTCCACAAGAAAAGCACCGCCCATCCACACGCCTCTCCTCCTCCTCACCGTCCTCACCGTCCTCACCGTCTTCGCATCCGCCCAATCCGCCTCCTCCTCCGCCACCTCCTCCACAACAGCAACAGCAACAGCAACAGCAACCTCTGCATCCTCATCCTCGACCCTCAGCCCCGCGCCAGGCACGTCGGGCTTCACGTACGCGGGGTGCTGGAACGAGACGACGGGGTACGCGCAGGGCGGCAACGTGCGCGCGCTGGCGGGCGGCAGCATGGCGAGCGACACGACGCTGACGGCGGCCAAGTGCTTCGAGTTTTGCGGCGACGGGAGTCAGTATGCCGGGCTGGAGTATGGGCAAGAGTATGTGCTGCTTCTGTTTCTTTGCTGCTCTCCCTTTTCCGGGTTTCTTGTCAGAAGGACGGAAGCGAACGCGCGAAAAGGAGGATGAGAAGAGGAAAAGGACAGAGGAGAGGAGAAGGAAGAGAAGATCAGAGACAAGACGATTCAAAAGGCTAGCTTACTGACAACAACTCTCTTGAATGGCAGATGCTGGTGCGCGCCCTACCTCTCCGCCCTGTCGACGCAGCTCCCCGACTTGGCCTGCGACATCCCCTGCAAAGGCGCAAACAAGACGGCATGCGGCGGCAGCTTGACGCTGACGCTGTACAACCGGACGGGCAAGGGAGGATCCGATAAGAGCGGCGCGGTGGGTGGTGGTGTTGGATGGAGTGCGGCCTCGGCCGTTGGAGCGGTGTGGTTTGCGATCGCGTGGGGTATGGGTGTGTGAAAGAGGGGAGGGAGGAAAGGAGATCGAGGAGGTGGAGGCTAAGGTGGAGGCTTGTAGTGACGGTTTAATGTGAATACAGCCACGTTGTTTGCATGAGCTCGCAAACGAAGCAGGACATGAAGGAGGAAACTGACGGACAGCAACGCAGTCTCGATTCCCACAACCAAAAAAGCGGTCCAGCATAGGATTGACCAAGACAATACAGTCTACCACTCACCACGCGGCATAAGAATAACAGTGATACCCCACCAATGCCGACCCATCACGCAACGCCCATGACGGCCGTCCTCATCACCTCCTTCGGGCGGCGATACGTGTACCCAATAAACGCGCCCTTCTTCCTCGCCTCGAGCACCTGCGCCTTGAGATACGGATCCCGCAACAGCTTGTCTCTCGGCCTCTTCTTCTCCCTGACCTTGCGCTTCCCCAGACTCTTGCCAAGTACGGCGTTGAGCGGGCCAGCCTGGTACTCGACGCCCGACATCAAGCCCGCGCAGTCGTTGTTGCCAGCAGCAGCGGCGGCGGCGGCCGCGGTACTGTCGACCTTTGCGGCGGCCTCGGCCGCGGAGCTCTTCGATGAGTTGGCGTCGTCCACGTCCACGTCTGCCGAGCTGCCCAGGATCTGGTGCTCGTCGTCAAAGTACTTGGTCAGATCCTGGCCGCGGCGGATTTGCGGCACAAAGGGTGGCCGGAGCTGATGCAGTTGCGCCCATCTGATGCCGTGGAAGAAGGGGTGCGACTTGATATCGCGCGCGTCGTCTGCGTAGACAAAGCTCCGGGCCCGCGCGTCGCTGCTGCTGTTGCCTCCCCCGCTGCCGCCCATTGCTCCGCTTGCGGCGACCGGCGTAGGCACTGATGATATGCGGTAGCTGTAGCCTTGGCCGTTGGAGCGCATGCCGAAGCTGCGATGACGTTGGTGACGTGGAACAGGGTAGGTACTGGAGTCGTTCTGACGATATTCGGACGCGGAAAGACGATCTTCCTTGTCCACGAGCAATGACTTGATTAGACTCATGGCAGTGTAACTCACTTGCGGGAGAGGGATGCGGTCGTTTCCCTCACCGCCCCAGCGCTGCTCGGCGGGAAAGTGAAGATGCAGGGAATGTGTCACGATCTTGGTCTTGGTGTCCTTGCGCTCTTGTGAATAAAAAGGCGTTTGGCCATAAAGACACTGTCACTGGTGAGCTACTCTGACGACCAACTTTGATGGAAGTCAGAATTACCTCGTAGAGAATAATCCCAATGCTCCACCAGTCACATCGTCCGTCGTACTCCTCGCCTTTGATGACCTCTGGAGCCATGTACTGGCTCGTGCCAACGACACTTTTTGCAAGCCTTCGCTGTTGGTTCCTGTTCATCCAAGGCAGCGGATTCTCGAACTTTGGTTCGGCATTGCTGGCAAAGTACTTTTCCTTGATTGTGAACATGGACGGCTTGGTCGGCATTCGGCCGAGTCCAAACGGAACATTTGAAGAGCTGTTGACGCCAGTCGCCTTCTGCTTTTCCAGCTTGATGCGCTCCTCCTCTTCATCGTGCTCATCACCCTGAACCTTGATGCCAAATTTTTGAAGCAGGCTATAACGCTTCTCGCTAAAGTAGCTTTGGTTATGGGCCCAGTGTCCGTCAAAGGCCAGACCGAAATCGGAAATCTTCAAATGTCCAGATGCCGTGATCAAAAAGTTGTCGGGCTTCACGTCTCGATGTATCCAGTTCATCTTGTGGGCTTCTTCGACGCACAAAATCATTTCAGCGACATACCACTGGGCGACCCATTCATCCAGGACATCCTGTCTCATCAAAAACCCCAGAAAGTCGCCACCGACCATGTAATCCATGACGAGGTACAGATTGGTATGGTCTTGAAAACTCGCAATCAGGGGAACTACCCAGCGCGAGTTTTCCGAAGCCACCAAAAAGTCTCGTTCGGCTCTCAGGTGGCCTTCTTGACAGTTGCGCAGCATCTCTGACTTTCGAATTACCTTCATGGCAAACACCTGTTGGCTGGGGTCGGACAGACGTGGCCTTCCCCTCTCGGGCTCGCCCTTTCCTCCGTCGAGGCGTTCGATATCAGACTCGGAGTCGAGCCGCGGCGCCTTTGAGGGTGGCATATCCCTCTCTCTGACGAGACGGACGACCCCGAAGCTCCCCTTGCCCAGGATCCGGACAACTTCATAGCCAGCAATGGAGATGCCCTTGGACTTTCTTCGAATCAAGGAGTGGCTCTTCCAGACACGAGTCTGCCTCAGATGATCACTCTCTGCGCGGAGCCACCTCTTGATTGCGTCTTCTCGTTGCTCTTTGGAAGCTGCCTGGAGGTTGAGTCGCTCCTCGAGTGCTTCTCGCCTTCTTTGACGTGAGCTGGCTTGGGAAGACTGCAATTCATTAAAGTGAGTCTCGAAAAAGACCTTTGTTGCGGCAGCGGCCTCGATGGTCCCGACTGACGGCTTGATTGGGTCCAGTTCGGCTTGCTGGACGGGAATGCCATGGCTTGACGAGGTGGAACGGGCAGACCTGTGCTGTGACAGTGTGGTTTCAGTGCTTCCTCCTGTTGGGGCTACCGTCGAGCCGCTGAAGGCGGTGGTCTTGACTGGAGAATGGGGCCGGAGTTTCGAAATGGCCGAGGCGGCAGAATGGCCATTGGAAGTCGAATCGTTATATGAGGTGGGCGCCGTGGAAGCCGAGTGAGGAGGCGAGAGGCTGTTTGACTTTTCAGGGGACGAGGAGCTGTTGTTGGGAAGGGACAGGCTGAAGACGGCGTTGAGAATGCCTGGGGCAGAGGCAGATCTGGTGGAAGGGGATTCGACCAGGTCCTTTGCGCGGCCAAAGAAGATGCTGGGGCGATTGTGGGGGCGTCGGTGTATGACGGTCCGCTTCTTGTACGGGTTATGGCTGAAGAAAGTCATGCTGGGATAGTGATGTGGTCGACAGGACGGCTGATGGGGCCGACGCTGGAGACGGAGAGTTGGCCGACGAGGTGGGAGACATGGTGGGCCAAAGTCTGCTGCGAATACAGTTGAGGAAGCAGCAAGTCCGAGTTGAGTTGGGCAGCGCTTTCTCGTGCGAGCGCGTCCAGTTGGCGGGTGGTGGTGAGCGAGGGAGTGGTTAGAGTGTCGTCGGCGGGCGAGGCTGATGGGACATTCCCTGCTGCAAGCGCGTTTCAGTGCGGGCGTGGCACATGCGGGTCGTCCTGGTGGTGAGGTGAGCCGCGCTCGTGATGCGATCTGCTGTCCACCTGCTCCTCCACATCCGATGCAGCCTCTCCGACTTGATTTAATGCGTCTCGTCCTCGCTTGCTTCTGATGCATCTTCTCTGCTGTGCCTCTCTCTTCCTTGTCCTCCACTCTCCACTCTGTGCTGTCCGAGCGCCGCATCCGCATCCGCATCCGCATCCGCATCGCATCGCATCGCATCGGCACCGCCGGCGCGTCCCGTGGCGCTCCACTCCGCTGCCTCTCCACTCCCGTCTGGTTGCCCTACCGCACCTTATCGCCCTTATCGATTGTCTAGTGCCCCGCTCCACACGTCAGAAGACAGAAGAATACCTTTGGTACTGGCCATCTTCACAACCGCATCCAGACTTGCCGCGCGATTCGCTTCGTCCTGGAGCCTCCTCAACCGCTGCGCGCCCTCTCCTGGCCAAAACGGACACCAAAACCCACCTCTCCCGTCCAGGCCGCGCGCAAACGCACCTCACCATCAGACCTCCATTGTCGCGTCACGCCATTCCTCACTCACAATGCATTCGGCGCCCTCACCATTCCCGCTCTATCTGCTCCCGAGCATTCCTTTCCGGCGACGATCCTCCAGCGCCACCACAATCGACACCACCTCGGCCTCTAGCTCCCCTCCTACGGACCACCAATCTTGCTCAACCGACGCGAGCTCCAATCTCGGCAGCTCAGCACCATCTTCGCCGCCCTCGTCGCCGCCGCGCTTTCTCTCAGGCCATCGCGCTCATCTGCGCTGCACGCGCTGCCTGACGGATCTCTGCCTGACGTCGCAGATCATCAGCAAAGGCTTCACCGGCCGCCACGGCCGCGCCTATCTCGTTGCGCCGCCAAACCCTTACCCCTACGCCGGCAGCGGCGCGTCAACGAGTAACAGCGATTCCAGCTTGCGCGGCGAGATCAACCTCCCCAATACACACACGCACAAGCCGGTCCCGCGGCAGCTGGTGACGGGCGCGCATACCGTCAGCGACATTAGCTGCGCGCTGTGCGGCGCCGTCCTGGGCTGGAAGTACGTCGCCGCCGAGGAGGAGAGCCAAAAGTACAAGGTGGGCAAGTTCATCCTGGAGACCAAGCGTGTGTGCCGCGGCGTGTGCTGGGAAAACGAGACCGCAGACGAAGACAACAGCGTCATTGGCGGCCGTCGCGGCCGCAACGGTGCGCCGCGCAAAGAGGCCAGGAGCAGCGTGGACAGCGAATGCTCCGGCGCTGCTGGTTCCGGTGACGGCGACGGCGACGACGACGCGATAGAGTTTGACAGCCAGGACGAGGATGAGTGCGAGGATCTCTTCGCCGGCATCTGGAGCCCGGCGCTGGCGAGGAAGAGGCGGAGGGGCAGGCTCTGGAGGGACGCCCGGAACGGCGCCAATGGCGTCGAGGAGGTTTGAGTTAAGCTCAACCTTCGCCCAGTTCGACTCATACCTGCGGGATACCTTCCCTCTTGTCACACCGCCGCCGTCAATCGACCTCCTTGGCGGCGGAAGGACGAACCTTGAAACCTTCCGTGGATTGGAACAGTCATGCCTGTACAGGACATGACGTCTGAGGCGCGTCTTTTTTTGTTGCATAGCATCGCATTTTGAGAACTGCAAGGTGATCGTCTCGCGCAACCAGTGCGCACGACTCCTGCCATGGCGAGCACAGCTACCCAGCTGCTAATCGCCATAGTTCTTTTGCCTTCGTCAAGGGCGTTTTCGGATCGGACGGACGTGCGGATGGACGGCTGGCTTCTCTCGGTGCTTCTTTTGGACCTTGTTTCTTCCCATCTCTGTTCTTTCTTCCCCAGGATGCATCGTCGCCATCATCATCATCTTCATCGCCCTCGGAATTTCCTTGTCTCTTTCCCGCCTGATCCTGGGGCTGCCGCATGTCCGCCGTCAATGGCGGACGTGGTGGTCCAATCAGGTCAGCCAGCCGCCTGATGCTTCAACGACAGCTTATGATTGGAAGACTGCACAACGACCACCACTCATCATTCATCCATTGATACCCCCCTTGGACCTGGTGCGGTGGATTGCCTTGTGGTCCACCGCGAACCACCGGTCATCTTTCCCTTTGCTCTTTTCTCCCCACCACACACCGTTAATAATGTCTGGGATAATCACCCGCTCCACTCCTCTTCCTCTTGTCTAGGGATGTAATTAGTCAGTACAGTAGTAATGCCAACCACCTCAACTCACAATCGATGCATGTGCAAGGCAGAGCAGGGCTACTGCCGGCATGAGAGCAAACAATCTTGATGAAATTTTCATGTGACTACCTTCCCTTCCTTCGATCCAGACTTGTCGTGAAAACCCACGACCACCGTACATTCTTTTCAACCACCCACACCCTTCTTACATGCACAGCCACATTTACGCCCCCAATGTGGTGAACCCCTCTGATTAGATGCACCCCACCAACGCCGCGATCCAACTTTTTGTTCCGACTGATGAGATGGCGAGTGGCGAGGTACCGTACACGGTATACCCATGCCCATCCCGCGTTCCCGGTGATTAAGCAAAGACAGGAAGAAAGGAAAAATAGAAAAGAAGGGCAGGGAAGGGCGCCTGAGAGATCCGTCCTCCCTGCACTATGCCGCAATGCAAGTGGGATATCTCGAAACGCTGCAAAACGTCGAACCCGAGACTGAGACGAGAGGAAATTTGCATGAGAGAAAAAGACGAGCCTAGTCGAGCGTGGCCGAGGCTCAGAACGGTTTGCAGACTGCAGACTGCAGACGCCGGAGTGGAGCGTGCTATGCGACCGACTTGTGCGGGTACCGTTCTTGACTCAATAGGTTCCTTAGTTGAGCGACACCATCTTGATGTCGAAGACAAGGGTCGAGTTGGCAGGGATGCCGGGCAGCGCCGACTTGCCGTAGGCCATGTGGGCCGGGACGGTAATCCTGCGCTCAGAGCCAACAGTCATACCGGCAACACCAACGTCCCAGCCCTTGATCACCTCACCGGCGCCGAGCTTGAAAGAGAATGGCTTGCCCTTCTTGTTCGCTGTGGCACCATTGAGTCAGCTTCTGCCGCCTGTTTGGACGTGCTTTATCAGAGCAGGGGAACACTTACAGTCAAAGACCTTGCCGTTGGTCAGCTTGCCGATGTAGCGCATGCCGACGCGGTCTCCCTTCTTCGCGGCCGGGCCAGTTCCCAGCTTCTTGTCGTCAATGGTAATGCCCTGGACCTGCTTGACGCCGAGGCCGGTCTTTTGGTCCTTGCCGCTCTTCTCCTCTTCCTTCTTGGGGAGGGGAGAGCCAGTGGGGCCTTGCTCAAGGTTCTTGGCGAACTGGACCTTCTTCTTGTCGGCAGGACTGTCCTTGGCCTCCTCCTTGCCAACGGCCTTGCCTTCGTTGTTCTTGAGCTTCTTTTGTTGCTTCTTGCTAAGCTTCTCCTCGCCAGCGTTCTTGATCATCTCGTCGAGGCTCTCAGCAGAACGCTTCTTGCCCTTGTCGTTCTTGGCCTCGATGAGCTTGGGCGGCTCCTCATCCTCGTCGTCGGAGCCGAGCTCCTTGATCCTGGGGTTCTCGAGTCCGTCAAGCTCGTCATCCTCCTCGCTGTACTCCTCCTCAAGCTCATCCTCATCAGGAGAAAGGTCGTACTCGTCTTCCTCGTCATCATCCTCGTCGTCGTCGTGGGTGTGGTCAGGAGCGAGGTAGTTGCCAGTCAGAGAAATGTCGTAGGCACCGGTAACCTGGAAGTACACCTGCTCGTCCTCGCCAATGGTGATGTCGATAGCCTGCTGGTAGTGCTGCAAAGAGTTAGTAAACAACCAGTACAAGCGCGAATGTCTTTTCGAATGGAAGGGTATGGATCAAGTGCAGTGAAGCATCGTGAGGCGGCGCAGATGCTTACCTTGTCGGCGTCAAGAGTGCAAATGACAAACTCCTCCATCTCCATCTCTTCATCGTCGTCGTCATCATCATCCTCCTCAGAGTCCTCATCACTCTCGCCCTCGACGGCGGGGCCCTTGCCCTTGTTCTTCTTGGCGCCGCCATCGACGTCCATCTCGTCCTCGTTGGCAGCCTCCAGGATCTGCTTCAGAGCAGCCTCGGTGCGAGCCTTCTTCGACTTCGCTGGGTCACTGGGACCGCCGTTCTTCTCGTCATCCGAGTCGCTCTCGTCGTCGCTGATGATTTCACCCAAGCGAGCGCGGATGGCATCAATGCTGTCATCCTCCTCATCATCGCTGTCATCCTCGCCATTGGTGATGGGCTCGCGAATCAGCTTGAGGGTTGCGCGGGCGGGGCCATCGCCTTGAGGCTCGGCGCTGGGGTCGATAGCCGCCATGGTGATGCGGAACTTTTTCTCTAGTTAGCCAAATTCTGCGCCAAAAACATGGAACGACAGGCAGCACAAAGCTGCATCTGCATATCCAAGAAGCACTTAGAGCTGCGGAACGCAACTTACAGTGGCTGGGAAGTCGGGAAGAGCCTGGATGGGCATGCCCCCAGCGGGGACTTCGAGGCCATAGATGGCGACAGGAAGAAGAGGCATAGCGGATGTGTTGAATTAATTGCTTTGGTAGGGTATTGGATGGACTTTGTAGAGGCTGTGCTTCCGTACGCAAAATTTGGGTTGGAAGAAAAAAGAAGGTAGTGGGTAGGCGCAGAGAAAAGGTGCTGAGGGCGGTGGAGGGAAGCAGATGGGCAGATCTGCGGGCGACTTTTTCGACTGGCGCTAAGATTTCCGTGCCCTAGCGCTATTCCTCTTTCGCCACAATGACGCGCCCCGCGATGAGGACCGCCGGCTCAGGTCCCTCTCGAGTCGCGCTCTACGGTGCTTCCGCCCATCATTTGCCATGTCTCAACCGCCACGCTCAACAACAACATGATCCCTTTCATCTACCGCAATCATGGGTTCGCGCCTCGAAAGCAACTCGAATGCTGTGCGCAAGCGCATCGAGCGACGTACGTGCCCTGTCGCAAACGCTCAAAACCTCCTTCTGACATGGCGTCATTGCAGATACCTTCGACAACGAGGAAGGCGACGAGTATGACGCTTCTAAGTTCGGTGGCTTCGGCGACTATTTCCGGCGCAAAAAGATCAAGCTCCAAAACCTCGATGTTGAGCTGCGCGCACAGTCGAGCGACAATCCGCCCATATTCCGCGGCGTTGTAGCGCATGTCAACGGATACACTCAGCCGTCCCTCAACGATTTGCACAAGCTTATAGTAACCCACGGCGGAGGATTCATGCAATACCTAGACGGGAAGACGACTGTCACTCACATCATCGCGAGTAGCTTGACTCCGAAAAAGGCCGTAGAGTTCCGCAGATACCGCATCGTGAAGCCAGCATGGGTGGTCGACAGTGTGCAAGCTGGAAAGCTTTTGCCTTGGGATAATTACCGAGTCGTTGACGAAGGTGCAGGACAAAAGATCCTCGGCTTTGAAAATGGAAAGGTCGTCAACCAGGCCAACACGAGACAAAGAGGCTACCGGGACCAAACAGATGCCAGCTGGTACACCAGCCAACTCAGACAGGAGGAGAGCACACCCAAGAGTTCCTATCGCCCACTATTCTTATCACAAACCTTCCCGTCACCATCAGTACATGATGAAATTGATGATCTACCCCCTTCCCATCAGCCGCAAGCTGAATTCAACGAAGCCAGGTTGGAGCAGGATGACGACGTGTGGCCAGCTGAGCAGTCACTCGTCACTCCGCCGAAAAGCGAGCCTGTCCAGCCCGAACAGTCTACCGAGCCTCGGGGCGTCAAAAGGACGAGCGATGAGCAAGAAGACTCGCCATCCAAACGCAAAAAGATGACAGCTGAGGAGCACAATGCCATCTTGCTGTCGGATCCTAAAATGTGGAAGTCGACAGTCGTCAATCCCGAGTTCCTGGAACAGTACTACAGGGAGTCTCGTCTCCATCATCTTTCGACGTGGAAAGCGGACCTCAAGTCGCAACTCCAGGCCATGGCGGCGGAAAAGTCTTCGTCGCAAAAAGCAAAACAAAAACGAGTTCCTGGAAGCCGGAGATATATCCTTCATGTAGATTTTGACAGCTTCTTCGCAGCTGTTTCGCTCAAAAAATGCCCCCAATACAAGGAACTACCGGCCGTCGTCGCTCATGGTGGCGGCAGTGGCTCTGAGATTGCCAGCTGCAATTATCCTGCCCGCAAATATGGCATCAAAAATGGCATGTGGATGAAGCGAGCACAGGATCTTTGTCCAGATCTCAAGGTTTTGCCATATGACTTTCCGGCCTACGAAGAAGCAAGCCGAGCCTTTTACGAAGCCATTCTCGCTACTGGGGGCGTCGTTCAAAGTGTTAGCATCGACGAAGCACTCGTGGATGTTTCCATTCAGTGCATTGCCCTCGGCGGCTCGGATGGCAAAAAGATGACCGAGAGCAGCATTTACCGCGAACAGAAAGAGGCAGACAAAATTGCTCAATCTTTGAGAGATGAAGTCAAAGCCAAGACTGGTTGCGCTGTCTCTGTGGGAATTGGGTCCAACATCCTTTGCGCCAAGCTCGCTCTGCGCAAGGCAAAGCCCGCTGGTCAGCACCAGATCAAGCCTGAGGATATCCAAGAGTTTATCGGGGAACTCGAAGTCACCAACCTGCCAGGTGTCGCCTACAGCATCGGTGCGAAGCTTGAAGAAATAGGCATCAAATATGTAAAGGACATTCGCTCTATCACCAGAGAGCGTTTGACAACCGCGCTGGGCCCAAAGACTGGAGAGAAGATCTGGGACTACTCCCGGGGAATCGATCGAACAGAAGTTGGAGACCAAGTGATTCGAAAATCCGTTTCAGCAGAGGTCAATTGGGGAGTCAGGTTCGCAAATCATGAGCAAGCTGATGATTTCATCCACAACCTGTCTGGCGAGCTGCATCGACGCCTTGCAAAGGAAAACGTCAAAGGGCGTCAGCTCACGATGAAGATCATGAAGCGATCTCCCGATGCTCCCATGGATCCCCCGAAGCATCTCGGTCATGGTAAGTGCGATACTTTCAACAAGAGTGTGGCCCTTGGGGTGGCGACATGCGCAAAGGAAGTCATTTCGAAAGAAGCTCTGTCCATTTTGAAAAGCTACGGATTCTCACCAGGCGAGCTGCGAGGCATCGGCCTTCAAATGACCAAATTGGAGCCCTGGAAGGGCACTGGAGAGGCTGAGAGCAGCCAACGTCGCCTACAATTCAAAATCACGGAATCAGCCAAGCCTCTACCTTCAAAAGAGTCGGATGATCCCATTCAGGATGACATTGTCACGCCAAAAAAGCCAAAGGCGCGTCCCGACAGTGTGCATTTTGGCTCCTCGCAGTTGAACTCGGACAGCCCAAGCCGCAAGCCCCTCAACACGCTTGGTACCCAGTTTATTTTGCCTTCACAAGCCGACCCGAAAGTTTTGGAAGAGCTTCCACGTGATATCCGCGAAAGGTTGGCCAAGCACGCGAAAGTTTCCTTGCGCCCTCAAGATGTCCCAGTGGAAACAGTTGAAGACGGTCAAGCCGGGATGGGCGATGACCCCTTTTTCGACAGGAAAGGCATACCAGCTGGAACCATTCTGCCCAATGAATCGCAGCTGGACCCCGAAACACTTTCAGCCCTGCCTTCTGATGTCCGCGCAGAAATACTTGCCTTTTATCGCCAGTCTCCAGGATCGCCAGAGCCAGGGCAATTTCGTGCTCGGCAGCGTGACCAGGCTGTCTTACCGCAGTCCCCTCGGAAGAACCGTACAGTCAATCCCTCCAAGAAGCCTAAACCCGTCGCATTTCCAGGTCTTCGCAAACGCGGTCGCCCACCAAAGGCCGCCACGCTGGCAGCTGCAGCCGCGGCGGCAAGTCATCCAACACTGACGCAGTCCAACTTCGTTGCAACAAAGCTGGCGCGCAGAGCTCAGAGCAACGATGCGTCCACAACGGAAACGGAAGGTGACGCGGCAGAAACGGAGTCAGATGGCGAGGCGGAAATTTCGCCGGACTTCTTGGATGCCTTGCCCGACGACATACGCCGCGAAGTCTTGGAAGAGCAGCGTCGTGCCCGACTCAGGAAGAAAGGAGGCCTAGGGCTGAATGCCCCGAAGCACAACACCGGATCAGCTGCTTCTCACGCGCTGCCTCCGGGACAGAGAACGCTTCGGCTGCCTCCCCGCGTGCCCCGTCCGACCTTTACCACGAGGAAGTTGTGGGAGTCGGGAGAACTCAGAGAGGCTGTAAAGGAATGGATCTACGAGTTCAACGACGAGGGTCCATATCGCGAGGATGTACAGGCGCTGGGGACGTACCTGCAAAAGGTGGTGGGTGAGGAGAGAGACATGAACAAGGTTGTCGGTCTGGTGAAGTGGTTTGTGTGGATTATCGGGGAGGAGAAACTCAAGGCAAGGAGCAAATGGGATCAAGCACTGGACCAGGTCAAGTCCATGGTGCAGGATGCTGTCCGGGCGAGAGGATTGGGAGCTATCCTGTTCGATTAGGCCAAAGCGAAATATTAGCAGGAAACTTGATGCGTAATGTGTCTCCTCGAGGCCGCTCCAGATGTTCGGCCTCCTCGGTTCGGCCTCCCGGGTCGGAGTCGGGCATCGGAGCGTCGGGCTGTTAATGAGCCCGTCTCCGTATCATCCAATCCTGCCACGTCGTGAAGCGTTGCCTAGCGAGTCAAACGCACCATAGTAAAATAGAGTTTGGAGACAGGAGGCGTCCAAGTACCGAATGTTGCATCTTACGAGTACCGAGCAGTGCTGTTGCTCATTGGCTTTGCTGGTGTCGAGCAACACCAGGCGTCGGCGCCAATCGGCAGCCCTGCAGTCGCGCCCCGGACAGACAGCTCAGCTCAGCTGGATGCGGAATAGATCCAGGCACTTTAGCCAACCAGCCCCCATTGGATCCTCCTGGTCGGGGAATCACCTGATTGCTGACAAGCCAGGGAGCTCCAAGTGATATATGAATCGCCCGTTTCTTGTCTTACCTTTGTACTCTTTAACATCGCGCTGCCGTGCCATATATCACCCGTCACTCGTCACTCCTGCCCAGCTAACGTAAAGTCCTCGTTCACTCGACAGAGCACACACCCACCATGTCACTACTCACCCAAGACTGGAATAGCTCGCCAATCGTCCGCACGGCGCAAGTCGTGGGCATCACGAGCGCCTTCATGATAGCCGGTGCGTCACAGCAGAACTTCGGCCCTCGGAAAAGCAATACATCAAGCTGACCTTCCGTTCGCTCAAAGGTGGCTCTGGATACATCAGTTACGGCGCGCTCCCCGCATACAAGGTGCTGCCTGCGCCGCTGAAGATCAAGCAATGGCAACTCAACTTTGAGGCGGGCAAAGCTGCAGCTCCCTGGTTTGGCCTCGCTGGCGGCATCTCCTTCAGCTACTTGATCTGGCATCGTGAGTCCATCACCCTGCGCGCGCGCAAGCTGTCGCAAGCGGTCGCTGTGCGTCGCGAGACTCGCGCGAGACAGGCACACAGCTGAGAAATGGCGAATGTATGGATGGTCGCTAATTATCTTCCAGAAAGCCAGGTTGCTGGACCGTCGCGCGCCTTGTACCTGTACACCCTTGCAGGCGTGCTGCTCCCGAGTATCGTGCCTTACACGAAGGTGGTCATGAAGAATGTCAACAATCGCTTGGCAGCCAAGGTCAAGGAGCTATCAACTGCTCAGCAGGGCGACGATGCGTGGACCGAGAAGGGCGTGCCCGCTGACGACACGGTCGACGCGTTGGTGGACCAGTGGAGGCGGTTGAATGCTGTGCGCGCGGTGGCTGGCTTTGTTGGCGGCGTTTCTGGGTTGATCGCGTTGGTTTGGAGGGACTAGATTTAGATCGAGACTGGGACTGAGGTGTGGTTTTGGGATAGCTTCTTGTCTTGTGAGTTTTTGTTGAATGTTCCCTTGCAATGTGGGAGTTGGTTTGCCCTGAACAATGGGTTGGAAAACGAACGGGCAGACAGATGTCTATATAATTGGTCGCTCAGCCCTCCCGACAGGCGAGTCTGTATAATTGATGAACATCTGTACATGAAAGGAAAATGAACACATCAGTACGATGTACGGACAAGCTGTGTCCATGTGAGGAGCCGTGGACTGGCCACCACTTTCGGCTAGAGCGCACAGCGGGGCGGAAATTGCCAAGACGCTAAGACTTGTCTCCGCAACCACGCTAAAACTCATCAGCCCAGACAGCCACCACCGTTGAGCTACCTGGCGACCGCTTCCCGTTGTCAAAACCAACACCAACCACGGGCTGCTTGTCTCCGAGAGACATGGGCCAAGGGTCTTCACAGCTCGACGCAGACACTCCAAACGCCCCCGACACTGTCGAGTCGTCCGGCGTGAACGTCATGTCAGGTCAAGGTGAGTGCGCGCCGCTCAATGCTTCAGGCGCAACGCGTCGATACACACACTTTGTCGCTTCGCTTACAAGCATCGTGCTCTTCTTCCGCTTCTTGACTTAGCGCTGACTTGGGATCTGCAGAAGACGACATGGCCGCTTCGAGCCAATTGGCCTCTGAGGAATTGACGTCGAAACATCGTCCCAAAAACAAGGATAGAAAGAAAAAGAGCTCCAAGAGAAAAAGTGAAGGCTCGGTCAAAAATCAAGAAGCTAGTCCCCTCACCAACGGTCACGGCAAAAGTGTTGAGGCGCCCTCGAAGGCTACTGCGCCGGCAGAATCGCCTGCTGTGAAGGTCCCCAAGGATACAATGGCACAGCAAGCGGCTGCGACGGACGCGAAGGATAATGTGAAGAAGAGCAAAAGAAAATCTGCCAAGGCTGCAGAAGCAGAGAGCGTTTCCGATGTTGCGCATGAAAAGCCCAGCAAGAAGCGCAAGAGGAAATCGAAAGAGGCTGCGGACCTCAAGGCCACAGCACAACTAGACACCGAACCGGCCGCGGCGGACCTTGCGCGTACACCGAATCGTCCTGAGAACGAGGAGAAGCCGGCCAAAAAGTTGAAGAACTGCAAGCGCTTGAGTAAAGCAGGCGCTTTTCCCACGCCGCTCAAAGAGACGCCGATCCCTCCGCCCGTCGCTCTGCCCAGAACCCCAGAGGACCACAAGGATCAAACGCCGAGCAAAAGCAAGAAAAAGGCGCGAGGTTCAGAGGGAGGTGAACGGCCTGATAAGGAAAACGTGCGTTCCGCGTCTCCAGGATCGAATGATGCCAAGGTCGAAGATACCCGGGAGCTTGACGAAGTTCCCAGCAAGAAACAAAAGAAAGACAAGAAAGACAAGAAGGAGAAGAGGGAGAAGCGTGAGAAAAAGGAAAAGAAGTCTCGGCGCAGCGATGCCTTGCCAACTCAGGAGTCGTCTGGTTCACAAGATAATCCGTCTACGGTGCCCCAGATCGCCATGCCTCAGACGGCTTCGAGTAGATTGTCTGCAGCTGATGACTCGATGATCGATCCAGCACTCTTGCCTCAAAATGGAACTCAGAACGGACAACATGTCAACGGTCTAGGCGAGGAACAGCCATCTCAGAAAAAGTCAAAGAAGTCAAAGTCATCGCGACGCAGCGAGAAGGCCGAGACACGCAACGAGGTCGAAGCTGTGCGCAAACCCGCTGAAAAAGTCCACCGGGAAAAATCGAAAAATGGTCTATTTGACACTTCCGATGCGCATGAGCGGACGGGTCAGACTGCCTACATCGAGCATCAGAAGAAGAAGGAGAAGCGCAAGAGGGAGTCCGAGCAGGTAAACGACTCAACTGCCAATGGCTTACAGGTATTGCCATCGACAGCGCCCGAACCGACCCAAGAACCCCGGCCCATAAAGCGAAAGACCAAGGCGAGCGAGACAGAAACTCACCAAGATACGAATTCAAAGGGCGAGAAGAAGGGCACCTTTGGGGACTCTGATGACTTTCCATCTTCTGGGCCATACACGAAAATGGAGATTGCGACACTGACGAGGGCGATCGATACGTACCGCGACTTTTACGAATTGACGCCGCGACAGGTCAACGACATCGTCCAAGCCGGAGTTTTTGCCGAGGTTCACAACAAGTCTTGCAAAGCCTTCTGGGACGAGGTTTGCCCGTGTCTTCCCAATCGCTGGTCACGCGAAACCATCATCAAGTTCGTGCGTCGAAAATGGCACAATTACGAGAAGCGAGGCAAATGGGATCCAGAAGAGGATGACATGCTGAGAGAGGCTTATGCTCGGTTCCCTGGCCAGTGGACAAACATTGGCGGTGAGCTAGGCCGCTTCCCCGACGACTGCAGAGATCGATGGCGCAATTACCTTTCCTGCAGTGACACCATGTCCACCAAGCGCTGGCACGACAGCGAAGTGAACGAGCTGCTCAACATTGTCCAAGAATGCCTCAATTCCCTTTTGGAGAGACTGCCGGAAGACCAGCAGCAGCGCTGGCGAGAAGAGCTGCAGTGCACTGAGCCTAGGAAAATCTGGATGCCCAAAGAAATCCAAAACCTTGTTCGCAAGATGCCCATCTGCATGGACGCTCTCCGTGCAGCGTTTGCGCAGAAACACCCACGTAGCACTGGCCAGAAGCGTGCAACCGACAGACGCCGTGGTTCAGGCGAAACTGACAGCTCCGTCGTTATCAACTGGGACTTGGTGTCGGAGAAGATGGGCAAGAAGCGCAGCCGTTTGCAGATCATGAGCAAGTGGAAAGCCCTCGAGAACATGTACACGGGCGAGCTCAAGGACTCCTTCTTCACCGAAGCCAACCACTGGCGCATAGAAAATGGGCAAAAGTGGGCTGAAAACATGCTGCCAGGTGACAAGTACAACATCGTCCTTGCCATGAAAGACCTTGGTCTCACCAATGAGGAGCGCATCGTCTGGAACACGGTCGCCTACCACGACCTTGTGCGCCTGCGCTGGGCCCACCAAGCCAAGATGACGTGGCTGCTCATGAAGAGCCTTGTTCCGCCCAAAGACAGCCTGCCCAAGACGCTCGAGGCTCTCAAAAGGTACTACGAGAAGAACCACGCGGGCGAACTGGACAAGCACTGGCACAAGCCGCGCAAAGGCTCGAAGAGCGCGACTCAGAGCCGCGAAGCGAGCGAAGCTGCAACCAACGGCAATGGCACTGGAGAGCTTGAGTGGAGAGGTGGTGTCAAGTTTCCCAAAGAGACTAAAAGTGCCGCCTGGGTGTCGAATGAGGATGAAGAGGATGACAACGGCGGGCAGTGAGAGGGATTCGATACGCGGTATCTCGATCATCCTGGGTGTCAGAGGAGGATGAAGAGGACGACAACGGCGAGCAGCGAGTGGAGTACCGGGATCTCAATCATGGGTCGGAGTTTAGGAGGAAAAAGTCGTTGCTCTTTCATACCCTCCATGGCTGACATGGCTTCTACAGCCTCTAGGCGCTTAATACCGTCATATTGGGCTCGAAGTCCCTAAATGAAGGAAATTAGCATTTCCAAGTGGCTGATTTGAAACCCCCTTGACCTCCAGGTGAAGAGACCAGTATATATTTGCTCAGGCTGAGACGAGACGCCATGTTTTCTTCTCATTCTGAACTTTGGTACGCTCCATCTAGTTACCGAAACAAGCAATTTGCATGCCAAAAGTCACGATATATGCAGCGCTGGACGGAAATGCAGCATGCTGATATGCCAGATGATGCTTCCCACAACCAAGGGCATCCCTCTCCTATCGATCCTCACGAACTGAGCCACGCGCGTCCATCAATTTTGTATATCCCCACGACGCTGTTCTCCTGTTCCCACCGTGTCCACCGCCTCTTAAAACTACTCGTCATCCTCGCCATCCCTGTCCCTCTTCTTCCTCTCCAACAATTTGACATCGCCCTCGGCGCCGGGAGGCAGCCACCTAATCGTAACGGCGAAAACCACGGCCAGGAGGAAGAAGACGAGCCAGACGAGGTAGCCGCCGAGCAGGTGGCCGCGGACGCCGACGGCGTAGAAGCTGGCGAAGGCGGCGGGGGCGAAGGCGCGGACGCCGCTACCGAGCGACAGTGCGACGGCGTTGAGCGTACCGAGCGTGGCGGGTGAGGGGGAGATGTCATTTAAGGTCAGGGTCGAGCATGCTACGTGTGTCGGTCAGTTGGGTCAGTTTTGGATGTTTGGGCGGGGGATATATGGTAAAGGAGGTTGTCAAGGGAGTGTAGGGTAGGAGAGTGCACATACTATACGACATCGCAACACCGCTGCCCAAAACGCCATTCAGCAGCGCAGCCGTCCAAAAAGCGCGCACAAAGCCCGCCCGCAGCAGCAGACTGCCAACTGGGTACATGACGAAAACGAGCGGCCAAAAGAGCGCGCAGCCACGGAACACGGCACCAGTGCTGTAGCGGCGCTGCAGCGGCGGGAACACGAGCAGTACCCACAGTGTCTGCGAGATGCCCAGCAGCGCCATGTACAGCGAGATTTGCAGCGGGCTGAAGCCGTAGCCGCCCAGCTCGGGCCGCGTGAAGAGGAAGACGGGAAGTACGGCCGTGAAGGAGAGCGCGATTATCATGGTCCAGCTGTGTGGGTAGCGCGCGTTAGATGGTGAATAGGGGAGAGGGGTGTGCAGTCTCACAAGTATATCACCAGAACCATCCCGACGCCAGGGGCACAGAGGACTTCCCACGTCGACATGGGCTTAGCGGAGCTGGAGGAGCCCCTTGTCTTGCGCTTGAGCGTCTGTCAATCTGTTAGTACCGGAAGTCAATGTCAGAGAGCCGCAAACACGCACCTCCTTGGTGAAGAAGGCATTGGCCAACAGGGCTGTCCAGGCAATACCGCCAATTGCGAAGCCGGGAAGGCAGTACGGATAGTCCTTTAGGAATTGATTGTTTCCGAATACCGACGGCAGCTGTTCTGCAGGGTTTGATAGAGCACCACCTAACACGGTCAGCCGGATGAATCGAGGTACAGGAGCAGCACCATAACATACCAATCAATGGACCAAACATGATGCCAATGTTACTCGACGTGCTAAACCAGCTGAATGCCCTCGCTTGCGTCTTTGGCGTCGAAATTTCTGAAATCATTGCGCGGACGGTCCTGAAATCTTCAGGTAAGCAAGCAGACAACGAGGACTACTGTGTGTTCTTCAACACCTTGTGGAGACAGGTACTTACACAATCACACCACCAAAAATCCCGGCCATGCATCGAAACAGTACCATTTGCCAAAACGACTTTGCCATGCCAAAAATCGATATCGACAGCGCGATGCCGGTCATTGAGAACAGCAGTACTGGTTTGCGGCCGATTCGATCTGCCGCGCGGCCCCATGGTATCATGACGAGCATTTGGGTGAATGAGAAGAGCGATTCCTGTCGAACCAGGTCAGACACGTAACTACAAGGTGAACGATTGCTTATGGGAGTTGAGTTGGCGTACAATGAGTCCAGAGTAGAATCCCAAGTCCTCTTCCTTGACGTCGCCCGTATCCATGATCATCTAAAACATTCTGGAGTCAGCATATCGCATTCGAGAAGATACTGCAACAGTTAAGAGTCGAGTTCTAGCCCATTGGTGAGGCCAGCACAAGCAAACACACCTTGTTGATAAAGGGGAAAATGCAGAAAAAGGCAAGTGGCTCGACGAATCTACAGCAGCGGCGACATCAGCACTTCTCCACTTTGCAACAATGACAGAAACAAAAGAAAAACGGAGGACGCTAAACACTCCAACGCACCGCGCGTAGCACACCAAAAACAGTTGCCCTGTTGGCAACGGCCTGTCCTCGTCATACTCCTCTTCTTCCGAATCCTCCGAAGAATCCGTGCCATACCGAGGTTGCGTCTCGCGTTTCTTCCCGGTTCTTGCATTTGACAGCAGGCTTCCGTTGCCTCCCACCACCAGAGGCGCATCGCCTGCCGTTTCGACGGCTACGGCCACGGCCGCGGCAGTGGCGCTCGTGCCTCCGGGTAGCAGCGGCGAAGACTCATCTGGATCGCGGAGGATACTCTTGGACGACTTGGACGACGAGGGCCTGGAGGAGGACGAAGAATATGAGGATGGTTGCTGTCGGGTCATCGTTGGCGTTGCCGAGGTCGTCCGAAACCACTTCATGGTTGAGGAGTAGGAGCAAGTGAAATGGCGAGAGCGAACAATACTAGCAAAGCAGAAAGTGTGAAAAGGCTCGTTGTGAATTTCGCTTAATCCTTTGTTTGGTTGAACAGGGTGGAAGAAGAGCTTTTCCTCATCAACTGACAGACAGGAGTGTCGCTCTCGAATGATGCACAACAGCTAGCAAGCCAGGCCACCCCAAAGAAAGAGGGAAGAGAGAAAGAGAAACGGCGGCGGTCCAACTGCAAACAAAGTCCGTTCAGAACGAGGACATAAATGAAACCACGCGGCGCAAGGTGCGGTGTGGGGGTGGGAAGGGAGCAAATAAAAGATAAGCGAGCAAATGGAGAACTGGACAGAAGGAGACTCAGGGTCCGGCGGAGACCGGGAAGGATTGAGTGACTCTTCGCCCGGTTGGCTGGGACAATGGCAGCAGGCGCGGTAAAAAGCTTGACAGCTGCAGTAGTGTCGTGAGCGCCAACCACTGCGTATGTAAAGCGACACCGGGCTGCGACGGCGCACAGACTAATCGGGTATGACGGCAGCAAACTAGAAAATGCAGAGGGGAGAGAGGAATAAGAGCAAAAGTTTTGTTAAATATGAATGTGAAGAAGAGGGGAAGAGATAAGCAATTGGCAAGGCTGTAGGCAGTGAGGGAAAAGAGGTGATGACGTTCAGCCCACTGACTGTGATGTGCTCGTGTCTGGACCCTGATGGCCACTACCGTGCCACTCTGACTGCTCGCATCACCGAAGCACGCGATTGGTTGGGTCCGTCTTTCGGAGATGGCAGATAAGATTGTTGAAATTCCGGACCATCTCCTCTCGATGGACCTGCCAGTCGAATCAGTCGTCTGTCCTTGATTATTGCAACGGAGTGTCCTTACCGGAGTCTTGGTCCTTACTAAAGACAACTGGCAGCATGTCAGGTCCAGCTATCCAGAGCTCTGTCTTGCGCCGGCGCACAATCGCACTGACTCTCCTGCCTATTGCAGTCTAGTTTAGCGACGACACCAAAATCGTTGACGGACAAAGCAATTCAGGACAGCATTCCGTTCCTAGACGATAAAACGGCGCGGAAGCGAACAGAAATCTCGGCTCGGAAACATCGTCTTCCTTCATGCAAGTAGACCTGTCGTGCCTGGCATCGTCAAACGAAAAAAGACTCGAAAAAAGAAATGAAGCGAGATAGGAGTTCGGCTCCATTAGCGGTAAAAGTCATCAAGCCTCACCACAAAGCCAGCGCGCCGAGCAGCTGGAAAAATAAAGCATCACCCGCAAAATCATTGGCAGCTTGGCTGGCGATGAGCAGCCGGGACAAGGGAGAATAATGGCCTTTAGAATGCTTGAATGATCTCGATATTTGAAATAGAGTTGCACACGGCATGACACAGGGATGACGCTCTTGTGAGGTGGGGGAATTTTATACTCGTCCTGAGCCTGCTATTGTTGAAGCGAAGAACCCTGTCGCCGCCGTTGTTGTCGCCGTAAGGCTGCTGGCTACATCCCAGGCGTTGACGAGATGGCTCTGCGGCTTGAGTTTTTCTTGGCTACCTAATCGTGTTGATGGCAGGAACCGAGATTTGACATCGAGACCTCGTGAACTCTGTCTCTTTGAATCGCTCTCGATTGCGCTCATCAGTCTGATGATAGAAGTTGTGTCGATGTCGCCGCAGGGTCAATTGCGTTGTCCTTCGATTTGTTTTCGTGGCGTTGTAACGGTCGATCCCGTCCGAGTAGGCTCGAAATCAACCACGAGAAGCATAACCAGCCATGCCATTTTTCATGACAAGAAAAGGTGTCGATAGTGGGTTGGCAAGGATTGAGTTCAGAGCTTCCGTGTATTATTATTAGTACATCAAATGATATTGTTTGAATTGATGCAATGCGGAAGGGTGGCTGGGCTGGTCGGAGCTGGCGCCGCCGGTCTTGTGAATGACGTCATTTTCCATTCTTCCGCAGATCAAGAACTACGAAGAGCTGTCGAGAGGTTGTCATTGAGTCTTCGATATGATGGTATTTCGTATGCTGGAAAGGATTGGGCTTTTGAGCGTTCTGATTGCGAATGAAGAAGCCACACCTGCTGACCTTGGGCTTACCCAGCGCGGGTCAAAGTTGATGAGATTCAGGAGAAAAACGGAGCGGCAGCTTCGGCAGGTGATACCAGGCTCTTCCAATCTCTTGACATCTCTATTTCTCTTGGCTAGATGATTTGAAAGGAATAGGTACAGGAATTTGGAGAGGTAGGGCCGAGATGTAAGACTGGGACAAAAATTCCTCAGCAATGTGTTGTACTGTACAAGCGATGGAGAAAGCTCTCAACGCTCAGTAGAATGCTCGTCCATGTCTGATGATGAAGAAACATGAAGCAGCGATCTAGTCGGAAGCGAAAAAGACGAGCTGCGGCAAAATGCAGTGGCTGACTCCAGAAAAGCGAATGAGGCAGCGGCTGACTGAAGTCTAGAATCAAATGGCTTGCGCCATCGCAAGAAGCAGTTTTTTGGGCCGGAAGGATGACCAGTCTCGGGTCACAAGGCAGACGAGCGCCAGGGAAATGCAGCCAATACCAAGGTGTCAACCAAAGAAGAAGAAGCAAAAAGCCACCGGCAAGCCAAGATGGGATGCAGATACGACCCAGGACGAACGAACGTTAACCCGGGGCAAGGCCACGCAAGCCTCTGTGGGCTTTTCGGGTGCACCTCGCGTTTCCGGAGAAAACCCAAGGATCTCCGCCTGGGGACCCGGAGCATCACAACGACGTCCACGGCCAAGAAGACGAGAACGCACTTCGGAGCATCGCCTTGCAAGTGGTGAAGATTGGTCTGCGAGCCGGCATGCGTGGTCGATTATGCAAGAGTAAGACCAGTCGTGGCGGTGAGAGGAAGCAGAGCGATTGCCGGCGGGGTACAGAATCTAGGATTGTCGTGGACTAGAGCCTCAAGTAGCGTTCTAGCAAAATGAGCCGCGTGTATGGCGCGTGGAAAGGGCAAATGCCGAGGTCCGGACATCAGAGGAAGGAGAAAGGAGGAAAGTGCCGCTCTGGGTGAAGCAAGATCCAGCGCAAGAGTTGGAGCATTGATAGTGGGGGCCATGTATATCCTCAAAGCTCAGGACGACGGCAAACGCCACCATCAAGTGTGGAGATTTTCTAGACCTCTGAAACACAACTTGCAGAGCGCGAAGTTGTGGGAGAGAATGTGGAGTCTTGGCGCACAGTCGAGACAATCTCGCTTCGATGTCAGTGATCAGTCGCCGTCTCTTGCGGTCGCAGCGCAAATCTCCTCGGCAGCGAGACCACGACCAGCGCTCCAGATCAAACGCCCTTAGCGTCCACTAGCACCAGCGACGTCAAACCGCGCGTGCGCAGAGCGGGAGGCGCATTTCTTCTCGTGGCAATCCTGACGCACCGTGCACGCACGCTTGACGAACCGCTCCTGCCGGCTACCTAGCGCCTGTTTCTCGTTTTGGAGTCCCGGGTCTTGATCTTTGCGGCGCAAGCCCAGTTGAACGAAGCTCCCGTTGCGTCATGGGCAATCTTTCCATGCTGGTCCCTTCGATACCAGGAGGACCATTGTCGACACCCCTGGGAGGAGGCGGTAGATGCTGCCGCGAGAGCTGCGCGTGCGGCGCTGGATCTTGCACCAGAAACTCGCGGCTTGTTCGAGGGTCGGAGAGTCGGCTTGATTCAGCGCCGGTGAGCGTACCAGCCCGACCTCTGCCCGCCTGATGAGGCTGTTCCGTGGCCGTCGCACGTGTAGACTGATCGCTCCGTGTCCGCGCGTGACCCTTGCGTCCTGGTGTGGAAGTAGTTGATCCAGATACGTGCGAAAAGGAAGGCGACGTAAATTGCGGCGCAGAGCTCGGCGCGGGAGGCGCTTGATGTGCACCCTGCGCCTTCCGTTTCTTCGGAGAGCTCGTATAGTCTACAACCGCGTTCGTAAGCTGTCAGACGGTCTGGACGCTTCCTACTTTTGATGTTTACCTGATGGGGTCGCGGGAGGATTCGTACCAGAGCCTGATTGCGTCGTAGGTGGGACCCAATGGTGGAAGTATATCGAAGGAGACGATGTCTGCGGATCCTGTTGCTGGGATTGCTGTATGGTGCTGAGATTTACCGGAGCCGCAGGAGGAGGTTGGAACTGCATTTCGTTCGTCGTCAAGCGCGGTAATTGGGAATGGGGAGGAAGTTTCGGGCCAGTCGGATATCCTTTGGGGGCTCTTGCTCTGCTCGCTGGAGACATGCTGCCGGGCGTGTATGCTGGTGCCGAGAACGGACCACTGGGTTGAGCTGGTCCACCGACGGCTTGGCCTGGTAATGCAGGTGGACCTGGAACCGCTGGCGGCGCTTGGCCATAGACGCCTGGTTGTGCCGGAGTAATCAACCTCTGTTCTCTTCGCAGGTCTGGGGAGCCTTGAGCCTGGGCAGCGGCTTGTTGTTGCTGAGCCTGGAGCTGAGCTACGTACTGCTGCAACCATTCCAAATTTGCGCTGGCAACTCCGGCACCACCAATTCCAGCAAAGATCATGGGCACCAAATGAGGAGGGACGCCACCCTGGATTGACTCGCGAAGCATTGACTGTTCAACTTTTCTTTGCTCCAGACGCAGACTCTCCTGGCGCGTTTTTTCCTCTTCTTGCCTCCTCCTATCTTCTTCGACCTTCGCGGCCAGCCAATTTCGCATCGATTCTTCAGCGCCTTGCCATTGAGAGGGTGGAGCCGGCATCTGGTTCATTGATGCCGGCATAGGAGGAGGAGGAGGGCGGCTGGGGTCCGGGAGGGTCATGGCCGCCGGCGGCGGGAGACCACGATGAGAAGAGCTCATCGCGTGTCGAGGACTGGCCGGCAGTGAAGAAGGGAGCGGACTGTGACCGCTGGTCACCTTGGGTGAATGAGATGCGGTCCGTGAATAAGGCCTCTGCGTCGTGTAATCATGGAGATGTTTGTAATCAAAGTCCGATCTGGTCGGGGCAGAAAGAGTGAGTAACATGAGGGTCAGAGCGTGCGGTCAACGACGGACATTGGAGAAGGAGAGCCAAAAAGAGAAGTGCATGAATGAAGGGCGGATTGGGAAAAGCGGCAATTTTGGGGAGGTGAAGTACTTTGACGAGGGAGCTTTACCTTAAGAAGAAGCAAGCTTGAAGGGAGCAGAGATGCCTCAGAGCCCCAAGCGTGCAGAATTAGGCGGCGGGCCAGAAAAATGCTTGCAAGGTACCTGGTACAGGAGCAGGAGTCCCGGCCGGCTGGAAAATACGGTTCGCCTGCCGCATAAGGCTAACGGGCGGAAGTTGCAGGCCAGGATCAGAACGCTGGCTGCAACGGCGATCCAGCCGCGCAAATGGCCGGCGATCAGCGTGTATCTATGTAGTCGTGGTGGTTGTCGTGGCGCTGGTGCAGGTGGGCTCACGCGCCCGGCGCTGCTCCGATGCTGGCACGGCTGTTTTTGAGCTGGCAGACTGACAGCCGCGCAATCTCGCTTTGATGCTCATTCATCATTACTTCCATGGCCGGGGTATCTTGCCCGTGGCGCAAGGCGGGGGCGGACGGGATAGTACTCAGTAGTTTCTTTCTCTCTCCCTCTCCCTCTTGTCGAGCGCGAGGGCACGTATTGGATCACAACAGCGGTGCCGGTACAGCGCGATGGATCAGGGTCCGGATGTACCAGGGGCGTTACCGGCGCCAGAGCACGCTGCCCGTCTGCCACGCCCGCTGTGGCGGAGTTGGTCAAGAGGGAAGCAAGCACTTTGTTCACAATCGTTTGGGCTCGACTCGTTCCTCTGGGCTGCACGAGCAATTAAGGACCCGCCCCGCCGCGGCGAGTGCCATGTCTACCCGAAACTGGGACCTTGACAGAATGCCCGGGCACGTTCTCGGGGTCGTCTTGTCCCTCCCCCCACCGTAAGTACTACACCAGACAGCATCTCTGCTGAGAAGATGGTCGACGGGTTCGACTGGCGAGGGATCGACGCAGCCAGCGGGCAATCGACAAGGCCCGGCGATCGTCCCGCGGTGCGAATGGAAGCGGTGCCATGGTTGCGCACCGCTGACAGTATCCATCCGTTGTCTTGCTGCGACTCCCGCGTGCATCTTGTCTCGCGTGAGAAGGCGCAGGCAGTTCCTCGTGCTCCGGGCTCGTCTGTCTGTTGCGAACGTGCCCGCCCAGCGCCCCGCAGCGGCGGCTCCATGGACCTGTTTTCCACCGCCCCACGCCCCATCCTGAACACACAGATACATGTCCACTTTGGGTTCTGCCCGTTCGCAAGTGAAACGCCGTGGCGTCCCGATCAGGCGATTAGATCTGACGTATCGGGATCTAGACGCTCATATGCGATGGCAGCCCGTGGCACGAAGATGCAGTTGTAGAGAACTTGGCCCAAGAGTCAGCCAGCTGCTAGACACACGGTCGATGTCATGCAGTCGCACCTCGACCAATCGGGCGGCCTTGTGGAACGGTTTCCTTCTTTTCCTCAGCATGGCGAGTCAGCTCCCGGGCGGAGTCGACCAGTGGTTCGACGATTTCGTGCTTCAAGATACGACAAGGACGGAGGACTCGAAACCTTGTCTGCGGCGTCCTGCGAGCTACGGAATGCCTGCTTGGAAATGCACGACGGCAAGACCCATGGTCGGAAACGGCACAAACGCTCCAGTTCCAATCCTTCCGCTACCCTATTGGGCAAGGCTTCCATGTCGCGACGAGCACCTGGTCGGCCTGGTTAATTTCGAGCAGGGCGGCAACTGCTAAGATCAACCACTCAGAAGACTGGAATATTGGATTGAAAGAAAAAAAGTTGCCGTCTTTCTGTTCCGTAGTAATTAAAAAGCCAATGATGTCTTTGGTCCAGACCGCACATTGAGGAAAGAATGACATTGTCGAGTCCGGACTAATTCCATCGACTGCCAACAGCTCAGCGTCGATTCGGCCAGGACACGGTGCGGCTCGTGTTGGGCAGCTCCAGAGCCGGAGTCTTGGACGTGAGGGGTTCCAGCCGGGACGCTACATGGCGCAGGGAGGAGTGCCGATGCAGAACGTGTCGAGAAAATGGGGAAAAAAGAAATGTGCTGGGTGCGGATGGACTATTCGTGCAGTGCCGGTCAGGGTGAGACGCCCTGCAAGCCACTCGGTGAACAAACCACTGCTTCCGCGCGGGCGCTGAAACCCGCGCAAAGCACAACGATTCCTCGGTTGGGTTGTCGTTGTCATGAGCAGCAGCGGCTGTCTCCGCGTCGATGGCGAGCGAGGTGAACAGAGGAGCAAGGCGATGTTTGATGTCGACAATCATTCGGCGCCACGACGCGTCAGAGCCGTGATGGAAATGGTAGGGATGGATGGGCGTTCGGCCGGGGGACTCCAGCAGTCCCGTCGGCTGGGTGTTGTTGAGCGACGTCACTCAGCTGTGGTAAGCGTCTTGGCAGGGTCTGGTCGGGAATCTCTTCTCCGACCTGCGGGAACTCATGTCGTCCCTCCCTCCCACCCTCGACTCCACTCCACTCACTCCACGACCTTCGTCTCACCCCCCCTCAGTGTACAGTACCGCACTGCTTCCAGCATGCCCAACCCAGCTCCGCTGCTGCAGCCAGCCGTCAGGCAAACGTGACGACTACTCCGCCCTCAGTTTTGCTTTGCAGGGCGTCCACAGCACGGACGTTGGCCCGGCCCATTCATGCATATCCGCTCACCATCGCATCTCCAAAGACCCAACCTAGACAGGCCTGCTCTGTTTTGGGTCAATGGTCTGGCATCGGCCTCCCTCGACCTGGTCATCATGCACCCATGCTCGTATTCATCGCCTGTGCCACCAGACGGGTTCGCAGCCGAATCTAAATGACCAAGCGTCGACATATGGGAGTACCATGACTTCTGACCCAAAACTGACTTCTTCTTCACACTAGGAAACATGGCTTATGTTGGCTGTCAGCTACGTCGCTCCATCCGACTGCGCGACAACGCAAACCTGGTGCATTCGTCAGCCCCCCGAACTGCGTCATCCACCTCTGTCAACCATTCGTTTCGCACCAACATCATACAACTTCTTCCAGCATGACTAGGCGCGTCATGTAATATGCAGACATGTTCCAGAAATCAGGACTCCGGGTTTCACCCAGTTCCAACCACTCATGACCCTTGGCGAGTCTCCAGGTCAAATCAAGGTATAACCTTGCAACTCTGCCTGCTCATTCCATTGCTCTGGGCAAATGTGGCACGACCATTTGCAACTTTGCATCGGCATTGCTGTCGCCAAAAGTCGTTCAATCGAGCTCAGTCTACTGCAGTCTCTGCGGTGGATTGATGCACCCAACTTCCAGATGCGCAGTCTGCAATGTCCATCCAATACCATCTATTGAGTACATTCCAACAAGTCGGCTCCATCGCGAGACTTTCGGCTCCTTCCCGCCAGACTAACCTTGTTGAGTCTCGCCGTAACTCTGATAGTCATTAGCTACAGGACAATCAAACGAGAGACCAACCGGCTTGTCAAGTTGCCGCGCCGGACATGAGTCTTACTCGACGGCGTCGGCGACCACATTCCGTCCAACCAGGACGACTGTTCCAAGCCTTTGTTTACCTTGAGCAGATTGACGACATTTCTCATTTCACTCTTGCTCCACACCCCGCTTCAGAGGTTCCGCCACTTGCAAAGGGCATCGAACCTTGCTGCACTTTCCTCAGCTGTCAATCACTGCAAGCATTCTCCGCACCGTCCCTAGAGGCGCTCGTAACAAGCCCCTCACGAAGGCTGGGGTCTCGACTAATTCGACATGACACTTTCCGTCTGATCTCCCTCCGGATTGAGTAGTCGGACACGGTCTTCCGTCAGGATGCCCGTATCGTCGTGCGGCTGCCGCCGATAGGGCTGACTAAATGTGCGTGACGCGCCTGTGCGATACTTTGGCAGGCCGCGCCGCTCAGGTACCCGCGGCGCTCCCGTCCAACTACCAATTTTGGACGGCGGGGCCTAAGCCAATGTTAGGCACCTCTTTATGCATGTGCTCTTTTGCTCTGGGTACCTGAACGTCCGTCCGCCGCCCGCGGCAAGGTAGCCACTCTAGTGGGACCGCGGGGTTCGCAAGACGTCAGTGGTTAAAGTTAGTTAAGCTCTGGCAGTGGACTTCACGGGCAAGCAAAATCGACATGCGGCGGGCATTCGGTCAAGGGCAAACAGGAAAAAACCAAAAAACGAGTCGACGAAGCCACAATACTCAGAAATGAGCCCATCCAGTCTTCAGTCCTTTGAGCTTAAAGTCGACATGTATTGTGGCGTCGGACTGTGGTGTGGATTCCGCGTCGACCTGCTGGATTCAATGGCTTCATTAGGAGTAGTACTTCTCCAATATCCCGCCCCGACGGATGCTTGGACCCGAAGCCCGACGCCACGATTCTTCCTGCCCTCTCCTCAGCCCTAGCATGTCCATTGGCTTCATTTAACAGCAACAGCTGCATTCGGTTCACACGATTCCACGCAAACAGCGGTCCGCCACCGCTGCTGAATCAAGTCGATCCAGTTGCTGCTGTTCGCCAACTTCGGGTTCGCACAACTTCGGCGCTCTCTCGCCATATTGGGACACCCGAGAATGCCATAAACTTCGTCAAACAAACATTTTCTGACGCGACGTCTGTTGACAATCTGTCGGAGCACGCACTTGGCGTCGCCGCCTCTTGACGCAGGCGCACTGCAAGCGGGTGGCTAGAACCGCGAAGGCTTTTTCATCGCACCCGGGATTTCGGATCCGCCATGCGCAGAGGCAAAACAGAAAGAGTGGTTGTTCCGAGCGCGAAGACGCGTGCCCTGTCCGGTGTGGATGTGGTTGAAAAATTACCCCCCGACCCCCGGACTTGTCGATGTACAGTACTCTCTGCGCCCTGTACGAGGTACGAGAGAACACCGGTCAAGATTTCAACAACACAGTACGAAGGCACATCTGCAAATCACGGAGTCCCGCTCTTCCGCTTCTTCGCACGACCAGCTTGACCGCTCGGTCGACTCGAAATGACATTGATAGGCGCCCAGAAGTAGCACCGTCGACCTTGCTTCAACAAACGCTAGACCTGCGCTCATATCACGCCCTGGGCTAGCGTATCCATGTGCTCTTAGTTTATCACCGTTGGCCAAGAAGGACGACGAACGGACGGAGAAAGGCCTGCAAGTCGCAGCGACAAACATCATCGTCGTAGACGTGGCTCCTAAGCGTGAGAGAAAACGCAGCCGTCTTTGCCAGCAACACTCTGACATTTGGTGCTGAACAACTATGCGAGCAGCCAAGTAACGAATTTGTAGGGAAAGGAGTCTCTGGACTCAAAATGACCCCACGCCATCCTTCTTCCCGTTCGACGTCGCCAACCACACCCACCACGGGCGAGCAAAAGATGGATGAAAAGGCATCGCAGCACAATGACACGGATGAGCAGGAACCGCGCATCATTTTACTTATATCAGCCATCTAACACGTAGTCCTGGGTACAAGTCACGCTAAAGCCCATCTCTCAGGCAAGCAAACGAGTAAGCAATCCAACACCCAGACTCCGACACTACCTCAAGTCAGAATCCAGTCATCAAACATCGAAACACGCCTCTAATTTTCGAACTTCGGTACAGAGTATATACACATTATTGATTACTATTCCTATTACTATTACACAACCCAATCGCCCTTCCTTGTTCAATAATCCGCCATCGTCTGCTAACCGTACCAAACGTCTTTTCCTGGCTGTACCCCTTTTGAGCGACTGCCGTACCTTCTTCTCATCCTCTGTTTTGCTCGCTTGATAAACTGAATAAGTGGATGTGGCGAGAGCGGCGGCGGCGGCGCCGGCAGGCAAAGCGACGCGATGCGCCGCGACACGCACACGACTAGGATCAAAATCAACGAGGGCAAGTGCTGTTAGAAGAAAGCAGAGCCAAGCGGAGCGAGCGAGTGTTTTTGCCTTGCCCAGATGTCTGTCTACCCAGCGCCCACCTACACACCTCCCTATTGAGCAAGGAAGCGAGCGGGACGCGCAGACAGCAGATAGACAGTGCGGCGGCTACAAAGCTGGGAACGGGCAAGGGAGGGAGGGAGGGACACAACAAGAAGAACAGAAAAATAGAAGCAACAACAACGACAACAAAAGCAGTAGCGGTAGCATAGGTTGGTAGGTAGGTAGTAGGTAGCATAGCAGCTAAACCATTCCCACTACACCAAACCAATCGATCGATCGATCGATCAATCAACAAACGAACAAACGAACGAACCACCAAAAAACTTTGACCACTTCACTAGCTCTTCCCAGGGGTATATCGATTCCAGTCGTCCTCTCCTCTCCTCACTCTTTTGTCTTTCTCATTACCATCCCGTTCTAAACTCTTTTCTTTTGGGATTCCGCCGCCGACCAATGGAGCGCAATTTTGAAAAAGGTTTTTGCTGGTTCCTGCCGCCCGCCGAACCGCCACCAGTCATCAGGCACCGCCACCGTGGAAAAAACACAAACACAAACAATTTGGAGGAAAAACAAAAAAAGGAAAATGACCATATAGGAAAGAGGAACAAAGAGAGCATTATTAAGCGAGGGTGTGTAGTGTGTGGTGGTGTAGGCTGATGGGCCAACAAAAACAAAGCAAAAGAAACATGAAGCAGCACCAAAAAACAACAACGAAAAAAGCCGGTCTAGTGGGTATACGATGAAGGACAAGTGGAGCGCCAAGCCGAGCCGAGCCAAGCCAACCCGAGTGCCATGCCAGGCGCGCAAGTATTAGAATCACAGAGACCAGACCGATTGGTAGTAGAAAAGGTGGGGGGGAAAGAGGAGACACAAATGAGAGACAGACTGAGCCGACAAAAGGAAAAAGAGGGAGATGCGGCAGAGCGAGAGTGGAATAGTGTGGAAAGCAAAGACCAACAATTGTGATTGAAAGGAAAGGTGAAACTCCTCGAGCACGCGACCAGCTTCATTTGCGCCGAGACATCCATCTTGCACTCGGGTTGCATATGGCATGGAAATATGCATGCATGCATGCACGCGCGCTGTTCTCGTGGCAAAGGCAACGTAGTCGTGGCGCACGGCAGTCGTGCTGCTAGATCGTGACGCAGTTGCGAAATGAAGACTGGCTACTGCCTCGTTTGCGTAATGTGGCGGTGTGGTCGTGACGCTCAGTCTCCGTGTCTGAAAGCATCTCAGACCACAAGATCCCTTTGGAGCGTAGCTGTGAGACTTCAGCAGGGCCAGCCTGGGCGAGGTATGGTTCAGCCTGCGGTGCCCAGGTGCCACTGGCGAAAAGTGGTTCCCAAAAAGGAAGGCCAAGAAAAAAGTAATGCAAAATCGATGGGATGTCCTTTGGTTGTTTTAGGGTCATCCTACTCCACAACTACCCTGAGGCGAATATGAAGTTGGTCTCGCGATAGTGGTGGCTGGAAAAGAGAATAGGGAGTGCGTCTTTGACGCGGCGGTCCAGGTTCACCCGCCAAGAAAGCTGCTTTAAGTCCGGCTGCGGTATGTCCTAGTGCAGAGGCAACCAACTGGAGAAAAGAGTTAATGTACTTTTTCAGTCACACTTAGCCAGCAACTGAAGCAGAGAGGGGAACAGGCGGCACCGCCGATTGGTCTCTCGCCGAAGACGGCCTTGCGGTCATTGGTCTGTTGGCGGGGATAGCCGAAGAGGGTCTCGCAGTCGCAGGTCTTGCAGTAGAAGGCCTCGTGAGCGTGGCAAGTCCGAATCCAAGTTTGTGCTCGTTAGCGCCACGAGCCGCCCTCTTCTTGCGCGCTTTCCACTCGGCCTTGGCGACACGCATTAGGAGATCCTCGTCCTTCACCGGGACCCAGCTCGTAAGCGTTTTCATGGCGTTTTCAAAGTCTGAATCCACGATAATGTCACGCGTGGCATCAATGAGCGCAGCACTTGTTGCGTGAAGAACATCCATGTCGGCGTGAAAGCTGTTTCCGAGGTCGTTGGCGTTGGAAACGTCTCCAAGAAGCATAAATACGTCCCAGACTCGTAGTTGAGCTGGAAATGGGAGCGAGTAGTTGAAAAGGGTCAGGTACCACCGGGTTCCGTATGCTGTCGTGTGGATTCCATGCTCCTCCTGTTTGTTCAATTAGCGGGAACCGCCGAATAGCATGAGGACTCGCCCTTTTCAAGCGAGAAGAGATTGCAGACTTACCAATTTTTGGGCCACATCTCCGTTGCGCAGCCAATCCCTTTCAAAATCATTAAGTGCCTCCATCAATCCTTCAAAGCCAGCCTCGTAAAGTCGGCCGAGACCTCTCAGTGTCCACATGCGCACCATCATGACAAAACACCTCTCCTCGTCATAATAGCATAGCAGAGTAGCAGCGAGAGCCGCCATGCCCTGGACGTATCCGGTCTCGGGAAAGTAGATCGCCATAGCATGCAAGACGCGGAACATGAGCCTCTGGCCACCCCGGTACCGCCGTCGAAACATGATGTGATGGCTGATTGTCCGGGGTACGTCGACATCAATCTGCATGTCGTCGGCGCAGTCTTCCTCCTGGAGCTCGTAAAAGCTTTCAACAAGCTCCTCATCTGTCACTTGTCCTGGTGTGTTCTTCGCACTTGCCGAGAGAAAGGCGTGCCATGCCGTCGCCCGCCATCTGTCCGGAATCCCTTTCCATGTGCGCTCAATCAACTTTGGATGTTTGGTGTCAAACTCAAACATCATGCCGCCCCCGGTCGTTGATCTGCCCACCATCCGACCCATCTTGCGCCACTTTTCTTCCCGCTGCCATTCTTTGCGCTTCATTCTCGCTGCAGTACGTCCGCTTTCGTCCTGTTCGGCAATGGATGCAAGTCCGGGCGGGAGAGTGAGCATATCACTGGCTTCGTCGACCAGCTTGCGTTCGCGATTGTGGGGCAGTCTGTTGGCGGCGAGACGAAAGGGGTTCGAGCGGATGGTGGCAGTCGTCTTGACCGTCATTATGGATTCCGGTGGCCGCAATGATCGATTCGACGAGAATCGCTTGCTGAATGTTGTCCTGGAAGACCTGGCAAACGAGGGTGTCCGGCGCAGGGTCCGTTTCCTCCTGGGGGAATCCGTGGCCAATTGCAGTTGCGTAGAAACGCGTTGCAATTTTGGCGCTTCGAACGTGACCAACGAGTCGCGCTGGTCTGGCGAGGTAATCTTTTTGGGGACAATGAAGCCATAGCGGTCCACCTCTGAACCCTCAATGTCTTCCCAGTCCTCAATGCCACCGGCAAGTTCGTGTGGTTCCTTGGAAATGGCACTCTTAGGTCTGACGCTGCTCACAATGCTAAAGGTGCGGGGCGCGTCACCGTTGCGAGATTTGGCAATGCTAAGCGTGTCTCCATCTCGAGGAGCGGGGACACGGCCGACCTCGACAATTGAATCCTCATTTGCGCCAGCGGGCTGTTCCATGACCCAATCGGCAGCTTTTTCGTCGCCATATTCGTACATGGACCTGACCTTTTTTGAAAGCATGGTCTCGTCTGCTGAGAGCGCGCGGGCTCCCGAGACTTCCCTCGTCGCGGCCAAGTTTCTGGGCCTCGTGTACGATGCAGCCGACGAGATGGGAACCGAGGACGGTGGTTGCGAAGCGGTGTCGGGTTCGGGGATGGTTGGACTCGGCAGCTGGGCAGGCGGTCCCGACAATGGCGACGTTGGCTCTGATGGCGCATTTGCGTCGAGTTGAGTACCCCTCTCGACTGCGCCTTGGTCAACCTCCTTCTTTGTCTGCTGATGATGATCATCCCCCTGTCCAAGGTGTCGCGTGCCATCCCGTGGTCCTTCCTTGGGATCGCGCGTCTCCTTGGCCGTGCTATTTTGGTCTTTCATTCTCTTCCCGTTTAAAAGAAGGGTCCCCCGTTTCGAAAATTGGATCCGGTTGTCTGCCAGCTCGTCAAAATCACCTTTTGGGATGTCGGTTTCGATGCTCTGGCAGCGGCTGTGGCTCCTCGACGCGTGAACATTGCTGGCCGCGGAAGAGCGGCGCGATTCGTCGTCTTGAACGACTATGGTGGGCAGGCTCGGTATTCTAGCGCGCTGACTGACGTCACAGTCGTCGGCGGGCCTCACGACAGAGGGAGCAAAGCCTGAGTCGCGCTTGGCGGCGGAGTCGACCAGGGTCGAGCTGCGCGGAGTGAAGGGCGTAGTCCTGGGGTCTGGGGAGGGGCGGCGGCGGGAAGGGACCCAGGAGCGCGAGGATGAGGGACGCTTGGGAGGAGAAGTGGGTGGTGATGGCAGGTCTGAGTCGGAGTTGGGCTGGTTGGTGAGTTGTGCGAGGGACATGGGCGGCGGCGGCTGGGCCTGAGGAGCGGCCCCATTTTCCATGGCGGCGCGGGCCTTGTGCGCGATGAAACACGATTGATTGATTGCGGGGAGAGATGGGCGTCGGGCGAGGTTCCGGGGCGCTTTGTCTAGTTGGCGGATGAGGTGGCAGCAGACGGGGGGCGCGGGTGCAGATGTAGATGTAGAGCTGGCGGCATGGTGTTGGAGCTTGTATGTAAAAAGGGGGCCGGGGTGCGAGGTGATGGTTGGTAGAGGGCTCATGAGAGAGAGGCGGTGGTGGGTCGTCATTCGGAGATTGGCCTGAGCGACGTTTCCCTGCCACGCCAACTGACGAGGCGCCCAAGGCTAAGGCTACGGCAACGGGAGCTTTTTCTGCTGCAATATCAAAGGACCGGCCGGCTCAGCTTGTCAAACGGCGGGCTAAGCAGCGTCTGATGGGGGCGCTGTTCAATGCATTCCACCATGACAGCTTGACAGTAGTGGCAGCTGACCCGCCATGATCATCCAGGAACTAGAGTAGAGTATCGTGTGTAGCTATGTTTCCTTGGACGAATCATGCAGGTGCCCCTGGCAGAACAGAGATCAGATCTGCATTGCACCAACGAAATTGCCAGCGAGTAGCTTGACGATAGGCACAGCCAACGTAGGTACTGGCAAGTACTCTATGACGGTGGACGCAGCCTAGGGACTGAGGTCGGGGGCAGCTGGCTGAGGCGCGAAGTGGCCAAAAATAAACATGAACCGTACATGTACCTAAGGTACAGTACAGGCGCAGGGCTGGCTGGCCGACCTGACGGAAGACTTCCGCCGATCGCCCGGGAGTTCCGCTTTGCCCCGCCCCGCCTCTACAGTACCCAAGGTTACTCCCCCACACTCCACCCTCATAAATCAATTCAGAACGCAACCACCTGCTCCCTCCCATCCATCTGTCCCAATGGCTGCGCAAAAGGTCGCCCTCATCACCGCCGGCTCAGCCGGCCTCGGAGCCCAAATCGCCCGCACATTTGCCCCCGACTTTCGACTTGTACGTACTTGGTGCCAATCCGAGCGGCCAATTTCCCCGCCGAGCCACTGACGACCGGGTCCCAAACAAAGGTCATCAACTACGCCAACAACGCCTCCCGCGCCGACGCTCTGCTCCAAGACCTTCACAACATTCCACTTTCGACTTCCATTGCCGCCGCCCATGCCCAGACCCCCCGCTTCCACGCCATCCAAGCCGACGCCGGCGACAAGGCGGCAGTGCACAACTTGATCGCCGAGACGATCCAGGTCATGGGCCGCCTCGATGTCGTCGTCAGTAACGTCGGTTGGACCCGCGTGACCAACATTTTCAACTTCGACGAGGGCGTCGTCGACGAAGACTGGGACCGCTGCTACACTTACAACGTCAAAACGCACATGTGGCTGGCATATGCCGCCAAAAAGCACCTCGAAGAGACTGAGGGAGCCTTCGTGTCGACGGCTAGTATCGCTGGTGTTAAACCGAGCGGAAGCTCATTGGTCAGTTTATTCACCATCACCGTCACCTCTCTTGTCCAAAAAAGAAAAGCCAAATCATTCTCCCGAGGCATTTTCACACCTCTCGAAAAAGAAACACCCCCAGCCCAAAAACCGACCTAGCTGACGGTCCGCTTGCTTGCTTGCCCGACAGCCGTACGCCGTCACCAAAGCGGCTCAGATCCACCTCGCCAAAGCCCTCGCAGTCATCTGCGCCCCCAAAATCACTTTCAACTCGGTCTCACCGGGTCTGCTAATGACGGTGAGTCAAAGAAGCAAACCCTTTTTCCACTATCCTCGCCCCGGTCCCAACCTTTTCCATTTCCACCGTTACCGTTACCGTTGCACGTTGGCCCCCATTGCACCACCCGCACCCCCCCAGGTATCACCACGCATGCCGAAACCCCAGCCGCAGCTAGCCCTAGCCCCAACCTCCATTCCACCCACCGTCTCACAGGCCCCCATCACCTTCATCGTCATCACACCCTCTTTTCAATCTTTCTCCATAAAACAGAATCATGAAAAAAGAGCCTCCCCAAAAGAAACTTCTGCCAATAATGCAGCCCCGCTCTGACTCAGGGATAGGAATGGGGCGCCAAGTTCCCACCCGAAAAGATCGAGCGCAGCATCAACAACACCAAGCTCAAGCGCTTGGCCACCGTCGAGGACGTCGCGGCTCAGGTGCGTCTGTTGGCGACCACCCGCTCCATGACGGGGCAGAACATCGTCGTCGATAGTGGGTTTAGCGTCTAGGTAGGTTCAGAAAGGGTCGTCTTTTCATTGGGCATGACACGACTGATATGATTTTACGAACGCGTTGTGCTCGATCCGTCAATCCGGTTGATTCAATACGCAGGTGAGTAGGAGCTAGCTCCGTAGGTGGTGGTGGAGCATGTATATACAAGTTCCCTCAGGGGGCGCCAATCGTCTTTGCACAAAGCACGCTCGAATCCAACGCTACCAGGCTAGCACATCACGCCGCACTGCCCTGCCCTGACGGAACGTTGTACGGACCGTATCCAGGCCTGGGGAAGCTGGGGGAGCCGTCGTCGTTCCACCCAAACTGCTGCGCACGAATGCTGCGGGCATACCAGCCATTAGTTGGGTTGCGCATGCCGTGATAGACGATCCAGTCCTCCTGGCCGTCAGGGCTAGTGGTGAAGCTGGCGTGGCCGACCCCGTAGGCCTCGGCGCGGGGGTCCTGGTAGAAGACGCAGCCGGCCGTGTGCTTGTCCCAGTCGCCGACGTTCATGGGGTCGTCGCCGACGAGCTCGAGCTGGCCGAGGCAGTAGTTGCGATTGTCGGAGCGGCCGCCGCTGTAGATGACGAATTCCTGCCCCGTCGTCGGGTTGGTGAGCTGCTGCGGGCCTTCGTTTGTGGCGAGGCGGTCGTTGAGGCGGCGGCCGTACGGCGTCTTTTCCCAGTCGCCGCTGGGCACGCTGAGGATCTGGCGCTGGCTGAAGTTGGACGCGACGGTCCACGGGTTGCTCATCTTGGTGATGCACAGGTTGGCCGGCCACGCGTCGTACGCCCGCACCCAGCACGAGTAGATGTGGTACAGCCCCGTGCTGTGCTTGAAGTAGGTCCCGTCGATGGCGAACTGGTCAAACGTGTCCAGCTGCGCCTTGAACGTGTACTGCGCCTCCCACGGGTCGTCGCCGAGCCCTTCGAGCACGTACATGCGGTGGTGGACCGCGGGGCACGACTGGTCGCAGAGCATCTCGACCTCGGGCGGCGGCGAGTCTGACCGCGGGTCCGCTGTGAAGATGACGTACCAGTTGTTGTCGATTTGGTGCAGCTCGGGCGCCCACAGGTTGGTCGAGTAGTTTTGGCCCTTGGGCGGGTCGAAGATGAGCCGTTTCTCGGCATTGTTCCAGTCTGTCAGGATCCGGCTGCGAAGGAGCGTGATGTTGTCAGTGGTGGTGTATGTCATGTAGTAATATTCATTGTGGCGGATGACCCATCTACGCAGAGTCAGTAATGCTCAGCCAGCCTCTGAAGATCCATATAGAGTGCTCACGGGTCGGCGCCGGTTGCACTCAATACTGGGTTGGTATAGGTGTTGTTGTTCGTGTTAGTGGCGTTGTTGAATTGACGGGACCTCAATTGTGACGCAGCGTCAAAAGCGCCCTTGTACTGAGCTGCCACGGACGTCACCAGAAGTGACAGCAGAAGAGTAAACAGAGCCATAATGCCTGTGCAACACACGTGCAAGCCTGAGGAGGGAGACCTGCCGTGGGCTGTAGACTTTGCCGCGGCGGCGGCCTGTCATGCCATATATACATGTACTGGCAGACATGATGAACGGTTCAAGGTAAGGGCTGCAGTCGAGCCGGACTGCCTTTACCCGGAGAGGAAGACCGGTGCAGATGGACATGCATGCGGAAGGTCGAAGTGGACTTGATCGTCTTGGTCGGGCAAGCAGCAGAGGCACAGGGCCAGGCAGGGAACAGGTCCAAAGGCGGGGGATCCAAGCACCGGGTCCACTTTCTTTTTGCATTTTCTGCCCGTCCACCAATCGCAGCCCACCACCCGACGGCGCCCGCCCCCGGGGACATCCTCCGTTGCTGTCCGTTGCTTAGGTGAACCACCGCTGGGCTTCCATCGATATTGTTTTATTGGCCTCCTTGCTCCGTCCGTCGTTCACCGCCATCGCCATGAACAACCAAGACTTCCGCAAGCTTATTGATCGCCCGTCTTCCGGCAGCCCGGGCACCAACTCCAGCAATGCCTCGCGCACGCCGGCTAGCTCGCTGGGCTCGCGCATGCGGTCGAGCATCCCCATGACACCGTGAGTCGCTGCCCCGGGCCTCGCGTCCTCCACAACGCCGTTGCATCTAACGTTGCGGGCCTCAGGCGCACAGTCAAGGGCGGAACTGGCATCGACTTTCAACGTCAACTCGCCGAGCAGCGCGCAGGCTCCCAGCCCTCTACGAAGAAGTTCCGTTCCGCTGCCGCACCCAAGGGCTCAAGGCTCGCCACTGGATACACGGATCGCACGCAGAATCGCGTCGACGAGGATGACGAGGCAGACGACCGCGCCAAACGCATCAAGGCGCTCGAGGAGAGCATGAAGCTTGGTCAAATCGACCAGGAGACGTTTGAGAAGCTGCGCGACCAAATAACTGGCGGAGACGTCAGCGCCACACACTTGGTCAAAGGCCTTGATCGCCAGCTGTTGGAGCGCGTCAGGAGGGGCGAGGACGTCCTCGGCGTGGGCAGCGGCAGCAAACCCGGGGAGAAGGAGCCAGAACCCGACGTCGACGACGAGTTTGAACAACTGGAACGAAGAGAGGTGGCGCCGGTCGTCAGGGAAAAGACGGAGAAGAAAGGCGAGACGGCTCTTGCGGGAACCAAACGCACGCGGAATGAGATTTTGGCAGAGCTCAAAGCGCAACGACAAGCGGCCGCGGCTGCAAAGGCCGCGGCGCAACCGCAGCTGGGTTCAAAATTCAAAAGGCTCGGAGCCCATCAGACCGAGACGTACCCCAGGATTGAAATAGACGACCATGGAAGGGAGGTTCTGATAACATTGGATGAAGATGGGCATATCAAGAGAAAGGTCAGAAAGATCAAAGCAGAGACGGAGCCTGAGGAAGAGACGTCGAGTTTGCCAATGCCAGACCCCAAGGCCAAGCCGTTGGGTATGGACGTTCCTGAGCAGCCACAGGAGGAAGAGGATGACGACGAGGACATTTTCGAGGGCGTGGGTGCCGAATACGATCCACTGGCTGGGCTGGGCGATGATGACAGCTCATCCGAGGAGGAAGACGGCGAAGTTACAGCACCAACGGAACCAAAGTCACCCTCCAACGAGCCGCCCAGAGAAACTTCCCCTGTGTCAGACAAGTCGGATTCAGCAGCAATGCCACCGCCCCCCAAACCCAAAGCTACAGGTTCTATTCCGAAGACCAACTACTTCAACGACTCCTCCCCGGCTTCTTCTACAAGCGAGCATCCACCGTCCAATCCATTGACCGACCCAACCATCCTCGCTGCGATCCGCAAGGCCAAGGAAATCGACCCCGAAAGACTCAGAGCCGACGACGACTCTTCAACCGCCAAAGATCCCGCAGAAGAAGCGCGTCTCAAGAAGCGCGCTGCCATGCTTGCCGGTCAAGACCGCGATCTCGAAGATATGGACATGGGCTTTGGATCTAGCCGATTTGACGATGCCGAGGAGATGGAAGAGGAGGGTACGAAGATTAAGCTGTCTGAATGGAAGGGCATGGGTGGAGGTGACGACGATGACGATGGCGGAAAGGAAAAGGGCGGCAAGAAGAGGAAGAGGGGCCCTAAGAAGAGGAAAGGGGATAAGGACAGTGCTGCTGATGTGCTCAAGACGATGGAGCGGATGAAAGAAACTGGAAAGTAGGCTATGCGTGGGCCAAAGATGTGTTTGGCGTGGGAAGAATATCTTCTCCGGCTAATTAACCAACCATTTATCACTCTGGCTTGCTCGAATCACGAGCGCCGTCAAATCAGAGTACAGACACGGCAAAATTGCAAATATCACCTGTGCCACATCACTCATGCCATGCAATCCCAAAAAACCAAGGCAAGTCTCCCCTTGAAGTAACAAACCACGGATCGAGAGGAGCTGATGTTCGATCAAAAAAGCCTGTCTTCTATATCCAAGAACGCTCATATCTGACCTCAAAGAGCTAATCTAAAATCTAGTACTGCTAATAATGATATCCGTCCAGAATCCAAACAATACGCCACATCTGCAAAGCAGTCTATCGAAGAAAGAAAAGGTCATAAAAAAGTCATTCAAATGCCACTCTCCTTGAGGACGCTCTTGAACTTCTTCTGGAACGTCGCAACGTGCGCCGTGATGAGATCAAGATGCGACCCGTCGACGAGATGGAATTGCACGCCGCCGCCAATGTACTTGTTCCACTCGCTCAAGCCCTCCATCCACTGCTCGAGGTTGAATCCAATCCACGCGGGCGGCTTGGCGTAAAAGACGTGCATGCCAGACTTTGTCAGGCCCGACGGCTCATACGGCTTGGAAATGACCTTGAGGCTGTAGTCCGTGGCAGTCCAGGCCTCCAACTGCGTCCTCGTCATGCCCATCTCGGAAAGTCGGATGGGGTCGGCGTGCTGCATGATGAAGTCGAGGGCGTCGTCTTGAGACATGCCGGTAAGGACGGGGCGCAGCGAGACGTTGCACTCTTGCTCGGAGATGAGGCCGAGCGAGTGCGACAGGAACAGCAGACTGCCGGTCCAGTCGCGCGTGTTGATGTGGTCGACGAAGCGCGGCTGCTGGTCCAGCGCCGACAGGAAGCGCACCTCGCAGCCCGCCGCCTCGAGCCCCTTGGCCACCTCGAACGCCACGTTGCCGCCATACGAGTAGCCCACGATGGCATATGGGCCCTCGGGTTGCGCGGCGCGGATTGCGTCGACGTATATCGCCACCATTTCGGGAAAGGATGTGAAGACCTCTTCGCCGTCGAGGCCGCGGGCGCGCAGCCCGTACACGCGTCGGTCCGTGATGTATGTTGCCAGCTTCATGAAGACAAGGACCTCGCCACCGCCAGGGTGGATGCACCACAGCGGGGTGCCGTCGCCGTTGGGCTGCAGGACGGTGACGGGGTCGTACTCGCCGCTCTGCAGCTTCTCAATGGCCTGGGCCAGCGTCTTGATGGTGGGGTTGGTCATGAAGACGGAGACGGGGATCGACTTTGAGACGCCGAGCGCCTCCTCGAAGAAGAACTTGAGCTTGAGCAGCTCCACCGACGTCACGCCCAGGTCGAAAATGTCGTCGTTGATGCCCAGCTCGCGGTCCGTCTGGAAGTAGTCGATCAGCACCCGGTGGATCGTCTTTTCCGTCTCGCTGCCCGGCGCCTCGTAGAATTGCAGCTTGTACTCCTTGATGAGCGCGTCGTTGGTTGTCTCGCACTCGAGGTACTGTCCGGCTTCGAACGCCTTGCGCAGCTTGGCGCGCGACAGCTTGCCCAGCGACGACAGCTGCAGGTGTTGCCGCGTCAGGGGAATGACGCGATATGGCCGCACGCTGTAGTGCTGGAACACCATCTTGGTGATTTGCTCCGTCGTCTCGACACGCGCAACAATGTCGTCCTCGGCATACGTGGGCAGATATACGACGACGACGACTTCGGTGTCGTGGCCCTTGGGCCGGTGCGGGAAGACGGCCGTGAAGCCGGGCGTCAGGCCGGTGACGCGGCCGTCGTCCAGATCCGTTTCCAGGTCCTGCGTGAAGTACTTGACGCCGTTGACGTTGACGCTGTCCTTGGCGCGGCCGGTAAAGTTGAGGCAGCCCTGCCCGTCGAGGTACGCCATGTCGCCTGTCTGGAACCACCCGTCGAGGATCGACTCGTTCGTCGCCGTCGGGTTGTTGTAGTAGCCTTGGAAGACGACAGGACCTGAGACTTGCAGATATCCCGTTTCGTTGGGGCCGAGGACTGCTCCCGTCTCTTGGTCTACGACGCGCATGTCGATGCCTGGGACGCAGTGTCCGAGCGACGCAAACTCGAGGTCGTTGGCGAGGTCGTACGACGGGCAGTTGTTGTTGTAGATGGATCCGGCGCAGGTCTCGGTCATGCCGAAGCCGGGTCTGATGAAGTCGGCGGGCGCGCCGAACTCCTTGAGCTGTAGGCTCAGGGCGGCGCACGTCTCGACGACGTTGGCTTCTCCACCAGAGATGAGGGCGCGCAGGTTCGACAGATCAAACTTGTCGTCGAAGCGGAACCCGTCGGGCTGGTTGAGGGCGCGGCGGATGTTGGCGAGGAAGAAGTTTGGCGCAAAAGTGTATGCGACTCTGTTCTTGGCCAGCAGTTCGAGGAAGAAGAGCGGTTCCTTGATCATGTCGACGGCAGGGACTTGGACCTGCTCGGCTGCCAGGTTCATGGCGTGAAGGTGGATTTCAGTCAGGTTTGCAACGTCTATTCAAGGTTAGTGATTTTCATTCACAGTTTTGACGTGTGCCTTACGGTCAAATCCGATCCAGTTGAGAAAGACGTCTTCCGACTTGGTGTCGTGGTGAAAGCTCTTTCCTCGGATTGCGGTCAACATTTGCCCATGACGGAGCATGACTGCCTTGGAGTTGCCAGTGCTTCCCGACGTGAGCATGAGCGCAGCGAGATCGTCGGCACCCTTTGAAAGACCAGTAGCCTCTTGCGCAGTCTTGTCCACGGCAAACTGGGCCAAGTCCTCCACTGGACGAAGCTTGAGGTATTCATGGCCGACAAAGTCGTCGACGAGGCGCGAGGAAGTCAACACAAGCGGATCCAGCAGCGTGTGCAAGTGATCGAGATGCCTCTTCCGCGCCTCGAGGTCGGAGACGAGCGGAGTCGAAACAGCTGGAACATAGCCGGCAAGTACAACGGCCCAGAACCAGGTAATGTTGTCGTAGTGGTTATCGAAGTGGAGCAAGAACCTGGTGTCCTTCTCGGCGCCCAGGCTGAGAATTGAGGACGTCTTTTCCTGCGCTATCTCGAGGAGCTTCCGGTATGTGACGTGCTTCGACCCGGCCGAGGACTCAAACAAGATGCCCCGGTTGGCGGGATACTCTGCGGCATTGACAAGAATCTGGGACAAGTTTTTGGCCAACATGTTGAGCTGGTGTTGGACGAGACGGGCGCCTGCTGTCGAAACCCTCGTACCGCGGCCACTCTATTAAAACATTTCCTACCGGCGAGCGACACCACATGATTGCTGCATGCGATTATCGGACTCCAGCACGTGTGTTGGTCTCGGCGTATTGATAGATTCCCGTATCCGACTCGCCTGGAGGTGTTGTTGAGGTGGATCTTCCATCAAAGGCTCCACCATATCACTAAATCACCGCTATCACGAGTCGAGGACAATGAGTTGCAAAGATATCAGATACTTGGCTTTCTCCTTGGCAGCAAATCCCGCCTTGGAAACCTAGAGTCTAGGTGACTGAGCGATCGAAGCTTTCAACAACAAAGAATGAAGCCTCTTCCGAACCCAAGATCCAACCAACACTAAAAGAGGGATGTTTTCAGACCTGATACGACTGGGGGATCCTGCCATGAAGATACAAGTCATTGACATACCATGCACGACTAGAGCACCCAGGCAGTAAAGCGCCGGCTTACCAACGATGATACCACCACAGACGTCTTCTCGGTTTAATTGGACGAATGCCTTGAAACTTGGCCATCGATCGATACCCGCAGTCCAGATCCATCATGGTAGACACGGGCTAACCCGACAGTAACCGAGACACGAGTAAAGTAATCCCTTAAACCAAGCTCTCTCGCGTGCGAGTCCTGCATCTATCACGATTTGCCTCTGCTGAAGTCTGTTCCTTGCCGATCTTCGCTTACGGGGGGAATCTCCCGACTCTCGGAAGCCGAGCCCTACAGGGTTGATGAATAACAGCGTGGACGTGGGATGATGAAGTTTTTTGCGCCTGAAGATGTCGAATACCGAAACTCGTTGTTTCGTTGGCGTCGAAGTTTCGGGTGGAAAGACTTGCTGGTTGTGGTTTTTGGCGCTGTCGCTGTCCTGTCCAGTGGCTATTTTTGTCGAGATTGCGGCGGATACCAATGACTAGGTCAACGTCTCGCCTCTTGATCATGACAAGTCGATATTGCGGAACAGTAAGCATGGTTGCAACAGACGTTGAGAGTGTATTCCAGCAAATAGTACTTGTTCAATGACACGCGTAGCAGGGATTATGCCTTTCGGCAGCCGGCGTCGCGAACCACTGGCCTGGAAAAGGTTTCCATGAGCAAGTCGACAAAAACACAAATGTTCCGATGGGGTTTCCAACGACGTCACTCTCTGTCCAGTTTGAACGTCAAGTTGTAGCCAATCACGTTTGCTCTGGTGCATGCAACTGATTGCTATAGAACAAGCTCAATCCCAAAAGCCGGCGCAAACTCGTGGCTTGAACGCCTTCCCGCGAGCTTGTATCTTCGAGTGGCGTTTTTAACGAGCGTTTAAACATGGACTCTTTCAGCCACACCGTCGGGGCCTACCTTAAACCGCATACTACTGACTCGCCCCTGCCATTCGTCACACTGGGAGCAGTCGACAAGTCGGGTCAGTATCTTGGCGAGATAGGGGAGTGCAAAGAGCAGCGCTGACATCTGGACAGGCGCCTTTTACTACGAAAAGTTCTTTGGAACCGATTGCAGCACTGCGGCTGGGCCGCAAGACACCAGCTCCGTCCATTGGGTGGCTTCCTGCTCAAAGCTGGTCACGACCATTGCCGCGCTGCAATGTGTTGAGAAGGGACTGCTGACTCTCGATGGCGACATTGGAGACGTGCTGCCTGAATGGAAGAATCCCAAGATCTTGATTGGTTTCGAGGACAATGGGGAGCCCATCTTGAAGCCTACGCAAAGTCACATTTCACTCAGGTACAGTATAGCGCAATGAACCCGCATCCCTTTGGCGACTATTTACAGACCTTGTAGACACATGTTGTCGCGCTCGAGCGGAATGGCATATGCTTTTTTGGATCCATTGATGTCAAAGTATCAAGATTGGCATGGTGCAAAGCCTAAGAGCAACCTGACCATTGTAAACACTGGCGAATGCGGTAGTTACAGAATTCCAACGGCTAACGAAGGAACCAGAAAGATTCCTTCGACGAGATTCTCATTTTCGAGCCCGGGACAAGATGGAGATATTCCCCAGAAGCCGAATATGTCGGCCTGTTGGTCAGTAACCCACGATCCCGTCCCTTGGAATCCCAAGCTAAAGGACCCGCAGGTCGAACGTGTGAACGGCGGGATCAAACTCGGCGAGTACATGCGCCGCAATATCTTCGAGCCCCTCGGCATCAAGGACATGACGTTCCATCTCGAAGACCGCGAGGACATGCGCAAGCGGTTGGCTCGCATGTGGCAACGCACGCCCGATGGAGGCCTACAGATGCGCAACGACTGGTTCATGCCCGACCCCGTCATCGACGACTTCGGCGGCACCGGACTCTACGCGACTGCCCCTGAGCTGTTGAAAATTTACGCGGCACTCCTCCGCAATGATGAACGGTTGCTGAAGAAGGAGACGGTCGATCTCATGTTTACTCCGCACATACCGACGACGGTCGATTTCGACGATGCGCGCAAGGCGTCGGTCTTTGTCCGCAACAGTGTTTTCAACAGCATTCCCGACGACGCGGCCGTCAACTCGGGGCTTGGTGGCGTGTTGAACACGACGGCCGTGCCGGGACGGAGAGGTGCACCTTCGCTTACCTGGTCTGGCATGAGCAATTGCTTCTGGGTTAGTATTGTTCCCTGATTCCTCTACTTTGTTCTGACTTGCTTTTATTAGTGGATCGACAGGGCCAATGGAATCGCTGGCGTTTTTCTATCGCAGTTCCTACCGGGTGGAGACAACAAGACGATTGAACTGCTGTCAAAGTTTGAAGAGGCCGTCTACGCTGCTCAGAAGTAGACAAGTAGACGAGGAATCAATGAAAGCTACGGGGATTCTATTTGTGTGAGCCCGACGAGAAAAGAGTCGATGATTTGTATATTATGCAGTTCTCCAAAGACATTTAGCAAATGAGAAGCGGCATTGTAGATTGAAGTATGGTAGTGATTCGGATCAAGTAGCAAAAGGCAGTTGGTGGAAACAGAAAATTCCAGGGCAACACGGTGGACCCATCGGTGACTCCGCAGTGACCAGCAAACACCGAACTCCTCGATTATCCTCACTCCGCACTAAATACGCAGTCGTGAAACCGCTCTACCGTTCTTTCGCAGGCGATGCACACCCCTCGTCTTCCCCTGTTCACTCCCGCGGCTGTTGCAGCGCCTCAGTCTTCCTTTACCATCACTTGCAAAATTCAAACCCCTTGACATATCCCTTCCCAAAAATATGAGTGCTCTGCTTAGAACGCTAGATTCTGCTGATGTGGGGGTGCCAGGGATGAGGAATCGGCCAAGAATTCGGCCAAAAAAAAGTACACCGGCCGAGACTTGAACTCAGGACCTTCAGTGATCACCACCACAGTCAACCCCTGCTTCAGAGCAAGGAATTGGTGCTGTCTGATGTTAGACTGACGTGATAACCAACTACACCACCGGTGCTGCTTGGTTGTGAGATAAGATGAGGCGCAGAAAATATATATTCTACTATTTTTTGAGTTCCCGACACCTGCGGCCAAAAACAGAAGTTTTGGGCCAGATTGCCGTTTCTATGGTTGAACATTCTGTTAACATAACAATAACAGTCGACTCCGAGAGTACTCCCATCGCGACAGTACTACATGCGCGAAAACAAGGGATGAGATCACAACTCTGGTCGGCGAAGTAATGCCAACACAACAAACGATTGATCCCGACTCGACTTTATCAACACGATTCGCCGTTTCGTTTGTGAAATATGGTGGATGGGCCGGGTGGCTGGGAGTGTTCAATAACAAGGCGCATGTGTGGCTTCAACCCTCAGATCGCCTTTCTTTTCCAGTGTTGAGCCTCCCTGGTCGACACGCATGTTAGGCGTGTTGCTCGCTCTTGACTCCAGTGTCTCATCGCTCATGAGCAAGCAAAATTTGAAGTTTTTGTCTAAATTAAAAACACTTTTGCGATGCGATTTGTCGATGTCGTTGCCCGCGATCGTTGGGATGCGCGCTTACCCGCTCGGCTGAGAAGCTCCAATGATCCAACGCAACCACGCGGCAATCCTGCGGCCCGCTCCGCACCCAACCTCTTCTACCTGGACACCGCAGTCTTCCAGCAAACTCCGCTCACTCGCCTCCGATATGATCATTCCGCGCTCCAGCGGCCTCGGACGAGGCGCACCGCCCACCACTTTGTCCATCGGTATTGATTGCGACGCATGCCAGGATTCCAAGAACACATCGAGGTGAGGACGACGCGCCTTTGTTTGCGCCGCTTGCGCGTGCAGGATGCGGAAGATGTCCATCTGATCCGGTCGCGTCTCAAGGCCATGGGTTACTCGTAAGTTTTCCACACCAGTCAGGCCTCGCGACCAAGGTGACACGCTGACCAAGCTGCAGTATCAGAGGCCCCGACACGAGCATCGAACACACGCAGAACTGGATTCGCACCGAATCGAGCCGTTCCAACACGCACAATCTCGGCATAGTGTTGCTGGACCCAGAAGAGGACTCGACTAGCGCTTCAAACAACTCCAACAGACATAGAGTGATTGGCTTGGTAGGCGCAGTCGAGGCTCCAGAAATCGGCTACGTGATCCATCCGGATTTTTGGGGGCGCGGTCTGGCCACAGAAGCCCTGCAGACGTTCATGCCACTCTACTGGGAGCAATTCCGGACCAAGTTTGACTTTGCTTTTGCCAAAATAGACCCGAACAATGGTGCAAGCAAGAAGGTGTTGCTGAAATGTGGCTTCAACCTGGAAGAGACGCAAACCATCGGCTTCGAAAACCCAAGTCTAGGCCTGACAGATATTGATATCTACCGCCTGCGGCGCCCAAGGCCCATTTGTCAATAGAGACAACTGTCTGCAACGGGGCAAAGTGTTCCTGGAGGACGGTCCAGAACCTTCGGGCCAGCTCGAGTAGCACGGCAGGAGTTTGATGATACGGAGTTTTGCACATGGCAAACGGCCATTCTTCCACTTGGCTGAGCCTGGCTTTCGAAACGTCGTCCCGCAAGGGTGAAGAAAACAAGCCGGCCCGCCTGTGGCGCCTGTTGGAGGCTCAAGTCATGTGATTCTGCCCTGCGTCGGCAGCAGGGTACGTTGAGCCAGTTAGTGCGTCACTACGAAGGATCCAGCGTCAGCCTCGCGATGAAAGAGGCGCAGGCCATGGCGGAGCGAATGATCAAGCACGAATCAGCCTCATCCAGCAGTTCAACACCCATGACACTCCAGATTCACGCTCTGTCCGAAGCCCTGACTACGACTTTCGAACAAATGTTCCTTCTTTGGTCGCCTGAGTTCGCCTTGGTCTGGTGGTTTTGGGTGTTGAAGCAACCCAGGCTGCACACATGTGGCCTTGAGTCTGTCCTTCTGCCAACGAGGAGTCAAGCCTCAACGTCACTGCAGGAGGACTCGGCAAACATTGGCCCCCAACGTACCTTTTTCTTCGCGCATGTCGAGTGAACAACGACCGTAGAATTGGAGACTTTCGCTCAGGTTTTCCAACTTGGATTATTCACAAACTGCGTTTTCTCATTTGATATGGACGCAACTTTTGCTTGGCACTCCGGGAAAGAATCACGTTGCCTTGACATCACGAGCCCTGGAGCCTTCGGCAAAGACAGGCTCCATTAAAGGGTCGAAGATTCCTCATTGACTCACCACAAATCGATCGCCCTCGAACGCCTTGATTGTCCCGGCAAGACCCCTTTTGGCGTCATCTGGACGGCCGCAAAACCTCGACGACGTATTTAAGTCTAACTGGCCCGCTTCGCAACGAATCATCATGCACCCGCCACAAACAGAGATGGAAGGATCAAAACCCAACCCTCGCGCCCCACTCCGGCTTCTCTCGCTCGACGGTGGAGGAGTTCGGGGCCTGTCCAGCCTCATGGTACTGGACGACTTGATGGAGAACATTGCGCTCGAAGAGAAGAGACTGGGCTTGCGTCAGACCAACGATAACGCACCGCTCAAGCCCTGCGATTATTTCGACCTCATCGGTGGTACCAGCACAGGCGGAATCATTGCCATCCTACTTGGACGACTGCAGCTGGACATCAAGGCCTGCCTCAAGATTTACACCGAACTCGCAGAACAGATTTTCAAAAATGACAGGTCCTTCAATTTTGCTGGAATGAAGGTCCCCGTCGGCAAGACTCGTTTTTCTGGTGCAGTTCTCGAAAATGCCATCAAAAAAGCGCTCGTCAATCTTGGTTACGACGAAAACGAGCTCATGTGGGACGATTCCCTGTTCGAAGAGCAAGGCGAGCAAAGAGACACGCAGGCTGATAGCATCTGGGCCGATGTTCCGGCGCCAGCCATCACTGAATCACCGCAGGAAAGCCTCAAGGCAGAAAGCAGGGCTCCTACTCCAACAAAGTTGTCAAAATCCAAAACGACCAACAGCTTCTCTGAAGCCTCAACACTCCAATCTTTCAAACGCCACAATCGCAAAAATACTCCCACGTGGCGAGTACACCGGCATACGTCTGTACACCGAAAGCCCAACCAAAGAGGCTGTCGCACGTTTGTGGTCTCTGCTCTCAAAAATGCCCTTGGTCTTCCTCGCATCCTATCTACGTACGATCCCAACGACCGTCAGACAAGGATTTGGGAGGCTCTCCGTGCCACCTCTGCTGCTCCCACATTTTTCGAAGAAATGGCTTTTGGCACGCCTCGCATGACATATCTTGATGGAGGCGTCGGATTTAACAACCCTTGCGCCGAGGTCGACTACGCGGCCAAGTCAGTTTGGGAAGGCCGTTCGATTGGCGTCATAGTGTCTGTCGGGACAGGGCTCCAAACCATTCCATCGGTCAAGAAAGTTGCAAGTTGGCTTCCCTTTGGCCTGGGCACAGACATTGCGCTTGCATCTGCACTCGGCTCTTTGGCAACCGGCACTGCGCGAGTCGATAATGAAATGCAGCGCATGTACTACGACACACCCACGCAGTACTACCGCTTCGATGTTGATGGCGGTCTTGCCAACATTTCCCTCGAGCAGTGGATGATGGAAGACGAAATGGCTGCTCTGACTGAGCAATACATGCGGGACTCGCAACAAATGCGCCGCGCCCAACAGTTCGGCGAACTCATCGTCAAGCTCTCCGCTCTACCGTCCAAGTTTGAAATCCCCGCGACCGCTTTCCGAGCCGGCATCACAGGCCGCGGCCTCATTGATGGCTCCTTCATCCAAGAAGAGCTCGACTTCAAAACGGGGTTCCCCCTCGGCGTCGTCCCGACTCTGAGCGAACGTCAAAACCTGTCCCAGCTCGCCACCACCTCGCCTTCAGGGCAGCGCGGTATCACTCTCGACTCCAACGGCCGCGTCCGTGGCGTGCTACCCGTGGCGCTCGACCTCGACGGTGACGGCCGCCGCGAAGAATGCGCTGTCCTCACTTGCAAGCGCGCAGACAACGTGTGCCTTCGCGCTTTGCGCACTGGCATACCACCTGGCCACTACCGCGTCTCGTTCATCGTGTCGTTGTTCACACCCCAGCCGGACTGTACCATTCCATCAGAAATAGTCTTTTCAGTCGGGAAACCCTTGGACATGGCGACGTTTACGCATCGCATGGTCGATGTCAAGATTACCCCGGATGTGGTGCCAGTGCTGCTTGGTGTTGATGCTGTGCGCGTGCGTGTTGGCCGGAGCAGGTACGCAGAGATGAACGGCAAGGGCTGGATCGAGGTCAATGCGGACGTCGAGGTCGAGGTGGGCCTGGACGGCGCGCTGGGATTGCTTGTCACCAAGAGCTTCGAAAAGGGTGTCTTCGTGGGTGGATGGAGCTTTGGAGGTGTGAGATTGGAGCCAGTTGGCGCGCGGTGAGTGTGTCGAGACGATTTCTTTCTGTCCACGGTTCGTCCTGCATTTCAGAGATATCCTTTCCCTGCATATGCACAGCAGCCGGAACTTTTGATGGGTCTGTTGTGTATTCCTGTTTTTTTGTCCTATATCCCTATCTTGAGACAGCATTTTCGAAGCATTCTACGCGCAGCACATATACCCTACATCGCAAGTTATTATACGACTGGTTTTCTCCCCCATGTTCACATTTCCTCGAGATCACACGGGGATGATCACGAAATGGTCTGTGCCTCTGCAACTTGAGATCCGACGGTGGGTTGCGCCGCTTTTCTACTCCACCACTCGCCTTCTGACCCCGGTCCCGTTGACACGTCTCTCGCTCTTGCCGGTTTGGTGTTCGATACTCGCAGCTCAGTCCGCTTTGCCACGCAACGCCGGTCGATCCAAACTTTTTCTGGTGGTCTTTTTGTTCCTCTTCCCGGCTTTGGTCCACAAACTTAAACGATCCCCCCCGCGGGTCTCAACCAATTTACCTTCATCCAACTCTTCCTCATCCCTCCTGGTTTTGCATCAACACACACTCTGACCTCGACCAACCCTGATTCCACTGTGAGATTCTCTCTAAGGCAACCCTCTGACTTCATTTGATCAAATAGACTCTTGAAGCCTCCAGCATGTAAGTTTGGCGTTGTGTCGAGCGGTACAACACAGAGGTTTGACTTCCTGACACGAAATTGCAGCTGATTGATCTCGTATTTGAGAAAGAGCATGGAGGAAAGCCAAAAAATCATTCTCTCCGAGTCGTCTGACTGGGATGCTTGGCTTTGCGCCGTCAAGATCCGCGCTCTCCAGCTGGGCACCTGGGACCTGATTGACCCCGCGAAAGAATCAAAGCCACGAGAAATCGCTCGACCGAGCCCTCCCGAATGTCTTCAGGGTGACGAGAACTCTGAAACACACCAGAAGCATCTGGTGAAATGGCAGATCTACCAGATCCAGATGGAGCAATACCAGTTGCAGCAACGCGACCTTGGCTCGATTTCGGACTTCATCCTGCAACGAGTGTCTCCTTATTGGCTTTCCCGTCTGATGTTGCTCGCCAAATCCCATCATCCTCTTGAGATCCTGCGCATCTTGCACGAAAGGATGACTCCCACACACTATGAGAGGATACACCTCTCGCAATCCGAACCGATAAAAGTTGACAAGATGCCCAAGGGTCCCAAGGAGAGCACGGTCTATGAGTGGCTCGACGCGTGGGATATGATTGAGGCAAGAAGCCGCTGGAGCCGGGATGAGATATGGAGGGATTTCCTGGCGGCCAGATTGGAAATGCTGGATGAGAAGTGGTACAAAGAGAACAAGTCTGCTGTTGACAAGGACTGGAATACGCGAGAGCTCATTGACAATTATCGTCGGCACTGGAGAGACTCGCGAGCGCTGGACCTATGCAAATACGGATATGTTAGAACCACGCCGGAGGAGAGCTAGACATGTTGCAGCTGAAAGATCAAGCCTAGGCAAAGCACTCATTCCCCACAACTAGCTTCAAGGCCACGACCGCGTTGTGGTTTCGACCTAGGAGCATAATGCTAGCAACCCTAAAATTAGGGGCCAGTTCGGCTAAGCCTTTCGACGCTGGAATTCGAAGCATCAAAACAGGCGAACACTGATCGCAAATGCCAGCCATCTGTAAAATTTGCCACTGCAGCCCTGGATCCTCTTGTTCTTACAGAGTGGCGAGCGCTCTACCGCAGTAACCCCTGCAGTCCATCATCGCTATCTTGTCTTTCACTGCACCTGGACGGACCTGCGACACCATTGCACGTACGCGAAAATTACACGTCGCTTGCCGCCCGCGGGAGAGGCTGTGCCTGAAGCCGTGCGTATGTCTTAATTGCGCAAGACCATTCTCTCGGACAGGTTTGCAGCATATATACACCGATCAGGGAGCCCGTCAACCAAGGAAAAGTCTTCAGTAACCAACCCCCTTTCTGTCGTTTCAAGTATAGATTACTTCCTGCTACCACTGTACAATGTTTGAAGTTTCAATTTGAATCTTTGATCTGTGGATTAGGTGGTTGTTGCCCAGCGCCGTACGCCAGCGCGTTATCAACTGTGTTGTCAATCAACCGCGCGCCACCACGCGTTCCGAAATGTAATAAGAACATATTCTTAACATGTTCCTCTCCTCTCTAAGTGACAACGTCCTCCTGCTTCCTTTGCTGATGCAGTTGGAGTTGCCCCTGATGCAGTGTAACATGCACCTCCATCATCCCTCACTTGCCCCCCACTTAACGTTTGATGAACGACATCAAAGCAGACTCAAACGCCGGCTTGTACGTCGACTCTTGCCTTGCTATTTTTGGACTCGGAAGGTCCGGAGGTATGCCGGTTCTTCGTTCAGTCCATCTGGCTTCATCCGAAAATTCTCACCAAGCCTGTTCGTCGTCCACCAACCGCCGCTGCTAGAGTCGCGAGCCCCGGAGGAACCTTGAACACGTATGTCGAACTTCCCAATAGCCTGTAACTGGCGATGAATTGCCTTTCTAACGATGATTCCTCATGTCTTCTAGCACACAATTTTTGGCGACATGGATGCGCGGCGTGTCGACTTCGTACTTTCTCAGCCATCCGACTGGGATGTCTGGATATTCGTCATCAAGACACGCGCTCTATCTCAAGGCATCTGGAACCTGATCGATCCATCGGAGAAAAGCAAGCCACAGGAGCCCGGCGAACCCACAGCGCCCTCGTTCATGGACGACTTGAGAGCCGGGCGTTTGCAACTTTCATCCAAACAAGACGAGCTCGAACTGCAGCTCCGGATGGCACAGATGGCAGTGTACACCAAGGATCTGGAGGAGCGACATGCGCTACGAGGTAAAATCAACGCCATGGCCGAGTTCATCATCGATCGCGTGTCCCTGGACATGCTGTGCTGGCTGGCGTACACGGTCGACGAGCCACGCCATCATCCGTGGGACATACTGCGTCTACTTCAGCAAAAGGTGGCGCCGACGGCGCTCGAGAGGGAGCGCGACATACGGCTCAAGATCAAGGAGCTCGAAGCGCAGCCGCCCAGCACCAAGACCCTTTGCGAGCACCTGGAGACGTGGGACAGGACCATCGCTCGAGCCGCCAAGCACGGCGTCAGAGTCGACGGGAACGAGCTCGCGTCCGTCTTCCTCGGCTGCATCGCGCGCGTCAACGAGGCGTGGGCGGCGGAGCAGATGGAGTCTCTCATCATTGACGGCGAGGACACGACGGCGCGCTCGCTCATCGACAAGTTCCGCAGCGACCGCAAGGTCAAGGGCATGTTTGCCGCCAGGGGGCCGCCGCCACCGCCGCACCTCCTCATCAGCAACGGCGCTGCCAACGCCAGCAACGGCAGCGAATCGAGCTTCCCCAGCACGACGCTGCAAACCCCCGACGCCGAGACCAGGTACAAGCCGCCGCAGCACCACCACCCGATGCCATGGCGCCCGCTCTGCCCATGCGGCAAGTACGAGTACTTCCCCGACTGCGCATATTTCAACCGGGCGGCGCGGCCGCCAGGTTGGGTTCCCAATCCGGTCACGCAGGAAAAGGTGGCCACGTACCTCACGGATCCGGCCAACGCGGACAGGGTCGAAAAGTCGCTGGACCGATGGAGGAAGATCCAGGCCAAGTTCAATCCGGGCTGGAGGGGTCTCGGTGATGGCGATGATGGTGGTGGTGGTGGTGACGAGTATGATGCGAGGTCGGATAGTGCTCCCCTGTGGCGGCGCAATGACTCTGGGTGGTGATGTTGGGTCTTCTCCAGAGTCTGGTTCCTGCTGCTGGTCGAGTGCTTGCAATAGCCTTCGCCACTGCTTCCAAGTGCTTGAATTCCTTTTCTCCTTTGGATGCACCGCCCAACTTTTGATCTGGATGGCTGACTATTCTCTGGTTCGCATCACATTGTCCCTGATTTTAGTGGCTTTGAAAATGCACAAGACTCTTCGACGCCATTTCAGCAAAGTGACGGTGGGAGACCTGGAGTAAAGCAATCTGAGACAGGTCATTGAGAGAGCCAGGGTCGAAGTACATGACGACGCGGGAGCCAGTAATCTAGCCACCCTCCCTCGAGCATCATCGGGGAGTCGTGATATACGAATCTTCATTGCCATAATCATTTGCACCTTCTTTGCTGTCATGGTCGGTGTGCTCAGGTTGGTCGTGAAATTAGTGCATAGCGTAGTCAGAAATTCTTCCGGTTTCCCCTTTGTAGTCCTCTAAATCGCCTATAAAGCGGAGCGAGTGAGAGTCTTTGCTACGTTCCGTGCCAAACTCGTGCCTGAGGAGCTGGCGCCGCAGCAAATGCCTCCACGACTACCACAGGGGGTGAACTTATTGGTCGAACTCGCCAGGAGTTGGTTCTTACACACGAAAGGAGTGAGAGATCTCTTTCTCTCGCGGTGAGCACAAGATACACACGAGCCATTCACTCACCTTTTTCCTGCGCATCACTCTGGACAGCACTCGCCGTACACGAAGCACGCTGTCTCTCAACGTCCCTACCTTTTTGAACGCCTGAACAAGGATCACTTCATCTTTTGCAAGAGAGTGTGCCCCCTGACTAACCCCCCAGACAGCCCCCAGCCCCCAGCCCCCTGGCACGTGCAGCACAGCAACGCGAGGACGCACAGGACACCGACGGTCTAGCTTGAGCACGGCACGGACGTGGAGCGAGCGCCACGCACGAGCAGCAAGAGGCAGGTACACGGGCCAAGCGAGCCGGGTGAAGCCGGAGCAGACAGGGGCGGACGTGCCCGCCTGCGCCACGCTTCGGCCGGGCTCGTGGGTTGTGGTGCCTGGGCGTCGGCGGGCAGCGGTGGAGGCTGCTGCACAACGGAACCGACTCTATCGGTTCGCCGGTGACGGCACGACGGACCGGTGAGCGGAGAGGACAAGTTGCACACGGGGTGGGTGGTTTTGGGATGGGGGCGGAGGTGGGGAGCTGTGTCGACGGGAGGCGAATGGAAGCGGGCTTTTGTGGGGAGGACGGGTCGTGGTGATGAGAGGTGGTGGCGAGCGAGCGAGCGACGCACGCCTTGCGGCCAGACGACAGACGTATGCTGATGATGGTGTTGACGGCTGGGAGCAGGTAATAATGGCGACGTGATCATTGGTGGAGGGGCCAAGGAATATCTTGTTGGACGGCGAGGGACCCTGCGTGGCGATGAGCGGCGAGCGAGCGAGCTTCGTCCGGTCCAGCGGGTGGTCTTTTTTTCTTCGCTGTTTTTCCTGGTGATGTTGTCGATGTTAGGGCGCGAGGACGTGAGCTGAGCCTGACTCGCCCGCCTCGGGGCCCGCCGCCGCCGACTTCGGGTCTGATGTGCGGGTTGCAGCGGAAAGCCGAAGAGGCATGTTTGGGCTTGCGAAGCGCCAGGCCGAGTTGCAGCGATGAGATGGGGTTCTCTCGGCGGCAGTCGCAAAAGTGATTACAGATGCAGAGAATAATGAGTGGGCCAAGACGATAGGTCGAGAGAGACGGGCAAGTCTAGCGTGTAACGGCGACCTGGCCCGGCCGTCGAGCTCCGGATGGTATCCCCGACATGTCGAGTACGGATGCAGCCATCAGGCGAGCAAGCTGTCCTGGTACTTTTGTCGCCGAGTGAAATTGTCATGGGGAACGAGGGTCGATATTTTGGGTTTTATCTGCGTTGGTGCAGATGCTTTGTCGTCGAGTTGACACACGGCTGAGGGGTCGACGTCTCGGCTATCGACCAACCATGTGCAGGGTACCTTGGCAGCAGCAGACTACCAACGACGGTGGCAGAAGGCGCATTGCTTGGATGGTGGCTCAGCTGAAGATTGTAAATTATAGATGGTCATGCCATGAGCTGGTGTTTCATTGGTCAGCATTGGCAATGGCTGGGGGCGCTGCCAGCGATTGAAGTGGTGCGTAGTATTGAACGAAGAGACGATATTGAACGGCAAAGACAGGGTAATTGAATCGATACTGCATACAGATTGAGATGTTCAAGTCATTGAGCAGCAGCTGAACCGGGAGTGGTGCATCTTGGCCGGAGGTTGCGCGTTGTGGTTGAGAGTGGACCCTGAGATGCAGGGAAATGGAGAACAAAGTGTGACCAAAAGCTGGGGAACATGGAGAAAGCTTGGCCGGATAAGAATGGTTTGCTTGTTTTCAGCTGCGCAGCATTTAGCTTGTGGTTGTGGCGCAGAGGTTGTCCAGGGAGGCGATAAGGTAGTTCCCGAGATAGCCAACCGGCTGGACGGGTCGCGAGGTAGGGTAGGGTAATGAACGGGGGAAGATGATGACGCAGGAGATGTTGTCACACGGCGGGCGGAGGAAGGTCTGAAGACGGAGGATCCGCGTGGGAGTGAGTTTCAGACGCGGACATGTTGGTGTTTGTATTTGTAGCTTATCTGGGGCGGCGTGGTGGTGATTTCTTTCGGGGCCGGAGAGGCGGGAAAAGGGCACGGCACATGCAAGATGGCGCAAAGACCTGGAGGCACGAGTCGCACAGCGAGCGCATGGCAAAGTCTGGTTGTCGGGCTCGCAAAACCGCATGCGGAGGATGGAAGTTGGGTGTTGTTTTGGGACACTCCACTGCAGTCGACCTGCCATGACGCTGATTGGCCCAGGCTTATCAGCGGGCTAGACCAGGATGGCGGGCGATCGGTGGCGGGGCTAGGCCGCAAGAGGCAAGGGGGCATGCGTGGGTTGCATAAGGCTATGAGCAACCGATTGCCGCCACAGATAAGCTCTCTCCTCTCACCTCTCACGCTGTCTCCTCCCGTGCCAAGCCCACCGCACTACCGCACCGCGCTGCATGTCTCCCGCTGCAGCTGATGAAATGTCGTGTCTTGGACTCGGCGAGCGGGCAGCCATTGCCTCAGCGCTTCAGCTGCTTTTTGCGCGCAGATAGGACAATGCGGCGTCGTCAGTGGCCCCGCCGTTCGCAGCATCGAGAATCGCCCCGATTGTCCAGCGCAGTGGGCAGCCGAGGGCAGGGGGCGGTTCCACGCTTCGACGTCTCTTCCAAGAAACCAAACCCCACGAGGGCGAGGGCGAGGCGGCGGCACCGGCCTCGTTTAATTTGCCTCAAGGAGCCTGGCCAGCGACGATAAGCGTCGGCTCATGCTGGCTTGCCCTGACCCTCGCTCCGCTCTTGACCTTTTCTTGCCTGTTGCCCAACCCAAACATTAAAACCGCTCAGGCCCCGCACTCCCTGTACCTGTTTACCTCCAGTAGATCCACCTCCGTCTACCTTACCTCCATCCTCCACTCTCTCCAACCACCACTCACTCGCCTGTCCGACGCCTCTCCCTTCCGTTGCTCCTCCCGCCCACCATGTCCTACGCCTGGGTCGGCGCCCCGGCCGTCTACAATGGCACTGATCCCTTGGGCGGCGATTCAAGTGAGTACTGCCATGTCTTTGCCCTTCCTTGACTTTTGGTCCATCACGTGAAAGTGACGCGCCTGACGCGAACCACGACACGCCAAACGGGAATTTCCACTGACGGCCCCAGAATCCGAAAACTTGAACCAATGGTTCCAATCTGGCGACCAGGCCTTCATCATCGTGGCTGCCGCCATGGTCTTGATCATGGTCCCTGGTCTCGGCTTCCTCTACTCGGGTCTCGCAAGAAGAAAATCTGCCCTGTCCATGGTGTGGGCCTGCATGGCCTCGTGTTCCGTCATCACTTTCCAATGGTACTTCTGGGGCTACTCGCTGGCATTTAGCCAGTACGCAACAAATGGCTTCATTGGAGACCTGCAAAAGTTCGGTTTGATGAAGACTCTTGCCGAACCGAGTCCTGGCAGCCCCCTGATTCCGGATTTGCTCTACGCCTTTTACCAGGTTGGTCCCTTTGGTCAATCCATTACAGCAGCTTTCTAACTGATGCAGATGCAATTCTGCGCCGTCACCGCTGCCATTGTCGTTGGTGCCGTTGCCGAACGCGGTCGCCTCATCCCCTGCATGGTCTTCATCTTTGCCTGGGCCACCATCGTCTACTGCCCGATCGCATGCTGGGCCTGGAACGTCAACGGCTGGTTTTACAAATGGGGAGGTCTCGACTACGCTGGTGGTGGTCCCGTCGAAATCGGTTCCGGAATGTCTGCCCTCGCCTACTCCTGGGTCCTCGGCCGTCGTCAGGAGAAGATGATGCTCAACTTCCGCCCCCACAACGTCTCCCTCATTACGCTCGGCACCATCCTCCTGTGGTTCGGCTGGCTCGGCTTCAACGGTGGATCCGCTTTTGGCGCCAACTTGCGCGCCGTCATGGCCTGCTGGAACTCCAACTTGACCGCCATGTTTGCCGCCATCACTTGGGTTCTTCTTGACTGGAGGCTCGCTCGCAAGTGGTCCATGGTCGGCTGGTGCTCGGGCACCATTTCCGGCCTCGTTGCCGCCACTCCTGCCTCTGGTTTCATCCCTCCCTGGGCAAGTGTTATCCTCGGCATTGTGACGGGCATTGTCTGCAACTTTTCGACCAAGAGTAAGTCTCACTCCACGTCACGCCACTTTTCGAATGCTAATCAAAACAGTCAAATTCTGGATCCGCATCGACGACGCCATGGATGTCTTTGCCGAGCACGGCGTCGCTGGCATGGTCGGTCTCCTCTTCAACGGCATTTTCGGAGCGTCCTACATCATCGGCCTCGACGGCGTCAACACCGGACTCTACCCTGGCGGCTGGATCGAGCACGAATGGATCCAACTGCCCAAGCAAATCGCCTACATCGCCGCCACGGCCGGATGGGCCTTTTTCATGTCGGCGCTGCTGGCCTTCATCATCAACAAGATCCCCGGGCTGCACCTGCGCGCCTCGGAAGAGGCCGAGCTGCTCGGCATGGACGACGACCAGCTGGGCGAGTTTGCCTACGACTACGTCGAGGTGCGCCGCGACTACCTGGCGTGGACGCCGGCCAAGAACGAGCCCGTGTCCAACGGCCACCAGATCCCGCAGGGCGAGCGCCACGGCATCGCCCAGCACAGCCAGATGCTCGAGGGCAAGGACCCCAGCGAGAGCAGCTCCTCGGCCGGCCACGAGCACACCATGATTGGCGGCGACCGCCACGCCATTGCCATAGACGAAAAGGCCGAGACGACGCACCCGCAGCACATTGCGCCGATTGCGCCGCCGCCGCAGTCGGCACCGCGCGAGGAATAGAGGGACCTGGCCACCAAAAGTCTTTGTTTCTTGATGGATCTTTACGAATGCCTTTTTCTCCCTTTTGCTTTTGCGACGTTTTGGATTTGAGCGCGGATCTTTTTTGGCGTTGGATACCACCACCAGATGTTGGTCTGGCTGTCTTGTCTTGTCTTGTCTTTTCACGCACCCCCCACCTCCTTACATACCTTACTGCACATACAATTTTTTTCTCGACACATATTTACACGTCGTTTGTAATCGAATTTGGATGGTCTGCTTCTCCAACAAATCCTCGTCCCTCGCCACACGTGCAGTTCTTCGTCGTTGGAGAGCAGACTGGATGAAAGCTGCCACGGCGTGACATTTTCTTGGCTCCATTCCACCTGTCATCTCTGCTTGCGCGCCTCGCCTCGTCCGCTCACTTCCGCGGGAGACCATGCCGCACGCCTGCGCGCACGTACTGCAGCTTTGCAAGTAAACGCAGCACCCCCACGAACTCAGACAGACAAACGAGGCGAAAAGACGGCACGGGGCAAAAGCAATTTCTAGCCAATCACTTCCTCTCCTCTCGCCGTGAGCCAATGAGTGTGGCAGCTGTGGGTGAAACATGTCTGACCGGCTGCTGCTCGCCAGGCGGCGTGGACGCATCGCAGGGCAAGCTGACGTGTTGGTGGTGGTTGTCTGTCTCGGTAGTTACCTTGGCTGTGCATTTGCGTCTCTTCTTTTCTTTTTCTTTTCTTCTCTAGTTCCACCCGCTGGCCCGGCCTTCCCCCACGTTGCCATGCCCACGTGCTCCCCCACATGGATCTCGTCCCACTCGTCTCATCCCGCGCGCGCGTGTTTAGGCGCCCTTCAGCCCTCTTTCCTCCCAAGACGTAGACAGTCGATGAGCAAGCATTACACACGTCTTCTCACGTCCAAATCTAATTCCTGCCTAGGCCTCCTGCTGTCTTTCTTTCTTGGATCGCGTTGGTGCTCTCTGCTGTGTTGCCGGTGCTGTAGAGTCGATTCGCGCGTTACTATCACCACGTGGATCCTGATTCTGGCCGATACCAGCTTCCGGGAGTAAAGCAAAGCTCGTGGTGTTTCTGGGACTCGATTGCGAGGGAAGGGGGTTTTTGGAAGTAGTCCACGGTGTTGGATTTGGTACCCTGTTTACAGTCGGGGGCGCAATCATTCGGAAGCTCCCAGTTCCTCATGTTCAGTGCACAAGGTACCAGACGCACGTCAAGACTATTCGCGCGCCATCATGTTACCAACCAAACCGGAACGCCGATCCACGTGCGTGCCGCCGCACTCAGTCGTGGCTCTTCTCGGCTGATACAAAGGCATCAGAGTTGACGACTCGCTTCCGATTGTACCGCCCTCAGCATCACTGGGCAGGACTATTTCGTGTGCAAGTCGGGAACCCGAGATACGGGATGCATGACGGCGGTGGAAAACATCTTCCCAGATGAAGATAAAGTCCACTACGACCTTTGGGAATGGTTCAACCAGGAGTTGACAGTATACTGGGATGTAAGACGGTCAATGGAGGTACTTCATACGTGTGGAAGTGCACTCAGGACGGGCTAGGACATGACGCTGATTTTGCTGGCTGCTGCGGTGTGTCTCAATGGCCCAGAAGCAGCTCAACCGTCCAATGAATAGGTATTTTGTCAAAAATAGCCAGCAGTTGTAAGGTCAGACGTCAAAATACACAGGGACGGGGACGAAGATCGCCGACGCGCCACCACACGCGCCCCGCTAGGCCCGGCTCGCGCTTCGTCGCGGCCGCCAAACCGCTTTGCTTTGCTCCTCCCAACACCACCTCGCACCATGTGAAAGGCCAGCAACCACCACCAGCGACGCACTCCTTGCCCGCAATGGGCCCCGAAGCAATGCAGGCGCAGCCACCGACAGGAACTGCGCCGCCCAATGCGAGCTACAATGGCGCCTCCGCGGCCGCTGCGGGAGCCACCGACGCATCGACGCCGACGGCCACGCCAAACCAGCGGCCGGCGACCATGGAGCCCAACGTCATCAACGTCGTGCTTGGAGATTTGTTGGTCAAGCCGTGGTATCCTTCGTTCTACCCAGAGGAGCTGGTTGCTAGGCGTATCGAGCGGTTGTATGTGTGTCAATGGTGCTTCAAATACTCGAAGGAATTGATTCCATTTCTGGGACACACGGTAAGACCACCACCGCAGAGAATTTGAGCTGAAGCTAATACGTGCGCCAGAAAGTATGTCCCTTGAAAGAAGCGCCGCCGCCGGGCACCAAGATCTACGCCAAAGACAGCTACTCGATCCACGAAGTCGACGGCGAGCAACACAAGGTGCGCAGCTACACGGCCAGCAGCAATGCGTCCCACCCAAACCACGCGCCAATCCACCCTAGCTGACACACGTTCGCTTACCCAGCTCTACTCGCAAAACCTGTCGCTCTTCGGCAAACTGTTCCTCGACACCAAGTCCGTCTTTTACGACGTGACGACGTTTCTGTACTACCTGCTCACCAGCACCAACCCGACGACGGGCGCGCGCCAAGTGATCGGCTTCTTCAGCAAGGAAAAGATGAGCTGGGACAACAACAACCTGGCGTGCATCCTCGTGTTTCCGCCGTGGCAGCGCCAAGGCCTCGGCCAGATGCTCATGGGCATCAGCTACGAGCTGAGCAGACGCGAGGGCCGCATTGGAGGGCCCGAGAAGCGTGAGTTGGCAGCGCCACGCTCCTCCGAGATAAAGACTCCATGTGTCTCATGTTGCTAACCACGCGTTGTTGCAGCGTTGTCGGAGCTTGGCCGCCGCGGCTACACGGCGTACTGGAGCGCGACCATTGCGCGCGTCGTCCTCGCCGTGCCGGGAAACGGCACCCTCACGCTGCGCGACTTGAGCGACGCGACGTACATACTCGTCGAGGACATTGTCGCGACGCTCAAGAGCATGGCCGTGCTGGAGCATCGGCCGAGCAAAAAGGGCGCCGACGACGACGCCGTCTTGAACAAGGCCAAGTTGCGGCGATGGGCTCTCGAGCATGGCATCAGTCTCGTGCCGCCGGTCGATCCGGCGGCCTTTGTAGGAGAGGGAGAGAGCATGGAGGGCATTGTGGCGGCCGAGTAGGCGAGTTGATATACCCGGATTGGGGAAGCATGTTGAAACGAGGTCATTGCTTTATTCGCACGTAGAGAGGTAGGTAGAAGGTTATAGGAGGGTTTGTTGTTTGTCTACTTTTGACTTTTCCGCGTCTCACAATGGCAAGCGTCCCCTATGTTGGAAGAGCTCAAGGAAAGCAGGTCTCAAGGTATCAAACAAGATTGTAATTCCACTGAATGCATGCCTTTCCCCGAAATCATCATCAACACCACCAGCCAGTCAGCCCACCTCAACCAACACAAGCAAGAGGCCCCACGCCAAAAGCCTCAGCATCCAGTAACCCACTTCCCAACCTCGTGTCCACGAGCAACAACAGATGGGTATCTCCAGCTCTCAAGACGCCAGCCAAAAACTCCTGACCTACTTCCACCCAAGGACGCTCTTCACACAGCAGCCATACATACCCCTTTTTCGAGAACCAGTGACTCCCAGAAACTCCGTCGGCCGCTTCGACGCCCTCACAGCTTCGCCTTCGCCGCTTCGTTCCGTCCACGATGGCCGCCGTCTTGGTCTCTCCCACGCGCAGCGGCAGCGGTGGTAGATGCATTGCCGCTGCGGCTCTGTCGAAGATTCGATGCAAGTATGCCGCCGCTGCTCCTGGCATCTGGTCCGTCTACACTGCGCTTCCGGCCGCGCGATTGTGCTTCATCGTCGCTGTCGTCGTCGTCTCTTGCTCGCGCGCGCTGCTGCTGCTGCTGCCTCGCTAGCGCGTGCTCTGCTGTCCGAGTCTGCACATCATGATCGACAATGGCCGCGACCACACCACTACCTTTTCCCGCATCTCCTTCTCCTTCGTCGCCATTGTCGCCGTCGCTGTCGCCGTCGCCGTCCAGACTCAGCTTCTCAATCGCGTCCGCATCCGCCGCTCCACCCGCTGCCCTCAGCGCACCACCCTGCGCGCCATCTCTATCCCGTTTCCCCTGTCCAGCGCTTCGGCCGCGTCCCTCGCCATCGCCATCGCCATCGCCATCGTTCACCGGCCGCAGCCGCGGCGCTGGGGGACATGTCGGCACTGGCGCTGACTTTGGCATTGGCGCTTGCGCTTGCGTTTTCGTCTGCGCTTGCCTCTGCCTCTGCCTCTGCCTCTGCGTTTGCGCCGCAGCGCGCCGCGCCCCCGGCACATCCGGCGCCGCCTCGCCGTCGGCATACGGGTCGAAGCTGAGCGGACGCGCGACGCTGACGGTGAGCGACGCGGCGAGGTGGTCGGAGGCGTCGTGGTGGTCGTCCCAAGCGCGCATCGAGGCGTCGAGGTCGAAGATGTCGAGGTGTGGTGGGCTGCCATGGTGCTGCTGCTGGTGACGGGGTTGGTGGGGGTGGTTTTGGTGATGGTGTTGTTGGTGACGATGGCGCGCAGATGACGCGTCGGGATAGCGAGGAAAGGTTTGCGGGTAGGGGTAGGGGTACTCGAGGGGTGGGCCGGTGCAGTTGACGCAGACGGAGGCCGAGGGCGCGCTGGTGTGCGTTGTTTTGTGCGCGGGCTTGTCGTTGGCGTTGTGGGGGGCGAGGATGTGACGGCCTCCACGACGACGATGACGATCAGGGGGCGTTGTGGGCGAGGAGAAGGAGGAGGAGGGGGGCGTGCTTCCTGGCGACCGCGACCACCATGGCGATGATGGCGAGGATGTGGTGTTGCTGCTGGTCGCGCTGCTTGGTGTGCTGGTACAAGGGCTCGGTGTGCCAGTGGCCAACGGCAACGATCCTACGTGTGGAGGCTGCTGCTGTTGTCGCTGTCCCTGTTTATCGAGACTGGAGAGGGGGGAGGTTGCATGTCTACTCCTCTCACGCGTCGGCGTCACAGCAGCAACGATGAGCGGCTCAATGGCAGCCGGGCACAGCTCCAGATGCGCGTGGGCATGCGTGCAGGCGAAGTGGGTCGTGTGTGCGTGGCACATCTTGTCCTTTGCTCGTTCCTCTGCTCTTGTGTTCTTTCTCTGGTTGGTGGATTGCTTTATGTGGAGGTTGAAGAGGACTTGTGTGTGGTTTGAGGGCCAGTGTGTCGATATATATCAAGTCTCTTCTGTGGCTGTGGGGTCGAGTTGTTGGATGCAGATTGTGAAGAGATGAAGAGCAGAGTCGACCGCCAGCGGCAGCGCTATGCCGTCGAAGAGAAGAATGAGCAACGGAGTGGAGGAATCGAGCCAACAATGAGCACCAGACCGCCTCTCGCCTCGTCGAAATCTCTAAATACCGTCAGACAATCCAGTACAGACACGACGCACTCTCAGACCACAAGCAAGAAGAGCAGTCAGCCAGTCCACTTACCAATGCCTCCTTCACCCAGACTCCCTTTGATCTCTTCTCCTCAAGCAAACAGACCACCAATGCAACCCACCAAATTCAGATTCAAGATCAATTCGTAATTGTAGGCGTGTGGATAGATGCTGAGAATCAAAACGCGTCTACAACTGCCCCGGCACGTCGACATAATAAACGCGTCGACTAGCTCGCCCCCCTCCTCATCACGCGCGTCATCCCAGCCGACACCGCTGCCGCTGCCGGAGCCGCTGCCGCCGCCGCCGCCATCATCTTCGCAGCCGATACGATTCATCATCATTGGCGCTGGCTGGCTGCTGAGCTGCTGAGCCGCTGCCGGAGCCGCTCCATCCGTCGCCTCTCGGCAAGCCGCCTGGCCTGGCTGCCAGCTGTCACTCGGGCGGGACGCGTGAGCAGGGAGGTCGGGACGGGCATTGGACCGCGGACGGGGACGGGGACGGGAACGGCGGCGCCCAGTTGCGCGTGCTGCGCCGCTCCGCGGTGCGCCGGACGCGGTGGGTGCCTGGGTGCTTTGCGCAAAGATGGCGCGTGGGCGGTGGGTGTTGTTGGGGTGGGTTGCGTGGCGCGTGCTTGATTAACTGGTCAGGGTTATTGGGTGGGAGTGCTTTGGAGAGGGGGAGAGAGAGAGTCGGGGCGCGTGTATTGAGGGACGGCAGGCAGATGATGGGGTTTGTGGTGTTGGTATTGTGGACTTTGGCAATTGACATGGGACGGTTTTGAAAGTAGATTTTTCCGGACGAGGTTTAGAAGTGGAGAATTTCACAGACAGCAATGAGTTGACGTGGATTTGGAAGCATGCCAGTTTCAACGGATGGCTGTCAACATTCATTCGCGGCTCTACGCCTCCCTTCACGGCAAGACTGGAGAGAGAAATCGCAGGCAAGTTTAGGGCGAAGATGTTTCATTCGCGGTGGACTAAGATCCCATCCATCCAAGACACTTCAGGGCATTGACTTGAACGAGAGGAGAACCAGACAGAAAAAGAAGCAACTCCAAACACCTGACCAACCTACCGCCAACTCAACAAACACATCCAACGAAAACATACCCCAACTCGGTGCCTGCCGCCCCGACACGCCACACTCAGAGCGTTGAGACAGCAGAGCTCGCCGTTGTGCTTTTGCTCAAAGCAAAGAAGTCCGAATGAGGGAATCCATCTCTTATTCGGGCCAGGACGTTATTGACTTGAGAGCACGACGTCGCGTCAGGCGCGCCTCTGCAAAAACGAGACAGCGGGAAAAAGAACTGCCAAGGACATGGGTGGGCGGGTCATGTGAGGTCTTGGTGTGACCAAGGAGCGGGAAGGGCGTCTGGAGAAGCGGAGCGCAGAGGGCAAGACAGGCTGAAGACGATCAAGGGAGAAGACTTCGATGAGGACTCTGGAAATGTGGTGGTGAAAACACTCTAGGCGCATGCGACTGAGGCTGGTTCTCGCAGCGAGATGAAAGTCTAGACTGTCCTATAATGATGACAAGTGATTTGCAAGAGTGGAAAAGGGATGAAGAAAAAGCAATGCAGTGGCAGATGCAGCAAAGGTGTTCGCGCAGTGCGACGCAAAGGTCACTTTCGTTCCACCGCCTGGCACAAGCCGCAGCGAAAAAGCAAAAGACGAAAATTGGCAAAGACGGGGGGCTCACGAAAACCCCCAGAAAAAAGCGGTACCCGCTGGGCCGGTGTTTGTAAACACACGGCAAGCAGATCTTTCAAGACGTCGATACAAGCTCACGGTCGGAATTGGCATTCTCGATCCATTGATGATGTATGACGATGATGTGCGCCCAACGACGATCCCGGATAGACGATTTCGCACGCGTTTGATGGAAATCGAACATGGTTAAAAAGTAAAGTCGATGTTTGCGCGATATTCGCAAAGTTTGTCGCGTCCTTGCACTGTTGGATGGGCGACTGGCAAAATGGAGAGCAGAGAGCAAATGGTAGACTTTGAGGGGGGAGTAGACCGAGACACGGGCCGTGGAGGAGAAGATGTCTCGAGGGGGCGGCAAATCGGCGATGCAGCATCAGCCCTGCCGATGTGGGCGGAGACGACGGGAGGGAGGGAGGGAGGAAGGGAGAGGGACGAACGGCCCACGGGTCGCTGCTCGTGGCCGGCCGGCTTGCAGTTCCGGATCAAGGAGTTGGACGGATGACTGATTCAGTCACGTCTCAGCTTCACGTGCGGCGGGCTTGCGCAAGGAGGAGGAAGCCAAAGTGCAGAGTTTGACAAGGATGGACCTGTGGCTTCATGTCGATTCGATCTGGGGCCCCACGCGCCTCGACGATTTATCCGGAAGACGCGTTGTTTGGCAAGTCAAAGGTTGAAGATGGCCGAGGATCGCGTCACGGGCAGGGCCAGACTCGAGAAAAGAAGCATCGCACGGACAGCGACCCTGAGGATCGCCATGGGTTGGGCGGTGCAATAAGCGTCGGGAGCTGCACGAAATGAGCATCAAAACAAAGACACGAGGTGTGAGTGGCTTAGAGGACGACGCGGTGCAACCAGACGAGGAGGGCTCCCTGGCCGTCGTAAGACGACGCGTTCGACTGGCGACGGCATTGGCGGCCACGTAGGCGCAGCATGTCGCTCGTAGCCGAACACGACTTCAGCCACGGGGATTCGTTCAGCACGGGGGTTTGATCAGTGTCGGAGGATACAGTGGCAGAGTGAGCTGTTATCTGAGGTGGCGATTTGGACGGGTTGGGGTAGCTGGACGAGTGCGTGGTAAAGGTGACGGTGTAATCCAAGACGGGGTTATTTTTGGAGCGAAACGGGAGGCCCCACCAATGGAGGTGGTAAATTACAGCTAGTCCCGTTTGGAGGCGGGCTTCAGCCACGGGGGCCGTGTCGGTGTCGAGGAGAACAAGTGCGGTGGGCGATCTGCTTGGGCCAAGTCGATCATGTCATGACGATATGGAGCAGCCAAAGATTGAAGCAATACGGCAAGCAAGTACATGGGCGGGCATGAGGCTGGCCATGCGTCGTGGAACGCCGCTAGGGACCCGCCGTCGTCCCCGCTGGCAGGGTCTTGATGCAGGCCGTCAAGCGCAGGAGGAGCATTGCTAGCAGATGCGACGTTGATGGAAAAAGACGCGACGGGCGCGCGACACGCGTTGGATCGGCGGGCGGTCGGTGAGGTGAGTGGAGAGAGCGGAGGAGCAGCACAGCACGGCCTCTGAAGTCGACGACCACCTCAGTCTTGCCGACGATGAGGGGATTGGGGATGAGGGCGGACGAGGAGACATGCAGACCGGGGCCCATGGCTTCACACTCTCACTGCATGCAACGGCCGTGGCGTCCGTGTGAGCTGGCGGCAGACTCGAGGGCACACTGCAGATGTTCCTGCCTGGGACTGGCCAGAAGCGGACAGGAGTAAACAAACAACGGCCATGGCTTCATCAGGTCTGCTCTGGGCTCCGTCTTGATGGCCACGGGCGCAGCCAGGACCAGGGCGGAGCTGGGGTGGTGAATCGAGCGGCGACGACGACGATGATGCAGAGGAGAGTAAGGTACTGTAAGTAGACAAGGGCTTGACTGACTTGACTGACTTGGGCCAGCCCAGGGAAGGAGCGACCTGACCTGAGTGCGGGCGGCGGGGCGCTCGGGCCATCAGGCGCCAACTGCTAATTGGTGGACAGCCTGGTGCCCTGCCCTGGTGCCCTGGTGCTACTACTTACTAGTCACTGGCACCCACCCGACTCCTCTCCCTCCCGCGCCTGCCTGCCTCTTGCCTGTCGCCGCTGTCTACCTCCACTGCCTGCTCGCGTCTTCTCTGCCCTGCCCTGCCCTGCCCGTTCTTCACCACCAACCTCCCCTCCTTCAACCCTCACCACCGCCCTCCCACCACACCGCCGCCGTCGTCGCCTGCCGTCCCTCTGCCCTCCTCGCCTTCGCCTTCGACCTCGACTCGCGAAAGCATGCCGACGCTTGCCTCTTGATCCTTCGTCGCATGTAGCTCTGCTGCGTCGCCGCCCGACCCTGTTTGCGCCCTCGTCCACCCCAACACCGTCCTCGCCCACCACCCTCGGTCCCCTAGCCCGCTTCCATAGCGCGCGCCCACCCGACTACCACTTCAATCACTTCCCGACCTTCCGTGGACCCCGACCGACGCTTGCGCGCGCAGCCGTCGCAACTACACTCCTTACGCTACCCTCGCTCCATCGCTCTCCTGTCACTGAATCCACCTCATCTGGCGTAGCTTGGGACTGCTTCGACTCGATTGCGCCACTCTTACGCGACCCTTTAGCCTGTTTTCTGTCGACCAAAACAATCGCGACGTCTTGCGCTGCCATCGAGAAATCGCCTCCCGAGCTCGAGCTCCACCGAGACCCGGATTGACCAGCGCTGCTGCTTCCCCAGCCGCTGCTAATTTGACGCTTTACGTCCTCATTGGCCTTTTTAATCCATTTGCCTTGCGGAATCGTTTCCGACCCTGGAATCCGCTCTGCAAGGAGTCTTTGCCAACTCTCGGCTACGCGACCACCATCCGTGCGCCCTTGTATTGTTGTCGACAATCAAGGGAGAAAAACACAATCTCCGACGCTTGATTCCTTACCGGGCACTCTGTATATCTGGAATCCGCAACCATGCCGCCCGTTCGTCCCCACCTCTCGGTGACGCTGCCCAAGAACTTCACCTTCCACTACACCGACGGCTGCCTTCCCAAGACACCAGAGCCCGAAGACAAAGACGAGCCTACCGAGCCTCCTCAGATTCCTCGCCAAGCATACCGCGTCCGAAGGCGCAGACGAGCTCTGCCCGCCTACGCCCCCACCAACTTTACCTACGCGTCGAGAGACATTCCGATTCCCACGATAGACGCCCCGGACCCCGAGACGGACGCGACTTTTGCTCGTTTTGAGACGCCGTCCGATCCTGAGGACGGCTTCCTCAAGCCCGCTCCTACCTTGCGCCCCATTTCCCCGCCCAAGACGCCAGTCGGGCAGATCGGGATGAGCCCCAGCGATCTGGGCTCTTTCGATTCTGATCTCGACAACCTCGCTCAGGCCGAGTTCATCAGCAGGCCTTCTTCATCATGCTCTGGCATTTCCGACTCTTCCATCTCGTCTCGCGACAGCATGGGCTCGTCTGATTCGACTGGTAGCTGCACGAGCCCCGAAAGCGACTCCTCGGATCCCTTTGTTTTTCCAGACTCCAAGATTGCCAGAGCCTTTCCTTCGTCGCCCCTCGAGGCCTACAATGAGCGTCCGGCGAAACGCATGAAGACGCGCAAAGATGCCGTTTGGACCAAGGCCATGGATGATCACCTCTGGTTCACCTACATGCGGTGTCTGCAGGATCCCATGGTCACGCCTTTCAAGATGCTGCCAGGAACAGTTCCTCCCCTTGGAATTTGTGCTCGCGTCGCGCGCGAAGCCAAAAAATCATGGAAATCCAGTCCAGCCTCGAGGAGCACCGTGGCATCTCCCGACGCTTCGCGGGACTCTCGGAGCGGCAGTGACACCACCCCGACCCTGCTGAGAGTTCCCAAGCCCGGCTCCAAGTGGCCTCGTTCCGAAGCCGCGGCACGTGGCAGATTGAGGAAGCTCTGCAAGCGCCAGCCAACGCTTGCTGCTCACTACCAGCGCCTTCTTCGGACTCGCACCCCATCTCCGTTTCCTTCTTCTTCCCCTCAGACTGTCTCCAGTGCGGGCCCAGCTCCGATGAATGCATACACGGATCGCAAGCCGTCCGAGTCGTTGTCCTTCTCCACCCGCGACATGAGCGTCTCCTTGACCACAAGTACCTCGACAATGATGCAAGTTGGAAATCCTCTGCATGCCCTGGCCACCGAGAGCACACCGCAAGGCAGCGAAACTTTTGCATCTCAGCAAAGCCCTCGCTCCCACACTCATCAAAAGAGCCAATCCCTCCAGTTTGGATCTGGACTCGGCAGTCCCATGTCTCTTGAATCATCCAAGCCAACGCTTGCGTCGCCTTTTTCAGCAACTTCGTCCAAGAGCCAATGCGGCAGCTTCTCGCCCGAGGCTTGCAGGCCCGTGTCTCAACCTCTTCCCAGGTTGGATCCCCCGGTGGAACTGCATGCGCCTGTACCAATCACTCGGTCTTTCAAGCGGAGAGCTCAGCAGTATTTGGAAGACATGGCCAATGCTGAAAACATCAACAGTGGTGGCCAGAACTTCCTGCAGCAACTTTTTGGTGCAACTGCTGAAATCAGCCACCGCCGGGTGCGTAGTCGCGGGTTCAGCCTCGGTGACATGGATGGCGGTGCTCGGCAGCTGTCGTCCCTGTTCACGCCACCGGCTTCGTTCGACCAAGCGGACGACACCATGATGGGCACGGAGCCGACAGACCAAAGCTTCCTAGCGCCGCCCACCGAGGCCGATCCTGAACGGCGCCTAGGTTCTCCCTTTGGCGGAAAGTCATCAAACAACTTCAGCACGTTTCCTCGCATGTCTGCCCCGAATCGCGTCTTTGAACAGTCGGCGACGTTTGAGGAACGGTTCAGCTTGTTTGGCTCCTAGGTGTGCTTTTTGCATCGTTGGCGTTGGGCTGTGTGGAGGCCGATTGACTTGAACACGAGCATTCTGCATAGCGATCGGAATCGGATCACATACGGCGTATTGGCGATCTCGGCATGTCCTGGAGGTCCATCACTCAGCTGATTGACTTTGCGGCTAGGAGCGCACACAAGCTTCTCAAGCGCCACTCGGGGAGTTCAGCCTTCAGGGCATGGTCTGGGTACTGCTCGTCTCCTACATTTGCGGGTTTCATGATGACGAAAGCGTTGACGAATTTCTGCATATTCTCTCTTAATTGTTTTTCTGCCGTCCGGAAAAAGGCTCAACAGAGCACACGTCTCGCGCCTGTGGCTATGAACGTGGCTAGACTCGCCCTGCTCTTGCAGAAGTTTGCAGGGTCCGCCTCATTGGTGACCCTCATAACTCCACTCGAGTTCTACTATCAAGCTCCAACCACATCTTGTCTTTCACCCTTCTTGTTTCTGAAATTCCTCTCAGAGTCGGGGTCATCGTGGACATTCACTTTTTCTTCTTTCCCACCACTTTCAACTTCGACTTCAGCTGATTCTCTTCTCCTCTGGCTGGCCTTCTCTTTTCCACTTCACTTCTTCTTCTTCTCCTTGCCCCTTCATGACGAAGAAATGCTTTCACGATGGACACCCAATTAACGGGCAGGCGGCCACGGAAATGATGGACACTGGGCGCCGTTGGATGGAATGGATGGGGGGCTTTTTTCCTTTGCATGTTCAGGCAGGCGTTCCTAATCATCCGAGTGCGTCAACCTAACTCTCCTGTCTCGTCTCCTCCAACACTTTCCACCATGAAATTCCCTTGCTGCCCTAGCCATTTTTGCTTTCGTTGTAACAAGATGTTGACTGGCTGGCCGCATCTATCTGCTGCTGCCACTGCTGCTACGAGGATTGCACAGGTCGGGACAGGTCGGGATGGTGCTCAGGCTGAATTTACATACAAGACAATGACAATGTGGCTGACAACTGCAAAAACTTTTTTCGATCTTCTTCTGTGCTTCTCCTTTGCATCGAGAAGTTTCCACGTTGCCGTCTTTCTGTCTCGTCGAGCCGGGTCTGTCTGGCCTGTCCTGGTCGCCCGGCTTGGTTCCCTTCCCTGCGCGAGTCACGGATCAAACTTTTCTCTTTTTTCTTTTTTAATTTTTCGTTGTCAGTTGTTCGCCTCACGACGAGTCGCCCTGCCCTGCCCGGCCCGACCCTCGCGCGCACACACGCCTTGCCCGGGCAGACCACGAATGGCACTGTGACCAAGGCAGTCAAGTCAGGCGTCATGCAGGCTAGCTGCTCGCTCCGCATCGCACCGTCCCGCAGTAGTGCGTCGTGGGTTGCATGCGAGTAGACCGTACTGTGCTGTACGCTGTACGCACGCCAGCGGCGCGGGTCACTCATCTCGCACCGCCTTTTCTTGTCTCTCGTCGCAGACTGATCTCGCTGCTGTATGTGTATGTGTATATTGTGTACGGGTGCTGCTGCTTTCTCATGCTGGCTTGCTGTCACGCGTAGTGCACGTTTGCAATTGATGAGTCACTGTTGCGCTGGTCGGTAGGTATCACTTTGTGCTTGTTAATGTGGCGTGGGGTGCGGGCATTGGAGTAGTTGAGGCATGTAGGGGACACTGGGTAGTGTATGTGTGCTTGTGCCAGACCCGGCCCGCTGCTGTGGTAAGCTATGAAAAAGGGCCGTGTTGGTGCCGCTGCAGCCGCTGCCGGTCATGGAGAAGGTTAGTCGGTGAGTTAAAACTTGTCACTTAGTTCTGCTCGCTTTTTTGGATGGTGTTTCGGGATGGTTGGGGCGGGATGCGGCTCAGTCGTCTTGTAGATTTTGTGGACGTAGGTGTGGATTGATAGATGCGAGAGCTGGATGGACATCATGGTGGGATGTGGAGATGGAGATGGTTGCGGACAGAGAATATGCCCGTTGGATTTGCAGTGAAAGCCATTTCACAGCTGCTGGAGGGAAGCTGTGCCCATGTGTAGTCTCGTCGTCTTCCCAGATTCTTGACGCGAAAAGAACGCGAGAAAGATGGATGATTGTCGAGTGGTTGAGTCCGAGCGGCCATGATTTTCTGGCGGGTTGCCGCACGTGCGTGGCTGCAGTGGGGCTTGGCGTCTGTTTATTGTTTACACCGCAACCAGCCCAATTCTTCCTTCTCCACACTACGACCGACTAACCAACATCCTAACGAACAGCGCTCACTACCACCTCCGCAGCCGACATCAGAGGATACGTACACCTGCCGGCCTCGAAGAATCTTCTTTTGGCTTTCCGCCTCACCGCGCTCATCTCTCTCGTTGTCTTTTTGTCTTCTTGATACCCCATCCGGCGCCATGGCGGCCGACGACCTCATCAGCTTTGACGACATTGAACCGCACAAGGAAAACATCCAGCGAGTGCAAGGAGGTAGATCGGCACGAGCCCTCGCATCCGTCCTGTCGCCCAAGAACCTCGACGGCGCGCTGAAGCCCATCCCATCCGACCAAGAGAGAATCAACAACGTCAAGAGACAAGAGTTTGAGAAGGAGCTCGAGACAATCGACGAATCGGACGACCCGCTCGACATTTACGACCGCTACGTGAAATGGACCTTTGACGCATACCCCAACCCAGCGACCGCGCAGTCCCAGCTCCTGCCGCTGCTGGAGAAGGCGACCAAGGCGTTCGTCAAGTCGCCGCACTACAAGAACGACCCGCGATACCTCAAGCTGTGGCTCCACTACATCAAGCTCTTTTCGGACGAGCCGAGACAGACGTTTGCGCTGCTCGCGCGCCACGAGATTGGCGAGAGCCTCGCCCTTTTCTACGAAGAATTCGCCGCCTACCTTGAGACCCAGGAGCGCTGGAACCAGGCCGAGGAGGTATACTCTATGGGTGTGGACAAGCAGGCTCGGCCGGCGGAAAGGCTTCTGCGCAAGTATGGCGAGTTCCAGCAGCGCATGGAGGCGCGTCCGCAGGACAGCAACGGCCCTTCCAGCCCTGCGCTCCCTGTGGTCAGGCCTGCCCTTGGCGAGAAGATTGACCCGTTTTCCTCCGCTACTCCGAGCCCCCAGAGCCAGCAATCGGGAGGTGCCGCTTCGAAGAGCAAGAAGCCCAAAATGGCTATTTTCACGGATTCCGAGGAGTCGAAACCGTCCATTCTTGGCGGCAAGGCGCGCCCGGGAGAGGTCGTTCAGAGCATGGCCGATCGGAAGAAGGAGAATACAATGCAGGCACAGGCGATGCAGGGACAAAAGCTGAATGGAGGAAAGAGGAATGTTGGGGTGGAGAAGCTCATGATTTTCAAGGACAAGGTGAGTTTGCGCGCGCAGTCTCCTCCCTCTACTTCGCCATATTTACGAACGCCAGGACTAATTTCTGGGCGACTTGCTTTTCTGTGTATCCAGTCCGCAATGCCATCCAACACTCTGCGTGAAACCCAAGAGTCTTTGAACCCGAGGAGTGGAAAGGTCGAACGGTGTTTTGTGAATCTAGAGGCCGTGTATCCGGACTTTGAAAACTCGAATGGCGAGGAGTTTTGCTTTGAAGAGCTGAGAGCAGCGCATCGCGGGTGGATGAAGTACGATTGGGCACAGATCAAGAGGCAAGAGGCCGAAAAGCTGCGGCAAGAGAGGGCAAGGAAAGAAAGCCAGGAGAGGAAAGCATTGAAGCCAAAGGACCCGCAAGTGCTGCAGCCAAAGGAAGCCCCAGAGCCGGCGGCTGCTCTGGCCAAGAGTCTCAAACAGACTGTGGTGCCGCTCAACGACACGAATGACGAGAATGCACCTCCTACGCAGGAGGAGATCCAAAGGGCCAAGATGCTAAAGAAGCAACGTAGGGAAGAGCGCGCCAATCGAACCAGGAAGATTGAAGTCATGGAAGTCCGGGGCGAGACAAAGACGGGTATGCATCTGCCGAATCTTGGGGTTCTCGCCGCTAACATTGCACAGTGCAAACCAACCTGTCTTCTCCGACTAGACCCAAGATTAAGCGGAGGAAGAATGGCGCTGAACCTACCATGACGTTCCACACCAAGGAGGCCATGGACGAAATCTACGACATCTTCAACCAGCCGCTCAAGAACCAGCAAGACTCGGACGACGATGCAGAGAGCGATGACGAGAGTGACGAGGACGACACGTACATGAGTGGCGGAGAGAGTACGACTACGGGACACATGTCGGGAACCACGAGCGAATTCGGAGACGAGACGACTCAGGCCGACTTTACCGAAGTCAAAAGCACCATGGGTGACGAGACGAAGAGCACGATCGGTGATGAGGTTACGGAGGCGAGGAGCGCCAGCGAGTGGTCCGAATTCACCGAAAGCAAACACATCCCAAATGAAGAAGACGTGACGGGCAGCGAGAGGGGCGAGGTGACTCAGACCCACCGCTCAGATTATCAAGACGACGAAGATGAAGGATATGGCGGGTCACAGGACAAGGAGGAGCTACTCACGCCGACTTCCCCAGAGCAGGGGCCCCAAAAATTCGTGCCCGAGCCGCCACAGGATGTCGAAGTGCCTAGGAGGCCGTACCGCGATCTGGTCCAAAAGGCTAATAACCGTCTCCCATTCATGACGCCCATTGTGGAAAAGACGGAGTCTTCGCTAGGTGCCGCGACTGTGCTTGCTGAGCAAAAGGACTACTTCAACGCAAAGACCCCGAGTCGAGGTGTGGGCGAGAGGACGCCGATGATACCCGAGGACGAGGACGAGACCGAAGGGTTGACGGGTACCTTTGACGAGATCCTGTCTGGGGCCATGAAGGAGAATGGCAAGGTCACTCAGCCTTCCTTTTCCAAGGCTGACCGCGTTCCCTTGGGTGTTTCCAAGGCCGCTGCCGCGCTGGCCAAGGCAACAGAGGAGAGCGTTCCCCGGGGGCCCATCATCCAGGAAAAGCAGTGCAATCCAATGGAGGAGCACATTCACAAAGCCATTCTAGAAAACATCCGGCCTTCGCTGGAGAGCTACGAGGGCTATTTTGCAAACACTGATGCTACCTTTAACCGCCAACCGGACATCAAGAAGTACATCAAGGCCATTTCCAAAAAGGGCGCCGGAGACATGGCACCGCCAGTCCTTCGCTTCGAAAACGAGAACAGAGAATACACCGTCAAACGCCAGCTCGGCGAAGGCGCTTATGCTCCTGTGTATTTGGCTGAGAGTAGACCTATTCACACTACCGCCGAAGATGACGACTCTAGCTCCCGCTCGACTCTCGAGGCCATCAAATCAGAGTCTCCTCCCACCCCCTGGGAGTTTTACATGATTCGGCTCTCCCACGCACGACTTTCGCGCCACTGTCCTCGCACAGTCGCCTCGCTCGTTACTGCACCTTCTCTCCACCTCGCCCGGGACGAAGCCTACCTGACCCTATCCTACCGCTCCCAAGGGACCCTCCTCGACCTCGTCAACATTGCGCGGGCAGACGGCCCGGCACCCAACAGCGGCGGCAGCACAGGCGCCATGGACGAATCACTGGCCATGTTCTTCACCATCGAAGTGCTGCGGACCGTCGAAGCACTCCACACCAACGGCATCCTGCACGGGGACCTGAAGCCAGACAACGTGCTCGCGCGCCTCGAGCCCGTCTCTGACGCGTCGTGGTCCAGCCAGTACGACCGCGCGGGCGGCGACGGGTGGGCGGCCAAGGGCATCTGCCTCATCGACTTTGGGCGCGGCGTCGACGTGCGCGCGTTCCGCCGCGACGTGGGCTTCGTGGCCGACTGGAAGGTCGGCGACGCCGACTGCGTCGAGATGCGCGAGGCGCGGCCGTGGGTCTGGCAGATTGACCTGTGGGGCGCCGCCGGCGTCGTCTACTCGCTGCTGTGGGGCCGCTACATCGAGACGGTGCTGGACCGCTCGTCGCCTGCCGCGTCGTCGTCGTCACAGCCAAACAGTCTGCTCGATGCTGGCGACTTTGGCATCGGCGGTGGTGGTGTTGCTGGCCCCAAGGACGCGCGCCGCTGGAAACCCCGCGATGGCTTCAAGCGCTACTGGCAGACGGAGCTGTGGGCGCGCTGCTTCGACGTCTTGCTCAACCCGTCGTTTCACGCCGACAACGGCAGTGGCGACAACCGTGGCTCGGATGACGGCGCTTTGCCCAGGGGCTCCGTCATCCCGGCGCTTGCTGCTGTCCGCGAGGGCATGGAGGACTGGCTTGAGGCCAACTGCGAGAGGGGCGTGGGTCTCAAGGCGCTGTTGAAGCGCTTGGAGGAGAGGGTCGGCGGTGCCAGGAGGAGGAGTTAGGTTGCCTGAGCTTCTGCTGGCTTGAGGCGTTGTGTTGTGTTGAGCCCGTTCCCCTTCTCCTCGTTCCTTCGCTGGCCATCATCCGCAGCTGTGCGTACGGTGTGGATAGGCTGCCGTTTCTTGCTGCATATTCTTTGGCGTTTTGGTAGGATGGACAGACTTGCCGCTGGCACTGTCCTGTCTTGTCTGTTGTTGGATCTCTGGACCTGCGGACAGAAGGAAGAATGGGAAGTGCGGGTGTTTCTGGATTGCCTCTTGGCTGTGGATTGCCTTGTCTTTTGCTGTATACCAATCAACGATTCTACATTTACTACCACACCTCGCTGCTGCTGGTTTGCTGTCTTGTGCCACATATGCTGTGCCATTCTTTCCCACTCTCACTAGGTCTTGTATGAAAGGACTCGCAAACGGAAAGAGGTACAGATGCAGAAGCTCACACGCACTCACATACAACTACATACGCATATAACTCTACTAACCCGCCTCTCCTTCCATCCTCACTCTCCAATCTCAACATCAACCTGCCCGGTGCCTTTGGCGCCGTGGCTCGGACCTCGGTTTTCCTTTTGCCTCACCACGTGTAGTACAGTACAGTACAGTGCAGACGTACAACAGTGCGGCCGTTCGAGTCTGCTCCTGTGCGTTTGGTTGCGTTAGTTTGTTCTTTTGTGAGGAGATTTGTGGTGTGGTGTGGTGTGGTGTGGTGGTGTGGTAGTGGGTAGGTTTGTCCAGTAAGTGTGCTGTTTAGATTTGCTGTCGTTGCAGGAGATGATGGGATTAGCTGATGGGTTGGGCAAGCCATAGGGAGCATTCGTTCGTTGGATAGTGGATAGAACTGAATGGCTAGAGTAGACAAGCCGTGGGGAGCATTCGTTCTTCAGTTGACGGACAAGACTGCTTGCGGTTTGATTTTTTGCCAAGATGGCGGGGGATCTGTTGGTTCGTGTCCGTCAAGAAGAGCAACGGGCTGCTGGATGTGGGAGTCCTGCGTAGGTAGGTGTGAGATGCAAGTGGTTTTACTCGGAGTGGAATTGAATTTTCCTGATTATGAAATGAAAAAGTGGCAAGCCCCGTGCTCGCTGGACCAACAAACAAACACCGATTCGCTGTGCCTGCTCCTCCCTGCTTTTGTTCACAAGCATCGTCGTGCGGGTAGACAAAGCCCCTGACATCCACGTATTCCCAGCTCATGACCTCCCTCCAGCCTGGTCACGGCTGTTGACATCACCACTCCTACTAAGCGCTCCAACGGCCGCTTATTTGCTCTTTCCGTCGTTCTCGTTTACGTTCAGGCCCAGAACGCCAGAGTCGAGGTACACGCGGTTGCTGCTCCGCTGCAGGATCTGCGCAATCTGTCTAGCGTTCTCAAACTGCTTGAGGTCGATGTAGCTGCGCGACTTCTTGATGGCGTCACCAATCAGCTCGGCCGAGCGCGCTTCACCCTGTGCGCGGACAATGGCAGCTTGCTTCTCCTGGCGGGCCTTGTCGACGACGAAGGCGGCGCGCTGTGCTTCCTGTTGCGCGACTTGCTTGGCTTCGACGGCGGCGGTGAATTCGGGCGAGAAGGCGAGGTGCTGTTTGGTGTGTCAGCGCAATAGCAACTTTACTTTGTGGGGTCGTCTTACCGTCAGCGACACGTCGTCCAGCATGATGTTGAAGCGCGCAGCTCTCCGCACCAGGTTGTCCCTCACGAGCTTGCTGACGCTCTCACGCTGGGTGATGAGCTGGCTGGCGTTGAACTGCGCCACCACGCTCTTGAGGACCTCGTTGACAATCGATGGCAGCACGCGCTCGTCGTAGTCGGTGCCTAGTGTACGGTAGATTTGGGGGAGAGCATCGACACGCGGTCTCGACAGGACACGGCACGTAATGTTGACCATCTGCAGGTCCTTGGTTCCGGTGAGGGAGGAGACGTTGCGGGGCCTCGCGCGGACATCGTAGGTAATGGGCGTCTCGAACCAGGGAATCTTCATGTGAGTACCTGATTGCACATTTAGCTCTAATGTCAAAACTCAAGAGTGACGACTCTACCTTCGGCATAGATCTCCTTGCTCACACCACCTATTCTTGTGTACTTGATCGCTCTGTGACCACCGTCGACTGGACAACGTCAGCTCGAGCTCGTCCAATGGCTCAGGCGAAGAACAAACCGTTGAAGAGAGCGTTGTTGCCAACGTACAGAGCACCACCGACAAAAACGAGCGTTGCCAGTGCTCCAAAGGCGCCTTTGGGACTACCGCCGCCCGGCATGCCGCCAAAGCCGCCTTTGCGCCTTGCGATGGCAAGCTGCTCCTGCATGCGCCGGAAAGTCTCGCGCGGATCGTTCGACATGTTGATGCGGATTCGAGGTGGGAATGGGAGGGTTGAGGGAGAAGAGGCGTCGCGTTGTGGCAGCGGTCTATCGTGACGTGAAGCTACTTCCGACGGCGAGTGGTGCAGATGATGCATTGATGGATTTCGACGGACGTCCGAGGTTCTCCCGTCCCGCCGCCCGTCTGGGTCGCCGCCTGCTCGCACTTCACCCAAACCTCATTTTTCTTCCATCCACCTCGTCCGCAACTAGTCCATTGTTTTGAAGCCGACGATGCCTTCGTGCGAGACCAGGTGACTGGCTTGGAGCTTGTGGAAACAGCAAGTAATCCAACAGGCGGTCTGATCACTACATAATCTGATGTCTCTCATGTCCGCGCCGTTCTCTGGGACCTCTCCATCATTTCCAATTATGCCTTCGAAGTAACCCGAAGAGCTTAAAGGGACGTAGCGATGGGACCAGCTCACGGAAGGTTGTAGGTATTCTACCAAGCTGTTCTGGGGATTTCAACAGTCTCCCCAAGTCTTCTGCGCTTTTCTTTCCCAATTTCAAAATTTCTTTTTGACCTATTTGGAGATCTTTTCATTTTAAACCCTACATGAGATCCGCTTACGTCGCGTTGATACTGGTGATGATGCCTGTCTATTGCATAAGGATATTGCCTCACGAGATGGACCAGTTCTGTCAATCACTGCGAGGTCAGTTTGCGCCATCGAAAAGCTCGACTCAAGGCTGTCCTCCCAGGCTTTGAAGACACCTTGCTGGGCCGAATCCTAGCAGCCAAGTTAAGCAACTCTGCCTGCCGAACAACGTTGGAGATTTTGGTTGTTCTAAAGAGCGCATCTACTGGCAGCTCCGCACTGCCCTTACTGGATCAATGGTAGAGGTAAGGCGGGAGTTCCTATTCCTATATATCTTTGGGTCATGCGCTTCTAGCCTAGAGGCGGGGTTTCTGCTGATGGAAGCAACAATATCTCTGCTCCATTCTGGATCATTTCAACAAGGACCCTTTCCCTTTAGGTGACTTCTCTGACTTCCTCTCTCCGGTGGCTCGTGCGCTGTTCATGGTGCTTTGCCTCGACGCGCCTTTGAATCGTCTACTTCTCGACACTCCGGAATCTTCGTGACGAAACCACCACCATCATGTCCAACAGAGGCCCTTCTTCGGCCTTGCCAACTTCGAACCAAACAGCTGGCGAAACATTCACGACCCAGACTCCAAAAGCACAGGGCATGCCCAAGTCGCCGAAGATGCGCGCTCGCTTGGCCAGGACCAGCTCTTCGCTCGACATTACTGCCAGTTTCGAGGCATTCAGGCCATTCGAGGAGACCAATATTGAGCCAGAAAGTGAGAAGACGGGCGATCTAGGCTCGCCGCCTGTCACTGAAGTTGGGCCGTCTTGTTACCGCCCCTCCACTGAAACCAACGATGAGGGTGACAATGCCGCTGAAGCCCTTCGACCGAGCTACGAGGACGACATGACGGCCTCGAAGACTCCTCGGGAGTCTTCCAATACAGGTGAAGCCAGTCATTCTGGGTCCCACCCAGAGGCCAAGTCGGATGGCGCAAGCGACGATGATGGCTCGTTCGCAAAAACATTCCATGGCGGAATACATGGATTGAGACAGCTCTTGAGACTTGCCATGCACTGCTAACATTCAAAGGCCTACAATACTTCTTGCCGAGAGCTGAATGCCCTTTTCGGAGAGATCAGGTTAGAGGGTCTGTGCTCGCAAACCAAGAGAGCAGTATCTCAATGCATGCTGCTGCATCTCCTCGCCATCTCTACCGATGACCCTGGCACCTACCGTGGCTGCATCCGACGTGCTCTACACATATGTCAAACGATGGCAGACCGCACCATTGCCGAGAACATCTGGAAGAAAACATTCCACATCACGGACGAAATGGACGAGGACTTTTCCAGGAGCAGCAAGGCGCCAGTGATTCGAGAGTCCGACAATGGGAGCCCCAAGCCGCTGGATACTATCACTGAAGAAGAAGACAATACGATCGATTCCCCAGAGAAGCCGTCTTGCCCTAGCGTGCCTTCACGCTGGTCTGCACCGAATTCCAACATCGACGAAAACAAAATTCCTGAGGCTCTTCACCATCCAAGCACCAAAGAGCCCTCTTCGGGCTTTGAGGAAGATCCAGCAGACGCAGCCTACAGTGAGTTTATCGCTGAGCTTCGAGCCGATGCGCTCCGTCGCAAAGAGGCTACGGACCGTCATATTGCCAGCCTGGACTTGGAACTTTGGCGTCGCACACATGCTACTCAGCAATACATTGCAGACTTGGCAGCGGACGTAGCTCAACGCAGGCGGGCGACAGAGCAGTACTTGGCGGATTTGGAGCGGACAGCTGCAAGTAATGGGTTGGGAGTGGCACGCGATTGAAAGGATAAAGTGACATTTTGGTTAGTGGAGGCACTTTGGGAGGCGTACGTGAGTGGTGAGACGCAGGGTCCATGTTTGCGAGTATTTAGTACAAAAATGTACCTGGAGCTTGGGTCGAAATGGGGTAACGTCGGCGTTTTGGTGAAAGCTGGGGAAGCTTGAAGCAAGGATTGCAAAGCTCGGGGCAGCTCGACGACGACTGCACGACGAGTCTAGGAGCCTCCAAGCCTCTATGCATTTCTGCAGATAGCTGTATCAATGACCACCTCAAACGACCTGATGCGCCGACAGCAGTTTCAGGTCCTGTGCCTGCATCCAGACTAGAAGGCCGTCGGTGAGCGGCGCACGGTCCCCCAAGCTATCGATCTGAGTTATCCTCCGACCAGCCAACTGTCCGCATCGCGCGTCCGGGAGCATGGAAGAGTTCAGCGTCAAGCATGCCGGCAACCTCGTAATCCACCATTCCTTCGACTTTTCTCCCTCCGTTGTTGCTGTCGCTCGAGAAGTTCGCAACTGCTTTATTGTAGCTGCCGTCGCCGTATCTCTGGTCGCCATTGTCAGGTCACGTCGCGCAGCTTCATAATACCCTTGGTTTGTCCAAAGTCGCCAGGCTCACGAGTGCGAAATCGCTGACTAGAAAAGACTCCATCCTTCAGATTGCTATCCTTGATACTCGGTCTCTACCGCCCTCATTGAGGCGTCTCAGCCCTCGTCTTAATCACAAACGCCCACCATGCGCATATCTCGGAGTGTCCAGATTTTTGCAGCAGCGTGCTGCGCTGCAACATCTGCCTACGCGAGTCACACTATGGAGGAAATGAGCTTGGGACTCTTCTACCCCATCTCGAACGACAAGCACACGATCCCCAACTGGCGCGTGTCTGGCGCAGGCCACGATCCCCAGATTCTCTCCGACCGCATCATCCTGACACCACCCTACCCCGGCAACAAACGAGGAGCATTATGGTCCGTTTTCGCTCTGGATAAGAACGAATTCGTAGTAGACGTGGAGTTCAGGGCTTCAGGACAAGAAAGAGGCAATGGTAATCTGCAGATCTGGCTGACCAAGGAATCTCAACCTGTCGGGCAGACCAACAGCATCTACACAGTTGGCCAATTCGATGGCTTGGTGCTGAGCATCGACCAGTACGGCGGCTCAGGTGGTAAGGTCAGAGCGTTCCTCAACGACGGGACCGTCTCGTTCAAGGACCACCACAGCGTCGACTCGTTGGCGTTTGGCCAGTGTGACTATTCCTATCGCAACAAGGGTGCGCTGTCGCATGTGAAGCTCACTCAGACGGGGGAGATTTTCGCCGTGGAAGTGGACGGCAAACAGTGCTTCCAGACGAACAAAGTTAGTAGGAAATGGACTCTCTTCTCTTTGGGTACTAACAGTGAGCAGGTCACCATGCCAATGGGCTACTACTTTGGCATATCTGCAGCTTCCGCCGAAAATCCTGACTCTTTTGAGCTTTGGAAGTTTATTGTATCGCCGCATGAGGTGGAATCCCGCCAATATCAACCTCCCAAGGAACAGCAGGCCCAGCAGCCGATCCAGCAGCAGCAACAGCAGCCGCCGCCGCCGCCACAGCAGCAGCAGCAGCAGCAGCAGCAACAACAACAACAACAACAACAACAACAACAACAACAACAGCCTGCTGGCGGCGCATCTGTGTCTCAACCTACCTGGGATCAGGTCAACGATGTCAATAATCGCGTTTACTCCGTAGAGCAAAAGGTCGACAACATTTACCGCGTGCTGCAAGAGATTCAGGGCAAACAAGACCAGAAGTTTGCCGAAGTTGTGGCCATGGGCAGCAATGGGCCAATCCATGAGCATGTTCGTGCCGTCGAGACCGTTGTCGGCAGGATTCAAAGCATCGTGACGGCGATTCAGAAGGACATTGAAGGCAAGGACTACAAGGAGCACCTGGCAAACTTACACGACGCGTTGAGAGACACGCAGTCTGGTCTCCGGGACTCTTTGACCCACGGTAAGACGCTCGCAAACCATTCAATCTGTATTTGCACTAACAGGACATTTCTAGTCGTGACGTCATCCGCACCCAAGATGTGGACCTTCGTCTTCCTGGTGGTGATTTTCCAAGTGGTGATGTTTGGTGGATATCTGGTCTACAAGCGCCGCAGAGACACAGCTCCCAAGAAGTATCTCTGAGGGAGAAATAGTGGGACTGCAGGAGGAGAGACTGCATGCGTGTAGTAGGAGGAGAGGGTGCCAGGGGCTTGAGAGTAGATAGGAACGCCTTTTTCTTTTTTACGTGGACTGTGGGCGAAAAGACAGTGTTATCAGCGAATGCGCCAGGTACAGAATGAATGCTTCCTTTGTTCCCATTGAGCACGTTAAAGACGCGATGTCGACGCTTGGTTAGTGCCATGAGAGTAGGTGCAACCAACACAGCCAAACGTGACTGCGTGGTGGATGCGGAATTCGCGGCTTAGTCATCCAGATCACAGACCGTGGACCTTACGTCTGTCTCTGCAGCGCCGCAACTCGACCAGCTCCCGGCTCATTTATATCATGATCGACTTCTAGTCGTGCAGAACGGCCTGCGCTGCCCAAAAAGACCTCTCCGAACATCTGCACCCCAAGCTGGCCCGTCCTGTTCACGAGCGCACCGCAAAAGTCGGCGCCCTCACTAACGTCACCAAATTTCTCAACCTCGTCACCGCACGCACCGCGCCCCCGGCCCTGCGCGTCGCCGTCGACCCTACAATCGAGTCAATCCTCAATCTTCAGCGCATCACCGCGCCGAACGACGACGACCATGAGCCAGTATCCGCCGCCCCCCTCCGCCGACTCCCAGCACTACGCCCCAATCTATCCTGCGGCGGCAACTGCGCAACTGTTGGAGGCTGCGCAGGAACAAGCATCACAGGAAGGCTTTCTCGGCTTCCCTCGCGCTGCACCTGGCGAGCGCCATTCGCTTCACTCAAAGATCGAACCGAGCTTCACCGATCCGACCCAGAGCCCAAATACTCCAGGTGGACACGATGGCGCATACTCAGGAAATGGCCTCCACATGGGCCCAGAGCAACATCACACCATGCAAATGCAGCCACAACCCCAAGGCATGAGCAACGTGGGTCCAGATGGGCAACCTCAACCCAAAGCCAACAGGTTGCGAAAGGCTTGCGACTCTTGTAGCATACGCAAGGTCAAGTGTGATGAAACCGGTCCTCCTTGCCGTGCTTGCGCTTCCTTGGACATACCGTGCACCTTTGAGCGCCCGTCTAGGAGGAGGGGACCACCCAATCGCCATGCGGAAGCGATCAAGAGGAGGCGTCTTGAAGGAGGTTCACCGAACAACCAGACCCCAATGTCTCCGTCTTCACCAACCAATGCCGCTCAGGCGCTGGCTCAGCTTTCTTCCCACCCGCCTCTCTCCGCAGAATCAATTGCACCGCTCGATACGATAGAGCTCCTGATTGACGACTACTTCACCTACATCCATCCACTCTGCCCGTTCCCCCACGAGCCCAGCTTTCGCGAATCCTTCAAGAGACGGGAGGACTACAACAATCGGCCGTTCCTCGCCCTGCTGGCTTCCATGATTGCCACTCTCGTTGCGTCATTTCCACGCAAGCCTCGTCTTGTCCTCAAAGTCCAGGGTCGCCAAGGTCTTTTCCCCACTCACATGAGCCTGATCATCAGATGTCAACAAGTCTCGAATGCGGCTAGAGGTTCGGCACTGCTCGAAAGAGATGATCTGACAGTCTACGATGCTGCCACCAGCTATCTCCTTGGCGTTTCCCACGCCTATACTTTCAGGTGGCGGGCAGCACGCCTCTACTTCTCTGAAGGTCTGGCAATTGTCAGAGCCCTTGGCCTGCATGACGCGAGGTCTGATTTCTACAGGCCGCAAGGCTCTACCAACGGAGATGGTCAGCGTGAAGCGTACGGACCAGACTTTATCACACTGGAAATGGGACGCAGAATTTTCTGGACGACGTTTGTGAGCTGGAGGTAAGTTTCGGCATTCAATTGAAATGGAATGTATACTGATCCGCTGCGGGGTAGATCAATGTCCCAGTCTGGCGCAACTGCCGACGAACTCGTCATCATGCCCGAGACTCCTGCGAAACCGTACCCGCCTCTTCCCATGGAGGTCGACGACATTTACATCTACCCGAGCCACGTTGAGCCTCAACCGCCTGGCATCGTCCCTGAGATTGTCGGTTTCAACGCAAACGTCAAAGTCTACCAATCTTACAGCACGCTCGCCACTACGGAGCTGACCTACGGAATCAACGAGGTGTTTGATTGGGAACGTCAGTGCAAGGTGCTCGACCAGAGCCTTCGCGATTGCAGGCAAGTCTTGGAAGAGCTTCCACAAGACCTGACAGTATGGCTGGACGGTCCTCCTGATATGGCAAGCCAACCGAACTTGTTCGCCGCCAGTCAAGACTCAGCCGCGAGCAAAGACCCGCTCATGCTCCTGGCCATGAACGCAAATCAATCGGCCGAGGAGAAGCGCAAGACTCAGTATGAAATCCAAAAGGCCAACATCTACATCAGCCAGCTGGCAACTCGGTCGTACATTACCGAGAGGTACTTCAGCATGCGCGACATTCACAACAACATGGAATCCCAAGATCAACAGGAGAGCTCACCAGCTGTCGTTGCGGCTGGTCTTGACAACATGCTCCAATCAGACGCCAGCCCCAACTACGACCTGTTGGATCAGGAAATGAGGGCGGAGAAGGACAAGATCGTCAAAGACATGCTCCGTGTTCTGCAGAGTCTCAGTCAGGTGCACATGGAGCCAAACGCCGACAGCTTCGTATGTCATTCGCCTTTTTCCGCCCTTCAGCAGCACCTCCAGCCTTACAAACCTCAAGAGATTTTACTAACGGACGTCTATCAGACGCACAAGGTGAGGCAGGTCGTGTCTACGCTTCTGAACGCGCCGCAGGACCGCAAGAGCAGCGTTGCGCTGCAGGCCGAGCAGTATCTTCACCATTTCCTCGAGATATTGGTGCGCTTGGACCGCAATGTCACGACGAACCAGAATGCCGATGGCATTGAGGACGAGGAGGTGGAGCTGAAGCACTGGGCCGACCTGAGAGAGTACCAGGTCAAATTCACCCAGGCTGGCGGCGTGCTGGCAATCCAGTGAACAGCAGCTGCTGACTGGTTGCACTCGACTGCACTGCCACGAGCTTCACAACATTTTCTCTTTTTTACTATGCGGTAGAGGCGTCTTCGGGTGGAACTTGCAACACTGGGAGGAATTCGGCCGCATCAATTCTCTTCTGCACAACCACCAAACCCCAAAAGGATTTCGACATTGGAATAGGTTGGGGCATTCGTCTTTCGGCGCGGAGGCCCCTTCTTTTCACTTTTTCCTGAGCAACAAGGGATGTACGATAGGGCTTGAGGCTGGCTGCTTATGAGAGATTTCTTGATTGAAGACTGGCGACAAGGGAGGACTAGATATGGCTCGCGAGGGAACAGTAGCAAGGCAAGGAGCTTTGCTGACGGCTCAGGATGCGGCAGGAGGCAACCGGAAGTTGACTTTAGGGTAATGGTGAATCAGTGGAAAGAGAATCAAAAAGGACTTGCAGCTCGTTTTATTTGATGGTGAAGGTGAGTGTTGCAACGTGGCTGATATTCTAGGACCCTCAAAGATAGCTGGCTTGGAACAAGGGCTTCCTCTTGAGAACAAATCTGCCTGACTTTATCAACTACGTCCTTGGTAACGTAAGGAGCCGTACATCGGTAATTTACAGCCCCTGCCTTTGCACACGCCGCATCAACTAATACCGTCTGCATATGTCTGTCATAGTTACTCGCCTGGAGCCTTTCAACTTATTTGGATTACACGGCTGGTCTAAGACTCTGTTCCTGTCCTGTCATTCCAGAAATGGGTAGAAACGTCCAGACATTGGGCCTTGCCGAATGTCTACGACTCTGGCCATGAGGCTGCAGTCACTTGCCAACAGATTCAGCCATCTGCCCTCCAATTGTCTACTTTCTCTTCCATCTCCCGGCCTTCCTTCGCATGTCTCTCTTTCTGCGTGGCTGATTTGCACCACAGGCCCAAATCCATCAATAGAATACTGGTCGTTCCCAGACACCATCTAGAAGAGGCTCACCGACAAAGCCATCCCTACACGGAGGGCCCTCAAGAGCGCCACTCTCTGCCAGCATGCCCAGCATATTGGAATGCAGCACGAATCCTCCAGGAGCAGCCGATCTGTCAGGAAACTCCACATTGCCTCGCGGCTTAGACTCTCGATCTGCCGACATCTCGTCCCGCTCTGCTTCTTAGTGGCAAAGAGTCGGTCTCGATGCTTGGCCAAGAAAACGAAACATGTTGGTCACGCCAGGCCTCGTGAGAGCTGCGAGGTTCACTTGTTGAGACCCACTAGGAGCGCTAATTTTGTCATCTCAGTGGCTTTTAGTCGCCTGTCAGCCTTGTAGGGCGGCGCGGTCCGGGCCGTGGTTGGTGTTATTGCATGCCCGACTTGGTAGACTCTGAAAGTCAACACAGATGTAGCGGCGAGCCAAACTTTGGGCCAATTCAAGGTTGGTAGAGGCCCTGTCTTGGACAGAGGTAATCCCATGTATCCTCTTCGACGCCATGTAAACCTTGGCTAACCGTATGAATTTGAAAGAGTAGTATTTGCGGAAGTTTTGCGCCTGATTGGGTGTCGGTCTTCTGGAAAGAATCTTGTTTGGGCAACGTTGCGTTGTCTTTCAACGCTTCCTGATCACTTGACAACATGACAGACACGAGTCGTCTGATATTCTCCTCTCTCAGCCAGCCAGACGACAAAAAAAGAAAGAAAAGGGCAGTCGAAGCAGCAGCAGCAGGAACACAAAAAAAGAAGAAAAAGCAAAGTAGTCCCCCATCACTTCCATCGCGTGATCGCCAATGTCACAACGCCTCGTACAACAACCCCAGTCCCATACCCCACCCAACAACCCGAAGGGCCCGCATTCGTACCTACATGCATACACGGATGCATGCATAGAGTTTGCCCGTCGCACGCCCACACGCCCACACCCACGCAGCCCACGACCCGACCCGCGCGGTCGGGAAAAAGGAACAAAAAGGAAAACACGGAACATGGTTGGCATCGCTGGCCAGTGAACGGCAACCGCACACGCCGCGCCCGCCCCCCGCCACAGCCGCCTCGATCAAGCCATGTGCAGAAGCAGTGGCAGATGGTGGAATGGACAGAGCGTGGACGAGCGAGTGACAAGCCAGGCGGATGTGGGACGAACGCTTCCTCCTGATGTCCGCCTTTCTTCTTTTCCTCCTTCAACGACGCCGACAAAGCCAACGACGTCGATGCGCTGCGGCCCTGCCCTGCCCGCCGCCTGTTTGCGAAACGTAGGGCAGCGCGAAAGGGGGAGAAAAAGCAGATCAGATGCAAGACTTACGTTGCCCGTCGGGCGGTGGTGCTTCACGACGTCAAAAACCGCCCGTATCAGTCAGTCAGGCTTTGCGCCAGCCAGCCAACGGCTGAGGTATGACCCACGCCGTCGGGACGTGACAGGGTGTGTGGAAGTACCTGCAGACCATGACGGGGCGGTGACAACGACGACGATGGCGACGAAGATAGCGTCGACGATGACGCCGTTCGTGGCCCGAATTAGCAACGAGGAGGTGCGCGCGCGCGGGGGATGGATGCGTCGCCGAGTGCTGCTGCTGAGTTCCGCGGCTGCCCGTGGGGACCCGGTATCTGTCTGTCTGCCTGTCAGCTTGGGACCGACGCGTTATACGTGCCCGTCGGCAGGTACGATGCAGGAGGCAGGTACCGTACTCCCCCTGATCCAGGCGAAGCGTCGACGCCGTGGTGCTGTGTCTGTTCCCCGAGATTTGGGAGTCGGAATCTTTGCCTGGCCCGCCGACCCGACCCGAGCAAGTGAGCTGGTGACGGGATCCAGGAGAAGCGGGTACACAGTCAGGGAATGGTAGAGGCATTGGAAAAGATTCGCGTGGTGGCACGGTTGAATGAGTAAGTGAATGAAATCAACAAAGCATTTCCTGCTATCTTGCTTGCTAGCTTCCAGACACTTCTCAGCGCAGGATGACTACAAGGAAATTGATAGAGCCAGCAGACCTCCCGATTCCAGGATCCTCACCCCGTGCCCATCGCCTGTCGATCCGATCCAACTCGATCCGACCCGATCTAACAAGCTGCGCCCATATTGTCAAAACGACTCTCCAACATTTCGATGATCTCAGCCCCAGTACCCAACGCAAGCGCAAAAGGAAAACCGAACTGACCCGAAGAGTCGAACAAGCACCAAAGACAAGGAACGGGGAGAGGCACATGACGCACTCGCTCACTTCTCGAGCGCACCGCGCGACTCCTACGGTTCCAGCGGGATGGGCAAAAGCAGCGACCGCAGCGCCTGCACATGCGGTCCGACTGAATGAGCTGGACCTTACATGTCGGAACGTGTGCCGCCTCGAGACCGTACTGCAGGGTATCCAGTAGGGAGCGGGTGTGGGAGACGTAGTCGAAGGCGAAGCATGAGAGGGAGAGAGAAAAGAAAGGAACAGTGACATATCAGCACGATTCTCGCCGTCCCAACGGCGTGGGCGCCGACAAGTCATCTATCGGATTTTCTTCTTCGCGTTTATGTGACGCGGACGGATGGACTGCCGCTCCCTGCATCATTCAACACATCCATCATCCGATATCCATCCATCCACCCACTACTTCCCTTTCTCTTCGAGTATTCGCGCGAGCTGCGCTCCTTTGGGCGCAATTTATATTAAGAAAAAGAAAGTGTTGCATGGACTGGGCTGGCTGCTAGGTATGTACCTAGCTGCGCACGAGCACTCCTGACTAACAGATTGCCGTCCAGCCAGCCAGCCAGATAGATTGGTGGGCACATAAGACAACCCACCCTCCCGCCCACCCAACGGCTCCAACGGCGCGGTACGGGGAAGCGCGCAGCGCATTGGCTGTGTGACGGACAGACGGATGGACGGAGGGACGGGCAGACGGCAGGGGTACCTACCCTACCCACGTACGCACCTACTTGCGTACGTCGTCTATCAGATTTTCTTCTTCGTGTCTATCTAAGTATGTGTCGCGTCGAGCCGCTCTAGCACCCAGCTCTCACTCACCCACCCACTCACCCCATGGTCCTACTCCACTCACTCCCACTTCTTCTTTCTCGTCGGCGCGCAGCTCGTCACTCATCCCGCCGACATACTACACAACGCGAAAAAAGAAAGCAGGAAGCCATGCCGTCGGTCTATCTATCATTGAAAGCTACCCCCAAGCAAGGGGGCGTACCAGCAGCTGCTGCGCGCGAAGCAAAAAAAAAAAGAAAAAAAAAAGCACGAGCACGAGCACGGGTGCGCCGTCTGTCGATTGGCTGGCTGCTGGCTGAGAGCCGATGGCTGAGACAACAACGGTTCCAACGGCGTGGTAACGGGGATGGCATGGGCATGGGCATGGGCAAAGAAACTGGGCAGGCAGGCAGCTGGCTCTCCAGCTGGAGACGTCGACGTCGCCTCGCCTCACACCTATCAGTCAATCTATCTGTCTGACCTCACCACCCACCACGTCGTTGGATTCGCATCGCGTCGATCTACGCACTGCACCCATCCCTCGCCACTGCATTCAGCTGCTTCCCTGCTTTTTCCCCGCTTGCTTGCTGCTACTGTTGTTTGCCTTTCCGCTTGGGAGCCGTCATTATGCACGCAGCCGTTTTGGGGCGGAGGATATGAGATGAGATGGGCGGCGGCGCTGCGGCTGGAGCGGCATGGAGCTGTATCTGCGACGTACGTACATACGGGCCCAGCAGTGTGGACAAAGCAGTGTCGTGACGGCGTGGCGTAGTGTTGGCTGGAGCGGTGAGTATGTAGCGTGACGGCGATGGGACACTCGGAAGGTGAGTAGTGGAGAGGGAGTCGCTCTATTTCGTGGATTCAAGTGGACTGTATGAGCATAGAACGATAGAGATCACAAATAGACAAGTGTTTGACTTCTCTCCTGTGTCCTAATCTGATGCCCACCTACATCACCGTCCAACTCTACTGCCTTATCTTCTCTCTTTCTTAACCCCAATGCAGACAGTAGCGCAGATCCGACGCTTGACAAGTCAGAACATGTGCAAATGCGTTCCAGACCAGCCGATACAGGACAAGTAGAGAGATCGCTCGCATTGATCTGTCGCGATCTGATCTGATCTGATCTGATCTGATCTGATCGGTGACGGGGCGAGGGAGTGAGCGGGTAAAAGTGACGCAGAGCGAACCAGATGGAGAAGATAGAGCAGCGCCATGGATCAAGGAGGAGATCACCTGGGTGGGGAAGCGGGTGGGTGGGCGAGGGTATCAAGGGAGAAGGGGAGATGGGTCGACGAGGGTAGGAGGGAGGGTGGGTGGTGGTTTATAGAGTAGGTCGGAGCGCGATCATGCAGCTAGCTCACTGCGACTGGAGATGAGACGAAAGGCGAGGAAAAAGAATATCTAGTTACGTGTGTGTGTGGCGGGGAAGGAGGGAGGGATGGAGGTAGGTAGGTGGGCGAAAAAAACGAGGAGCGAGGCATTACACAAGATGGCACGGTGCACCACAGTCATTTCGAGATGCCATGATTGGAAGTAAAAAAGTTCTTCTTTTCAATGTTCGTTTGGGCGGCAGCAGGAAGAACCCGTTCCGTATCGCACCGTTCCTGTCCAGTCCTTTCCCGTCCCACCCATCCCACCCATCCGTGTAGCACTGCCATGACCTTGCCTCCCTGCCTCCTGTAGTCGCCTGTGAACCGCCCCGACGGGGACAAAAAGCAAAACGCAAAAAAAAAAAAAAAAAAAGTCCAGATGAGAAACCCTCAATCCACGCTTGGCATCCTGTTGGTATCTAAACATGAATGAAGTTGCGCTGCCCAGACACCTCCTCCAGCCCGTTCGCGATCCTATTTGCACAGGACGTTGAGCAGGAAAGGGTAGGCAGCGACAGTAAAAAAAAGGAAACAAGTTGAAAAGGAAATCAAGTCCAAAGTGTGCAGTGCCGAAGCTCGTGATCAAAGTGTGCAAGGAGACGCAACAAGAAGAGACTGGTGCAAAGACCGGAAAGAAACACTCCAAGCCAGCCAGCCAGTCAGTCGTAGTGTGTGAAAGGAAAAGAAAAACCCCAGTAGACGAAACCGTGGATCCCCGTCCATAAGAGCCCTTTTTTGTGACCACCGGCGCCTATGGAAATGCACTTGGGGCTCACCAAGTGCTGGTATTGGTGAAAGGGAGACGAGGTAAATGGAAAAAAGTAAAGCAAAGACGGTCCACAATGGGAGCAGTCATTCGCTTTGGGGGATGTGGGATTAGAGAGGTTTGGTTTTTTGCCTTGCCCCGACCCAACAGCAATGCAAAACGCCTCCAATCCTGATGGCGCCAGAAGACTCCGTTTGACAAAAGAAAAGAGCAGTCGATGCAACCAACAATGATGCTAGCGCTTGGGCAGCGTCTCAAAATGAACGCAGTGCATTGGGGCTAGCCTTGGGCGTTCTAGACGGTCCAAGGCCACGCCAGGGGATAACCGGTTTGGGGAATAATCATATCAGTTCATTAAAACAAGTCGTAAAGGTGCTCGAGTGTCGGCGAAACGAGGGTGGTCCGTGGGCCAGCACGTGTCAGGTAGCGCGTGGTCGATGCGGCGACACCGTGAGGCGGCTGCGCCAACACGGCGCTCAGATTGCTTGTCCGATCCTGGACTCGTAAGCCATTCGGTGGCGCTTCATCTGCTCCGCGTCGAAAGGCTCCGCAACACTGCCGTGGCGAGACGCTCCGGAAAGGGAAGTGCCGCTCATGTTGCGGTCTTTGAAGTCGCGCGCAATTGTCGAGAGCGAGCGCATCTTGCGCAGGCCCTTGGACTTTTCCTTGTCGCCCGTTGCGTCTTCGTCTCTCTTCTTCCTGGCAATGCGAGACACGGCGTTCCTGAGCCTCTGCGCCTTGGGGGTCTTGGGTTCGCTAAAGTCGAATTGGCTCATGGTCTGGCTCATCTCTTGCTTGTAGAAGCTGCTTGCCGAGCTATGACTGCCGCTCGTGGATGGACGCTTGGAAGAGTTGGAGGCGAAGCTGACGCCCGAGTCAACCTTGCGACCTTTGCGCGAGTAAACCTCCTGAGAGGATTCAACAGGAGTGGAGGGCGGTGGCTCCTGCACGTTGTGCTTGGGCGGGGCGTGTGCGTCGAGATCGGCTCTCGACTGGATGGTGTCGGAGAGCTCAATGAGACTGTCGACCTTCTTCATGTACCTCTCGAAGATGTAAACGACGCACGACCAGCCGTTGGGTTCGCCAGAACGCGCGTTTTGCATCATCAGGCGCTCGAGCTCGGCATTGTGCTTGGGCATGGTGTTGATTGCCTTGAAGAAGTCTTTGCGCTGGGACTGAACGATCTCGGAGGTGACGCCAGCGGGAACAGCGCTTGGAATTGGAGGCCACAGTGTATTGAGCATTGCCATGCAGTTGTGCTTGTCAAATTTTTGGAATTTGATTTCGTTGATGAGAATCTGCATCGGGTTAGTGATTGTGCAGGCTGGAAAGAAACCAGAGACTTACCCATTGGCGGAGGTGGACGTAAAGCCAAGCATACATCTCATCTGCAGCCTTCTCAAGGCGGTTGACGTCGTTGAAAATCTTGATGACGGCCTCATCACGCGACACCTTCTCCTCAATGGACTCCCAGGTGTCCAGGTCGATGCGAGTCCACATGTCCTTGATGGACTTTGTGCGGCGCATTTCAATGTCCTTGAGGTAGTCGAGGGCGGTCAGGGCTTGCGAAAAATTGACCGAGTTGAGATCCCTGGAGCCAAAGGTTTCTCTGACAAATTTCTTGACAAATGAGTAGGGAAGTGATGTCCTCTGGAGCGGAAGCTGGGAAATTTCGGTTTGGAGGACGCTTTGGAATTGGCCTTCGGAGCCGTTTTCGGAAACCTTTGCCAATGGCTGGCCCCGGGAAGCGCAGTTGAGGATGAACATGGTGCGGAGCGGGAGGTCTTTGCCGCCGGCCTGGGAGAAGATTTGCTCCAAGAGGCGGACATCTTGCCTGCGCTGCTTGGCGGCGTCGGTGACGGAGAGTTCAGAAGGAGAGCGTTGGTGGTGCTGTTGCTTAGGGAGCATTGCGGGCTCCATGCGCGGAATGGGGTGTGTTGATTCGGTCATGACGTTGGGTGTGTAGGTTGGGTCTGGTGTTGTGGGAGGGCGGGGCCTAGTACATAAGGGTGAAGGAGATGGTCGGGGTTGTTGATGTTTTTTCTGGTTGCTGGCGAGTGACAGGTGATGGGAACCCGAGTCTGGCCACGCATCAGCCGATGAGTCCCACGGGGAAAAAAGAAACGAGGATAAACGGGGGACGACTGGAGTTCGGCGCCGGGATGGCGTCACGCAAGAAGGGATACCGCTGCGCGGAGGAGTGGGCGTCAATGCGGAGGCTGGGGCAGCAAGTGACGTACGCTTTGGGAAGATGGTGGTCGCGGAGAAACCTAAGGGACGGGAGTGTCGACGGAACGAGTGACGGCGACTGGAGTGGGTTGGGTTGACGTTGACGGGTGGGAGTCGAGGTGGAGGTGGAGGTGTCGGAGTGTAAAGTAGGCGTGGGAGGTCGAGGGTCTGGTGGGTGGTATTAAGAAATGGAGGCTGATCGTCGTGTGGCCGGCCGGCCGGACCCGCGCCGCACCCTGGCACCCTGGCACCCTGAGGCGACACCCTGGCACCCTGGCTCCTGCCCTGCTGACCCTGGCTCCATGTCGATGCCCTCCTCTGCCTGCCTGCACGCACCCACACACCCACACCCACACCACGCTGGACCGCCCACACAGCCCACAGGCCACCGGCCACAGCCCACAGCCCAGAACAGGCCTCCCGTCGCTTTTCCTCGGGGAGCCATTCCGCCCACCACCTCGTCCCATCCATCCCATCCTCCATGTCCCCATCCTCCCGTCTGCTTACGACCTACGCTTACCTTGGCTCACATGTCATGCCGTGTAGCTCAATACTGTACTCAATCTGCCCTCCTCTGCCCTCCTCAGCCGCCCAACACCTAGCTGCAGCCCCCCTAATTTCCTCTTTCGGCAATCCTTTCGGGCCACACTCACTCCCCGTTGCACTTGCGCTCAAACAATCCAACCCGCCCGTGCCCACCGAGTCTCGGGCTTGGACTGATGCGCCGTTTCGATCATCTCGCAGTGGCGACGTTCGTGAAGCACAATATTTATTCATCGCCGTGGCAGGGTGACGCGTACGAACCTGCCGCCGACCAGACGCCCGTTTTCGTCCCGCCCACTGCCCGATGCTGATGCTGATGCCCCGCGGCTCGCGGATGCAGAGCCTACTCTTCTCCAGCTCTCCACCTCTCGTCGTCATGTTCAGGGGACACTGCTCGACTGATTCCCCAACGCCCTGCGAGTCTGGGCGGCCACGAGGGAGCAGCAGCCACCATTCGCCCTCTGCCATGGCCTCCAACCTGCGAAGTAACCCCGTAAAACGTCATGCTATTGAAACTCGTCGCTCCCATCTCGTCCACTGCTGTCCGACTCGGTGCTGCCCTGATTCGACGCCCGCCTTTCCCTTCCCCAATTGGGCGTCGATCGTTAGCGTCAGTCCGGGATCGTCAACACGTTTGACAGGCGCTAGCTCTGTCTTGACAAAACGACGCAGCCTGCGGTCACGACAGCAAGAGTCTCGACTATGTACCTAGGGTCTTCCCCTGACACTGACATGGCCCAACACCACCAATCGCTGACTTTGCGAGCCTGCCTCCAGAGGCGCCACAGCGGGTGTGCCGCCCGGGGAACAAGGCCCTTGGCGCCTCCTCTTGGTCCGCTGTGAGCGTACCTCTCGTCAGCTCCTGCGAGAGAGGATCTTGTGCTAGCTGTGACTCGGCCGCAATCTCCATATACCAACGGCATCAATCACAGCCCAAATCGTAGTCGCCAAATGCTGTTGTGCCATGGCCATGAAGCTCTGCCCATGCGGCGTCTATTGGCTGCCCCGCCCGCCTCGTCGACTCATCGCTACGTGACTCGAACCTCTTCGACTTCATTTCACGCTTATACGAACTCCCACCCTCCGCTGGTAACGATACACAACCGCCTCAACAAGTCGTGCCTTCTCCCTTGGGTAGCGATTCTGCGTCTCACTCGTCGGGAGCCGGCATTTTTCTGCACGCGCCCACGCGAGCAACCAGACCTCGCACCATGGCCGGAACCAGGCTCGAGTATTGCACGTTCGACGTCTTTACGCTCCAAAGATTTGCCGGCAATCCTCTGGCCATAGTCCACGTTCCTGCATCGACCGAGTTAGGGCAGGAAGATAAGCAGATCGTCGCCCGCGAGTTCAACTATTCGGAGACGGTCTTTCTCCACGCCCAAGAACACGATGGCCGAGCCAACAACACCTGGAGGATCGACATTTTCCTGACCACGGCCGAGGTTCCATTCGCTGGCCATCCTACCATTGGCACTGCCGTCTGCGCCTTGTCCCGCCTGCCAGCACCGCCCGGCCAGCAGGACGGCCGCCCGGTCGAGGGAACATTCATCACCAAGGCCGGCGAAATCCCAGTGAGCTACTATCCGAACGATGGAGTTGCCACGGCGCGCATCCCTCACAATGTGCACATCCACGAGTGCGCCCTGTCTCGCACGCAGCTGCTCCAGATCCAGCCCTCGATTGCCATTCTCGACTCGGCCAAGCGGCCGCGAGTCCCGTCGAGGTCGCCCGTCGTGTCCATCGTCAAGGGCATGACGTTTGCGCTCATCGAGGTCGACAGCCTGGCCACGCTCAACGCGGTGGCGACGGGCAGCTTCTCCGTCGACGTGCCGCTCGACAAAGACTGGGACCAATCTTTTGTGGCGCTGTATTTTTACTTCCGGCAAGCCGACTCGACCGACGGCACGCGGAACCTGCGGACGCGGATGGTCGAGGGCACCTTGGAAGACCCGGCCACTGGGTCCGCCGCCAGCGCCCTGGCTTGCTACCTGTCGCTGGTCGACCATGCTGGCGGCGGCGATGATGAACAAGGTGAAGGAGGAGGCGCTCCTGGTCAAACGCTCAAGTACCGCATTTCGCAGGGCGTCGAAATGGGCCGCAAAAGCGACATTGGCGTCGAGGTGACCTTGGCGCCGCCAACAGCAGCGAACCGCCCCAGGGCGGTTGAGACGGTTGTCCTTAGCGGGTCGGCGGTGCGCATCATGGAAGGCAGCCTCAGCCTCTAAAAAAAAGAACTGTTCTCAAAAAAGCTTGTAAACAACCTCAGCAGAACCCCGAAAAGTTTGAAGCCTAAAAATAAATTCGTTGGAGAATTAACCCTCGTCGTTTTTGATTGGCTTCCCTCGTCGGCCTCTTAATATTCAGCCCATGCAGCTTCCGCCGTGACTATTGGAAATTTTCCGTGGTCTTGCTGCTCTGCGTCGCCATGGATGGCTGCAGCAACAGGTAAGGAACCGTTCTCGGTGTGCATGATGTGAGCCATGTATGTCAGCCGGGCCGGTGTGAGCAAGAGGCCAACCAAAAAAAAAAAAAAGCCCGCGCCCAGCCGGGTACCAGCATGTTTGGGTCTGTCGAGTGTCGCAATCTCGCCTGATGGTACTGCTAGAGGCGATGAGCAGCAGACAGAAGCAGAGGCAAGAGAGCGGGCAGCAGCGGGGCAGTTTGGAAGGTGGTCGCAGCGGCGGATGATGCCAGAGCTGCCTGTCTGTCTCGCTTCCCCAGTTCGCACATCCATGCAAGGCGTCCAGCGGGCAACCCAGCCCAGCCCCAGCGCGAATCGCCCATCATCAACCTCGTCGCGCCCTCGCTCTTTTGCACAGCGAACCAGCGAGCGCAACGACGGTCGTCGATTCGTGAGGCTCCTTATTCGCGCAATAACGACAATCTCTCGTCGATCGGACATCGTGTCTCGCCTTATTGCCCTGTGGCCTGCGCCTTGCCGCCAAGGAGAGGTAGCGAGAGAAGGTGCACATCATTCATATTCATCTTCGTAAGGCGCCGAAAGGCGGACGGACAGGCAGACAGACGGAAGACACCGACAGCACGAGCGACCAAGACTCGAGACAAGACCCTTGATCGGCCAACGGGCCACGCGCTCAGTGGACGGCGGCGGCGGCGGCCACGACGGTGCGATTCTGGTCGGCGCGAAAACCGTCCCCTCGGGACAGCAGCAACTCGTTTCTCAATCACCGAACAACTCGCCTGCAATTGCTGAGGTAGGCAGGAGGGAGCAGGAAGCTTATCGGCATGGTGGGTAGTGCCGCTTGCTCTGATGCTCATGCCTCTCGGCTGATGGTGATGTTGCGCTACCTACCGACATGTGGACAGAGGCAGATTATTTTCCCTTGGGCAGACTGACGCACGGCAGCCGACGGTGTACGGGTTGAATGCGCACTCCCAGGGTCACCCAGGTACCTCACTACTTGCCTGCCGACCTTCTTGCCAACCTACCTATCGATAGCGTGGACTCTATGTGGTATGCTGGAATGCATGCCCGGCATGCATCTGCGTGGCGCTCGTTTATGCCATGCCATGCGACGGGAAGCGGACGGGACGCGCGGGCGCGCGCGAGGCGAAGCGAGAGAGCAGGAGAGCCATTAAAAAAAAAAACGCTGACCGGGGATTTATTGAGACGTGCTGGCGGGTAAGGTTGGCCCGCCGCCGGGCGTGTATGGACGAGGACGGTGTGCATGTGAGCTGACGTCGTCTGCTCGACGGATTGGACTGGATTGCATATGTGTGGACGGGAGTCGGTGAGAGGTCGATTGGCGGAGATGGAGGCGCTTCTCTGCGGGACGGGCCCGCGGGCGGCTTCGGATTGCATCATGCTCCCTACAGTACCCTGCGGAGAACCTCCATGTCCATTGGATACGATGCTCGACCTGGGAGGTGTGTTTTCGCCGCCGTCTTCGGTGGTGGTTTGTGGACGAGCCTTCCCTCTTTTTTCGCCTAGGACTTTGCAAAGAGTACACCCGCCATCAGTTGCCCAATTCGGCTCTCCCTATCCTTGCGGGTCATCTTCCGATGACTTCTGGAATCAAAAAATTTTCTTTTTCTTTGTTTTGATCGACTCTCTGTTGACCGGTGTGTCGTCCAGTAGACCCCGATCACCGGATGGATGAGCTCATTGCACGCAATGAGCATTCGAGAACGCCGACAGGGCAGAAGGGCATCGAGTTTTGCGAGAAAACACATCACCGGACGATGACAGCGAGCGTCCCCACAGCGCAAACTGCGGGAGCAACACCAGACTCGTTGCGGTCGCCGTTGCGGTCGCGGCCTGTTTGGAATTTGGAAAAGACGAGAGTGGGTCGTCGTCGGTCATCAGCACTCAGGCACTGGGGCCCAGGGCAGGCAGCAAACGCATCATCATCATTATCTGATCTCTTTTTTACAACCACCCCGCCCCGTCCGTCCGCGCCCACCGCCGTCGATTGTCACCGGTACACCGGTCTTTGTCGGACACGATTCCCTTTTGCCTGATTTGCTGCGTGTCGATTTTTTTTTTTTCTCCCTTGCTGTCGCTCATCACTCGCTCACAATTTCGCTTTTCTGTTTTCTCGTTCTCCGCTTGCCTCGCTACCGGTGTCCGGAGTACCGAGACTTGGGGACTTGGAAGCGACTCCGACGGACCTTGGCCGAACGGAACGGACTGGCGGTATGGCGGTATGCCCTTGGTGACCGGAAGAGAAGGGCAGATCAGGGGACGTATCGTTTTTCGTCGTCTTGGCCGCGGTGATGGGTAGTCGTGGACGTCTTGGAGTAGAGGTGAGTGCGTGGTGCAAGTCCGGTCCGGAGGAGCGGTCAGAGAGAGAGAGACACACACAGACGGGGACCCAATCGCGCGACGACAAGAGACCCACGCGAGGTGTTTTGTTTTGGGAGATCGCAAATCCCAAACGACAGGAGCCTGCTGGAGCACACCACGCGCGACGTCGACGAGAACAAAAGGCTCCGCGGAGTCGAGTGCAGGCAGCTGCCCGGCCATTTTTTGAGTGGATCACCTACTATACCGACGACACATCACGCCCTGCCGATATTGAATGTCTCCATTGCAAACCACGACGGCGGTGTCCATTCGCTCCACCCGTGCACTCTACGCATGACAGGACGGTCGCCACCGCGTCAATGGCGACTCGAACAGGATTCTGCTCGTCGACGAACCTTTCCAGTTCCTGCGCATGACAGAGGCCCATGGCTACTTCGCCGCAGACCTCCACAAATACCAAGGCAAACCAGCATCAACTCCCCAAACCACGCAATATCGCAAGTCTCATTACATAGCTGGGCACATCTCATCATCAGTCGGCAACAGCGTCTCGACCCAAGTACCGGAATCCCAAGCCCAGCAAGCCACGCATGGTACAGTGGGGATACGTAGGATGATGGGGGGGAAGAAGGGAGAGAGAACGAGCGCGACCCCTTGCTCGTTCCGTCTACGCCGCACGCTCATGCCCACCACGCTCTGGACCGCCTCACGCACCCCCGACGGCCCAGCCCAGCGGTTCAAGGGATTCGGTATTGTGGGCTCTACCAATCTTACAACGCGCATTTGCCCGATTCGTTTGCTTGCAATCAATCAACCTGCTCTGGCTCCGTCCAGGGCAACGAAGGTGAGGGAGCGAGGCAATCACGAAGACGTTGTATATGCATGGCGAGCCAAGCGGCAACGATCATGAGTCGCCTCAAATTGCGGGAATCGCCATGTCTCCAGCCAGGATGTCGGAAAGTATGTATGGAGCCTTGGGATTCGTGCTGCATCTGTGGGAACAATTGCCCGCTCGCTCGCTGCCTGTTTCCTTGGACCATGGTTCGGATGCTAACCTCGTGATAGTCGTTGTGGAGAGACTCGCAGCAGGAGCAGCAGCAGCAGCATCGGATGCGTCTTTTGGGCAGACGCTCACTCGTTGCGACCTGCTCCCGCCAATAAAGCGGCGATCTCTTTGCGTGGACGCGGCGGCGTGCTGCTGGCTTCGGCACACCTTACCCAAATCCTACTCGGGAAGATCGACGGTGGTAGCTGCTGGGCGCTTCAAGAATCAAGGCAGGTAACCAAAACCAATTGATTCGATGGCCAGAGGGAGAGAAATGCGGGAGAAACGGACGCGTGAGAAGGGTACAGAGTCGACTCGAGACTTTGTCAAGCTCATCGCCGCATCACCGTCTGTGGTAGGGACGTAGCTGCTGCACATCTTTCGTGATGGATACCATGTGCCTCGTGGATACAAACCCCTGTCAAGCCACGCCGTTGGCGTTGCATTATCATCGACCATCAAACCGTCGCTCGCCAAACGCCACTTCCGGAAGGTGGGGAAGGAAAGGCGCGACCGAACAGAGGGAGAAAACTGTGGGTGTGGGTTCAGGCTGCGGTGGTGGTCGCAGGTCTGGCCTCCTGGCCGCGGCGTGGATTTGGATTGTAGGTACCCAGGCGCGTGCTTGCTGCCCGACCTTGAGGTTGCGCTGCGCTGCACGGCACCTTGTTTCCCACGACGCGGCCTACATGGTACCTAATCCCTCTCTTCTCTTCCTCGTCTAACTAGTCGTGGGCGTTTCTTTTTCCTCTTTGGCGAGCTCGCGAAGAGTCTGCAGAGGTTTGAAACGCCGTCGCGCCTTGTACGTCAGACTGTCTGTCAGGCAGGCAGCCCGCCCGTCGTTGCTGTGCCCGGTCAAACCACACACCAAGCTCCCTGGCTGCCTGTGTGCTCCCCCCTGCCCGCCTGCCCGCCTGTCTGCACTGCACCGCCGCTCAACGCTCACCCTTTGCATCGTGACATCGAACAAAAATAAATGCCCACAACACGACTTCAACATCATTTGGCCTTTTCTCCAAGCAGCATAATGATCCAGCGCTCTTCCACATCCGTCATGCATGCAAGACAATTGAAGCCAGAATAAACCACCACACGCCTCGCCCCGCCCCGTGCCGTGCCGCGCCACGATGCTTTGCAGTGTGTGCTCGCTCGCACTCTGCGCCACCCGTTGGGCCTCCCTCTATCCATCCATGCCTCTGCTGCACTGTACTGGCGTCTCCGTCCCAGGCAGCCCAACACAACCCTACCACGACCTTCCCGAACCAGCAACCGAGCCCCATCGCCCACGCAACGCATGGATCCAATCAGCGGCGCACCACGCAAGCCACGGCCGTTGCGGTGTTGCGGCGACACATGGCGGAAGCTTCTCCGTGCCCGTCAGTCTTTTGTTGCTCGCGACCCCCAGGCCAGGGTTAGGTGGTGGGGCAGGGGACTTGTCTGGCTGGTTGGCGGGCTGCGGCGCGGTGGGCCGCGGACGGGGGTTCCTGGTTCTTGGGCTCTGCTCTGCTCCCAGGAAAATGCCACAGTGAGTGTGTAGGTAGGTGGTGAGCGAGAGAGAGTGGGTGGATTGTTGGAGCGACAACGACACGCGTCGCCATTGCAGCGAGCGGCCTGCCAGCGGCCACAGGCAGAAGAGAGCGCGTAGATGAACGAGTGAATGGATGGTCGTAAGCAGTGCTTGTGTCAGCTGGAGCGCGACCTTGTACCTAGCACCCAGCGCGCACTGTGCGCGGTTTGCACGTCGAGACCTTTGCGCAAAGGCAGCACAGTAGGATGACGCAGGTGGCCTGAGGTATATAGGCAAGGAGACGGCAGTCGGGCAGTGCTGCGGTGAAGCGTAGGGGTTGGGAATTGCGAAGGATTCGCCGTCTGTAGGTGCTTGTGTGATGAGGCGGGGGGTTGGAGGTGGGGGCGACGAGTGAGAGAGGGGGTGTGTGAGGGGTAAGGCACCGTAGGTGGGAAGAATACCGCGGTCTGTTTGTTTAGGCAGCTTGGACGTCATCGCTGCGGTAATGTAGGGCCTCCTAGTGACAAAAGTCATGGTACTCTCAGCGAAAGGTGCTGGAGCAGATGAGGACTATTTGGGCGCGGTAGACGATCAAATGTAAAGAATCATTTGACTTCGCCAGGCCAGACTAATTGGAAAGATTCAAGGACGACATTAAAGCTTCGAGAAACCTATAATTATGCGTCTTGACTTTTGTCTGCAAGCCAGCGTCTCTGAGTTATGTTCCTGGCACTCGAATGCTCCGCGACTCTGCTTTCCCAGGGAGCTCGAGCTCGAACGTTCTACAAGCTTATTCTCCCCTGAAACTTTCTCTTGACTGCTGCACATGGCCATCTCGATGCGTGTGCTTACTCTTCGCGCCGAGCCCCAAACGAAACAGTGGTAGGTCTTGAACTGCGAAACAAGGATGCGTGGTCCACCACCACCCAGGCGCACTGGCTGGCAGCCAGGCAACGAAAAGGGCTTCCACCTTAAGTTGTTTACTCGCCGCATCAACAGCCAGCGAGCACGCCATGGCTGGACTCTCGCCAGGCTACCGCACGTATCAATCCGCGCAGCTTGGGCGTGGTAGGCTTGTCGTAGTGCGAAGCAAGCGCGGGGCATGCTGCTGAGCAAAACGGCCCATCTCAGACCAGGTGCCCCGCGAAAAGCCAACCGAGGCGCTGCTGTAGCGCAAGACGAGATGGGCACCAGTTCAGAGATGGCCTACGCACCTAACTGCCCAGGCGACGGAATGTGTATCTGGTGGCGGTCGACTGCGAGTCCAAGGAAGTTCCTTGGCGGCAGCCGGCGTCGGTTGGTTTGGGCCGTGTCAGTTGTGTGAAAACACTTTAGTTGCCCTTCAGGTGTGCTAAGGGAAGGAAGCTAACGCTCCATGGGCGTGGTGTCGTGGTGCTCCAGCCAGCCAAATAAATGTCTGGCGCCTTCCGAGTCAAGCGTCGACCTATCTCTCGAGTGTTGAGCGCATTATCCCAGCGGACGACAAGTGCACCGAGTTAGGCAGGCAGAGGATGGTCATCCACAGGGAGTCTCGGTGAGCATGTCTCGTCGCCGGCCACGAGCGGACTTGCCAGAAGCGGTTACTGCGGCTGACGGGCCTCGGTCAGACGGGAGGACGCGTGCCGTGCGTGTGTCTACATTAGATGTACCTTGGGAAGGGTCTGGTCTGGTCTGGTCTGCGCGTCGTCGGCGGGGCGGACGAGGTGTCGATGGAGGAAAGCTCCGTACGGAGACGGACGGCGCAAGCTCGCGAGCTGGATCCGCGTTGGGGAGGGAGAAGCGAGCAGGGCCGAAGGAACAAAGGTCGTGCGCTGGCCTGAAGCGAACGAGTAGGGCCGCGGGAGGGAAGGACATGGAGAGGAAAAGAATGGACGCGGCGGGCGAAACGACGAGGCTCGTGTTCTTGCTGCTGAGGTGCATGTTTGATTGTCGTCCGCCGGCCACTGCGTGTGCTTCAGCATGTGTGTCGAGCTGGACATTGAAACCGCGAATCAATAGCGCATGGCCTGTTGTCAGCATGTCGTGTCAAGGACGGGGCCCTTTGAATCCTGCTGCTTCGTGGACCTCTCAGCTCAAGGACGAAAGACGACGATCAATGATTGACTCTACCTCGACTCCGGTTTCGCTGCAGAAAGATGAGCCGACGGCGCCAAGACGGGCAACCACTTTCCTGACTCAACACCACGACGCGGGTACCTGAAGCCGCCCACGGCAGCGCGGACAACCGACCACCGGTCAGGATTGACGTCGACACCAGCACGGCACGGCTGAGAAGGTCGACGGCTCTTCCGCAGCGACATCGCAAAGCAGCTGTCTGGAGCAGCTCCAACCCGAATCGCAACTTCACTGCGCAGGATTCCAGCCATATGCTCAATGCACCTTTTTTCCCTCAGTCACCTCCCCATCAAATGACATCTTGCGCTTTGCATCGCGGCGTCCCCTATTCGCCGACGCCCGACAACATCGTACCTCTCCGCTGAGGGCGCGGCCGCTGTCAACTGGGTTTGTGTGTCTCGAAGGCGAAAACGTACCCCAGACTAGCCGCCCTCAGACCGTACCAGTCTCATATTGCGCTCTGGGCTTACTCAGACTCCTCTCTAGTCATCATGTCTCTTCAATGCATCGCTTGCCCGCCCTGTTCGATCTCTAGTAGCCATTGTGAATGAGACACCATCAGCCTCATCCGCGGTTTCGACGACGGAAATGCCGCTGAGGCTGTAAGGCATGGCCTCGACGTTGTCTACAAAAGACAATGCCAAGGGCTTTGGAAGTTTGACGTCGCTCAATCCGCAGTTGCTCGCCCTGGTAGTGGCATTGGGTCCACGTGAAAGCCTTCCTCTCAATTTCCTCTCTCACGCGTTGTCCTTTCATTTCAAGACTCGTTGATCGTGTCTGCCGTATTCGTTTTCTCTTCTGGTCCGCAAGTCGACGATTACTCTTTTGATACCCTTTAAAAATATCCAAGGCCGTCGAACTTGGCCGTCGCATGACGGCTTGGTGAAGATGCGCTTCTCGGTCTTTTTCCTTCTCGTTGCCTTGCTGGCATTGATCGATGTCCGGCTGGTTCGGGCTTCCAACAACGTGGGTGAGCCTCGCATCCTAGCGAGAGCAGGCGAAGACCCGGCGAAGGTTGACAAAGGTGGCCAAAATAACGAACAACAAGACCGGAAGGGAGGTCAGGGTGATCGAGGCAACCAGGGAGGACAAACCGACCAAAACCAACGCGGCCAAGGGAACGGTGGTGCCCAACAGGGTGGACAGGGTGACAAGAACAACGGTGGAAAGCAGAATGGCAATGGCGATAATGGAAACAACAACAATGGAGGAGGTAATCAGGGCGGAAATGGCAATCAGGGGGGCAACGCTGGTGGTAATGCTGGAGACCTACAACTCCAACCGGATGTCATACAAAAGGGGAGCCAGAGTACTGGTCAAGATGGAAATGGCAGCCAGGCTGGACAGGTGCCTTCTGAAACGTTAGTGGTCCGTCCGTCTACATTTCGAGAAAAAGACTGACCAGCATCAGAAACGACGCCAACTTTATCAACTTTTGCGAAGGAGACACCTTAACGAATGGAGCGCAAAACAAAGCCGGGTCTTGCAATGGCATTGGTAATACTCAAAAACACAAACTTTGCTTCTTCGACTGACCAGCTCCAGTGATGGGTAAAATCCCTGCGCAGAGCCAAATGGTCTCGGCCATCATCGTTAACCCCAAGCCCGGCGAAGACATCGAAGCCAACCAAGCCTTCGATATCAAGGTGCAGACGTCCAACCTGAAAGCGGGCGCTTTCACGAACCCGCAGACCACGTACTATGCTGCTCCACAGGACCTAGATGGCGGCGGAGATGTCATTGGACACGCTCACGTTGTCATTCAGGACATGGGTGGCACTATGACGCCGTCAAACACACTCGATGCGTCCAAGTTTGCCTTCTTCAAAGGCATCGACGATGCCGGAAACGGAGATGGGCTGCTGAGCGCCACGGTGGCCAATGGCCTTCCTCCCGGCATCTACAGAGTGTGCACCATGAACAGCGCCAGCAACCACCAGCCCGTCGTCATGCCGGTTGCCCAGCGCGGTTCTCAAGACGACTGCACAAAGTTTACTGTTGGACAGGTTGGTTCTGGCTGTTCTATGCAAAGTGTGTCGGAAGCTGACAGGCTGACAGGGGAAAAATGCCAACAATGGCGGCGATGGAAATGGCAAGAGTGGACAGGGAAACGGCCAGAAACAAAACGGCCAGGACAAAGCACAGCAAGACGCGCAAGGGCGAATTGGTCGTGGCAAACTCAACAACCGTCTCGTCAGGAGTGCCAAGTTCATTCATCCAGCCTTTTCTGCAGCATAGCTACGGTGGCAAGGGGGTTTCAATGGGTTTGGATCAGCTGTAAGTAAGCAGATTTTGTGGCTGTTCGTTGGAGTGAAGGTTGGCGCTATCAAGGTCTTTGCCACGAGTCTCTTTTTCGTCCATCTCTGTTCCTCTTGCCTGTTTCGACAAGCAGACGACTTGTATGTACTTCATACCAAATTTGACCGTCATTTGAATCCTCAGTTGCTGATGAGGTTGTTTAAAAGTCCACACAATATTTCTTTCTCCTTTACATGTCCAATAAAATACGTTCTCCTCCGCATGTCCACTCCAAATGCCCCAACGCAGCCACTCTATCACTACGCAGTTTCCACCACAGTCTCCTCTTTCCATCCCATCATAACCGCACACTAAGCACCACACGGACTCATTCCCCAGCGAAATTGATCTGAAGCACGTCCTCAAAGGCGACCACCACGCCCGCCCGTCCTCAGCATCACGAAACAAAAATAGCACGAAACAATGTCTCTACTAGTCTACGACGGCTCACTCGTTCGCTTTCCCGTTCGCTCCTCCAAACAACCAATCAAACCGGTCTCCCCATTTCGTCGTTTTCTCGTTTCCCTCGTTTTCGGCGGCTTACCCTACCCACAGGCCCCGCGCGCTTGCGCGCACGCGCACCGGACGCGCACTCGTCGCCCACAACAGACACGAGAGCACCAGCCAAGCGCTGCTGGCATCACGAAGCAAGCGAGCGAACCAGGCGTCCAGGCCGGTCCATTACTCCGTTGTTTTGGCTGGCTCCACCTGCCCACGAGCGACATGAGGCGTTGGCAATCCCCCGGCGGCGATGGACGGGGACCTCTCTTCTCCACTTGGTTTGCCCAACCTCCCATCTATGCTGCCCGCGCCGCCGTGTCGCCTGGTGGTGGTCGTGAGGAGGCAGCTCTGCCTGCACGCATGGCTGAGCAGGGCAGCGCGTGGCTTTGCGAGGCCTCCACGATTCGGCGCTGAGCCGGGGGGAGCAGGCGGCTCACGGTGCGGCGTTGCGCCCACGATGACCCGGGGGACTGGCGGGTACCTACACGCTGCTAGAAATGGGCATTTGCGTGCGCCTCGGTGAGCCGAATGCCGAACAGAAGCAGTCAATTGAGCGAGCGAGGACGAAGACGCCGAGAGCCTTTGTGTGGGACACGAGGGACGCGTATTTGGCACGGCAAATATTTTTCTTTTTTTTGCTCTTTTTCTTCGCTGTCCTTGGCTCTTGGACAGCAAGAAGGCCAAGGCAGTTCAAGAGCAAACAGAAGAGAGCCACGGCGAGGCGCCGTTTGAGGCAGGCATGGCAGGGCAAGACAGGGCAGGGCAGAAGCAGCATGGGCGGGAGGGCATGGGAGGATTTGAGGATGGAGCTGGCCAAGTCGTGGCATGGCGCGGCATGTCATGGCAATGGAAGACGGCATCCACGCTCGCACGCACCCGCGTCTCCAGCGGCGATATGGGCCGGGACAAGTGGCCAAGCAGCTAGAAAGTGCGGGCAATCCAAAACCTCCCTTGCGAATGAATGAGTGGTCACATATTTGCAGGGCAATTGGCAGAGTGGGTCACATTGGCAAAGCATGAGGTCAGTTTGCGCAGAACGAGAAAGACAGACTGAAGATAGCAACTGGACGTGTGAGAGATTTGGAATTTGGGGCAATTGTGGATGGAGAGACGGACGTGTAGGAGGAGCAAAAAAAAGAGGAAGGATGTGACGATGATGTGCTGGGAGCGACCCAACCGGTGAATCAATCAATCGGATCCCCGCGGCTAGACTGGTCAATCGTACCGCCATCCGCGCGCGTACCTGCATGGCTGGCAGGGCATGCAAAAAACCTCGTTCGCCACCGTGGAGAACGGGTTGACCAGCCGGTTGCTGGGCAGATGGTCGAGGTCGAGGCCACCGTTGATGAACTGCTAGTCGCGTGGATCCAATGTCTAGTGGATAGCAGGTGGATTCACATTTGCCCAGTTGCTCTTTCGGGTTGATATGACGCAAGATCGCATCTCAATGTGTGTGCAGTACAGACGGCGAAGGAAGTCAACGGCCATAGCAGTACGTCAGACTTTTCCCCCCTCCTTCTCTGTCGTCTCCTTTTTCACCGGTCCTCTGGTTCGTGGAAGCGGCTTCTATTTTGGTGTGCGAGACAGCTCAATGGCGTCATGTGGGTGTGGTCCAGGTAGATCGCCATATTGGAGAGGTCGAGACCGTCGTGGTGACCAAGGCACACTCGTTCTATGCAAAAAATGCACATGTCAAGCAAAAGGCATCGTGGGTACAGGCCATTTTGTGCAAGGGAATACGAGCAAGCATGCGTGGTCCGTTCAGACTGCAGAGGGCACAAGAAAAAAACGAAACTGTTTGAAACTGGCCGCAACGACTCGTCAGCGCGTGGCGAAGGGAACATGTCTCGGGTTGGCCGACGATGCGACGCTGCGAGTTTGCGGCAGGGCCGTGGACGGGCGGATTTGCGCGTTGGTTCGTGCGATCGACCAAAGGGAAGAAGGATCTGCGCCTCGAAAAAGGTGGGTCGTCCTTGGTGTTCGCCCGGGGAATTCGGAGGTGGATACTAATGCCCAGCGTTGGTGGATACAAACAATGCAAAGACGTTGGTGGCAAGGAGCGTTGCGGTGGTGCGAGAGAAACGCCTCCTCTGTTCATGCTTCCAAGTGGACAGCTCTCATCGGCATCTATGGCGTCAAAGTGCCGCTGAGACGACTTCGGAGATACCTCGCTTGAAAGAGTGCTCTTCCATGACCTTTCTCATGCGTGAAGGGCGTATGCTCGGAAAATCTGATGGGCTGCGTTGCTAATGAATAGCCTAGTTTGAGGAGCGATGTTGCTGTGAATGAAAAGAGAGTATCGGAAGTAAAGAAAGCTCATGATTGCTGCTAAGATGGTCCTTTCGATTGAACCTTTGCTCCATGCTGTATTCCATGGAAGAAAAAGAAACATTCCCCTTATGATACGCCACATACGCCAGAAACCCTTCACTCCACACATTGGTATCATCAGTTTACCCAAGACATTTGCTTTGGCGTTGATTGGGTCTCGAACCGCCTTCAAAATTGCTTTCAAGTCCAATATTAAGCGTTCACCCGGACGCCGCGCTGGCTTGTATTCGTACTGGGGTTCCTGACGGCGCCTGGCCTGGCCAACGTGTACTTTGCAAACGCCCGAGCGAGTGCCTTCTTGCAGCTGACTTTTTGAGAGCCGACAAAAGAGTCGACTGCGACGGCAATGGCCCGGTCAATGTCCTGACCGCTGCAGTACTCGGACAGACGCATCTTGGCGAATGATTCGCTAATACGCATGATGGCTTCAAGGTGACGCACCTAGAGCGCTCATTAGTTCATGCGCAGATGACTCGCACACAGAGCAAAACTTACAGTGATGGGGTAGGCACCAGTGGCCAAAGACTCCCGACGCATGTCGGCAAAAAGACGCGCGACCTTGTCCTGGTCGATTTGGTACAACTTGGGGGAACACCTCTCTCGGGCAAACAGAATGTACTTCCTGAGCAGCTCCTGGGGAATCTCGCCCTCTTGCGGTTGACCTGAAGCTTCATTGTCGACTGCCATGGACTCGGGGTCATCGGCGGCATTCAAGGGGTGCGCACGACCGTGGGAGTTGACAACGAAATTGGCGAGTCGCTCATCCTCTGAAGGGTCAACAGTGTCCCTGACGACGCAGAGAATGTCAAAACGCGACAAGATAGGCTCCGTCAGCTCGACGTTCTGGCTGAAAGGAATTGTACCGTTGTAGCGGCCACCAATAGGGTTAGCAGCTGCAATAATGGCACAACGGGCCTGCAAAGTGGTGACAATTCCGGCCTTGGAGATGGAAATGGTCTGTTGTTCCATAGCTTCGTGAATCGAGGTACGGTCTTGGTCGTTCATCTTGTCGAATTCGTCAATCAGGCAAGTACCCCGGTCTGCAAGCACCATGGCACCACCCTCGAGCGTCCACTCGCTGGTCATTGGATCACGGCGCACGCTGGCCGTGAGACCGACGGCGCTGGCTCCCTGACCAGTGGCGAATACGGCGCGATGGGCAGTCTTTTCGACGTACTTGAGAATCTGCGACTTGGCTGTACCAGGATCACCGAGAAGCAGCACGTTGATGTCTCCACGGATGGCGTGTTTGCCCTGGGCGACCTTACTAACGCCGCCAAATAGGGACAACGCGACGGCCGTTTTGATATCAGTGTGTCCGTAGATGCTGGGGGCAATGGAGTTGATAAGCTTGTCGACGATCTTGGGATCACGCGAAAGAGCGCGAATTTGGCGCTCATCCTCTTCAGTGAGACGGAAACCAGCCAGCTGGTCGTGAGATTTTGCAACGTGGTTGGCCTCAATAATCGTGGCGAAGACGGGGAATCCGTTCTTGTTGTTGAGCTGAGGATCGTAATTGTTGCGGTAGATACCAGTGACCTCGACCTCTTCACCAGGCTTGCAAGAGTCAATCAGATCCCAGAGCAAGATGACCTCGCGGTGACGTGGAAGCCTGCCGGCCGGAACGGTGCCAGGGGATTCCTGGAGGGTGAGCTTTTGGTAGTTGCGGTAGACAGTCTGCTCCGCGTTCAAGTTGAAGGGACCCTTAGATTGACAGAATTGGCAAAAGGAGATTTTGACCTCAACGCTGGAATCCTGGGGAAAGGGACCAAGAGTCATGCCGCACTTGGTACAGTCAAACTTGACATATTTGAGCTGTGGAAACACACCACTTCTGCGAGTGACGACGCCAGTGACGCGAACAAGGCAGTCGAGGTGACTTTGGCGGAGTTGACGGAGCGTGTATTGGATGGGGAGGTTCACAAAACGGACGTGGATTTCCGAGTGGATACGCTCATAGTCGGGGTAGTGGAGGAGCGTAACCTCCATGGCAACCTCGTCGAAAATCTTGAGCACCTCGGAAGGAGCATTGGCGAGGAAGTAGGATAAAGTGGCCTTGTCCGACGCAAGGTGGTCCCATTCGATCTCGAGGGACTCGGCGTTGACCTCACCGAGAGTGCGGATGCGATTCCCGTAAACGGACGCGCCATGTGCGTCGGTATGCTCAGTCAAGAAGGATCTAAACTCGCGTGCAATAGTCCTGTGGACTGCGGGCTGGGCGATCCAGTCCGTCAGATTGGAAGCTTTGATGTCGGCCAGCGCCTCGAGAGACAGCTCTTCTTCGTCTAGGTTGCCGTCCATGTCCATATCGTCTTGATCCTCGTCATAGCGGTGCCTACGGCGACGGGGCTGCCTTCTGAGAGCAGCCACGTCATCTCCATCATCGTCCAAATACGCCGCTGGCATCTGGCGTTGGCGGGCCAGCTCGCGGTCGCGGCGGTTCAATCGGGCTTCCAGCTGCCTGCGCTCGGCCATGTCCATTTCGTCATACTCGTCGTCGTCAATGTCTTGTCCCGCGTAGGTGTCGTTCTCGCGTGGGCCATAGTCCGTTTCGAAGTTGTCGGCAAAGAGGTCAATGCCGTCCTCCTCTTCGGCCAACTCATCCACATCGTCGATGTCGCCAATCAAGTCTTCGTCCTGCTGCTCAAGAGTGTCTTCCTCAACGTCTTGCGGGAAGACTGGCGGCGAAGAGGCAGGGGCTATAAGCAGCGTAAGCGATGCATGTCTGGATCGTGCACGACTGTTTACATACGACTTGAAGGCGGCAGCATGGCCGAGGAAGACGGGACGTCATCATCAGGCTCGCGAGAGCGCTTGCGGCGGTTGGCCCTGGGGGTTCCGCGGTTCGCGGAGGACATGTTTGACCGCAACGGTGAACTTTGGAGCTGTCAGCAAAGCCAGACAAGATTGGCGCGTGGCCGGCGACTGCGACGTGTTCCAACTGACCTCATTGAAGACTAAGAGATGTCCGTTGAGTCAGAAAGTTCAGAATAAAGCAACGGAAAGCTGGATGGTAAAAGCGCTCTGGTAGGTGAAGGGTGTGGGTGGAGAGTGGAGTGGAGAGACGCGGCGCGGGAAGAATTGGACGGGAGCTTAAGCGCCAACGCGAAAAGTCGCGTCGCGTCGCGCGGTCCCAATTCGTTAAAGTGGCTGCTTTAGTCGTTGCCGCTCCGAGGTCATCTCGTTGCGCCCGCGCCATTCCCAAGGCGCATCTCTGTTCGCACACCACTTCTCGCACAGGTGCATTTCATTCTCTCAATCGTCGCCGTCCTCTCGCGATTGCGCTCCATCATGGCTGAATCTGCCGCGCAAAAACTTGGAAGGTCCAACAGCATTTCGCAAGCTTCGGAGAATTCCCAAACAGCACAAGAGTACGTCGCATCGCATTCAGCTGTCAGCTCAACTTTGGACAGACAATGACATCCAGCAGCTTCATAAACAGCCAACTCCAGCTCGAGGCTGATGCGCGCGAAGTGTTGCCTTACGTACGATGCTAATGTTCTTGTTCCGGTTCAATAGTCGCCCGCTGACGCAGCATAGCAATTCGACACCTGTTCGCGCCCACTCGGTCCTCTGCGCCAAAAGCTCTGGTCATGCTTGACTTGCAATCCTCCTCCTACCGATCCCAACGAAACTTATACCCCTGCCGGAGTATGCTATTCTTGCCACGTCTCTTGTCATGGGGACCATACGCTGGTTGAGCTGTTCGCCAAGCGCAATTTCGTCTGCGACTGCGGCACGACGCGCATCCAGTCAGACCATCCATGCAGTCTGCGAATCAACGAAGAGACGGGTTTGAAGGGAGACGTGCGCGGGGCAAGCCCTGAGCCGACCAATCATTATGACCACAACTATCGAAACCGCTTCTGTGGATGTGGACAGGACTACGATGCATACGAGGAGAAGGGAACCATGTTCCAATGCTTGGGTCTAGGCACCGTAGAGGATGGTGGTTGTGGAGAGGATTGGTGGCATCCGGAATGTATCGTTGGATTGCCGCGTGATTGGTACAAAAAAGACGGCAAAGCCAGTGGCGACAAGGATTCATCAACACCAGGACAAAAAAATCAAGATGTTGCAGACGCCAATGATACAAACGCTGCGGAATCTCGGGATCAAGCGCCATCCGAAACCAACGGACAGGGCACCAATCAAGAAAATGGACATAAAGCAGATGTTGAGATTGAAGATGAGCCCCCAACTCCTCCTGGATTCCCACACGAAGACGATTTTGAGCATTTCATTTGCTACAAGTGCGTCGAGGCATTCCCGTGGATCAAGCGTTACGCGGGCACAGACGGCTTCCTTCAACCCGTTTACCACAAGCCAAGCTCGCCCAACACGACTTGCGGGGCCGATGATGCAAAGACAGATGTTCCTACGACGGTCGCTCTGACATCCTCAGAGGTTGTCCCAGAACAAGACAGCAAAAAGCGCAAAGCCGACGAGGAGGAGGAGGAGGAGGAGGAGGCCTCCACCGAGGCCGCAAAGCGCCAACGCCATTCTCAAGAGTCAGAAGTAGAGACAGAAGAGAGCGTGAGCAAACCAGTAGGAGACGCGTCTTGCTACTACAATAAGCTTCCGCCAGCGCCGACTGGTCAGCTTTCTCTCTTCGTGTCAGCGACATTCCGCGAACGGCTCTGCCACTGCCGGACCTGCTTCCCGCTGTTGACTCCACACGCGTATCTACTCGAAGAAGAAGACGTCTACGAGCCGCCGCTGTCGTCGGCATCATCGGCGGCAGGGGACGATGCCAACGCAGCGGCGCGCGGCGGATCAGTCGGGTCGCGCAGTCTGCTCGACAAGGGCGAGGCGGCGCTCAGCAACGTAGATCGCGTGCGGGCTATCGAGGGAGTCATGGTGTACAACCACCTCAAGGACAAGGTCAAGGACTTTCTGAAGCCCTTTGCTGAAAGCGGGACTCCCGTTGGCGCCGAGGATATTAAGCGGTATTTTGAGGGGCTGCGAGGCGACGCGGAGGGTATCATGGCTGCGAGAGGCGATGCTGCTGCTGAGGGTGGCGGTGGCGGCAGCACGGATGGGAAGGGTGGAGACGGGGGAGGAGAAGGGGGAGAGGGCGCGGGCGGTGGAAGGAGAGAACAGAGTGGTGAGTTTGACGGACATGGTCGTGGCTCTGATGCTGATTTTGCCTACAGGCTACTGATGAGTACGCCGCGGCGACATGATGACGTCCTGCGGCGGTTGAGACGAGTGCAGTCGACTTTCCACGTGGGAAAAATGTTGAGAAGGCGTTCAATACCTCTGGTTTGTGCAAGACTTTTTATTCTTAGGGTTTATTCCATTAGCAAACTGCCATTTAGTGTTCCCTCTATTCATTTTCCACGTCACTTCGTTTGGATCATCTCAAATCAGTCAGTTGCTGGGGTTCGAAAGGCTCCCAAGGCCACGACAAAGAATTCCACATTCACAATCTTTGCTGCATCACGTCCGTCCGTTGCTCGAGGGTACAGACACATGTACCTGCAACGGGTTGGCGCACTCAGCCTGAAAGCAGCCCACCGGGCCAGAAGGTGTACGGTCCAGGACCGGGGTCGATTCCAGGCGCAGGGAGGTGCGGCGTCCACTTGACAACGACAACGGCATAGTGCTGCAAGCCATAGCCGTCGAGCTCACCACTCCACACCCAGCCTCCCAACTCCTCGTTGCGGGCGGAGAAGATGGCGTTATCGCCTGCGCGCGGAAAGGTCACGTTGTGCTTGTAGCGAGAGACGATGGGGTTGAGCTGGCTCTTCTTGTGGACGAGCGTCTCGAACTCGAAGACGAGCTCCTCGGTGCTCGGGGGCAGGGTGAAGCTGACGTCGTTCAGGTGCAAGTCCTCGTCGTTCTCCCACCACCACCAGTCGGTGTGGCGGATGGTGATGGTGATGCGCCGGGGGCGGAAGCATGCGTTTCTGAAGATGCGGCTGAGGTTGTTGCTCTCGAGCCAGTACAGCTGGGGGAAGAATTGCACGTGCTCCATGTCGCGTATGTTGGCGGCAGTCAGGACGGAGCGCGAGAAGGAGGTGATGCTGTGCGGACGCATTCTGCCATCCGGACCGCGAGCGGTGCTCTCCCAGATGGGAATGGTGGCGCTACGCATGGGGATGGAGTGCGTCTCGGACCAGGCCAAGCGGCAAGTCTGCAGCAACGCCGTGCACACTCGAAAGGTATGCGTGTAGCCAGGGCGGTAGTGGAAGCTGCCTTCTTCATAAGGCCGCGAGGGGTCCAGGTGCTGCGAGACGGCCAGCTCGAAGATTTGGTTGCGGATTTCGGCGGGCAGCTTTCCCCACAAGGGAGACTGCTGCTGGTGGTGAGCGTGTGACATGTCCAGGGATATCAGGGCGCGGCGGGTATTGCGAGGGGTTGTTTGCTGGCCAGTGGCTGAGGCTGTCCTGGATCTGGTTGTGGGAGCTTCGTAACGGGCGGCGGCAGGGGTTGGTTGTTGGCGAGGCATGATGGTGGTGAGGGCGAGATGGGATGGGATGGGATGGTGATTGTTTGAGAGTGGAAAAGTCCAGTCGTGATTTATACGTGTAGAAACATGGCATTGCGGTGTTTCTCCATCCGATGTTTGCTCAGTTCGGTTCCTTCCAGGCAGACGTCAGCGCCACAGGAGGGGAGGGCTAGCCCTTTGGGACCTGTTCCTGCAGGCAGCCGCAGGCCCCCCCATCCGCATGTTTGCTTTTGCCTTTTTACTTTTACTTCGCTTAACTTGGACGACATGTCTCGACACCAGCTCGACAAGTCACGGTAGCCATGGATTTGCCCGACGATGTTCGCCATAGCCCAAGGCGCGGACCAACGTTGCCCTAATCACCCCCAGTCCGGCTTCATCCCAGCTCGCCTTGGTCCAAGACGGCAGAATGAGGGCGCAATCTCGAGTCGGCAGCCAGACGGGCGCCAGCAAGGTGTTCGACGACGACCTAGCGCTGGGCCTCGGTAACTGTTCTCGCGAGAAGCACGCGCGCGGAGAGGAGGTACGGCCGTGGTGGTGGTGGTGGTGGTGGTGCAGAGGGGATAGATGAAGGCGGCTGGCGATTGCGCGAAATTCCTGCCACAGCCCAAGAAGTCGACAAAGTAGCCAGACGACGATCCAATCACGACGCAAAGCAGACCCACGGAGTGCTGTGCGGGCCGTCAAACAAAGGCAGGTCACGATAACGAAATAAAGTTATCTCTTGCGCTCCTCTTTCATTAGGCTCCGTCTGGGTCCTTCCCTCACGCCCTGTCCGCCTTTGTCTGGCCCCACGATGTCTATATATCTCCCAGTCGGGCTTGCGACCACCTCCATCACATTTCGCCCTCGTCTGTTCCACTTTCGTTCACGTCCGTTCCACTTTTGTCCGCCCTCGCCGTCTGCTCCGCCAGTCCTCGCTGCACATAATCCTTTGCGCTTTCGCTGTTCGTCTGGTTCCTCTTTTTTCCCAAACAGGAAACCGCCGCTGCTTTCTCCACACACCTCCCCACACGGCGGGCGCAAAAACTGCGCTTTGCGCCAGCAGCTCCTCCACACCAGCTCCAACCATCCTCTCGACCGTGCAAACTCCTCCAACCCGCCCACCATGAGCTTCACCAACGAGTCGGAAGCGTCCATTTCCAGCATCTCGCCTGTCTTTACACGTGCCTCGACGACCGAGTCTCCGCTAACCAGCCCGGATGGATCCAACTTTGACGTCAAAGACATTGACAGCGCCCTGGTCGACTGTCTCGTCCGCGAATATGATCTCGAGAGCATCTGTTCCATTCTCATTCAGATTGCCTACCGCGCCGGCGACATGATTGTGGCCGCCGATCCCTCTGTCGACGATAGCGACACCAAAAACAACTCGAGCGACCGCGTGACTGTAACCGACAAGGCCGTCGAAGCCATGATCTACGAGAGCCTCAAGGCCGCCTTCCCCAGCTTCGACTTCCTGGGCGAAGAGACGTTCAAGGAGGGCCAAAAGCTGACAGATGCGCCGACCTTCGTCGTCGATCCGGTCGACGGCACGCTTAACTTCATCCACGGCTTCCCCAACGTCGCCATCTCGCTGGCTCTGACGATTGCGCGCCAGCCCGTCGTCGGCGTCATCTACAACCCCTTCCGCCGCGACCTGTTCACCGCCGTCAAGGGCAAAGGCGCGCACCTGACGCGCTTCGACGGCCGCAAGACGGCGCTGCCCATCAAGAAGACGCCCGCGCCTCTGACCTCGCTCAACGACTGTCTCGTCGCCGTCGAATGGGGCAACCAACGCCACGGGCCCAACTGGGACCTGCGCACCTCGGTGCACAAGAAGCTGCTCTCGGCCAAAGACGGCCCCGACGGCGACGGCGGCGCCATGGTGCACTCGATCCGCTCCAACGGCTCCGCGGCCCTCGACTTCTGCTACGTCGCCGCCGGCTGGTTCGACGCCTTTTGGGAGGCGGGCGTGTGGATCTGGGACGTGTGCGCCGGCTGCGTCATCCTCTCCGAAGCTGGCGGCATGCTCGCGTCGGCTAACCCTGGCGACTGGTCTCCTGATCTGGAAGGCCGCTGCTACTTTGCTGTGCGCGGCGCGCCGAGTGATGGCCAGAGGAAGATTGTGGAGGAGGTGTGGGGTCTCATGGATGGGAAGAGCTTCACTTATCCCGTCAGGAAGTGATGGGTGGTTGAGCGGCTGCGCTGAATCGATCATCGTCAAAACGACGAACCGCGCCGCAGAAGACACCTCCTGAACGGCATCGCAATTCGCCAACACCAACCAGCCACACCGTCAATCGTCCATCACACCAAACCTCCAACCATCAAACCACTCTTTCCTCCTCTCCAAATAATTGACCAACCTACCCGGAACCGAGCCGAGCCCCATCCCTCCACCCCTCTACTCCCGGGGTCGTTACTCTTCAACACTCAACTGAGCCCATTCTTCTTCTTCCCTTTTCTCTTTACAGCAAGGCAAGGCGTTGCCACGGGCGTTCCCTCTTCCGACGACTTTTCTTCATCCGCACCAAGCACACGACCGACCGACCGATTGATTGATTGAGCGACTTGCTACCTTCTCCTTTTGCTTTTGCTCTCCTCTTTCCGTACTGTATAACACCACCCGCGCGAGATGAGCAGAGCGCGAAGCGCAGGCGTCACGGAGCTCTACGACGGCGTTTCCTCTTTCCTCTTTTCTCTTTTCTCTTTGCTCTTTGCTCTTTGCTCTTTGCTCTTTGCTCTTTGCTCTTTGCTCTTTCAGTGGCTCTGCGTTGCTCCCTCCTTTCTTGCTTTTCCCTTTTCGGCGTGGCGCATGGGCTGCGGTGGCCACGGTGGCTGCTAGGTGGAACGGACGCGATAGCATACGATATAGACGCGAGCGGCGGTAGACGGACGGGTAGACGAACTGACGCGATGGACCGCACGCGCCAAGGGCGTGCGCTTAATAGATGAATACCTACCTACCTGCCTAGACGGGCATCTGGCGAGATGAATGGACGGCGCGTGCTGTCGACTGGTGCTGTACCTCACCACCTATGCGTGTTCAATGCTGCCGTGGGGAGCTGTAGTACGCCGCCATGGTTGTCAGAACACGCATCGGTGTATCCCATTCCATCCCATCCCGTCCCTCTCTGACTCTTTTGGGTTGAACTTGGCTTCATTTAACTTGAAATGGCATCGAATTTTCCTTCACCGCCGTAACTTGCTGCGTTATGATACAAAAGAGGCGATTGCTCTGCCTCTTTCTCTTTCTCTCTCTCCCCCCCTATCTTTCTCCCACGCCCTCTACTACATTCATAGATAGCTAGGTACGTGCAGGTGGGTATAACCCAGAACCGAAACTGAAACCGAGAAAATACAATACGATATAGACCAGACCAGACCGACAAAAGGTACTCCAAACGGACCGACTAAGTAGACTGACTGACTGAACAAGACGAAACAAAACACACACGGTTTTAGTGTACTCCGCCACCGCCGCCGCCATCACGCTGGAGTCGCTGTTTCACGAACGGAAAGGAGAAAGAGGAAAGATTGAGGATAGGATGGTGGCGAGGAGGTGGAGTACAGTGATTGTCACGGCGGACGCGTCGTGCTCGGAGGCGTGCCGGTGCTGCCCGAGGGCGCTCCAGCCGTCTGCAGCAACGAAGACAGCGTCTGAGGCAGCGTCTGCGGCTGCTGCTGCTGCTGCTGCTCGGCTTGGAGCTGCTGCTGCGGCGCCGCAGCACCTTCGGCGCCGTCAGTCAGAAAGCCCAGCTCCTTCATGGGGTCGACGGCATGCGGCTGCCAGTCGGCGGGCAGGCGGGCATAGGCGATCTGGACGATGCCCTTGGCCCAGCCCTTGCCCCACCAGTAGCCGTCGAGCTCCTTGAGGATGGACGCGTAGTGGGCGAGGATGAGCAGCGCCTGCGGCCGCGACTCCTTGAGGCACTCGACGTAGCGCTCGGGCACGATGGACGGCCAGATGAGGATCGACGTGACCGAGTCTTGGTTGGGCTGGCCGTATAGGATGGCGGTGCATTTGCGCAGGTGCTCGAGCGCGTCCGAGTAGGCGCGCAGGTCGGCGGGTGCTGTTGGTGGGTGCTGGACGAGCACCAGGTCGCGCAGCGCGTCGAAGCGCGGCTGCAGCGCTGCCGGGAGGGGAGGCTCGTGGGCGTAGATCGATGGGTCGAGGATGCGGCGGAACGGCGTCTCGCAGATCCATTCGTAGACACGGCCGTTGCCCGTGTGTAGAATCGACGGCAGTCCGCGTATCAGACGCAGCCATTCGGACGGGTCGTCAAAGGTGATGGTGGAGATGGCTTCTTCGGAGGCAGAGTCGAGCTTGTGCGTCGAGCCGAGAACAAACATGCAGAGGAAGCAGCTGAAGACGACGAGGCTTTCGCAATTTTCTCGAGTGATGTTGGAAAGGCGCTCGCGGAAGCAGCTGAGGGCTCCGTTGAGGTATCGTGTGCCCACGGTGGCCAGATGGGCTCGTCTCGAGGGACACGTGTGGGCCTTGTGGATGGCGCCCATGGCCAGGAGACCGCGCATCAATGGAGGATCATGAATGCCCAACTTTGGGGCGTAACATTGCCATAATTCGCAGATGGGGGGCCGGGTGGTAAAGGTTTGGCTGGTATAGCAAGTGTAGTGGTGGAGGAGCTCCATGTCCTCGGCAGTGAAGCATGCCAGGCTATTTGGAGATTCATATCTGGAGGAGGGCGAGGGAACCAAGTTGGTAGGTGACTGGTTTGCCGTTTGCGAAGCTGTAGAGGAAGATGGGCCGGATTGTGGCAAGTTGTTGTAAGGCAGATTGGGGACGCTGAACTGGAGACTGCATACTGTTGAGCGCTTCAAGCAGTTGCTACATGTCGGCTTGAGTTCATCGCACTGGCGGACGAGTCAGTCGCGGGAGCGCTCAGGGCCGAATTGGCGCCCAAGGGAGAGACGAAAGGCGCAAGACGGGCACAAGCTTTGAACGGGCACAAAGGTTGTGGTGGCATTTCGAGGGAGCGGAGGGCACCGCAGCACGTGAGGGTCGGGACGGCAAACCGAACGCGAGGAGAGATGGTCGTGGCTTGAGCGGCCAGCGGGTTGAAAAGGGCAAGAAATGGCGATGTTGGATCGACGTACCTTGACTCTGCGCTGCTTGCATTGGGCGCATCCGGTGCGCGTCTTCTTGTGAGTTCGTCTGCTGGCAGGCTTCTTCTGCTGGGGTTCGGCGGACATGTCGGGTCAACAGCAAGCTGCCGCGATCAGAGTCGACAATCATTGCGAGGCGACGGGCGCAGGCAAGAGGACGAGCGGAGGGCAGTTCAGAGGGAGAGTCTTGAATTTTGTCGCCTGGTGGACGAGACGAGACGTGATGTTTCGCGTGGGTACGTACTTGCGCAGCGAGAAAAGCAACCCCTGCCGCTAAGTTGCTGCTGCTTCTGCTCCTGCTGCTGCTGCCGCCGCCTAATGTGCCGTGCACGTTCTCCCAGCAAGTCGACAGACATGTGATTGATGATGATTTGACCTCTGCTGGTTTCTCTCCAGGCCATGGCTCTCGGCCTCGAAGCCAACCGTCCTCGCCCTGGCTTTGTGCACACATTTCGGAACGCGGCCGCTTCCGGCCCCGGCCGAGTTTGACATACAGTGAGCATAACGCGAACAATCGGTGGGTGTTGGCGACATTGGATCAGATCGGATCTCAGCCGAAAGCCTATTGTGATTGTGATTGACTGATGGGCGCAAGCTCGACGGACCGAACTGCAGGGGAAATGGAGCGCTTGGTCGACATGTGCATCCATCCGCGACTGTGGTGTTCCTGGACTGCCGTGGGAGCACACAGCGCTTGGCGCCCAGAGGCGTTTGAGAGCGAGGCCGTGGTGCCGTGCGGGCCGATGGCCAAGGTCGAGGCTAGAGGCAGACAGTCCGGGGTAAGGTAGCAGACGGACGACTTCAGCCCTGCAGAGTGCCTTGTGCCTTGTGTCCCTTTTTGTTGACTCGCTTCCGCTTTCAGACACACCCCCAGGCACGTGCCCGCTGCGCCTTGTTGCCTCAGTCCTGCCCCCAAAAAGCCCAGAAATCGAACAGAAGACCGACTCGCCATTACATCACTATCGTGGACTATCGTGGGGGCCGACCGCCTCAACCGTTGCACCTCGCAGCTCTGCTCTCCCCGTGACCACCTTTGTGCGGGTCATCGCACGCCGTTCTGGGAAAGCTTCGAGTCTTGTTCGTCGAGCCATGGCGAGCAGGGGGCTCCCCGGATGGCGCAGCAGCACCTATGGATCCTCTTTGTTCTATCAACACCCACATTTCTCGTCACTACGGTACGCGCAGGAAGAGCGCGACAGCGAAGGAATGCGGTGAATAGAGGGCAGTGTGCCGACCCTATGCACAGCCTGCCGCCCTGAATCCTTCGCTCGTAATGCATTTTGGTCGTGGTACAATAATCGTGTTTAAATCGACCCCGCCGCTACCTTACCACACCCACACCCACACCCACACCACCCACAACCATCTGTGTCTCAAGCCGTCTTCGACTCAACCCGCCCGCATATAACACCCCGGCTGCTGCCTGCCACGTTCGACCCGTTTCTCTTTCATCGTCTCACCTGCCAAGGCACACTTCCCCCGCACCTTTTCTTCACTTTCGTACAACACCATGGAACCTTCGCACCCGCCCCAAACCAACGGCAAGGCCCCCCTCACCGAGAGCAGCCTCAACAGCTCCCGCCGCGATGGAGGCGACCAACCCATTGTCAAGGTCCAGCCTCCTCGCCGCGAGGACCTCCAGCCCAGCTACGCTCAGGTCATCAAGCCAGACACCGAAGACATTTCGGCCTACAGCTGGTATGGCGGCATGATTGACTCGCTCGGCTCCGTCATTGGCACCCTCGGTGCCATTCCTTGCTGTCTCTGCTGCCCCAACCCCTACAAGCCCGTCGGCCAGGGCATGGTCGGCCTGGTCACAAAGTTTGGTCGCTTCTCGCGCGCCGTCGACCCAGGTCTCGTCAAGGTCAACCCATTAAGCGAGAACCTGATTCAAGTCGATGTCAAGATCCAGATTGTCGGTACGTATCGTGGCATCCCAATCCCAACCAAGTGCCGGCCGAAGCTAACGTGCCGGTGCAGAGGTCCCCAAGCAAGTCTGCATGACCAAGGACAATGTCTCGCTCTTTCTGACCTCCGTCATCTACTATCGCATCACCTCGCCGCACAAGGCTGCCTTTGGCATCTCCAACATCCGCCAGGCCCTTGTCGAGCGCACCCAGACCACCCTCCGTCACGTCATTGGCGCCCGCGTCTTGCAAGACGTTATCGAACGCCGCGAGGAGATTGCTGCCTCCATCCGCGAAATAATCGAAGAGACGTCGGCCTCTTGGGGCGTCGAGGTTGAGAGCATGCTCATCAAGGACATCATCTTCAGCCAGGAGCTGCAGGATTCGCTGAGCATGGCCGCCCAGAGCAAGCGCACTGGTGAGGCCAAGGTCATTGCCGCCCGCGCAGAGGTCGAGTCTGCGAAGCTCATGCGCCAGGCCGCCGACATCCTGAGCAGCGCTCCGGCCATGCAGATTAGGTACCTGGAGGCCATGCAGGCCATGGCCAAGTCGGCCAACTCCAAGGTCATCTTCTTGCCTGCCATGAACCAGACGGTCCAGCAGCAGATGGCGCACGCCGACTCCGTGGGAGAGGGTCCCAGCAGATACCGCGAAGAAGGCGCCCAAGAGTTTGGCAGTGGAAGCGGTGTCAACCGTGCCGTAAACGCCGGCCTGGTCGAGCACATTTGAGGGGAAACCTGACGTTTTTAATGACTGGAGTTCCGGATTGTAATCACACGACTGATTTGGTGGAGGAGAGGGATTGTTCTGGATTTAAGATGTTATGAATTGATACCCTCGATGCCCTTTCAGTCATTTCTGGGCCTAGTCCTGTAGTAAATAGTAATCAAATCGTCCCTCTTTACTTGAGCTGATGGGTGGGGAAAAAAACTTTCATCTCTCGTCGGTCTTGCGACTGATGGTAATTGAAAAGACGTGGCTATTCGATCGACCGTCTTGCTTCTGATTGGCAAGAAATGTTCGTCAAGCTCCAATCGCTCGCATCGGAAAACTCGAGACCGGTCATCATGCCGCTAGAATTTTGACGTTGTTCGTTTCAGAATTGGCCAATCAATGAGCCAAAAACAAAGCAGAATGCGAAGCAGAATGCGCAACGATGGAGGACATCGGCGGGTATTGTCAGGAACAAGACGACAGGCGCTCTTTTCAAGCTCGAGCTATAGGCAGATCAGGTCGTGACGTCGTGACTGTTCAAAGGTGTCTCGATGTTTGGGTCATGATTCGACTGGTTTGGTCATGCGTTGAGCCACCAAGCTGAAGACGGCCGCTGAAGTCATGAACAGCACAAGGTTGTAAAACTTGGGCATCGTGTCAGATAAGACCTCCTCAAGCTGATCACACTTACGGCACTGCGCGAGTATGCATTCTCCTCTGCCTCGCTGCGAGCCTCGACAAAGAGCCGCCGCAGGTTTGGGAGGTTTGAAGTCTGCAGCAGGGAATGTTCAGCTTGGGCGTCTTCAAATTGGGGAGAGTGGACTATACCATGTTGCCGACGGATTCATGAGCACATCTAGCTGTTTTGTAGACAGGTGTTGAAGGATGCCTAACAAGACCTGAGGTGTGCATGTCTTGAGTGCACAAAGCTTGGCACAAATAAGGTTAGGCGCATTCATAACGCATGGTCCAAGCCCTACCACTTTATGCCACAACGCCAGAACACCGCAACGGGAGGCTTCCTTAGCTAACACCTGGATCCTCAACCCTCTCTCCGCCAGCAACGCCGTCCACGTATCGCCCGGGCGCCCCCAGCTTGGACCCTTCGCTCCGAACCCGCCGCACTACCCGCTCACCACGGTTCTCCGAGACTACGCTCAGGCGTCGGGCTTTCGAAACATATAGTCGCGCTTGTGCATGAGGGGCACGACTGCGGTCGTCACCTCTGCATTTGAAGTGTAGAGATGGCGGTCAACAGGATCAGAGGCGCCTTTGCGGTGCCGCGCAAGGGCGAGACGTTTGAGCTCCGCGCAGGCCTGGTGTAAGCTCCCTAACGGCGACGAGGCGGGGGGAAACTTGGTACAGCGAGGGCCCGAACTGACGCAAAGGATAGATCGCAGTATGCCTACGAGAGGTGAGCCGCGACCCAGACGCGAACAATCTGCTCGAACCAGATGGAATTGACAACAGGGCAGGAAGGAGTCGATTCAAAAGACCATCATGGCCATGACGCTGGGCAAGGATGTCTCTGCATTGTTCCCCGACGTTTTGAAGAACATTGCGACTGGTGATCTGGACCAGAAGAAGCTTGTCTACCTCTACCTCATGTGCGCATGCTCCCCTGCTCCCGTGTCTGAGAGCCCCTTGCTGACGCCTTGCTCTGCGCAGGAACTATGCCAAATCGCATCCCGATCTGTGCATCCTCGCCGTCAACACATTTGTCCAAGATTCCGAGGACCCAAACCCCCTAGTTCGCGCGCTCGCCATACGGACAATGGGCTGCATTAGAGTTGAAAAGATGGTGGACTACATGGAGGAGCCGCTCCGCAAGACGCTGCGGGATGAATCACCCTACGTCCGCAAGACGGCGGTTCTCTGCGTTGCCAAGCTATTTGATCTCAACGCCTCCATGTGCATCGAAAACGGCTTCCTTGATACATTGCAGGAGCTCATTGGCGACCCCAACCCAATGGTTGTCGCCAACTCGGTTACCGCCTTGAACGAGATCCAAGAGGCGGCGCCAGAATTGAGGATCTTTGAGGTTACACCGCAGAGGTTGAAGAAGATGCTCATGGCCCTGAATGAATGTACGGAGTGGGGTCGGGTCACAATTTTGACCAAGCTAGCAGACTACAAGGCGGCAGACGTCAAGGAAGCAGAGCACATTTGCGAAAGGGTATCGCCTCAGTTCCAACACGTCAATCCCAGCGTCGTCTTGGCTGCGGTCAAGGCCGTGTTCCTTCACATGAAGTACGTCGGACCGGAGCTCGCCAAGACATATCTTAAGAAGATGGCTCCTCCCCTTGGTAAGATATGAGTACTCTGGTGGACCCCTTCGGCTGCTAATTATCTCAGTCACTCTCGTCTCCTCTGCACCCGAAGTTCAATACGTCGCCCTCCGCAACATCGACCTTCTCCTTCAAAAACAGCCCGACGTTCTCAGCAAGGAAATGCGCGTCTTCTTTTGCAAATACAACGACCCTCCCTATCTGAAACTCGAGAAGCTCGAAATCATGGTCCGGATAGCCAACGACAGGAATGTCGATCAGCTTTTGACAGAACTTAAAGAATACGCCACCGAGGTTGATATGGACTTTGCAAGAAGAGCTGTCAAGGCCATTGGCCAGGTCGCGATCAAGATTGAGAGTGCCACAGAAAGATGCGTCAACACTTTGCTTGATCTCATCAACACCAAGGTCAACTACGTGGTACAGGAGTCCATCGTGGTCATCAAGGACATTTTCCGCAAATATCCTGGTTATGAGGGCATAATACCAACTCTCTGCCAGTGCATAGATGAATTGGATGAGCCAATTGCACGAGGCGCTCTCATCTGGATCGTCGGCGAATACGCAGAGAAGATCAGCAATGCTGGAGAGATTGTTGCCGGTTTCGTCGATGGATTCAATGAGGAATTCACTCAGGTCAGCTCGCTACGATCCTGCTTTGAATCTTTCTAACGTGGTGTAGACGCAACTCCAAATCCTCACAGCGGTTGTCAAGCTCTTCCTCAAGAAGCCAGACCAGTCGCAAGGCCTCGTCCAAAAAGTCCTCCAAGCAGCAACCGCCGAGAACGACAACCCCGATGTCAGAGATCGCGCCTACGTGTACTGGCGGTTGCTGTCTAGTGACCCGCAAACCACCAAGGTACTTTTCAGCGCTAAATCTTCAAGGCGATGGGAAGCTAACTGTCGCAGAATGTTGTTCTGTCGGAAAAGCCCGCCATCACATCCACCATTCCCTCGCTCCCCCCCGCCCTCCTCGACCAACTCATCACCGAACTCTCCACTCTCGCCTCTGTATACCACACGCTCCCGGAGTCTTTCCTGGGCCAAGGTCGCTTCGGCGCCGAAGCCATGCAGCGCGCCGCCATCGAAGAGCAGCAACAAAACGCACGCGAAAACCCCATTGCAGCCGCTGCCGCAGCGGCCGCCGCATCAGGTGGATCCGCAGCGCCCACGTCCAACGTTGAAAACCTGCTCGACATTGACTTTGACGGCTCGGCGCCCGCCAGCATGCAGAACCAGGCCGGCGGCGGCACCAGCGGGCTCGACGGCCTGGCCGGCACGCCACAGCGCGTGGCCAGCCCGACGACGCCGGGCAGCAGCAGCGCAGCCGCAGCCGGCGCACCGAGCAACAACATGGACGACCTCATGGGCCTGTTTGGCGCTTCGGGCGGCGCGCCACCACCGGCGGCGCGAGCGGCGCAGCAGCCTTCCTCGGCGGGTCCGGCGAACGGCATGGGCATGGCCGCCATGGGCGGCGCGAGCGGAGGCGGCAGCGGAGACTTGATGAACGGGTTTGCCGGGCTGGATCTTGGTGGTACGGCCGGGTCGCCGCCGCCTGCGCAGCCGGGCCAGGGACAGCAGCAGCAGCAGGGACAACAGCAGCAAAAGCCGAGCGGCAGTAATGACCTGGTGGATTTGATTTGAGCTTCTTTTGGTTTATGAGAAGGGGGAGGATGAGCGGATAGAGCTTTTGTCGTGTGGTGGGCGTCTGGATGGCACGTACGTAGCGTCGTGCGTGTGTATGTCAAGAGACGAAGGAAACGAATGCTGCTTGTAGGTAGGGCAGGAAAATTGGAGGCAATCAACGAACGGAATGCGTCTTTGCTGGCTGGGTTTAGACATGATGACTGACAAGCGGACGGGCAGGCGAGCAGGTATGGAAGCGATGGTGGGTTGCTTGGTAGGTAAGATAGTCATGACGATTGATTCCCTTGACTTTTTGTGGTGGTTGAGTGTCCATGTAACTTGTGATGGGCTTTTTTTCGAAGTGTCTATCTGACTTGATTGATACACTGCACGCGTACACGCGCGTCTTTGTTCTTTCGCGGCCTCCCTTGGGTAGTTATCAGAGGAGGCTGCCACCAGCTACAAGTTGCCAAACATCTTTCCCATCCCATTCATGACCACCGAGCCAGCCTCTCAATTCTTTGAACAAGATGAATCAATGCTCTCACCCGCATTCGACCTGCCGCTCACAACCCCACCCAAACAGGCACCCAAGCCATCCCAAACCAGCTAAAACAGCCCAAAAGATTGTTCGCACCTCTTGGTTGGGCGAATTGTCGGATCCGATAACGTCCTCGATCGATTTCGAGGTCAAAGTATTTGGGCGATTTTCGTAGCTTACATACACAAAGGGAAGAATATGACCGAACATCAATCAAGCTTTGGGTGGTGGTTTGACACAATGCGCGACGAGGGACGGAGGGCACGCACGGCTAAGTCATGGAAAAGGGGTGGAAGGGATTGAGAGGACGGTTTTGGAGAAAAGAGGAGGAAGGAAAATCATGATTATGTTTGTACACGCCGCCGACGGCTACTAATATAATACTAATACAACATTAACCAAGCACCACCACAAACAAAAGACCGCGTCTTCTACCACACACCCGCAACGCCACCCAGCAGCATCGCGGCGCCCAGCACCACCGCCACCACACACCCCCTCGCCTCCGCTACCAACGCCGCCCTCCCAGCTCCCGCAGCGCCAGTAAAGCCCGAGGGCGTCGGGCTCGCCGACGACCCCGCCGTCCCCGTCGTGAACGCCTCCTCCGTCACAACAGTAGACACGTGCGTCGACAGAATCGTCGTCGGCACGACGGTCGCGGCGGGGCGCGTGGTCGCGGGCGCGAGCGTGCTGCCTGCAGCGTCTGTCTCGGCGGCGGCGCGCGTGGTCGGCGGCAGCGTGGCCTGCGAGACGAGCGTCTCGACGGACGAGACGACGCTGGTGACGAGAGTCCCGAGGGCGGAGATGGGGATGGCGCTGCCGACGCCGGCGGCCGTGTAGACGGGCGGGATGGACAGCGTTGTCGTGTTGGGCTTGTCGGCGGCCGCGTCGTGGTGGCTGGTGCTGTGCGACGAGCTACTGCTGTCGCCCGAAGACGACGACGACGAGACGTAGAGATTCCCGGAGACGTGGGAGGACGCGTTGGTGTAGGCTCCACTGAAGAGGTCGGCGTTGCTGCCGTCGGGCAGGTTCAGCGTCCCGGCCGCGATGGTGCCCGTCGTCCCGTCCGGGAGCACAAAGTTGGTCGTGTATTTGTCGTAGCAGATGGGAATCTTGCCCGGGCACGACGTCGAAGATAGCAGCAGGCACGACGTCGCCGCCGAGCAGCAAAAGGCCACGGTATCGTCGTCGTTGTCGTCGTCGTCGTCGTCATCTTTTGAATGTCGCTTGGCGAAATGGACGCCTTCGACTGTCGAGAGTAGGTCCACGTATAGTGATGAGAGGTCCGGCCCCAGGGATGGCAGATGTGACGTTGTGGCTCCTGAGGGCGAGCAGACTTGCATGTTTTTGCCGCACGTGGCATGGCGAGGGGAGAGATCCAGTGGGTTGCTGGCTGCTTGGCTGGCCAGCAGTCCAGCAATGAAGACTTTTGATACCATTTTCCAAGCGGCTTCCTCCTCAGTAAAAGTGTTGTGACAGGATGGGTCGTTGGCCGAAGATGCTGTAAATGGAGGCGGTAAAACGAGAGAAGATGTCCAGGAGACGTATGTCGAAGGGCCTTTTGTTAAATCGAACTTGTCCAAGTGATGCCAAAAGATTATTTAGAGGGCCGTGGTCTGACGGAGTGCGTGCACAAAAAGAGCGTGATGGTCAAGACGGACACAAGACACAAAAGAGGAAGGAGCGACTGAACCAACACGAGAGAAGGAGTGTGAATTGAGGACTTGAGAGGGCAAGAATAGACACATACAAGCAATATTTCATGGCAATTATCCAAAATAAATCCTCGGTGCATGCTCCGTAAATTGGCTCGCTGGCACTCCACTAGGGCGTCTAGAAACCCACCTCGACGGCGTGACTCAGCATCACGACGTAGCCTGCAAAGCCCGTAGCCGCCACCAAAGGCTCGCATGACAGCGCCACGTTCGCTGCCAGCATGCATGAGGGCTTGTCGCCGCGCCGTGGGAGTGGACGTCTATCTCGAAGAAGGAGTTTGCCGCTACAGTCAGCGGGCGGATTGGTGAAACGCCTTTGAGCCCCGGTTCACTCCAGAGTCGCATTGCCGTATGGTAGCCGGCTGGCTTGTCAAGCGTTGGCGGTACCAGGGTGGCTGCCCTTCTTTCCCCACCACGCCGCATCGTCTCGTCTCGCCCCGGCCGGCAAAGACGGCGACTCGGGTACGGTGAGCGAAGGAGACTTTTGGCTCTTTGTCGCGCCCTCGAGCCGCATTCTCGCGACCCGCCTGCTGAGTAGTGATGCGGAAGCTGAAAGCCGACTTGCAGTGGATGGTGGGTTGTGCCGTTGGTGGACGATCGTACCTGGTCGCGAGGTCGACGCTGAAGTCGTTCTTGGATTCTTCGACCTAGCTGGTACCAGCCAGAGTCTGCGAGGCTGTTCGTCTCTACGATTGGGTCTTGCGTCGACGTTGGGATAGAGCCGCGGTCGAGATGCTTCTGATTGGCATCGGGCCGCTTAGCCCGCTCAGCTCATCCAACCGCCTATCCGCAAGACCACGCCACCAAAACTCCTCAACCACGCCTTTGTTGACCCCTGACACTGTTGGCCAACAACACCAGGCATGCAGCCACGGTCTTCCTGCGCCGGCAAAGACCCGAAACGATCCTCAGGTTTTCCCAACTTGCATTCTCGGCCCGTGGTCCCATGAGCGCACCTCGTTTGAAGAACGCGTGCTGGCGTAGTCCTGTACCTTGCGGATACGGATGACCGTACCTGACCAATATTGCTACGCTGTCTGTCTTCGTGTGTGAAGCGCTAGAAGGATGTCGGTGTGATTCGCGCGGGACGAAGCGAGTGGTGCTCATTTTAGATGCAATGTCACGGATCCAGAGGCGAGAGGATCATTGCAGCCACCCGCTGTCGTCGAATGGGGAAACTGGCAGCGTGACATTAGTCTGAAAACTTGCGCAATACGGATTGACAAGGATCGCTCGTACTGGCAGATGTTTGGTGACATGACTGGTGGAACCTGTAATTATCAATATCCTGCATCTCAACGGCGGTGAAGGAAGACATCAAGAAGGATTCGGGGCAAATGAGGGTTGAATTGACATCTTCTCAGCCGCACGACTAACAAATGTAATGAAAGGTCTTCAAGTGGCTCCTTCTCGGGGGTACGGCCCCTTCCGAACAGCAGACACTCTTGGAATATTCGCAGGAAGCAACGCACCGTTGCTGCTTCCATTTGGTAATCTAGTTCCCCACAATCGAGGGATTGGCACCGATGCGGGGTGGATTCTTCCAGGATCACTACCGAGTCCACTAGCTTCTCCAGTCTTTCCCCAACATGCAGCAATTTGTTTCCGAGCTTGCCAACTCTTTTTCGCTGGGCAATTAGCACCATTTGAAATCCCTTGCGCCAGTCATTGAGAGAAAAAGAGAGCATGAGCAGTATGGGACAGTCTCAGTCCCAATGTCGGGGCTATTCATGAGCTGACATCTCTAGACAGGCTCATCGTTACAAGTCTTTGTGAAACGTGTGCGATCCGCGAAGCGTGGGAAAATCCAGAGGGGTTGTGAGCCTCCGCATGGATTACACTCCCTGCTCCCGGAATCAAACGGCAGGCGTTCTGGTAGGGCGCAGTGCTTGTCATACGTACCCATGGACTAGGATTGACCGTTTGAGCCCCCATTTTGCAGGTTTCTCAACATGGCCTGAAGGAAGTCACCTTGGTTCATTTGTGGCTGCTGTTGACTTTGACCCTGAGGCTGCGCGTTGTTAGACTGCTGGTTTGCTGCTGCCAGTGCTTGAATCATGCGAAAGGCCTCTGCAGCTTGCGACGGATCACCCCCGAATTGAGGAGGGGGTGGTGGGATGAAGGCAGTCTGCTGCTGCTCCTGCTGCTGCTGATTCTGGAAGAACGCTGGGTTGACAAACGACCCAGCCGGGAAAGCTCCCTGGTTGTTGGCTCCAAACGCATAGGGAGCATTGTTTTGAGGCCAAGCCGGTGCCTGTGTTTGACCAAACTGGAAAGGATAGTTCTGATCCGTAGGGTAAGAAGGGAATTGCTGTTGCGGTTGCTGTTGTTGGCTTTGAGGTTGGTTGTTCTGGTGGCCCGAATGCGATGCTGCTCCTCCACGACCACCTCGGGCTCCGCGGCCGCCTCGAGCTCTGTTTCCGTGGCCGCGACGAGTCCTTGGATGTTCTTCAACGGTTACACTGGCACCCATTTGATGGTGAAGGCCATCTGGTCGAGCAAGAGGAGTGTAGAGGTCCGCACCGTCATCATCATAGCTCAGCGCTCCCGTATATCCTTCCGGCTGACTGGGCTTCGGCGCCGCACCGCGACCTCCGGCCTTTTCTTCCCGCTTCGCTTGCTTTTGCTTACGCTTGTGTTCGGCCTCGGCCTCGTCGTCGGAAAATTCGAGTTCATTGTCGGCAACCTCTTCGTCGAACTGGTTCGACGCATCGGTACCCTTGAGGTTCTTGAGAGGTTCTGTAAACACATACGTCGAGTGCTGGTCGACGTAGTAGACGGTCGTCCCATTGATGAGACCGGCGGCTTCAATCTCACTGCGGTCGTTGAACGCCACGGTGTACAGCGGTTCTTGTACGCGACCAAGTGTGTCTATGACAGCACCAATGACGGCTCGGTCTTCGGTGCAGAGTACGGATCCACTCTCCAAGACCTGGTATTCTCCCGACACGTTCGCACGAATGAGGATCATATTATCCACAATGCTGTCCACCTTGCCCAAGTCGGTGATTTTCATGTCCGGGGTGACGGTGACGTCTGGCTTCTCGATTTTGACTTCGGCGACCTCGTTCGCAGTGCGCAGTTGAGCAGCAGTGGCCTTTCCGCCTTCGTCGTCGCCGTACTCTTCCTGCATCAGGATTCGTGCCTGCTCCATAGGATCCAACAAGGGGTAGTCGCCCTCATCCTCGCTCTCGTCGTCCGAAGAGGTGTCGCTCGAAGTGTCAGATTCGGTCGATGACTCGGCGTCTGAAGGATCGTATTGCCACTCGGCGCCCGGATTGTTCTTGTTGGTTTCGGCGGCTTCGAGGAATTCGGGGTCGACCTTTGCTTTGGTCTCGGATTCTTGGTTAGGAGACGCGGGTTTCTCGGGAGCCGGGGCTTGCGACGCGTCGCCGTCGACCATGGTCGTATCTTGGTCGTGAGGTGCTTGAGCATTTTCCGAGATCTCGGGTTGAACGCTCGGCTCTGAGGGGTGTAAAGAGCTTTCTCCGAGCTTTTGTTCAATGTCGTTCACGTTCTCGGGCTTTCTAGAGAAATCGGTGGTGTCGACTGTTGCCGCGCCTTGTTGAGCCGGCGATGGCTCTTGAGAGCCATGAGCGTTGGGGGGGATATTTTCAGTCGGGGTTGATTGAGAGGTATCATTGTTCAAGAGGCCAAGGCCAGGAATACCGCCGAAGGCCATTTCGTCGATGTTGTGGAGGATTGCAAGTGGAGGGTGAAAAAGTCGAGTTGCGCGGAGCCGCGACCTGGGCGAGCGCTGGAAATTTTGTGGTGGGATGCCCATGCGGCCCGAGCTCTCAGCCCTATGACGGCTGTCCAAGCTCCCTTGCAGGCCACTGAGGTGTACCTACCGCAGCCCGAGCGGAGTTCAGCTCTACACCAAAACCTCAACAACTGCAGAGCCCCTTGACCATGCCGCCAAAGGATGCTCCCAAGGGCAAGAAGTTGGTTATCAATCGCATGTCCCTATGACTGTCGAGCTCACCAAAATCAGGCAGCCCCCAGATTTCAATCCCGTCGTCGCCTTCTACATCTTTTCCGCGACACACCTGCTCTCTGCCCTCTATGCTCCAATTCAAGATTGCGACGAGATCTTCAATTACTTCGAGCCGTCTCATTACTTGAACCATGGTTATGGCCTCCAGACCTGGGAGTACTCTCCCGATTACGCCATTAGGAGCTGGACGTATGCCGGCTTCCACGCCTTGACAGCCGGCGTCGCAAGAATCTACCCCGGAACGAACAAGACCACGCAATTCTACTTTCTCCGCTGCATGCTCGCCTTCCTCTGCGCATCCTGCGAGACGAGATTGTTCTCGACCATTGCCCGGACCCTGAATCCCCGCATAGCCGTCTTCTTCCTCATCGCCGTCGTCTTCAGCCCGGGCATGTTCCATGCCTCGACCGCCTACCTCCCGTCGAGCTTCACAATGTATACAAGTATGTTGGGACTGTCGGCCTTTATGGATTGGCGCGGTGGGCTGAGGACGGCTTCGGGTATTACTTGGTTCGGCATTGGAGCCGTCCTGGGATGGCCCTTTTCTGGCGTCCTCATTCTCCCCTTCATTGTGGAAGAGATGATACTGGCAGCTGTGACCAAGTCTACCAGTGAGACATACCAGAGATTTGTCTATGGATTCTGCAGATCCCTTCTTGTACTAGTACGTGCGATCGCTCCAGCTCAATGTATTTGCGAAACTCATCATCATTCAGGGATTTGGAGTCGCTGTCGACTCCTTCTTCTACAAGAAGCTCGTCTGCGTCCCCTTGAACATTGTGTGGTACAACGTCTTTAGCGGCCCAGGACGAGGACCGGAAATCTATGGGGTGGAGCCGTGGCACTTTTACATCCGCAACTTGGCCCTCAACTTCAACGTCTGGTTTGTTCTTGCCGTGTCTGCCCTCCCGCTTTTGGTCGGGAATTATCTGCTTCGGAGACAATCTGTGCCAAAGCAAAACATCCTCAGAGGCGTCGTATTCACGTCTCCATTCTATCTTTGGTTGGCAATTTTCACACTTCAGCCCCACAAGGAGGAACGCTTCATGTACCCGGCCTATCCATTTTTGGCTGTCAACTCTGCCATTGCGCTCCATGTGGTGCTCGCACACCTGGGATCTACGGACCCCAAGGATATCCTGAGCAAGATTCCGGCGAAAATCAAACTCGGACTGGCAGGCGCCCTCGTCTTCGGGGCCATCAACGTTGGCATATGGCGCGCCCTTGGGATGGTAACTGCATACTCGGCACCGCTCAAGGTCTACGAACCTCTTTGGCATAACGCCAGCGCTGGAGACACAGTCTGTCTGGGCAAGGAATGGTACAGGTTCCCGTCATCGTTCTTCCTTCCCAAGGGTGTCCGGGCGAAGTTTGTCAAGAGCGCCTTCACTGGTCTTCTTCCTGGCGAATTCAGCGAAGCATCAGGCTTTGGACTATTCCCCGGCGCTTGGTTGGTTCCGGCTGGTATGAATGACGAAAATCGGGAAGATTCCGGCAAATATGTGAGTGATCTATGCCATTTTAGGCCAAGAATGTCAACATCCAGCTGACTTGGACCAAGACGGAAGTCGAACGCTGCACCTTCATGGTCGACTCGGCACTTCCCAGCTGGACCCCATCTGAGCTTGAGCCAAACTATATTGCAGACACGGCCAACTGGGAGGCTCTCAAGTGTGAAAAATTCCTTGATGCAGCGCAAACGAGCACATTAGGGCGGCTTGGTTGGGTCCCGGACCTGCCAATCATTCCCGACAAGTACCGCCGTCGGTGGGGAGATTACTGCCTCCTTCGTCGCAAAACCAACAGCAGCTCAGGAGCAGAAGCAGAACCCCAATCAGACGCAGGCCGTTGAAGAGCGCACGCCGTTGACAGACGGACATCCAATCTGTGGTAGCACGGCGCGGCGGGGTGATGATGCACGGCAGGGTTTCTTTGCCCCACGCAAAAGGCCCCGAAGCTGCTGGGCCCAAAAAACCCCACGTTACCTATTGCAGCAACGAAACCCCGTTTCGACGCGAACCTTGGCTGGGAGATAAACCAAACCCCACAGCTCTTTATCGCTGGGCAGTCGTCCGATCCAGGGAACTATTGCTGTTTGTTATTTCAAAGGGGCGATACGAGGGGAAAGTGAGGCGTTGCCACTGCCATCTACTATCAATCGCGAAAGGCATCTGTATCTATTTAGTTGATTTCCAGCCCACCACAGCTGGGCATTACTTGCACAATAACCGGTCCAATTTGCGCCTCTCCCAGAGCTACAAAGTTACCTTTCCACGTGCTAGCTTTTTCCGTTAAGCTACATCATGGAAGCAGTCAAGCTCCACCTCCGCCGAGCGTGCGACTCGCCCCATGTCCAGGCTGCCTCACAAGCTTTTCACGATGCCGTCGTCACAAACCCAAAATCGGTCGTCTATGGCCTGCTCGCCTTGGCTACGTTGTTGTGGGGAGCGGGAGTGCTCGTCAGGCGGTGGAAAAAGGCGAGCGCCAAAGCGTCGAGGTCGCCGTCGCCGGATCTTGAGAAGCCGTCGTCGCGAAGCAAAGGCGGCAAGGAGCGGCCGTACGGAGGTGAGTACTGTTCGAATCAATTGCAATCCCTGGACTGCCACTATTCGCATCCATTGGCGCAAATGCTGACGAGGCCCTGCGCGCAGTATGGACACCATCCGACTTCAAACGGCCGGCAGCAAATCCGTACCCCAACTGGAGCGTGACAGAGACCAAGCCGCTTCCGTATCGGCCGTTCCGCTACGGACCCAAGTACAATATCACGATGGGGCTGCGCTCGCTGCAGTGGGACGACTGGATCGAGCTCGACAACCACTACCTCAAGTACCACGAGACGAAGGCGAAGCGGCTGGCGGAGCGCGGCAGCAAATGCTACCACACGGCGCCGGAGGCGTGGGACGGGGCGGTCGAGCTGCTCGAGGAGCTATGCTCGTACCTGCCGCAGCGATACCCATCGCTGTTTGAGCGGACAAGCACGGGGATGCGCAACCTGGCGACGGGCGAGGACGTCAACTGCGTGGAGCGGCCGCTCAAGGAGGACCCGATGGCGCTGTGCGCGCGCCAGGTGCAGGACGACCTGGCCATCATGTTCGAGCGGCCCGACGGGCAGTACTACCTGCTGGCCGGCGCCATCCTGCTGGCGGGCTTCTGGCGCCTCGAGGACAAGCTCGGCATGCCGCTCAGCGAGATCCACACCAGCGGAAACGTGCCCGGCTACAAGGAGAAGCTCGAGAAGGGCATGATGAACTTCTTCCGCCGCGTCCAGCCCGACGGCCCCGTCGTCCGCAATAACTACTTCATCCAGGTCGACGACGATCTGGCGTGGAGTAATAGCATTGGCGACGAGGATGGCCCCGAGGGCTCCGTGGGTTGGTTTACGGCCCAGAAGAATAAGGCGATTGAGCATCATTGGTTTAGGAGCGAGCGGCAGTCGTTGAGGAGGTTAGTTTTTCTCCTCCCCCAAACCCATTCATTCCCTGCTCTTGCTCTTGCCCGGCCCAACACGGAGAAGACGACGAAGAAGACGAAAGCACACACTCAATCATCCCCAAGACAAGAAGATCGAGAGACTGACCTTGCCACAGACTCCCACGCTCCGGCGGCGTCGTCTTCACCATCCGCACCTACTTCCACCCCATCACCGAAATCGCCAACGAGCCGTACGTGCCGGGCCGGCTGGCGTCGGCCATCCGCAGCTGGGACCAGACGACGCAGATCTACAAGGGCCGCGACCGCTACGAGCAGGTGCTGCTCGAGTACCTGGACAACAAGCACGCCGAGCAGGTCGCCAACGGGCTGGACTTGTCCAGGGAGGAAGAGGTGCGAAATTATCCGTATTGATGACTACGACGACGACGACGATGTTGTGGTGGTCAACAGAGGCGTGATGAGGAGTTTGGTATGGTTTGGTTGGTTGCGTGGTCGGTCGTTGATGACGTTACCGGTCTCTTTTTCTTGCTCTATCACATCTTCCACCTCCTTTCTTCTCTCCATTCCCTTGTCAGCCGCGGACGCAGACAGAGGTAACTGAACGGGAACGATCGAAACGAAGAGGAGCGACGCATATTGAGGAGTTTTCTTTTTTGTTGCTGAGCAGCCGCGCCAAACTGGTTTCTTGTTGGCTGCCATGGGCAGCACCGTGGTACCTGCAAAATGAACGACGACGACGACGACGAAACGAAGGCGACGGAAGGAGAGTTTCCGCTTCATGGTAGACATTGTACTTGGGTAGCAGCGGCGTCGATGCTTCTCGACGAAACATGAATTCGTATTTGCCAAAACGATGTCTCTTTTTGCCGCCGCGGCTCCTGTCGCGGTCGTCGTGGATAAATAAAATGAGTGAGTGTCTGGCTGTGTGTGGAGCATCACGTCGCTCTTGCCTTTGCCGACAGCATTCGGCGTCCGCATCTCAATACGAGCAAAAATGCCCAGGTCAGGCAGTCAATCGGATGGACAACTGACGAGTGGACAATTCTCTGCAATTCGCTCGCCAGAAAAATCGGAAAATCAGACCGACAAGAAAGAGGACGGCACAACCCGAGGCATGCGGAGCGAGCGTACGCAGATCGAGAACGCGAGAAACGAAGGTCTGCAAAGCCACCGAGACAGACACAGCTGGATCCGTCCGCGTCATTTCCATCATCGTCGTCGTCGTCGTGGTTAACGTTGAGCCAAGGCCCTTGGCAGGTGGCTGGCTGTTGCCCTGACAGACAGCCGGGACGGCAACGCGGGACGGCGGGACGGACACGAGCAGCAGCAGCGTGAGCAGCGGCGCGTGACCGGCCGCTCGTGAAGCATGTTGATTGCGTTTCGGCGCAGAGCTGAGACATGTCGGATAGATGGATAAGAGCGGTTGGCGGACGGGCGGGTGGGCGGACGGGCGCCGCGTGGATGGATGGATGGCTGGCTGTGTTTGCCTGGGAATCAATTTTCCGCGTGTCTATCCCGGTAGATGTACGCCGTTTGCGTTGTTGCTCGCGGCTGGCTAGGTTTCCGGAGACGGAGGAAGAGATTTGTTGCTGGTTGAGCGTTGGGTACGGTAGGGAACGACGTGGCGCTCGCTGTGTTCGGGAAAGCAACAAGTCGAGAGGGTTAGCTTAGGCTGTACTGCCATGGCACTCAATCCCCAGGAATTAACTTGATTACTTCTCTTGTCGTCGTTGTCAAGTCCATGGTGTCTTCATCGTCTTTCTGTTTGGAGATCTACACTCCGCTCCGTCTACCAAAAATCCGACGTCCGCCGTCGCGTACAGTTCACGTCAATCAATCAATCCGCGTGTGAAATTGAGCTAGGCAGGCAGCGTCGGCGGCGGCGGCGGCGGCGGACTGGTAATGCCCTTCGTTGCCGCATGCAGCCAGAGTATCGCGACAAGCAGACTTCCAGTGTTTCAAATCTTGCGCTGCACAGCGGCGGGAAAAAGGTTCGACAGAGACAACAAGAAGCCAGCAAGGCCCACCACCGCGGCGTAGAGTATGGAATGGGGCGGAGCGAAGAAGAACCTAAGGTTGCTGTAAGCCTTTTGCGAGGAAAGGCTGATATGCGCACCTGACTGAACTGTCTGAGTAGTCTGACGGATTGATTGAGTGAGTGAGGTCGAAGTAAGGCATGAGCCGTTGGTCTTTGATAGGTACATTACGTACGGTACCTACCAGCTGGAAGCGTTGTCGTCGCGTTTGACTCGGTGGATGATGTGCAGCATGTGCTTGACTTGCTGACTTGGTGGCTGTCGGTTGGCTCCCTTTGACGTCTCGTTCATGGCGGTCGACCGTGTCGCTGCAGACCATGACATCCGTGGCACGCAAAACCAGCGACACCGCAGCTTCTTGGTACACAGATGGAGAAAAAACTGGCGACGGTTAGAGTAATCCGAGCAATGATAAGGCAAGAGGATGACGAGGACGACAGAGTCAGGCAAACAGGACAAAGCTGTGGGCAAGGCGGAACGGCTTCCCAATGGTCGAATACTCGCTCGGCAAGGTGAGCAAGGAAGAGGTGGACAGGGACCGGGAGCGGAGCAAAGAAGCTTCTTTTCTTGTTCCTTCAACACCACCCACATGCCACCCGACCGCCTTCCACTCTCCGCGCGAACAACCACACCTAGGCCAGACATCCTTTGCCCCTTGCAGCGAGCCGGCGGCCGCCCGCCCGCTTGCCCCGGCCGCCAGCCACCACGCTCCCGCCATCCTCGCTCTGATCCTTTAGACGGTTCACCGGCGAGCTTGTTGGGCTACGAATGCTAAATGTCATGCATCTCCATCCCCGTCTCTTCGCAACGGGTGGATGGAGGCGGGGTAGAAGAGCCAGGCCCCCCGAGCCACACGATCTCCCATCGCTCTGCCCCGGTAGCTGCCGCTTGGCTTATTCTTTGTTCTCTGTCGAATATTCTCCTGCAGCAGCTTCGGGATATGTGACAGGCCCCAATTGACTTTTCGTTTTGCCGAAGACACGGGAGAGGCACATATACAAGCTCACTGAAGTGGTTGCCGCAGGGCACTCTGAGTCACTGTGTTCCAGATCAGCCTTGTCCCGTCCAGCAAGGAAAGCTTCACGTCAGGGCATCCGGGTTTTGAATGAGAAGGAAGACAAAAAAGCGAAGGAGCCGTTCATGGTGGCAATTGCAAATCTGATTTGTCGTCGCATGACCTTCGTGAACGCCTTGCCATGCCCCTCTTTGCTCTAGGGTTCCTTGTCTTTCTTTTTCTTTCTTGCTCAATGGTATCATGACTTGACCTCGTCCTTTGCCAAATCCAATTTTGCCATGGCGTCCTTGACATCCTTACCCACGCTGGCCTCTTGCGCACCCTCACCTTTCAGGCTGCCGTCTGCCTGTGCTTCGACCTTGGCCGCGCCAGGGTGACGCGTACCCTTGTTCTTGACCTTCTTCTCCTTCTTCTTTTCAGGCGCGGGAGGTGGGTAGGCAAGCTTCTCGATCTCTTGCCATTCGGGCGATTCGCTGAAGGTCTTCTGGATGGGTGCGAGGAGCTTGTTGATGGCATCCGTCACACCAGCCTTCAGGAGCTGGGGAGTCAGAACGTCGGCGGCGTAGTCGTCCTTGAGCTTCTGGGCATCGTGGTAGACCAGAGGCTCGCCTTCCCTTCTTTCGACAGTGAAAGTCGGCTCGCTATCAATAGCACCGGCGGGCAGGAGCACGTATTCAATGAAGGCGATCAGTCCGTTGCCCTCGACCTCCTTGGGGGCTGCAAAGGCCTTCTTGAGCTTCTTCTTCACTGCGTCCGGGCTGTCCAGGAGGTCAATCTTCGAGTCGGGGTCCGACGACGACATCTTGTCGCCCTGCGATACACATGAATGTCAACACGCTGATCCGGCGCATCAGATGTGAATCACTTCCTACCTGCAGACCGGGGACCATCTTGTTCATCAGATGTGCCCTCTCCTTGTATCCAAGCTTCGGCAGCGCCTCCTTGGCCAGAGCGAAGATCTTCCTCTGATCCACACCACCAAATTGTACATCGACGTCGAGGTACTGCTCGTCCAGAGCCTGCATCAGCGGGTAGATGAGGCCGGACAGCAGGGGGTTGTCCGTCTGCTTGACAACCTCGGCCCCCGCCCTCTTCGCGTCATGCTCGGTGGTCATGGTGCTCAGCCGCAGCAGGTCCATCATGTAGTCCGACGACTTCTGGTACTCGCTGCCCAGCACAAACTCCAGCCGGTCGACCGACACGCCCACGGCCTTCAAGCTCTCCGTTATCACAAACTTGTAGTACTTGGCGCGGTGGTTGACGAGCTCAATCGGCGCCTTGAGGTTGTCGAGGAAGGCGTGGATGTCGGCAAGCAGGATCTTGACGTGACAGCCCGCCTGCAGGAACTGAGCAATCTTCAGCATTGGCACAAAGTAGCCGCAGTGAGGGCGCCCCGTGGTTGCCGTGCCCCAGTAAATCTTGACGGGCCGGTTCTGGTTCCTGACAACATCCTCGAGGATTTCAGGGTTCAGCGACTCCTGCAGGTTCTCAAAGATGAGCGCTAGCTTCTCGTCCGGCGTCATGTTGGCGGGTTGGCTTTTTTTCTTTTTTTCCCTTCTCTCGAATGCGGGGTAACGACGATGCGCGCGGAGCGATTGAGGCCACCAGAATGTGCGCAGGCGGAATTCGGGGGGTTCGAGGTCCGTGGCAAGTCCAGGTAGGCTTGACCGGTCAACAAGGCTTGGATTTGCGAAGGATGGTGGTGGTGTCGTGAGTTTGGCGGCTGGAGGTCAGTCGAGCCCTAACATGACTCTTTCTGCCGACGCCAGATGAGTCAGACTCAGACCTCTTACTCGTCTCCCACGATACCAACATTCATGTTGCTGTATCATCTGCTGAATGTTTAAATCTAATTGATTGACAAGTTTTCTACGAGTTACAAAATTTAGACAAAACTGCCTGCAGCTAAAAGATACAAAATAAAAAAATACAGACTTGGACCTCAAAATACACCGAACCCCCCGTAGGCCCGCGAATCAGCGAAGCAAATCGGCCGTCAAATATCCAACATTGAATCGAAGCCTCATCGGGTATTTTCCCTTTCCTTGATTTTTCAGTCAAAGGCGAATTGTTCTTGTCCTCTCCTGACAACACGTAGCGGTACGTGGCCTCGCCTCATCTGCAGCGTGATGATGCTTCCCATCCCATGCTTGAGAACGTGCATTGCCTTGTCAGCTGCCTTCTGCCACACCTCTTTTCGCTCAGGGCCTCCGAGGGGCATCCTCTCAAGCTCATCGTCAGTGATGAAGTCATCGACTGCGAGCTCGACGCTGTACTCGTGAAAGAGGGCAGCAATGACGCTGGCGCCCTCGATCATGGCGAAGCGCTTGCCGAGGCAGGACCTGTGACCTTCACTAAATGGCAGAAATGTGCCCGGAGCCGGTCTAAACAAGTTTGGAGTTGCCACATCGTTGCCACTCGAATCTTGATCGGGCGAGGCTTCGCGTGTGCTAGATGCGCTCGGCCTACGCGAATCACTGAGCAACCACCTCTCCGGTTTGAATTGGTCGATATCCTCTCCTGGAGGCAAAGCTGAAATGTCAGGACGCGCGGGCCAGTATCGCGGGTTGTGATGAGTTGCAGGCACATCCAAGGATATGATGCATTCGGCAGGCACCATGTGGAGGCGGCCATTCACGTTGAGGGTCTGCGGACTGTCTTTCATGGTGCTTTTCGGTATTCCCGTCACGGCAGGGATGAGGCGCATAGTCTCGGATAGCACTGCTGCGGGCATGCCGCCCATTATCCTTGGCAGGTCGCGATCGTAGTCCCATTCCTCGAATGGTCGGTCGCCAAGATTTCTTGTGAGCTCCGCTTGCAATCGTCGCTGAGTCGGCGGATTCAGAGCAAGCAAGACCAGAGAAAAGTGGATGGCGTTGGCCGTCGTCTCGTGGCCAGCCAGGATGAAGACGAAGGCGTTTCCGAGAATCTCTGAATCACTTAGTTGCTGCTTCGGCGGCTCCGACGATTTCAACGATTCCTCGTTGACCCCAGCACCCTTCATGATAGCGCCTAGGAGAGATGGGTGTCAGTGGCACAGGTTCCGAGCTGAAAGATCATGAGCCAGGCGTACCAAGCAAGTCCATGCCCTCGATGATTTTCCCCTCCCGCATGTGAATTCGTTTCATGTCGTAAAGCTCCTTCATGAACAAGCCCCACTCCTCGTAGGCTAGCGTGGCCGTCCTGGGGCCTTGAAAAGGGGCGATTTCTGTCTACAATGTTAGTCATGAGGCGTTGGTGAAGAATCATGTCATGGATTTACGTCGAAGCCATTTTGGTAGAATAGGGACCCAGATGATGTGTTTCATGAGCTTTTTCATGGCGTCCTTGTACGACAAGGCATGGCCAGGGGGAGCCTTGGTGCTTGCAAAACGACCCAATTCATCTTCCTGCTCGGCGTTGGATTCCTCGTGGGGCCAGAGCACACGCACGCCGAAGCCGGCCTTGCTAATGATGTGCAAGCTAATGCTCATCATGTCATCGTCGACGTGGTGCAACGGGTTGCTCGAGACTCTTCCCCTTGTCCAATGGTAGAGCAAGGCATGCGCTTGCCGTTTGCTCTCTTCCCAGACGACGCGGTTGTTCTTTTCGCTGAATGTGGGCGCGGCAACCTTGCGATGGCGGCGCCACTTTTCGCCCTCAGACACGACGACATTGTCTCCGTACAGGTTTACATCCCGATACCTCTCCAGAGGCTTCTGAAAGTCGATTCTGCGGGCGGCAATGTCTGCGATTGCTGGGGGGCTCGCCACGTAGAGATGATTTCCGCCAGGGGCAACAAACATGATGGCGTCGCTTCCCATGCGAACAAAGGGTTCGTATTTCCGCTCGTAGGTCCATTCCAGCCTCAAGAAGGGAAGCCAAGGGTCGGTGATGGCGGCGGGGAGTTTATCCAAGAGCGGGACCCAAAAGTTGCCCGTCACCATCCAAAAGATGTTGAATTTGTCCCATGGCAGGCAGATGAAAGGAAAGCCGGACCTCTTGGCGGCCTGGAGGTTTGCGCAAAAGCACCTCGCGAGATTGAAGAAATAAAGAGCAGCGAGGGCGACGACTGTAAGGAAAATGGTGGCCGACATAGGAAGAGGAGATTTTGGCACAGCAACCTATGCAGCCGCTCGATTGCGAGGGACTCTGTGGACGGGAGAGGGCTCAAGGGGTAGTAGAGAGGACATGGACGTGGACCAGCATGTAACAATGAAAAGCGTCGAGGTGTTGGCCGGGCTAGACGGGTACCACAGCGTCCGAGGAAAACGAGAGCAAAGGGACCTTGGCCTGGTACGGAGCGTGGGCCTTCCGCCAGCGACTTCTGGAACGCCATGTCGGAAGACGATTAACCGAGCGCACTTTGCCTTGATAAGCAATTGCTGCTGCTAGCCAGCCGGCCGTCCGTCTCTTTGAGCCTCGGCACGAGCCGCGCAGAGCAGGGAGCCATGGCTTGGGACGGGAAGAAAATGTTGACGCTGGTTGAGCGACGCGAGGATGGCAGAGGGGCGCGTTTTTGTGTTGTTGCAGTCGTCGCCACCCAGGAGCAGAAGCGAAGCGTGCAGACAGGCAGACAGGCAGGCAGGCAGGCGCAGCGATCTGTCATTCCTGGGTGCCTGCCGTGGGCCTGGGGTACCGTACGTACGTCAGCTGCGGTGCCGTTGCACGCCCGCGGCGTGGTCCCAAGGGGAAGGCGCCTGGACCTCGCCCAAGATGAGGCGATGGTCCAGTCCCTGGCTTTGCCTTTGATGAGCACCGCACCTCGTCGTCCTTGTTCTCCTGTCAATGCTGAAAAAAGGAACATCGATGCCCACGACGACATGACGAGAGGCGGGATCGAGCAGTCTGCCTTTGTCGGGTCCTGCCCACGTCTGCCTCTTTGCTTTTGTCCGTTTCCTCGTCTCCATGCCACCACCAAGGCCCCGTCCCCGGGCTGTGCGATCGTCGCCCATGCACGCGCTGGTCAATCGTGGAAGTGTTTGTCGTTTCGGGCGAGTCGTCTGCGTCACTGACATTCCAGCGGTGAGGTCTATTTTGCTGTGTGTGCTACCTCAGCATGGAGACTGCAAGAATAGGAGCCTTCTCCGTTTGCTTTGGCTGCGACTCTCCACATGTCCACCGGCCGGCGAGCCCCACCACTGTCAGCAGCTGGCTGCAGCAGAGCACTTTACCAGGGCCAATTGAGGGCGACAATGATTGCTGTACGAGGGAGCATCACGAAAAGAGCAAGGCTAGCTAGCGACGCGGCGGCCATTTGAATAATAAGATGGTGACGGTTGTGCAGAGTGGCACGAGAGATGGCAGGGGCGGTTCGGGGGGGGTCGAGAGGCGCACAGAGATGGGTGACTGGCACGGCGATTGGGCCATGCGAAACGGGCAAAAAGCAAACTGCTCGGCCATGGTTGCTAAAAGCAGGCGACAGGATTCTCACGTGAGGCCAACGGCAGAGGTGATTCGAGTGGATTGGTGACACGGGCAGGGCAGGGCATGGCATGTCATGGCGGGTGTCAGTCGAGGAGGCGGAGGTTGAGAGCAGAGTGTCGACGGTCCAACGGCGCGTGGCTCCAGGGCATGCAAGGAGCGAGGAGCATCTCATCTATCTGGCGTGTGCCAACGTTCCCCGCCTCTCTGAACCAGGAAATGGAAGAGCCTCACGGGTTGCACGGCAGGAGCGAGTGGACAAATTGTGGTCGCGTCGCAGCAGAGCAGCAGATGCACGGCCAGCTCAGCCGGAAGAATGAATGGACGTCGTGTGACGGACACAAGGAAGCAGGCAGGCAGGCAGGCAGGCAGGCAGGCAGGCAGGCAGGCAGGCAGGCAGGCAGGCAGGCAGGCAGGCAGGCAGGCAGGCAGGCAGGCAGGCAGGCAGGCAGGCAGGCAGGCAGGCAGGCAGGCAGGCAGGCAGGCAGGCAAGCAAGCAAGCAGGTCGGCCGTTGGGGGGTCAGTGAAACAAGCCAAACAACGAGCGAGACGGGCGGGATGTGACAGGCGGGGCGACGACGGGGAACAAGTGGAAAGAAAGGAAGAAAGGAAGAAAGGAAGAAAGGAAGAAAGGAAGAAAGAAAGAAAGAAAGAAAGACAGACAGACAGCAAGCAAGCAAAGGTCGAGGGTTGATGATGGCAAAAGGTACGAAGGAATTGTTGCTGGGAGACCCACGTGGAGGGAAAAGTTCCCAGATACCCCCGGGGCCGTATCCCAGCTGGGCCTCGCTTGTATCCGCACCCGTCGCAAATCAATCCACGGGCGTTCTCTAATCGTCCGACGCCTGGGGCGAACGGCACCGTCGGGGCTCCTTTTTTTTCTTCTTCTTTTTTCCTTCTTTTTTCCTTCCTTTTTTCCCTTCTCTCTTTTTTTTTTATCTTTATTTGTGGTTGGTCGTTCCTTGTCGGCCTGTTTGATTTTTATTTTTGATTTTTCGCGGCCGGGAGGTGCCCAAGGAAGGTCGACAGCTGGACCGGGAGTCAGCCTCGGCCGCAGCAGTCGGGCCGGGCACTGAGCTGTGGCTGACCGCCTCTTGAGGCCGCCGCCAGAGAAAACGTGGCCGGGCAGTCAGAGAGCGAGACGCTCCGTACGTGTTCCTGGATCGCCCCGCATCGTGTGCCCTGCCCTGCCCTGCCCTGCCCTGAGCCTGGCCCTGTCAACACCACCGACTGGGTACTGTAGGTACTGTAGGTACAGACAGTACCCTCTCCCGCCCTCTCGCTCTCTATCTCGCTCGCTCGCTCGCTCGCTCTCTCTCTCTCTCTCTCTCTCTCTCTCTCTCTCTCTCTCTCTCACTCTCTCTCTGCACTTTTCGTACTGACGACCTTCACCCTCGCCGCCAATCTCTCTCCCCTTGTCCTCCTGCCTGGAAATCAACGAGAAAAACAAACCCGCTCACAATCAGAACCGCTCTCGTTTTTTCTCCGTCGTCCCGCTCGCTCCAGCCTCTGATCTCGTCGTAGGTCTTTTCCCGGGCCCACGGTAAGTCGACTCTGCTTGGGCGCAACGTCTGGCCCTTCCTCGGCTTTCCTTCTCCCATCCATCTTTCTGCCCGCTCCCACCTCTCCCTCCTTGCCCACCCACCCTGCCTGCGCTGCTGGCTAGCCTTCCCTCCCTCGTCGACCGACTTGCTTCCGTACACGTCCGTTCTCCTACTACCTACATACCACCACACCCACCCCAATCCCTCTCACCACCCCAGTCTCAACCGACCGACAAACCGCATCATTTGCCTGCCTCGAGTTGCAGCTGCTCCCCTCGCTTGGCGTTGATCCAGCCGAAGCCACATCCTTGCCCGCGACCTGCTAGCTATGACGCGCATTGGGCCCTCTCATTTCCCTCCTCTAGACTGACTTTGCTGGAAGCTTTCGGTGGCCTTCCTCCGTCCTCCGCACCACAGATTATCTCTTGTTGCCTCTACCTGAACATCGGGCCTCAGCGCGCATGGCCACGACCGTTGCGCCAACATAAGCATGGAAGCCGATGGTCCAGACGTTAAACGTTCCCGTTTGGACGCCCACTATCCTCCTCCTCCTCCTCCTCCTCCTCACCACCACCACTCCTCTATACCTGCGCCGACCCAACATCGCTACCACGATCCTGTCCAGCCTCCACAACCTGCTTACCCTCCAAACACGCTGCCGCCGCCCTCCATTCAGGCTCATCCGTCTTCGCACATCCAGCCTCGCGCTCTTCCCGAACCCGCAAACTTCTCGCAACAGCCGCCTCATCCTCACCACCGCCCAGTCAACGCTCCCTCCGTGAGCATTCCGCCCAGGTCTTACTCGGTCGAGTCCCTCTCGAGGCCGCCTAGCACCCCGAATCAGCCCTCTCCAATTGATTCGCGCCCTCATCCTGTCTCTGGCCCCGCCGACCCTGCACATCCTCCGCCAATGGACCATGGTGGCCACCACCCTGGCGCTTACCCCAACCATGACACTCATATGAACGGTGGCCCCCCGACGCCCTATCCCCCGGCAAACCACCAGCACCACTATAGCGGCCCACCTCAATCCATGGGTCCATCGCCAGCATACCATCCTTCTCCATATCCTCAACCCAACGCCTACGTGCAAACCGCCGACTACGTGGGCGCGAGCCGGAAAAGACAGGTTCGCGCAGTTCAGGTTCGTCCAGTCATCTCTCTAGTAATGGTACGAAGCTCACGACCTTCTTTTTCCTCGCAGGCATGTAACAATTGTCGAAACCGCAAACAAAAATGCGACGAAGCGAGACCGTGCCAATTTTGCCGCGAGACCGGGCTCAAGTGCGAATACAAGGAGGTTCCCCCTCCAAAGTAAGTGGTCGAGTCGGACAGGATGTCTCGAGTCCGTCGCTCACCATGCGCAGGCAAGATCGAACGTTGCACGACATCGCCACCAAGGTCAATATGGTGCTGGAGAGTTTCCAAACCATCCAACCACGCCTGGAGAGGATTGAAAGACAGCTCCGAGGTGGCGGCCAGAATGGTGGAGAGGCTACGCTTTCGACTCCATCGGACAACTTCCCTGCGACAACGCCCGCCGTAGCAGAAGACGCTGAGGGAAGCGCATATGATCCAGTTAGGGAAAACGCGTCCTCGGAGCCGTCGGTCAACGCTACAAAACCACCGTCGGGAGCCAAGTACTCCAACTCCTCGGAATCTGCCCAGCCGCTGGAGTCGACTCAACAAGACACGGAAGCAATCGAGTACTTTGACTCGGAAATTACCCTGCCCGCAGACCACACGACCGCCGCGCATACCATGTTGATGGAATGGATCGCCATGAAGCCCTTCCACGAGGGCGTCATCCCAGAAGGGTCCAATTACCCGAGAGAAGAAGAAGAAAATCGAGGTCTGCTGAAGCTGTACGGCACCGGTGAAGGCGAAGACATGTACGACGGCGCGCACGGTGGAAGTCCCGCGTTCCAAAATGCCGAGGACGACATGGTGGGCACTCCTGCGCCTTCACCTGGGGAGACGTTTGGGTGGGGAAGTGGACTTCAGGGGACCGGGCACGTGGAAAGCTACCGCTCCGAACCGAACCATTGGGGAGGTCTCAATCCAGATGGAACGCTAAAATTGGATTCCCGCACGGTCAATCGCTTACATAAGAGTTATCTGGAGCACATGCACCCTCTCCAGCCCTTCTTGGACAGGCGACGGTTGGATGAAATGATCAAGACATTTATCCAGCGGTATTCCCCTGATCCCCCGGCCAAGCCAGGTGCTGCTGCAGACCGCAACGCTGGCTCTCCGTTTGCCGTACCAGAATCGTATCCATCCATACCATTGAAGAGGAAGCGATCGAACAATGGACCTCTTCCGGGTATTGAATCCAGCCTGCCACAGCCAAGACGACCTCCCCCGGTCGAGCGAACAATTGGCAATGCAATAGTCTTGTTGATTATGGCCATTGGGAAAATCTGTGAGCACAAGGCCCATCTTCCTGGACCAACTGGAGGCCCCAATACTATTGTGGGCAGTTCATTGCTCCCGTCAATGGACTCTCCTCCTGCAACAATCAAGCAGTCCCCGGCATCTTCGCACTCGACGCTGGCCAGTATTCCCTCGCCTGGGATAGATCAGGCACGCCTGTCCAGTCGGAGACCGTCGACTGATCGGCACGAGAGGAGAGAGGGGCCCGCTCGCAACGTCGATGTGACTCCCGGGCTTGCGTACTACACGGTCGCTGTGGAGATTATCGGAGCAGTTCATGGGGGTAACAACATCTCACATGGGCAAGCAGGCGTCCTCGCTGCCCTCTACATGGGTCAATTGGCACGGGTCTTGGAAAGCTGGAGTTGGATTGCTTACGCTTGTCGCGTTTTGGGAGTCTTGATCGACAAGTCAGTGTCACAGCTCGACGCCCGCGTTCCATTCGCTGACCGTTTTTCCAGGGACAAGCAATCCCTATTACCAGACGCACCCGCTATGGATGAGAGTCGCGCCATGGATTTGCGCAAGGTCGCGCCTGGTGTAAAGTCCGGCGTTGACCGACGCAGGGTTAATCTAATCCGGTTATTGTACTGGACCTGTCTCCAACTCGAGAGGTGCGTTCATTCCAAGCCGTGTCTTTCAATGTTGCTAACTCAATCAGTGACATTCTTGCCGAGATGAGCCATCTCCGTCCGAGCGGAATATCCAAAGACGAGGAAAGGATAGGGCTGCCAACACAGCAATGGCTTCCAGAACCGCTTGATCTGCCCGAAGAGATGGTGTGGCTCTACTACTTCACTCAGATCCAGCTGCGGAAGATACTGAACCGCACTCATCTGGCCCTTTACAGCAAAAGTTGGCTACCTCTTATCCCCTTTCTCACAGAATTCCAGAACTAACTTTGTACAGGTGGTCGGAAGAAGAACTTTTGGGCAGCTATCCGAGACGATTTGCTGGAAGAACAGCTCCAAAGTTGGAGAGATACTGTGCCACCGTGGATGAGATGGGACGACGCCGACGAACCAGCGAGCGACATCAACATGGCGCGCATGCGGGCCAAGTATTACGGTGCCCGCTACATAATCGCACGGCCAATTCTCCATTTCGCGATTCACTGCAACCCGGCACCCGCTTTCTTGATGAAAAAATACGGATACACCGAGTCCGACGAATCTGACGAACCCGATCCGACGGAGCCCTTGATATCGGATGACACGACCAAAGTCAGCTGGTACAAGGTCGTACGAGCCTGCAAACGCTGCGTCGATTCTGCGGTTCAGAGCACCATCGCTTTTGACGGAATACAGAATGAGAACACGCGCCTGATTGTCACAAACATTTTTGGCACCGCTCACGCGTAAGTCGTTCTTGCTTGACAATTCACAAGCCGTTGCTAACACACGTACGCAGTCAATTTGGCAACTGCCTTGTCCTCGCAGCGGTTCGACGGTCGTGGATGGCTGACTTGATCGCCCACGAGAAAGTGGTGGCCTTGTTGGAGCGAACCATCAAGTTCCTGCGGCGGATTGTTCCCATCTCGCCTACGCTTCGCGTTGACGTCGCGATTCTCGAAAATACCCTCAAGTGCCTCAACGACGAAAGACGGAAGCCGCCGTTGCCCTTGTCCATCGACCAGGCATTTGGAGTGTCCCAAGAAGCAGGTGCTTGAGTCATTGGAGTTGGTCCTTTTCAAGCATGCTTATCGGGTCAACAGCGAAGCAGCAAAGTAATGGTGGCGCTGCTCGCCTCGCGTTGCCCGTTTGACCCTTGGGCGCATACCTCATGCGCACAGCGGGGTCTTGTTTGGTTGCTCTCTGCGGCATGCCGTTTGCTGCAACGAATACCCGATCTCGACAGCCTGCAGGCTCGATTTTGCCATTATCCAGTGTCACGCTTCACATGCATTGCTGCGTGGCGTCTTGGTTCAATGTTTTTGCTTTTGTCCCCTTGCTCGCATCGGCTTCTACGCAGGCATCATGGCTGGTCACTTTGTGATCTACCCCAACAACTCCTTCAGTCTTGACGGGTGGACAGCGTTGTCATTAGCATTTATCTTGGTGTTTTCTTGGTTTATTCTGGCGTCTGTCAGGATAAAAAAAAATACCCCCCGCCTATGTCTCTGCAATGGACGCCCCATGTGGCTCATGAGCAATTTGTTCTTGCCTTGTTTGCTGCCTTGTTTTGCTCGCGTTGTTCAGGCCCCAGCCATCATCCACCGTCGACTGCAGGATGATTAGGTGAACCTTTGACGTTTGCATTGCGCAGCCTCGACGTTCGTTGACCGTTGACCGCCTCGGCGCAGGGTCGTGTTGCACCCCTTCTTTTTTCCCTTTTTTTTTTTTTATTCTCTCCCTCGTCTCATGTCAAAAATCTCCAGCTGCGACCGCGTGGCGGTGTCCAGCCGTTGTCGACACAAATCAACGGATGACCGGTGCGAGGGACAGCAGAGGACTTTTCTCGGCCAGCGGAGTTAACCATGGGCTCGCAGCTCCGCGTCTCTTTGCCCTCGCAACGCACGCACACGCAACGCATCTCGGTCGTTCGCGGATCTCTGACGCGCCCCAGAATTCCATCATCCGCGTTACCGTCCTCCTCGACTGGCAACTTCAGCAGGTGTCCTTGCATTTGATGCATCTGATTGGACACGAGAACAGTGGTCCCCTTATGCGCCAATTGCGCGAAACAATGGAAGAATCATGCCCTGCTGACAACATCACATACGGCCTCGAGCGCTTAGAGCATGCAATACACGCCTGGGGGACAGCGCAGCGCGGCGAATGGTGCGCGACTTCGGTGCCTAGCACTCTCGTGCCAGCTCGCTCCGCACGGAGAGAAAAAAAAAAAAAAAAACCGCTCCGTTTGCATTCTCATTTCTTTTTGTGTTTGCTTTTTCTGGCCTCGCTCCTCGCTACCGCACCGGCTCACCGACCGAAGGACGATCGCCCGCCCGTTCGCCCGTACAGGAAGTCTCCAACCGGCGCGAGGTTACATGCCCAACGCACGGCATTATGCCAATCCCTGGCCTCTGGTCAGTACCAGTCAGTCTTGGTACAGCAGTATCTTGGAACAAAGCAAGGACGGCTGCGGTCGGGCAGGGTAAGTGAAGGCGTTCCCTAAACGGATGAAACGAGCGGGTGGGGAACCCAGACTCCCCTGCTCTGCTGTCATGCCTTGCCCTGCCCTGCAGTGCCCTGACCGACGACCGGCAGTCACTTGCACAGACCGGCCGCTTGCGCGCTGGTGTGTGCTTCGTGATGGACCAGGGCACCAGGGGTGCATTATTGCGCCCTCTGAATCGGGAGCAGCAGACAAGCGTCGCTGTCGTTGTCTTCATCACCAAACGCCCGCATCGGTTGCTGGTTGTGCTGGCGTGTTCAGCTCGGCCCAGGTGCTTTCTGTCATGATTTCTGCCAGAGACTCTTACGTCTCAAGTTCCGCTCGAAAATTCGGCGTTGCCTCTTCGCTGCTCTCGCCCTTCTGCCACGCGGAATTGCTTGCCGGCTGGCAGTCTCGGTCTGCCTCGTCCGAGTTGCGTACGCCCCGCCGTTTGTCTGCCCACCTCGCATCTGAAACGCAGGGCAATCAAGCGGGCGCGTCGATGAAGCAGTCATTCATACATGCAAGAGGCGGCGACAGGACAACGGACAGGCCGGGTGCGCACAGGGCCGGCCGCATGACGTTGGTTGACAGCCGTCTCGCAGCTGCACTATGTTCGCTGCCCTTCTGACTTCATCAACCAACGGAATGGGCAATGCTGACAAGCAGGAGTAAAGAGAGGGGACATGAATGACTGCAATGCGGACGTCGAACCACCTCTCGCGACAGCACTCGCGACGACAAGCGCGCATTGTCGTGCAAAAGCTTTCTGAAAAATTAGTCGACAACATCAAAGACGAAAGGAGTCCATTCCAGACTTCAATACCACACCAAACGCGTCAATCCAACCATTTTCTCGCACCACACCCACGATTCCTCTCATCCTGGGACGAGCACTATCAGACCGCAATTTTTGGATTTCCTTCGATTGTACAACGCTTTTCGGATTATAAAATACTCGCCGAGCGAGCTAGTTACGAGCTGGCTAGCCGGCCTGGCCAGCAGCAATCTTGAGCATCTTTCGTGCACGCACGGGACTTTGTAATTCCCCGCATCTCTCGGTCTCCGCGGCATCCATCTGCATATGTACATGTTATCAATATACCATCAAACCGAGATCTTTCCTGCTAGCTTTGCAAATGATGTGAAAATGGGGAAGTTTTCGCTATCCATGTCTGTCGTATGTATGTGTGGGTATCCTTTCAACCTTTGAGCCTCAGCATTCCGCGCTTGCCTTGCCTTCATCTTCATCGTCGTTCCTGACGGTCCTACATCCCGCTTCTGGCCTACCACGGAAACGGGGAGAAGCAAGCATCTCCTCGCTCGCCACAACGTGCCGTAGCGGCCCCCCATCCACATCCATCTACAACAACATCAGTCGCCGCAGAAGCAACGACCAGAGCGTCCAAAACTAAGACACCTAGGTGCCTAGCCCGTCGCATCAAGCGAGCATAGTGGAGCAGGCCCGGTTGTGCTCGCGATGCCTTGCTTGCCGCTTGCTCCCCGGAGTCCAGACTCCAGAGAAGTAACGACGCAGAGTCCCCAACTTTTCTCGTTTCTTTTTTCTTTTTCCTCCTCTTCTCTTCTTCTGCGCGTTGGGCCATCATCGATTGCGTCAGTAGCGCAACGCCTCTACTCCACTTGTTATCCCTCCCCCGGTCTCCCGGTCCCGCCTTTGGTCTCGTCACATCCATCGGCATATTCCTTCTCCTTCTTTTTCTGTGGCAGGTAGGTAGGCACGTTTTGTTTTGGCTTTTGACGACAGACACCGGTGCGGCGGGCGGGGACGCCGGCTACCATGGTATTGTGTCCGGATGTTTGCTGCTGTTTGGATGCTGCCCCGGATGGTGGGTGGAGGGAGATTGGAGAAGAAATGTGTGTGTGGGGCGGCGTTGGATGGATGGATGACCGCCCGGGTTCGAGGTCGACGCGCTGGCTGGCTGTGTTTGCGTCTGCGTGCATCGTTGTTGTACTGTTTATGCGTGCTCTTCCTGCCCATGTAGATGGTTTGCGGTGGGTTTGCGATGCAGGCAGCTCGCTGCCACTATGTCTATTACAATCATCGAGCCAGATGAACAGCTGGGAGAGCGTCCATTTCTTTCTTCCCTCTCTCTCTCCCTCTCTCTCCCTTCCTCCCTCCTCGAGACAGTTCCACCTCAGAACAGTGCATCTGCAACACTCCCGCCTCCGCCTCCGCGCTACGCCATCCATGTACGTACGCTACGGCACGGCCCGACGCGCTGGTCTGCCTACTGTCTCAGGTGGCGAGAAAGCAGCAGCAGCAGCAGCAGCTACACAACAGACATGTAACTCCTACATGTAACTACTCTACGTATCATCGGGTCCATCCGCCGACCAATCAAAGCCACCGGTATGCGAGCGTGTCGCAGCGATCAAAAGAAAGAAGAAGAGCGCGCGGAGCTAAATTGGAGATGTATGCCCGTTGATGACTCCCGCCCCGGCCGGCCGTCTGCGGGGCTGTTGCTGCTATGTATGTATGGATGTAGGTCCATTTGAGTGGAGGGGACATGGAGAGAGAAGGCGGGGCGGGGCGCGCGCTCTAGATGTGTATGTAGTAGCCACAGCATTCGACACGGCCGAGCGCAGCCCCTCGCCGCGAGCGAGCGACTCGCTCAACATCATGCCTGTCTGTATACGACACACACCACACCGGTCGCTAGTCTTTTGATTTTTCTCGCTTGTCTGTTTGATCGCTCGCTCGCTCGCTGAGGAATTTGCCGGTAGTAGTACGTAGCTACCATGACTGAGGTGGAGTGGGGTGGGGTAGGCGGGCGGCGGAGAGTGAGGAGCGGCGGCAGGGAGGGAGACTGACTGCCGGCCGGACACGAGACGGGAGAGAGGGGGAGGGGATGGGGATGGGGATGTAGGATTTCGATTTCCGCCCGCGTACGAGGTAGTGATTGGCAATAATAGCCGCCGCCGCCGCTGCGCGCGCGCCTCGACAGGCTAAACGACGCGCGCGCAGTGCATAGTAGGCAGGTACATGTGTACATACATACGCATGTACACCCTCATGGTGTGTGGTGCGCGTCGGCGGCGAGCGCCTGAGCGGCTCGAGTGATTCAGTAATAGGAAACCCGATGGCCGGTCGGCCCGGCGGGCGGGCATATTATTACATGAGGTAGGTAGTCGTCGTAACGTGCAAATGAGGTGTTTGAGATGACGCAGGCAGGCGGCTGGAGTACGTACCTCGAGGGACTAACTGGCTGGCTGGCTGCGGTGACATTACGTCTCCGCACGACTAAACCATTACTCAAAGAGGAGAGGGGTGGGAGTAAGTAAGGGGGTTTGCGATCATGAGGATGACGGCGGTTGGATGGACTTGCTTGGGCGATGACAATATCTGCCGAGTAGCAGTCGAGGCAGTCCAGCTCGGGGGGAGCCACGCTCTGGCTGCTTTGGAGGGATCAGATCGCGAGCAGATCTGGAGCACACGCTGCCCTAGGGGACGTGAGGCGTGGCTGTGATACATTGCCGTGGCGTAACAACGACCGTTGGGCTCTCGCTCTGATGGTCTGTGGTCAAGTGTTTGGCTGTAGCTGGTACTTCATCAATGTCGCATACGGACCACAGACGTGCACGTCGGTGGCCAACATGATTGTCCCTGCTGACGTCTTGTACCGTCGTCTCTCTGTCGTCAAATTTGCGATTTGTCAGTCAGCACCCCCAAATCCACGGCGGTCCTGAGAGTCTTGTGTTGTTGGTTACAAAGAACCATGGTCTTTGATCTCCACCGCCTTTTGCAGCAACTCATTCCAGAATTGCGTCCTTGGATCGAGTCGTACACCACGAACCGCATCCAGATGTACCGATTCTCATCCAGCTGCAGGAACTGCCCCACCCCCCTCCATCAATCGCATGAACATCTAGAGTCATGGGGAAACACGACCGCAGAGCATTCTGATCTCGTCAGGTCTTGGCTACCCGGAAAGGGAAAAAATTGAACATGGAAAGACATGGCCGCGGATGCCAAACGTGCCCCTGGGCATCATAGAAAGGGGCGCACGAGCCTTGAAGCGCAGACGTCGCCGCAAGGCCGCTGCGACTCACGACTCACTCTGAAGCAGGTTTTTCGGCGCTGGGCTCTGAGATGGAACTTGCCCTCGCACGGCACCCTCTGCGGAAGGCTTCTGGAATCATCATGGTGGTGGTGGTGGTGGTGGTGGTGATGAGCACGTCGCAGCCTGACGGTGGCGCTCGAACGCTCAGACCCTCTCCTTCTCGGCCTTTCCGTCTGGTCGACCTCGACGAGGTCTGACCGGCCGCGAGAGGTTTGCCTCCTCAGAGTCCTCACCGAGGCACCAGCGCAAGGCTGTGCAGTCGGAGCTTTGTAGTTCTTTTTCCTTTTCGTTCTGATTCACGGGCTTGGGCAGTTGGATTTTCTCATCTGACGTCGTTGCCCTGAGAAGGCGAGACGGCAAAGGGGCAGTGAGATTGTGGACAGTCCATGATGCTCCAATTGATGTGCGCCATCGCGCTGCCCGTCTGGCATTGGAATCGCCGTGTCGTCAGAGGCCGGCGGCTGGCCAGAAAAGAAAATGTGGCAATAGCCAACGGCCATTAAGCATCCATCTCGACCGTCACTATGGCTGGTGAAACCGGAGGTCCTGGAAGATGCCGCTGACATTTGGTCAAAGATGCCCCTCTAATTCGTGGTGGGTTACTGCAAAACCACCGACCCTTGGCGATAAGAAGAAAAAGCCATCCGTGTGCTGTCGTCCTACTCAGGATCTCCCCACGTGCCGACGCCGATTTTTTTTCCTTGCTACGGCAACCTCCATGCCGTGGCTCTCGGCGCCAGAACTGGACGAGTGGCGCGCTAGATGTCACAAAGCATGGCAATATTGCCATGCGTTATGGCCATCACCACAACCGCGCCAGACTACCGCCACGTCCAGGCTTTGGCGGGTGTACATGCCGTGTGACCGCAACCGTTGGGCGCCAATTGAGTTCAACTCATCCTATGCCTCGACTCTCGAGTCGGACCAGCCCGGGCGTACATGGTCTGGATGAGCGTATTCGCGTTTTCTCGGTTATCTAGGCGATGCCGAGTCAAGAGTCCTTTTTGCTTTTCTTTGGACAGGACTCTAGATCTGAATTGATTAGCATCAATTCTTTGGGCGTCTGTGGGGAAGTCTGGCAAAAAGAGGAGGGGTTTGACGACGCAGAGGAACAACGTGGCACCGAGGATGATGGTTAGTAGAAGGTTGACTTGAAGCAGTTCGGGCCGCCGCGGGAGCGGCACGAGCGGGTGGCGTCTAGCATCTAGCTTGTCGACCGGCAGGATCAATAATCCAACCAAGCACCTGTGCTAAGCAATCCTGGTGTCAAAGAGAGCAAATCTTTGGAGAGCTATGAGAGTTGTGATTTTTCCTTGGAGTATGCTGCATGTGCGATTGGCACCAACATCTAAATACCTTTGGTATATCGTGGCCGGCCGTGGTTGTGAGACTGGGAGCGCGCGAAGGGAAACACGTACGAAATCTCTGTACCTATCGCATTGAATCCGGTTTCAGAAATGGCCAGACCGGCGGGTACTCGTTGACCAACAATTACCGCAAAAATGGAATCCGTCAGTTTGGATATGTGGTTGCTGCTGTTTGACGACGTCTCCATCCATGTTATAGGTTGCATACTATCGGAGGTCCAGTGACGAGGTCCGCCCGGCTCGGACCATCTACTCTCTGGAGTATGCAGCACCGCTGCTTGTTCTTCAACAGCTGCTAAATGTCCTCGTGGCGACAGTACCAGAAACGTAGGACTATGGGATAAAGTGTGGTCAGAAATTCTGGTGATGATACACAAACAGCATGATATTTCCAATCCAAATGGCAAAGCCACCGGCAGTTCTCCGCTACGACAATCGCTGCCGCTCCGCATGAATGCAAGTTGGACCACGTGCTGATGGTCTCCAACAAGATGTCTGATACGTCAAACAAGAAAAAATGCAAGGGTCGAAACATGCGCCCCACGCTCTAGATTGGTAGCTCAATGGGCTTTGACGTCGCAAATATCCAAGTATGTCGGTGCTGCGCGCGTTGCTTTTCCCCAAGTCCAGCGTCTTGGGTTGTTCCAGCACCGGCGCTGGGCCCGATGAAAATCAATCAACCAAGCCGGAGGATGCGTCCCTTTTTCCGTGCGCAGCATGATTGTCGCGGATGGCTGCAGCGGAGATGGTGTTGTGGCGCTTGTCGTTTAGCATCTTTGTTGCCAGTCGCACTACATCAGAAGCGTTCCTCACGCCCCCTGCGGCCAAAATCAGGGGCCCCCTGGTGTGCTGAGCCGGACCGCTGCGAGCGGTGGCTGCAAATTCCTCGCCAATCGCTAGCCTGGACAACTTTAATGTCACTGCCGGCCCCAGCACCGGGTCAACAATGGTGGGCGGATCTATGCGCGCTTAAGGGTGATGCGCCGCTCGATTTGCCAAAGGCAGAGTGAGGCTTGTTTTCAGGGCTGTGAGCCGCGCTGCGGGGCTGGTCACGCCCTCGCCAGGATTCGTAAGGCGCGCTCCAATGTCCTTCCCTGGATATTGTGTACCCAATCCGCAGGTCGATCTCCGGGGTAGTTTCAGATGGACGTGACGACGAGCGTGGGTGTGAAGCATCGCCGGACCGTTGAGAGATAGCACACGACCCTTGCCGCCAGACTGCGCCACAACCATGCATGTCTGACTGTGAAGGGAGAACAATGTCCAGTCTCGAGTTCGTCCATGTCCTCTCAGACGCGTTTCCCGTGCTCAAACTTATTGACTGGTCGTGTTATAGAATCAAAATTAATGGGACGGGAACCATGAATGAATGACAGTCGACTAAGAACGATAAAGACTTGATTTCGGACTGATGACCTGGTTCTCGTTGTCGAGACCCAAATAGATGAATCAAAACTGCGGAGCAGTGCAGCAGCCTGCTTGCAGTAGCCTCTAGAACACTGGACAGCATGCAAAGTGTACCAGGGCAGCGTCAGAATCTCATGACAGCATGTGCTTGCAGCATAAGCCTCCTTATCCCACACCCTGATCGCAAAGACATTTTCCCTCAACGGCCGCCGGAACGGATCGAAGCGCACTAGAGTCGCACTGTCTCCGCACCCGCCTCCGCGTGCAAATCTCCCGTCCCTGGAGGGACGCGCAATGAAAAGTCGACAGGTGTACAAAATCCGTGCTTGTGATATGCGGATCTTTGTGGATTCCCAAATCCTACCGTGGAATTGTTTGCTCTTTTTGCCCATACAAGTGGATATGGTAGAAAGACCTCCGGTTGGATAGAGGTACTCGTGCCCAATCAGAGGGAAGAACTTGGATCCGGAAGAACGTCTCTCATTGATAAATGGAGGCTAAGGCGTCCAGGGGGCTGCAACCGTGGGCTTGAATGCATTTTTACTGCCGCGACAGCCGGAGCTCATTGTTATGCCTTTCGACACAACATGCGGGCATCAGGAATCGCCATGTTTCCTCGGACGTGGCCACGTCTTACTCCCCATTCAGCTTGTCATCTGCCGCAACCCCTGTTTTCATATCCCCTGTGCTCTTTTCTTCCACTGCCTTTGCGCGCGCGTTTCTGATCTCCCAGTCGAATTCTCGTAGTGCACGCAGTTCGCTGCCAACAAACAGCCCGCCAATCAGTCCATCGATGACGCCCGCCGCTAGGCCTAGACTGCTGACAAGCATGAGGATGAATGCCACAAAATTATGTGGCACCCACCACACGCCGATCAGGCAGGCTATTGTCAGAGCCAATTGAGCGCCAAAATGTGTGAGGCGGAGACGACGCTGACGATATTCGCGGGCAGTGTACTTGGTTATCATAGCAAGAATCTCATCGTAGATAGCCGGAGGAAGTAGGGAAGTTGTTGATCTAGCGTCCGAGTCAAAGTCGACGGACGAGCTTGAAGGGCGTGAGTAATCGACAGGGTCTGGACTGCGGACAAGCGTGGCCTCAACTGAGAAATGGTCGCTTAACGAGCACTTGAGTTCCGGATGGCGCATCGTCATGCCCACCTTGACGTCTTGAAGAGCCCACGTGTCTGCCTGGGGTTGAATTCGGCCGTTGCTCTTGGTAGCCGCGGCTGGTGAATGTTCTCCGCTGCTGAAGAAGATGTAGTCAAGACGCTTGGCGCGCGGATCTTCAACCACAGGCTCTATTACTACGTCCTCGCCCTTTTCCAAGCGCTTGCGATGTGATTCGTTCCACCGCCAAGTATTGAGAGCGCTGTCGCAAGTCGCACCATTCTCTCTGATGTTGTGTTCAGCGGTGGGCATTGGTCTTCCCCGCTTCTTTTCGACCGGATCCTTTGCTGCGCCAATTGAGGAGTCTGGATGGAAGAGACGCCACACGTCACGGCACGGTGTGTGGGCTTCGATTATGCGGTGGGCGAGCGAGAGCGGAATCATGTTGAAGTCTCCCAATCCGATGACGAGGTGGCCCCTCTCAGCGGCGCCTCGCATCAACTTTGCGATTTCCCAGGCTTGTGCCGTGCGGTGGCAAATGTAGGAGTCGTTGGGTTCGGCTTCGTAGGGAGCATGTAGCTATTGGAGGTTAAAACCGACCTTGCTCATTGGACACGATTAGACTCACATGCGTGCAGAACACCTCTGCAACATCCTTCTTCCTCTTTCCGAATCGTATTCTCGCACAAGCAACGCCCTTGCCCACAAACCAGTCTCCCCTGAAAAAGGCCGTTGGTCTCCCGTTCAAGGGATACCGCCACATGCTGCTCTCCTCAATTGGCCATTTCGACAGTATGGCCAGGCCTCCACCAAAGATTCCGCTATGATAGAATTTGCCATAGGGCAGTATATGCTCCGTATTCTCGCGTATGGCCAGGTAGTCTTGTTGTGTCCAGCATTCTTGCAGCCCGACGATTTCTGGGGGAGGAGAGATGGCAGCGATCTGGTTGCCGATTTCCGAGAGACGTTCGTGGCGGTATTTGGCGAGGAACTTGAGTCCCCAGCAATTCAAGCTGAAGACTCGGATCTCAGAAGGCGAGTTCATGTCCTCCTGGGTCATTTTCGAGGTTAGGGGGATGTCAATTGGAGTTGAAGGAGCGACCGGGGGAAGAGCTGTTCGAAGGCGGTGATGTCAGTGCCGATGCGCTAAATCTCGTCGGCGTTTTCAGCTCGAGTACGCCGACGCATTCCACCAGCTACCTGCCCGCGTTCCTGACGGCGGACAACCAGCAACTGTACATCTTGCAAGCACCATGGACGACTTGAGCGACAGGCCGCTCAAGCGGCGGCGCTCAAATGACGAAGACCCCCGATCACCCGCAAATCAATCACCCCATCCCGACCCTTCGCCTAGCTACAACCTGCCCTCGCGCCTGGCGCCTGAGCCATACCGAGAAGACGACAGCAGCCTCGACGGACCCAGCAGAGAAAGATCACGAAGCCGGTCACGATCGCCTCAATCATCCTCGCGATCTCCTGAAGCGCGGCAGTCGCCGAGTCCCGATTCGCTCGAGAAGCCCAGCCGACTGCGATACAAGGCCAAGCTGAAGCTCAGCGGACACAAAAAGGCAGTTTCCTGCGTAAAGTTCTCTCCGGACGGCAGATGGATCGCCAGCGCCTCGGCGGACGCGACCATCAAGATATGGGACGCGCGGACGGGCAAGATCCAGCATACGCTCGAGGGCCACATGGCTGGCATATCCACCATCGCATGGGCTCCCGACTCGCGCATTCTGGCGTCTGGCTCGGACGACAAGTATATCCGGCTATGGGATGCCATAGCAGGCAAAGACCTCTCTGTGCCCTTTGAAGGCCATCACAACTACGTCTTTTCGCTGGCCATTTCGCCCAAGGGGAACATGATTGTCAGTGGCTCCTACGACGAAGCCGTGTTCCTATGGGATGTGCGCACCGCGCGGGTCATGAAGTCGCTCCCCGCACACTCTGACCCGGTGGGCGGTGTCGATTTCGTACGAGACGGGACAATGGTGGTGAGCTGCTCGAGCGACGGCCTCATGTAAGTCAATCCAAAAGCCACAACTACGACACACAGAGACAACCCAAGGCTGACGCGCCTGGAAGCCGCGTGTGGGATACGTCAACAGGACAATGCCTACGCACGCTCGTCCACGAGGACAACGCGCCCGTAACATCAGTGCGCTTCTCGCCCAACGGCAAGTACATCCTGGCGTGGACGCTGGACTCGTCGATCCGGCTGTGGGACTACATCACGGGCAAGGGCAAGTGCGTCAAGACGTACCAAGGGCACGCCAACAGCCGGTACAGCCTGAGCGGCGCCTTTGGCACGTACGGCAAGGCGCCGTACCAGTCGGCCTTCATCGCCTCGGGCTCCGAGTGCGGCGCCGTCTTCCTGTGGGACGTCAGCTCCAAGAACATCATGCAGAAGCTCGACGGCCACGCCGGCCCCGTCTTGGCCGTCGACACGCACCCATCGGAGCCTTGCATCGTCAGTGCTGGCTTGGACAAGTCCATCCGCTTGTGGAGGATGGACGACGTCGAGGAGGAGGCGCAGGAGAATGGCGCCCTGGCCGCTGCCGACGTTACCCCCGTCGCAGTCGTACCAGAGGCTTGATTTTCGACAATCTCTCTACATAGATACCCAAACTACCTATTTTACTTCCTCACGCAGCTGTTGATTCTGCCGCCAGCTGTTCAAAATCGCAACCAACTCGATATTCCGCCTGTCCATCAAACTCGCGCTCGCCGTGCCACTGCGAATGTGACCTCTGGATGCCTTGTATTTGGTCTCACCTATCATCAATGTCTTCAATCAATTGCTCGAGGATATTTTCCATCCATTTCTACCGTACCCTGCCCGCCCACAAAATGCGTGCTTTCCCTCGTCCAATCGCGTCGGATGCAGCAGCCGGCCAGAGAATAAAAACAAAAGCAGCAAATGGTAGCAAGACGACTAAGAAGTCGCAAGCAAGCAAGTAGTAGTGGTAGTAAGGAGAAACGAGTCCCCAGCAGCAGAAGGGCTGATGAGTAGCAGCAGCATCCACCGCCCATCAAAAAGTGACAACAAGTGCAACACCTTCAAGAGATGGAAAGTCGCCCCTCTGCAACCAACCCAGTGCAGCAGGCAGAAAAGAAGAGAAAAGAAGACAGAGATGACCAACGGAAAGATAGGTCAGACGGCACACAAGAGCGTAGCAAGAGGCGGACGCGAAGAGGAACGAAGTAGACAGACTCACCCCACCCATCTGGTACGAGGGGCAAGCCTGTCGCCAGTGTGGTGATTGCTGAACCAGAGGTACTATTGCAGCTTTACTACCTGCCTTTCTACCTACCCACCCACCTACCTCCCCACCTAGCAAAACACAGAATGAAAACGGCAGACAGCCAGATGAAAAGGGTATGAAGAGTGAAACCAAAGTAGAGACAAGACAAGACCGACGACGCCGACGACAACGACGAAGAAGAGAGAAGAAGCAGCAGCAGCAGCAGCAGCAGCAGCAACAACAACAAGCAGGAAGAAGAGAAAAGGTCAAAATCAGTGCGTGGCCACCGCCGCGTCGTCCGCACACATGAGCGCCAGAAGGAAAATTTTGGAAAGGAAAAAGCGCACTACAAAGCGTTGTTGGCCACAATAGCACAGCGGTGACTGGCGGCCGGTGAGAGCTCGAGCCAAAACGACGAAGCAGACGAACAGCAGGCAAGCGGACAGACAGGCAAAAGGTGAAATCCAAGGAAAACAAGGCAGCAGGCGCTGGCTGACGGATTGGAAAGCGGCTGGTACTATTCAATGTATGTTCCCTTTTGATTGGTGAGTTCTCCTATGTGATGGTGGTGGTGTGGATTGGGGGTTGCGGGGGGTCTTTCGGCGTGGTAAGAGGTGTGTGTGATGAGGAAGAAAAAAATGCCCTGTGCTTTCCATCCAACGGTGCGGTGAATTCAAAAGGCAAGAGCCACGTCCCGTGCGTTTGGGACGTCTTTGGTATAGATGTGTTGTTGAGTACAAAGCCCCCAGGAATGTGGATGTGATGAGGTGGAAAAGAGACAGGTTGGGGTATTTTGGATTGGGAAGAAGACGCATGCAGACCGGAAATGACCAAAATCTATGACGGTGCCATCGTGACGCGGTTGTCGGCGGCTGCCTTGAAGGCGCGCAGCTCCTCGAGCTGTGAATTGAGACCTTCAAAGATCTCGGACATTGGGCAAGCTTGCGAGAGCATGCCGAGGTGGAAGGGGCGGACGGTGTGACGGAGTTGAAGGGCGGTGATGCAAGACTGAAAGATTAGTTTAGTAAACGCGGTGTCTGGTTCTTGGTTGGATAACTCACTTCAATGCGAGAGATTTGGTGCTCGACAAAGTTGATCAAGAAGCGATCCGTAATCTCTCCACCCCGCGTCTTCATCCGCTCAAGCAGTGCAGTCTCGGGCGGTTTGAGTTCCGTACTGTCAGGAGACTCCAGTGTGCTGCAGAGCATTTCCAGCCGGAGCGAAACGCTCCACAACGCCCACACATCGTCAGTGTTGATGAGTAGCTGCGAGTCGGCCGTCTTCGTACCAGCAGCAGCTGACGTAGCTGCCTGTTCTGCCTCCATCTTTTGTTGTTGCACCGTCAAGCGAGAGGCAAGTGAGTGAGGGTACATGAGGTAAATGTACTCGGGATTTTCGAGACCCTTGAGCCTGCGCTCGCCGAGATCTTTCACCTCGAAGCCTTGGCTGCTCAAGGTTCGCAGCTCACGCCTGATTGCTGAGCTTTGAGGCTCGTCAGCCAGGGGATCGTCATGGCCTGACCGGTCCGATTCGATGTGCGTCTCCAGCAAACGCTGGATTTCAGCAATGAAATCCGAAGAGACGGTAATTTGACCGCCGTCGGCGACTGAAGAGATACGCGACGCCCTGTTGACCATGGGACCAAAGTAATCCATACGCTTCGTCACAGGATCGACTTCGCACACCGGAGTACCCCAGTGGATTCCCATGCGTACGGATAAACCTCGAAAGATAACATTACCATCCGAATCTGTAACCTCTTGGCCATTAACACTGTTCAAAATCTCCTGTGGCCACTGGACGTCCAACAGTTGACTTTGAATGGTGAAACACCACAGGAGTGCTGACGTCACTGTCGGGAAGGCTACCATGAAGGCATCGCCTTCAGTCTTGACTTCGTAGCCTCCAATTATGCGCAGATGGCGACGCATGACCTCGTTGTGCATCTTGATGGCGGAGCGCATGGCGATCGGGTACGTTTCCCACAGAAGCGTCGAGTTTTTGATGTCGGTAAACACCAAGCTGACTTCTCCGGTAGGCGCGTCGACTTCCTGGTCGAGTCGGGCAAGCTTCGAATCGCCCACAGCATCCCGCAACCGCTTGCCACGGCGTTGGTTCTGGTTGTAAAACTCGTCCGGAGAGCCAGTGGGGCCCATAGACATGCTGTGAGTCCGAAACCTTGCCCGCTCGCGTTTGCGCAGGTCGCTGATTCCAATCAACATGACCATGATCTTTCCAGTGGCACCAAAAGCAATGGCAAGGTCCCTCAGCTTTTGCGCTGCGCGCATGAGATCGCCGCGTTCGGAGCGCGCGACGTCGACGGCAAAGTCGGGTGTCATGTAGTCCCAAAGTTCTCTCGAGGCAACCAGGATCATCTCGTCGGATTCCCTGAGACTTGTTTGAGTGACGTGGGGAGCCGCTATCACTGACGGAGACATCTGGACGTATCCAAATGCACGAGACACCTCAAGCACGTCGTTGAGCTTGCCCTGGCGGGACACAAAGCCACCTGCTTCCCTGATTCTTTGCCGCTCGCTGGCTTCGGCTGGGTCGTGTTTTCTTGTAATGACCCGGTGGCTACCTTCAGAGTGAATGAGCAGTGCTTGCGCATCACCAACATTGGCCACGTAAAGTTCCATCTCTTTGAGGAAAATGACAGTAGCAACGCTGCCCGAGTTCAGGTCCTCTTCGCTCAAGTCTGGGATGTTGTTGGCGCCGCGGTGGACAACAGGAGCAGCAGCCCCCTTGTCTTGCGACTGGGTTGCGGCTCCTGCCAGATCCTTGTTCAGGCCCAGGTAGCTTCTCCTCAACGCGTCTACGGCCGTTTCGTGGGTCCTGAGCCGCTCGAGTTCGTCTGCGAACCTGTTCTTGAAGTTGTCGTAAAGGTACTTGGCAATCTTGGATCCACCCGAGCTTAAAGACTGGCCGTCAAACATGGCGAACACAGTCTCGTCATCGTGACTTCGGAACCTTGGGATGACCAAGTCCATCGTCGACAGATGCTCGTTTCGTCCGAGACTGTCTGCCATGCCGTAGGACATGGTGCCAACCATAGAGCCTGCGGTGCGAACACGCCTGTCCTCGCTTTGGTCGGGTACCGACGGAACCATCAAGGTGACGTCCATCAAGCCGAGGATGCGAAGATTGGTCAACGAGGTAAAGTCCGTCAGGTCTTTGCCTTCGCGTCCATACGACATGCCTGCGAAGCCACCATTTGGTTTGATCTCGAGTCGCTTGTTTCCCGAGAGGTTGAGATATCGCAGGTTGTGATTCCAATTCCAGTTCCAGTCGTACGGCCAGTTGGAAACGTTGTACTTGAGCGAGTTGCTACCGACATCCAGGATGGCGAGTTTGGCAACCTTGCCAAGCTCTGCGGGCAGAACCTGGAATTTGTTGTTGTTGATGTGCAGTACCCGAAGCGATGTCACCTCCTCGAGATCCTCGGCAGGCAAAGATGTCAGGTCATTTCCAGAGAGGTAGAGTTCTGTTAGTTGCTGCCACCTGCGCAAAGTCCGCGGCGGCACATCGTAGATGACGTTGTACGAGATGTTGAGGATTCGCAGTTCGGGGAGCAGAGCCAGCTCGTCAAAAACGTCATCATTGAGTCGGTTGTCGGCGAGGAAGAGGTGTCGAAGAGATCCAGCAAAGGATGTGACGAGTCGACTAGACAAGCTCGAGTCCTTTCTCGCGGCAGGAGTCAGAGTTCCGTCAGTAGTTTTCGACGTGTTGGATGCCTTTCTTCCATTCGCAGAATACCCCGAAGCGATCGAGCCGTTGCGTTGTGTTGAGGGAGTTCCGACAGTGAGGAGACCCGAGTTTCCGCTTGGTCTTCTTTCGTCGAATTTGTTCAGTTCCTCGTAGCCTGGACTTGCCGAATATTGGCTGTTGGCGCCTGGGGTGCTCGCTGGTGTTCCATCGACCTGCTGAGGCTCTGCTTGGAATTCGGGTTTCGGTGGTGCCGGCTTCGGGAATGTGTCCAAGACGTTGGAGGACACATTGAGCGTCTCCAATCTTCTCGCATACCAAATCTCTTGAGGGAGCGCGTTCAAGTTATTTTCTCTCACGTCCAGGTATCGCAGCTCGAGAAGTCGTCCAACCTCTGCAGGCAGGCGGTCGATGTTGTTCCGCGCCAAACTCAAATGCTCCAGCTTGGAGAGCTTTCCAATCTGGGTAGAGAGGGAAACAAAGTGGTTCTTGTCAAGGATGAGCTTCGTCAGACCGGGAATTTTTTGGAAAAGATCGTCTGGCAACTGTGCTAATTTGGCCGATGCCAGATTCAAGACGAGCATGGTGGGTACAACGTCAGTCAGGCCGAATCGGGTGACGGGGTTGTGGTTGAGGTGCAAAACTCGGATTGTCGGGAAAGAGCCTTCGAATGCGGAGATGGAGTTGTGGCCGATCATCAAGTATTCAAGTTTCGGCAGCCGGGACATGATGTCAATGTTGTCAATTGCGTTGAATCGCACATCAATCTCCCGCAAACTGAGGAGATTCTGCAAGTCTTCTGGAAAGCCGGCTAGCTTGTTGTTGGTGGCCCAAAGCCTCTCCAAGTTGGTCAACTGCCCAATCTTGGGAAGGCTGGAAATGGAGTTGAAGCTGATGTCCAAGTCAACCAGCGTTTCGATGCCGCAAAGGAAGTCGGGGAATTCTTTGAGGGAGTTGGATGAGAGGTTCAAACTGCGCAGCGCGCGATAAGAACCAAAGTATTTCGGCAGGTGAGTAAGTTTGTTGTTTGACAGGCGCAGACTAAGAAGACCATGGAGCTTCCAGAGTTCTGCGTGCTCCAGTTGTTCCAAACGATTATTTGAAATATCGAGCATGGTCAAACGGCTTGCCAAACTAAGGCTTGGCGGTAATCGCCAGGCTTCGTTACTGGTGTATTTGATCTCCCGCAAGTTTGTACAGGCTTGGATGAAATCCTTGGGTATGTCCAGAGACAAGTTCCTAGAAAGGTTGAGCGAGATGATTTCAGTCGCTTTTTGGTAGAGGGTGATTGGAATGGTGATTAGGTTGCGGCCTTGGAGGTCAATGTGGCTGAACTTTTGCATCTTACTGAACCCGGGGTCTTTTTCCAGACTGCTGTAGCCGCTCATCTTGGAGGGCAGGAAAGTAAAGCGGCAGAGGTAGGAATTGTCCTCCCGTCCAACGTCTTCGAGTCGATCGGCCTCGGTGTATCCGGCCTGCTCCAAGAGCCGTCTCTGGATGACGAGGGGCCGTTCGTTTGGTTCGAGTTGCCGAGACGTGTCATGCTTCCTCATGACAATGTGGTAATTGCCCAATTCGTCTTGCAGCAAGGACTTTTTGCCCAAAATTTGGATGATTTCGGTAACTGTGGTGTTCAGCGGAACAGAAAGAACGGCAAAGGTGGAATCCACGCGGAATATTCGAACACAATAGGGCGGTCCCTGATGCACCTCTTCCTTGGCAGGATTGCCATGGTCGTCGAGCTCTTGTAATCGAGTAACGTTGTCATCTCCAGCTCGTCTGACTGCCCAAGAATCTGGTGCGTCCCAGGTACCCTGATACGTGTCGGGTTCCTTCTTTTCCGGAGGATTGTCGTCTGGCCAGCCAGTGTAAATCTCTCCCATCGGGGGGGTCATCGGCGGTTGCGTCGGGTTCACTATTCCTTCCATGTGAGACAAGTCGGTGTCTAGGTTCCAAATCGCGCCGTGGCCTGTCGCGTCGACTTCGGCGGTGTTCGGATCTTTACCTGGCGGCGTCTGATAGACATTTCCTTGGCCTCTCTTTGGTTTGCTGGAGAATGGTATTCTGCTTGCTCCATCCTTCTTTCCAGGTTGCCAGACTCCGGCGGGTGCTTGAGCAGCAGTTTTCCCCTTGGCGTCCATTCGGACTTGATCTGTTTTGGTGGGGTCATTAGATTTCATCGCTTGTTGTAGGGATACGGCGGAAACCGGCAAATTCCTCAGACCTTCTAAGGACCTGTCGGCCTTGTCCTTGCGGCGTAGTTTGTCGAAAAGCGACCGTTTCTCCTTTGCTATCTGGGCTCCTGGTGAGCGGGAACCAAGCGGCTCCTTGCCCTGGTTGCTCTTCATGCTTCCGGTCGGACTCGCTGCTCGAGGGACCAAGGCAGCGCTCGAATTCATTGCAGATGCCAATCCGGCACGGATGCTGTAGTCCTGGCGGCCCCGAGTGGTGGATGCCTCATCTCGACTCGCGACGGGGCGCAAAGGCATGCCATACGCCTGTTCTGTCACCTTTGACTCGTCGTTACTCCGGTGATGCCTGTGGCCATGGAAGGGTATCTTGTGGGAATGGGATGATTTGCCAGATCGGATGGACTGGAGATCTGCCCCCTGTGTGGAAGGCGTGTCCTAGTCAAGAATATATCAGTTTACCAGCCACGACAACTTCCAAAAGCGTGTGAAGCAAAAGCGCGTGCAGAGCAGGTGCGACTTGGACAAAGGATATGACTTGCATCAACCTGCAAGACATGTAGACTTCTCTCACACAACCACTCCCCATTCGGCCAGCCGGAAGAAATCAAAGAAAACCAGCCCTGGACTCGGAACCTCCTCCGAACAGTAAAAATGCAGCGGACGCTCACCTTGGATTCGTGATATTCCCACGGAACGACTTCGTGAGTGCCCCCGGGTGTCCGAGGCCGCGAGCTCGCGCGCGAGCCAGGCCTGCTACCGATGCTGCTTCTATGAGTGTTGTGCAGCGAATTGTTCCGATTCCTCTGTCGATCGGGTAGACTGCTCTCCGAGTTTTGACGCGAGTCGTAGCCATTGAACTCCTCCCCGAAGAAGCCTTGGAGCTTCTTGTGAAAACCCCGACCAATGCTCGACTTTGAACCCGAACTGCTAATTGTGGTTGCGCTGGCGACAGAAGGGCGCCTGTCCTCCCCAGGAGATCCGTTGTCCTCTGTCTTGCCGCTGCCAGGTCGGAAGCTCGGCGACAGCTGCGAGACGTCCTCGTTGGAGTCGTAGAAGAAGCTCCGAGCGAAAACGCCTTCCCCCATGTCTCCAGGACTGGAACCGTTGGCTTTGGACCACGGCGGAGTCGAGGCGGTAGCCGAGGGAGGCACCCGGGATATGGACGGCACGCCGTTGCCTGCTTGCTCGAGGACGGCCAGGTCTTTGCGATAGTTGCTAAAATCGGCCGCCCTACGACGTTCCCATGGCGCGAGACCTGGCCCTTTGTGCTGCTGGAAGTCCGGAGTTCTGAACTCGGGGGATGTGGCGGTGCCCGGCGAAATATCGTTATCCTTGTCTTCGTCGTCGTCGTTTTCCCTAACAGGAGCGAGGAGTCAGCAGATTGCGACAGAATCACAAGCAAGAGCAGCGAATGTGGTGTGGGGGAGCTTGTCGAGGCACGTGTAGAAGACCGCATCCGCTTGCGCCGGGTCAGGCTCGCCGTCGACGGCAGGCCGCTCGCAGGACGGGACTCGGGCAGGCGGATCCGGAGCTTGTCTGGTGTCTTGAGGGATTGAAAGCGCGAGACACGGGGAGCACATGCGGCGCGCGAAGCGACGACGGAGACGGCCAGCACGGCGCCAACTGTCAGACACGACATTTTCGAAGGCGAGGCTCTGACACGGCGCTGTGCAGGTCGGACAAAGAGGGCAGATGGCGCGAACCTTGAATGCTTGTCCGTCTTGACGTTCATGCCCACGATTCCAGCGCGGCGTCGACTGGTGAGACTGTTTGCCCTCACAGTGTCCTGCGACCGCCAGCTTTCGGCACCAGAGCTTTCGGTCGATCCATGGCGTTCAGCGGACTCCTTTCTCGTCATTGTCGTGCTCAGGGCCGGTCAAGTTGTCAGGTGGTGCTTTCAGCGGCCGAAACCTTGGCCGAAAGCAGGTACGGATCGTGCATCGACCGGGCGGCGCGGTAGGCGGGAAGGGAGATGGATGGAGGAGGATTCTCGGACGGGAGGTGGGGACTTGGGAGGGGGCTGCGTCAAGTCAGGCACGGGCGGCCGCTGCGAGTTATGCGATGAATGGATGGAGAAGATGGTCGGGGCGGAGAGGGAGAGGTGGTGGTGGTTGTTAGAGGGAGAAGGGCAGTCAGTCTAAGCCCACCTATACGGCCGACGGAACCACCCGCCCAGGTCACGGAAGACGAGGGGGAGGGGGGGGGGGGGGGGGGGGGGGGGGGGGGGGAGGGGAGCACTGGGATGCTGCCAACAGCTGCTAGGTGCTTGAGGAGGGCTTGGGGTGGTCGAGAATCTACCTGACCGTGAGTGAGGTGTGTGCACTCGGCCTGCTTCCTTAGGTTGGGAGATGGACTCGTGCTGCTGCTGTGTCTGGTCTGAGCACCAGCGGGCAGGGCAGCCCAGGGCAGGGCAGGGCAGGGCAGGGCAGGGCAGGGCAGGGCGATCTCTCTGGACGGCTCACATTGGCGGCTACGCGCTGAGTAAGCGGTAAAGGTACAAAACACGATTTGTTCACTCTGTCTGTCTCTCGCACTCGGTCAAGGTCGTCGTCGTCGTCGTCGTCGTCGGTCATCGCGGCCCCCAAAGGCATTCAGCATCAATCTTTCCCGTCGCTCATTTGTCGCGACGATCAAACCCCCCCGAAAACGAGTAGCGCCAGACGCTTTGCCGTCTCATCGTCTTGCCCACTGAAACGAGCACCTGCCCAGAGCCTGGCCATAGCTGCGTGCGATTTACAGGGGCCGTCGGCGCATCCCATCGCTTCTTCATGCTCACGTCGCAGGCCACGACGGCTGATTAGACGAGAGAAATCAAAACCAGAAAACACGCCTCCAAACGCCCTGCCCATGGCATGGCGTGTTTGTCCGCCCTTCCAATATTACGTCTTCTTGCTCTGCTCCGTCTCTTTGTTCCAGCCAAGCCGACTCTTGTATGCCGGAAACGACGTGAGGCCCCACGCTTTGACGAGGTACGACTGCGTCTTGTCCGCATAGTCTTCGGTGCTGCGCTGCTTGACGCCGACCTTCATGCCGTCCTTGGTAAACGTGACATTCTTCTTCTCCATCTTGCGACGGCCGCGGTCGGCGAGCTCGTTGGCGTAGAGGTAGATCTGCTGCCGTCAATCGCCATGATCGATACAGGGGACGTGGTGGAGAGGCCGAGGGTCAGTGCGATCAGGGTCTGGTCACGTACCTGGAAGCCAATGTAGGCCAGAAGGACGATCAAGGCCGCGAGGATGAGCAACGGGAGAAACGAGGCCATTTTTTGGACAGACTGCACGGTCAAGGGCGATGTTGCGCGCTTTGCAGACGGATGGGAGGCACGAGCGACGGGGCGAAGAGGGCGGAGTGGAGCTGAGGATGCCGGAGCGTGGTTAAGTCGGCGACTGAGCGGGACATGCAAACAGTCCGCACGCTACACCACGCAACCCAGGGTCGTCCCCGTCGCCCCCTCTCCCTCCCGCCTCCCGCTCGATCGACGAAACGCGCCTTGGCGGGTAGCCATTCGCTCTGCCACAGCCTGCCTGCACTCTGTCCCTTGCCGGTCTTCCCCGGCGCCCGTTCTCCATCGCTACGACTTCACCTGCTCTGTCTTGAAGCCGAATGGAACCTGGCTCCGTCTCACTCGAATGTTTCGTGGCCCTTGCGTCTCGAGCCTGGGAGACGCTGACGACTACGTCCGCCCTCCGCTTCGAATCCAGTCCGGATGAAAGCCTCAAACTCAAGTCTACTCAAGGGAGGGCGTTTTCTCTTCCAAGGCTACTCGTAGCGAGCTGGGCGATTCAGCCCCCAGCGCGTTTCGCAATCTGGAATTCGCATGGCCGAACCAAACCTCGACACAGCCGGGCGCCGGCTTACTAACTCGTTAACCGTTTAATTCACCCCGGACAAAGGAATCCAACTTGGTGTAACCAAGCCTCGCATCCCGTCCCTCCCGTCCCTCGCATGACGTACCTTGTCCGGACGGGCAGCCACCTGGAGCCACAGGAGCTGTCTCGACAGTCAAGCCCACCCACCCGCCTCTACGCCGTCTTTGCGGCATCAAGCACCGCCTTCGTCTTTCTGTCCCTGTTCCCGACATCAACCTTGCCATATGCTTCTCGCGCTTGCTGGCTGATTTTCTGCTCCCACTCTTCTCCAACATTGACCTGCCCAGCGTCCTGCCAACAGTCTTGCACTGTCCCACCAATGTTCTTGAAGAACCCCTCCAAGCCCCCCGCCCCGCCACCAACGTGGTAGCTCTTGAACGGGCCAGCCACAGCCCACCGCGGTCCCATGCTCGTTTCAACAATCTTGTCCATCTCTTCCACATTGACCACGCCCTCGTTCACCAGGTGCACTGCCTCTCGGAGCAGCGCAAATGCGAGCCTGTTCGCCACAAAGCCCTTGCACTCTTTCTTCAAGACGACGGGCTCCCTCTGCCGGACTCGCCAAAACGACACGGTCCTCTCCACTGTTTCGGAGCTCGTTCTCGCTCCGAGCACCACCTCGAGCAACGGCATGACATGCGGCGGGTTGTACGGATGGACCACGAGGAGTCGTGCTGCCGCCGCGTCGTCCAGGCCTGCTGCCTCGGCTTGGCTGGTCGCGGTTATGCCAGACGTGCTGCTCCAGAACAGCGCGTCTGGCCGTGCGTGCTCGACCACTTCTTTCCACACGGCAGCCTTGAATGCCAAGTTCTCCGGGCCCTGCTCCTGTATTACGTCTGCGTCGCGAATGGCCTCGCCAAGGGACCCCGAAAGGCGGATAGATGGGACAAGTCCATGGAGAGCGGGAGCAAGGTACTTGGGTAAAGTCGATTTGACGTATTCCTCGAGGTCGGGGCGCGTGTCGATGATGGTGAGTTGCGTCGGAGAAGCGAGGTGAGCCAAGTGTAAGGCCGCAAAGGACAGACCAATTGTGCCCGCGCCGACGAGGGTGATGCGACTTTCCGAGTCAGGTATTGACATGACTTTGTGCTCGGCTCTTTTTTTTTTTTTTTGACTATGTCGGCAGTGTTTATCTTCTTGAAGCTCCAGGCGTGAAAGATGAGTGATCAAGTTCCCTTTCCTGGATGGAGCTGACGCCGATTGGATGCCATCAGCCTGGGGCAAGCTACCCCTCCCACCCAATCCCGACTCGGAAACACGCTTCCTCCTCCACAATTGGCCGTGAAGCTCAGGGTTGATTAGTTTAGGGACGGGTACTACTGTCCATGACTGCGATTACCTTTAATGCTACAGCAGCTTGGTTACTTTTTCTCTCTGCTTTGCTCCTGTCTTTCCACGTGCTTTCGCCGAATCTGAACTATCTCGGCATGTCTTCCCTTATATAAACTCGACTTGCTGCACTGGATCTTTACCAGACATGCAGAAGTTTACACAATGGTGATATTCAAATCATTGAATCCAGAAATTCACGGTACGCTACAGTCTCTGCCAGCTAGCTTGAAAGTCCTCCATCTGACGTATGACACAGTCCCCAGCGACATCACTGTATGGGAATGGCTCTTTGCCTCGCCTGACTCTCCCATCTCGAAAAATCCAGAATCAGAGCTCGCCGGCTACCAAGATGCAACTACCGGCGCGCGCCTCAATTGGGCCGAGGTCAAATCCGCCTCCACGCACCTCAGCACTGCACTGGTGAGAAAATACGGTCTTCAAGCCGGCCAGACAGTGTCCATTTTCTCCCAGAACAGCATATGGTATCCCGTAGCCATGCACGCTGCTTTGAGGGTCGGCGCCATCATGTCTGGAGCCAGTCCAGCCTACAATGCTGAAGAGATGGCGTACGCCCTCAAGTTGAGCAAAGCCAGGATTCTGATGACGAGTTCCGCGAGCATTCAGGTCGCAGTCAAGGCCGCTGACGCGGCAGGGCTTGGTCGAGAGAACGTGTTTCTCGTAGAGGGGAAGGTTGACGGGTTTAAGACCGTTCAGGAGTTGATTGAAGTAGGCAAGAGCTACGGAAATGATGGCCAGGTCGAGGTGTTCAAGATTCCTCGTGGCGAGGATAACGGCACCGTTTGTGGATATTTGAGCTTCAGTTCAGGCACAACAGGATTGCCAAAAGCTGTAAGTCACCCCCGATTGCAAAGAAGAGAACTTGAAGGATGTGGAAAAGAGGGGTAGGCCCGAATCCCAGCTTACTTGACGGGTCACAGGTCATGATATCGCACCAAAACATGATCGCTCAATGCATTCAAATCGCCCAGCTCACAGATCACACCCACAAAAGAATCCTCGGCGTGCTACCATCCTTCCACATCATGGGGCTCGGACACATCCTGCACCTCCCCATCCTCACCAACGCCGAAGTGCTCTTCCTGCCAGCCTTCAGCCTGCCCGGCATGCTCGCCACCATCGCCGCGCACCGCATCAGCGAGCTGATCCTCGTGCCGCCCATCATCATCCTGCTGGCGCGCAACCCGGCGCTGCTAGCGCGCTACGACCTCTCCTGCGTCAAGACCTTCTCGTCGGGCGCCGCGCCGCTGTCGCCAGAGGTGCTGGCCCTGCTGCAGCAGCGCTTTCCCGGCTGCGGCTTTAAGCAGGGTTATGGCTTGACTGAGACGACTGGCTGTATTACTGCGCACCCGCCGCATCTGACGGATTTTGCCTACGCTCACACTGTCGGGAAGATCGTCGCCGGGACCGAGGTCAAGATCGTGCGCAGCGTCGACGACGACGACGATGACAAAGGCACCGCCACTGGAGAGCACGAAGTAGACAGCGACGACGAGGGCCTAGGCGTCGACCAGCCCGGCGAGATCTGGGCCCGCGGCCCGCAAATCACCATGGGCTACCTGGACAACGCGGCCGCAACAGCGTCGACGTTTGCCCACGGCGGGTGGCTGCGCACGGGCGACCAGGGCATCGTCGACGCACGCGGCTTCGTCACGGTGCTCGACCGCATCAAGGAGATGATCAAGGTCAAGGGCATCGCCGTGGCGCCGGCGGAGCTCGAGGACCTGCTGCTGGGCCACCCGCGCGTCGACGACGTCGCCGTCATGGCCGTGCCCGCCGCCGACGACTATACGGGCGAGCGCCCCAAGGCGTTTGTCGTCCTTGCGGCGGGCGTCGAGCCGGCGCGCGGCGTGGGTGTGGAGTTGTTGGAGTATGTGAGGCAGCGCAAGGTGAGGCATAAGCATTTGGGCGAGATTGAGTTTGTGGAGCAGATCCCTAAGAGTGCTAGTGGGAAGATTTTGAGGCGGGTTTTGAAGAATAGGCCGCAGGGTGTCAGAGGGCTTGTGGTTAAGGACACGGATACAGATAAAGCCATGCTCTAGGATGTATTTTGACTGGGTGGCAGTAGAGGCGGGCTTGGGGAATCGTCTGAACCGGAAGGCCAGGTCAATTGTTTGCTGCACAAGTACTTACATGGCTCATGAGAGTGCATGACGACAACAATGTCAACTTTTGGGAAACCTTTGCCATTTTGATTTCTCTATGTTGTGATTCCCACGTCGACAAGTCCCCGTGAGAGGACAGACATGATCTATTCTTTTAGAAGGTCGCAAAACCAAAAGGCCCACCGACAAATGTTCCAAGCGCGAAAGAACCGCCAAGCCTCGGCTTGAAAAGACGAGAGTCCAGGCTCTACACTCTCCCAACAGTGGTGCGGGCATCTCTCTCGCTTCTCTCAAACGCCTTCAAAAACAACTCCATCCACCTCCCCTCCCTCCTCGTCATCTGCCTGGCCGGATTCTTGAGCGACGCGCCGACGATTTCCTTGACGCGTAGCCGCAGCGCCTTGACGGCGAGAGCGACCTTCCAGTCCTTGACGGCAAACTTGAGCCGGCTGCCGTCGACCAAGACGACGCCGGCGTGCAGCTTGACGTCGACGTCGCCCGCGAGCAGGACCAACGGCAGGTCGTAAGCGACGTTTGTCGCGTGTGCGTTGAGGAAGCGGCTGCTGGCCTGCATGATGTGGTAGTAGGACAGGAACTTGAGATTCGTTCCCGGCGGCGGGTTCTTGTTGATCGACGTCGGTGCCAGCGACACGGACTGGTTGTTGGAAATGTTGCGCCAGCCTTTGCCGTCACGTGTCAGGATCTTGGGGTAGAATGACCACGAGATGACGCTGTTCAACAATATGTCGTTGTTGCCGTTTTGATTGGCCGCGGCGGGTATGGCGACGAAGCTGCGCTGCCGAGACGAGTTGCGGTATTTGCTGAGCGCCCTGCGCTCCTCAGGAGAGAGCGTCAGGAAGCCCGCCTCGACGAGAGAGCTCACTAGCTGGGACTTGAGATCTTCTACGTTGGCCAGGTTCTGTCTGGAAAGGAAGTTCTTCGTGCAGAACTGGAATTCAGACTGTCCGGGTGTGGTGCAAATCTTGCGCCACGTTGCGTAGGCATTGTATACCGTTAGGAGGTCAGAGTCGCCGCGGCGGAACGAGTGACGGGCAATGTCGGCCCGCTGGCGAGCACCAATTGGCGTGATGAAGGGGTCTTTCGAGGAGAGGATGGCTGCTATGGTGACCGCCACGTCGACGCAATCAAAGACGCTGGCCAAAAGGCAGAGTTTGCCTAAATTGGCATCAAGCGGAAGCTTGGCTAGTTGTCTTCCAAGGGGAGTCAGCTCCTCGCTCGATGTCAGAGCGTCCACTTCGATGAGAGCGTCAATCGCCCTTCGAATGTTCTTTGTCGACGGGGGATCCAGAGCTTGCGACAGAGTCTCTTCGATATCTCCCAACTTGCAAATTTTGACGCGCATGACCAGGTCTTGCAGGGACAGTCTGAGCATCTCTGGCGTCTGTTGTTCGGCCATGAGCTCGTCATGCCGGTACTTGGTAAACAAGTGAAAGCAGAGGCCTTCCTGGACACGGCCAGCTCTTCCTCTTCTCTGCTTGGCGTTGGCCCGTGAGATGAATGACTGGATGAGGCGAGAAAGTTGTCGTCGTTCATCATACCTCATCTCCTTGTGCGTACCGGTATCAACGACGCAAGTGATATCTGGAATGGTAATACCAGTCTCTGCAATGTTGGTGGCCAAGACAATCTTCCTGACGCCGGGGGGCGGAACCAGGAACGCCGCCTGCTGGTCCTCGCTGGCGATGGTTGAGTGCAGTGGATATATCAGCCAGTTTTTGCTAAAAGCATCTGATCCAAGGAGCATGTCGTTGAGCTGTCGGATCTCTGCAATACCCGGCAAAAAGACCAATATCGCGTTGCTGAAGCGGCTGTAGCCGGGGTCTGAAGCGACTCTCTCTATAAGGCTGAGAATCAGTTCGTAGTTGATCCTGTACTCGTCATACTCCTTCAGTGCATTGCGGGTCGCGTTGCTGTAGCCCTGCAGATTCGTATTCTTGAGGCCTGATGATCTACCTTCCGCAGAGTCCTCGTCATCATCATCTGCTTCTTGTTCAACGACTGTCTTTTTCTGTGCCTTGGCATCGTAGTGCGTCATTTCAATAGCATCTTCCAAGAACTTCGTTTGGACAGGGAAAGTTCGACCGGGCACAGTAAGGATTGGAGCGTTGTCGAGGTATCTAGAGAAACGATCTGCATCTACCGTTGCAGACATCAAGATGACCTTCAAATCCGGCCGACGTACCAACAGGGCGCGGAGGATGATGAGTAGGAAATCTGTATCGATACTTCGAATTGTCAGCTCTGCAACGCAAAATCGACACAGTGGGCGAAATGCCATAGACTTACTTTCTCTCGTGGACTTCGTCAATTACCAAATGGGTAATATCTTCCAGTCCCTTCAATGACTCTAGCATGCGGAGCACGATTCCAACAGTTGCGAAAACCAAACGGGTTGATGCCGCAATGTGCGACTCGAGGCGGATGGCGTATCCGACCAATGATCGTGCTGTGCCAACTGCATTCTTGTCCTCACCCAGCTCTTCACTCACGCGCTGAGCAAGAGAAATGGCTGAAATACGGCGGGGTTCCGTGCAGTAAATCTTGCAGGGTCTACCACTTGCAAGCTCGTTTTCCAGAATGAAGGCTGGGAGCTGAGTGCTTTTGCCACAACCAGTCTCACCGCAGAGAATGAGGACTTGGTTTTTCTCAATCGCGGACAAAACATCCTGCTTGAATCTGGCCATTGGCAACTGTTCTCTGGCTTGCAGCATATGTTGATATTTAGGGGTGGATGACTTCTGCCACCACAACTCTTGTAGCTTCTCGGAAATCCCTTGGGAATCGCCTTGCTGTCGCACGGGCAGGTCGATATTCGAGCTTTCCTCATGCGCAGCTTTGCCGCGTTTTTTGAAGCCATTCGTCAGAACCACACCATCTTCGTCCTCGCGTTCGACTTGCTCTTGAATGATCTGGCGCAGATCTTTGATGGTTTCGCGGTCTTTTTCAGCGGCCATGTCTTTCTGCGTCTCTGCGTACTCCTGCCATAAGTCCCGCCATACTGACGGCAACCTCATGTAAACCTTCTCTTCCTTTGCCGACGTGGAGAATATCAAAAACATGGCTGCCACTGAGATGTATGCTTCGCTTTGCTGGGTACCTGGCGTTGCAATGTCTTTCATCGTAAAAGTCATGGACCTTGGGCTGATGTTGGACTCGATCATGGGAAGAGCAGAACAATCGATGTGGTCTTGGTCCTTGGTCCATATTATCTTTACTGAGTGACGGCTGGAATAAGTTGTTGGAGAAACATGTTTGTATGTAAGCCGAACTCCAGAATCCCTACGCAACAGTCAGTGACAGAGTAGTAATGTGGAGCAGCCCCGACATACCTAGCCCGGCAGGCTTCCTCAAGCACACGTCGCGGGTTCATGCCAACGGCTTTGCCAAAGTCGCGAACGGTCACGTTGGCCGAGTCGGTTACCCCAGAAGAACCACCTTGTTGGCCCTCTCCAGGTTCAGCAGCGAACATTCCTCCAAGGAGACCATCATCTTCGTCTGGGTTTTGCAAAAGAGCATCTCCAGCCATGGCCGCAGCTTCTTGCATGATGTCGTCGACCGCACCTGCGCCAGTAGACTCAGGCTCGTGAATCTCCTTGGGCTGCTCCTCTGACTTTTTGTTCCGCGATCTTGATGGGGCCAGCTGAGCGAGGTCTACTCTCTTGGAGGCCCATTGTTCATCAGCAGCTCTTGAATCGAAGAGAATATCTGACTCAATCTGTTGCAGCTTCCTCTGTAATTTTTGGGCGCCCTGTGACGCAGGTGCAGTCTTTTGAGGTCCTTTTGACTTTTTGGATTTTGGTTTTGAATTTGAAGCTGGCGCTAGCTCAGGGTCGACTTGGAAAAGACGGGTTTTGACGTCGAGGTAAGTAGACAATAACTGGTCCGGCTCCATATCGCTGTCAAGATCGCTAACGTCAAAATCTTCTTGCTTTGAAGGCTCATTTTGTTTGGCTGCACTTGCCGCCTGCTTTTTCTTAGGAGTCCCAGAAGTTATTTCTGACGCCGGGGTGTCTGAACGCTTCGGTGAGCCTGTGGGAGTTGAGTCAGTCATCCGTGGCCTGCGAGATTCCGTGTTGGACACAAGCGGCTCCTCGTTTTCGTTTTCGCTCACAACTGAAGCCAATCTCAACAACAAGAATGAGCTTGTGAAAGGACTTACTTGATCTTGAAGAGCCACTGCTTTCGTTCGAGGCCAAGGTTGTTGGGGTTTCCCATGGTGGAAGCTCCTCATGAGAGCAATTGGCTGCAAGCCAATCTAGGCACTCTTGGAGACCCCATACCTGATTGCTCGCGTCCAAAGGTGGTGGATTCTGGCAGATCAAGACAAGCATGGAGCGGACCCTGTCTTTGGAAAAGCCCATGTCCGCAAGGGTCTGAGCCAAGGTCCATAGCCGCACCATGGCGTCTTCTTCGGACAAATTGCGAATGGAGAATTTGTGCTCTGGGGACGAGTATTCTTCGTTGATTTCCTCTTTAGCAAGATCCAAGATCTGAAGCATCAAATCCTCGGGCAACCATTCTCTGGTCGCCAAGTACTGTGCCTGAGATCTTACTAGACGGCGATCTGTCTGGATTCTTGTCAAATTGCGAGATGATTCTCGCCGCACCTTTTGGGCATGCTTTTCCACGAGCATCTGCAATTCATTGCGCTCAAGCTGCTGCTCCAGCTCTTCCGGGGTCATTTGGTGGAGCTCTTTCGGCGCAGGAGCCACACCCGCCGGCGAGGCCGTCCCATCAGCAGGAGTGGCAGATGACGGAGCGGTATTTGGAGTGGCCGTTCCAGACATGTCTGACGACTCAAGCTCAAGCTTCTTGTCGATTTTTGGCTTGCTGGCAATGGATGTTGTGGCGACAGCGCGAGCATTGGCCGCGGGCTTCTTCTTCTTCTTGGGCGCCATTTTCAAAACACGAAACAAAAGAGCGTGGGAGCGTGAGAATGAAGCCTGTCCAAAAAGGTAGCAAACGGGCGCAACAAGAGAGGAAGAGAGTGAGGGTTTGTAGATGTTGAAAGTTGATGGTTTGCCGGTTGATGGGATGCCCAGTTTGGACGCATGGATCATCATACGTCAGAAGGGCAAAGTCGTTGCCGGTGCTTGGCACATCCTCAACTTCAGTTGCGGAAACCTTCCGGCGGGTCACGCTCTCTCCAACAGCGCCCTCGTCGCTGCGCAATCCTCTCTCCCCGTGTGTTTCTAGTCATGGCGGAGGTCAAGACCAATGGCGTCCCAGGTCTTGACCTGCTCGAATTGCGCCGCGAAATTCTCTCCAGCTCTACCAAGCGCAGAATATCGAAGCTACGCGCTGTCGAGCACCAACTGCGCGAAAATGGTCTGACGCACCGAACACCCCACAAGCTTTGCTAACATTGCCACAGCTGTCTCTCCGTCTGACGCCAAGAGCATTCTCCTGATTCTCTTCGACACGTATCCGCTCTACGTAGATCGCCCATCTCGCACAGCAGTCCACCAAGTCATACGAGCAGTTACCGCATGCTCTCTGTCGGACGAATTGACGCCCGGAGTAGTCAAATTCCTCCAAGCCGAGGCCACAAAGACCAGTGTTGCCGCCACAAACTTGTTCAGCCTTTCAGAATGGGCCTCTGTGCTCCTGCAAGAATTTGGAAGCAAAGAGGAGCAATGGAGGAAATGGGGAGTTCAAGTCATAACAGCCGATGCTGCTATCTTGGAGACATGTTTGGGCTCAGCCCAGAAGGAAGGACTCAAACATTCGGCATTGGTCGTCACACGCCGTGCCCTTCGCCGGGTGTTCAAAAATGAGGCCATCGCAAGCGAGGCAGTTGAGAGTTGCATCAAATCGCTTACCACCAAGGGACCCTCACCAACTGCCAGGAACACCATATTCTTGGGAATCTTGGCAGGTGTCTGCTCTCGGCTCCCCAAGATCCAACCTCTTATGGCAGAGAAAAAGAAGGCTTACTTCGAATTCTACGTCCGGGAAATCATTGGGTCTCGCGCCGTTCTTCCAAGGCACATCACCAACGGCCTTTATGACTTTTTCGTTGCGTTTACCACGGAAGAGGATTTGAAGAATGAGGTTGTTCCCTCGGTCGAGAAGGCCCTGCTGCGTTCGCCTGAGGTTGTGCTCAACGACCTACTGCAACCCATGCTCCGGTCTCTTCCCCAGACGATCGACTTCTCGGAGATACTTCAGACCAAGCTTTTGAAGCCGTTGCTTTCGAGCATCAAATCGACAAATGCCACTGTCCGGGTCGGAGCCTTGTCTGCCTTTGAGTCTCTTCTGGCGCAATCCTCCAACGACGAGTTGCTCAGCAAGGTCTCCGACGAAGTTGTCAACCCTCTGAAGCAAAATAAAGTCACTGTGGCGGAGCAAAAGGCCATCCACGCGCAAATTCTCAGCGCCATCAAACCCTCTGAGGGCGTCTCTAAAAAGATTGTTGCTGGCCTTGCCCCGGTTGCGCTCAAAGAACCCAACGAGGCCGCTCTCGCCGCAGAGACGACAGCGATGGGCAAACACTTTGGTTTCATTCTCAGCACGGATTCTCCGGCGGAAGCGGTCGTCACCGATTCATTTGTGAAGGGTTTGGGCGACAAACGGCCGTCGGTGCGCAGAGTCTGGGCCCTTCGCGCAGCAGAAATTTTGTGGGAGCTTCCTGAAGACCGCATGCAAGAACCCACAGTTGTGTCATTTATCCAAGTTATCTTGCAGAAGCTTGTTGATACTTGGCAGGAAGTTGCAGCAAACCCTGTCGCAGCAGTGCAAAGTGGCTTGGTTACTGTAGCGTACATTACAACTGCATTCGGTCTTTCTCGGTGGAGTAAAATCGAAGATGAGAAGATAGCCTCCCTACTCAAGAAGACCTCCATTTCGCGGACTGCTTTGGTTGCCGAGCCCAAACCCTCTTTCCTCCTCAACCACAGGGTCTACTCAAAACTCATCGCTGAGGAGGATCTAGCGTGGGGTCTTCGTGCTTTAGCTTCCGTGATACCTACCATTGCCGAATCCAGCGAAAACGTATCTGTAGAGGAGGGCTGGTCTCAGGCCTTCATCTACTTCGTCTCAGCTGGAGGGATTGCGCCCCGCGTGCGACAAGAAGCGATCCGCACGCTTTCCAAGGCCTATGCGCGCTACCCTAGCCGCATCGCTCCGATCATCATCCACGGCCTGTGGCTTTGGCGACGCAACGTTGAGGCGAACGAAAAAGACACTGCTGCAACTTCCGCAAAGACCGGGAACAATGAGCTTTCTCTGGCACTTCGCGCAATCTGTTTGACGCCCGACGAGCGCCAGACCTTCGGAGCGACCATCGACGAGGCCAGTCTTCAATCGCAGCTTGTGAAGCTGTTGGTGCTGGCCAGGCCGCAGTTGATTCCGCGCACCTCTTGGATTGATCTGTGCCTCAAAACTGGCGTTGATCCCGGTGAATTGACAAGGAAAGAGCTCGACAGCTGTATTGAAGCAATCATCGAGGCCACAAAGGTATTTCAATCTCCAAAGTGTGAGAGCACACACAAAGTACTGATGCGACTGCAGGGAACATCGGCAACTCATACACCTGCGGTGAGAGAAGCGGCGTATGCTGCTGCTGCGGACTTGGCGTTTGTTGCTCCTGATGTAGCCATTCCTCGACTGGTGGAGCAGATCAGACATGATCTTGATCCAAAACAACTGGAGGGTATCGGCCCCGAAGAAGCTGCTATTTTCCGCACCCCAGAAGGTCAGGCTTTTGTTGACGTGCTCGCCAAAAAGGGCCAAAACCAAGCGCCCACCAAAGGTAGCAAGGACTATGATACCTGGAAATGGGAACAAGAACTCCGCGATCAGCTTGCTCAGAAAAAAGGATCACAGAAGAAGCTTACCAAAGAAGAGCAGGAGAAGGTCAATGCCCAACTGGCCAAGGAGTCCGAGATTCGCAAAACAGTTGCTGGCATCGAGGCCTCGCTGCGTCGCGGCGTTGGCATAATCCAAGCGCTCGCAACTGGGCCTCCAACTGAAGCCAACTTGTGGCTGGGTTCGGCGATCGATGCCCTCCTGGAAGCTATTGATGCCGGCGCTGGTCTCGTGATTGCGGATGCTTCCACCTCCGCCTACATTGCTTGTGCAGAACGCATTTCGCCGAGGCTCGGCTTAAACAGGCCATTCTTTGGTGTTGCTCTACTGCGCGCAAAGGGCGTGCCTTTCCTACCTCCGGGTCTAGAGGACGAGCCATTAGGAGGTGAGCACTGACGACAGTCCAACTTCTTGAACAGCGCTAATGTTGACCAGATTCTGTCACGAGGTTGTTGTACCGCCTCAGATTTTTGAGCGAGCAAAGGCCACTCGACAGCGTTTCGTTGACTTACATCTTGCCGCTCATCTTCGCAGTGCTCGAAAGTGGATCCATCGACAAGTCGAAAGAGGAAGAGGCTGACGAGCAGATCCTCTTGGCCTTGGAGTTCCTCTCCTTCCACACCGACTCTTGTATGTACAGCTTGTTTGATTGCCATGTCAGAGCTAACAGAATTAAGGCACTGAAAAGTCCCTGCCGCGAGCAAAACTGCTTTCAACATTGATCGCCGCCATGCAAAGGTTCACCCAGCACTTCAAGATTATCAAGGACTGCCTCATGGATCTGTGCAGAGGCATTGGCTCTAATCTCACTGAAAAAGAGATTTCGGCTCTTGTCAAAGGCGCCATCGTTCCGCAAGTGTCCGTCAGAACTTCTGTGCTGCAGACAATTGACGAAGAAGTTGATCTGATCGACATTGACTTCTCCGAGGAGATTTGGCTGGCCAGCCATGACGAGGTGCAAGAAAATGTCGAGCTCGCCCAAAGCATCTGGGTTGAAAATGGCCTCGAACTGGCTCCTGACGCCGCCTTTAGGATGTTGCCATACCTTGATTCCAAGGACAGGCAATTGCGAAGGGCCGCGGCAAGGTCGGTGGCAGAGTGCATCGCGATTCAAAAGGACAACTTCCACAAGATCATCGAACGTCTTAATGAAGAATACAAGGAAAAGGCGAAGCCTAGGGTTCCCGAAAGAGACGAGTACGGCATGCCTAGGAAGGTGGACCTCGCCGACCCTTGGGAGGTGCGGAACGGTATCGCAATGACATTCCGCGAGCTTGCAGCCCACTTCCAAGCGGAAGACTTGGTGCCCTTTGTCAGCTTCATGATCCAGGAAGGCCCTCTCGGAGACCGCAGTGCGCCTGTCCGTGACGAAATGGTCGAAGCCTCGGTTGCAATCATTTCCAGTCGCGGTCAACTGAAGGTGGAAGAACTGATGGAGCTTTTCGAACGAGCGCTCGAGGCGCCCGACGAAGGAAACGAAACTTCGGACAAGGTCAACGAGGCCGTCATCATTCTGTACGGAGCACTGGCCCGCCATTTGCCCGCCGGTGATGCGCGTGTTCCTAAGGTGGTGCAGCGGTTGCTCCAAACTCTCAGCACGCCTTCCGAGACGGTCCAGTATGCTGTCGCCGAATGTTTACCACCATTGGTGCGTGCTTCCAACGACAAAATCGCCGATTATCTGCAGCATGTCATGGATGAGTTGCTCAACTCCAAGAAGTATGCTAGCCGTAGAGGAGCTGCATACGGCTTGGCTGGAATCGTCAGCGGCAAAGGCCTCGTGCTCCTGCATGAGAAGCGTATTCTCTCTACACTCAAGGCTGCCGCAGAGAACAAGAAGGATGCGAACCAAAGACAGGGCGCATTCCTGGCATACGAGCTTCTGTCGCTTGTCCTTGGCCGCATTTTCGAGCCCTACGTCATCCAGGTCGTTCCTCAATTGTTGGCCGGCTTTGGCGACAGCAGCGCCGACGTTAGAGAAGCATGCTTGGATGCCGCAAAGGTTTGCTTCGGAAACTTGACCTCTTTCGGTGTCAAGCAAGTTCTTCCCACGCTTTTGGAGGGACTCGAAGACCAGCAATGGCGTAGCAAGAAGGGTGCCTGTGATTCCCTGGGTGCAATGGCCTACCTGGCTCCCCAGCAACTGGCCTTGAGCCTGCCAGAAATCATTCCACCTCTTACCACTGTTTTGAACGACAGTCACAAGGAAGTCCGGGCATCTGCGAAGCGCAGCTTGCAGCGCTTTGGTGAAGTCATCAGCAACCCTGAGGTCAGAAGTGTGGTCGACATTCTCCTCAAGGCTCTCAGTGATCCTACCAAGTACACTGACGAGGCTCTTGACTCTCTCATCAAGATTAACTTTGTACACTACCTCGATGCTCCATCACTGGCTCTGGTGGTGCGCATCTTGGAGCGTGGTCTAAGTGACAGATCCAACACCAAGCGCAAGGCTGCCCAAATTATCGGTAGCTTGGCCCACCTTACCGAACGCAAAGACCTCATTGCACACCTGCCAATCCTCGTTGCTGGTCTACGGACGGCCATCGTCGACCCTGTGCCCACGACTCGCGCTACGGCCTCCAAAGCCCTGGGTTCGACCGTCGAGAAGCTCGGAGAAGACGCTCTTCCCGATCTCATTCCAAGCCTCATGGCCACCCTCAAGTCCGATACGGGTGCAGGCGACAGGCTTGGATCTGCTCAAGCACTTTCCGAAGTTTTGGCTGGTCTCGGAACCAGCCGTCTCGAGGAGACTTTGCCGACTATTCTTCAAAACGTCACCAGCTCCAAGGCTTCCGTCCGCGAAGGGTTCATGTCTCTCTTCATCTTCTTGCCGGCTTGTTTCGGAAACAGCTTCGCCAACTACTTGCAAAAGATCATCCCTCCGATCCTTGCTGGTTTGGCGGACGAGGTCGATTCTATCCGTGAGACTGCTCTCCGCGCTGGTCGGTTGTTGGTCAAGAACTTTGCTACTCGCTCTATCGATCTCCTCCTGCCCGAGCTTGAGCGTGGTCTTGCTGATGACAGCTACCGGATCCGTCTCAGCTCCGTGGAGTTGGTTGGCGACTTGCTTTTCAACCTTACCGGTATCAGTGGCAAGGAGCAGGACGAAGACGAAGACGTTGCCAGGGAGGCGGGCCAGTCGCTCCTCGAGGTGCTCGGAGAAGAGAGGCGCAACAGGGTCCTCTCGTCCTTGTATATTTGCCGCTGCGATACCTCTGGCCTTGTCCGGACGGCTGCCGTCAACGTGTGGAAGGCATTGGTGGCCTCTCCTCGTACGCTCCGCGAGCTTGTCCCTACCCTTACCCAGCTTCTCATCCGTCGCTTGGCAAGCTCCAACATGGAGCACAAGGTTATTGCTGGCAACGCACTCGGAGAGCTTATTCGCAAGGCTGGCGAAGGCGTTCTTGCAACATTGCTTCCTACGCTCGAAGAAGGTCTTCACACATCCACCGATTCAGACGCCAAACAAGGCATTTGCATTGCCCTGCGCGAACTCATCGCCTCGGCAGCGCCCGAGTCCCTCGAAGGCTACGAAAAGACTCTCATTTCCGTCGTGCGGACCGCGCTTGTCGACTCGGATGCCGAAGTCCGTGAAGCTGCCGCCGAGGCATTCGACGAATTGCAACGCATCTTGGGCAAGAAGGCGGTTGATCAGGTCCTGCCCTTCCTTCTCAACCTGCTTCGTTCTGAAGATGAAGCTCAGAATGCCCTGTCGGCGTTGCTCACGCTGCTCACCGAACAGACGAGATCCAACATCATTCTTCCCAACTTGCTCCCGACTCTCATCACTTCTCCAATGTCTGCCTTCAATGCACGCGCTGTTGCTTCTCTTGCTGAAGTGGCCAGCTCGGCAATGTCACGCAAACTTCCTCAGATTCTCAACGCTCTCATGGACAACATTGTCTCTTGCAAAGATGATGGTCTTCGCCAGGAGCTGCAGACGTCTTTCGACACTGTGTTGGTGTCTGTGGATGAGAGCGATGGTCTCAACACCGCCATGAGTGCTATGCTGGTGCTGGCGAAACATGACGATCACAAGAGACGGAGCGAAGCCGATCTACGTCTGGCCAAGTTCTTCTCCGCTGCCGACCTTGACATGTCGCGCTACTACCCCGATCTCATCCGCGTGCTTCTTGTATCGTTCGGTGATACTGACCAAGATGTGGTCAAGGCTGCTCATGCTGCGCTGACTGCCTTGACTTCCCGTCTCAAGAAGGAAGAGATGGAAGCTCTGGTCATTTCGACCCGCCAAGTGCTCCAACAGGCTGGTGTTGCTGGCTCAAATCTGCCAGGATTCAACTTGCCAAAGGGAATCAACGCTGTGCTGCCCATATTCTTGCAGGGTCTGATGAATGGCACTCCTGAACAGCGGACACAGGCTGCCCTGGCCATTTCCGACATCATCGATCGGACAAGTGCGGAGAGTCTGCGTCCGAGTGTCACGCAGATTACTGGTCCTCTGATTCGTGTCGTCTCGGAGCGCTCAGTTGACGTCAAGGGTAAGCCAATTTTGCTCGAGTATTTTTGGCCAAAAGCTAACACATCATTTCAGCTGCCATTTTGTTTACGCTCAACAACTTGCTCGAGAAAATTCCCACTTTCCTCAAGCCCTTCCTTCCGCAGCTGCAGAGGACTTTCGCAAAGTCCTTGGCCGATACCTCGAGCGAGGTTCTCCGTATTCGCGCTGCCAAGGCTTTGGGAACGCTCATTACGCTCACTCCACGTATCGATCCCTTGATTGCCGAACTCGTGACGGGTTCGAAGACCGCGGACCACGGGGTCAGAACCGCAATGCTCAAGGCTTTGTTCGAGGTTGTCAGCAAGGCAGGTGCCAACATGAACGAAGCATCTCGAACCTCGATTTTGGGTTTGATAGATGCCGATATCGACGAGTCGGATGACGCCATGTCAATTCAAAACGCGCGTCTTCTGGGAGCATTGATTAGGAATCTGCCCACTGAGACTGCCAGCGCTCTCATCAAGAACCGCGTCCTCACAACGTCTTACGGCAAATCATCAGTCCTGGCTCTCAATGCAATCTTGCTCGAGTCTCCCGAGACGCTTACCAAGGAGCACAGCGAGGAGACTGTTGCCGTCATTGCAAACGGTATCACGAATCCCACTGCAATGGTCGCAGATAATTGCGTTTTGGCCGCTGGCAAGTATCTACTCACTGAGTCTGCCAACAAGTCCTTCGACGTGACAAAACCAATCTTCGAGAGCCTTGCCCAGGTCATTCCACCTGGCCACTCGTCTGACACACGCCGTCTCGCCCTGGTCGTCATTCGGACAATCTCACGACACCAAAATGAGCTGGTGCGGCCGCATCTGGCACTGCTCGCCCAGCCAATCTTTGCCAGCGTCAGGGACATGGTTATTCCCGTCAAGCTTGCGGCAGAGGCTGCCTTCCTGGCGGTGTTCGATGTCGTACTCGAGGAGAGCGCAGTATTTGAGAAGTACATGGCTGGACCTGGTGCCAGCTTGGCTCCTGGACCGAAGAGGAGCATGCAGGATTACTTCAAGAGGGTTGCCATTCGGTTGGCCGGCCAGGCACGGGAGCGTAAGGAGGCGGAAGGCGGACAAGGTGGTCTAGGTTTGAGTAGCGATGAAGTGGAAGATGAGAGAGAAGTGTGGAGTGTGGGTAAGGTGGAGCTGGAGGGGGCTAGTTTCGAGTAGTGGGTAGTCCTGGTAGGTAACACAACAAAAAGTAGGCGAGTAGATCGATGCATAGGCTGGAAGCGTGAGAGCTTCCTTCGGATAGAACACATACTCGAGCACTCGCGCTCTGACTCGAGGAAACTGATAATCGTGAGCCACAACTTCCATCACTAAGCTTCGGCGGTAGTGGTAACTTTGGTCGGCAAATGTTGGTTGCTTGTCGGTGGCAGCCCCAACATGAATCACAAGGCAACTACCTAGCCATTTGTTTAAAGTTCCATCGCACTTCAACTTTTGCAGTTGCGAATATCTGCTACAAGAGCATATACAGTTGGTGTGTTGCTCGAAGTGACTTGATTACTGGGGTGTGGTTTTCCTCTGGTGGGCAAGCACTTTAGTTCCGCCTCCAGCCCAATCCGTCATCACCTCCGTCCGACCTCTACCCGCGAGACTGCGCATCGTCCTCACAACGCGCATCCATCAGATTCCATCTCTAAACCATCGGACTCTTGCCTGAACTGACTGGCGCTGGCTTCTTCCATACTCGCGCCCCCTCGTAAGAGGGCACAGAAGGCCAGATTGCGGATGCGCGTCTCCCAGCACCGCTCCGCCCCTCTACAACCGCCCATCACGCGCACCGATCCCACCCGCCGTGGCCCCCTCTATCATCATGGCGAGCATGACGCGCTCAGAGTCCATCGCGGAGCCATCTTCTACACCGACCATAACACCAAAGACGCTGCAAGTCAATGGCACTGGTAGCACAACTACCCCGGCGCTGCAGAAGCCCGTTGCGGCGGGGACTGGACCTCCCGCGAGGACCTCCGCGCCCCGAGTCGAAATCGAACCACTGTACACCGCGCTGAAGTCGCAAATTGGCGAACATTGGGCAACATACAAGGAGGCTATTAGCGTGTTTATTCTGGGTACGCGATGGACAATCATTGGTGACCGCGTTTCGTGCTAACTTGGGCATTCTCCAGGGCGTCTCAACCAAGCCGAGCTCTCACGACGGATAGATTGGCTCATTGCCAATGACCCCAGCCGTGAGCATTTACATAATCAGCTTGTCGCCGCCATCTATGCGAACACACAACGAGACCCCCCCGAGCCTGGCGTTGCAAGCTGGGTTTCTGCGAATGACAAGCCAAGCGCTGCAAGCAAGCCCAGTAGCGGCGATGCGGCTGAATTGAGGTTGAAGACTGAGGTCAAGGAATTACCGGGCAGAGAAAGGAAGCGATTAAAAGCAATACCGGAGGTGAGAATACACAATCAGAGAGGGCAGCAGGTCTGCGCGAAGCACGCTAACATGCGGCATCAGTCGGATCCCGTGGACTACTTCGCTAGAGAGCTCCAGGAATACCACGAGGCAAAGCATATCACCATACCAGACACAGGCCCAGCTTCTGCGGCTGGATTTAGTAAGACCAGTACGTCAATCCGCCACTTTTGCCACAACACCAGATGCTAACCACAATGCTTGGCCGTCGTAGATTGGGACCTAGAGATTCGCAAGCGCTACGCGCAGCCGTTATGCACCGAGACATTTGAATTTCCCGACACGAGCACAATAGACGCGCGTATGACGCCAATATGCTACGAAGAAGGCATTGCTTCAGGCGCGGCTTCAGAATGCGCTTCTTTCATGAACCAGGCGACCGAAATCTTCATCAAAGAAGTACTGTCCAACATCCTAGGCCGCGTGCGCAGCAACGGCGAAGATTACATCAAAACGGCATCCTACAAGAAGCAGCTCCAGCGCGAAGAAGAGCTGTCGCTGAACAACGAAGTACAACGCAATGCGGCGGGTCTATTGCCGGTCGAAGTGGAAGAGTCACGTCGCCGCAAGCCCATAAGTCTCGGGGACCTGCGCGTTGCGCTCGAACTTGGCGACAGTTATCTGGGACAAGTACCGCTCATCTGTGCCGGCATCCTCAACGCGCGCTACGACACAGACGGCTACGACGAAATGGAAATTGACGAGCCGATACTCCTCAACCAAAATCAGAAGCTGGTACCTGGCCCGCGACTCAACGGCAGTATACATGGCGCTGGTCCGAGTGCAGGCACTGGGCCTGCAGCAGCCGTCGGCCCGGCGCTAAATGGCATCAACGGCACTGCACCTGTTCCAAACGGCGTACACCACGAAGACGAAATAATGAGCGATGACCTTGGATGGCAGGGAACTGCGTCAAAAGAGCGGGAGGTGGTGTATTCGACGCTGGACGACATCTTGACAGGCCAGTGAGAGCGATACTTGCTCTTCCAGCTGGTCTGCAGTCCCTCTCAGCCATTCAGCCTGTCTTCTTTCCTATTTCTATGCCACGCTCCATTTGCCCTTCCTGCCTCATTGCTTTCATGTCTTCAAATGGCGCTTTCATCTGTCATCATAGGCATTTGCGGCGTCTCGGGCGTATGGCGCGGATCTGGAAGCATTGAGGAACAGCAGCACGGAACAAAAGAAGGAAGTTGCAAGCCTTCAGACTCGGAATCCTCCCCTCCCCTTCTGTTCCCGTCTTATTTTTGGCATGCTGTCGGTGTTTATTCTCATTTGTTTTCTCTTCTGGTCCCTTTACTGCATCGTCACGGCGTTTGGGAGAGCCACCCACGGCATGCGAAGACATGGGCCTACCAGGAAACTTGGGCGGCTGTTTTTCGCAGCAGGCGGGCAGACGGGTCTGCCTGACTGCTTGCTCACAGCTGCGGAATGATGCGAGATGGCGTCTCGGGGCGTTTATAAAGTCGTGGATTCTCGGCTCTGACAAGGTTGGCCTCCTTTGCGAGCAACGGTGCTGAAGCACTGCTGGCATATCAGATGAGGAGCATGTCGTCGGTGCCGGAAAGGTACAGTTGGTGCATCTTCACGTCATCACATGGCAAGGCATGGCAAGGCAAGGCATGGCACGGAAGGCAGGAAAGAAAAGGGAAACGGATTGAGCAAGCAGCATTTCATTTGCAGAGCGGGGCGGGCACGGAAAGGCGGCTTTCCCAGCCTTTTCCCGTCGAAGTTCACTGCTTCGTCGCCATCTGCCCCAGTTTCCCTGTTCTTGATGTCGCAGCTCGCACTATTCGGGTACAAGAAAAGGAGACTGTACGTCTCGTTTGTTGGCGGGGTCCGGGTGGATTGGTGGATTGGTTGGTCGGCTGGGTTTGTTGGTGCGGCGCTTGTCTGATACCCATGGCTTTTTTTTTTTTTTTTTCCTCCCTGTGTTTTCCTTTTTAAAGTTCTGAATATACATCCTGACTCTACATCTTGTGCTCTTTCAATCTCGTCGTCTTGTTGTGAGGCATCTTCTCATGATCTGGGTGGGCATTTTCGCTTCATAATCGCCAGCGGCTGTAACTAGGCGGACTTCTTTTCGTTTGGTATGTGGCTTCGCGAGCTGTTCTCGCTTTTTCCCTTCATTCGGGGGTTGTCTGTTTCTCAGCTCTAGCCGGCCGTGGCACGCGAAAAGGGCGACATGGCCTTGCTCTTGGCGGCTGTTGATATCAAAACCAAAATCCTTGCCCGAAGACACAAAACGGCAAAACGGCAAGGAAAGAAGGGCAAAAAGTAAGCCCGGAAGGAGGCTCGAACTGGAGGATACTCTAGAGGCGATTTATAGCCGAATCAGAGCCACTTTTTCAATCATGTGGTTGACTCCAAAGCATCTCCCAACGTCGCCAAGGGACCTAAGACTTACTTGAGAGAAAGGTTTGCTAAACCAAATAATATACTGATAAAAGGTAGGCTAGTGTCAAGTCACTTACTCAATTCACTGCTGGCGCATGTTTTGCGGGTAATGTATGAAGACGTTCGAGCGAGAGCTTGACTAAGCTACATGTAGGACTTGGAGGCTGGCAGTCGGTGGTTGGTGAATTTTAAAGGCTCCTGCGATGTTCGATACTGAATTCACACATGACGCCTGGCATGGTCTTGGAAACTATGTCTAGACACGCATCTAGAGAAACAAGGCGCGGTCTAGTATCTGATGCAATCGCTCAAGCAAAAACTAGGCTGGAAAAGCTGAATGGGAAGAAAATGCGACAAGCATCCATCATTATATCCGTCGTCCTCGCAAACACAAGCAGCGCTCAAGCCAACTTCAACCCGAACTCGTCCACCTTGAACCACTCAGCCACCAAGGCCCTGAGCACCGCATCGGCGCCCGCCTGCGCCTCTGCACTACTCGCCGCCTTGCACTCAATGTACAGTTTGATCTTCGGTTCCGTGCCGCTGCCTCTGACGGTGAAGGTCACGTTGCCCTCCAGCTCCACCGTGATCATCTGGCTGTTCTGGTCGACCGGCAGCGTGGGCACGTTGTCCGGCGTCGACGAGTCGTAGCCGACGGTGAGGTCGCGCCAGCTCAGGACCTGCTTGCCGCCGAGCGTCTGGGGGTAGGGGTCGCCGAGGGCGCGGATGGCGGCGAAGACGGCGGTAGTGGTTTCGGGGCTGGGCGAGACGAGGTAGGTGTTTGCGTCTTCGAAGTAGCCGTATTTTTGGTAGAGCTGCTGCAGCTTTTGCCACGGCGTAACGCCCTCGTTGCTCTGCCACTGCGCCGTTGCTGTGAGGAAAGACACGGCTGCGCTGACCGAGTCCTTGTCATGCACCACTGACGGAATCATGTAGCCTAGTGCCTCCTCGTACGCATAGCCTACGTCGTATTCGTCTTGCTCCAGGTCCCGCGCCACATTACCCAGCCACTTGAAGCCCGTGAGTGTCTCGGAAAAGTGGAAACCCTCGCTCGCGGCCATGGACGAAAGCATCCGCGAAGACACGGCCGACGCGAGCATGGCGAGTCGGGAGCGGGGTTGGTCGGATGGGTATGTTGATAGAATGTGCGAAGCCAGCAGGACGCCGACTTGGTTTCCGGTGAACTGGTGCCAGGTGCCGTCCACTTTTTCGGCCACGGCAAGCCGGTCGGCGTCTGGATCGCTGGCAATTATGAGATTGATGTTGGATGCGTCAGCCGTTTGTTTGGCCAGATCCAAGGCGCCCTTTTCTTCCGGATTGGGGAACTTGACCGTGGGAAAGTCGGGGTCTGGCTCTGCTTGCTCTTTTACAACAACCATGTTGTTCTCGAATCCCAAGCTCTTCACGGCCTGTGTCATATATGGCAAACCGACCCCGTGCATGGGGGTGTAGACGAATTTGAGGTCCGCCTTGTCTGATGGGAGCTGAGCATCCTCGGGCACGGCAGATTGCTTCACAGCGCGAAAGTAGGCGTCTCTGACTAGCCCCAGGGCACCCTCAATGAGTAGGCTGCCTTCGTCGACTACTGAAGTATCCCAGGAGATGGGTTCCAAGTTCTGTTCGATGGCGCGCGCAATACCGACGTCATGCGGGGGGATGATCTGGCAGCCGTTTCCCCAGTAGACCTTGTAGCCGTTGTCCTGGGCAGGATTATGGCTAGCTGTAATCATGACGCCGGCTGCTGCGCCAAGCTCTCCGACGCCAAAGGGAACGAGCGGCGTGTGTACAGTCTCTTCGTACCACCATACCCGGATTCCCTTGGCGACAAAGGCAGCAGCAGTGAGTTTGGCGAATTTTGCAGAGTTGTGACGGGCATCGTGACCAACGACGACTCCGCGGTGGTGGATTCCGTGGACGTTTTCCAACAGATAAGCGGCGAGGCCCTGTGAGGCCTGGATGATGGTGAGGGAGTTGAGGCGCGAGAAACCAGCCTGCATGGAAGCTCTGAGGCCGGCGGTTCCAAAGGCAATCCTCTTTCTCAGGCGCTGCTCGAGCTCCGCCTTTTCGCCATGGACGAGCAGTCTGTATATCTCATCACGTGTCGAGGGATCCTTGTCCAAACGTAGCCATTCCTCAGCGAGGTTTTCAACGGTAGGAGGTGAGGCCATGGTAGCAGATGTAGGAGGCTGGGCATTAGATGGCGATGTCCAGGTCGACGTGAGGTCGAGTCGAATCCCGTAGCGAGTGGGTCTTCTCCGGCAGATTAGCTATTCGCGGTGGACGAGTTGGGTGGCGGGAGATTTGATGGCGGAATCACAGACGCACAGGGTCTGGTTGGAGCGTTTCTTTGCGGAGAAAGCCATGTTCCTCCACAATCAGGCGACCTCTAGGGAGGGACGGCAGATTCGAGCGTCGACAACCCCCAGGCGTGCAACAATGCAAGGCCGCGAGGGCGACCTGACTGCGCCCTGATCGGCAAGGTGGAGCCACAGAGGGTTCGTGTTTCGTTGCAGCCCCGCCACACTTGGACCAGACCTCACCGCATCTGCCTGGAATCTCCTGACCCCTGAACGCAGACCGCCTTCCCCTTTCGGTTAGGCGACCCTTGGGTGCACCGCCGCCCACCGCCTGCCCAAGGTACATGTATCCCAACGACAGCTGTTTCAACACGTCCACAACGATGCCCGACACCAAATCTCCTGTCTTCCCTCTCGTTTTTCGCTGATTCCTTTTTTTCCCCCGCCGCTGTGTCTACCGCTCGCCGTTTCTACCGCTCGCTGTACGCCCGCAACATCTGCCATGTCTTCACCGCAACCTGGAACCTCTCCGAGGGACCGGACATTTACTCGACCCGAAATTGAGGCCTTGATCGCCGACGGCAAACACATTGTCATCGTCGACGGCAAGGTTATCAAGTGCGATGCCTGGATGAAGTACCACCCGGGTGGTGACTTGGCTATTCGGCATATGGTCGGACGCGACGCCACAGACGAAGTCACAGCGTAGGTCCTACTTGCTCCAATAGCTCAATTGGGTGCTGACAATCGCAGGTTGCACTCTATTGGCGCCAAACAGCGCATGAACGCCTTTGTCATTGGCCATGTCCAAGGTCGCTGGCTCAATTTCGTTCCTCCAATCCAAGGAGGCAAGTTTCGCACCCAGGCCGAGCTCGAAGCTCCCAGCTCGGACGTCAGCTGCCCAGAGACGGACGAAGACGATTCTAGCCTGGAGAGCTCGACTGCTCCTTCGCCCATCTTCGACTCTGCGGACGACAACAATGGCGCTAGACGTCGCAGAAAAGATGCAGTACACAGTTCGGCAACGTCGATATCATCCGTCGAACTAGACGACACTGAACAAAAGAAGCCGAAGAAGCCGAAGATGTCGCACTTGGACGCAAGGACGCTGGAAGAGATCAACCTCGACTTGGAAACGTACCCATCGCTGCAGCCCGAGGTTCAAGACGAAATCGTTCGGAAATACCGCGCGCTGGGCCAGCGAATCCGCGACGCGGGCCTGTACAAATGCAACTACACGTCGTATCTGATTGAAGCAGCCAGATACTCCTTCTTCTTTTCCCTGTTTGTTTTATTCTTGCACAAGGGCTGGTACTGCACCAGTGCGATTGCTCTGGGCTGCTTCTGGCACCAGCTCGTCTTCACCGCCCACGATGCAGGCCACATGGGCATAACTCACGACTTTACGAAAGACACGATAATCGGAATCATCGTCGCAGATTTCTTGGGCGGACTCTCGCTTGGATGGTGGAAGCGCAGCCACAATGTGCACCACATTGTCACCAACCACACAGAGCACGACCCCGACATTCAACAACTCCCCTTCTTTGCCGTTTCGCATCGCTACTTCGAATCGCTGCGCTCGACCTACTACGACACGGTCATCACTTTTGACGCGGCTGCCAAGTTCTTGGTCCAATTCCAACACTGGCTGTATTACCCAGTCCTCTGCTTTGGTCGCTTCAACCTCTACGTCCTCTCGTGGCATTATCTGCTCGGAGGAAACGCAATCCGCCGCGGACCTGCATGGTGGCACCGATGGTTCGAAATTGCAGGCCAGCTTTTCTTCTGGTTCTGGTTCGGGTACGCGACCGTCTACCGCAGCATCCCTGGGTTCTGGAACCGCATCGCCTTCGTCCTGATCTCCCACATGGTGACGGCACCGGTGCACGTGCAAATCACCCTCTCCCACTTTGCCATGAGCACGGTGGACTTGGGGACTCACGAGAGCTTCGCGCAAAAGATGCTGCGCACCACCATGGACGTCGACTGCCCCGAGTGGCTCGACTTTTTCCACGGTGGCCTCCAGTTCCAGGCCGTACATCACTTGTACCCGCGCATCCCGCGCCACAACCTGCGTCAAGCTCAGCGCTTCGTCATGGACTTTTGCGACGATGTTCGCATTCCGTATGGCCTGTACGGCTTTGCTGATGGCAACCACAAGGTCATTAGCCACCTGGGCGATGTTGCGCGCCAGGCGACGATTCTCGCGGCGTGTCAGAGGAGCATGGCTGAGAGTGGGGATCTCGGCTTGCATTGAGAGCCTCTTTGGTGAGCCTTTTATGGCTGTGTGGATGGATGGATGGATGAGTTGCGCGTCAGGTACTGGAGAACGCACACAAAAGCATACACAATGCCGCAAATGTAGAAAAATCTGCTGTATGAATACGTATATCTAAAAAATGAGAAGAAAAAAAATTTGAAGCGTTCACGACTCTTGTCAGACCGTCTGCCTCCCTTGACAGCTGTGCTCGATTGAACTCCTGACTGTCGCTGATGACCACCTACTTCGACTCACACCGTCCTCTTATATACCTCCGTGAGATAGGTAAACACGAACCGTTCCCTCTCTCACACACCTACTTCCACACTCCAAACCTCGCGAGACCAACACCCAAAACACCCGCGCGCCGCCCCTCAGCCTCCCCAAACAGCGCCCGCACAAACAGTCCGATATTCAGGACTCGCGCTGGGCGGCATGGTGCAACGCGCCGCCAGGCGGAACGGGGTCCGGGCGGAAGCTTTCTGCCCTCGCCGCAGCAGCAGCGCCACGGGCGGGCGACGTGGCTTTCGTGTGTAAGCTGCCGCGTACGGACGACGGGGCGTGTGTGTGTTTGGTGCTATGAGTGGAGGGATGCACTGGAGAGAGCGGAGGTGTGGAAGGGGACGTTTGTTGAGGCAGCAGCCGTGGTGGTGGTTTGGTGGGCGTGGGGAGTTTTGGGAGGTTGTGGTTGGCTGGCTTTGTTTGCCGTGGGTGAGGGGATGGGTTTGGGGAGTTTGGCGGGGGTTTGGGGTTGGCTGGCTTTGTTTGCCGTTGGTGAGGGGATCGAGGGGAGTACCTATTGGACATTGAATCAAGCTTCGCGGCCTGAAGAACCAGGCGGGCTAGAAGCTGTATAATAAAGTACCTGTAGGTAGGTATGTAGGTTGGTGCATGTCACGGACCCGACGATTGGGTGAAATGCTGCGTGTTTGCCTACTTGCCCAACAGGACCACCTCACCTCAGACGACCGTCCCCACTCTTCCACGTCCCACGGCAGAACGTCAATCCAAGATTCTGGGTTGCACTTCAAACTTCACACATCACGCATCGTCATCGACGTCTGGCTCGGGCACTTCATACGGCCTCTGGCCTTCGGTGCTGAACAGCACGACCACGGCATCCAGGCCGAGGCCCAACGCTGCAGAAGCTTGCCCGTCTCTACACAGGCGACGCAGCGCGGCCAAGGGCGCGGCACCGCAGGGCCCACAGGCGACACCCAGGGCGTGCAGGTCGGCGGTTGCGACGTGGCTCTCGCGGTCGGAGACGAGCACGCTGGCATCGATGCCCGCGCGCAGCACCGGCCACGCCAGGCTCGACACGGTGCCGCAGTTCATGCCGCACATGATGGTGTCGCCCGTGGCGATGGGGACGATGCGGTCGGCGCGCAGGCTCGTTTGCAGGCAGGCGGCGGTGGTGGGTTCGACGGCGACGACGCGCGTTGTTTGCTGCGGCGCCGCTGCGTCTGGCTGCTGCTCTTGCTCGTCGTCGTCTGCCCGGGTTTTGCTTTTGTAGTGCGTCGTCACGGCCTGCGCCCATGACCCCACGCCCACGGACGCAATCACGCATGCTGGTTTCGGCGAGTGGCCCAGCGCGGCGAGCTGGTGGTCCGTCTCGTTGAGCATGGTCGAGTAGCCGTCGACGACCCAGGACGGAATCTCTTCGAAGCCGTCCCACGACGTGTCCATGACGAGTAGCGGCGCAACTGGGGCAGTGTCATCGTCAGCGTCGTGCTTTGCAGCTGCGATGGAAGCATCGTAGTCGCCGGGCACGACTCGCACGTCGGCGCCCTCGCTGGCAATCTTGTGGCGGGTTGGGGCGTCCATGGTGTTGGGGACGAAGATGCGGGCGGGCAGGGCGAGGAGGCGCGCCATGCAGGCGACGGCGCGGCCCCAGTTGCCGTCGGTGCAGGTGACAAGGCGGCAGTCGTAGTTGTTGTTGTTGTTGATGTTTTTGTCCCTGAGGTCGGCTGGCGAAACGGTGGGCGGGAGGCCCATTCGCGCGGCGACGGCTCGGTGGACGGCCCAGGAGGCGCCGAGGATCTTGAAGGCCGGCAGCCCGAAACGACTCGATTCATCCTTGAGCAGCACGTGAGCGAGGCCTAGCTCGGCGGCCAGCGAGGGCAGAGGCACTAGGGGCGTGACATTGTAGTCGGGGAGCTGCGTGTGGAAGGCTTGGATGGCGGCAGAGTCAGCGACAGAGTAGATGATGTCGGAGGCGGAGGCGGGGGCGGAGGCGGAGGGGTTGAGGAAGATGTTGGAGTGCATGACGGGACGAACAAACAAGCACACGGGACGAAGCAAAGGCAGCAACTGGTTGGTCGGTTGTTTGCAGGTGCAGCAGAGAGAGAGAAATGGAATCAAGCCAGCGGTTCCATGGCGCTGCGAACCGACGCTATCGACAAACCCAAGACGACCAGGGGAGAGGGACATGGCTGCCGCACGAAGAGGACCCTCTCGGTGCGGGTAATTATTGCGCTGGACGTGTGCCCATACGAGGCCGTCAATATAACATCAAATCCCAAAACAGCCAGCCCGCATCCCTCTCCACGGCCGCCATCTGCAGGTTTCGCCCTTGACGCTTCCTTTGATTATTGCGCGAGTGATAGGAATTCGCCGTCGCCTCACGGACAGTCTTTTCTTCTCATTTCACTAGCCAGCGCCCCCCGGTCCAGACTTTGGTTGACGTCGTCTAGCCATCCTAGTCCAAACCCTACCATCTGTACCTTGCTCGACCCTAACTACCAACTAACCATTTTGCCTGCGACTCGACGGCCATCCATTGCCGCCGCCCGCCAAAAGTCTCGCCCTCCTCCCGCATCTTCCTATCCGTCGCTGTGCCTCAACATCAACACCATGCCCCCCTCTGCGTCATGAATCACCATGACCATGGTCGTGTCTGCCCAGGACAGCTCCCGTTGGCCGGTCCACTCGTCATCTCCCAGTATCCCAGCACCAGCGCAGAGGCCCATTGGCGCAAAGCAGAGGCTCCAGTCCGAGGCCCGCAGACACCACAACAGGCAGGATTCCTTCCAGCGTCGCCAGAATGAGATCCACAGCCAGCGCACCCGCCAGCCCTCCATACCCCATTCTCTGCGCACCGATGATTCCCGCCCCTCGAGTCGCGCTGGCGGCCGCTTCGCCGTTGGAAACGTCGGCAGCAATGGCATCATCTATCTCAGGTAATCATCGTCACCCACTACACGGGACCCACTCGTCACCCTATCCTCTGGGTCGCCTGTCGTCTCGTCTCGTCGCGTCTCGACAAGGAACTGACACGCCTCCCACAGACCAGTCCCTCGCCCGTCGACCGCTGCGAGATCACGCGCCGCCCCGGAGCCCTTCGTCTTTCCTTCCAACGTCTCCACCGACCTGCTTGACAACAACCACCACAACAACAACAACAACGCACGCCACGATGCTGCCACCATCTCGCCTGTCCCGCCCACTCCGCCCTCGCCCTCTTATGCCCACGCTCTGAGGTCTGCTGCCCCCAATGTCCCTGCCACCGTCCCCGAGCGCCACCCCTCGCATCGCGCTCGCTCTCATTCGTACTCGACCGTCGATGATTCTCGCTCCCCAAGCTTTGACTCCAATACCTTCAAGGTCGTCATCGACCGCCCCAGCCTGAAGCGCACCAAGAGCGTCGACTCCCTCCACGCCTCCCACCCGGTTCTGGATGTCCCAATTCCAAACTACCGTCTGGGCACCCCGCGCTTCAGCACCCACGGCACCGCCTTTTTGCGCAGCTCCATCCAGACTCGCTACTCTGGCGGGGACGACATGCGCACTTCCATCTTCACCAGGACCGCGCCCTCGTACGACAAACTTTTCCCGCAACCGAGCCCAATGCTGAACCGCAATTCTCTCCGCGAGTCCGACTTTTCCTCGCAGTCTGGAGTATTTTTCGACAGGCCCCACACCTTCATTGAGCCCGCGAATCAGGCGTCTCCCGCGTCACCCACCCCTCACGCTCCTTCCACTCCAATCAGCCCCGGAGTCTACGACTCCTTGTATGCCAACCCAAATGATCCTTCCGTTGTTCGCTACTCGTCTGCTGGCGACATTGTGGCTGCCACGCCCGCCCGCCTCGTGGCACACATTACCTCTCCGAGCTCGCTGGACTATGAGCTGCTCTCCGATTTTTTCCTAACCTTTCGCTCTTACTTGAATGCAAAAGATTTAGTCTCTTTATTAATTGCGCGGTTGCGCTGGGCGGTGGACCGCAAGGACGACTTTGGCCGCATCGTGCGAGTCCGCACGTTTGTTGCCCTGCGACATTGGATCTTGAACTACTTTGCCGAGGATTTTATTCCATGCATTCTGCTCCGGCAGCACTTTTGCCGCTTGGTCAACAGGCTATATACCGACACGAGTAACCGACCGGACGGTGGCGGTGGGGATGTCAAAATCATAGGGGAGCTCAAAAAATGCTGGAGGCGGACCTGTGGATCGTATTGGACCAACATCAGCGTGACGGGGAAAGAGCTGCTGAGCGACGAGATATTTCCGGGTGGGGCCGCTGACGAGATTCCCCAGCCTGGGGACATTTCGGATCGACAAGCATTCGTGGCACCCTTGGAGCCGCCTCTGACGCCCCGTCCGTTGGACGGCGCACCTCGCACTCGAGATGGAGTCACGGCAGAGAAGCAAGCAGAATGGATGAAGACTGTTTTGCACATGCCCCACCATCCGGTCCAGGCCAACGTGAGCGACGGCAACAGTTCCATCGAAGCTCCTCTTTCGCCAGCCAGCGAGATGAGCTTGCAAGTTTTGTCTTGCTCGATCCCGCTCAAATCGCTCTACCGTGGCCAACACGCCAGTGTCCCTCACCCCGTCCCAATCAATCGAACGTCCATACTCAGTCCTCCTTTTCCGGCGTCCATTGGAACCCGCGGGCCAGTACACATGCACTCGCGCAATGGAGATGTCCCAGAAGCCGCCGGGGTGCAGCGTGGACCCAGCACCATGTCGATTCGTGATTCTCATGGTGGTCAGCTCATGGCGATACAATTTCCTGGAAGCTTGGTTCGAGGTCTTCTCTTCCAACCCGACTCGCCATTCATCACCATGCGGCCGTCTGGCAAGCTGCGACCGATGAGATCACAATTGCAACTTGAGCTCGATCCGAACGATCCCCATCTTGTGCCTAGGCCAACCACCCCAAATCCTGGAGTCAAGCGGATTTTTGGAAGCGTGCGTCGTGCTCTGAGTAGCCGACAGGGCTCTGCTGCCGGTGGCTCACCCATGACCACGCAGAGGGACTCGTTGAATACAGGCACACTCCTTGCTTCCAATGGACCAGTTGGCGGCGTTCAAAAAAGACGGCCGGTCAAGACTGCCCCGCACACGAGAATCGACCTTTTACTGCAGCGAGTGGGCGAGAGTTTCAAGAAGGCTCTGGAAGCGGAGCTGGAGAACGAGAGACAGACAAGACAAAGCGAGACGATTTCCCGTCGGCAGACTATTGAGCCGGAGGAACAAGACGACTCGCGCGAGACGGGCCCCGACAGCCAAGTGGGCAATCGCTCATCTTTGGGGAGAGGGCTTAGCAAGCTAACGTTGAGGAGTGGCTCGATTTTGATATTTGACGACACGGAGCGACCACCAGTACCGAGCGTATCGAGTCCCGTTCCCGAGGAGGGTGGAGAGGATTCTACAGCTGCTCCAGACACCAACCACTTCGATGATGCTCTAGCACAAACGCCGCCATATGATACGCCGAAGCAGATTTCCGATGAGGACTTTCAGCGAGGCTCGCATGTGTCACTCCCTCCTATTACGATGCCTCCTGAGATGTCCGCTTCAACAGCAACAGCTGGACCACCAGGTTTTCCGGCCGACCAATACAGGCTGACGCCTTCGGATGGCATGATTACCAACAACGTCTCTGCCAACTTGTCCGCGGTCCTCAGACACTCGCGCTCGGCCGTGACAACTCCGGATTATTCGTCGTCATCCCAATTGCAACTGCGGAGATTTGCATCTCAAGGCAGTGGTATGCAACTAGCTCAGACCGATGAGAGCGACATTTCCCGATCCGTGAGTCCGTACCCTGGGAGAGGCTCTGAGGGAACGTCCTTCCGCCTGGATACGCCCCCTCCTCGCCCACCTGGCCGCATGCTACGCAGAAGACCTGGCGGCAATCTTCGTGCCGTTCACAACGTTTGTGATCTGGACAGACAATCAACGGGATCGCTCTCAGACTTTACCCACTCTGTTGGAAACTCTGTTGCCCTTCAGTCTGCCGGTGTATGGAGTACAACTGGCCGTGGTACAAACACACTCGACAACTCGCTTCGCCGCAAGTCTCTATCTCTGGTTGCTACCCACTCCTCCCAGCCTGTGCTGAGACCCTCTTTTGAGGCCGAGGTGGCGAGACTTGCATCTCTTCCAGACGATGATGAGGATGACGGTGGTATTGAGTCGGCGCTACTGAAGCTCGAAGGAAAGTACGAGCGCAAGAGTTCTCAGTCGTCACCTCGCCACACCAACGTTTATGTTCCAACTGGAGCCCCGGCGCGGCCTAGGGCACGCGAGCTGTCCGACAGCAAGATTGAAAAGTTGCAGCACCGACATGAGCAGATCAATACCGAGGGCTTCGTTGACGTCTCGGCTCTCAAGAATCCTTTCCCAGCACCCAGCCTCCGTGGCCAGCAGCCCTCTCAGACATCTCTTCGTGAGACTCCTCGCAAGACTGAACCGGAACAGTCAGACATGTCGTACTCGAGCATTCCGCTTCTTGACCGCGGGACAAACTACTACGAATACTACCAGCCCACGAGGCCCGACGACTCGACTGATTCGGCTCTGCCAGCACCACTCGCTCCTGAGAGGTGGCGCGCGCCAAAGCCAGCGGCCAAGAACGACTCTGCTGGCTCCTCCATGGAGCACGTTGTGGAAACTGACAGCATCCGCCGAATTCCTCGAGGTGGCACCATGCCACAATCACCACAGTCACCACGATCGCCAGCAAAGTCGTCCAAGGCGCACCGGTCACTCCTTGCTAATTACCAGGACGAATTTGATGACATATCCTCGGATATCTCGTCCAACAGGCCTGATTCGCGTCCCCAAAGCCATGGCGTGAGGAGCTTTTACGAAGACCAACCTGCTGATCTCGGACCCCACGGCAACATTCCTCGTGCACGTTTCCCCCCGACGCCTCCCAAAGACAATGCTGGTGACGATTTCGAATACAACAGCATCGACTTTGCCACATTCAACAAGGGACTGCCAACACCGGGCTTTACACCTCCTTTTAGATCTGGTCATGGCCACGTGCAAACACAGTCTGAAGCCAGGAATGACCCACGTTTCAGTTTTGTCCATGAACCGCAAGTCCGCCAAGAACCCGAGCGCAGCGGACCCAAACACATTCCGTTCATTCTGGCATACGACTCTGCGATTTTGGCTGAGCAATTCACCGTCATCGAGAAAGATGCTCTCGACGAAATCGACTGGAAGGAGCTGATTGAGCTTCGTTGGAAGCAGTCATCCCCGCAGATTCGAGACTGGGTGGAATATCTCCGTACTCAAGAGCCACGCGGCGTCGACGTCGTGATTGCGCGGTTCAACATCATGGTCAAGTGGGCTGTCTCACAGTGTGTTCTCACCGAGGACCTCGACGAGCGTGTGCGAACAATTGTCAAGTATATCCGCATTGCGTCACATGCTCGGCGGCTCCGGAACTATGCAACCATGTACCAGTTCACCGTGGCGCTGCTTTCGAGCGACTGTGCGCGATTGCATCGTACTTGGGAACTGGTCCCAGCCGCCGACCGCCGGGTTCTACGTGAGCTTGAGAATCTCGTCCAGCCCGTCAAGAACTTCTACAACCTCCGCCTGGAGATGGAAATGGCCAGTCTAGAAGACGGATGCATTCCCTTTGTTGGAATCTATACGCGCGACTTGATCTACAATGCCCAAAAGCCTGCGACATTGGGCGAAGGCAACGGCGGTCCCCTCATCAACTTTGAACGGCATCAGACGGCCGCGACCATTGTCAAGAGTCTCCTTCGCCTGCTCGAGGCCTCTGGCAGATATACCATGCACGCGCGCTCGGACGTCATCAGCAAGTGCCTTTGGGTGGCTGCTCTGAGCGACGAAGAGATTGCCAAGAGAAGCAGAGCTCTAGAGTGATCCACCTCCATTCTCGTCCACATATACCGACATGTACATTTCCTTGGCTCCCTCAATCATGCCAGTCATGATTTACGAACCATCACTTCTATGCCCATCCATTTCTTCCATGTATGCATAAATCTACCCAAACATACGCGCCCTCTCGCCATTTCTTTTCACCGGCTTCTTGCCGTTCGATCGATACCTCATAGATGTTTAGCTCGCGAACCTGACCGTCGCTTATCCATCTCCTTTCTTGTATCTCTTGACATCTTTTCCGGCCAAGGAACAACATTTGTCCAATATCCAGCCACTTGTTTTCGCCTTTCTTGTGTCTTCACTGCTAATGTACATATTCTTCTTTCCTTGTGGTTCAACTTGTGGACAAGGAGAGTCTGCCATGCTTTTTCTTTGGGTCTATGGTACAAGGCGCAGGCCTCTGAGGCCCAGCCGCTGGAGATGACGCCGTCTGTTATATTGGCCGATTCTCATTTGCTATGTCACGGCGAATTAATCACCCTTTTTGTACGGGCTTTCCTCGTGTGTTTTTCCTCTGGACACGGATTTTCTCTTTAGGACTGGTCCACGTGAAATGACGACCCGTAATGGATTTCTCCATCTTTGCTACAAGCGATACACCTGTGCGGATTTCCTTGTCTTCTTTTGCCAACCTATTTGTCCACCAAAGGTACTTGCCAGCCTTTCGAAGCTGCTCTTGTCGGGACGGCAGGGAGAGCTCTTGAGGGGTGGTGGCTCTCCCTCTGACGCAAGAGGCTTTGCGTGGCGTCGTCTGGGCGCGCTTTGCGGCTGGACTGGGCCATTGTGCTCTCCATACTCCTGCAGCTGCTTGTATCTGCCAAACGAGAAAGAAACTTCAGTCCATTGTTCTTCTGCTTGGGATGATTGGCCTGCCGTTCGCTCCCCTGTTCCAATTTTGACATCTCGTTCCGGTGGAACGATGTGCAGGAGGAGAGGTACAACATGCTGGACACGATACAGGGTAGGATGTTAACTATTGAAGCAGCAAGCAACATACGGTGGTTCCTGGCCGGCGGGACCACCGGGGACACATACATCTGCAGCGGCCCACGCGGCCTTTCCCGCAGTGGCAACAAGCACGGCTCGACGAACCAGGCATCCAACGCAGCAGCGCGGGTGGGTCAGCTCGCTTGGCCCGGTCCGGTCAACGACTGCACATCCACGACCGTCGATCGACAATGATCCACGTCCGAGCCATGGCAAACAGCAAGCTTGATGACGAAGCGAGGTGGTGACACCCGCAATGCAAACGACTCAATCTTTCCACAGCGCCCAAGCAGCTCCTCCCCTTCCCACCGCCGCCACCACGACCTCATCTCAAAGCGATGAGAGGTACACAAATGAGGCCGCCTCCTCACCGCTACCTTGCCACCTCCACCGCTCCCATTCGATTACCCTCCACGACACCCACGGTCAACCCACACGCCATCCCGCCTCCGCACAGTCAAGAGAGTCAGGGCTCATCTGTCCTCCATCCACCCATCCTCCAAGATTCTTAACACCAGCTTATCCATGAAGCAACAACTGTTTGGTTTCCTTTTTGCTTCTCCCCATGATGTTTTTTCATGCCTTGCCTCTCCTCTTTACAATTTTCTCTCCTTCTTTTACAGCAGGCATATTTACAGAAGCGGACGGGAAAGGACAGGATTCGGTACGTAGAAGATATGATGCACCATGTAAGTCCTGGAGAAGAAGACCATGGCGAACAATGCACCATCGACGAGGTCACTCATACCAGAATCACGCGCAACAGCTCTTGCACTGAGAAACACCAAGCATCTGTCCATTTCCCATGATTCCGATACCGCCTGTCTGCCTGCCTGCCTGCCTGCCTGCCTGCCTGCCTGCCTTCCCTGCGTAACTCAACGCCCTTTGCACTAGAGGACGACAAAAAGAAAAGAAAAAGCTCCAAGTATTGTATTCTCCCCACAGTCCAGTAACGCCGAACGACCAGCCAGTCTCGCAGCAGTTGTTCCAGGGTATAAACAGAGAAGAAAGGGCAAAACACGGAGACCAATCCCACTGCGTCGTCTCATCCACACCGCATGTCGTGCCACGCAATTCTTACTGCGGAAACAAGTGTAGGCGGCGCAGCGAGGAAGAGTCGTGGTTGTCCCCGATCTGAGCGATGGTATGGCGTTGCTCTCTCGTCTCGAAACCTTTTAGGCTCAAGCCAGAACGACATGCTCACTCGCTGTTGGCACACCAGTCAGTAACCATTCACAGATGTGTACCAGTGAGATCTCGAAAATGCCAGGAAAAGGGGGAGCAACAGACCTCGAGGGCGGCAAAGGCGGCAAGGGGCGATTATAGTCAATCGCCGACGGGCGAGGGCGATGCGGCAAATGCAGCCCGATGTTGTGCTGATTGACGTCGAGACGGCGGCCACGTGTTGACTGGCGACGATGTCGTTGTTCCTGCCTCGCACCGCGCACGACCAGCGTACTCGCAGCAACTTCAGCACCCACATCCGTCTGCGTCTGCGTCTGCGTCTGCCTCTCCATCTCCGTTTGCGCCTCGCGCCTCTCGCTGCCAGTACCAGTCGCAGCCGCAAAGCTCGACCGCACGCCAGCGACGCTGGAGCGCAGATGGGCGCTGAGGCGGCGGAGGCGCTCTTGTCGGGCCAGGCGGCGCGCCTCGCGCAGGTCGTCTTCCCACTCGCGCGCCATGGCCAGGAACTCGTGGTCAATCGTCTCTTCCTCGGAGTCGGCCTGTTCTGATTGCCGCGTGCGGTGTTGGTGAGGGCGAGGGTCGGTCAGCAGCTCGCGCTCTTCCGGCGTCAGGCGCACGCGGTGGTAGCGTCGTGGGCCGGGGCCTGTGTGGGGGACGACCTGGAAGCTGTCGCGTTAGTTGTGGATCAAGATGTCGGGTGGTGAGACGGGATGGGATGGTGTTGCGGTTCAGGTGAATGTGAAGTCGAGTCGCCTCCATCGTTCTACTTACGTCGCCCTCGAGCGTGAGGAAGCCAAAGTACCAGAGGAGGACCATGGGCGCAATGACAATGATGTCCCACGTGATGATGACCCAAGTGAAGCTGAACGCGCTGTGTGGCTCGGCGTTGCCGTGTTGTTCAGCGGGAGCGTAGTCCATGGTCGCAGAGCAATTGGAGATGTGACGGTGGAGGTAGCAAGAGAACAAGACAAGAGCGACGTGCAAGTGTCGGACAGAAGAGCCAAGAGGTGGACGATGGAAAGTCAAGTGGCTTGCCAAAGAGGGAAGTTGTAAATGGAAGCAGAGCATGGCGATGCCAAAACGTCATCACGGCGCAGACACATGTCGCCGGTGCGCACCGAAATTGATACGCAGCAGTGTTAAAAGAGAGGGAAGATTGGAGAATTCCTTGAACCGCTCAAAGTGCCCGCCTGACCATGAGAATCAGAGACTGGATATATACAGTACAGACCGAGCGGTGCCCCGCCAACGCCGCGCCCGAATCACTTTAACACGGACAATGCATATACTACGTTTTCTTCATGCTCATGCTTATGCGCCGTTCTTCTCCCAGGGAAGGCTGAACGTGCCCACCCAATCCTCGACCTCCTTGCGCAGCTGGATGATGTCCGTGACATTCTCACCCTCGCCCAAGTACTCTTTGAAAGCATTGACGCTCGTCGGGTTCTTTCTGCCCTTGGCCTCGGCACTCTCCTTTGCCTCCTTGTCCAGCTTCTGGGTGATGGTAACGGCGCGGTGCACAATGTCAGCTACACGGCGGAAATCATCGGGCCCAAAGCCACGAGTTGTCATGGCTGGCGTTCCCATGCGCAGACCGCCGGGCTTCATGGCAGACTTGTCACCGGGAACAGTGTTCTTGTTGCTTGCCACGCCAACAAGCTCAAGCACGCGCTCGACGCGCGCACCATCAACGCCTCTGTCCTTGAGATCAATGAGAACAAGGTGGTTGTCAGTGCCACCACTGACAATGTTGTATCCAAGGCCGCCCTTGTCCTTGGAGTTTCCGAGCCTCTCAGCCAGCGCCTTGGCGTTGATGAGCACGGTACGTTGGTACTGCTGGAACTCGGGTGTTTGAGCCTGCTGCAGAGCAACCGCAAGCGCGGTGATTGTGTGGTTGTGTGGGCCTCCTTGGTGTCCGGGGAAGACAGACGCGTTGATCGGGCCCTCCAAGTCCCACTTTTCCTCCACACCCTTCTTATCAACTCTTCGGACACCCTTGCGGTAGAAGATCATGGCACCGCGGGGGCCGCGGAGAGACTTGTGAGTCGTGGTCGTTACGACGTCAGCCTTGGTAAAAGGCGAAGGGACGACACCGGCGGCAACGAGACCAGAGATGTGCGCCATGTCGGCAAACAGGTACGCGCCAGACTTGTCCGCAATGGCGCGGAAGCGCTCATAGTCGAGAAGCCTGCTGTAGGCTGAGGTGCCAGCCACAATGACCTTGGGGCGGTACAACAGAGCCATCTCCTCCAGCTTGTCGTAATCAATCAGGCCCGTCTGCTCGTTCAGCCTGTATGGGAGCGTCTCGAAGTACTTGGAAATGGCGGAAATCTTTTTGGAGGGAATTTGGTATCCGTGGGACAAGTGGCCGCCGTGAGGAAGGTCGAGACCCATTATGCGGTCATGAGTGTTTGCGACGGCAGAGTATGCGTAGAGGTTGGCAGGCGATCCGGAAAGGGCTGCTTAGGGTCAGTTGGGCAATCTAGCCGCCGAGCCAAAACGACCTACGCTGAACATTGACGCCCCACTCGCTATCTTTAAGACCAAAGGTTTGGAGAGCTCTTTGCTGGCAGAGCTTCTCGGCCTCGTCAATGTGCTCGTTGCCTCCGTAGTAGCGCGCGCCGGGATAGCCCTCGGAGTACTTGTCTGGCAGCGGCTCAGCATGTGATTGTCTTGAGATTTAGAGAGGCAGTACTTTGCATGACACTTCCCAGGGCATCGAGAACGGCCTGAGACGTAAAGTTCTCGGAAGGAATGAGGTTGATAAAGTGCTTTTGCCGCCTCTTCTCCTACAACGGGCGACTGGCGTCAGCGGGGCGCAGGCAGGGTTGCGCCTGGGAACCGACCTTTTCGATGATATCGTAGACTAGGGGATCATTTTCGGCGAGGGTCGTAGACAGTAGCTGGGTAGGGTCAGCACAATTGGGCATTGTTCAAAGCGGCGATTCTTGGGTACCTTGTGCTGGCTGTCCGGAGATACGGCGGCATAGCTGCGGGCGAAGGCGGATTGCAGGCGCCTAGGAGCAGCAGGACGCCGGCAGACGTGCGAGAGGAGGGAACGAGAAGCCCGCGAGCTGCTCGCAAAGGACGACATGGCTGTCGAATAGAATGATGGAGGGGTGGAGGAGCAAAGATGGCACGAGTGGTGCGATGATGCGCCGGGATCAGACGCAGCGGGCGGCTCGCGGGCTCCGCTTGCGGTCTTGGCACTCAAGCTTTTTTCGGCTACGCGTCGCTCGCGCCCGAGTTGGCTTCCTCAACAACTAATTCCTAGATGATGCGACGGTATACGGCACGACACTCACCCGGCTACATCATGTTGCTGGCGTGTGGTGACGCTGACATGTCCCGCCCCACTCACCACCTTTCGAGGGGCAATATGAACCCGTCTGATAGGAATCGGTTGTGTCGACGCACCTCCGGTACAGACGCGCAGGCCGATGACGGCTCTGGGGGCGAGTCCCATGTCTGACGACACGTCTTGGCTGTCTGCCTGCCTGCGAGTCAGCATCGTGGGATGCCATGGACGCGAAAATGCAATGGGCATCGATGCCTGGAGGCTGCATGGGATGGGATGGGATGTTCAGGACACTCCTAAGTACATGTAGCCAGATGCAAATGCCAAACCCTCTTTTTTTCGATCCAACTCCACACCAAAAGCATGTGCTGACCAGACCAAGACCTGCCCGTGATGCAAGAGGAGCCAGGACCCAGGACCCGGAGTCGCTGCATTGAAGCCTGGAGTTGTTGATGAGCAAGGTGCAGGATGTTGTTTGTTCAGCATCGTGACGCCCATGGCGGTAGACCCTCTGGCGCCTGCCCAGGCTGGCTCCTTCCCAACCAGAGGCAGGTACCGGTACGGCCTTCTCGCCTGCCTGATGGCCACACACCGGCCATCGTCGCGCCGTGGCCCTCCTTCCAACGTCAACCGCCGCCGACCGTTTGTAACCCAACACCATCGCCGACGACTCATCGACGACTCAGCAACATGCGGAGCCGCGCTCACACGATCATGAACCGCAAGATGAAGCCTCCCAGCCGCAACTCCAAGCCCTCTGCTCGCAGCTCCACCAGACAGCCGAGCGAAGAGCTCGGCCAGGGTGACTTGGCCGTTCGCCGCAACCCTCGCACCGGACGCCCCATTCGCGAATCTGCTGGCAAGAGGAAGTCAAACTCTGCCTACGTCAACACTGTCGATGCCGTTGACGACGATGGAGACTCGTTCTTTGAAGCCTCCGAGGACGAAGAGGGTAACCCTAAGAAAAGGAAGCGCACGCCTTCGCCCACCCCCCTCGCCCTTGACCTGCTCCCTTCCGAGTACAAGCGATATGGCCCGCTGCCCGGTCCCGAGGCACCTAGACGCTCTCCTACTCCCGACCCGACGTTTGAATCCCATCGGCCATTGAGCGGCGATGCAGGCGATAAGCAATCCGAGCCCGAGACCGTCAACCTGACGCTCAACATTCCACCTGGATTTTCTGGCCCAATTCACTTCACCATTGACAAGACGCTTTTCGAGACGAGCGCCAACCACGTCAAGGACAGCTCCGCTCCAAGCGAGCAGACCAAGTCGAAGGCCAAGGCAAAGGTCAAGCCCTCCAAGGAGAAGCCTAAGGAGGAGCCCAAGGAAAATCTGATCTTGAAGCTTCCCGCCGAGCTTCGCATCAAGATCTACCGGAACTTGTTCTACCACCCAGACGAGTTGGCGCTCGTTGACCCCTCCAACTTTTCCCTTTCGAGCGCGTTTCTTCGTACCTGCAGGACGATCCACGATGAAGGTTGCGGCATTCTGTACGGCTCCAATACCTTCCAGTTTGCTCGCAATACCGAGATGCGCGCTCCCTTGTGGGTCAAGGAGAAGAAGGAGGTGGGATACCATGATGTTCGCCTGTGGTTCCACACCATTGGTCCTCAGAATATCTCGGTATGTCTCGCCTTGACTGCTGGAAGCTCACGTCAGCTGACCTCCTGCAGCGCCTCAGGTCCATCATGCTTCTCTTCAACGATGCGCTTCCCTCTGCGAGGGGCATCAGTAAGTGGCCCCATGTGTGAATTTTTGTCTCCCAGAAAGCTTATGCATCTTGCAGTCGAGCGCCAGTTCGTCCGAGACGACCATCTGATCTACACCCTGCGCATGATTGCCAAGTACGGCCAGCTCCACGAAGTCACCATCCTTTTTCAGGGTCGCAAGCCTGTCCAGCGCACTGACTTCCGTTTCCTGGATGCTCTGCGCCGGATCAAGTGCGACAAGCTGGACCACGGCTTGGCGCACGTTTGGGTGTCCAAAAACAGGGACGCCATCGAAGTGCTGGAGAGGAACATGGTTCGACGCGTTGAAGAGGTCGAGGAGTGAAACCAGTTGGACCAAAGCCTGTTGAATTCGGCATGATCTCCATCGGCGACCATTCGATTCGGACAGATCCCTCGGTTTCACAGGCAACTACGGCCATTGGGTCTCTTGTAAAGTCGCCATAATCGCGTTGGGCTCAATCGACACGAACTCGTCTCCTTGTCTTTGCTAAAGGACATCCCCTGGAGTCACTTGTTGACACCACAATGATTCCCCTGCTGTTCCCGACAACGGAGCATCAAACAGTGCCATGTTTCAACAAGCGCTCTCGAATTCAACACCAGCACACTGCATCACGGACTTTACGACTGCGACGGAATGATCATAATTGACCCTGCATGGATTACGAATGGCAAGCCTTTCCTTCTGCACGAGACAACAGGGTGGGCGGACGGGGCGGGGGGAAAAAGGGCATCGATTCTCAGGAATTTGGGGGTCGGATCGGAACTTTTTCTTCCTTTCTCCTTCTCTCCCCTTTGCTTTGGGGAAGAAGTCCTTACATGTGTACATTAGCTATCTGCCCCTTTCGTGCTGAGACGACAAAACAATAAAATCTGCTTTTCCCCTAATCCATTTGAGACGTGTGTGTAGACGTCGAGGAGACTGAGCCAAGTCAGGAAGCATTCAACGCTGTAAGGCGGTTGTTGCGCGTGGTTGGTGTTGTCGTCCTACATTCGACGTCGTCCATCACCGGCGGTGCGTGCTGCCTGGGGGAAACAGTTTTACGAGCCTATACGAAGCGAAACATTCCCGAGGCCGGCGCCCGTCCGGACGGCCGTCGTCTTAACTACCGCGACGTTCAATGTCATGGCAGAGTGACGCCGCTATGCCTTTTTTGGCTTAGCCTAGAATTTTGCGGGTTGTGATTGGCTGGTGCGGGCTGGAAGCAGAGCGTCGCGCTAAAACTTATGGACGTGGGATGGTGAATTTGGGAGAGGGAGAGAATGGGGTCGTTGGTGAGGATGGTAGGATGATAGGCGAGTAGATGGCGTGGAGGTGCACGAGCGAATCGGTTGATTGTGGGCGCCGGCGTGAGTATGTAGGTATTTATTATATATATAGCAGATTGGAGTACAGTGACAACACACGATATGTATGCCTCAACGGGGATTTGTAGGCAAAACATATGGCCACAAGTACACATGCGGACGTTGATGGTGGTGTGTCTGTGGTGTATCACTTGGCATATAAAGAGCAGCACGCCAACGGAAGCACAGGGCCGAACTTCAGAAGAGCCTGCAGCTCTTGGTAGCTGGTTCACGAAAACCACGCGCTCTTTAGCGTGGTTGCTCTCCAATCTATACCTGGTTCCTGGTTCCTGGTGCCCGGTGCCTGACGAAGCATTGGCAAAGACGACTGGTGGCGTGACATGGCCCAGCATTATGTTAGTAACTCCCTAGTAATCTAGCGCCAGCGGGTCTGCAGTGTGCCAGGTAGCCTAAGGCCACGACAGGATGGACAGGGGAATCTGTGGAATCAGGTGCTTGACTACCGTTACTCAACGTGGGCCACATATTGAATGTGCGTTGGTAGTTGACGGGCCGTGTCTTAGTAGACGAGACATATAGACAGTGTACATGCGTCCCTGATGCTGAGGTAGCGCTCTGCTGTTGCTATGCACACTCAACCTCATCCAGCCTGCTGACTCCTTGTTTTAGCTGGGCAGCGCACGCCGCGATATCCCTGCCTCCCGTCACTCATCCCCAAACCCATGACAGCGAAAGAGAGTGATGAAGCGAACACCGCACCGCAGCAGTCGCTCCAACACCGCTGACAAACAGCACAGCAGCAGCAGGTAAGCTCCTTCACAAGCGCAGTAAGCCTGCCTGGTACGAGCAAGGCACACAAAGGCGGAATCAGAACCAAGCATTGGCATGAGCATCGGTAGGGGTCCCAGGATCGCCGAAATGCTTGTGCCTGGGCGGCGGCGGGGAGCGGGCAGCAGGCTGGCCCGGACAGGCAGTTCCCCTGCAGCCGCGGCCGGGAGAATTGTTTTTCGGGCGGCGCGTCCTTTTCTTTTTCCTCTTGTTTGTCGCGATGGCTGCAGATGGCTGATGTTTGGGAAATGGCTGTGCCTGAGTCTGCTTGCTTTGGGCGGGCCTGGAGCGCGGCAATTGCTTTTGCCGCGATGGCCGGAGATGCCTGGGGTATTGTTTTCCTTGCGCATAAGGCTTTGTTGGTGGGGGCGGGGGTGCTGATGAGTTCTTGAGGTTTGAGCTTAGCTTGCAGAAGCTGTCGCGTGCGCGGATAAACACCTGCAGTCGATAGGGACCGTCCGATTGCTGAGTCTGCGAGGGGTAGCAAAGATTTGGACAAAAGAATAGAGGACACTGCGAGAATCAAATTTTGGTGTCCATGTGGTGGCTTTGTCTTCAAACCTTTTTGCCATTCAATTACGTCTTTCCAGGGCTCTACAAGCCCTTCCTCTTTTTGAATTCCGAAATCCATTCTGATGCCCTCGGTTTGGGCACCACATTCACCGTCACCAGTCCGTCCACCACCTCCACTGTTCCTCCAGCCAGCAATTTTACCAAGGGTACTTTCTTGCCGGCCTTGATCAGACCGCCCGATGCCGTTTCGAGGTAGCATTCGACGCTCTCGGGCGTGTACTCTCCAGGTTCGTCCCATGGAAGGGGCAAAATGTATTCCAAATGTTGGCCCAGGCTGTCCGTCTCGGCGCACGCCTGAATGAAATCGCTCTGCGCGTGCAGTGGGTACAGCAGAATTACAGGGAAAGACAGCACCGAGGATGGATCCAGCGTTTCTTGTAACTTGATCTTCGAGTCGCCCATGTCCGGCTCCGCCCCGGTCTCGCGCGTCTTGATACCGCGAGCCTTGAACGCGAGCTTCAAAGAGGCCTCCTCGGCTCGTCGCCGCTCCTCGCGTTCGCGTTGCTTACGCGTCACTTCTTCCAGATGGATCTTTCTCTTGGAAATCTTTGTGCTTAGGGTCTTCAGTGCGGCGTTCTTGGAATCTATCGCGAGTCCTCTTGCGCATGCGTCTTCGGCTTCGGGTATCTTGTCAAGGGCGAGAAGGGCCGTCGCGCTGCGGAACCAAGCTTTTACGTTGGAAGGGTTCAACAGGAGTGTTGCTTTGCAATCGGTTATGCAGGAACGATAGTTTTCTGGTCGTAGCATTAGCACATGAGCGCCATGGTTTTTTCAAGTCTTTCGCGGCTGACTCACTCATCTCCAAGTTGCAAAGTGCCCTGTTCACCAAGCAAGCCTCCTCTATCGCCTTTTCCTTCCTTGCCTCCTCTTCTGGATCCAGCTGCTGTTCTTCTGCAAGATCCATATCAGGGTCACCCTCCTCTTCATTCTGCACCGGCCGATCTGGTCCACGCAGCACACCAATTGCCTGGTTATAGAAGTCGCGCGCGTCGTGCCAGTGCTTTGCCTGAGCACACTCGTTACCCTGCTCCCGAAAGTTGCCTGCGCATTCGGCCTTGGTACCCTCGTACGCAAGAGCTTTCAGAGCTTCCAACGCATCATTGCCTCCGCCAGCACCATCCGTCTCATCCAAGGACGTCATGAATAGAGGTGTGCGATTGAGTTCGGCAAAGATTTCGTCGGCGGACTTGGCTTGGACCTGCGCCATTGCTGGCGGCTTTGCAGCCGATGGGAGTGGTGACGTCTCGTTTGCGGCATTGCTGGAAGTAGCGGGTGTGCCTTTGCCGGTTACAGCGTCGTTGATGAGGGATTCGAGAGAGGGTACATTGGAAGGACCGGGTCCTTTCGGCAGGACTGGTGCGGGTGCTGGCTTGTTCAGGTCGAGCGACTCGTCAAAGTCGTCCGGGAGCTCTTCGATTTGGCCCATGATGTCTGCTGGGTGGTGTAGAAAAAGCGTGAGGCGATTTTGGCGGGGATCGGATACGCAGAATGCTTATCGATAGACCCCGGCTTTGGCAGGGATGCTGGTCTTCTCATTGGCCGCCGACTTGTCGCTGCGTCGACGGCGACACACCCACGACTCCAGTACGGTACCACCTGCACCTCCATCGGCCTCAACTCAAGGCCGGCCCGTGATCGACATGGTCACATCTCGAGATGCACGAGAAAATTCCGATGGCCGTCACGACATATGCTGTGTGATGGCGGCCAGGGCCGAGCAGGCGATCAACACCAGCACATGGACGGCAATTCCGCGAGCTCGACCTGGCGAAATGCTTGTCGCCCTTGGCCGTGCGCTGTCCCGCCTCCAAGACGACCGTTTGCCGTAGGTGGCTGACGGCGCGACGCGACGACGACGCCATTATGCAACAGTGGCTGGCACTTGGTCGAGAATCGCAAAGCGCAACGGCGTCTGGATACGGAATGACCCATCTCTATCTCATTGCGCGAACGTCCCTTGAATAGCACCACGTGGGTGCCGATCATGACGATTGCAATTGTACCGCAGGGTCCTCTGGCTGCGCCGCATGCGACATGTTGATGGCTGTCTTCTTCCAGTCCAGGGAGTCCAGGGCGACAACCTCCAGGACGGTATGTACAGTACTTTGTGGAGAACGCCAAGCAATACAACGAAGCGGAAGGCGTCGGCGGACGGTACCCCTGGATCCTACGACGGGCCAGCGCCAGCACCCGCGAGGAACCAGGAATGGCGGCGGTGATGTGACAGTCGCAGGCCGAGGCGCAGAGAGTGGAACGACCGTTGCGAGCTGCAAACCCACTTTACCGCCGCAGCGGAGACGCGTGCCCCAGACTATTATCGCGACCCCCTGAGGCCAGATGAGCGCAAAGACTGACCCGGTCGCCCGGACTCGTCGACAGGCCGGCCCATTATCACCAGGACACGGTGCAACGCGTGTTCCTGGGCCGAGGCTCCAAGGCCATCCGCGCCCCAACGGCGTGAAGCCATTTTATATTTTGTCCGTTAATTGCTATCCCGGCCTTACCCCTGTCCCCGACCCTCCCTGCTAGCGTCAACTCCAGCGGCCGGGGTTCATCTGCACCTCGTCTGCATCGTCTCCTGGCCCGCTCTGCTGCTCGTCGAGCCGTTCGTAGCTCGTGCCCATCGTTTCCTCATGCTTCTTGGAGCCCGTTCTTTAACTCCATTGCCTCCCGCGCTCGTCTCTGCTCCTTCTCCACCGTGATTTCGACTTGTCGCCCTCTTTTCGTCTTCTCCAAGCCTCTTACAGTGCTTGTCACCGTAATCGTGTCCGAGGAGTGCTTGTCACTGCTTGCAATACCGCCGAAATTCCTACACTGCGGATGACAGCGGACCACGACAGATTTGTACCACCGGTGCGACATTGCAAACGAGAATCTCGCCCTCATTTTCGTCACCCAGTCCGCCGTCAGATTCGGACTCAGGCACTCCCCTTTTCAAACCAAAAGACACCGAACAGCGTCTTGGGCTTTCCGTGCTGGTCGTTTCATCTTGCATAAAAGGACTCGTCCCGCGCAACGATGCAATAAGCTCGCCCTTGAAAAGTATGTACTCTGGCGCTATTGGCTCAGCGCCAGATGCCAGGCTTTCCTTGCCTCATCTGTCGGATCGGACACGCTAACCTTACGCGCAGTCATGCTTGATGCTCCAGCGCTTCTGACTGCCTGGGATCTCCAGTCTTAGTATCCAGCTGGGCGCACACCAATTGCCCTGGTTTCAAAAGTTTTAGGGCTCCTAGCGCCACTGTCGCCTAGTTGCTGGTCCAATCCTCTATTTCATATCATGGCTTCTGGTTACTCTTCTGATCATGACTCCAAAGCGCCTCCGTCGCGCCAAACGTCCTCAGAAACAATCTTCATGACCCCTCAGCCCTCGTCTCCTGCGCGCTCGTCTCGCCATGGTACTCCGTCAACCCCTGGCGACCCAGATGCATCGCCTCCTCCGCTACACTCAGAGTCCTCTCCTGATTCTGTGGGAGACAATGCCTTTTCATTCGATCCACGACGTCTGACGCCCACGTTGCAAGCCAACCTCGTTGCCGAAATTCTCAACTTGAGAAGAGACATAAACTCCAAGAATCGCATAATCGAGGATTTGGAGACTAGTCTCGAATCTTCCCAAAACGAAACTCAAGACCTGCACACTCGATTGTCCGCTAGCCAGAGCGAGAGTCGAGCTGCGAAACGCCATGTCAAAACATTGGAAACCGACACATTTACCACTCTCGAAGAGCTGGCGCATGAACGCGACCAGGCCAAGGCAGAAACCGAGATGCTCCGCAACAAGCTTGAAGACACTCGGAAAAAAGCCAGGAACGAGGGAGACGCGTCGGATCGCACCCAGGATCTCTGGCAAAAAGACAAGGACACCTGGGATGCTGAAAAGAGATCCCTTGAGCGTCGCATTCACGTCAGCGAAACCCGTCTGAAAGCCGTCTTGGAAGAACTGGCGGCCCAGCAAGCCGCCGCTCAGGAGTGTTTCGAGACCGAAACCGAGGAAAATATCCGAGACAGCGGCTTTGCTATGGAGAGTGATGGAGTTAGCCTTCCTCCACAAAGTCTTTCTAATTCCCCGAAGCGCACGCTCAGCCAAAGGAGTAGACATGAACGCAACCACAGTGGTGGCAGCATGAGGAGCTTCCGCAGAAACAGAGCTTCCGTGTTGACTGTCGGCTCCGAGCTACAGCAAAAACTCAGCGGTCCCAGCCTCGCTGACGAGTTGGCACTCGACGAGGAGGACGAGGAGGAGATAGAGGAGGAAGAAGAAGAAGAGGCGGATCTTGATGATGGTCTTGACTCTGAAGACTACTCTGAAAATGAATTGCGGGCCAGGCGAGCCTTGGAACTGAGGCAATCCCAGCTACCCGACGGCAAAGCCAGGAAAATGCTCGGGCTGGAGACTGATGGTAAACAGTCAACCTCGGAGCACGAAAGCGATGCGAAGGAGGCCAAGCAATCTGTTGATAACGTCTCTATTGGTCGTCAAAGCTTGGACAAATCTGCGAAGCCGTCTAGAGAAGTCGTTCAACCCAAGCACGAGTATGTCGACACAGGCGTGCAACCTTCTCCGCCTCCTTCTCCCAAAGTTGCTCCCCAAGTCATGGCAGCAGCAAGAAACAGCGGTCACATCGTCAGCGCCATGGTCAATTTGGAAACCAATCAGCGAAAAAAGCCTATCTCAGATCAACAAACAGGGTCTGAGATTCCGCATCACAAGACCCGCCCCATGGTCTCCTCTTCATGTCAAACTTTAAATCATCCGCCGAGTCCTCCAGAGACACCTACAGTCTTGTTTCATCAAAGTCCAACGGCTTCCTCTCCTTCGACAAATTCACGACCAAAAATGACGTCGGTATCGACTCAGACGACCGAAATCAAAATATCTGAAACGAACAACCTTGACGTTCCGCCTACTCCGACCCGGGCCCCACCACCAACAGTCATTGCCGTGCCCCAAATAACCATAGAACCACCTGGTTCGTGCCCCACCTCGCCGACTCGTGTTGTGCTTCCGCCTGGAACAAAAAGTGTCTGTTCGCAGACCTCTCCAGATATGTTGCCTGACGTTTGTTCACGAGCCATGCAAACCGAGCCTATCATGGTCACCAGGCTAGGCAAGCTACCAGCTCACCTACTTCCATCCTCGATATCATCGCAGCTTGCTACTTCGGAAACAAATGGATCACCCGAGACAAAGCCAGTCCTTGCTAAGCCTTTCGAGGAAAAGGGCAAAAGTCCCTTGCGTGCAACCCAAGCAGCACAGTCAGCGCTGAAATCAATGCGACACAAATCGGTCGAGGCTACCGAAGACAAGTACCCGGGGCACAATGATGACGGTCCCTTGACGACCGAAAGCACCGATGGCATCCGCCGGCCGTTCAGGTCAAGCAGTCTATTTGCGGGATTCGACGAAGAAGCCGTTGCCGACGAGAGTGACGACGAACAACGAAGAGAAAATTCGACATACAGCCGGATGACGAAATACCACAGCCGCCTTGCCAAACCGCCGACGCCTGTGCCTGAGGAGAAAGAACCGCCTTCGCGCCCAAGGTCCTCGTGTTCCGCCAAGGTTGAGAAGAGCCCACCGATTCGACGGCAATCCAGCCTGCGTCGGTCTAACATGAGCCCGACCAGAGTTTCTCAAGGACTCGGTGAGTCGAGCAAGCTTGCTTCTGCACGGCCTCCATACCCCGTGCCCATCCGGTCCAGCTCTAGGAAGTTGCCGTTAAGCAGAAGTGAAGGTTCGCAAAGCCCGCCCATCCGCAACAACATGCTTGCCAACCGACGTTCGCGCAAGGACTCGACGGCTCGTCAAGACAGCCTGCGCAAAGTACGATCGGCAGCTGTCATGCGTAGGAGCGATCGCTTCCCAGGCAGATCGCCGCCTCCACCAAAGACCTCCTTGACCTCTCCGACTGGCAGCCAGACCCAGTCCCCAGTAGGCCAGGACCGGGTGTCGACTCCAAAGCAATCCCGTCCCGAGGGTCGTGCACACAGGAGCCAGCATTCGCGAAGCACAGCGAACCAAGACAGCAACCACTCTCCAGAGTCACCGTCGCAATCCATTAGTGTTGTTGATGCCATTGCCATCACCATGGTAGGAGAATGGATGTGGAAATACGTTCGTGGTAGGAAATCTTTTGGTGTTTCCGACTCTGTGAGCCCGGACTTTGGCAAGGATGATGGCACCGGCAATACTGGAATCAACGGTGTACGCCACAAGCGCTGGGTTTGGATCTCGCCGTATGAACGATCCATTCTCTGGAGCAGCAAGCAACCAACAAACAACACGGGTCTTATGGGCAAGCCTGGTCGCAAACGTAAGTCACGCTTATACTTGGATGGTTCTTCGCTAATATTCTACAGTCGTGGTACAATCAGTTTTGGATGTCAAAGATGATGGACCACCTCCAAAGGGCAGTGGATCGCAACCTGTGTTCAACCGATCTATACTAGTCCTTACCCCGGCCCGCGCTCTCAAATTTACGGCAATGAGTGCAGAGCGCCATTACATTTGGCTTACAGCTCTCTCATTCCTTGCACACTCTTCTCAGTCTCTCCCAAACCTGGGTCAACTGCCAACCCCCGCTCCGCAAGAGCCGATTAAAAGGAAACTAGGCCCTTTGAGCACTAGCAAGAGCAGCAGCTCCATTCGTGCCACTAAAGAGGCTCAAATAGCCAAGGATAAAGCTCCCATACAGTCCGAATCACCGCCTGAAGGGAAAGTGACACAGTCTCCGGCATCCGAGTCTTTCAGCCCTCCTGCCATACCACGGTATCACGGCAGGAAGAGGAGTGTTTCTTCCCCGCGGCAAACGACCTTCCGACCCCCCATGCCACACAACTTCTTTGGTCGAAGTTTCTCCAGCAATCACGCATCTGCAAACATTCCGCCAGTCCCCGCAATACCAAAGGCAATTCAATCGACTAGGAGTCCGTCAGCCGGCACGAGCGATATTCAAAGTCCGACGAGCCCGAATGTCCCCCCATCAGTTCCATCTAGCATTTACAATCCCTCGACAAGTCGCCGTACGTCAGCATCTTCCAGTGCCGCCACCCACTCGACGCAACGGCGTGAGTTTTTCGACGCTGTAGCTGGAATGATGCGTATGGAAGCATTTGTAGAACCCACTCAGAGGTCTGACTCGAAGCACTCTGATGGAGGTTTATCGGATTTGAGAGGAGCTGCAAACTCAAGAAATTTTGCTGGCAAACAAATGAGATCAAGCTCTGGCAACCAAAAGGCAGCGAGCATGACTACCAGCCGCGGGCCGGGCCCAGTAAGCACACCAGATCCGATCAACGAGCACGTAGGCGGCTTTTTCAAGGAGTTTTGAACACGGAAGGACGCGAGATTTCTATCCACCGAGGCCTCTATGGCCATAGCGACACTTGGCCATGAATGATGCGCGGACACTTCGTCAGAACATTACGACGCATTCAAATCGCGGCTTTCGACTCCTTCTGCCATGGCCATCGCGACGATGCTGCACTGCTGTTTTCCGGGCTGAAGCCCAACTCATTCGTTATTCTGACGGCACGATCAACATGGAACATGTACATCTCCGGCACTTGAGCGTTTTTCAGCCTCGGAATCACGAGCAACGCAGACGGCAATCCATTCGCTTTCTTACGACCCATGTTTACTTTAATTCTCACGGCGTAAACCCTGCATAAAATCCTTGCACACATCACTGTGGAAACATGCATTCGCTGCGACAAGTGCCTAGGCGTCCACACCAGCCAGCAGAGGACGAAACGGCTTATGCGCATCACTTTCGCTGCTCAAGTGTATTTTTTTCGTTCTGCAGGCGCTGATTGGTATAATTTTGCGCACTCTGCGCAATCTTCGTAATTTGAAGCGAGCCCCTGTTCCATCGCAAAGTCTCGATATTGGCTGCGACGGATATCCAGCTCGCTGGAGACGTTGGCAGCTTATCGACATCGTGTCTCTGTTCTTCTCGGGTAGAGCTTCCGTTCATCACCTTGTAATGTCTGGTCATTTTCATGCTTCCCCTTCGTCTTCCAAAAGCGGGTCGCTTCCAACCACCGTCTCTTCTTCTCCCACTTCTTGGATACCCTGTTCTCTACTTCCTTATCGTCACCTCTGCCCAGCAAAAGTCTTACTCAATTCTGCATTGGCGCTTTGAAGTAATGCCTTCATCCCTTAAGGCGAGCATCTGTCTACACCCAGGGCTCCTTCTTTGAAGGGTCCAGGGTTTCGCAAATTAACTTCCTTCTGTACGACGATCAAGCAACGGACGAGAAGTAGAAATACGACAATCTTGAATAATGGATGCCATGCCCCAGCCACCATCATCCCAAAGTCTGAACCAGGGACCCCAACGCGCGTCGTCCCTTTTGCTCCAACGCCGACGGCGCTCGGCAGCCGTTTCTCAACGGCTGCCCTAAAGTCAGGCAACGCACAGGCTTTCTCATGTGGCCAACCACGGCAAACCTTGATGCCTTACAGTACAGTAGTCTAACGTTGCGCGTGGTGCCTGCCCTTTTTTTTCCTTCCACTGCCTAACCGTCAGACCGTCTATCCGTCCGTCCGCCCCTCCCGTTGCCTTAATCGCCATGCATGCCTGCCTTCCGAGCCACACACAGTTCGGCAGCAGCCCCGAAACTCTGCTGGCCGCCAACGGTCGCAGCGCCGACACTTTATTATATCAAGCCGCCCATTCCGTACCCTCCTTACACATCGTCCGTCCACCTCCCCCTCCGCAGTGCGCGTCGGCATTTGTCCTCTCTGTTTGCTTTGTCTGTCTGCTGGCCCTAGCCAGACCTGCCCGGCTCCATCCATCCGCCATTTCGCTCGTTGGTCCGAGCAGAAGCTGCGTAGTTTAACTCACTCGTCCACACACCACCATTCGCACCCACACACTGGTTGCTCAAATGCTCAAACGCAGCCAAGCACGTATACTAGAGTGCCGAGTTGGACTTTGCGGAAGGAAGCGAGCAAGCGGGCAAGCGGTATTCGTAGCGTTCGCACGCGTCTACTTATCTAGGTAAATAGCATCCTCGGATGACTGCCGCCCCTCCGAGGCGACACTTCACGGATCTCCTTTCCGTCTATCTATGCGACGGAGCCCCCAGTCCCTTCCCCCGGCTTGTTGCCGACTTGGACCCCGTCTTGGTCGCGATGGACGTTGCTGACTCCGTACTCGTACCGTGCCCGCGTAAGGATGTGCAGTATCATCCCGTTCGCAACGATTCTTGTCTGCTGCTGACTTTGTGTGATCGTGACTAAATACATTGTCTAGGAGCGTTGAAGAAATGCTTTGATTCTTGCGTAGGCCGATTATTTCAAATGCGTCAAAGATCAATCGCGGAATTGTGGGAAATATAGAACGGGTCGGATTGCTTTTTCCTTCTGCATTGAGAGTCTAGGTTTTATTTCTTGAAAGAACTTGCGAGGATGTCTGTCTGTGTGGATGGAGTCATCGTTAAATAGAAGACGCTGTCGTCTTTATCGTGATATGTCTTTGCCTTGGTCGGCAGATTAATAGAATAGATGAAGTTTTCTAACGGCTGACAACAACCACTCCGCCCCAATCTTCTATTTATCTCTTAACCGTGTCTTAGAATCAAATCCAGTGTACAGTATCCGTTGGACAGGACAACAAACCCAACACCAGTGGCATGGAGCACGCTGCAACCAAAGCAACCGCAGGTAGAAAAGGGCGAACAGGGGGGGGGGGGGGGGGGGGGCCAAATTCAATCCAGGGGGTGGGTCGCCCGCCGTGCCCCCTTCCCCTCTTCTCTCCATTCACAACCAAAGGCGCTTTGATTGCCTCGAAGGAGCCGAACGAACCTCTGCTATCGAATCGATTAACTACGACACTTGTGGAGTGCTCTTTCCCGCATGCTTGTCTGTATTCCGTGTCCACAGTGGGAGAGAAACGAAAACGAAAGATGGGCGCCTGCCCGGTTACCACGTTCAAGAATTTGTGAGAGAGGAGATTTCAGATTGTATTGTAGCGTGTTCATATCGTAGTCTCTGGCCCCAAGAGAGGGGACAGAGTTGATGTCCCGACCCTCATCTATCACCCAAACTGTGTTGCGCCTGGTCTCAGGAAACAGGAGGAGGAACCAACGCATGGAAAAGCACTACTCCGGCATCCTACACATTCTGCCTTGCTTTTCTGATGGCACGCTTGTTCTCGCACGACTAAACAACGGCTGACTGAATCGACTGGTAGGCAAGCTGGCTGGCTGGCTAAATCGAACGCATGCATTCTCTTTTGAACCACAGGCAAGTACTGGTTGCCCGTGCGTGTGTACGCCGTGCTTGTGCTGGTAACGGTAACATGGGATGCTGACGTGGTCAACGACTTTCTATCTTAATTACAATGCCCTCCCCGGCAGCAGCCAGTAACACCACCACCTCTACTGCTGGTGCCTCTCGTCTCCTCAGGCAGCTTCTCTATTTGTCCTAGTCTAGTAGTGGATCGCCTTGTCGTACGTGTTGAGCGCCGCCTCCTTGAACTGTAGGGATTTTGCGTTAGAACAGCTTTGTAGACGGGGGAAAATGAGGACACTTACAGCTTCGCTCAGGGTCGGGTGGGCGTGACACACGCGGGCGACGTCCTCAGACGACGCGCCGTATTCAATCGCAAGACCAGCCTCGGCAATCATCTCGCCAGCGTTCGGGCCGACAATGTGGACACCCAGGATGCGGTCCGTCTCCTTGTCGGCGAGGAACTTGACGAGTCCCTCGGTGTCAAGGTTGGTCTTGGCACGCGAGTTGGCCGAGAAGGGGAAGGTTCCGACCTTGTAGTTGATGCCGGCCTGCTTGAGCTCGGCCTCGTTCTGGCCAACCCATGCGACCTCGGGGTGCGTGTACATGACCGAGGGGATGACGCCGTAGTTGACGTGGCCGTAGTTCTTGGTGATGTACTCAATAGCCGCGACGGCCTCCTCCTCAGCCTTGTGCGCCAGCATGGGACCGAAGGTGCAGTCGCCAATTACCCGGACGTGCGGCAGCTTGGTGCGGTACTCGTGGTCAATGACCAGGCGGCCCCTGTCGTCCGTCTCGATGCCAACCTTCTCGATTCCCAGACCTTGGGTGTAGGGGCGGCGGCCGATGGCGACGAGAACAACGTCGGCGTCGAGCTACCGAGCTGGTCAGCATAGCTTCAGCATCCCAAGGGGTTCAGGTGCTCATACAGTCTCCTCCTTGCCACCCTTGGCAGCCTCAACGGCGACCTTGACGCCAGCGGAGTGAACCTCGCCGCTAGAGACCTTGGTGCCAGTCTTGAACTTGATGCCCTGCTTCTTGAGAATCTTCTCAGTGGCCTTGGAGATCTCCACGTCCATGCCGGGACCGCCAATCTGGCCCAAGAATTCGACGACGGTGACGTCGGCGCCCAGTCTCGACCATACGGAGGCCTACAGCACAGTTATTATTTTGCTTTTTCCCCGCAAAGGATTTCCCCCCGCGGTATACCCACCATTTCGAGACCAATGATTCCACCACCAATGACAACCATCTTGTTGGGAACCTGCTTGAGGGCGATGGCGCCGGTGCTGGTAATGACCTTCTCCTCGTCAATGGTCATGCCGGGGAACGGCGTGGCCTCGGAACCGGTAGCAATGATGATGTTCTTGCCGCGCACGGCGGTCTCGCCGCCCTCGAGGAGGTTGACCTTGACCGTGTGCTCGTCCTGGAACGCGCCGGTGCCCTTGATGTACTCGACGTTGTTTTTCTTGAACAGGAACTCGATACCCTTGGTCAGGCCAGAGACGGACTGGTCCTTGGCCTTCATCATCTGCTCGAGGTTGAGCTTGACATCGCCGACCTCAATGCCGCGGTGCTTGCTGTCGTGCAGGATCTGGTGGTAGAGGTGCGAGTTGTTGAGCAGCGACTTTGACGGTATGCAGCCAACGTTCAGACAGGTGCCGCCCAAGGAGCCACGCTTCTCGATGCAAGTGACCGACAGGCCGGCCTGGCCGGCCTTGATGGCAGCGACGTAGCCAGCGACACCTCCTCCGATGATGACGAGGTCCTTCTCAGGCGCCTCGGTGGCATAACCTCGTTTTGACCGGTCAACGAGGTAGAATGTTGAGCTCGTGTGGCGGAAGGCGCTGCGGGGCGCCGCGAGGGGGCGGGCGAACGACCTCGTGGTCGTCTTGGGTATTAAGTGCTTGAACATGGCGGGCGACGAGGGGTGGAAGAGGTGGGGAAGAAAAAGAGAGTCAAGGTCTGGAGTGACGGCTGACGGGCAGCTTCGGTATGGGCGAAAACGAGTCCCTCTCGGAGCGTCGGGGCGGGAGCGGCTGTCAGTGCGGACGCGGCAGAATGCGGCCTTGGCGCGCGAGGTGATATCAGCGACGACATGTATGGATAATTCACGCAGCCATTGTTCTACACCCGAATTCCCCCTCTCACTCGGAATCAGCCTCGATCCTCTGCGTTGCGAGCACCGTGAGTCCGTCAAACGCAACTCGGGCTCCCCAACGAATCGTTTCCTGCTCCGCCTTGCTTGCCCCCGCCTCGGCCCTGCTCACCTTTTTCTTGAAAAAGTACTGCAGGCCCCTCGCCATCTGGGGAGCATCCTTGGTGACCATGACAATGTCAAGCAGGGCCTTTTCATCTCGCCCGCCACTGGCCTTTTTCTGTGACCGCAGAATCACCGTCGACAGCAACACTTCGACAAAAGCCTCAGTCTTGGGCCGCAGGTAAGCGAAGTTCAGGGTCTGCGACATTGGTCAGCTTGAGCATCTTTGCCACCACCACACTTTGGTACACGTACCTTGAGGACCGTAATAGGCTGTCCGTTTTCTGCAACGAGAGTGCCAAACATCTTGCCCAGGTTGACAATTTTCCTCGTCGTGAGCGCTTCTTCTCCATCCTCCTCATCCAGGTCCATGTCGTCGCCATCTTCATTCTCGCCCATGCGCTTGAACAGATCCCAAAGACTGAACTGGAAGGCCTTTTTCAGCTGCTTCTCAGTACACAGGCGCCTCGCAATCAGCGTGTAGTATGGGTTGTAGCTCTGCTCTGCACCCGCGCAGTGTATCAGGACCTTGGGAATCTCCAGTTCTTGAGACTTTTTCAGCCTGAGCTTCGTCAGGCGCAGATGCGCATCCTTGTAGTCAGACGCAGACATGATGGACATGAAAATAGCGCGCCGGATGTCGGTGTTCATACGTGACTCCTTGGCAAGCTGCATTAGGTCCGTGGTGCCACTTTCAATAATTTCTTCGGGCTCCACTTTGGCTGACTTTTGCTTCTCTTTGGGTGTCTTGTCCTCGGCAGCATTTTCCTCGGCCTCGTTCCGCCAGCTTGCACCGACTAGCCACCATTTTCCCTTCTTCTCCGTATCCATAATGTCTTTCAGACCAATGCGGAGCGGCTCACTGGCCTTGATGCTACGATTGTTCAGGGATCCTAGCGTCTTCTTCATGCGCGTGGTGTGCTCGGATGTGATGGCTGACGCAGCAACTCCCGTCTTCATGCGGTTGTTTTTGAGGTTGTTGATGGTCTCGACCATGAACTTTGAGCGCACTGACAAGTTGGACTCTCCCGCCTTTGCCACGGCCTTTTGCAACCGAATGACAATGTCTTTGAGTGCCGAAGGATCGTCTTGGCGGAGTTGAGGTCCTGACAGCCTGACAAGACGAAGAAGCAGTTCCGTGTTGATTTCTTTCAATTCCTCGAGGAAGAGACGAATGTAGTCAAACACCAAGTTGCTACCAATGGCTTGAAAGTTGTACAGCTCAGCCATCAGAGACATGAGATTGGTCGTTTCTTTGCCGCTGGTCTCTTCGTTGAAACTGCTGTACTGCTTGTCGAACTCGGACACAAACCGTTCAACCAATTGAGCTCCAAAGTCCATGCCGACAACCTTGTAAACGGCTGCGATGAATCCAGCGTGGAGGATCAGGAAAGTGTCTTGCAGGGTCGTTCGGTCGCATATCAGCCCCAGGAGAATGTCAATGAGGGTCGAAGTGACATATTGACGCGGGTTTTTGGAATACAGCTGTTCCACATCTTTCAGGATGGTGATCAGGTTTGCTTCGGACAGACGATTGAGTAAACCTTGAGTTTGTCTCCGTAACCGAGTCATCAACTCGGCATCTGACGTGGGCGGTCCTCGCATGGAGGGAGGTATGTATTTTCCGGTAGGTTTTGCCTCTGCTGGTACAGGTGGAAGGTAAGGATTTTCGCGGACTTTTGGTTGCTGGATCGCTTCCGACTCTTCGTCGTCCATTTCTTCGTCCTCGAGGTCTTCATCCACCTCGTCGGCTTCGTCTTCTTCTCCTGAGAAGCCCGAAAAGTCGTCCTCGTCTCCGTTTCCGTCTCCTTCGACGTCGTCCTCCTCTTCAGAATCTTCCAGATCCTCATCTTCCAAGCCATCTTCAAGCTCTTCGTCCTCCGAATCCTCCTCATCCGAACCCGTGTCACTCACAGACTCCTCGCGCGTCAGAGTCCCTCCAGCCTTTCTCCTCTTATTTTTCAGCCACTCGTCGTCCTCAGTCGTCCTCTTCCTCTTCCCGGAGACGGCAAAGTCCAACTCGTCGTCAATGCCGTCGAGAAGGTCCGCGAGGCCGTCGTCTTCGAAGGCCTTGGGCATCTTTTTCCCCTTCATTCCAAGCTTCTTTTCCAGGGCCTTGATTTCGGCGTCATCCTCGTCGAGTCTTTCCTGAAGGCGTTTCGACACCTTTTTTGTGGCCGGAGGCGACGCACCATCTTGCCTCTTCTCCTTCCTGGAGCCCTTGGTAGACTCTTGTTCCTTGGCGGCTTTTTTCGTGTCTTGTTTGGCCGTTGGCTCAGGCTGCTTCAAAATCGGCTTGGGCGTCTTTTGCTCGGCATCTCGCGCGGCAGGTTTCGACTTCGGCGGCGGCGGCGGTGGAGAGTCGTCCTCGTCCTCGCTTTGCGATTCTTCGGCTGCTGGTCGCGAGAAGCGAGGACCTCTTGACTGCGGTCGATGCACAGCTCTCTTCTGTACGCGCTCCGCCTTGCGGCGATCTTTACGACTCGTCACAGCATTGCGACTGCGCCCATTGCGATCAGACGGAGCAGAAGCTGTTCGGCACGGTCAGTGGATTTTCCTGCGCGCGATAACAGAGACGGCGCATACCTCCGATGCGATCCAAGAGCTCCCGAGGCAATTTGGGGCCGCCGTGGTTGCGAGGGGGCATGCTGGAGTGTGGGAATCGGAGCAGAAAAATGTCAGAGGAAGGGTTCCGGGTCGATGGAGCGAGCCCACCGCACCCAGGGCGTCGGCACGGACCGAGGAGGGGGCAGACGCCGGGCCGAGCGCTGGCTCACCGCCCTCCCGCAGCTCGACGTCAGTCCAGCACCAGTTGTTGAGAAATGCACAGCTCCAACATGCTCCAGCACTAGCACTCACGGCTGTGCTCCTCCCGTCATGGCAGCAAATCCGCACATCAGCAATGACGAGGTACGTCGGCTTTTCAACCTGGCCGCAGAAGAGGAGAGTGGCACTAATGATTGCGCGCAGTTCTTCGCAAAACTCACCGACCTCTTCAACTCGCGCCGCGCCAAAGACCATGGCAGCATCTACCTGACGCAGAAGCGCCGTACGGCTCCTACCCCCTCTCCTAAAACACCAACCAACTCACCCCTCCGCAACAGTAACCTACGATGTCGACGCGCCCACATCACCCTCCGCCGCCGCCGACCGCACGCAAGCCGCCCTCGCTCAGGATCCGCTCTGGGACACGCACCCGCCGGAGCCCCTGCCCGTCATCGTGCGCGCGACCAACGGCAAGTCGAAGCCGCACCGCGCCGAAAAGGTCAAGCTGAGCACACTCGTCCAGCCCGACGCCCTCGACGCCTTTTACGCCCGCTACGCCGACGTCTGCAAGGCGGGCATGACGGCCCTGAAGCCGCGCGATCGCAGTAAGCGCAAGACGCAGCAGAAGAAGCGGAAGAAGGCCGGGGCTGGCGCCGAGGCGAAGAGCTGAGCCGGGGGAAAGCGCGTGGACGTGGGGGTATGCGTGCTTTTGCGCCAGGGATGCGTGTGTATGTATATGCCGCTTTCTGTATCGAGCCAAAAGTTGGACGGTCAGGAAGACTCTACGTATGCCTCTCGTCCAAGGGCATCGATCTTTGGGACCGGGAAATCATGAGAAAAATACCAGAAGGATTGGGACCGCTAAACCAGACTTTTGGCAGACGAATTCAAAACAAAGCATACAATTTCCATGTCCAATTCCATCGCAATTTTGCCGGGCCGAGATGGTGGAGGCCAGGGGAGACGCGCAGGTATCAGACGCTTCCATCATTATACCACTAAGCAAACCTAGGTCCTTCCCCCCTTTGATCCACTAGCAGGTCTTCACCGTATCTGTGCACTCCAAAACGATTAGGCGCGAAAACCTCGCGTGAATCTTGCCAGCTGTGAAGCCGAGCAACGTAGGCATCCAGGGGGAAATCATCGCGGCAAGCCGACATCTGGCATGCTCCGGCGCTCTCTTTACCATTCGAGTGCACCCGTATCATCATCATCATCGTCCGATCCCTCGTTATTTCTCTATCCAGGACAAGCAATACAGACCGATTCGCCCAGAAGAAAAGGGTCGAAAAGAAGAGAGGGAGAAAGATCCGCACCAGCGCCAAACCGCCCACGCTCGCTCGCCATTCCCGCTGAATAACAATCTCCAGATACGCAAGCGACCCAGCTCGTCGTCATCGTTTCGTGTACAGGCCAAAAAGGGAAGCGCCTTTGATCCAGTATGCAGATTCGGCACGCAACTTGGACAAGGATGGGGTAGAAATAAGTGGAAAGATGTCGCGCGTTCAGTGTGACAGACGCGCGACGAGCAAAGACCGAGTAGGGGGTGTTGTACATCAGAAGAGGCAAACTGATTTTTGGGCGCCTCGCTCAACCAAGAGAGCCGTGTGACTGTCCTTGAGGCGAGCCTTGCGCCATCTGCTGCTGCTGCTGTTGCTGCTGCTGTTGCAAGTGTTGGCGCATTTGCTGCTGCTGCGCCTGCTGCGCCTGCTGCGCCTGCTGCGCCTGCTGCGCGGCTGCTCCCTGGGCACCCTGAGCGGCTGCCATGGCGGCAGGGTTCAGCGGTGCGCCAGTCCACCCGGGGAACAGATTCTGCAGTCTGGTATACATGTCTGCCAGGCCGGCAGGAAAGGGCGGCGACGAAGGCACGCTCATGATGGCGGGGCCGGGAAGGCTGGCTTTGCGCTCGTACGTGGTCGCAAGGTAGGAGAGGTTGGCTTGGAGGCGGCGCATGACGCTGTTGGGTGTGTCGTGTTAGCGCGCCGGCGCATTGCGCAGCAAGGGGTCAGATTTGACGTACTCGTTGATGTAGATCTTGGTCTCTGGGTCCTTGAGCCCCTCGGCAGCCTTTTGGCCCTGTTCCTTGAACTTCATGACCTCGATGAGCAGGTCCTTGTTGATGTCGAGCAGCAGCGATATGCGCTCGTGGTCGCGGGCCTGGGTGCTGGGAGACGAAGGCGGCTGCTGGGCGGGCTTGGTCGGCGTCTGAACCTTTTGGTGGTGGGGGGCGCCGTGGGAGGGCAGGCTCACGGGGGCGGCCATTGGCTGCGAGTGTTCGGGGGTCGACAGGTGGTGGTTCTGGTTCTGGTTCTGGTTCTGGTGGGTGGCAGCATACGGCGAGACGTGACGGGGCGGCGAGATGGTAGGTCTGGTGAGGTGGGCAAAGGGCATGCCCTGAGTAAAGGACTGCGAGACTGCAAGGGTCGGTCAGGTCGGGTGAGACAGAGGAGAATTAGGCGACGTAGGGTTCCACATCACTCACCTCGCGGCGACTGCTGCATCATGGAGGCGGCTCCCGGCATGGTTGAAAGGGCGGCGGCGCCATGGAACTGGAAGTGAGCTTGCTGCTGTGGCTGCGGTTGGCCAAAGTGCGGGGGCGGCTGGGACTGGGAGTGAGACTGGGAATGATGGTGGGCGTGGGCGGGTGAGGCGGTGCTACTGGCAAGCTGCTGCTGGTTGAAAAAGGGCGGCGCATTGAAAGAGTCCATCTGATTCATGGCGAGGGCATGCGTGGTGTGCTCCTGGGAACAAGAGATGGGGGATCTGCTTCGGCACCCGCGACAGACTGCAAACCCTTTCCGAGAGAGGCGCCGGGGGCGCTTCTTCCATCATGACATGACCACGGCGACCAACATGAACTCGCCCACCGAAATCAGATGTCTGCCATCCTCTTGCACTCTGAACAATAAACACCAGGGCCATGCTCCACACACAGGGCAGCCCGCCCACTTCCAGCGCACGCACACCCCGGGCCACGCCAACGGCGGGCAGGGATCGCGGCGACACGCTTGGCCCACTCCTTGTCTCGTCCTCGGTCCTGTCCTCACGAGGGACCGTCATAATTGAGAGACCCTAGGTCATGCTCGGCTCCTCTGTCGTCTTGTCGTCTTCGATTGTCCACTCCAGATTTACCTGATTGTCTACAACTCCTGTAGTAGCCCAGTCAAATGCTCGCCGAGTCGTCGTCACGCCTCGACACCACGCACCCGACATCTTCACCCGCGGCTGTGTGTAGCGACCATGATTGACGGTCCGAAGCAAAGTGGAGCAAGCGTCCAAAAGCATGAGCTTGGATGCTGGCACCAATCACTGCAATCTTTCCGTGCCGTCAGTCAGCTCAAATAGACCTCCCACTTGACTTTTGCTCCACCAAGCATTAAGATTGCATGCCGACCTCGTGTTGTTAAACAAGCCAACGTTTGTACCAAAACCATCTTCAGTTTGCCGAAGCATATTCGTCGTGGTCCCTGTTTTGGGTTGACGTGCCGCTAGTGAGGTTAGGGCGGTGCCGGTACCTGACAGCACTACGGGAGACGCCAGAAACCTCCGCCGCAGCCAGCCCCGAGGCCCGGTGACGATCCCATCTCTCCCGCTCTCAACCGTCACAACGCCTGCCCTGCTGCCCGTCGCACAACCTCCCGTCGCCCGACCAGGACGTCCCGCAAACGCCCCCCAGCACACACAATGGTCCTCTCCTTCATCCTGATCCAGAATCGCCAGTATGATGCTCCCAGCGCTCCCCATGACCCTGCCACCCGTCATGGTTGATTGACCCAATGCGCACCTGCAGGGGCAAGACTCGCCTGGCCAAGTGGTATGCGCCGTATAGCGTACGCGACCTCTGCACCCCCATCTTTATCGAATCGCTCAAGCTAACGGGACCGTGCCAAACAGGATGAAGAAAAAGTCAAGTTGAAAGGCGAAGTGCGTCGACATCCACTAGCCCAGCCCCTCCCTCCCCATTGCGCCCACCACAACCTCCAAACCATCTCGCGCACACAATCTGACACGCTCTCTCCCTCCGTTCCAGGTCCACCGCCTCATCGCCCCGCGCGACCAGAAGCACCAGTCCAACTTCGTCGAGTTCCGCAACACGTCCAAGATAGTGTACCGCCGCTACGCCGGCCTCTTCTTCTGCGCCTGCGTCGACACAAACGACAACGAGCTGGCCTACCTCGAGGCCATCCACTTCTTCGTCGAGGTCCTCGATGCCTTTTTCGGCAACGTCTGCGAGCTGGATCTGGTCTTCAATTTCTACAAGGTGCGTGCGTCCAGGCGCGTTTGGCTTATGTTCGACACGGTCTGGGTTTGGTCTCGAGAGCTGGAAAGAGGACGGACATTCATGAACATCAGAGGCTATGATAGGGAGTTGAGAGTCGGAGCTGATAGACGAGTGCAGGTCTACGCCATTCTGGACGAGGTGTTCCTGGCCGGCGAGATCGAGGAGACGAGCAAGCAGGTCGTCCTGACGCGGCTGGAGCATTTGGACAAGCTGGAATAATGCGTCGACATTCCCAGCCTCTTGGGACTTCTGCTGGCAAATTGAGCATCGTGTGCGGCGTTTAGGTGTTAGGGAGGACTGGCGCCGTCTAGGATACCTTGGCCATTTTCAGGGGTAACTTTTTTCTTTCTTCGGTCGATGACCAGCGTCAGGAATGGCAAACATCTCTTCATCAAGTTCCAACGTGCAACATTGCCTCAATTGGACGTGTGGGAAGCCGTCCAAGGAAAATGCTCCTGATCATGTGTCCTGATGCATTTCTTGAGATTCGTCTATTCTATGTACACTCTACAACTTTTTGGGTGAACCAGAAGGTGCCACCGCATATCCCTTACCCATAATTGAACGGGTTCCTGCACAGCGGACAGCTGCTGCCATTGCTACTCTTGAACCACTTGAACAAGCAGCTCGAGTGGAACAGATTCTTGCACGTAAGGCAGCGCTTACTCGGCAACTGCTTGTCGGAACTGATGATGGAGTAGCAAATAGCGCACTCGGTCTGGCCCTTGAGGGCGCCGACGACGTTGCGGCGCCAGGCGACGAGGCCGTCGACGAGGTTGCCGTTGGAGAAGGTGACGACGCCCTGGGCGGCGCGCAGCCAGCTCTGCCACTTCTGCTCCGACACGGCCACGCGGTTGACGCCCTCGACCTGCACCGACGCCAGCGGGTACGTCGGCGGCAGCCGCATCGCCATGGTCATGAACTGCTCGTCCACCTCGTACCCGGCCACCACCTCGCGCGCCCGCGCGTTCACCTTGACCGTCAGCGCCGCGTCGCCGTCGCCCGCGTTGTCCGTCGTCGCCCACGTGCTGACCGACGCCAGCGCCGCGCTGATGATGTGCGGCGAGATGAAGCGCTGCGTCCACGACTCCACCGCTAGCACCGTCTGCCGCGACTTGCAGTCGATCCACCAGCCCTTGGCTAGCGACGGCAGGTGGTTGAACACCAGGAACCAGAGGTGTGTCGACAGGTACCGCGCGTCGGCCAGCGCCGTGTCCGTCGCTTGAGCGTCGTATGTCGTCACGTCGAACTTGGATGCTTCGGCTGGCTTGCCTTTGCTGTGGCCGAGGAACTCGGCGAGGAAGTCGAGCAGCGCCGGCACGTGGCCTTCGCTTTGGAGGTGCTCGATGTAGTCGCTTTTGACCTTGTATGACTTTCCATTGGTTAGCCGTGTTGCTTGTACGGTTGGATGGTACATAAACTTACCGAGTTGGTGAAGTGGTCGAAGATGAGCATCCAGCTGAACAGATAGCCCCTCAGACCCAGGGGCATCGCTCTCTGGAAATCCCACGAGACAATGGCTTCCTTTGGAGGTGCTTCGAGGACAAGGGAAAGCAATTCGTCGGGCAGTCTTGCACTCGTTTTCTCCAAAGCGGCGTCAATCGAAATTTGCTCTTGCGCGGCGGGAATGGCCTTGTGAAGCAGGTCAAAGGCTGCCTGCTGGACGGAACCAGACTCCGTCAACAGAAGAGGGTAGAGCTGCACTCGGGTCAATTTTATTTCAGTGAAGCATATTCACTTTGTGGACTCACCTCAGCCGGGTTGTTCACTTGGGTCAGGGGAAGTTGGTTGATTTGGCGCGAGAGCAGCTCATTCACAATCTTGAAAGGCTGGTGGTGATAGTCGTCCAGGCCTACATGAGTTAGAATTGGTAACCCAGTCACAGATCCGTTGTTCAGCTTACCTTCGGACTGTTTCAAGAGGTTGACAAGGCCATTCGCAGCCGCGTGTTCGTAGGCTTTCCAGGCGTCGACGAGGTCGTCGTTGGGATCTTCATCTGATTTGAGAGACCTCAGCGTTGCGTAGAGCTTCAGAGAAGCGTGGATGGCAGGCAGTGCCCTATAATTGTCAGTTTCATACCGAATGTAGATTTCATCGTGGACTTACTCCTCATATCCAAGCTGTGTCTCCTTGAACGACTCGGCCGACTCCCAGAATGACGTGAGAGACTGCAGAATGTGCTCCCAATGCTCTCCATAGATATCCTTCATTTGCGGAAGCAGGACAATGAGAGCACGGCTGGCTTCTCCCCGCAATGGAAGACCGGGTGCAGACTCTGGATCCAGCCATTCAATGACATGCTTGACAAAGAAAATCAACCTTTGCTTTGCAATGGTTTCGACAACGCCCTCCTGGTTGTGGATGATGAGATTGAGAATGACGAGCTGTCGGAGAGCCTCTTGCGGGTTCTCAGCAATGTCATGACTTGTGAGCTGTGCTACGAGCTCATTGCACAAACGCGAAGCAGATCCTGAGGCTGCCAAGGGAGCGCTGTTACCAACAAGGAAGGCTGCGACCAGGAGAGTTTCTTCAATCTTTTTCACGGCATTCAAAGTCAACTCCATCTGCGGCGACTTTTTGCCTTGCCAGCCCTGAAGTGAAATGATTTCGGCAGTCACATCACTGTATGCCAGAGCATTGTAGAAGCCTCTAGGTGACACCTCTTCTGACGATTTGCGGAAAAATTCCAGTGTCGAGTGCACAAAGTAGTAGGCTGAAGCTTCGTCTCGAGATGACTTCTCCAGCCAGCTTGTCATGAGCCTTTGAGCATCCGAGATGGTCTCGAGTGCATCGTTCTCGGTTTGTGGGTTGTAGCGGCTCCAGATGTTGTTGGAAGTTGCTCGGCTTAGGTTATCGTTGGCCAGCAAAATGGTCAGCAAGAGTTGCTCGTAAATTTGAGCACGCCGCTCAACCGGAAGCACTTCGAACACGCGTGTCTCATTGAAGAGCTTGACTGTGTAGGCTGCCATACGAAGAGCAGGGGAGAATCCAGCAGCATCCCGCGCAACTCTTGGCGGAGCCACGCTCTTCTGTCCGACCAAGTAGACGACTCCGCCCAGTTGGTTTGTGATGGCAAAAGTAGGATGAGGCGGAATCGAGAGGAAGGGTTCCAGAGCAGCTTTCCAAGCCGCAAAAGAAGGGAGCAGGCTCTCGACAAGTTCGGAGTTGCTCAGATCGGACCCCTGGATCAGGTCCTTGCTCAGGTCGACAAGTGTCGTCGGCGACACGGAGTTGGCCGAGGCTTCTACCAGTCCTTTGGAAATGACGTCCGCGATAGAGTTTTTGAGTGCACCTCTGCTTTGCTCGTCAGACAACGTCTCCTTGATGCGTTTTTCCAAGCTGGTTGCTTGCTCTGCAACTTCGTCATTGGGATTCTCAGTGATTGACACCAGCTTCTGAAGCAGCTCTGAGCCTTGAGTTGTGGGTACATATCTCTTGACAAGGTCTGGGTTGTACGTGACTATGTTAGACAACCCCTGCAAAGCATATGCGGCCTTGTTCGAAATGGACAGAGACTGAGTCAGGTCAGACAGTACAGTATCCACGGTGTCGTTCGATAGCGCAGAGGCCGAGTGCTGCAGGATTTGGTTGACAAAGTCCCAGTTTGTTGTGCCCTCGCCCGCGGAGCGGAATCTCTGTAAGATAAAGGTTTGGAGTTCAGGGTTGGCGACAGCTAGCTTGCTCTGTTCAGCCGCTTGAGAGGAAAGTAAGGATGCAATAGCTTCAAGCTTTACATCTGGTTGGGGTGCATTGATGCAAGCTTCTAGCGTGGCATTCCATGCATGCTCGAATTCAGGCCGGTCGCTGAACGAGTAGAGAATGGTTGCAAGTTGTGACGAGGAGGGCGAAAGGAAAAGCGAAGGAAGCTCATTCTTGATGAATTCAAGAAGCGCTTCCTCGGAACCAGGGTGCTCAAGCAGGAACGGCTTGAAAGACCGAAGCATTGCTGCCACAACGCCGGCCGCGCTATACGGCTTTCCATTTCTGGAACTCAATTGATCGAGGGCCACTTTCAAAATTTGGAAGGCCGATTCTTTCAAGGTGTCGCGCGTTGACTGAGGCAGCTCTTGCTCGACAATCTTTCCAGTGACGAGAGCCCATCTGTGACCGACGTTCAAAACGTCATTTTGAGACTTCTCAAAGTCCTTGGACTGAGCTGGCAGGGAGGTCTTCATATCCTCAATGAGACTTTCTGTCGCTTGCCGCCATGGTTCCAGAATGACCGTAGGCATTGTGGGGATGGCCAAAGCTTTGCCAATAAGCGTAGGAGCTTGTGGTGCTGGCACCGCCCACACTGCCGTTTCCTGCACTGGCTTAATGTAGTGAAGAACGAGGGGAAGAACAATCTCGGCAAGCAACTTTTCTTGCTCCTCTGTTGACAATCGAGCCGAGATGTGCGCAACGACTTTGAAATAACAGCTGTAAGCAGCTGCAAGATTGGCGCGTGGCTCGTCCTTGTTTACAATACCACCGTGGAAAGCGCTGAGCAACTCGACAGCATCAGGTGGATTGGACGGCAGCACTTCTTGCGGCAGATTCTCGATAATTTTCCCCACATTCTCCCAGTACTCTTTCGGGCCTCCTTGAGAGCCACGCTTCAAGAATTGCCTAAGTCTGCGGGTTACCGGAGTCTTCTTTGAAATGTAATCTTCTGTCCACGTTGTTGGGAAAGTCGTGGTGAGCAAGACCAGGGTTTCAGTGAAATCCCAAGACGATCCAGTCTGGTCAGAGTTCAGGGCCTTGCCCAGATATGACTGCGATATTGTAGAGAGATTTGCCGACAGAATTTCTAGATTGCATCAGCAAGCCTAACTTACTTTGCTTGGGCGAAACTTACCATGCTGCTTGGTCATGCACATGCGCAGAAGCCTATGCACAGCTCGCCTGACTGCAGGATCATTGTACGACGAAAAGTCCCAGAGCCTACTGTCCTGAATGGCTTCCTCATAACTATCACGCTCTTTTGCCAATTCCTCTGGAGAAAGCTCTGACAGCAGGCTGGCGATGACTGCAAGGCTGGATGCTATGACGCGGCTGTACTTGGCCTCGGCGTCGTCTTTGCTAGTGTTGCGCTCGTCGCTCAGCGAGTTGACAGATTCCTTGTCTACTACTGTCCGGCAATACTCTAGAATGGTCTGCTGGAATGCTTTTCGCAGATTGTGCATTTTCTCCGGCGTGGAAAAGACGGCCTTGAAGGAAGCTTGCGCCGCCAATGCCACAGACTTGTCATTATCGTATAATCCAGCAAGCCATGCACCAACAATCTTGGGCATGTATCTGGCTATCCTCTTTCCACACGCAGACGCAATCTGGCCCTGAATGGTGTGGGCAAGCTGACGAACCCTTCGGGCGCCGTCTATCGAGGTGCGGGGGTAAAGTTGGACCTGGAAATTTGCAAAGCTCAATTACTACCTCCTCCAAGTTATATACAGCAGCGGAGTAACGCACCCATGCCTCCAAAACGGCGTCCTCCACTCCGCTGGGAGAGGTAATGTGAGACTGCAAGTCTTCCAGAGCCTTTGCCTTGGTTGTGCTGTCCTTTTTGGACAAGTTCTTGAACAGGACCACGGTGTTGGCGTCTGATATGGACGAGAGGTCTGGCGGCTCGGACACGTAGGACAGTTGGGACGCGGAGGATCCAAAGGAAGAGAAAGAGCCAAAGCCGCCGCCGAATCCGCTGGCTGCAGCGCGACTGCTGCTCGCGTGGGATTTGGCCTGCCGCTTGCTCATGTCGAAGGCGTGGAAAGGAGCGTCGGAGTAAGAGGCGAATTGGACACGAGGTGGTGTTGTCGGGGGGAGAGGTGAATTGGAGCGCGCGGTGCTGTTGAAAAGTCGCGTCTGTCGCGAGATGCTTGACGAGTGAGGGACAGCGGAGAGCGGCGCCCATGACGCAGCGCCGCCCGCCGGGCGGATGGCCCCTGCACGCCAAGGCCGGTCGATCGACGGCTCATGGACGTGCCATTCAAATAATCCCAATGTAATCATCCCCCAACACCGCTCCCCGTCCACTATGTGATGCGCTTGCCCTGGGCGCTCACCACGTCCTCTTCTCCTATCACGAATTCCGGATCACTTCAACTGTCGCCAAGATGAAGTTCAACATTGAGTAAGTTTCCTGCTCAAATACTCCGTCTCGACTCAGGCTCATCCATGGCAGCGATCTGCCGGTTCTTTTTCCGTACCCGCGCATCTACCCAGAGCAGTACAAGTACATGTGCGATTTGAAGCGCACTCTCGATGCTGGCGGCAACTGCATTCTGGAGATGCCTTCGGGCACGGGCAAGACCATTTCTTTGCTTTCGCTCATTATTGCCTACCAGCAGCATCAACCGGAAAAACGCAAGCTCATTTACTGCTCGCGTACCATGTCCGAGATCGAAAAGGCTCTGGCCGAGCTCAAGGCCTTGATGAAGTTCCGCACCAAGGAACTCGGCTACGAAGAGGATTTTCGGGGCCTCGGCCTCACAAGCCGCAAAAATCTGTGCCTGCATCCGTCGGTGAAGCGCGAGAAGAACGGCTCTGTGGTGGACGCAAGATGTCGCAGCTTGACGGCCGGATTCGTGAAGGAGAAGAAGGAGCGCGGAGACGATGTCGACCTCTGCGTCTACCACGAGAACCTGGACTTGCTAGAACCTCACAACTTGATTCCTCCGGGAGTCTTCACGCTCGATGACCTTTTAAAATATGGCGAAGAGCACAAGCAATGCCCCTATTTCACGGCCAGGAGAATGATGTCCTTTTGCAACGTCATCATCTACTCGTATCACTACTTGCTCGACCCAAAGATTGCAGAACGCGTGTCAAAGGAGCTCTCCAAAGACTGCATCGTCGTCTTCGACGAGGCCCACAACATTGACAACGTCTGCATTGAATCGCTGAGCATTGACCTCACCGAGGACTCTTTGCGGAAAGCCACCAGGGGTGCAACCAACCTCGAGCGGAAGATTACTGAGATGAAGTCGACAGATGCCGAAAAGCTGCAGAATGAATATTCCAAACTCGTCGAAGGACTGCGAGAGGCCGATCAGGCGCGTGATGAAGAGGCCTTCATGTCCAACCCCGTACTACCGGACGACTTGCTGAAAGAAGCAGTACCTGGAAACATTAGGCGGGCTGAACACTTTGTGTCATTCTTAAAACGCTTCATCGAGTATCTCAAGACCAGAATGAAGGTCTTGCACGTTGTGGCGGAGACGCCGCCATCATTCCTCATGCACTTGAAGGAACTGACCTTCATCGAAAAGAAGCCACTCCGATTCTGCGCCGAACGATTGACATCTCTCGTCAGAACCCTTGAGCTGACCAATATCGAGGACTACCAGCCTCTGCAAGAAGTCGCCACATTCGCGACTCTGGTAGCAACGTACGACACTGGATTCCTTCTCATCCTTGAGCCGTACGAAGCCGAAGGCGCCACGGTTCCGAACCCCATCTTCCACTTTACTTGCCTGGACGCTTCAATCGCAATAAAGCCGGTCTTTGAACGCTTCAGCTCCGTCATCATCACATCGGGAACCATTTCTCCGCTGGATATGTATCCCAAGATGCTCAACTTCCAGACGGTAGTCCAAGAATCGTACACAATGACGCTGGCGCGCAAGTCATTCCTGCCCATGATCGTCACGCGCGGCAGCGACCAAGCGCCAATCAGCTCTGGGTTCCAGGTGCGCAACGACCCCAACGTGGTGCGCAACTACGGGGTGCTGCTGCGAGAGTTTTGCAAACTGACCCCCGACGGCATCGTCGTCTTCTTCCCGTCGTACCTGTACATGGAGTCGACCATCAGCCAGTGGCAGGGCATGCACATCCTCGACGAGGTGTGGAAGTACAAGCTGATCCTGGTCGAGACGCCCGACGCGCAGGAGACCAGCCTGGCCCTCGAGACGTACCGCACCGCCTGCAACAACGGGCGCGGCGCCGTGCTGCTGTGCGTCGCGCGCGGCAAGGTGTCCGAGGGCATCGACTTCGACCACCACTACGGCCGCACCGTGCTCTGCATCGGCGTGCCGTTCCAGTATACAGAGTCGCGCATCCTCAAGGCGCGGCTGGAGTTCCTGCGCGAGACGTACCGGATCAAAGAAAACGACTTCCTCTCGTTCGACGCGATGCGGCACGCGGCGCAGTGCCTGGGGCGCGTGCTGCGCGGCAAAGACGACTACGGCATCATGGTGCTGGCGGACCGGCGGTTCCAGCGCAAGCGCGGGCAGCTGCCCAAGTGGATCAACCAGTACCTGACCGAGGCCGACACCAACATGAGCGTCGACCAGGCGGCCGCCATGGCCCGCAAGTTCCTCCGCGACATGAGCCGCTCCTACGGGCCCCAGCTCCAGGAGGGCATCTCCGTCTGGGGCCCCGCCGACCTCGCCCGCTACCAGGCCCAGGTCCAGGAAGACGAGATTCGCCTCCTCCAGGAACGCCCGGATAGGGAGGTCGTCATGGGCGACGCCGCCGCCGCCGCCAAGCACGGCAATGGGCTCGAGGTGGACGAGTTCGATGAGGGCTTTGATGCTGACGAGGTCATGGCAGATGTCGAGACGTAGCATCGCTTGACACGTCGGATGGAGGGGCTGGAGGGAGTTGGATACAGCAGCTGCGTTTGCTGCAAAGCGAAGTCAAATAAAAGCCTCTTGATAATTGCAACTAATCATTCACCATGCCCCGTTTTCCCCACTCCCCTCCCTCGCTCCTCTTTCATCAAAAAGGTGGCTCCGTCATTATGCTTCCACCCCGCCAACCCAATTACATCGTGCCAGGGTAATGAATCTACCTACCTACCTACCTACATCGACAAGGACATCGGCGATCACGCCCCCCTACTATCAAAATTTTACCTTCCATTGTGCCCACGCATCTACTCTTTCTCCAAACCTGTTCGTGGTCGTCAACTACTCCATCAGCGTGTCTTACCCAGTCCTGATGACAAGATGGGGGTTGGCGTCGTGCCATTGGCTCGGCTGCAGCATCGGCTTATCAATCCTACGCCTGCCGCGCTTACACGGCGACGGGTCATGGTGGATTATGGAGGGCGTCGCGTCCTGGGTCATGGTGAAGAGGCAGTCAAGCCATGGGCCGGTCTGGGAATCGAGCAGAGATGACGCCGAGTAAATCACAAGTCTATCGAGGCAAGGATAGCTGTTGCAACTACGCATCAAAAAGATGAGCCGAAAAACAAATTTCAAATGGACAAGCCCAGCAATCTTTGTGATTTGAATCTCGCATGCAAACTGGAAGAGCCCGAAACCCGAATACTCCCGTTCGTCAAAGGCCGGATATGCATCGTAATAAAATACTCGACCCGCCCAAAAGGGGAAGAGGAGAGAAGTGATTTTAGGCACTCCTGTACCGAACGTTCATCATGGAGAACCCGACTTCTTGTCCATGCCAACCTGACCTCCCAAGCAAGCAAGCCGTGAAAGGAAACCAATGACACCCTAAGCCATGCTCACGCAACCTAGATGGCATACTTTCTGGTCCACTCGCGGGCCGTGGCCTCGTACCTCGCGCGGTCGGTCTTGTAGACGTGTGCAATTTCCGGAACCAGCGGGTCGTCGGGGTTGGGGTCGGTCAGCATGGAGCAGATGGAAAGGAGAACTGTGAGGCGTCAGCCGTGTCTCAAATCGACTGGTTACGTGAGGGCGTACCCTTGGAGATGGTAAGGGCCGGGCTCCACTGATCCCTCAGAATGTCCAAACAGATGCTGCCGTTGGAGTTGATGTTGGGGTGGTAGATGCGGGTGGTGAAGTTGACCTTGGGCGGCTTGAACGGGTAGTCTGTGGGGAAGTGGATAGCCAAGAAGAAGACACCGCCGGAGTAGGGTGAGTCGCCCTGAGGATGAATGTCAGCCTGGTGTCGCAGAGAGCGAGAGTCGAGGCGGCAACTTGGGCGTTTGAGCCCTGGGCCCCTTGGCCTTGCCGACGCGGAGCGGAGTAGGAGCGACTTACAGGACCCATGATGGTGGCTTGCCAGTGGAACTGTTATCGGAATGGCATTAGCAGAGTGAAGCAGATGGCGATGTGTGTGTGTGCGGTGGTCGATGGTTGTCAGGATGCAGGCAGGGAGCAAGGCGGGCGGCGGAAACGCACCAGGTCATCGCCGATGGGACCAGCAGAGCAAGACGAGGGAGGGTCGCTGCAAAGAATCGTCAGTAGTGGTTCGACGGAGAGTGTTTGTCGATGCCATGTTCGTCGTCGGGCACGGAAAGCCCCGCACGCGCAAAGTCGTCATGCGAGCGGCGGTTGACGGGCGGATTTGGGGGGGGGCAGGCAGGGCTTGGAGCGACGTACCGACCAAGGTCGGTGAGTTCCTTGTTGATGCGCTTAAGAGCCATGGCGATGTGGAAGAGAGTGTTTTGATAGCGAAAGCGGGTTGGGGAGGGCGAGTCGGGGGTTGGTGGGTGTTGTTGGATGGATGCAACAGAAGAGAGCAGAGGCGCCGGCGGACGGTGGAGTGTGAAGATTGCAGTGCGTAGCGTCCAAGAAGAGAGAGCGAAGGGAAGTGGGCTGTGGCACGGGCAATATAACCCTGCCCCGGTTAGCGCCTGTGTGAATCGTGGCTGCCCGAACAGCGCCCGCAGTGACGTAGACAACGAAGTTGGACAGACTGAGGTGAATACCTATGTATCTGGTGTCTTCAGGTATCTCTCATATCATCTTGAATAACTCTTCTTCCCTTCTTCTACCTTGTGCTGCATATCTCCCCTCGCCACCAGACCGCCCCCGCGGCTCTCGGCAACCCAACAAGTCTTGCACGACAGCCCCCCAGGCCCAAAGAGGACGGCCCTCAGCCTCATGCAATATTTGAGTCACCTTGGCCCCACGCTTTCAACATTCTGTGGCACCTGGCACGATAGGGCCTGTCAGTTCCGTACGAGTACCACCTCAGTACCACGTCACGTGCCCTCCTGCTTTGGGCTTAGCCCGCATCTGTGGAGACGGGGAGCCCGTTGGCCTCGGCCCGTACCTGCATCTAGTGTCCGCCATTCAGAGAACCATCTTGAATCACTGCATCACTTACAAATCACTTGCATTGTTCCTCGCAATTAGACTTTTGCCGCTGACATGGCCGAATCCAAGACACGCCACTACGCCTCCAGTATTTTTATACACCATCGCCTGTCTCAAGCCCCCGTTCGCACGTCAACCTCCACCTTTATCAATCAATCGTCTTGTTGCTGGTATACCCACGGCCACCGGTTGAAGAGTGACTAGCAAAAGGCCTGCAGGCCAGTAATTGCCCGTCCGAGAATGAGTGCTGTGCAAAAGTCAGCCAAGTCATGACGAAGCAACCATCTGTACATACCGTGAATGTCACTTTGCCCCTCATACGTCTGCGTCACGAAAAGGTTGGCCACGTGTCGGCCAATTCCATACTCGTCGCTGACTGCATTGCCGCCAAAGATCTCTTGCAGTCTGTAGTCTTGTCAGCAGCGTCGCCTCCTTGGCAGCGGCAAATCTTACATTCTGGCATTCACCAGAGCCCGGTCACAGTTTTGCCGCTTGATCATTGAAATCATTTCGGGCGTCGCCTTGCCCTCGTCCTTGAGCCTGCCGACCTGGTGGGCGGCAAGAATGCCATAGGCAGCGTCTGTGCAAGCATCCGCCAGCTTCTTCTGGACCAGCTGGTACTTGGCAATGGGGTTGCCTTTGAACTGCTTCCTGTCCAGAGCATACGTCCTTGCCCTGTTGATGCAGTCCTCCAGAGCCCCCATGGTCCCCCAAGCAATGCCATACCTGGCGGAATTGAGACAGCTAAAAGGCCCCTTTAATCCTTCGATATCTGGAAACATGTTGGCCTCGGGCACTGGACAATTATCCATCAAAATCATGCCCGTGATGGATGCCCTCAATCCGTTCTTGTCGCTTATCTTGGGCGTTTCCAGCGTGCCCGGGGGGCACAAGGAGCGGTCGACAATGAATCCCCGGATTTTGCCGGTGCTTTCCAGCTTGGCCCAGACAAGCATAACGTCGGATATGGGTGAGTTGGTGATCCAGGTCTTGGAGCCGCTCAAGGAAAAGTAGCCTTTCTTGGTGGGGTGCGGTCTCGCCTTGGTCTCCATCGAACCCGGATCCGAGCCATGGTTGGGCTCAGTAAGACCAAAAGATCCCAAAATCTTGCCCTTGGCCATGCCTGGCAAGTACTTTTCCTTGAGCTCTTTCGTGCCGAATTCATCAATGCCACCCATGACCAGCGAGCTCTGTACGGACATGCCTGATCTGTAGCCAGAGTCGACGCGTTCAACTGCTCGCGTGATGAGGCCAGAGGCGACATTGCCAACGCCAGCACAGCCGTGTCCCTGAATTGTCGCTCCAAGCAGACCAAGCTCCCCCATTTCCTCGAGAATCTTCTTGTCGTAGTTTTCGTTGCGATACGCCTCTGTTTATCCATGAGTACTGCAATTGTTTCCACGTGGTCCGAGACGCACCTAGCACGCGGGGAAGCATGCGCTCTTGACAGTATGATTCCGCAGTTTCTGCAATGGCAAGCTCTTCCTCCGTCAAAAGATTGTTTGCTCCCAAAGGATCCTTCCAATCAAAAGTGTGGGCATAGCGGCGAGTTGTTACAGCGGCCAGCGACGGCGCCGTGAACTGCCTTGCAGCGCGCTTCCCGACAGTTGTGAGCATTGTCAATGTAGAGAAAAAGGTTGCGACGACAGGGCGAACGTACGAGGAATGGAGCCAGAGTTATTGACACAAAAGATGATGGCGGTTCGGCAACCCCACACCAATCAAGTCCAGCTAGCCGTCTTCCGCCGAGGTGTCAAGCAGACTGTAGGGCGCACTCGGAGACAATCGCCAACTATGGCGGATCGCAGGACACTTTCGACCATGCTTCGGTCTAGAAATAGGCAAGTCATGATCACCAGCCATTTTGTCTGTCCACCCCATGAGCTTTTTGAGGTTGACATGACCGAGCATTCATGACGTAGAGCCGAAACCCTGGCGCTAGTCCCAAAACGCGCCTAACGAGCCCGACGCGCCTGCCTGGCGCCTCCACGACGGCACCCGTTCCCTCCTTCAGCGCGACGTCACCCGCGCTGCTCAGACAACCTTTTCTCACCACCCTCGCGCCGCCTCGACTCGCTCACCCATCGCCAAGATGGGTATCAAGAACCTCTTCCAAGTCATCAACGAGCACTGCCCGAGTGCCGTCAAAACGGGCGAGATCAAGGGCCAATTCGGCCGCAAGGTCGCCATTGACGCCTCGATGAGCATCTACAGCTTCTTGATCGCCGTGCGCTCCGAAGGCCAGCAGCTCATGAGCGACACGGGCGAGACCACGTCGCATCTCATGGGCATGTTCTACCGCACCCTCCGCGTGGTCGACAACGGCATCAAACCCGTCTACGTCTTCGACGGCGCCCCGCCCAAGCTCAAGTCGGGCGAGCTCGCAAAGCGTTTCCAGCGAAAGACCGAGGCACACGAACAGCACGACGAAGCAAAGGAGACGGGCACGGCCGAGGAGGTGGAAAAGTTCTCGCGACGGACCGTGAGGGTGACACGAGAGCATAATGCCGAGTGTCAGCGCTTGCTCAAGCTCATGGGCGTTCCGTACATCATTGCTCCAACCGAGGCTGAGGCACAGTGTGCGGTGCTTGCCCGGGCAGGCAAGGTCTATGCTGCGGCGTCGGAAGACATGGACACTCTGACGTTCAACTCGCCGGTCCTGCTGCGGCACCTCACCTTCAGCGAGCAGCGCAAGGAGCCGATTCAGGAGATACATCTGGACAAGGTGCTGGAGGGCTTGGAAATGGACAGGGAGCAGGTATGACTGGTCGTCCTACTTGACCTGGTTTACATTCGCTTACGCGCGCAGTTCATCGACCTCTGCATTCTCCTCGGCTGCGACTACCTCGACCCCATTAAGGGCATCGGCGCAACGACTGCCCTCAAGCTCATCCGCGAACACAAGAACCTCGACGGCGTTGTCAAATTCTTCGAGACCTCCCAAAAATACTCTCTGCCCGAGGACTGGCCCTACCAAGACGCGCGCCTCCTGTTCCTCGAGCCAGACGTGCGCCCCGCCGACCACCCGGACTGCGACTTCAAGTGGGACGCGCCCGACGTCGACGGTCTGATCAAGTTCCTCGTCGAAGAGAAGGGCTTCAGCGAGGACCGCGTGCGCAACGGCGCGCAGCGTCTGCAGAAGAACCTCAAGTCGGCGCAGCAGAGCCGGCTCGAGGGCTTCTTCAAGCCCGTCCCCAAGACGGCCGAGGAGCAGGCCAGCCTCAAGCGGAAGCACGAGCAGGCGCTCGAGGAGAAGAAGAAGAAGCAGAAGCAGGCGGCCAAGGAGAAGAAGGACGCCAAGTCGAAGCCTAGGGGAACGGCATAGATTCAAATCACAAGGGAAAGAAGCTGTCTTGCTGGGTGAATAAAATGAGGCGGTTGATTGGCGTCATGGGAATCAGATAATGGTGGCATAAGTTTTTCGAATCGCTTAGGAGGAGCTGGCAAGGGAAACTGGCGTTGCACTCGGTAGCCATCACTGGCTTTTGCTTTTGCTTTTTTTTCTGACAAACGGTTTTTTCCACCTCTGAGAGCAGGGAATGAGGGAGGTAAAGATTTTACTTGCACCGAGGGATTGATTGCTCTCGAATGGACGGAATGGGCCGAACTGAGACGCGAAGCCTGCGATCGCGGCATTGCTTTGTCCGTCGCAGCACGATACTGATTAGGTCAGCTTTCTAGCTAACCACATGCTTTGAGGAATCGAAGGATGAAGGGCAATGGCTTCGTATCACGTAAATGCGGCGGGGGACTGGCATGTCTTGTCGAATCGTTGACCTACCTACACGGACCCAACTTCAAAAACGTTTATAGAGCATGCCACGACACGTACAAGCAAAGTCCTGCGGCAAGCAGTCAGCCACATATTTCCTCGCCTATTGCCCCGGCCCACTCACTGCCACTGCCGCCGCTCGCGTTGCGGCACCTCGATTCTCCTCTCCAAACCCCCCCTACTGTACTGTCGTCCTTCGTCAGCACACAGCCGACACAAGCTTCCAGCACACGGAAAGATCGATCAGTCGTTCGTGCATACTGTGCAATACAGACACAAACGCAGCGAAAAAGGTACAGCATGCATGCATGCATGCATGCAAGCAAGCAAGGTAAATAAATGTCTACGATTTCAATTGTTTATCTGTTTCTTTGTCTGCTTCTTTCATTGGTTCGCTCACGGATGGAGGGAGGGACGGAGGGCTAGGGAGGTGAGTATGAGATTGGCTAGACGAGCGAGGAAGAGTCGAAGGAGGAGCAGCAGTAGTCTCCTAGAGTGGTAGGTAGGTAGGTAGGTAGGTAGGTAGGCGGGCGTAAAGCACGGGAAGAAGAGGCGGCGTGAAGGAGTGTCTGTCTCAACGACAAAAAAAAGGAGTCATGACGATGATGAAGATGCTGGCCATAAAGCAACAAGAAGAAGAGGAAGAGGAAGAGGAAGAAGAAGACGTCAAAGACGTTGATGCATCGCTAATTTGCTTTCCTTTCCTTTGCTTTGCCTGCCTGCCTGCTAGCCCGCTAAGCCTAACCCAGTCAGTCCGTCCACACCAGACCATCCCATTCCAACAGATAGGTGTTGCTGGGGAAAAGTAGAAAAAAGGAAGAAGACACGGGGATGATGCCATGCCTCCACTCTGATGGCTCCATATATGTATGCATGCTTGCTGCGGTGTAGGTCGTCTGCCTCCTCTTGCTCCCCATGTACACGCACGATCGAGTCCACCGCTAGCGCCTGCTGACCAGGCGACAGCACACCAATATAGACAAGGAGGAAGGAAAGGAGGAGAAAGAGGAAGAGGTAGAAGTTCAAGGACAGTAAGAAGGAGCGCTCAACTAGACGTCACCGCGTCAAGACGACCGAGGAGGCAACTCGACATGCTCCCAATCGCCCTCCCACTCGTCCCAAACGCCCGCCTCCTCGTCACCAGGCTTCGCCTGCCACACCTGCGTCACCGACATGGTGCCGTCCACCTGGATGCCCCTCTCCGGGTGAACGGCGACGACGGCCCCGATGGGCGCCGTGTGCGTCGAGCTGCTCAGCGGGAGCTGGTACTTGAGCACGCCGCGCACAATGAGCTCAAAGGGGTACTGGATGACGCGTTCCCAGCGCTCCGTACCGCCAGCCTCCGTCTTGTTGCCGGGCTTTTGCAGTCGCAGCTCACCAATCGAGTAGTGTGGCCGCCGCTTGAGCGGGTCGCCGTCAAAGTTGAGCGGCGAGTCGAAGTGGAAGATGCGGCCCAGCAGCATCGTCTGCGAGTCGCCTTCCGGGTCCTCAATCGGGTCTGCCGGGTCATCGTCGCGCTTTTCGTGTTTTCGGCTTTGCGCTGAAGCCGATCGGCGCGGTACGACGGGCTTGATGATGGGGCCGAGACTGCCGCCATCCGGGTGCTCACGCCAGAATTTTTCAGACCCGACATGTTTGCTCTTGGCAAAAATATTGACGTCCATGTCTTCTATGCTCACCGCCACAATGTTGGGGTTGATGGCTTCGACCAGGAGATCGAGCATGATTTCTTGCTCGCTGGCCAGGACGTTTTGGATCTCCTTGACCTGGACGCGGTACAACGGCTTGGTAGTCGCAAAGAGAAAACCCACGGCACCAAACGCAAGAAGCAAGACCATGATGGTCAGCACAAAGCAACCAGCGAAGCGTCGGAGACATCCGCGCCGACGACTCTCGTACCGCTCGTACGGTCGAAGATTGCTCGATGCCCGTGACCTCATAGCCCTATGCCTTGGTCTTTGCACAGTGCCCATGAGTGGCGTTCGCTCGTCGTCTGCGCCCTCCCCGTCCATGTCATAGGCCGAGAGCTCACCCATCTTTCGGTGCGAATGACCGCTGGGCCGTGAGCTGTGTGCAGGGAATTTCGGGCTCCCTGGTTGAGAGCCATGCCGCGAGGTGTAGCCAGAAACGCTGCGGGTCTTCGAATGCTGTGACTTGGATCCGTCTTCCAACTGATTGCTAATGTTTGAGTTGCGGCCAAAGCGGCCAATGTGGTGGTGGAAGCCGCTGTGACTGCCGCTGGATCGTGAATGGTTGCCTCGTATCGTGCCATCATAACGGTCGTTGCCATCTTCGTCGGCATTGGAATTGTTGTAGGGGTTGTTAGCAAACTTCATACTTCTCTTGCCAGCCACGCTTCTATGCCCTTCTACCACACCGGGTATCGCCCGCAGGCCACCTCGGGGATGGTCCACAATGCTAGCCATGGAGGTCGCACTCGGCGTGCGAGAGTGATGGCGGCTCGGACGCGGATGGGTATCGGGGGGGTTCGATTCGTAAACAAACGTCTCGTCGGAGTCGGAGGAGTCGGCTTCGTCAACTGCACTCGCAACTTTTGCTTCGAAAATGTCGGCTTTCGAAGAAGCTTTGCGAGGAGAATCGTTAGTATTCATGTTGTACATGTACTTGCTGTAGCTGCTATAGCTGCGAACTGATGGAGGGCTTTGAGAATGTTGGGTGCTGGTTCCTGGACTAGCTTGTCCAACAGAACGAACAGACTGCATAGACTGCATGCTTGAGTCTGCGGAGTGACCGAATTCCGGCCTACCGTCAGGCTGAATGGGGTGGTTGTGGTGGCTATTTGGGTTGCGAGCGAGGCTGTACCTACCAGTGCCCGATGTTATTGATGGAGCCTTGCGTACGGTTTTCCGCTTCTCCTTCTTGGGTCTGATCGTCTCGTTGCTGGGCTTGAGGCGAAGAGTGCCGCTTGGCTCTCCTCTCCCCTGGACAGCGCCACCTTGAGGCTGACCGATGACGCCTTGTGGGACCGATCGTACCGTCTCCGTCTCGACCGTCATGTTCTTGGACGGCTCTGTAACGGATCGAGACTTTCCAGGCACGAGGCCCGTGAAAGAATTCCTCGAAGGCAAGCCGGCGGGACGTGGTGTGTGCGTCGTCTTCTTCTGGTCCGTTGATCTGCCTCTATCCTCGCTCTTATTGTTGCTCCCACTTTCGCTTCCGCTCTCGCGAGCCTTGGCTTCTTGTGCCTTGGCCGCGTCTGTGGGGACGGCGACAACGGTCTCGTCGCTCGATATTTGCTTTGAGGGGGCGTTTGCACTATGACTCATGTTAGCCGACGAACTCGATATTTTTTTCCTCGCGACCTTTCTGCGGCGTGGTCTTGGCCGAGAAAAGCGGCGCGGGAACCAGCCGAAGCAAAATTACCTCTGAACGCTGAGCAGGTCGAATCCTGGTGTTGCTGGTAGACTGGCTTCTTGGACAGTCTCGAGTGACGGGGCAGAGCCGCCCTGGCCTCGCAAAGTGCCTCTTCTCGACATGGTCTCTGGATCCTCAGATTCGGCGGGCTGAGTCTCATTCCTGCTGCCGTGTCTCGACTGCGGAGGAGAGTCGGTGCTTTCGACGACGATGTTGGGAGCAGACTGGGTGGCAACGGGGCCGTCGGGGCGGCGAGGAGGGAGTTGAGATGGAGCTGGCTGGCCGCGGAGGGAGTTTCGGCGCGAGTGTGTGTTGGCGGAGGGTGGCGGCGACTTGATTCGCGGCGAGACGGGCCAGTGTGGAGTGGAGTCTCCAGAGACAGCTGCACTGTTTGACTTTGCTGGCCGCTGGACCCTCGAAGCGTCTGCGGCTGCAGGAGGTTGAAGCTGAGGAGTGCTTGCAGATGCAAGGGCCCGCTGTATGGCGGCGGCCGAAGGCGTGGTTCCTGTGCCGGTCAGGGAAGTCGAAGTCGCGCCGCGGTGGGGGCTGACGTCGTTGGTATGACTGTTTTTGCGGGACCTGGCGACTTTCCGGGCCGGGCCGGCCATGGCAGGTTGGGCGGCGTGAGGTTGCGAGGTGGAAGTGGAGAGGGGAGGTCGCGAGGACGACGACGACGACACGGACGAGGTCGAAGGCTGGCGGGCCGGCGAGGTGTCGCGAGACTGGACGGGCGAAGACATGGCCGAAGGAGGGGCCGACGGGGTGCGCGGGCGGTGGTGCTGATTCACATTCACCTGGGTCTGTGTTGACGAGTGCTTGTTTGGGCGGAGTGACGATGATTGGGTCGAAGTGTTGTTCGAAGTAGCACCAGCACCGGCTGAGGGCGCATCGTCGTAGAGGGCGGGATCTGCTGTCTCAGGCAGACCGGAGACGGAGCTGAAGCGTTCGTCCGTGTCGGCCATGGCTGCGTTCTGGGAGAGTCGTCGCAGGGCTGAGTGGGATCATTGCAAGGTTTGGAATGGCGTTGAGGTGGCTCTGAGCACTCCAGGGCCTTGGCTGCCGGCGACCTTCATTGAGGCCCTCGCAGGGCAGGGCACGCGGCGAGCGGCGGTTGGCTGGCCCGACGGAGGTGGGATTTATTGGCCGAATCGAATGGACGCGGAGGGTACGGATGACGAGCAGAAGAGCGAGCGGGCGAGCGTGTAGACGCGGGCTTGGGATGGGTGGGTTGGGTGTTGAGGTGCGGAGGTGCAGGCAGGTGGGTGTGGACTGGGCGTGGGCGTGGGCGTGGGCATGGGCATGGGCGGCTGAGGAGGGGAGAGAGAGGCAGAGGGCAAGGCAAGGCAAGGCAAGGCACCGCTGTTACAGGACAGGACGCTGGCCAGGCCAGGCAAGGCAGGCATCTCCCAAAGAGTCGTCATGGGCTTATTCCAAGTCTTTTCCAGACGCTCAACGCTCGCCGCCATTCCCTCGCGTCGCCCCCGTCCTCAGCCCACCCGACGTCCAGCTCCAGCTCCAGCTCCGCTCCCTCAGGTACGGCCGCATGTCCACGTCCACACCACGCACGACAACATCTGGGCCTCTCAGCTGCACCGCTGGGCTGACATGCGCTCCCCTTCATCTCCCGAATGCCGGCCACGTCTCTCGCCGATCTTCAGCACATCAGCCAGGGCCCGCCGCAGACAGACAGCGCACCACCTCTACCTACAACACCACCACCACTGACAGCGCCTCCATCGCCCACGCGCATTTCTACTCTACCGTGCCACAGGCCCACTCACTCAATCTTCACCACACCCCCTTCACGCACAACGGGTCTTGTTTCTTTTTCGTAAACCGTGGGTTTTTTGATCATGTCATTTGAGTCCATGTGGCAGTAGCCCCAGTTGCGGCACACCACGTCTTGTCTCTCGGCTTCGCTCCCTGGCTTGGATGCTGCACCTCATCTGCCTACAGATCCCCTCCGCCTTTCGTACAATTGGCTAGCTAGGTAGGTGGCCCCCCATCTACCCAATCCAGGTATCGTCAATTCGTCAAAGGAAACAAAAGGAGAGCGAACAAAGGAGAAGAAAAGAGACCATCGAAAAGAAAAGGAGTGACGAGAAAATAATCAGGCAATCGCCGCCACCCATCCTCTCTATCCACTCACGCTTCCCCACATGTCTTTCCCATGCGAGGCTTATGGCCATGTGCCACGATGCTGGCTCTGCTTTTGTGTTGGCATTAAGTACAGTGTGCTTGCGAAAATGCCTGCCTGTAACGACATCCATGTATGCAAGGCTGAAAGGAAAACAAAGAAAAAGAAAAAAAGCTCGCTACAAACGATGGAAAATGATGCAGGCCGGCCGTGACAACGTTGGTAATGTGACATTTTCAAAGGAAAACCCCCCTCCAGACAGGTGCGCAGGCGAAGGCAGCCTGTGGCTGGTGACGAGTAAGCAAAGTCGTCTGTGTGTGTGGTGTGTGCATGTGAATGTTTTGATCGTCGAGCCATCATCTGCTGCTACTGTTGTACAGACGCCTTCGTACCAACTAGTGAGGCGTTCCGTCGTAACCGCTGTTGTTGAACGCCGAGAATTGCAAGTCGAGAATCCATGTGCGGGATATCAAATCGGAAAGGGAAAAAGCAAAGCAGATGCTCGTACTCTTGGTCGCCGCCCTCGAGGGCCTCTTAGCCAAGAGAAATCTACGGAAGCCAATCGCGACTCGACTTCCGTTCGCCTTGAACGCCAAAACGTGCTGTATGTATCGTGGACTTCCTTTTTTGGGGCGGGCACCATCGCCGTGTGCCGCGCCTGGTGGTAATGTGTTGCTTATGCGTCCGTCATGTCGACGTCATTCTCGGGGTTGAGAACATAGTCAGCCGGCCCCCAGTTGCCTTCGTAGACCGTGGCACCGGCACGCCGCCGCTTCTCAACCCATCGGACGCCTTCGAGCTCGCACACCTGGTCGATGGTGGGTCGTGCCGCAGGATCCGGGTGAATCATCCATTGAACCACGTTGTCGAGAGCCCCGGGCTCGTTTTGGTCCACCATGAACCTGGGAGGCTCGACGAGCGCTTCCAAGCGCTGACGCTTCGGTGAGAGTCTCCGGAGGGCTTGTGATGTCTCGTCGTCGTGGTCCGAGCCGAACAGTGTCTCGCCGACAGGCATCATTGACGCTTCGTCGCAGATGGGCTCACCGGACTCGTCGCGCTCCAGTGTACTTTCTGAGCTCCACGTCAAGCTGGGGAGGTCGCTAATGTCGCCTCTGCGCAGACGTTGCCAAGACGCGCCATTGTCTGGCAGGATAATGTTGCCTGCAATCTCGAGCATGACCATGCCCAGCGAAAAGACGTCGGCGGGCTTATCGAAGCGGCCGGATAGAACCTCCGGTCCAATGTATTCACGGTCACCCTCACCATCAATGCCTGGAGGCGCGGGCCATCGACTGGCGAGACCAAAATCTCCAATCTTTAGAACGCCCTCCCAGTCGATGAAGACATTGGCGGGCTTGAGGTCAAGGTGGATGAAGCCAGAGTCGTGAATGTACTTGACACCCTGCTGTGTGTTAGTTGCCATTTTCATCACTTGTTTCGTGCGGCAGACTTACCTGTGAAAGCTCTAGCAGAATCTTCCAGATTCTAAAGTCGTCGAGACGTGCCTTGTCTCCAGTTTCCAACAGGAACCTCTTAAGGTTTCCATTCTCGCAATACTCGGTCTGGATGTAGAGGTGGTTCTCAGCTTCCCAGTAGTTGCTGAGCTCGATGATGTGCTCTGATCCACGGAGAGCACTGAGAATTTCCACCTCTCGCAACTTCCGTTCCCTGTCTCTTGGGCCAGTGTAAGGCTTCTTGGACTTCTTGACGATCCAGCCTTTGTTCAGAGAGGTAGTTGGTTGCGACTGCTTTGCCGCCTCATCAACAGGCTGCGAGACCAAGTATACTTTTGAGAATTCTCCGTCACCCGTCAGAAGCTTGACGCTTTCGAAGCGACTTGTCAAGCTGGTGTCCACATCATTCCTGGTCAGCCCAGTGATGGGAGTAACTCCGGGGTGTCCATTGCCAAATTGGAAGGGCAAGTCCCGGGACGCCGTCGGTGTTGCAGGTGGGAACGACCCATGACTGCTGGTGCTTGAGTTGAACAAGGCGTTCTTGCGGCTAGCTTGGCCGGAAATCGACAACCGGCTAGCATCCGGAGGAGTGTAGCTTCCATTTGGCGTATGAGGTGACGTGGTGCGGTCGAGAGAAGGGGTTGGCACCGCTGAAAAGTAGGTGTTCTTAGCCGCGTCTACCACGGGTGACGGAGAGGCGAGTTCTTCGACAGCTATGTCTGGAAATGCGGCTGGTCGAGATCTGGTCGATGAACGTCTCCGCGGACGCGCAAAGGGAATCGGAGAGCGCTCAAACCCGTTCCTCTTCTTGCCTTCGCTGTCCAACGAACCGCGCGGGAAAGACTTACTCTTAGAGAACTTTGGCGAGGGAGTGCCATCGTATGCTGGCGGAACAAAGGTGTCGGCTCCAAGAGACGCGCGGCGACCGAAGATGTTGCTCCTCAAGCTGTTGTCTCTCGAGTTGCGGCCGCTGCTACTCTGCTTGGTAGGCGTTGGCGGGAACTCGTCATTGCTCAGTTGGCCGTCGATACCTGACGGCGACTGCAGGCCGTCTTCGCCATCAATGCTCACGAAGCTTCCTCGGCGAGGCAAGCCTGAATCTTGACAGCGGGAGCCGAAGATGCTGACGCCTTGCCCAAAAGAGATTGGCGTCGTCTTTCGTGCATGTGAACTAAAGGGCGTCGACGGTGTTCCAAATTCAGGACGGGACATTGTTGATTTCCCAAAAGTGCTGCGTTCGAACGGAGTGGTGCTGATGGGAGGGAAAGACAGCCTCTTCGAGGGAGTGTCCGGCATGGTGTAGTTCTCGAAGCCTGGCTGGGGCGCGTCCGCGTTCCGATTCTTCTTCGATATAAGACCGGTTGATAAGAAAGCAGTGGGAAGAGGCTTTGCGGCCTTGAAGTTGTTCGGGGTAGCAAAGTCGGACGGGCCATCAGGGCGGGAAGCTCCGATGGGCAAAGAGCGGGAAAATGGCAAAGGGGGCTTCGAGGTCTCTGCAATCAATTGACGCCGCATCGGCGCCGCCGCCGTTAGGTGCGAAGGCGAGCGATCGCCATCGTCGCTGTCGCTCGCAGAGGAGGACGATGAAGACGGCGTGAGAGCGTTGGAGAGGGGATGAGGTTGGTGGAGCACCGAAGACGGACGTTGCTGAACCGGCGGAAATGGATGAAATGTGCTCTTGCGGAAAGGAGACTCGGTCGGAGACGGGCTCATGGCGACAGCGCTGTCGAGAGAACTGCGAAGTTTGGACTTTGAAGCAGCAAGCCCGGGGATGAGGAACTCATGTCCATGGTCGTGGACGACACGTGGTCGTGCCATGCCAGAACCGTACCGCTGCTGCAGCGTCGACCTCCGTAAAGAGAAAGACTTGCGGATTGGGGAAGCACGCCTGGGTCCCAGAGGAGAGGAATGTGAGGCGAAGCTGCTACTGCTGTATTCTCGGTCGTGCTCGTGGCTTCCATGGTCGTCGGACTGGCCTTCGAAAATGTCGAAATCAAAAGGTCCATTTTGGACGCTCCTCCTCTTTGCAACCGGGCTACCAAGGCTTGCTTGGTCGAGGTTCATGATGCCATCACTCCGTTTGAGTGGACTCGACTTGGCGGGTTGGAGACACTTTGAGACAGGATCCTCGGATTTCGGCCTGGCAAACTCAAATTTGATCGGGCCGTCGTTGAATTCCAGGCGTGCGCAACTGTTCTTCAGGTCTGTTTCGGATTTTGAGTGCTCAATGTCTTCGCTAATGTTTTCTTCCTCATACGAACCACGGCGAGACGAAGGCGGCGACTTGTTGGCCTGGTTCATCGTGTCGCTCAAGGCTCGGCGGATGGGGCTCCTTGGAGTGTGACGCTTACGGGGCGAGGTCCGGAGAGGTCCAGTGCGGCGCAAGCTAAGCTTGCTCTTCTTGGTCGAGACAGGAGTTTCTCGCACTTGGGAAAAGGCAAATTGGGCAGCCGGGTCTCCATCTTGATTCGACTTTGGGCTGAATGCTCGAGTCAGGGCCAAGGAGGAGAGTGGAGACTGTGGCGAGGTGGTCGGCGGCTGGATGGAGTAGCGTTGGGCCTTGGACGGCGACCGGGAAAGCGACCTGCGGATTTGCTTGATGGAAGGGAAGCCGTCGACGCGATATGAGTGCGGGTGGTTGGGCGAGTGAAGATGCAGAGTGCCGCCGACGTCGCGGTGTGGAGAGTAGGCGAAGTCCATGCTCGCGGTTGAACTGCGGTCGGGGGTATGGATGAGTCGGTGAGACTGGACGCGTCGCGTGGGCGCGATCGTGACTGCGATGAAGCGTGTCGAAAACCTCCTAACAGAGAGTTTTGGACTGGATTTTTTGGGCCTGGTGTCGCGTGTCAGAGGGCGGGCGACTGGCAGTGTGCGAGGCGCATAGGGATAGGGGAAAAGTCCAGAAGACGGCAAAGAGTTAAGACTTCTGCCGCGCGCTTGCGAGACTTGCAGTATAGGAATGCAGGTGGTGTTTACCGTCAACACAGGCGGACCCGAGAGTCGGATAGTCGAATTCCTTTCCCCTTGTATGTGTGTGCGCGAGAGGCAGAGCCGTGAGTACACGGCCTCAACTCAGCTCCCTCGACGTGTGGGCATGCGCGGGCCGGGCAGCGCGGGGGAAAAGCCGTATGATGAGGGCGGCTCAGGTGGACGAGGATGGTGTGGGCGGAGTAGTCGGGGACGGGAGGAGGTGGTGGTGAGTGGGCGACGCGTTGGTGGAATGCGCAGGCGTCGAGTAAACAATGGGGCGCGTGAGGGAGAGCGCGTCACTCGGATCGGTGGTGATGCGCAAGGAGCGGGCGGAGGGTCGTGGGACAAAGAATGTGGGCGGGGTCGAAGAAGAGCGTCGGGGGGAGTAGAAGAGGAGCGGAGGGGCGAGAGTTGGTGTTGGGGCGAATTGTGTTGTATGGGTGGGTGGAGTGGACTGGGCGGCCCTTGGTGGAGGGAGGGTTCCTCAGGTTAGGAGAGACGCAGAGGCGGGAGGCGGCGGGCGGTGGCGGCGCGTGCTGGTGCTGGTGCTGGCCTGGGGCTCGCGTTTGCTGCCGTGGCCGAATCCCTGACCTCCGCACCCCTGTCCTGTCCTGTCCTGTCCGTCGCTCGCTCGCATCCCTCGCTCCCGTGGGTCCACCACAGCTTAGGTTGTGAATAGTTACATCTGCCTACATGCGACTCGTGGCCGGGCGTCTGCTGAGGTGCAGTCTGCGTCAACCGCCTCCGCTGCGTCGACCCGCCGGGTGCCATGCGCCAAATGACGGCCAAGGGAGCCACTCAAGCCAACCACCACTGTTGGGCCAGTGTTGTTGTTGATGTTTATTTACTTCCCTTGCGGTATACACATCTCCAGTCTGCGCAATCGCCAGTCGCCATCCGGGTCCCCCCCGCACCTAGTCAGCTCCTCAGCCCTGCCGTGTCCCTCGCATTGCTCAACACACTGCATTCCTGGGGCCTCATTCTCCACGCCCGGGCATCCCTACGAGCCTGTTCCGCCCTGCCCTGCATGGCCCGGCCTGCTCGCCCTGTCTGCTGTGGTCGTGTCTTGAGCCAAGCTACGAGGCTGAGTTGCACATGCGCTGGCACCACCACCACCCCACGACGCCGACGACTCACCCATCTTCGAGCACGCGTACTCGTCGTCGTTCAATCAATAGCGGCCGTATATCGTGCACAGTCATCTTCTTCTTCAGCCTTTGGCGCCGCGTCGAATCCGCCCGCCGCCGTCCACGCAAATATGTGGCATTGGCGGCTCACAACGGCTGCGTTGCGCCTGGCAACACTCGCACCTAGATGAGGCAAACGGCCTTACGTCAATAACGGCCTCGATACGTCTGTCAGACTCGGCGCTTAACCATCTCGATGGCTGCATCTTGCATGGCGGGCTGGCGGCATGGCAGCATCGGCAGACCACATGAGCAAACGAAACGCAGGGGAAGGAGAGAAAAACACTCCGTTCAGGGTCTCGGGCCTCTCAGCCATTCATCTCAGCGCCACTGCAGCTCCGCCTCGCCCCTAGTCAATGTTCCCCAGACATCTTCATGCTCTCTCTGCGCCAATCACCCTGTGGCGCCTCATGGCGCCCAACGGCGCCCTCGTCATCTTCTGCCTCCATTGAACATCCGATAGCTCCTCGAGTAGCAGGCTCCCGCACTGCGCCACTGCCCGCCCGCCGTCCCTCACCAGTCTTTTTAGCGCCTAACATGTGATGTTTACACTCTCCAAATAATGAAGCTCTTGAGAGTCGCCAATGGATCCAACTCGGATTGATTTGCTCCAGCTAAGGTGCCGTTAAACTTTGGCTTGCATGTCTGAGCAATTTCGGCTCAGCTCGCGCGCACAGCCGCGTACGCTGAATCTTGTCTGAAGCTGGAAGCCACAAGTATAGAATACTCAATGGCGTCGTCTGCGCTCAAGTCGCCAAGGCGGGAGAGGATCTGATGATCAGCCCTGGGTCCCCACGGCGAGAAGAGCCGGAGCTTTGCGGGCGTGCGGGTAGAAACGGAGACTCCGGATCAACAGTCCATCATCAATCTCGTCCCGCCCAGTCATCACCTTACGGCCGCGCCTTGATCCTGCCGCGCCATCTCATTGCGCCGTCACTCAAATACATGAAATTGGCTGCCTCCCGGTGGCCAGGCAATGGCAATGATACTAAAAGGCTCTCATGTCATTTTGCTCAAGGATGCTCTGCTTTGCTTTCCTCGTCTCGACCAAAACATTTAACCCTTTTTGGAATTGCGCAATCTTCTGCCGCGGCCGCTCCCGCCGTGTTTCTGGCCTCTCTTTGTCAACCACGGCCGTGACGGGTCCTTGGGTCCGCGCTCGCCTGGTTCAAAGCGTGTGCACTGAGACGACGGCGCCGGTGGAGATCCCACCGCAGTGGCTCACCTCACGACCAGTCAGGTCTCACCACCCAGGTCTACGACAACAATCGGTCTCTCTTCGGCCGGAACAAAAAATTTCAATCCAAAAATGTCTTCCTCTGGATGCAAGTCAAGAGTCGGTGTGCAAAGACAGGCCTCACTGCTGCTCGTTAATGTCTCTCTGGTGGGTAGATGCTGCATGTACGAGACAGAACTGATATCAGATATTCCATGCATGGATGCTATTCGGCTAGAACTACTCGGACCCACATCAATCCACCTCAGCACCACCACCATTACCTTACCCCGCAATCCTCTGGACGGCTCAGAACTTTGGCTTGAACGGCATCGTTGCCAATTGCTGTCCTGCGTTGCCTTGGATGCCAAAGAGCTTGTAGAGCCAGTTCATGATGATGAAAAACGACTCGGGCTCCCCCATGTGCTTGATGCCAGGGACGAATCTGGGAGGGCAAAGGTCAGCATCCGCATATCTACATCCTGGCAATCAACGTACCGAGCTTCCTTTGGAGCACCGTGCTGAAGAGCGAGGTAATAATCGTCGATGGGGAAGATTTCGTCCTCGGTACCCTGGGCAAAACACCAGTCAACGGAGCCAGGATCAAAGAGTGGGGTGCATCCATACGTTTACCAACAACAGCCGCGCACACTCTGGCTTGTCGAGCGTTCCGTCTTTGAGCAGAGAAAACTTGTCCGAGGCCTCGGCCTTGAACTTTTCCACGTCGTCGCCGTAGCCAAACTTGTAGGCCAGCGTGTTGGCCAGACTGTTTCTCACATCAGCGTCTTTCATTCTCCATGGCTCAAATCCCCGCAACCCCCCAAAAAGGAAGCTAAACTCACTCGAATGGGTACTCCAGGTGATTGACATGGTCCAACCACTCGCGATCAAACATGTGGTGGCACCCACCCCCAAGCGCCACCACCCCCGCCAGCCTGTTGGGATGCGTATGCGCCAAGCGAATCGCATAGAAGCCGCCAGTCGAAAAGGCCCAGACGGCGACGCGCTTCGAGTCGATGGCCTCCTGCGCGTCGACCCAGTCCAGCAAGCTGCTCCACTCGCGATCGGGGCTCGTGGGGTCGCTGGCGAGAGCAGGGCTGTCACCGGTGCCGGGAATCTCGACGACGACGACAGCGACGCCATTGCGGCGCCAACCCTCGGCCCACACGGCCAGCTCAGTGCGGTAGCCGTCGAGTCCCGTCATGATGATGACGAGGGGAGCCGGCGAGCTCTTGGACGCGCCGCCCGGCAGTTGGTGGTACACGGGGATGTGCTTGCCCTCGCCCTCAATGCCGTGCGTGTGCGGAATCAGCACCTCATCCACCGGGTGCTCGCGCAGTTGCAGTCCCTTGAGGCACGCCTCTTTGCCCTTGGCCCACGCTGCCCGCTGCTTCTCCGACCGCGGCGCCGGGAATCGCGATATGCGGTACACGCCCGACGCACGCAGGTAGTATTCGGACGCCTTTTCGCGCTCGCCTGCCGCTTCAGCCGCCTCGGCCGTAGCTACCAGCTTCTCAGCGTGGGGTGCGAAGACGCCGGCGTACGCGTCCCAGTCGTAAGGCTCTTTCATGCCGAGCTGCATGGTTGCCAGTCAGCTTCTGCTTTCTCTCCCGCCGCTGACGAGCATGTAATCTGCAGGTCTGATGATTCGGAGCACCTACCTTGGTCATTTCTTCGACGATGGGCTCGAAGTCCGACGCGGCGCTGAACATGAAGGGATAGACGCCCATTTGAGCCTGTGGTGAACAATAAACAGTCAGCACGAGTTCTCCTCCTCAACTGCTTCAAAATCACTCTGTAGAGTGGACAGTGCGTTCTTGTTCCAACTGACCGGCTTCTTCCACTTGGTCTCCCACAGCTGCTCAAACGATTCATGATGCGGCGCCGGCTTCGTGAGCTTGTCCTGAATGAAGAACTTTCCGTTTGGCGCGGCCATTTTTTTAATTTCTTCGTCCGTCCGTCTGTTGGTCTATTTTGCGTCTCAGGCGTCTCTTTTAAGAATCTCCCGTCTCTTTGCTTTTCTCCTTGTTTTTCTTTTGCCAACCCACCGTTTCCACAGTAATCGGGGCTCGTCGCGGCGCTCTGTTGGTGGAGATTGGCTGCGGTCGTGGCGGTTGCGCTACTCCGCGTGACGTACGTCACAACACGGACAAGAGCCGAATCGCAGAATTTGGACAATCGTCCGGAGACTTGGGCCTTCCTGTCCTAGTGCGGGAGATGCGGATGGGCGAAAGTGAGGAAGAGTTGGGCTGTCAAGCAGGTAGGTCAGAGGAGTTATACTTTTGTTGCGCACTCTGCACAGCAATTGCAAAAGACGAGAGAAGCGTCGAAGCGAGGAAGATCGGGCAAGAAGTCGAAGAAACAGGTAAGAAGAAAACAAATGACCGACGCAGGATCAAACACAACATTTATACACCCACCCACCCACTCATCCATCCATCATCCATCATCCATGTCCGGTCCCTTTTCCCCCACACGGAGTCCGTCTTCTCGGCATGTCCGTCCGTCACACGTTCGGTACCTGGGCAGGTCTTGGTAGCCGGCCGCCAACCCACCCCACCATTCGGGCAAGTCTGCCCCGTCTGTCTACCTTGCCGTTCTGCCGACCGCCACCGCCGCTCCTTGACGCAAATCAGACAGCCGTGGCTCAGAACGGCGTTTTGCTAGCCGCGTACAGTACGTGGCTAGTCTCTTGGAGGGCTAGCTTTGGAGCCGCCGCGCGTGGGTGGCGGGCAGGGGTACGAATACGGCGCTGTGGTGCTGGTGTTTGCGCGCGCGCGTAGTGCACGGGGAAGGTGGAGGAGGCGTTGGACGCGTACTCGTAGGTCGTTGTTTTCTTTTCTTGTATTTTTGGCGCTTGTTTGGTTGCTTTCGTGCTTCCTTGCGTCCACACGTGCGTACGCTTGTTGGGCAAGTAAGTTGACGACTGACAACTGACCGATCGACCGAGCATATGGCACAGCAGCATCGTGGCTTGCTTGCGTGCGTGCGTGCGTGCGTGCAGATTGCCTCAAGCAAATATATGTACCTTGGGTAAGGACATACCGAGTGCAAGCACAAATACCGGCATGGCTATAATCGCCGATTGGACACAGAACAAGATGGGCGGCGATTGTGAGATGTGGGGATTTGGTACCGGTACGTAGGTGCTCTGCTGCGAGGCGCTGACAGGACAGCCCAGGGTTCAGGGAGGGCGTCGGAGAATCGAGATGGGACGGACGGGACCCTCGGACGGAGCTGCCTGGGTGCGGTGCCCGTCTGGCTGTCAGCCACGCGGGGCGGCATCGGGGCACCCTCCGCGTACGGCACCCCTCCCCCTTGCCGTACGCACCGTACCCTACCTGGTACGTACGCGTCTACCTCCTACTCCCTGGTAAGTACCGAACCGAACCAACGAAAACGAAGCCTTGGTGGTGGGTGTCATGAAACTGTTGCTTTGTCAAAAAGTTGCATTCGACGGCTCTTACTCCCGCATTCAGGAACTTTTTCTTCGGCGTTGCGATGCCATTGAATATCAGTTTTCAGAAAAAATCAAAGATATTGTTGAGTGTCTGTCTAGGAAACGGACATGGCTCGCACGTCGCGGCGGCGGCGGTTGGTGCAGTAGCGGAGTCTGGAGGAACCTGGGTGCTTCATTCCAGGCTCGAGAAGTGCGTTTGTAGAATTCTTTTTCCCCAGGAAATGCTACCCTGGTTGCTCCTGGCACTACGGGACGCACGTGGATAAGGTAGTTATTCTCTCGTTCTTTGGCTCTCTCGATTTTGGCTTTGCATTCGATGTCCTGCTTTTACTGGATGACTACCTACTACAACACTAGTTGTCCTCCTCGGTATTGCAGGCGCTTTTTTATCCTTGGTGGACTGATCAAGATACGGTCGATGGATCCCACAGTAGGTAGAGTACAAACTCACAGCCGCGAGCCCTTCACCCGCTGCGCCGCGCGCCGCTCCTCCTCCGTCTCCTGTCTCGGCAAGCACAACCGCACTCTGCCCTGTTGTTCCAACTGGACTAATTGCATTTGATAAGCCTGCAACTCGTCCGCCTGCTGCCTCGCCATGAAAAACCGCCTTTTGTTCTGCTCTTCCAACAGCGCCGGCTGCATCTGATAACCCTGCAAAGCGCCAATGCTACCAACCGGAAAGGCGACTCCCCTTCCAGCCACCTGCTGCTGTCTCCACTGCACATTTTGCCGAATCGAAGTCATCTGTTGCAGGACCGCCCTTTGCGTTTGGTCTGCCATCGGTCGGAGCGCAAGAGGCAGCTCCCCGTGCATCTTGAACGTGTGCAGCAGCCTCTGCCACTCGGCGCTTTCGTTGGCGTTGAGGCCCGTCGGCGGTTCGAGGAGCGCGGTCGGGTTGGTCCAGCCCCGATCCATGGCTGCGATTTGGTTTGTCGTTGAGTGATTGGGTGGTTGCTCTGGCTTCGGACACACGGGGCACACGGGCGCGAGACGGGACGGAGTGAGTGGAGCGGAACGGGGCGCGGAGCGTCAATGTGCTGAGTTGTGGAGGGAAGATGAAGATGGTCAGGGTGGGTGGGGAGCCAGTGCGTACGGGCGGCCGGCTGTCCTCAGGGTTGCGGTCTTGGTCGGTGAGGTGGCGGAAAGGCGGGTAGTGGCGTCTTTGGGAGGTGGTGGTGTTGAGAGAGAGCAAACGAAGGTTGAGAGGACTGCGGTCGACTTTTGTACGTGCTCGTTGTAACTGTGCCACTGTGCCACCGTGTGCTGAAGGTCGCACAAGTTGGCGACGCAGCCAATTTCGCGACGAAAAGCAAAGCAAAGGAATTCTAAATTGCGATACTACCCTGAATGCTCCTGGCACCGTGGGACGCAAGTGAATATTTATTCTTTTGTCCTTTAGCCCTCTCAATTTCATGTTGCTTTCAACGCCCTGCTTTTACCTGCGTACCTATTGGAGATGAAGGAGAGTTGATTTTTTGAAGGCCACAAGCTCCGCACACCAAAAGGACTAAGCAAATGAGCGTGAGGACAAACGCGCGAAAGCGCGAGCAGAAACCATAACCTTTACTCCGTAAATCAGTCGTCAATATTCAAAACCGTAACAATACCTGAAAGATCCCTCGAAGCTGCAAGATTCTGAGACAGTCTGGGCAGCGCTTCGTCGAACATTTTGGTCTTCCTCGATCTGAGCATTTTGGTTGTCGTCCTCCTCCGTCTTGCACGCACTTCTCTCCCTCTTGCTACCCTCATCAATTTGGATGGATCCCCCACAGAGGTATGGAATTACAGCCGCGAGCCCTTCGCCCGCTTGTTCTTGTGCCGCACCACCAGGCGCTTCCCTTTGTTCTGTTGTTCCAAGCGCATCAGCTCAACTTGATAAGCCACCAGCGGGTTATTGCCACAAGCTGCGAGCTTCCTTTCAACTTCCTTCGTGAACCCCACCGCTTGCTGGCCCTCGCTCTTGTGCTTCAGGTACTGCAGCCCCTCCATCAACACACTCTTCGGGATCGGGTGTTTAGGCATCGTCAACACCATCAACAACAACAAATGATCATCCGGATCCGACCAAGCTTGTTTGCCACCAGGTGCACGCGACATTCTAAGCTCCTTCTGATGCCTCCTCTCTGCCATTTCCCGAATCGACTGCATCCTTTTCAGGGCCGCCGCCTGCTGCGGTGGAGTTGCCGCCGTGGGCTGGAGCGAAGCAGGCGGCGCTCCGTGCTTCTCGACCGTCTGGCGGAGCTTCTGCCACTCCTCGAGTTCGCCGAGGTTGAGGGTCAGGCCCTTCAACGGCTCAATGAGCGAGGATGGGTTGATCTGGGGTGCGCTCATTTTGTTCGTCGTCGAGTGCTTGGTTTAATCTAGCTTCGGACACGGACACACGGGCGCAAGACGGGACGGAGCGAAGCGGAGCGGAACGGGGCGCGGAGCTTCACTGCCGTGTGTGGAGGATGGTCGGGGTGCCGAGTGGGGAGCCGGTGCGTGCGGGTGGGTAGGTAGCCGGGGGCCGTCTTCGGGATGACGGGCTTGGTCAACGTCAGTCCGCTTAGAGCTTTGGTGGCTTACGACAACACAAACGGCTGATCGCTTGCTTACCGGTACTTCCTTACTGGCCGACTGCACAGTGCCGGTATGCCGAGCGTGCTGCGATGTGAGATATCCGGGCGGACATAGGCGTGTTTGCGAGGTGATATGGAAAGAGGATGATGAGGACAAAGGGTATTACGGGACTACCATTGACCATTTTATGTCCTCGTTGTGACCGTGACTCACAGGTTGGCAGCGCGTTGACAGCGTAACAGCAGCGAATAGTTGTCGCGAGGAAAGGAAAAGAAAGTCTAATTTGCGACAAGCATGAACTTTACGGCGTCGAAACTTCATAATGCAGCAGAATTGTGGCGCGCATATCTACCGGAGTGTCCTATTCGTCAACTCGTCCGCCACACAGTACCGCGATGTCTGTTATCTCTGACTTGAACAAGTCCTCACATAGTTCTGATGAAGTCAAGCTTTGACCCAGTGCCGTGGTCCAGTTATCAAAACTATGAGTGAGAATGGTTCTGGACCAGGGTCGGTGGATGAGGAGCATTCATTCATTCACTCCTAATTGAGCAACTTCTGAGCAATGACCTCCACCCCATTGGTCTCCTCCCCCTCCCTCCTGCAAAGCAATTGTTCCCCGTCCCCTTCCCCCACATCCCCCAAGGATCATTCACCCGTCGTCGTCGTCGTCGGGGAGCTCCAGGTCAAACATGGGAGGCTCCATGGCGCTGACCGACGCGACAGAGCTCGGCGACGCCGGAGGACCCATGCTCCCCGTCCACTCCGAGGTCTCGCGGCCAAACACATGTTCAATCCAAGCTTTCGCAGCTGCCATCCCGTTATCAAGATCAAGGGTAAGAAAGTTCTAGACCAGGGTCAGTGGACAATGAGCATTCATTCATTCCTAATTAAGCAACTTTTGAGCAAGTAACCTCCACCCCCCATTGGTACCCTACCCCTCCCCCTCCCCCTCAAAGCAAAGGCTCCCCCAACCCCTCCCCACTCGCCCGCCAAGGAGCACTCACTCTTCGTCGTTGTCGTCGTCGTCGCCGTTGTCGTTGCCGCCGTCGCCGTCGCCGTCGCCGTCGGCCAGCTCCAGGTCAAACATGGGAGGATCCATGGCGCTGACCGACGCGACGGAACTCGGCGACACCGGAAGAGGACCCACGTTCCCGTCGACGTTGAGGTCCCTGAGACGCATGGCACGGCACAGGCGGAGAACGTCAAAGTCCGCCTCCCTGGTGCCGTCGACGTTCTCCAGGTGCGCGAACGTGAGGGCGCTCCACTGGAAGGGGTGCGCGGCGTACAAGCCCTCAAAATCCGTCGACATGTCGAGGAAGAGTGGACTCGGTCCCTGGGGACCAAGCCACTCGAAGCTGAGGGCGCGGAGGGAGCGGCGGAAGCTGCCGAGGAAGTCGTGGAGCGTCTTGAGGAAGTCGACGGAGTTGGTCGGCGTAAGGTGTCCGAGTGGATTGAAGAGCTTCACTTTGAGGTGTACCAGGTTCGACCAGAAGAGCTCTGCTTGAGCGGAGGAGGAGAGGATGCTGGCGCCGCGCCAGCGCAGGTACAGCAAAGCCCCAGCATTGATGGGGTCCAGTGAGAGGACGGTCAGACCGCGCGGAAGGCTACTTTCCATGGCGACGCGGATTGCACCAATCTGCCTCTCGATAGCCCCGTACGCCAACCAGTCCCAGGTGTTCATGCCCGGCGCACTGATTGCAAGACTTGTGAGCGTGAAGGAAAGCATCGCAAATATCTGCATCCAGAAGGAGTCTGCGGCTCCAATGAGGGAGAGGCCAGGGGTGTCAAACGTAGAGGCCGTGTCGTAAAGGTAGATTCCCAAGTGCTTGCAATAGGGCGCGATTGTGGAGAGGGCTTCCAGGCTCTTCTGTTGCTTCTCCTCGTTCTTGACGTTGCCATGGTAGACCAGTTCTTCGAAAACCCTGCTGTGGTATCTGGATTGATCGGCTTCGACGCACGCCTTGACCGTCGTGGATGTGGCTCTCAAGGCCAGCAGATCGGCTTTGCTCAGCTGGTCAAGAATCATGTTTCCTGGCTTCGAAATAGTGTTTCCTTGCTCAACCTTGTTGCCGTCATCGTCGAAGCGGACGGGCTTCTCACTCATCATCGATGCGAGGAGGATTTCCATGGCGGAGGGCTTAGGCAAAGACATCGTGGTCAATCAAAGAGTGCTGGTGCTGGTGTGGCCAAAAGCTGGAAAGCAAGGACTGATGTCGGAGGTTGTTTTCGCTGGAGGGATCTCGATGGTCCGCTGTGAGAGTCGAAGGCCGTACGCGCGTGGGGTGCCGAAGAGAATTGGGGCTGGTGTGTTGCTGGTGTGTTGCTGGTGCGATCTCGATGGTCTGCTGTGAGAATTGAAGGCCGTAAGGACGTGAGGGCTTAAAGGCGTGAGGGCGGGAGGGCGTGAGGGCGTGAGAAATCCGCGGTGGTTCGTCGAGTGAAGAGAATTGGGGCCGGTGTGGTCGCAAGGCTGGAAGGCAAGGACTGATGTCGGAAAGTGTACTTGTTGTTGGAATTCCAATGGTCCGCTGTGAGAGTCGAAGGCCACAAATGCGTGAGGAACTTGCGGCGGTTTGTCTATCGAAGGGGATCGAGGCTGGTTTGGTCGAAAGCAAGGACGGGTGTCGGATATTCGCTGCTGGGGCTTCGATGGTCCGCTGTGCGAGTCGAAGGGTGGAAGGGTTCGAGGAGTCTGGGATGGTGCAAGGAGCGAATTGCCAGGCTTGACGATGAAGGACTGGATCGCTGAAGTAGACAGGGTCCAGGCGAAGATGGTGAGAAGGAGGTTGTCGGTGGGGTGGTTGGAGGAGGACTGACAAAAGGCAGCTGGGTCAGCCTGTTGAGTCGCCCACAATGAGTCGATGAGTCGTCGATGATGTCGCCATATAAGGGGGGTCCACGGGGAGAGACCCCCCTGAAAGGGCGGGTGTGCCAGGCAGCGAAGCGCAGTCGCACATTTGTGAATCTTTATTGAAGTAGGAGTGCGCTGTGCGCGCAGGTGACCTACTCCTTTCAAACGTGTATGCGAATGAGATCTTGCCCTGAACAATGCTCCCCAGCTCTTATGCAAAACAATCTCTTCAAACTCTGGTGATCCTTGTGGTTGAAAGGGTCTTCCCAGAGTCCCAGCTTCACCACACCTACACTTCGCATTTGGCAACGACCCACGGCGACAGCATACTTCCTATAACGCAGTAGCGGCTCATAGATACCATTGCATGATTAATCGAAGACGTTTTCCAGGTGTTTCGGGAAATATAACTTTTGATGCATAGGCCTAGTGGTGTTGCGAAGACGCGGGCTTCGCCTTGGGAGAGACATCAGGGTCATGTTTCCCACCACAACCACTGGTTGAAACCACCGCATCCGCGCCGATAGTTTCTTGTCTGTCCTGCAAGCCATCAACTTTTGCTTCGCAGAAAGTCGCAAATCATGGAAAGGGGAGGGAGGCGAAGGCGAAACGACGTGTCCGGCCCTCTAATGTTGACAATGAAGCCGTGATGAATGTAGCTTCAGCTGCTGCTAGAAAGCCTATCAAGCTTGGATGACATTCAAGTCAATGGCTTCTATGTTCGCATAGAAGTGGGTGCAGGAGGCTTTGATTCCCGTCTGTCATGGAGACATTTTTAGGCAAGGTCCGTCACAGCGTCGAATGCTCCCAGCGCGGCACCAATGCGCGGCGCCATATTTCGCTGCGAAAATCGACACGTCTACAGCGATTGCGCACGAATTTGAACTTACTTCCGGCGCGAAAATCGACACCCTGCTGTGACAAAAACTGCAAATACCCTCGCAAAGGCCCCGGAAACTGTACATGCGTAAGTCCGCGCAAGCGCAACGCCGTCCGCGCGAGCGCAATGCCTACGGAGGCCCGCGGCCTGCTGACGAGTGCGCATGCGCAGCAGCTACCGCGCTCTTCCCACAACACAACCATTGACCACAATCATTCGCATTGGACTTCAATGTGAGCTGCAGTCAGGTCGCCACGGCGGGGTTCTCGCCGAATGTTTTCCGCAAGGACCCTGTGGGAGCTCAGCCAGGCCCTGAAGGAGCTCGAGGTGGTGCCATGGTGCCGCGGCTTCTGGCGGCATCGGCGGCTGCGGAGTCGAGGGGAGGCAGTGGTCGTTGAAGTTGCAATAAAATGTTTGTCCCGGCTGCACGAGACAGGGATGCGGGAGCCGCAGACGTAGAGCGACAGGAGGATGCAGGAACTCTGTCGCGCATCCATCACAGCGGGATGAAGAGCTTCGGGCAGTGGAATGGGAAGCTCTTGGGGCTCCACAATTGGTCGGTCGTCGGGGGCCCTGGGGGGTTTGCAGTGCCGTCATCGCGCTGCAGCTCAACAATAAATTTCCTCGTCCGCCGCCTGTCATCGAGCCGTCCCGTCGTCTTCTGACAGCTCCAGAACTCCTGCTCCCTGCTAGCCCAGTAAGTCGCCGTCCGTTTTCTTCCGTCACGACTCGACCCAACCAATTCCCCCACCCCGTCCTGCCAATGGTGGGGCTTCGAGCCAGCCAGCGGGGCAGCCGGCAGAGGAGACAGCCAGCCAGGTCGACGCTCATTGTCCGTCTCGTCATGTCAAGGCGAGGGCTGTGACATCAGGGATCACCAATTCCACCGTCTTCTGCCCTGCCTGCTGCATATCCGTCGTCTCCAGCGCCTTGCGCAGCCGCGGCTCTCAATCGGCCCCTCCTCTCATTACTCACCTGAGCTCACGTTGATACCGCAAAATCCTGACGCTATTCAACCCCTCATCGTTCGTCTGCGCTCGAGCTAACCCATCACTATCGAAAAAGGTCTCAATTCCACTTTTAACATCCTAGCCGCGCTCTCCAGTCCGAGTTGGCGTCTTTCCCCTCCTATCTTCACCTCTCACCTCAGCCTCGCTTTTCCACGACTCCTCACCACATTCGCCCACCATGGTCGGTCTCGGTCCCAGGAAGCCGCCCTCGCGCAAGGGTTCCATGGCCGATGTGCCCAAGGATCTCCTCCAGACGATCCAGCACCTCGAGTCCATCTTCACCGTCGACACGAGCAAGCTCACGGAGATCACGGACCACTTTGTCAAGGAGCTGGAGAAGGGCCTCACCAAAGAGGGTGGCAGCATTCCCATGATTCCGACGTGGTGCATGGGTTTCCCTACGGGCGACGAGACGGGCACATTCCTTGCCCTGGACATGGGTGGCACCAACCTGCGCGTTTGCGAGATCCACCTGCCAGAGGCAAAGGGAGAATTCGAGATTATACAATCCAAGTACAGAATGCCAGAGGAGCTCAAGTCTGGCACGGCTGAGGAACTTTGGGGCTACGTCGCAGACTGCCTGCAACAATTTGTGGACTACCACCACGAGGGCAAGAAGCCCGACGCTCTTCCCCTGGGTTTCACCTTCTCCTACCCGGCAACCCAGGATTACATTGACCACGGTGTGCTGCAACGGTGGACCAAGGGTTTCGACATTGACGGCGTCGAGGGCAAGGATGTCGTTCCTCCGTTCGAGGCTGCCCTCAAGGAGAGGGTACGTTGTGGTCCAGCAATCTCTCTGGCGGCTCTGCTTACATTTCGTGTGTAGGGCGTCCCCATCAAGCTCAGTGCTTTGATCAACGACACCACCGGTACTCTCATTGCTTCCGCCTACACCGACCCCCGCATGAGGATTGGCTGCATTTTCGGCACTGGATGCAACGCCGCCTACATGGAGAAGTGCGGATCCATTCCTAAGATTGACCACATGAACCTCCCCGCAGACATGCCCATGGCCATCAACTGCGAGTGGGGTGCCTTTGACAATGAGCACGTCGTTCTTCCTAGGACCAAGTACGATGTCATCATTGACAAGGAATCTCCCCGTCCCGGCCAGCAGTCGTTTGAGAAGATGATTGCCGGTCTCTACCTTGGCGAGGTCTTCCGTCTCGTCCTCGTCGACTTGCACAGTGACCCGGCCGCTCACCTGTTTGAGGGCCAGGACATTACCAAGCTGAAGAAGGCCTACACCATGGACGCTTCCTTCTTGGCTACTATCGAAGAGTGAGCATCCGTGTCATTTGTTTTGCAACATGTTCTGACCAAGCCCAGGGACCCCTTTGAGAACCTTTCGGAGACTGCCGACCTCTTCCAAAACAAGCTTGGCTTGAGGCTCAACAAGCCTGAGCTCGAGCTGTGCCGTCGGCTGGCTGAGCTGATCGGCACCCGTGCTGCTCGCCTCTCGGCTTGCGGTGTTGCCGCTATCTGCAAGAAGCAGGGCTGGAAGGAGG